>NC_142709.1:31281498-32560496 GCF_055471065.1 Atractosteus spatula
CAATAAACCCTTGTGAGCTTGCAAACCTGCTGTCCTGCTTCCCATTGTAATCTACTCATCTACACATTAAGGCAAAAAGGGGACGACTACTACAGTACATTAATATTAAAACTAATTCAAACAAAAAGCACTGCAAAAAAAAAACAAGACAATGTGGAACAAAGCTGGTGCCGCCTGCAACCTTTTATGTGAAGCTGGATTTACATAAATTAGGAAATATTCGTCTATAGTTGATGAGTTCACGAAATTCTAAGTGAGAGTTTGAAACTGTGTAGTGTCATAAAATTATTCCCATTCTGTGGCCCAATATTACAAATGTACTACTTAATATTTTCCTTTTAGCGGAAAAATAATTGTCTATTTCTTAATCTTCCGTTTAGACATTGTCCCAGTGCTGTGCTTAATCACCACTGCACTTTCTTCTACCTTATCTAAAGGCTTGAATTCAAATCAAACACTGATATACAGTACACATTCTCCCCTCGAGAACATAAGTCACTGGTTACTCACAGAAGCTCAATAGAGGCGAATGAAAGCTAGCATCGCCTTATGTAATTTGATATAATGCATTGGGGATATTTGAACTACTTACCCACACAATTAGGATTGCACAAACAGCGCTGTAAGAGTTATAAAAACAGCCCATTCTGACATTCTACAGTATTTCACAGTCATTTTCTATTTGCAATATCTGATACCTTCCATTCTTACGGAATTCCTCAAAGTCCACACAGGTCCAGACTGTTGTATCAAAATCCTACCAACAAGACCTTAATGACAGAAATTCTTAGAAATGTCATTACTCAATGCTGGCGTTTCATTAAGTTCCTTCTTTTTATCTCAGTTAACAATAATGTGCGAAATACAATACACATTAGAGTATTTCTAAGAACAGATAAATATGAGATTAAATGTGTCATAGTCAAGTGTTTTTGAAAGTTTCAAAGCCCTGTCTTCCATGTAAGTTAAACAATTAAGTTGATGACTGTGAGTAAGTGCGTAATGTTAACATAGACACATAATCTAGTATGAGATTCCTGATTAAGAAGTAGAAGACTAGCCTGATTTCAGTTTTAGAACTTTAAATGATAAATAAAGAGACTACAGGCATAGAAGGAAGTGAATTTGAAGCCAAATAGGAAAAGTATGAGAGAACGTGGGTCAGGGTCATGGCAAATATTTTTGGCCAAGAGTTTTGAGAATCTTCCACCCACTATAAGCCTGTCTGCTAAGGATAGTAGTTTCCTCTGCCCTGTTCCAATGACGAGACTTCATTTTCAGGTAGGCAAAAGGAACACCTCTTAACAGGTCTTATGTGCAAAAAGGTTTGGTTATTCAACTTGCCTCTCCAGGTATAAAAGGTTGTCACAAGAACTGCTTTTGTTGCTCAAAGATGTTTTAGTGGTTTGAGGCTCAACAGCTGAAATGTTGTGTTTCTCTTGTTTTGCAATGTGGAATTAACCTTTGCTTGTTCCTTTAGAGCAAATAGAAAAAAACAACAACTTTTCAATAAATACCATATGATGTATAGATATTAGCGCAAACAAAAACAAAAAATGGTATGTTGAATTAATAAATAAATCAAAGATATATTAATTCAAGTATACGAACTGTAGTAGTACTGTATATAGCACAACATATTTTTTCTTTCTATTTTTCCTTACTGGAAGTATACATACTTGTTACAGTCACCATCCTCTCCTACAGAGGGTGCTCCAACCTCCTCATGTTAGTCTTTTTAGTTATTACCTGCATTATTTCCTGGTGTGCCTTATTTTAGTTTCCCTCCTTTAGTTTAGTTTACTCCTTCGTGCCTTAGCTTTGGAACTTGGTAGCCTGATGGCCCGCCTACCACCAGGCTTCGGGAGTTTACGCCAGTTTACGCTCCCCAACCCACTGAGCCTGGGGCTTGGAAGAGAGCCCCTGGATTCTTGTCTCGTCATCGTGTTCCTGTTTGTCTGCGTATCCTGATGGATCTCCCGGTTATGGACTTCTGGACTGCTTCCTGACTCCCCTTTGAACCTCCTTGGATATGTTTGCCTTCTGATATTCCCCACACTTCTGCACGAACATCCCTACTTCACTGTGAGCACCAATAAGCCCTGTGTGTCTCCCCTGAACCCTGTCTATGGTCCTTTTTCCGGATTTGCTGCCTCGTATAGGGTCTAAACATCATCCTCCATGGGAGACCAACCCAGCTTTCGTGACAATACTACAAATCAATAAGGAAGAAACACTGAGGACACAAGCTTTTCCTGTCATACACTAGAAGCCGCAACTAAAATATTCAGCCAGTCTAAGTCAGTTTAAGTCTAAGTCAGTGGTGACTTAGAACCTCAAACTCACACCACTAAAAACCAGATGCATTTTGCAAGTAGGATCAAACCATGTTCCAGATGTGAAGAGTGGGGATAGAGGGGTGATAACCCTGGCATGCTTGTTTAATTCCACTCTAGACATGTACAGTACAGTCTGGCCAACCACTAATTTAATTGGTTAAAGAGCTTTTCTCTTCTGTGAGAAACACACCTGATCTGCTATGTAGTGGGGCTGCAGCTCGATTGTGGATGATAAATGCTGGGATCATTTTAGGATGAAAAGTGGTACAAAATGTAAGGAAGTATTGGATACAGAACATAGTGTTTCATCTATATAGATATGGAAAATGTTAATGGGTGATGAAGTCAGACTAGAAATCATGATGAGAAAAGACAAAAAGTTTACTACTAACTACAAAACCTGATGTGTACACCATATGATATCGATTTCAGTTTTTCATGTTAAAAAAACTTTAAAGTAATAATAAAAAAATAAAACATTAAATGGCTTACCGTGTTTTCTCCGGCTCCAGCGGTCTAAATATTTTCTGATGGTAACAAGTTAAATCCCTTATAGTGGGAAGATGTCATATCACCAAGTATCAGTGACTACTTCAGCTTTGACATACTATGTGACTCTTTACTTGAAAATGTAATACAATGTAGCATATTCAGCAATTGTTGCATTGTCCTTCCCAGAATAAAATGCTTTTTCTAACTATTAAATAAAATAACACAAACCTAACAATATAGCCATCGACAGAGCTTAGTTAACAAAGAGCACATTTCTGATTGCTCTTGCCTACTTCATCTGCTTTTTACTCAGTTCAAAGCAATGCAGTGGTCACAAATGTCAGAAGGTTCCAGAGGTTAAAGTGAGGTCAGGTCATCTTATTATAAAAAATTGAGAGAAGCCCTAAATTGACATTACATTACTGCTGCACGGTTTCAAAGAGCATTGGATTGATGAGGTGTGAAAAAAAACTGATGAAACGGAGAGTTGTAAGGAAATAAGGGTCTCACAATAAAAGTGGCTCAGTAAAATTTAGAATTTTTCCACTGTTGAGCACAATTTTTCTCAGTCCTCTCAGCGAGCAAACCTTTCCCTACCATAAACAATCAATGAAAAAAGAAGATAACCCACACATTAAGTTTATTTTACACTTCTATTTATGGTGTACTAGGTTTATTGTAAAGCCACTTTCTTATGAAATATCTTTATTTGATCATTTTTGTAATAAATGTATAAACCCCATTTGCATTCAAGGTTCTTATATGTGATACACATTTGCTTATCTCACGTTTTGAAACTCTTTCAGTGGGCAAAACAGCTGCCTGAGTTATTTTATATACATGGAAAAAGTGCCTTGCTAAAGGAATGGTCCTTCCACCAACTACTGACTCAGGAGGATGAATACTTACACAATCAACATATTTTCCTTTGTAGCTTTTGCTGACGTTTAACTTCTTTCAGGTTGAATGTTCAAGATTTGATTAAAAATATTCACTTTAAAAAATGTGTAGACATAATTTATCATTCAAAAAAAATGGGACATCATTGCCAGGGGGTGAATATGTTTCCAAAGCACTGTAGCTAAGCAGGGAAATTTTCACTTAAAAAAAAAATCACACTTTTTCCCTGGTTCATTTAGTCTCATGTGATCTTCTTGTGAACTCTATTTCCCCCTCTCCCTGTGTTTTATTATTGAAGCTCGGGTTTTGGCAAGTGTTCCTGACAAGTTCCTCAGAAAATTACAGCTCATACAAAATGCTGGCATACACTGGCTGTCACAATATCTATGACATGTTTGGTAACAGAGGTAATAGGGACCTTGCATTAGTTTCCCATGAAGCAGAAGGTTGTTTCCATTTTCTTCCAGGATGACACATACAGCATATTCCAGAGTATATTCCAATATACCTATTCCAAAACTCCCCTAATGTCATTTGTGGTTTTATTTCATCTTTGTCTTGAACTCCTGTTTTGTTTACATTCATTCAGCCATATCACCCTGCAACTCACAACTGGCAACCCACTGAAGATAAGCAGGTGTGAGCCTGGTCAGTACCTGGATGGGAGACCTCCTGGGAAAAACTAAGGTTGCTGCTGGAAGAGGTGTTAGTGGGGCCAGCAGGGGGTGCTCACCCTGCGGTCCATGTGGGTCCTAATGCCCCAGTATAGTGATGGGGACACTATACTGTAAACAGGTGCTGTCCTTCAGATGAGATGTGAAACCGAGGTCCTGACTCTCTGTGGTCATTAAAAATCCCAGGGCGTTTCTCGAAAAGAGTATGGGTGTAACCCCGGCGTCATGGCCAAATTTCCCATCGGCCCTTACCAATCATGGCCTCCTAATAATCCCCATCTATGAATTGGCTTCATTACTCTGCTCTCCTCCCTACTGATAGCTGGTGTGTGGTGAGCGTTCTGGCGCAGGTGGATGCTGCACATTGGTGGAGGGGAGTCCCCATTACCTGTAAAGCGCTTTGAGTGGAGTGTCTCAAAAAAGCACTACATAAGCGTAAGTAATTAATAATAATAATAATTATTATTATTAAGCTCTGCACCTTTTTGTCTTTTGATTCCCACAACCAAAATATATGCATTGTGCTCTTTTTTTTCAAATTGCCATAGCTTCCTCTCATTCCTCTGTTGATTCATAAAATATAAGCACTTGTATTATTCTTTAGTTTTAGTATTATTATTTTTAACTACACATAGTGAAGTCTCATATTGTTAATACCTATTTAAAGCTCCATGCTAACTCAATCAAAATTGGCAAGGGAAACCGCGATCTTAATAAAACAGAAGAGTTATGTGATCTGCCTGCATTACATTTTGCAGTTCCTCGAGATCAATAAAAGATATATACAGCAGTTGTGAGAATTTAAATGAAGCGATACTACCTCGAAATTGAACAATGCATTTGGAAAACCCCATTTACAATACTGTGCACAATTTTGGTCACAATGTTACAAAAAGATACTGCAGCTCTAGAATCAGTCTAGAATAGATACATTTCTGGGCCTAAAGGAATGTCCTACAATGACATATTAAAGAACCACATCTCTTCAGTCTTAATCAGGAGATTATGAGGAGACCTTATACATGTAATCAAAATCTTCAAATCCACTGATGAAGTCAAGCCAGTGGGCGTATTCAGAATCGGCAGTGATTCACACAACCTGGTCTGAATTCCACAAACAACAGCAAACAAGTAGAAACTAAAGGTAGTGCAGTTAAAATAGAGAACAGGAAAGAGATGGAGGAGAAATCAAACAAGCTACCCAGCCATGAAGTTGAAACCAATATTCTGGCTTCCTTCTAAAAATGTTTGAATGAGAACTTTGGATCAATTGGCTGCTACCTAGCAAACAGGCTAAATGGGCTGAATGGCTTGTTTGTAATCTTTCTTAGGTTCTCATGTTATATTGCAATAGAACAAAATACAAGGTAAATTCATTCACTGCTTTGTCAAAGCTGTGGCTCAACAATTGCATACAGGTAGCAGGGTCTAGCAACAGCATACAATTCATTCTGGGCTCATGCTTAAGACGGAAAATATTAAAATTTGCATTTAAATTGCTGGAAGGAGACAGGAATACACCTGTATCTTGTACTTGATGTATTAATCAAAGATGTGTTTTGGTGCGGTAAGTACATTTTGTGTTTCAGGTCTGAGCAAATCAAAAGAAGAGCTTTTTAATCCATGATAAACATTCCACTGGTTCTAACAGTAGCCAACAGGAGGCCACACACCAAGTGATTAACAGGTAGCCAATCACACAATGAGAGAAAATACTATGGTGGGTTAAGCAGAGGCTTAAAAAAGCAGTACTGGCTTAAAAACAATTAATTTAAACTAACAAATCTTTCTGATACTGGTTTTAAGAGGCACTAGGTACTGACTCTGAATACACAGATATTCTTATGACTATGAAGATTCAGATGGGTTTAATAAAGGTTTTGGTTGGTCCTGTGTTTTGTTACGTAAAGAATGGAAAACCCTATTTGTTTCACTATGCAGTATGCATGATAAGATCTTTAAACCATATAAAGTTGATGGTTTTTGTATAGTCTTAGCTGTTACAGGCTAAATGTCAGCTGTGTTCATCTGGGGGTCAGAAAAAGTTCTAGTAGACCTTTTGTTAAGCTATCATTATAGCCTGGTTAGAGCTGCAGGCAGTTGCATTTTTTATTTTATGTTTGATCATTGCTTTCAATCCTTTCCACCTTAACAAGAACATTCAGTTTTAAAACTATAAGTTGGTCTTACCTTATTACAAGACCTTTAATAATGTTAGTAATGTTAAGGAAAATCAGCATCAGCACTTTTTAGGAACATAAATAGAACATTTTTCAGAAAAGCAGCATTTGTAACAGCAAAGTCCTTGTGCCCTTTTTTTCCAAATCAATTCACTTTCAAAATTTACAGATACAAAAATGAAATAGAACGAATTTTGAAATTGTAGAAAAAAGCTGTAAAAATTATCCTGTAAACGGTTAAGATGATGTTCAAGTTAACATTATGTTGAGACATACCAGCCAGATTCCTGTTTAGCAAGGATACAACCCACAAGTGACGGAGGAATCCTGTTGATTATAACAAATTGGGGTTTAGGTCAAGGTGAAAGCATCAATTTGTAAGCTTAATCTAAGAGACTAGGATTCTAGTTTCTGTGAGCCTTTGCAGCTTGTCTTAATTAAATGCACCTGCTGAAGGAGAGACAGGCTTGTCAGCTGCTTGCAGGGCTGTGGGAGGGTTGGGTGCTCTGAGAGGCTCAAAACTGTTGTTCAATCACCCGCTAGACTGGATCACCGAGACAAATGTCAATTACTTGATGTGGAAAATGTAACATACTGGATTGCATCATGGTGTGAGATACAAATTACACTGAAGTTATACCTCAAATTTTCTAATCTCCTGAGCTGCCCTTTTGGCATAGTGGACTTCTACACTGTTGGCTGTGCAGGTTGGGGGCACAGAAGTGCCTGAGAGACATTGGCTTGGGTTGCTGGCAAAAAAATGTAAAAAGATCCTACCAGCCTTAGAGAAAACCAGTACCTACTGTACTTCAGCCTTAAGAAAGTTGTGGCTTGCCTGTGACTGCTCTTTAAAGCTTGCTGTACCACATTCTTAAAAATGGCTGTAGGTACAGTAACAGGGGTAGGATGAGTGTGTAAGGAGTATAAGCCCTAATAAGTGATGAAAAACATCCTTGAAAAAAGCATCCACTCACTCAGGTTTTCTGCCTTCTTTTCTTCTTGTTCTCTGTATGCACAGTATATGCTTCCATTGTTTTTACAGATGACCACATAACCATGTGAATACTTTTTTATTATGTCAATTTCTGTAATTGCTAAATAAATAAATGTACTGTATTTTCTTTACTTGTAATATATTGTATGTGATTTTAATATTACATACCATGAGAAGCCTTCACACATACCTATAAATCTATGCACACAATGAACCAGGCTCAAACACTTCATCACCAAGTCACAAGGCTCTGTACGACATGCAGATCCTGACTCAGGTCACTCAGAGGGCAGCTTATTATACTACACCCATGGCGGGACTGTACCACTTTCATTGTGTTTGGGCTTCCTTCTTTTATTAAGGCAGACATAGGCATTTTCACATACTCTACACAATGTCATTTCCAACTCTACCAGCAGGGTAGCTACAGATTCTGAATATTGTGATTGAAATTTCCTACATCCAAATGAGAACCTATAAGACCTTAATGGACTAAGGTTAAGAGAGCAACAGTGACCAGCCTCAGGGAAGCTAGAGATAGTAATGCTTGCATTTTCCTTGGTGCAAAGCTCCCTCTTCTTTAAACTGTTACATGAATACTTCGAAGAGAAAACTGGTACTTACTTCAGTCTGAACAAAGAAAAAGGCTCACTTTTACATTAGTGCTGCAATGCTTTATCAGTGAATGAAATAATTTGTTCATGCTTCACTGTTTCTTGCTGTGGTGTTTTATTTTAAAAAATCCCTTCAGCTGTTTACATATTCACTGCAGGTACTGAAGTGTAAATCAGCTGTCCCTTGTAAACCATGATTTCACTCTGTCAGAACACTCACGGAAGACAATTATGACAAATGCAATCATGACACTTACTCGTCTTGGAGGAAGTCTATTTACCAATTATGCACATCCACCGATCTGACACAAACAAGAAAAAGAAGCTTTTTTGTGCTTTGTGTTGGTAGCGTGCATACTTTGAAAACAAAAACGTCCTGTTCTGTTTCAGCTTCATTTGGGTTGTTAAAATTCCCTGTTTTCCAGCACATGCCATTTGGACAGTTTGCTAGAAAACGATCTCTGGTTTACTGGATACTTAGCCTCTCTGTAGCCTTGGACGAGAAAACCCTGCTCTTAGAATAAAAACATAGATTTTCAGGCTTCTTGTAGTGGAGATATGAAGACTCAAATTGTGGATGTGAAAACCATTAACACAAAAGAACACATAACTATAACCACTATTATTCTGGATTAATTATGGATGGATTCTATAGCCTCTGATATTTCCTCAATAAAAGTACAGTGTTTTCTGTCAGTGAGGGACGGGTTGTTTTCTTTGTCAAATAACTTGGATAATGACTATAATTTGTATCTTTCTCTGATTGCTCTGTATTTCTTATTTTTGGTGTTAAAACAATGTTTTGGTTTTCAGCCTATGAAGTAACCTTTAATGGATTAACTCAATTTATATAACTATAGTTATAGGGTTGAATTACAATATGTTGTGTTCAGTGGTTTGACACTAGAGGTACAGCAGAAACTCATGTCATGTATACTCTAGAGCCCAGCTTTTTTCTCCACATCATGATCTTTTCTGTCAACTTTATTTATTTTAACAAAAGAAAATGTCTTCCTCGATCTAGTGAATTGTGACCTTAAATCCAGTAGTGGCACATCGCCCTTTCCAATCACATTTTAGTTTCATCCTGCAAAACAAATAATGAAAATGATTAATCTGAAGTTGCTTCTCCTACTGCCAAGACAACAAGTGTCGTTACTCTGTGTAAGAATAAAAATAACACTTCATTTTTTGGTTTTTCGCAGAATTCCTCGTCAGCTTCTAGTGCATTAAAGTCTTTTAATTTGCTGTTGCTCGGTAATACTCTGTTGCTATGCCACTGCTATAGCTCAGGAGCAACTAAGAAGGTAATGTAAGATGCATTGATTTTCAAGGAGAGCATAAAAGTTAGAATTCCATACAGTAAACACATAGAAATTAAATGCTATATGGACACATTGTGTATTGGTTGCATTGTGCATAATGCAAACACAGCAGTAAAATGCAGCAGTTTAACGTGCTCAATGCACTTTACAACAGCTTTACAGCTTGCGCTGTTGCAGGTCTGATGCAGTCCTATCAGCCATCTTTAGCAGCACATAAGCATTACTCATTTACCAGCAGATCATTAACTTATTACACCTACTGGGCTGCAGTAAGTGTGAGGCTTTCCTTCTCTGACATTTCAATTTCACAAACGATTCACAGCAGGAAAACCTCAAACTTATCTACATGTTTTTATCATTCACTCTAGTTTAATTGAATGTTAGTAACATGATTTGGCTGATCACCCAACAAACCACCATATGTGGCCAAAACACTGCATAATTTATATTTATGTTCCTCTTTGTATTCCTTTAGTCCACTAAAAGTAAATGAATTGAAGCCCTCTATAACATTTTAAATGAACATTAACTGCTTTGGTTAGCTTGATTGTGTTGAAATTGCAATTGCAAGCAATTGTGTTTGGTAAATACTCTGTGGATAAAGGATGAAGGAAAGCTGAAAAAAGGCCAATACAGACAGCTAGTTTAGGTCACATTCAATACTTTATTCTCAATATCAAACATATATATAAATATGGGGGGGGGGGGGGGGGGGTTCAGACTGACAATTTAATCAAACTTTGAAAAAAAACAAAGCATTTGGCTTATTTTGTGGTTTTCAAAGCTTTGGCCTTGTGTTACTGGCAGCTCACAAAATCAGGATTTACTCTTCGTTGTTGTACAGGAGCTGCACCTTAGACTGGATTATGACACTTTGGTACCAAAGGCATCTCAAACACCCAGTAATAAAACTGTACTATGCTCTCTGCTCAATACCATGCCTACATGAACACAAAGGAAAACTAGTTCACCTAAGTCCATTTGCTGAACTTTGTAAAAAGGAAAAGGAAATGTAACAGAACAAGAAAACAGCAGGATGAATAAAAGCAGTGACATACAGTACCACAGACGTATGGAGCCTGAACACACTACAGTTTCCTCTGCCTAAGGGGTACATGTATGCAAAACTTTTACCTGCAGAAATGAAGTGAGGTTAAAAAGTGAAATGAAAAGTGGTTCATTTTTACAGATCTGCACTTTATTATTGACATATTTAACTGAGATAACCACATCAAAGAGTTGTAATAGAAGCTCTAATTGGAATTTAAAATTGAAATCTATTACCCCATTAAGTTGCAATACTGTATATTTGTAAAAAAAAACACCAAAACCTCTTCCCACCAGTCTGAACGGCATTTTCCCACATATCTTAGTTCTGAGTGCAAGGCATAGGTCTGTAACACAGGAATGTGCCAACTGAAGGTGCTTGTAAAATGACGAGTTCTAGATATGATAGTCACAGATTCACCTCCTGTCTCATCAGTCAATATTATAACATTCTCCCACAGAAGATTAAGTGAGCCGTCTTCTCCTCCCTGCAGTCACGCTCGTCTCTATCAACTGGCTTGTGCAGACCTCCATTATAAACATAACAAGTACCTGGTTGCTATTCTTTCACAGGTCCTCATTAAATTTTCTAAAAATGCATGCATTGAACTTGGCTGTAGTAACATAATATGGTATCATTCTTTTTATTTTTAGCACCTCTAATCCACGTCATCTCAAGGTACTGTACAGCATAAGTCAATTAAAAGAGATGGGTTTAAAAAAATTCATACTGTAATTTAAACACGGCAAGATGGAGCAAAGGTGAGTTTAAAAAAAATGACTATGCTGCGAAATTTGATATAGATTGGTAGATCATTCTATAGAGTTGGAGCAACAGAAGAGAAAGACGATTGGAGTCTCGTATTGGGAACTATGCTCATGCAGTTTAGTTTTGGTTAAAATCTGAGCAGTGGGGTTCTGAACCTGCAACAGCTTGAAAGCAGATTTGTATACACTAGCAAGAACCGCATTACAATAACCAAACCTAGAATGTTTTCTTTTCAAACTGGAAGACAAGTGTATGGATATGAATAATACTCTGATTTCCCAAAGCAAGCCTCAAAAGACCACAAGATTCCTCATCTGAGCACTCATACTGATCATTATTCAAATGAAGGGCATATTCGGTGTGTTGATATGGAGAACCAATCAACATACGGTAACTTTGGTCTTGTCAGAGCACAAGATGTAAAATTTATAATCTAAAGAGTGTGATAAGGCAGAACTTTCTTGATTGTCAGGTTTCTTGAATATGTTGTGGGTCAGAAAAATGAAAGCTGCTGATGCCACAGCTACAAGGTATTGGACCAAGAACAGAGCCTTGCGGGACACCAAATTAGATCAACATTGTAGAGCACGAACAATGAGAGATTTACACTACAAACAAAAACACTTCTAGTAGTACCACCAATCCTTTCTAAGCAATATACCTATATGGTCTGATTCAAAGGCAGGACTACGCGCCAGCTGGACAAGAACACAAAAAACTGTCACCAGTCATCCGTAAATCATTACTAACTCTAACAACAGCTGATTCAGAACTAAGCATTGACCCGACCCTAGAATGAGAAGATGCACACACTGCATACACGTGAGCTTGTAAGAGAACAACATCCTGTTCTAGAGTTTTTGCCAAACACAGCAAGTTAGATTTTGACCAATAATTGTTGAGTTCTAAATTCTGCATTTTTAAATGAGGGTTAGTAACTGTGGGCTTAAGGGCAAAGGAAAATAATTCCAGATCTTAATTATTGACTGATAAAAATGGGACAGAAAATTGCCAAATTTTAACTCAGCAGGGCAGTAGGAAGAGGATCCAATAAACTTGTACTAAACTTGATGGTATGGAATTTATTCTTAGAAGTGGAATCTGATGTCAAGTGTTACCAAATTTAGTTTGTAAAAAGTCAGGATAGATCTACACGTTGCATAATTGTGTTCTACCAAATCACTGCAAACACATCATATTACTTGAAGGTTTTAGAGTAAAATACTTTCGCTGTCAGAACGATGTTATGTTGTGTTACACAACATTTATTAATTGCACTTGCTACAATTAAGTTAATTAACAAGTGTGTTTTGGGGTATTTGTTAGGACTATCCTCATCTCCATGCTTGTAGCATTTAAAGTACTTTATCAGCAAATTTAGAGTGACTGTTATGCATACTGTGACTTGGAGACCTCGTACTGTACATCTCCCCTCCCATCTTTATTTGTATTTTGAAGGGAGTGATGATTTGTGGGAAACAACAACATACAAATGATTGACATTTGTGACAACTACAGCATTGCCAACATAGTTAGACTTCTCTTCAATTTTACATGTCAATGTACCCAGTGACATCTCCAAAAAACAGAAGACAGCACCTAAATTATTGCCACCTACACTCTCCAATTATTTAAGTTAAAGCATCTTCTATTTGGCTTAAATTCTTTATCACTGTACTTTCTTAGCAATTTGCAGAGACTTAACAAGACAGAAAGAGGAGAAATGACATGATCATGTATATACTGTATATATTGTGTAAGGCAGAAAATCAAGTTTCTCCTAATAGCCTGAAAAAATACTCCTCCTGGTGAGTTCAGTTTCCATGAATCAAATGATGTTTATTAAATTTTCATAATGTGAAATCCTATGACTGTCATTTCACCAAAATATTATAACCTCTACGTTATAAGAGAAAATCCCTTGGTTTATTATAGAACACAGAGGCAATTCACATTCTATTCCAATGAAGTGCTGCAGCTCTTTAACTTACAGAAAATATTATTTAAATATTTTGTCTAAACAAAAGTATACTCTACAGAGTGATACAACTGAGATAAGGTATAAAACATTTGAATTCAAAATATGAAAAATTAAAGATTTATAGAACAAGGATATTTCCATATTTAGTAACAAGAGACTTATACACACATTTATACTGCATACAAATAAACAAATGTGTATTTCTTCATCTGTTTTTCATCTTAAGGCTTTTCATTTTAGGTTCTAATTCTGTATTTTGTAGAACTCATAACTTTACGACTGCTTAAAGAATAATCAGGTATGTTACAATACAAATGCCCCATGTAATGCAAACACTTGTCTTCTGCAAGCATTTGAATTTAATTCTAGGTTCTTGAGATGCAAATTCTGATAGTATGGTACTTAGGTAAAAAGACTGTAGTTTATGTTAACATGTTATTTACTGCATATCTTCTACATAATATGGAGAAGTAATTAAAAAGGCAAACAAAATGCTGGAATTTAAAGTCGATTAATTAAAAGCTTAGAATTTAAATCAAGGGCTCTTAAGATTATATAATGCACTAGCAAAGCATCATTTAGAATATTTTTGTACAATTTTTGTCACCATGCTATAGAAAAGATATTGCTGTTCTGGACTTCCAGTTCAGAAAAGAGCAACTTGAGCCAAGTTGTTGACACTGAAACCCTGGATTCTTTCAAGATGTGGCTGGATCAATTGCAGCAACATTTGATTCTTTGGATAAATTAAGTGCCAACTACCAAATGGACTTGAATTGTCTCCTCTCATTTGAAACCTTTCTTTTGTTCTTAAAATCCGGGATTTCATATATTAATGAAATAGGCAAAACATCGACAGTAAAGTAAAAATACACAATGAAATATCCTATCATCATTACTGTGCATTTGTGCAGAATTTTTCAGTGAATCGTATGTCAGTTTTAAATATGGCGAGAATAACCCCCCCTTTTTTTCAATGGAGTATAAAAAGATGTGAAGTGAGAAGGTTAAGCATTGGTTTTTACGTAACTGATCAGACGAATCCAGAAATTCAGCCTCAGTCTTGTCACAATAAAGATAAAAAATAAACTTGCACAATTTTTGCATTTTAAATCTTATTGAAAATGAAAGGGCATATTAGAAGTGCAGTCAGAGAGAACTGAAACTGCTACCTACAGTAGGTAGCAAAGGGAAATGTAAAAAATGAACAGCCGAGGTCCCAATGTTGAGCCCTGCGGAACACCAATATAAGCAAGTTAATATTTAAACCATTAAGGGCATCAAGGGCATGAAAAATCCTTGCAGTTGAGTATGTAGAATGTATAATATTGAATACAGTGCTGAGATCTAAGCAAATCTGTGCATCGAAATTAGCTTCCTTGAGGAGATCATTAGCTACTCAACAAGTGCATTTTCAGTGCTGAATAATCTTCTAAACTAAGCCTGAAAGAGTTCAAAACACATATTTACAGTGCAATGATTATTTAGTTGCAAAAAACATTCTATACTCTAGGCACATGACGGAAAAAAGAGATATATTACTTTATATTATACATCCATTATACATCTGGGTAATATAAATCCAGAATTTCAAAAGTTATATTAGGATTGTTTAGGCACTGGTGGGACTGCAGGTGTTCTAAAAACTGATGGCACTAAACCAAAACACACGGAGTCATTTGTTATGCACCAAAGAGCTGAGGAACAGGAACTAAATCAAATAGCAGAAACAGGGTTCAAGTAACAGGAAGTGGGTTCCATGTGTCATAGCAATTCTGTAAGGCATGCAGGAGGGAGTAAAATATGTAAAGAGAGAGAGGGCAACAAGCAAAGTCAAGCGCACAAACAGTCGTAATGTTGCAGGCATGTGAAGAGTCGAAAGTGTTATAGCCAATGTGATCAAGCTTAGTTTTGAAAAACTTTAGAAAGATTTTGCATAAATGAGCCAGGGCAGATACTGTGATTGAACAGTTTCATTTCAGCAACCGATTAATAGTGCAAACTATTATGACCAGAATGACAAAAAAACTTACAGAATTGATGAGGTGCTTAAAAAACATTGCACCACACTACATGCTTGCTATAGTTTGATTTAAGTAAAGTCTGTTGTAAAACATCCATCATAACTGGCCTAGTGGTGAAAGGGTCACTCTCTCTTGACTCAAAATTACAATAATAAAGCACTAGCTACACTTTACTTTGGCCCTAACAGGCTATTTTAAAGATGATTAGTGTGCAGGGCTGATGTGGATTGATTCGACTTGGATAAATTGCACTCCTCCTCGATTTCTGTTTACAAAATTCTCAGAAGGCTGCATTGTGAAGTCCCTTCTGTATTTGAAGCATTTTGGTATTGCATGTGGCTACAGAGATAAGATAAAGTGTTAGCCACCTTATTATTCCAGTGACTTCTAACTTTAGGATAGGTGCAAAATTGTTCTGACACTGCAGGACACATGCAGGGAAGTGTCAATGAGAAATCCTCTTGTGGTTTTGACTGGTGTATTTAAAACAACAACATAAAGACCTTCCAGAGAAATACTGTGGTAGATGTTAAATTTTTAATTCCTGTGTGTGTTCTTACTTCTATATTCTAGAAGCAACTGAAATAAAAGGTTGGGTATTGATACAAATTATACCAAGGCACTCAAAGGATTTTATTTTAAATGACTGTTTTAACATAAATGAAAAAGTAATGAGAACCCACAATTAGAATATTTAAGAAACCTAAAAGCCTTTAGTGTAATGGTGTTGTAATAACAGCATCAGGGAACAATGCATTAAGACTGAAGAAAGTGAATATACTGTATCACATACTGTATTTGTATTGGGTAGCCCAGAAAACAGTCATTTGCTCCAAAACTTTCTTTATTCTTAGGATCCCCAGCAATAACAACATCCAAGCTGTATTAAATGGATTTTAAAATGGTTATGGAGTGCTTAGGCATAGCAAGCTCAGTTAAACCCACCTGGCTGAGGCACAGCCCCCTGGTTTTAGGACAGGGAGGGTGGGACCCCATGCAGAGAGAGCAGTGAACCAAGGGGTAGCTGCATAGGTTGTGTTGGGGTGGCAGAGGGATGAAGAAAACGAATATGAGGGAGAAATTTCTTATTTATATTAGAGTTTTTTTTTTTAATTGAAGAAGTCACATCAGGAATGATAAGACAGCTGAGAGCATGGCTGCTATCATCCCCTTCCCATTTCCATCCCATTACAAAGTAAACTCCATTTATTAAACTAATTTTTGTTTTTGTGGCGTCATCTTCACAAAATGATAAATACTAGACAGAGGTTTTAATAATTAGAAGGTATATAACTATGTATTTGGTTTCCTTCCACTCAGATATTTAGAGCAATAAAGAAGGAGGACATTTCATTATTCACAGCAATGCTGATGTTGGTGCTAGACAGCAGGTTTCCTTTATAATTCACTTTTTTATTTTTATGCAGCTTTTTTCTGACATTTAACTTCTTTCACAGATAAAAGTGTTCATTTTGAGCACCACAGGAATAAGACAGGCATGCTTGCTTGTTTTGAGCTCAAAACCAGGTGATATTGTCGCAGCCTGGGTGGTGTGGTATTCTAGGACATTCCTTCACTGTCTGGTCTGTGGCTTGTGTTATAAACCTATTTGTGCACAACATGTGCTCATACAGGTGGCTTTGAGCACCAGTGGCAACCATTGCCAAATACTGGCTTGAGTCTTATCTTTGTGCAAGTTAAAAAAACTTGTACAGGGACGCAAGCCAGATACAGTTTTGCAAAAAGTTTATTTTAAAAAGCCTTCCGTAGAAGAAAGACACCAAAGCCATCCCTATGTGCTTTTGTACCTCAGATACTTATGAACAGCCTTCTGTGTTACCATGAATGACATGTTACGGAAAAGACACATTTGGAATGGATATCTTCAGACATTGAAAACATTGCAAAAGTTCAGCTGTCAAACATTCCTTAACCTAAATACAAACCTGTCAACTACAGTTGCACAACAGGTGTTCTACCTGCCCTCTTAAAGACAAGAACTAAGTCTAGCTGAATTCTACACTGGTCACTGCTAAAAAAAACACACTATACTACAGAGTTTAACCCAACAACTGTGAACCTTTTTTCCTTTCAGAATCTCTACTTCAGTCATGAAAATCTTGTTTAATCTTGGAAAAAAATAAAATTATGTTTCCACATTCCCTGTGGCTCACAGAGGTGTTCATGGGTCATTCTCCCCAGATATTGACACACTCGTTCTGGAGCTTGCTATTACCCAGGGAAAGTGGAGGAGGCTGAAGATGTCTGATAATGAATCTTATAATTGCATTTTGTATGGCTTTTAGTATGAGTGGAAAGAAACACAGAACAGGGACATGCTTGTATCTGTCTACCCCTATCCCTGTTACATAGAGTATGAGGTGTGGTCTTACTATATAATACAAACACAATTTATAAGAAGAAATGTTAAAGTTCTGTTATGGACCGCCCAGACGTTAAATACAGAGTGCAGTATATACCAAGTCTTTTCACAGTGCTAGCAAATGCATATTTGAAATTATTCCTTCAAGATGTTCAGTATAACAGTACAAGACTGACTACAATTTACACTTCACCTGCGAGAAAGCAGTTGGGTTTAGAGAAATAGGATATTGCCTTGCAGAACTTCAGAACTACTTCTACTCAATATAACTCACTAAAAGAAGAAATACTAAAAAAAACACTAGACCTGATTTTTTCTGCATCACAAAGCAAGCAATTTGACGTGGTCTTAGGTGTCAACACTAGAAGTCCTTTGACTCATGCAACTGACTTTACATTTCACTCAGTGGTGCTGAAGCATAAATACAGTCTTATCAGTGTTATCAGGTGATGCTTCTATTCTTAGAGTCTCCGTGTTCACATTTGTGCAGATTGTACAGTACTTAGTTCCTTTTTCCTGCTGTTGTCACAGTGCTACAGCTAGAGACAGTGTACCACTGTAAGTGTACATTTGTGTTACAGCATAATTGTTCTTTAAAAAAGAGTTGTGTGAAAAACAAGCAACAATATGGCGTTCTTGCAGTAAATGCAAACTCGCATCACCTACGGTATAAGCTTTCTCTTATATTAACCTGAATGATAGTACTGTATGCTGGTTATAATGACTGTTTAAAGAAAGCTAATATGATCACTACACACCATACCACAAGTAGTGAACGATTGACTTTAAAGCTGTTTCCTCTTGAAAACTCTGTGACCATTTCTAATGCTAGCTAAATAAGAGCTATTATTTCTAGAACTGGGCTAAAATGAAACAAGTGTGTTAGTATTTTTTTTTCCAGACCTGCATCATCTCTTTTGAGATCTGCATCACTGAACGTCCAGAAAAAGTAATCTCTGAAACAAAGTAAGACATTTGAAAATACCTCTGAAGGTATATGTGTGTATATATTTAATGTCCTATAGCTCTGCAGAACATTGGGTGTGTTCAGATCTGCAATTAAGACATCGGTAACCTAAGTCTCACCTCTTCCACATGCCAATAAGGTAAACCGATCCAATATGCAGCTTGAACGGTTTATGGAATATGGACACCACCATCAACAGTCCTGTACTGTCACTGTATTTTTCCAACAGCTGGTAACAACTGGTAAAAATCTATATCCTGTGTCTTCACATACATGATCAGGCAATCTCAAGGAAAAGATTCCACATCAAAATCTTCTGGGGAAAAAAACAAATGCTAGCGATAAGTAGGAATTCTGTATTCTCCCAAACTCCACTTGTTCCACTTTCAACTTTCCAAAGAACAAGACATCATTTTCATCATTATTTTTTAAAACATTTTGCTACCTTGATGAATGAAAAATGTTATTTTTGTTTTGTAAAATCTTTCTCCCTGTTTTGTTGGACATGCATATGTACAGTAATTGAAAATGTTATGACAGCCACTATATGGGTTAAAGAGTTAATGGTGTTTTTTTCCAGAAGCAGGCACAGTTTGAAGGCCACACTGCAAACATCTGCAAATTTAGGTCATTCATTGTGCTCTGTTGGAATACTGTTCACTTGCTACAGGCCCTAAAGACATTCTAACTTTGATTTTACTTTCTTGTACTACAATTAAAAATAGTAATCATACAGTATATGTAAAAAAATAAAAATATATATTTGCAAACTGGACTGGCAGGTGTACAAACGTTACACAAGACAGAAAACCATTAAGGGAACACCTGCATGCCAGTAAAAGCAAAGTGAGTACCTTGTGCAGATCCATCATAAATGTAATGCTCTTACATTGGACAGTGGCCATTCCTATCGGAATTAATTCACTTTCCAACCACCTACATTCATAACTACATACTGTACAGATTCCGAACACTTTGGTTTCTAGGGGAATAGCATCCTTTTAAAAGCATTTCATGCACAGCTTGAAGAAAAACAAATCTAAAGCTTTTGATCTCTGGTGACAGCAGCATTCTAAAGCTCTAAATTGTGTATTGTGTTTTTCAGTGTATACTGCAGCTGTCATGTAAACATCAGTGTTGCAATAATAAGAAAATAAGATGTCTTATGAAACTGAAAGACAAAGAAAACATACAGAAAATCTTCTAAGGTGGAATAAAAGTGTTAACTTTTTTATTTTTGTGTAAAATATTACTTAAGCTTCCAAATATATCTTTAAAGTAGGCTTATTTTAGAACATAAGTCAGTTTATTTGGTTGATAGCAGGCTATTGGTAAAAGGAGCACAGTTTTCTTGAAAGAAGTCAGGGTATCAGCTTTAGCAACATCGTAATGTACCTTGCCCCAGGTACGCTTCATGTACCCATAATGCATAGTGTAACAAAGCCTGTCCTGTTTTCAGTTTTCGATGCATGCCCATAGGTTTTTTGTTGCCAAGGAATTGAGAATAAAATAAGTACAACTGAATCCAACTGCCAGATTGAAGAAGAACTGGAGGGGAGAGAACATAAGCACCCTCAAGAATGTACTGAAGGAATTTATAAAAATCAAAATCAAATTACACAATCTTTCCAACTCCAGGATGACACTAAACCCATGGCAATGGACAGAGACAACCACCTGTTTCCATTTGTTTTGAAGGGTTTTGTCTCAACTTTTTTTAAAAAAAGGATGTTTGCGCTTGTTAAAAAAATACACAAGCACTTTCCTGTTTATGGTTCACCCCTAATCTCACAGTATTTCCTCTAAGTTCAGAAATAAAGTTGACTGAATTATTAATATCGCTTGATAAAATATTGAGAACCCCCGGTATGTCTTAGAAAATGGCAATCAAAGATACACAGAGCCAAGCACTTGTCATTTTTTACTTAACTGTAGACAAGGACCTTTACAAAAAAAAAGGTCAGAGAAATTGTTCATCTCAGAGCACTTGGGTCTGTGTCAGACTACAGTCTGCTTTATTACATAATGCTACTGTAACTGTATTGACTGTGTATCTGTTACAGCGTGTGCGCTAAAGCAGGGATTTAAAAGTCTGGGAACAATTACTCTCTCACTACTTTCAGAAGAATTACTGTCTCCACATTTTGACCAAAGGCTCCGAAACCCTGTTTGTATGATTTTGTCAGAAGCAGCATTTTCCATTTAGTTACTTCTCCTAAATGAGTTCAGCTCAAAGCACATAGTACCAGCTTAAAGTGGCTGGGCTACAAGAAAGAAATCCTCAGCATTCTTAGGTACAGAATAACTGTACTGTTACTTAAGCCAAAGATTACATAACAGAACAACAGCAGAGCCTGTCCCTTGCACTGAACTGTGAAAAGAAATGGGAAGCACTTAACACACTATCTTCAAAGAGAGGTTTCAACCATTAAAAATGTGAACAGGATCAGGAGTATTTACTACCCTGCTTTGTAATTTTGATGTGAATGTTAACCTGGGAAAAAAACCATAATTAGCAACAATTATTAAAGTATTAAAAATGTGGGAAATGATTTTTTTTCTTTTTCTTTATTAATGCTATTATTACGATACTGTTCAACATATGCCCTTATCTGGGAGTTATAAAATATACACTAATAAACATTCAAATCTAGTCAGAAAGAAAATAGTGAAGCACATGTTAAAAGCTTAGTGCCTGTGCAGCACAGTGAAAGCCAGTGAAAATATTGTCTACTGAGGAACTGCTGATCATAGTAAAAAAGGAAAGCCATTGAGTGTAGTATTCTAGCTGGTGAAAGTTCAGTGTGAGAGAGATCACAAGCGCTGTCTAAACAAAACTGACTCAAGGAGACACAGAGAGGTGGTCAGGGACTGAGCAGCTCTGATTTCAATGGGTAGTTTGCGCCAGCAGTGCAGAGCCAGGGACAAGAATGAACAGGCCCTGGAGGTGGGGGAACGGAGAGGAGGAACAGACGGTCCAACAGAGGAGGAGGAGCAGACAGGTTGGGGGGAGGGGGTATAGGAAGAAATGAAAGACTGGGCCAGAGTGGTGAAGACAGCGAGTGTTTTCAGACTACTATCTACAGCCAGTGGAGGAACTGCAGTGATAGAGTGGCCTTAGTGGCCTTAAAGAAGGCAGAGAAAAGATCAGGTGAGAGGAGGAATTCTAAGTGTGCTGGAAAGGGCGAACAGGACTGGCCAGGAGGGAGCTGCAGTAGTCAAGCTCAGATATCACAGGGCCAGAACGTGAAGCTGTACAGACAGGGTAGCAAGTCCTGTGGCTATTGCTCCGTATGGAGTGGCAGGAGTGGAGAGGTGTAGGAATATGACGGGAACAGGAGAGAGAGGGGTCTGAAATTTCACTGAGGATCTCGACAGAGGTGCAGGAAGTGAAGGTGGTGGAGTCGAGATGAAGAGAGCTGGAAAGGGCAAAGAGAAGGATTGGAAGGGAAGAAAAGGTGGTCAGATATAGAGGTGTAGTCTGAGATTTTGGGAGTACATTCGGCAGGAGAAGGCTGAAAGAGTTATTTATACAGGAGGACACAACATTATCAGAGGGAGGGAAAAAGAAGATCTGTCCATCAACTGCATACAAGTGATATAAAAAGCTGAGGAAAAGAACCCTATGAACCCTGTCTGGTCCCTGTGAGCAGGTGTAAAGAGAGTAATGGGTGAGCTGAAGACTGTATTGGTGTTATGAAAGATGCATATATCTACCTCATATTCACACTATAGCCCCACAGGGGTGTAGCGGTGAGGCTTAATAATAAGGCAGAATTAAGTGTTTCTGAGCTTCCCAAATGAGGCCCCATTTCTCTGTTCATCTCTGTGGTGCAGCCACAGAGAGACCATTAGTGCAGGGTGATTTAAGGTTTCCTAGGACAGCTCCCAAAGGGGGATGCACTTAGCTAAGTCTGGCTATCATGATCAATGGTCATCCATTGGCGCCTATCTGTCTAGGGAGTGCCAGTTGGACATCTGGACTGCATTACTAAGTGTCAGGACTAAGTGACTCATATCTCACTGTGATCAACCAATCAGGGACTGGTAGGGCCGAGTAACCCACGTGGGACTCTGATGCCCATGGAACTTTCAGCCAATCAACGAGCTGAAGTTCCTCCAGGTAAAAACAGGCAACACAGGCCTGGAGATAGAGATTCAACAAGATTCAGATTCGGGAGATTCAGTAAGATTCTGGAGAGGATTCTGTGGACTGTTCTAAAGGGAATTCAAAGGAGAATTCCAGGGCAGGACGGCCCAGGAGCAGAAGGCTCCCAAGGGCAGGACATTCTCGCAGCGCGCCTCCTGACCATCCCGAGACTCAGCCCGGACAACCACGGAACGGCCAGTGTGTCCGAGTGCCAGAACTTTCCTTTGTTCTAAGAGTCTAGAGTGGAGGTTGCCAGAGAGTAACCAGCAGCAGGCCTCGTGGACAGGTCAGAACTGTGGACAGCTGAATCACTATTCAGAACTAGCTCTTCATCAGGAACGAACCGGTCCTCTTCCTGACTTGCTGGGATCCACAGTCATCTTTTCTCCTGTGCACAAACTTTGCTAGTTAAAGCCAACACTAACTAGCCGGTCAGTGAGCATCAGCAGCGCACCGTCGCAAGCCGCACAGCACAGCCTGGCACGGAGCCAGAGAGCGCGGATTGGACAGCAACAAGCCTGCAGCTGATTGTTTGTGCCTGCAGGAGATCTGAATCCCCAGAAATTGGATGAGTATTCAACTTCAATGCATTACAGCTCGAGAATTCAATTGTTATCCCAACCAGTTGATATCAATTTAATTCCTAAGAGTTATGTACTTGTTTTGAGTATCTAATGTAGAAGTTATAACCAAGTTCATTTACGAAACGGTCTTAATGAATGATATACTGAACGTATGTCCTCTTGATGTGTAACACTTCGTAACTGATTGAATATATACCTTTTGTATTCTGATAACCCTCTCGATAAGATCTGTTAGGTTTATATGCATATTCTATGTATTAATAAATTTATCCTCGTGTATTAGTACCTGTGTGTGCGCGTTGTTTGAGTTATGTCGCGTGGTTGGATTCTAAAGCCATCAAAAGAATCAACTTTGTGATTTACTGCTACAATTGATAATTGTCTCAGTAAATGCCCAAACCCTACAGAACTGGTGCCTTCAGAGAGCCACTATGATTACATATTTGGCGTCCCTGAACGGCTATGAAACACTACAGGGGCATCTAAACAGCTAGAGATGAAGACATAGAGTATGCACCCCTTAAATGTAACATTTTGGACTCATCTTGCTTGTACAGTACAGGCACCTTCAAAATTTGAGCCACTTAAGATCTTGCCAGCTCTCACGTAATCTTAATATACTCTATTACCATCACAAATTTGTCAGACAAATTCTCTTCAAGGATGCATATAACTTAACGTTCACATTTGGCACTTCACCGTGTAAATGACGTTACAAAATGTTAGCAAAGGCAAATTACTTCTGACAGGGAATAGCGGAAGCATCTGGATTTTGATAATGTCAACAACACATATAAATAGAGGCATGCCTGTTTCGAAATGACACACAGTAGCATTCAGTGTTACAGAGTGTTTCAAAGCCTAGGTGGTAATTTAAAGGTGTTTACATCATGCACTAACTCTCTAGAGTAGTAAACTTTTTTCCCTTACTGTTTTTCCTCTACAGTTCACAATTCCCTGCAGCCTGCAGTGACAATGCATAATAGAGAGATCAGTATAGCACAGCGAGAATACAAAGTGGAAAAAAACATTTACTCAATTTGTAAAAGAAACTTTAAAGCACTCATTTAAAGCACACAATAAACACTTTGTTACTGGGCTTAAATAATACAGATCTCTCAATTTGCAATTGAAAAGACTGTAGTCAATGAAGCAAAAGAAATAGGAATATGCCATATATCAGGAATTTTAGGCCTCTCAATTTAACATTGTAGTTTACAAGACTTACACTAGCCCCAACACCAAGGAAAACCATTTATTTATTTTATTTAGACAAAGCATCTTCTGAAAAAGCTTTAGAATAAAAGTATCTATGTCTTTTCAAACACAATTTCTAGACCACCATGTTTTTTTTTGTTTATTCCTTATTTCTCTAGAGAGGGTCCTCCAGAGAAAGCCACTGACTAGTTATAAATCACTTAACCTTTTCTTGCTGAGGCTGATTTGTTTGCTCTGCCAAGGTACTTCATTATTCCCCAAGCAATGTCTTTCTGGGGAATATATATCAGTCAGAAACACTAAGACCATATGCACTGGACATTTTCAACTATTAAACCACCAAACAGGCTGTGCTTTAGTGAGCTCTTGTCCTATTAAATGACAAATCTGGTCATTTTTCTTAAATGGGAGGAGATATAAAACATTAAAAAGTAAAAATAAAAAGAGCGGAGACCTATGTTCTTCACAAGCCTACTAGAACACAAGTCCAGAGCTTGTCTTGATTTGTTAGTCTAATCCAATCAAGAGTACAATTTTACCCCTGAATGGGACACTAAATTATATATGTCTTATGTGCTTCCTCTAGCAATGGTGGTATCCATTGTATTCATTTATGAAGCTGACTGGACCAAAACAATCAATGTAAAGCACCTCGCTGAAGAACAAAACAGAAACATCCATACTGAGGTAACAAACCCACAATGGGAAAGTGTCTAGTGCCCTAAAAAAAACACTGCCACCAAAATCAAATTGAGAAGGAGATAAATGTGTCACAAATAATTACGTGAACATAAGCTTTTCTATTGCTGTTTAAAAACACAGCAAAAACAGATAGTTCTATCTCTTGTTCAGAAAAGAATTAACAGGGAGGGCACATCACATAATCAGACACTGCACTGCCTCATATTAAGAAATATACATCTTCAAAAGTTAGCCAACATAAACGATCAGTCTGAAAAAAAACAGATATGAGAAAAAGGAAGCTACCACCCCAACTTTTGAAAAAGGAAAAAGTAAATTCAGTAATGGGCAACATGATGGTGTAGTGCTTAACATTTCTGCCTCAACACACTGGGGTCCAGTGATAAATGCTGGACCAAGGGTGATATTTCTATATTTGTATGTTCTCCCCATGTGCACATTTGTTTCCTATGGGTGCACAGGTTTCCCACAGTTCAGTGACAACTGGTAGGAACAGTCTTCTGGGAAAACTGAACCCTGGTGTGTGCGTGTCTGTCTGTGTGTACTATGCCTTGCGCCTATTGCTTGACAGGATAGGCTCCGGCTCCCCCACAGCTCTGAACTGGATGAAGTGTTTAGAAAATGGATGGATGGAAAAATACTGTAGTCCCTCATTATACAAGTTTAATTTGTTCCATGATAACTCCTAGTAAGATGCAAAGTCAACACAGTAACAGAAATTTAATTCACATTACTTCCTGTGGTATAATCTCTGATTAGGAACAAGTAATAGGTTTATTCCATGCTGAAAAAAAGAAGAAAGAGAACACAACGTTTCGGCCATGGAGCCTTCTTCAGGTCTGAGAGAGACAGGGCAGTAGGCAAAGGTAAAGTAGCGGGAGAACAAAGGTTGGGAGGGAGGAGGAGTGAGAGGCGGGAGCAGGGGACAGAAAGAGAGACCAATCAAGAGGTGTGAAGTCAGAATGGGTGCAGAGAGGTGTGAAATGAAACTTCCAATGAATGGAGAAAATTTAAAAGAACAGTAGTCTGTCGTTAAGAGAAGGGAGAATGTGTGATCCTAGCTGCAGAATAATTTTGGTTTCGGTGGTCTTTCTGATGTATGAGTTCGGAAAACCATCTTTGAGAACACAGACCGAGAGATTAGAGTGGTCGTGGCCGTCAGAGGTGAAATGAGAAACAATGGGCTTGGAGAGATCTTTAATCTTCACAGTCCTGACGTGTTCTCTGAAACGGTCTCCAAGTCTCCTTCCTGTTTCTCCAATGTAGATGGCTGGGCATTTACTGCAAGAGATACAGTAAATAAGGTTGCTGGAGGTACAAGATGCTGTCTGGGTGATCCGGAATTGTCCTGAGGGGCCTTGAATGAGTGTGGTGGTGGATGTGTACTTGCAGGTGATACAGGTGATACTAATCTCTGATTAGCTCTAGAACTCAAAAATGTTTCCTCAAACACCAAAACTACACCTTAATACAGCACATAACAGCACCTTTAAGCAATGCTTTACAAGAACTCCACATGAAACAGCGAAAATCTGCTTCTTAAATGTAAAAAAGGTAGTAACATCACTTATACTGTAAATGTAAACTCATATAGCAGTTGTTCGTAAGGTGAGTGAATACTGTACTTGCATGACAGAATCAAAACAATACTGTGACAAGCTGTCAGCTAACACACATTTGAGAAGCCACAGCTGCTGGTAGTTTGTGCCTTCACAGACAGCAGCTGCTGTCCTCTCTGTGTAAGTTATCTTCAGCAGGTACATGAAGATGGAAGGAGCTTATAAGAAGCTGAACACCAGAGCTCTGAAGAAGAGTCAAAAGCAGTAGTAGCCGTAGTAGAGAAGCTGACGACTGTAATACTGAGGGTTGACAGAGGGTTTTTTCATTTTCAGAGAAAAAGCAACCTACAGATTCACATTGACATTTATAGCCCAGCCTGTAACGGATACAGTACATGAAAACTTGTTTAGTAGCCTCATTTAGTAGTAGGTGAACTGATAACTGACCATGCATCAAAACATCTACTGTAACATCCTATACTGAAATTACTTTATGAAACTCTTGAGTTAACAACCAAGCTCTTCTACATGGCCTGCTTCATATGATTGGCAAGGCCAATGTGCCAGAGAAGTAAATGTTGGTCCACAAAGAGTTCTAGATCACTGCCAGGACATTGGTATCCCTTAAAATGATCAGCAACTCAGTAGGACGTGTCATTTGTGTCTTCTGGTTTCTAGTGCAATCTGAGTGGTCAATTAAACAATGATCTTAATTATTTTCTCAATTAGACATTTACAGCATTTTTCTTAAGGTCTTTTACAGCTCATTTCGCAAGACATACACCTCATTACCTATAAATTCACAGTTACCTACAGCATAAATCACCTCAGGACTTGGTAAGAAATATTAAAATTCTGCTGCTAATTAAATAACTAGACCAAGCATGTAACTGAGACATGGCTGAAACAAAAACCAGATGACATTAGGCCTCCAGGAACTGAGTTTGAGACACCTGGGATAGAGTATTGCTTTACAAATATTTTTTTTTTATTTTTATCAGTTTAGAAGCTGTTAAATTGCTATCCTGTAAGCTTTACTTCACACTTAGTAGTCTTTGTGCAGCATTCTGTTTTACCAAAATGGTCCATAGTACAATAGGTTTATAACAAGTAGGTTTATCATTTCTATATCCAAGCCACAGTGGTTAGCTGGACCAGTTTAGCTGTTTTCCTTGGTGCTAAGCAAATGAGAGAGCAGGTGACTCCTCTCCAGACAGGACACAGGTCAATGGCAGAGACTACCCCCAGTAATGCTGGTCCTCATTCACACAGCTGGGTGAACTGCAGAAATTGAGTACCGTGAGGACCTTGATCAAAGCACAACAGCAAGGGCAGCAAGGGGATGTGAACCCACAACCCACCAGAGAGCTCAACCCAGTGACACCAGAGACTTGCCCACTATGCTATTCTGGCTCGTGTTATACTTGATCATGGCATGGTATTATAATAAGCAATAAATGTTGGATGTTTATTTAATACACTAAGTAGGGGTGTCTCTATGAGGCATAGAGATATTTTAAAATGAACTTTTTGCTTTATCAGGATCCTTGTGAACAGGTGTGAACTTCTCATAACAAACTCTTACAGCTCTTTATGCAAGTATGTCATCTCAGCTCAGGAGTTTTGTGCTCCAGGGACAAAGAGTCCAATTTAGCATATAAAATCCTGAAACAAAGAAAAAAATGTGATCTCTGAACCCCCACTGATGTAAGTCTTCAATGTTCGAAGTTGTTAAGAGTGTCATTAATTGGATCTTGAATTAAAGCCAAACACTTAACTTCGTTTTAACGTCAAAAGATTAGAGCTAGCTTTTATTTTCTAGATAAAACAGCAAAAAAAAAAATCACATTATATTCCAAGCAACTTCCAACTAATATATCATTTTCTATTCAGAGACAGTCCAGAGATGGGTTCTCTTGTCTTAATAAAGAATAATTGCATTACATGATCACAATAAGCCTAGAGTTAGGTGGCTTCTACTGTACTTAAAACCACTTATGCTGAATGGACACAAAGTAAATCACAGCAAGAGCACTTTTGGGAAAAAATGTTTCATTGATAATTCTAACAATACAAATTCTTGTAAGGTGAAAAATATACAACGTATATCCAGAAACAAAGTGCCCTAAAGACGTTTTGTTCCTTTGGACATAAGAATATCAGAAACACCACAAGGAAATCAAGAAATGCTTTATTAATAGTCAAGCTACTGGGAAAATTGTTTCTTGACCATACCCAGCAGTTCCACTGTAAAGAAAGAGAGACGGGCAGACTGACAGACAAGTAGTATAAAATTTACAAACTAAATAGACAAATTCTAATCATCATGAATTTTAAGTGAACTGAAAAGGTTGTTTTCTTTATTTTACAGTCATAACATCTCTAAATGTGATAACACAGGACACAAAAATGTAGTTTTATTTTTGATATTACATGAATGGCCTTACATACAGTAGCTCAACTTGGCAACAATGAATACTGTATATCACTCCACAGAACGATCCCCGATAGCCAATGGAAGAGTTTTTCCACAGTAATGCACTGACCTATAACAGATGTAAGATCTTTATTAAATTAAAGTACCTGCAACTCTTGCAATGCAGCTAACCCATGCGAAAGATATTAGTAACTTGTGTAAAGTTAAGGAAATTCCTCGATTTTCTATCCCAGAGATTACATTTACAGTTGTAGTCTCACTGCTTTCAAGTAACTGCAATCCCATTATGCTTTCCAAAAAGCACAGTCATCAAGGCAACATGTCTTCTAGAAACCTTAATGGTTAAAGTGACAATCTCCTCAAAGAAAAGACGAGTTACTGTATATGATGACGTAGATTGTATTCTCATATTGATCCTGTTTTTCTGAGATAACTGTTGTGTAATTGAGTTATTGCCTTCTGGCTTCTATATCTCCCTGAAGAGTCATGGAAACCACAAGCCCTATTCCCAAGGGGCCCAAAGTTTATAATGACAAAATAGAGAAATACCGCTTGCTAGTCAGATCCTTTCAATACTACACTTGTGTACCATGTTCTAAGTGACCAGAACAGTAAAATAGCCTCATGAGACTATTAGTCTCCAAGCAGTACAACAGCATATTAAATCTAACATCTCAAGGCACTCTTCCTGTGCATGGAATTAGGATTGATCACTATAATAATTTTAATTGAAATTACCAATATCATCTGTTGTCCAATAGCTAGCAATTATGGTTAAATTATCAATTATTTGATAGTGTGAAGAACAGATAAACTCTGGTGTTTAATTCAGATACATTATTTTCTTAATATTAGTTTAGCATGTTATAACACAGGAAAACGGTGTCATCCAAATGAAAACAAATATTATTAGCACAAGAATATGGAATTAAAGCAATATGGTGGTTAAGTGGTTTAGTCCAGTACACCTTTGGAGTCTTCATATACTGTGGCTTCTTGTGCTCTCATTATGATACATTCATAAACTCTCCTCTGTTTAATTTAAGATATGCTCATAAACTATCTTTCAAATCTGTAAAGAGACAGAGAATTTAGCTTTTCTCAGATTCCTGCGATTCTGAGTACAGCAGTCAAGCACAAACGGTGTTAAAGATGAGCTTGCTGGTTCAAACGTTTTCTTGACTCATTTTCTGCTTTCCTTAAAGTCACATTTAATTCCCATGCGTATATATAACTACTCTAATTATGAACAGAATTAACAAAAAAATCCCATAAATTGGAACACCATAGCCAAAGGTTTCTGTTGAACAGAATGTTGAATGACCTGTGTTATCAACCCTATTGTCAAGTGAGCAGTATTTGCGATTCAAATTCCAGACCTACTCATTTTTTGCACTACATTTAACTTTTGGCATAATGGTAGCTAAATTGTTGCCATGGTGAGCTGAACATAGTAATGCTACACTTATTTATCAACTACTTATTTTCCCTACTGGATATATACTGAGGTACAAAAACCTTCATATTAATGGTTCATTGGTCACACATATAATTCATTTTACATTTAATAAGGAGCAGTTAGGTTTGTAAGTAGGCTTGTTGATGTTAAAGTACTGAGGCCAAGTCGCAAGATTTCATTAAATCACCAGGTGCTCAGTATTGGTATGTGTTAAAACATGTTAAAATGGCCAAATACACAGAATATGTATAAATAGCTACTGAAAAATACATGATTTTAATTAATGCAAGAAAGGTGAAAGATACAACCTGTAAGAGCACTTGAAATCACCAGTTTGCTTTCAGAAATATTAAAGAAGGTCTATTTTGTGAGAGAAATTGGCTGGAGAGTGAAACGTTCTGCAACCTCATTTAGCACTCAGCAGACAAGTCCGGCGGAACCAGAAAATCGACTCTGTGAGGGACAGACCACATCCTGGAAGGCAGAGTGTCACTACACTGGTCTATGACCATCACATACTGTATAGTATGCCTGATCGTTTTCAGATTGCTGTGAATTCCAAGAAGACATAACCTGCACATCAGCCAAATGTGACTATAGCTTGCTGATTGGCCACAAAGAGAAAAATATATTGCTATGATACAAGAATCTAACTTGAAACATGTTGTTGTTTGTGGATGTTTGTGGATTTGTTTATACATATTACCTTATCACTGCCTCCTCTCCTGCAGACAACAAACTAATTAAGAGTACTTCTATTGTGTTACAAAGAAGATTTCAAATGTCTTCATAAGCGTTTGGTAGCGAATACCTGGGGAGACTAACATTTTTGTAAGTCCACATTTCAGTTGTAAAAATGCTTTTGTTCCAGTTTATGTGCCTACAAAGTCTGAACAAGATTTCCTTGACCACACCCCTGCCGACCCCCACTGAGAGTGATACTATCCAGGTCGCAGATACAAACTGCAAGGATCACAGACAGTACTTGACAGACTGAAGTAAAAGAAAACAAATGTCCAGACACAAGCGTTTTCACCAGTGAGCAAATCTACGCCTGATCAGGATATGGTATTGTTGTATAGTATATTTTAACCCCTCAGCCCATTTTTTTTCAGCTAGTAACTCATGCTGGACTGTATTGTCTTCGGCTTTCTGTGATGCTCAACCTTTCACTACTACTACCTATGTAGCCATCAGACCACCATATCGTTTTTTTGAGATTTGCTTGAACTGCTAAATTAGTTGAATGCCAAGCTACTACAAAATGAGGTGTTTTCAAAGTAAATTAGAGGAGCTGATTTGAATTTTAACACTGGCTCTGTCAAATGGCCCTCACATTCTATGGGACACAGTTTAATTAGAAGAATACTGTTATAGAGTATAATACTGCATAGATCTCATCTTAATAAAATCACTGAATTGGAAACCAAGGTGGATTGCAGGATATAGAAGAAGCCACCAAGTCACGTTGGTGAACCCATGGTGACTCCTTTCAAGAAATGGCTGGATGGGTTTGTTGGAACAATTAAGTACTAATTACTAATTGGGCTAGAAGGGCCAAAATGCCACCTCTTGCTATTACCCGTTTTTATGTTTTTATTTGTTTTCTAGAGCATGCTCGACATGCTTCCCTTTTTCTGAGGCCACTGACGTATTGGAAGACATGATACAGAACTTAATCTACAGAGATCTAGGTAGAATTATCTTTTTTAATGGCAGTTCACTCAACCAATTACAAACTTTGAGACTTTGCAGCCATGAAAAGTTTTGGAAATATTCCTACCTTTAGATCAGCAGAGGATATGTTGCTAGATCCAGAGTAGATAAACTCCACTGTTTTATTCTAAATTATACAGTTCCCATCCTCAGTATGATTGGGAGAATTCCAAGTACAGAACCCATGTCACAATAAAGGAATATCTTTGTGGCAGAGATACATCACACAGCACAAAGCAAAACATTTAGCATAAAAAAACATACAGAGTAACACTGAGGCTTGGCCTAGCATGTTACACAGGGCCTGAGACAAATACACTTGCAGAAGACTAACACTGATGACACAGGTGTGGAAGTATTGCAGGAAAACAAGAGCTATATCTCTATCTTTAGAATGTGTATTTTAATCTCAGGGCTCTGTACAAGGGTGTACGTATTCTTAAATGTCCTTTACAACACTCAATTAGTGTTCAACCAAACCTAACACTACAACCCCTCAAAATGGCTTGTGAGAGATAAAGACAGAGCACATCTGTTCTCTAAGAGATTCTCTCTGCCAAGCCACACTAGAACAGAAACAGAATTGAGCCAAGACAATATTAGCACTGATAATGCCAAAGAGTCATTTATACAAGAAACTGTAAATTAAGGACGCGCTATTTGATTGTGATTATCTGTGATCTAAATATAGAGGATTATGTCCAGGCATTCACAGCAAAGAGGCTACTGCATCAGGGGGTTTTTCCTTGGGCTCATTTTTAACCTAAGAACCCAACAATATGCTTTATTAGCATATTAACTGAATATACTGTACATACACTGTAAATCTGATAGCCAACCACGACTATATATTAATTGTATTTTAGTAGCAAAAGCAGAATCCTGACATCAGCCTGAACCACACCCCTACTTTAGGATTAGGGGTAATTCATAATGTTTTATAAGATTGTAATAACATGTTAATAGTTTGTTTATGCATGGATCTTAATAGCAGTACACACTCAAGAGTTGCCCTTGTGAATTGAAAAGCATAATTGTCAAGGGAAAAATACAGAAAATGAATGACCTTTGTTTAGGATTCTTTGTCTGCCTTTACTTTATAAGCAGAAATACAAAAGCTGGGCTTACCATGTTAAGTACACATGTTGAGACTCCTTCAAGATGGCACATGGTTTTGCGCTACAATTGCCACACAGCCAAAGCAGCAGAACAACCTCGTGATGTTTTACAGCATGATGTGATGATGTACGGCACAACAGGATTCTTCCTTTAAAGGAACTCAGTGTTCAAAACCACTATTTGAAACAAATGAACAATTCCTGAATTTGTATTTTCTTATCTGAATCAGTATATGTCAGATGATTCAAAATACATTTCACTTGTGGCACAGCCAAACGATCAGAAGCAATTTATTAGAAAGAAAAATCTGTCATCTCACCACTGAGCACTGAAGCCAGCTAGTCATCACTTTGTGTCATAGAACAAGTACTTCCAGTGCTTGTATTCCTTAGCAAAATCAGCCCTGGAGGATTTTCAAACGATAAAATATCCCTGAATAACAAATAATTCAACTGTTGCTCATAGAAATCCATTTGCAATAAGAAACGTGTTTAACTGCCTGAAAGAACCTCAAATGACCAGCCAAAACCAAAGTCCAAGCAGAATTTGCACACTCTATGCTTTGGCTGTACCCAAAAGTTTCTGCAGATTGAAGAACTGAATACACCAAAACCATGACTCCTGTATTTCAGATATACTCCTACTGTACAGTACATATACAGTAATGGGACAAAAATAGAAATAAAATAATGTAACTTACAAATAATTACAAAGAAATAAATAAGACTGTCAAACATCAAGTATGATTCTATGGCAAAATATAAACAATACAAACCGAAATGTCTCCATTTTAACTGGTTTATGTTGTACAATACAGTAGACTAATACTACCCACAAACACTATTTTGTTATACTACCGAAACCCCAATAAGGTGTACTCTTCTTAACAGTTTTGACTCAGTGTCTTTTAAGTGATATACTGTAAAGAGGGTTTGACTGTGCGTATAGTAAATAAAGTCAATCATTTTTACATTGAGTCTTTTCTAGCTTTTCAATTGGCATCTTTTTGTTAGTATGCAATCATATTCCACTATTTCTTTAATATTTTAAAAGATTTACAACATTTCATATTAATTTTGTGTTAAGAAACAGTAGAGTCCTGTTTTGCAAGTTTTGGGGGATATTATAATTAGTTAATTTACTGTATTTACTCTTTGATACCTATGATAAAAGGGAAGAAGGAAAATCCATTCTGGCTATAAAAAATGCATTGTGTAGTCACAAAGCAATAGCTGCTTAATAGGAAACATTTGCATACTGTACTCATGTTAGCTGGAATTTTCAAATCCAAGCAATAGGTGAAGCCATTGAGGCACAGTAAATTCAGGAACTACATTCAAGAAAAATTAGTGATTTAAAACAATGGAACTGCATCCACTTTAGCATGTATTTATTCACAACTGTATTTACTAAATATAGACACTTTTTCCTTTGAAGACTGAAACAACAGGAATTTTAAAATAAGTTCATATTAACAGCAGTTACAATATTTTTGAAGAACAGACCAGTACCTTCTGTAAATCAATTGTAAAGAGTTCAGTTTATCTAGTATTGTAACGATAAGGAAAATGACACTTTCAGTTGTTTTGCAGTTACATAGCTCCATTAAAGAAATGTATTATCTCCACACTGACTAAAGAACCAGTAAGCACTTTTATCATTACAATATCAAAGAGTTACAAAATGCAATCCTGCACGAATGCCTTTATGCAGCAATATATTAATTAGAGCCTTTCATTTGAAAATTACTGATTTTCATTTTCACCATTCATCAGTACCCTGGCAACATTAAATGAAAGTGACATTTACTTAATAAGAGGCCTGTTGTATCATTCAAAGAAATATGGTGTATACTGTATAAGTGGGACACTTTACACAGATTCCCAAGTAGAACAGATATAAGGCTATTCACTCCTCAGGCTGCAGAATCTTGCTTTCTGGTTCAATGCACTAGACCATTAACAAAGCAGTGTCAGTGTCTTTCTGGCATGTGATTGGAATCCTTCCTTACCATCTTTTAAAATCTCAGACTACTGTATGTCTTGCCATGAATTAGTGAATAATCTCCTTTTTTAGTGCACTGAAGGTTTGAGAGGCATAACAGGAATACATCCACAATGAGGTGGTGATGATAAAGCTGAAAATTGAAAATTAAACCCGAATTCAAGTTTCCAAGACTCTAGCTTTGATTAGCTCACCTCATCCAGAAAATTATGTTTCTGCAGAGTTGATTTATACCTCCCTGAAGACAGATCAGGTCGCACAAGTTGTAAATACATCATGTCTCCACTACATAAAGCAAGTTCAGTGTAACAAAAAGACTGAACTCACAGGGGAGGTACATGTTTCAGAAATGTGATGGTATCTATTGCCCGATGTTTGCAGAAGCTGCCTTTATGCCAGATCACAAAGTGCTCGTCAATTAAAACAAAATGTTCAAAAGGGAATATCACTAACTGTGTTATGTTTCTATTTCAACTTTTTCCTTAATCAATGTCATTAATATCCAATACCTGGCCAAGAAGGAGAAGATAAACGCCTCTAGGGAGTTATCTTATACAGTATAAATGTGGTCTGAGTGAGCCCTAATGCCCCAGTATAGTGACGAGAACACTGTAAAAAAAAAAGGTGCCACCCTTTGAATGATTTGGCCAGAGCATTTCCCAAAAAGAGTAGGGGTGTTACTCCAGTGTCCTGTTTAAATTTCCTCATGGCCTTTACCATCATGGCCAATAATCCCCATCTATGAACAGGCTTCATTACACAGTTCTCCTCCCCACTGATAGCTGGTGTGTGGTGAGCGTTCTGGGGAGCTTTGGCTGCCATCACATTATCCAGGTGGGGGCTGCACATTGGTGGTGGTGGAGGGGAGTCTCCATCACCTGTAAAATGCATTGAATGGAGTGTGCAGAAAAGTGCTATATAAATGCAAGGATTATTTATAACTTATTAGGTATGTATGAAGTACCGAAGGTGATAAGTTATTGTCAACTATAATCAACACCTAATTTTGTGGTGAAAAAGAGTATAGTTACAAAAGGACCAAGGAACTCCCTGTCAATAACCATATCAGTGCCACACTATACCTTGTTCAGAAAATTTTAGAATGGTTTTTAAGTGTTGAGTTTATTGTATACACATCAGAAAGCTCAAATAAGGTTTGTGGAGTATGAGACTGTTAGACAAAGATAAAAGGGATACAATTTTATAAAGATACTATACCTGAAACCACATGATAAATGAAGATGAACCTGACAGAAGTCGGTATCCATAAATCCTTTTGTGAATAACCCACACAAACATTCAAAATAAATTCTGCTTAATCATTCCCCTTCTGGGATGAAGCCGCTCAGCTGGTTAAATTTGTGCTCAGAACGATGTCAAAGATGATAATTACTCATTCGGAGCTAAAAAGGATCAAATTTTCCCTTTTTGAGAGCAAGTCAAAGTCCTTGAATCAGAATCTGAAGGAATACAGCCAAATACTTCACAGATATTTTTTTTTCTTTCAGTAAAACACTTCCTACATTTTATTTGGCAGGAAACAAAAAACTGTACTGCAACAAAGACAGAAATAATGCTAATCCTTTTATTATATGAATCTAACCTATTCAAATAGCCACTGTGATGTCAATGTTGGATTTGCAGCTCTGCCTCTAATGGGGTAGAGTGTAGAGGTTGCCTATTGTTGAATCAAATTAATTTAAACTGGTAGTGTAGTGCAGTTTTAAATTCGCATAATTTGACAAAACATTGGAAGATAACAGGTTGGATGACCAAGGATTAGACTGAACTGCAAAAATTGCAAATCATTCATGAGGAACAGACGTTCATGGTTAATGAATTAGAATGATGCATAAATTACCAAATAGATGAATGTTCCAACCAGAGCACCAGGTGCAGCTCAGTTTCCATGGGAATAACCATATAAGGACCAAGGAAATCCCTTCCACTAACCATATCGGTGACACACTACAACTTTCCTGTTGCTCCAAAATTGTTAGAAAGGTTTGTATAGCAACAAGTTTGTTATTTGAGTTCCGTAAAATACTTTTTCCTTTTAATACACAACCACTCCCTTTATCTGAGCTGATATGGGCAGAGAATGACCCCTACACAGCCAGGCAGACCCGGGTAAAAAATGCTTTTCTCCAAATGTTCCTTTTTTCACTTATTGCTTAAATAAAGCAAAGTCACAACATTCCTGAAATGTTAAATCCCACCCAATATACCACCCAAAGCAATAAGAATCCACTCAGGATGTGAAGTATACAGCTTCACTCAGAAGAGCTCCAGGATCATGGTAGAATAAGTAGCTGCTTTCAAGCCACACTTTTTCAGCAGCGCTTTACCCTCTTTGTAGTCACATCTGTGAAGATAGGTCTAGCACCACCTTTCTGATCTCCACATACCATTCTTGTTAGAAATAGGTTTGTCAGGCACAACTTTACTTTTTATGCCATATGCTTTTACTCCATAAATCGAAAGAAAGTCACACGTCTTCTTTTCATCTGGAATCTCATTTTGAGGCCATGCAGAATTTTACCCTTTCCATTTAAGAAGCAAAATTCTCCTCTGTATCTTTGTACCATTTGTCCAATATGGGCTATCTTCTCTGTTGTGCTTACCAGATCATCCTATCCTAACATCCTAGCTATTGGAGTTTATCCTCATTGTCAGTTGTGTAGTGTACAGTACATGCAGTTATACACTATTCATTTGAAGAGACATGGACTGGCAACATGAACTTCATTTATAGACAATGAATCTTTTAAACGTAGAACATGACATTTATGCAACTATTTGTGTTAGCAGTCCCGAAAGGGAGAAAGAAGGTAAAAAAACAACTTCTTTGTAACAGTTTTACAGGGCCCTTACCTAAGAGCATTCTGACTGCCTCTATAACTATTTGGTTGGGCAACACGTCTGCCATTTCCAGAGACAAACTGCAGTGTGTTGTTCGTTCTGCGGAGGGAGTCATTGGCTGTCATCTGCCCTCCATTGATGATTTGTACAATTGCAGAGCAAAGAAGTGGGCAGGAAGATTGCAGAAGGTTGCCGGTTCAAATCCCATGGCCGGCAGAGGAATCCTACTCCGTTGGGCCCCTGAGCAAGGCCCTTAACCCCAACTGCTCCAGGGGCGCTGTACAATTGCTGACCTTGTGCTCTGATACCAAGCTTCTCTCCCTATCTGTGTGTCTGTGACTCATGCAGAGCAAGCTGGGGTATGCGAAAAAGATTAATTCCTAATGCAAGAAATTGTATAGGGCTAATAAAGTGATCTATCTAAAACAGAACAACACAGTATTTGAATAGTGTCTTTCCTAGGACTGTGTTTCTCCTCAATCAAAACTCCTAGTTAGTATGCGCACTGTCTTAATGATGTTGATTATTCTTGTTTGTGTGTGGTATATGTCGACTGTATTTTCAGTTCTAAGTATACAAGGGTAAATTCCTTGTACATGGAATGTACTGTACTTGGCAAATAAAGGCAATTCTGATTCTGATTCTAATTCTAATGCAAACACCTAGATGTTTCAGTTGCAGTCTGAATGTGTGAAATGAGAAACACAGGCTCATTTCTCTGTTACACTGTGTCCAGTACATCACACTGAATATGCTACAGTGTAAAGACTGAACAATTCTTTGCCAGACCATATCCCTAAGTATAGTGCTGGGGGGAAAAGCTACTACTTAAAATAACCTTAAATAAACATCAATCAGGGGTCTAAAAACCTATATAAAATGACAGTGGGCAGTCAACATTGGATGTCACTGATCATTGACAGCATAGTGACCCGCTGAGCAGGTGTTAGTGTTTTGCCATTCATGTTTTATTTAGGAAGTCAATAGTGAGAGAATTCATCTCTTTCTTCAGGATGAATTTTTTACTGGATCAACCAGATAATTCTCATCTTAAAGGGCAACTTTTTTTTAATCCATCTTTCACATCTGCCATGTGTGACTCAGACACAATACTTCAAGCCATATTCACACCATATTCAGGTCAACCCCAGGGGGACAATTGAGTGTAGCTGCCTTGCATGTGTCTGAGAGGAGGGAGAAAACCCTCACTGGCATAGGGAGGACTTAAATTATTGACACAAAATAATATAACTTCATATTTAAGCAAACAATCACGCACTAACACCATTGCTAATTCACAATGTAGCGCCACGTTTCCAGGTTTGACTGGCAATAACATTGCACCATTGACGCAACTCGACCAACAGTTCACAAGCCTGCAATCACCCAGGAAGCTGCAGGGTTTGGTGTGTGGCTGGAAGTTGAGAGAGACCTGGCCCACTAATCCCACACTACCTATCCAAGGGTGCGATACCACTTGGTAAATCTCGTTCAGGTCAGGTAATGATGCAACGCAGGCACGAACCAGGCTCAAAGTGTGGAGCGTATAGATCAACCTGAGTGCCTGTACTGATTGAGCTGCTCAGCATGACACTCAGGTCTAAAGGAAGATGTACAAAACACTTCAAGATGTGGCTATTCTGTGATCAAATTTAAGTCAGTACGGCGAAAAGGATAAAAAACATTATATCCTCCTTGCATAAAGGAACAAATCATTTAAATTAATCTATAAATGAAAAACTAAAATGCTTCAGATAATCATGGTTTTGAACACCCGCAGCTTTTTTCCCCCCATTTACAGAACTTTACTGCATTGCTTTTTTCTATATTAAGAAATCACTATACCTGCTTTTTTCATGCTTTTCAGCAGCTGTAGAGGACAGAATACACACAGAAATGCAGGATAATATAGTCATGGCAGTAACTAAACATTATCATTTGAGTGCTGTACATGACGGACGCAGGGGCCTCTGACAAACACATAACTGAGTACTTAATAGCACATTGCTATATAGGCATATAGGCAGCTCAGTAATCCAGGGAAAGAATGGAAAGTTATGAGGCTCAGGGACTATCATTAATAAAGCATACATAGAAATCTGCTCTACCTGTAGACTACAGTGGTAAATATAAAATCATAGCTACAATAGTTCTAGTCAGTTTTAAACTGCTTTCTAGAATGCAAGACAATAGTTACATGAAAAAGGAACTCAATCAATATGAAAGAAAAAAAAATATTCTATATTCTATATTCTATTTGCTTCCAGTAAAAAGTAAATGCTTTTATCATAAATGCTTGTACAGCAACTTACTATTATACATCTCATATTTTCTGTGTCTGGTGTAGTGGAGCTAGTTCAGATACGGTGACGTCATTGCCCTCACTGCACATAGCAGGGACCTCAGCTGCCTGGGCTGAGGGAGGTCTCCTTTAGCTCATGCGGCTGGTTCCCTGTTGCGTTACGCCGGAGACCTGGGTTCGCACCCCACGTGCTGCGGGACGGAACGGGGTGGCGGAGGGCACGAGACCGCGCGGAACCGCGACGGTCACACTTGCACATAACCTTACTTTGATAGCCTACTGAAGTACACTACACTAACCTTCAAAGGTCCAATTTCTGTTGGCATACACAAGAAGGGTACCTTTACTGCTATTCTTGAGTGTAACTATGGAATAGAGATTATAATCTGTGCTACTGTACGTATAAAATTGTCTGAATTACATTCCCTATGAGATTTCAAGAAGAAAAGACAAGAACTGAGCCCCCTACGTTTATTCATACCCATGACAAAAGAAGGAGCAATAAACATCAAATAATAGAAAGGTTTACAAACTGTATAAAATGTATTGCTTAAATATTTCTAAAAGTGTTATGTAGTTATCTCACCAACATTTGTCTTAATAAAAAAAATGTATGTCCAGGAAACACAAGCATTACATTTATTTATAGAATCACCAATGTTTAATTGGACTGAAGTCTATAGTTAAAGATGGCTGACCAGTAGGGAACATTTATATTGTATGTAGTTAACCTTCACAGTGTTGAATTACTGTCATGCTAGAATTTACATTTTAGGCAAAGCTTGACTTTTTTGATAGAAAGAAACACATGTCTGGCCGAACCATCCTGATATATGTTGTATACTTTATGAATTCCCCTTCCCGTAGATACAAAACACACCCAAATAATAACTGACTACAGACAATATTTTACAGTGGGCATTAATGTTTTCTCATCATGTGCTTCATCTTTTGTACACTGAACATAACTCTGAAGGACATATCCATACAGTCATTTTTTATTTAATCTGACCATAAGACATTTTAATTGACATTCAGATTATATTTGACAAGTTTGAGAAGCCTCTTTTTGTGTTTTGCCCTCAGAAGAGACTTATTTCTTGTACCCGTCCATGAACACCACATTCATTCAGATGACTTCGAATTGTAGTTTTTGACACTTTATTCTGAACAATGCCAGAGGGTATTAGAGATCTCCAACTCATCTTTATATTTCGGTGGTCTCCCAAAATACTTGTTTCACAGCGTGTAGTAACAAGATACACTTATGTTCTCTTCCTAGCAGTAAGGTCACTATACCACTAGCTTTCTGTTTAATAGCCTAATAATAAGTTTTAATAATATGACACAACTGAAAATTTGTACATTAAAGTTTTTATGGATATCCTTGAACTCAATGACCATTTGCTTCTAGTGTCCAAAGAACTCTCTGACCTTAACCATGATGCTGCTGCTCCTACAAAATGTTCTCTATGTGATCCTTCCTTTTATACCTCAGGGAAACAAACATTCAGTAGCCTTTATATATAGTAGTTCTATTTCACTTCCAAAGAGCAGAATGTTACTGTAGATTTGTTTTTGTTGAATTTTGTTAGAGGAACACTAAGAAGTGTGAATAAATGAGACCCTGTAGGTTTCTGGAATTCAAATACTGTTAGTACTGTATTTATCACTAATATGACTTGGCTCTGTGCAATGCTATTATGATCACAGTATAACTATTAGAATTTGAGGGAGACACATTGTCTAAGCCAAATATAATTCCATTATGTTTTTGGTTCATATTTCATCGGGGGTATGAATAAATCTGAAGTGTTTCTAAAACTTCAATCTAAAAATGTATAAGTATCACCCATACATTTTCAGTTAACTGTCTTGGGAGGGGGGGGGGGTCAAAGCACACACACTTATATCAGTTTCTGTCTACACACTGAATAATTAAGCAGTTGTACACAAAACGACACTCTCCACACTGACTTTGCAGACTATAGCAGATCAAGTCCTTCAGTTTGTCAGTCATATTACAGCCTCATGATTAGCCTCACTCCATTGTGCTGTAACATGTAGAGAATTACATTTCCAAGGAGCTCTGATAAATTGTACTTACTGTAGGAAACCCTATCATGTCATACTAAGCCTTAGAAACAAATGGCTAACTCCAGATGCACTAGAATGTCAGTGAGTGTTACTTTTAAAAGACAAATGATTCCTATATAGTCAATCAGGACATTCTTTCTACAAACTGCTTCTTTAATTCTGTTAATGTGTTTTTCTTTACATTTTAGGTTTTCAAAAAGTGTCTTGCTTTAGTCTCTACAATGACTTATAGAGGCAGAACCCTGAAGCTCTAACAGCAATAATTCTTAACTGGAAATTACAAAAAGAAGGATCAGACAAAAAAAAAGTATTTTTAAAAGGAACAAACTGTAGAACACCAGAAGCAAGACATTAGGTCCAACAGTGTTCAAAGCCATGTACATCATACAGTTCAACAAAACCTTGTCTATTCATGCTCCAAGTAATGTTTCTGCACAGTGAAAGATTCATACACAGAGAACAGATCAAGTACCTGGAATTCATTTAATTTTGCCCTGTCATTGCAGTCCTGCCACTGTTGCAATTTACACCTTCAAATACCAAAAATTGTATAATTATTCAAAATATCTAGCACTATCCACTTTATGTGCATTTAACACAAACACCAGTATTCTATATGACATACAAGGGCAGGCTACAGGATTTAGATGTATTGGGGACAAGGCTGTTCATTTTTATATACAGGGTGTGGGCAAAATAATGGAAATGCCTAACAAAAAATAACTCATTTTTGAAGTAACTACATCATAATTTAAAGAACAACTGCAGGTTTCATATTAATTTCAATATGTATCACCGATACCTTTCCACTAGGAAAGAGCACTCAAAATTAATACTTCAATATGAAAGTTTCTAAACATGAGAGATCTAACACATTTTGAAGGAAGTTGGATAGTTGATGCCCAAACTACAGGTGCGTCAGTCACAGAAACTGCAATGTTATTTAATGGGTCAAGGGGAACAGTGTTGAAAATCATGACAGCTTATGCCAAACAAGGGAAAAGAAACAGGTCACAGGTCAAAGCTCACAGCTCACTGAGAGAGATAGACGGACACTTAAGAGGATAGCTGCTAAAACCCATAAAACAATGGCCTCAAAAATTACCACAGAACTGAATCAACACCTCTGTGACCCAGTCTCAACAAAAACCACATTGTGAGGTTCACAAAGCTGTTACAGTATTTATGGCTGGCATTTGGAGTTTGCTTGTAACCAAGGCCAGTATGCTGCAATTAATAAATAACAATTAATAAATAATGAGCACAAAACCTGGACTTCTGAGCAGTGCAAGAAAGTAATATGACCTGATGAGTCATGCTTAACTTGTTTTCCTAAATCAGGACAGGTTTGCTGTTTAGTGAAAGCCAAAATAAGCCTATTCCCAACCTTTAAACATAGTGTTGGCCTGTTAGAGTATGGGCAGCCATCTCGCATGAGTCATGGGTCCAATTAATACACGCCATGGCAGAATTACAGCCAAGGAATACAAAGCCATTTTAGGTGACCAGGTGCGCCCTATGATGCAAACATTGTTACTTCAAGAAGTTCCCATATTCAAAGATCATAACGCCTTGTTAAACACACCGCTAAACAGATTCAAAATTCTAAAGTGGTTTCATGAAACCAGGATGAAGTCAAACACCTTCCGCGGCTTCCCCAATCACCAGATCTAAACAACATTAAACCTTTATGGAAGGTACTAGAACTTGGGGGTGTAGAATAGATTTCTATCTCCCTCACCTCTCAAAAAAATGGATAATTTCCTTCTTGAAAAATGGTCCAATATCCCACAAGAAACATGTCAAAAGTTGTATAACTTTATTCCAAGAAGAACTAAATCTTCTGAAGGCAAACAACAGCCCAACCCCTAATTAGTTAATAAATATTAATATATTTCTTGATGTTTCCATTATGATGTCCACTCCCTGTAGTAGGAATCTATATACTCAGTTACAGGATTATTGTCTCCCCTTTAAAAGTACAAAAAAACATTGTTAAAAGTACAGAATAAGCTGTCATGATATTCTTTAAGGCACACAGCATGTCTGAATGGTTGGATGAATTCACATAGATAGCTAGACACTTCTGGGAATAGTTCACATTGATCCTGCTATTACATGATAACTCCTGCAGTTCCACAGAAGGTCTGAAAAATACTCTCATTTCAGGATATAGTATAAGAAAAGTCACTGCCACACAACAGCCAGGTACTGTACTTTCAATTAATCTATATATGACACCATAATGTAAAGGTTGTTACCAATCTGCCAGTCACTCAAGACAAAATGTTGGAGCTTACTTGGATGAAGAGTAAGCAAAGGCCATGAAACCCACCTACTTTAAGGATCCCATTACAGCACCAGTGAAAACAAATTCTGTTTGACACACTTTCTTAATTTCTAACCAGATTTACTTGTGGTCATACAGTATACAGATACAGTATCTAGAGAGCCTTCAACTATATTTCCACAGTATTTAGTGGACTGACAGCACATGACTCCTGCCAGGATGGAATGCTCAACTAGTATCTTACAGGTGGGTAAACTGGAAAACTCATGGAACTTTCTCAATTATACACCAGCAGCATCAGCCATGGGGATTTGGACTCACAACCCTTCAGTAAGAACTCTGGACCCCTAAACATTAGTCTTCAGTGGCCACTTACCATCATGAAACTATAGTACATGCCCTCACCTGCACAGAATAACAGAACACCAACACAAACATTTGTCAACTTGAAAACTACACATCATAGAGGTTACAAAAGCAGGTTTGGGGCTCAACTAAAAATATTTGAATGTCTAAGACTTATATGAAAGAGAGAGAAAGCAGGTATTAACCTACATCATGTTCCAATATGAAAGCATTAGAACTGGAAGAGTGGCTGCTATGAGAAGTAATATACTAAAGGTTATAGCAAAGTTAATATGTTAAGAGAAAAAAAACAAAAATATCTCCATCTTCTAATAACAAAAACCTTTTAAAAACTGAGTTGAGTGAACGCAGCAGATTCTCTTTCAGAATCCATAGAAAGCAGAAGCAATGGAAAGCACTCCAATCCAGATGAGGCCTCATGATTTATTACATAATTATGATGGCACACTGCTACAGTAAAATACCCTGCGTGGACAATAGAGTTGTGTTTCGATGTTGACACATAAATTAATATGAAGATATTTCACAATATGAAGCTGCAAATTATTTCAAGCAATGAGGAGGTACAGTACTAACAATAGAGGCAGAAGGTAATGAGATTCAAGGATTTTTAGGGGACCTCTTAAAGTGGTGCCATAGGAAAACAGAACTGAAAAAATACAACAATAATATTTTGCTGTTCCAACAGTATGGCTGCGGCACATAATAAGTGGTTAAGAATCTGGACCTGAGGGTTGTGGATTCAAATCCCGAGCGGATTGCAGCTGTTGTCCCCTTGAGCAAGGTGCTTCACTTAGATGGATCCATTAACTGCCCTGCAGTATAAATGAGTCTCATGCCCATCATTGTAAATGAGAATTCGTTCTCTACTGACTTACCAGGTAAAATAAATAAAGGAATAAAAAACCTTGGGAGATAACAGCATTAGTATTTTAGTAACATAGGAATGTTGGAGAATGAAATAATGGAAATACACAGAAGCCAGTTTTACAGAAGGTATTTTTAACTTTAAGTTATTTAAAACTCGATGTAGAACTTTAATCCATGTCGTCTTTATAACCCATTTATATCAAATACATTTTATTAGTTTCATACTAACATGTATGCATTTTGTTTTTCCCCGTGTTCTCATTTTCTCGAGTTCAGGGTTAAAACAGAAAGCATATGCAAATCTACACTGTGAGGGAGGCTAAAAACAAAAGAGAACCAGCTTATTCATCTGGCGGTTCGAATGCCATCAATGTGTATTGATACGAGGATTTCATTCAGCTGTTCTTTGACAGCTTGCAGGAAATTAACTTTAGTGATAGAGGCCGCATAGTTTTCTTACCAAGACAGAAAAGAACTCCTTAAACTCCTTGCATAAAATGTGCCTCTTATTTTCTGTTCATAATTGCACTTCCTCTTGCAATTTCCTCTTGTGCCTTTGGGTCTTTTGTCAGCATGAGGTAATCTGTTGAGCTGACAATATCTTTCTAGACTTTGGATACTTGTATGAAGTCTCCAGGCTGTTCAAGATCAAAATGTGTATGACACTTTTTTTGTCCAGGAATGAATCTGGTTGCATCTCTTTCCAGGACATTATGGTATCATTGTTGTTGAAGCTGAAAACCTGGCTTCTTTCAATGAATTATCCAATAATGTAATCCCGACAATCAGCTTCTAATTACCAAATGAACTTGATGGGCCATATGGACTCCTCTCATTTGTCATCTTTCGTATTGTTCTTAAATCTTTTTTTTTTTTGTAGCGGGAACCTCATCTGTACAAAATATGCTAAATAATATCTTACTAGAATATCAAATCTTAACAGTACATACTCCAGTTGAAACCCTGCCCTTTTCAGTATGTATCCTAGCATCTTCTTGGCCTTATTAAGACATGGCTGAAACAATATTTTAAGATCAGTTACAACAAGACTGAGGTTACGCTCACAAACTACTAACATCAGGTTGGCTAAACTACAAAAGTTCACTGTTACATTTGATACTGCTAAAATCAAACTCTTGATGGAAATCAGAAGCCTTGGTATGAGTTCAAGCAGTTACCTGAAGCTCATTTTGGGAATATAAGTGTATCTTACCACCAGTGTAACATCTGCCTCCATCTCATTCTATGCACTTTTTGCACAAGTTCAGTCCAGCTCTTAATCTGAGACCTGCAGATTCAGGTCTTTTTAGTCTTCCACAATCCAAGCTCCACACCCTGAGTGACAGAAGCTTCTTAAGTACAGTTGCAGAGCTGTGGAATTCACTGCTCGCTTCCAAAAGATTTTGCCACTTGAAGCCAGTTTTAAAAATGTTGACAAAGGCATATTTTCACTAAAACGTACAATGTACAGCTGTGTAGTCTAGTTTTACTGTTTCACTAAGTCAGTTTGCTATGCTTTTTTTCATTTTTTATCAATACATATTACGTGCGTTATTAAACAGTGCTTTGAGCTTCTTGACATGTGTTTTTAAATCAAATATATTCATTCCCTAAATCCCCTACAGAAGCGCAATGATGAGTCTACATAAACTGCTAAGATCTCTTTCAAATGGTTTGATTTTCAGGTGTGATGCAACCTAGTCAAGATTCTGTATATAATGTTTTTTAGTAGCTACTGTACTTTTAACTGATTTTGTATTATTGTATCACCTTGAATTTCCAAAATCAGTTTTTAAACACTCCTAAAATATGTGCTAATATAGACAATGGGCACCATTACTTAGGACAATGTAACACAGAATAATGTACAGTACAGAGACTTGCATTCAACATAACAGGCCATATAATAGTCTATTAAATAACTTTATATAATGAACTAGCAGCAATGCAATTCCTAAACAAACCTGTGTCCTACTGACAGAATTAATTATATCTAGATTAGATATTATTAGATCTATTAGATTAGACTGTCAAATCATTTTTACAGTTTTTATATATTTCCATGATAGAAGGCTATCATTGCAAATATTTGACGACACACTTGAGGAAAGACAAAAACCATATGCAGATCACGATTGAAATACCTAAAACACTTCTTTTCCAATGGAAATAACACACAGGCCCATGTAAATAAAAATGAGCTCAGTCATTGTATACGTGTTAAAAGAAAGCACTGCGAGATTTGTTGTTTTTTTTCTATAACACATGCGACAGACAGCTGTGCGAAAAAATGACTGCACCACCCTGAGGGCCAACAGATGTTGATTGGAAAGTTGAAAAAAGCAAAAACAAATTTGCCCTAGGATTCTTATGGCCAGTAAAACATCAAAAAGGGAAAAAGTGTAGTCCTAAAAACAGCTGGCAACTGCTGACCTAAATTAAATATCTGTTAATATGTCCTATTGAGGGCAGCACAGTGATGCAGTGGTTAGTATTGCTACCTTGGAGGGCTGGGGCCCTGGGTTCAATTCCAGACCTGGGGTGCTTCTGCGTGAAGTTTGTATTTTCTCCCCATGTTCACATGGTTTTCGCCAGGTGCGCTGGTTTCCTGCCACACTCCAAAGACATACTGTACTGGTACAGTAGTTTAATTGACTTATGGGTATATTAGTCCTGGTATGAGTGTCTGCCATGTGATGAACTGGCGTCCTGTCTAGGCTGTATTCCATTCTGCACCCACTGCTTTCCAGGTTAGGCTACAGTTGACCATAAACAGGATGAAGCAGTTAGAAAATAGACAGATATCCCATTGACCCTGTCTCGGTAAAAAAAAGTTACCAAGGTAATTTTCAATGCTTTGTGCTTCAGAGCAGTATCCGTTTCCTATTTTTGGAAAGCAATTGTTAAAATTGAAGTGTATAAAAATAAAAGGAGGCAATACTGGCAATAAAAGAGAAACAATATTTTTTGTCACTTCAATATTGTTTGGAAAAAAAGGTTTTGAGTGGATCACAAAAGTTTTGAAGCTCCTGTTGACAGTCAAAACGAAACAGAGAGTGCAGAAAATATTGCCCCCATTATATTTAGCCATATTCTGTTGTGTTACTCCTGGAAAACTCTATAGACATATTTTTCCCTCCTCTTGATCCACACAACATCCTCTACAATATCAATGTGTTTATAAAAGTTTTAACTAATTTATTTCATTAGCTCCAAAATAAAAACCCTAAAAATTTTCAATTAAAAAAGTATTCAACCCCTTAGCATTAACACTCCGTAATAAGCTCTGCCTCCTTCAGAATTTGCACAATATGTTGACTGGAATCCACCTGTGTACAGGTAAAGTGGTTAACTGTTCAGATTGAACACACCTACTGTATCTTTGTAAGGTTAAATCCACCTGTGTTTGTGAGTTCCCACCTTTGGACATTGCATACAAAACAATATGAAGACAAAGGAGCTTCCACATCAGCTAAGGAGTTGTGGACAGACACAAGTCAGGCGAGGGATATAAAAATACTTTTAAAGGCACTGAGTATCCCAAGGAACTCTGTTAGATCAATTATCAGGAAGTGGAGGACACATGAAACTCTTCAGAATCTTCAATGACCAGGTTGGCCTCCAAAACTCAACAACTTGGCGAAAAGGACATTGGTGAGAGAGGTTGTCAAGAGGCCAAAAACAACCCTCAAAGACCTCCATGTACAATGTCTCATAATCGAGATGGGAGGAACTGTGGGTGTGAGGAAGTTCCATCTTGAATATGCAAGATATCATCTCAGAGGCTCCTGTGTGCCTTTTTGCATGTGGAAAACAAATTGTGGTCTGATGAGACAGAAATTGAGTTATTTGGCCTTAATGCCAAGCATTATGTCCAGCAAAAGAAAAACACTGCACACCAGTCATAAAAAACCATCCCCACATTGAAGCATAGCGGTAGCAGCATAATGGTGTGAGGTTGCTCTTCATTGGCAGGGACTGGTAGGCTTGGCTAAACAGAGGGCAGAATGAATGGAATCATAAAAAGGCAGATCCTGTAGCAAAACCTGGAACAGTCTGCAAAAGATCTGAAACTGGGATGGAGATTTATATTGCAACAGGACAACATCCCCAAAAACAAAGACAAAGAGAACCTTGAGTGGCTTCAAAAGAAGGTACAAATCCTTGAGTGGCCCAGTCAAAGTCCAGACTCAAATCCCATAAACAGTCTGGCAAGAACTGAACAATGCTTTACACTGCTCCCCCCGTAACCTGCAACAGCTGGAGGAATTTCGCAACAAAGAGTCCATGAAAAAATAACCCCCAAGATGTGAAAAGCTGGTTACAACATATTGCAAAAGACTTGAGGCTGTAATTACTGCAAATGGAGGAGCAACTGGATGCTTAAAGGGAGTGAATCCTTTTCAAATCTGGATTTTTCAGTTTTACATTTTTCATAGTTTTTTACAATAAAAATAATCATGCACCATCAAAATGTTAAATATCTTTTGTTAATCGTACAAAGTAATTGTAACAAAGCAAAATGTGGTAAAAGTCCAAGGAAGGTGAATATTTCCTACTGTACATCCACTGTAAATACAACGTGAAAGAGCTATATTATTAAAACAATTCAATACAATAAGCTTCCACTATAAAACTGGATGCCCTGTGAGTTTAAGTGCAGACCTAAAGCTGAACTGTTAAGCCTAGAGTATTTAAGTTTTTTTCCTACTTGGGTGAGCAGGTTATTGTGAAAAAAAGTCAGTTGTGAACCTTTGTTTTATATACTTGAGAGAGAAAGACAGAGAACTGGTAGTTCCTAATTACAATGTAGGATACCATGAAGACAGACATTTTTTTATCTTTAAACTCAGCAATTGTTTTTAAAAAAGGTGTACCTTAACCTTAAACCTACTGTTATTAATGACAATGAACTGCTTTTAAGAATACTGTATCTAAAAAGATCTAGTGAATAGGAATTAGGCTGCAGAGTCTGCTTGTCTGTGCATTTTCCTGAGCGCCTGTTTGGGTCATCAGGGGAAAGAACTAAAATTTGTAACACAAACTACCTTGAACTCAGCTGAAGTGAGTCAGGCTATCATTTCTTAATCTATGCACCGTATCATTGTTGCCATGGCGTTAGAACATGAAATGAAGTCGTGCATTAGACAGCTTCCTACAGTAAAGAAGAGCCTAATTGAATCAGCATACATATTTCCACAGGACATAAAAAGGTACAGTAAACAGATTCTGGCAGACAGATCATTCTGCAGCACCTGTAGTAGAGTTGTTCTCTTTCAGCATACAGCTTAATCACTGCCATAGTACAGTAAATGTCCATTTTTCTAGGGACAAAAAAACAACAACTATAAACAGTATACACAATGCAATTGCTCTTTTCTTCTGTGACAATAAAAAGATACTTGAAATAAAATAAAATTACAAAGCATAACCTTCAGATTTTATCTGCATCTGCAATGCAGTAATTGCCTCTATCTGTTCAGTACAATTTGTGCACAAATGGCAATTTTTCAATACAAAGTTAAGCTAATTTCCTGTTTGATTCTCTCAATTGTCTCCATCTCACCTCATGTATGGCCAGGCAAAACAAATTTACAGAGTAAAATACACACTTTATTCTTTGATGTCGCATTTACATACAGCCTCTGCTGCTGTATTAAGAATTTGCATTTTTTTTCCAACTGCTGCCATGGTTAAGTAACTCTCCTAATTAAATAATAACCAAAAGACCATAGACATAGCATCTATTTATCAGTACTTCTTGCACCTAAGCTAATAGCCTGCAATGCATGGCAATGGATCATCAATATTTAAAAAAAGAAATGAAACTGACAAAATCATGATAAGGTTTTTTGGTCGTGCCATAAAAATCACAGTTCTTCATGTAAATGGGTGTAAAGGCCATAGCACACTGGATCTGATATGTCGTTTGTTACCTGTCCAAAAAAATCATTCATCAAGTTGACTGCACATTAGATAATTTAAAACTGAAGAAAAATGAAAAGACAAAGTTTAAAGGCCCCAATTTTAAACACAGATGAGAAAAATATTGATAGTTTTACAAAGCTTTGTTTGAAATATTTATCACACATTTATTGCAAAATAGTTCATGGGAATATTACTTACAGTATATCACCCTCTTGCCTAAATATCACCTCCTACTTTTTGAATGCTGGACTTTCTGGGTCCTTGACTGCTCTTGGTCACCTAGTCATACTATTTTTTAACACCTCACCTTCAAAGTATTTATTTTTAACCATTATCACACATCACACATTTCACAAAACAAAAAATGTTTGTTCTTGCTCCCTTGCTTAATGTTCAAAGCGCCTGAGAAGATTGTAACCATAAGGTATACTCCTGGTCTAACTGCTGAAGGAAATAAATTCATTTAGTTAAAAAATTACAATGCAATTGCTCTTTCAATAAAGCATATATACTTTGGTACTTTCACTTTTGTATTTAGGAGGACCAATGACTTTGGTGTAACAAAGAACTGGGAAATATTTAAACTCAAGCCCAAAGTCTACACACAGTACATCAAAATACCACTCAATACCATTCAAGCCCAGTCCGTGAGAATAGCTTGCAAAATAGTTTTTTAAACTATAACAACTCAACAAACTACAACTAAAACAAACAGTAATCACAAACGCATAACAATCCGTTAAAATGAACAAATCGAATCCCAATTCTGAATTCTGTGGATTGCTGCTTGTTCTCTGCCTCCATGATCAGCAAGACCCATTGTAATGAAAAGAGCTATAAATCTGCCAAAAGGCCTGTAAAATCATCTCCAGTCTGTCATTCCCTACTTCACTGACACAGAACTGGAAGCTGTTCATTACAATACACAAACAAGACCACACTGAGGTGCAGATACTGTGTAGTAGGCATTTGGGCAGGGGTCAGGGAGAGTTTCACTTACTAGCTAGATTTGATTCACAATCCTACACGTAGTCTGTGGCACCGTTTAATTGAAAGTTGCGCTTAACAACCTTTCAGCTCCATTTCAGCCTGCTCTGCTCCTCCTCCAAACAAGGCTTTCTCCAGTTGAAAAGACGCAATCCTGAAGAAGAGACTTTGCTCATGTTAGATACGCAGATATTGAGAACATAGTTTACAGACAATAAAAACTGGATGATCGATCAGATCAAATGTTTAAAGGCCTTAAGAATTTAAATGCATTCATTACAGGAACAAAAACCTAATCCATTGATTTTTGTATACATATTTTAATTCCACTAAAGTGTATGGACAGTCGTCTTCCTAGTAGCAAATTTAACACTAAAAAGATGACAAGCATTATGCAAGCTATAAAGCAATCTTGGTGTCATGTGGCACTTTCATATACAGTACAGTCAACTATTTTCATGTTTAATCTACTACTCACAGAATTTTCTGCTTTTTATTTAAAAAGAGAGATTATGCAAGCGTCGGTAAAAAAAAGTCATGCCTGAGACTCATGAAACGGCTCAATTCATGTCTTTATGGGAGCAAACTGTGAAAACTATCTGAACTTACTGTTAAAAGAACAGAAAGGTGAAATTAGATATCTGGACATTGAATGGTAGAATGGAAATTAGTTTCTTGTGAGTGCAGCTTATTACATCACTTGAATTAATAATGATACTCACTACCTGTTCTTCTTATATACTGTTTCAAATTGTGGAAAAGATCGCTCATTAAGAGGCGCCTAGAAAAAATGTCTGCTCTCAGTACACTGTCTCATAAGAATACTAAAGTGTAAAGCTAACATGACAAGTGAAAACGAAGCTATTAGTTTTTCTTGAGTGGCATATTTATAATGCTTACTACATTAATGAGCTGCCAGGAACACAAAGAAAAGGCATTTGTTCACAAAGCATTGCTAAAAAAAGTCTTACTGCATCTTTAACCTATAACCTAAACTGTTCAGTCTACTTTATCCTTTCTTCTTTTACAGATGTTTAAGTATTTATTTTTATTCCAATTTAGACAGTGGTACAATGGTTGCATGAACTACTGTAGACAAAATAAAACAGTATTATTTTACTAATCATTTAAACATTTAACTTCCTTTTTATAAGATGCTCAAACAAATCATTTGTCATACTGGAGATCTCTTAAAGGTAAACTTAAGGTCCAGTTCCATCTTTAGATCATGTAAGACGGGGGTCTCCAGTCCTGGTCCAGGAGAATCATGGGCCAGTTGCTACAGGTTCATCCAATGCTGGCACTAGAGGAAAAACTGCCTTTTTTCTGTGCAGAAGTAGACCAGATTAATGTTCAATAAGCACCATTAGCACTGTCAGGAAGCACATTAACATGCTATGCAGGATATACTACATCATAGCCTGTCAAAATTAGACATGAATATTTCTAATCATCCACTTCATGTAATTTAAATTATTTCTAGGGTTTTACCACACTTAAGACACTGAATTAATAATTTATGCTATTGTTAAAAGGGTCTGGATGTTTTCTAGAAAAAATACATTCTATGGAGACAGTTCCTATCGAAAACTAAGTTATAGCAAACTAATAGCTAGAATAAAAGACTTTTCTTAACTGCGTGAATTAACATCATCGTTTTACAATGTCTTCTCTGGAAAAAAAAAACACCTGAGCTAAAAAAACAGGTAGAAATGTTTTCCTGATTTTGAGTAAGAATTCTTTAACCTGTAGTTTAGTTCTGTAAGTTTAACGCACCAAAGTACAACAGTTTTGATCGGAATAAGGGAATAGGAGGAAATTCCAAGTAATTTCCACTTGTTCTTGTTCCACTCTTCATTCTGAAGACATCCACTGGGTTAAAGTTGTCAGTGTCTTTAAGGAGTCTGAATACTTGTATCAGGTCCTTTTCTAGTCTACTCTGTTCAAGACTCAGAAAGTTATGTTCCTCTGGAATGGCAGTGTAGGACATTAGCTTAAGCCCCAGAATGTATTTTATTGTGCTTCTCTGGATTGATTCCAGTGCAGCAATATTATCCATCATTTTTTTTTGAGTAGCAATAACAATCACATTTCCTACAGCCAGCACATTCATAGATTTAATTCGATTTGATTTACTCAGCATCTGTAATGTTAATGATGGTAATAATTGTCTATGTTTGTAAAGTACTTTCATCATGAGTGATCCTAAAGAGCTTTATATGTTGGAGGGGACAGCTCACTGTATGGCAGAAAAGGAGAACTCATTTTTTGTCTCCCCAAATTTCAACAGTCAATGAGTTTGAGTCAATGACATTCATTAAACAAATCATAATTGAAGCTTATAATTAAGTCAAATTCATTTTTTTTAGTACTGACATTAGACCCATCAATTTTAGGCATTTATGGGGTCACTGTACCCATTTTAAACAAATTTTAAAACTAACACACCTTTACCAGCTCAGACATTTTTAAAATTTTATTAATTCAATAAACTAATTTTAGACACCGTACTCATTGTGGACAGCTGTTCATATTCAGTCATACAGGAAGGGCACAGATAGAAAATCTACCCCTTTTGCTCTTTACAATAAAACCATACTAGAAAAGAAATTATTAAAGACTGTTGGTTAGAGTTTTTAAGACAAGCCGACCAACAATGACATGTTGCTATGCATCAGACAGAGGCAGCAGTGGAAAGTGGTGATCGGGGCTCAGGACTCGTGACTAGAGAGGGGATTGTGTGTGTCACTTTCTGTGTGGAGCACAGGCATTTGATTCAGATTAAGGGCAGTCAAATGCCTTGCTACATAAATGGGTACGCATCTAAGGTATTTTGGATAAAAATGTTTTAATAATACTAAAAAACACAAACAAAAAAGTGAGGAATTAACCAGCCAATGTCACCCATTGAAGAACTATCTGTTATCTCTGACATTGTGACCTCTTTCAAACCGAAACATCTGAATCCACATTGTGTACAAACTGTACTTGAACATAGCCATCATATAGTAAAGTATCAGATGCAATAGTTGGCCCTGGAATATACAGAAAAGCGAAGAGACAGAAGGACAGTCAGAGGAAATAAAAAGACACCAGAGGAAAAATAAAATCAATTAGGCAGGCAGACCTAATGGATACCAGTCTATATTCACCTCTTTCCCATTGAAATGATGGTACAACCAACTGTTAAAATCATAAAACAGCTCCAAAATGTCAAATCTGGTATATGCGCCAATTTGAACACTTGGACCATCATACGATTCTTCCACCACCATAATATTGTACCAGAACAGATTATATTTTGATAAATTAATGTTAATCCACTTTTTTGTTTTTTTGTGAGAGATTTTCTGATTAAATTTCAAACATATACAGACTCCAAACAAGACACTGTCACAGACACCATCGTGTTCACTTTGTATTAATTAAAATAGAAAATAGATAGATGAATATAATGGAATCGATAACTTTGATAAATAAAATTTAAAAAATACTAACAAATAACAAGCTACACCATGAGAACAAAATGCCAAGTAATTTACACGAAGTGTGTGTCAAAAGTAAAGAAGGTGCTGGATTACCAAACAGCATGCCACAGTTAATAAATAACAGATTAAATATTACCAGCAAAAAATTACTCCTCACAATACTAAAAGCAACTGATTGAACATTTCGAAAAAAAAATGTAAGAGAGAGTGTTGGTGGAGTGAAGCAGACAAACTTTACATTTATTCTCTTAATTATTTTAATTTATGGGTTAAGAACTGTACATAATGCCAGATGGATGAAGTGAATTTCTGAAAGTCAACCTGGTTTCAGTCTTTCTGCGATCGTTTATACATTTCTGGATTTATACTGCCCTCTCATTGGATTTTTTCTACTTGATTTCTTAGTTATTTTTAGTTAAAAATGACGTAAGGTCAGCTTACACTCTGCCAGACTTAAAACAGTGTAGAACACATAAAAGGAGGATATTGCTAAAAGACTGCAAAAATCACATAAGAAAAAACACACACACACAAAAAAAAAAAGACCTCAGAGATTCTGCTGGAAATCTGAGTGGGAAAGTTTTATTGTGTCTCCGACAGTAACAGAGATGGGTGTCTTTTTCATAGGCTTTCAGAGACTTGATTTAATAGGTAAAGAAAATGCTTGTTTAGTTCACAGTACACTAAGAAATGCCATCCGTAACTCTGCTTGCCATGGTTTTGCTCCAATATGATTATAATTGCACTATGAAAATAAAAGGGAATCACATTAGCAGCAAACACCACTTTTAATAATGCACTGATCCACGGTAAACATTTTTGTGGCTTATCTTAAATACTATTACTGTATATTTTTTTTCTCATCTCCTCCTTTAAGACCAAGGACAAAAGTTAAAAAAACTGCTTGAGCTTCAAACCAGCTATGAAAGTACACCTAAGCTTGTTTATTTAATCTCTAATGGAATGAGCCAATTGGCTCCTTTATGACGGAAGACAACAGTTTGTTGTTTTTCTCTGGCATCTGAAATAAGGAGCAACTGGTTCCCCATAGCATGAAACCCTGTTTAAATGTACCATACAACTGTAGATTGTAGTTTTAACCAGTACTACCTCCTGTGGGAGTCTTTTACAGTGTACAGTAGCTTTTTATCAGCAAGAAAACATTATTTCTTCAAAAACAATTATAGCTGAAGGAAACATGGCCCTCCATTTTACCCAGATCTTTAATTATAGCATAGCAATTTCCAACCAAAACCCATTACAAACAAACTTTCTCATAAGATACGAGGGCTGGATCAAGACTTACCCTCTTCACTGTGTATCTGCAGTCGCTGCTCCAAAACCCTCCAAAAAGAGTCCAGATGTTCAAAAGCAATGCCCATTTTTTCTGCTTGCATGGCTTTGCTTCTTTGCTAACTTGCTCTTTAATCTCCCTCTTCTCCACCACTGTAACCTTCCTCAAATAACCCCACCTCTTTCCATATCTAACAGCCGACTCTGGCAATGCCGGTGTGAATGTCTTTTGAACTGCATAATGAATATTTCAGCTCAGATCATACGGAGTCAGGGAAAACTTTTTAAAAGTGGGCCAAAACCAGTCCAACTTGTATTGTGTATTTCAGCTCTTTTGTTGCCGGTCCAGTACCAGTTTTGTTGAACAGCAATAACTGCAATGGTGGTGTTGCGGGTTCCACCATTTATTATAGGAACAAGTAAAAGTTAACACCACGCTGAAAAATAAAAAGGAAAAAGAGGCGTAGAAGAAGGCTCAGCAGCCAAAACATTTTGTTTCTCCTTTCTGTTTTTCAGCGTGAAGTTAACCTTTACTTATTCCTTTGCAGCCAATGTACACTGGCACAGCTCCACGTTCAAATACCGTATATTGTGTACACGATAAAAAACAGCAACTGGGCTCTTGTGACAAAAGGTGTGTGATGGCGGTATACGATGTTTTGTGGTGCTAGAATATACTGATAAAAGATAACAAAAAAAACATTCTTGGCTTGACAAATAATACCTGATCCTTCTTGACTATAAAGTGAGCAGAAGTAAACAAGGAACCGTTTTATCTTCATGCCTTAATATCATTTACCTTGTATGAAACAAAAGTATTTCCTTCTTCCAAGAACTGTCTAAAATACTGTACAGCACAGCAAATGTGAGAAGCAGAACAAAATGTATATTCAGTATATTCAGTTTAATATACAGTAATATTACAATTAATCACTTAATATGAATACAAATATGAATAATATGAATACAGGGCTGATATTCTTTAACTTGCAAGAGCTTCCAAAAGTGACTGTTAAGCTGGAAATGATAATGAATGAGAGTGAAGCTTATCAATTTGCAGTAAAGAGAAAAGTAATGTTTTCCATGAGACAAACCTCATATGTGTTTGTTACAAAAATCAACAGGATGAAGCAAATCAGTCTGTTGTTCTTAGACAATCATTTTGGCACAGATTGATGCCATTTTAATCACAAGGAATTCTTATCCTCTAGGACTGTTGCTGGTATCACCTCCACTCAAAGGACCCTTATCTCCTGTCTACAGCATGTCTGTCTGGACTGTGGGGTCCCTCTTTGATGTCTTCTTCTCATAAGTAAGTTGCCTGAGTTGCAATGAGAAAAAAGAAAACTACAGTAGAACCTCTTGCCAGATATGCATGTAGTCAACTGGCTGAGTTATGACAACACATTCAGTTTACAATGTGGTCAAAGTGTAGATAACATACGCAATGGTCAGACTGCCTCAGTGAAAAATTATGCTTCATGACTGTTACTGCTTATCTAGAAACCTCTTCCCTGTTTTTTCTGAAAATATATTGCTAAAAATAATACCTTAGATGTATTTTATGGTGTCTTACTGGTCTGAATCAGTATCATTTGTCCCCAAGTTTATGCATAGCATTACTGAAAGGAATATACTGTATACTGTATTTATAATGGAGAATTCAGCTTCAGTGTCTGCAAGAAACTACAATTAACACTCACAATGTGTGTAATTTCTTTAACTGTTGTGCTTTGTCATTATCACAGGAGGAGAGCTTCTTTTCTCTGAAGAAAATGATTAAACGCTGAGCAGACTGCGAACAAGCATACAAACAGAAAGGGTATCGAGTTCACAGGAGTAAAATGAAAATGAGAACTTCCCCAAAGGTCAGCATAAAATGTTGACAGTGCTGTGTAAGTGTGGATCAAAAAGAAACGTTACCAAAGCAATGGGTTTGTCAAGAATAATGGATGAACCAGAATGTAATGTTTTGTTCAGGACTGGGAATTGTTCCACCACTCAGAACAATGCTAAAAGCCAAACGTACACCTCAGAATGGTACTGTTGCAATATATCCTTGCTGCACTGCACCAAAATTTAGAGTCTACTGCACAACCTCAAAAAACATCTCCCTTAACAGAGATCTGGAACCAGTGAAAAGCAACCTGCTGCCTCAACAACTTTAATGCGTTGTTTGTTCTGCTTTGCTGCGAAAATAGTCTACCTTTGGTGAAGATCTATATCTCACAAAAATGAGACCATTAGGTATAACACAATATGTCTGTGTAATGACGAATGCATTGTAACAACCTTCTATTGAACAGTATACTGTATAGGAGGTCGGCAGTGTATAATTAAGCACTTTTGAGCATTGTGAAAACAACAGCTACAGTAGCTCTACATTTTTATAAAGTAAATAATTTTAGAAGCTTTTTAGCAGCAGTCTAACATGTGTATCACAACTTAGGAGTTACTGCAAAATCATAACACTATCTTCTAGGCATAATTAATGCCACTTAAATTTTATCTTCTCTTTCAAAGAAAGATTTCTCTGGGAACATGAATGGCATGTCTGCATCAGCAATATTAGCCTACTTTAAAAAGAAAGGACAACAAAAGGACCTCTTCTCATGAGACTTTGTTTCGCCTTCTTTTGCACGGTTTTAACTTTAATATAAAGAAGAAAAAAAATACCATAAATGTACTGTAATTTAGAACACATACATTATTTTTCATTTGTGGAAATGCATTATCTTAGGTTTTTGTGGAATTCTTAGAAAATGAAAGATCATTAGGAAGATCTTAAGTTTTCTCTGTTTGTTTTCATATACCCAACAAACTTCCTTCCACATTCTGGAGCTTACCTCACAAATACTGTCCGTACAGATCAACAGATGCTTTCTATGTGAAATACATCAGCCTGGTCTTCATGATTCACCTAAACACACATTTGTCTATCAGTACCAGAATGAGGATGATCCCTTATAGAACTAAAACATATTTTTATCAGATCTATAACATTCCATCCTTATCACACTTTCTTCTTAGATTTTGCTACAGTAGAATAAAAATATAGAGTCTGATATTAAGCATTGTGACATTAATCATTCAATTCTGTAGTAAATTTACTCACACAAATACCCTTCCATTCTCTTAGCTCCTTTTCTCTTTATGGGTAACCTTATCATTATATATTGTCTTAAAACATAAATTATTATCTTTATCAAACCTAGGAAGAAAGAGTAAGGACAAACAGAGACTCCTGCAAAAGCACCAATGATTTTTAACACCTAAACTTAACAAGCACTTCCTGTGTGAATAACAGGAAGTGTATGTTAGCCATGGAAACTACAGACAGCACATCAGGTACAACAAAAATTAGGAACCGATATGCAACAGAGATCACCGATCTGTAAATAAGGAAATATAGATGAGATCAAATGCAAAATGGAAATAAAGGCTACAAAACACAAGTAAAAAAACAAAGTTTTAAGATACATTTGTTTCCATCACATTACAAGATGTACCATTATACTGTAACTTGGAGATCCTTACCCATATTAGTGGTCATTCTTTGTGGTGCCGTGCTTTTTGGGTCATTAGTGGTTCTGCTTATCAATTCAATAAAGTCAAAATGACAACTGCATTACATGCAACATACTTTGTAATTTTCTTCCTTGAGAAAAAAGGTATACTCATAATTGACAGGTTAAACTCTGGAGACAAACAACAAAGAGTATTGGAATAATTACTGAAGTACATAAAAAGTATGCATTTAAATAAATTCTACATTAGGGATTAATAGCTTTTGGATAAGAAAATGTCCATAGTTATTTCCGATATACTACCACCAGTCCTGAGATATCTTTAAAGGATTCTTTCGAACCTTATGAAACACCATTTCAAAATGAGAAAATTTTCTCTCATATCAACATGCCAAGCCTTTTCTTTAATGTATGAAGTGAACAGTAAAAACAGTAAATATTCATCTTGTGAACACAGAGATGAAAGTAAAGCATACAGTATACATTTGTGACAAAGAACAATCAATAAACCAAGTCTCAGGGCAGATAGGAATGGCAACAGAAATGGACAGAAAAGCAAAAACACAACAGTCAAACTTCAGTTTAGCAAATACATGAGATGTGCTTCCAAGAGATTACCTAAACTTTTTTAAGGCAGTGAGTTAGCCATAAATGTTATAGCAGTGTTTTGTGTACTGTAGGTCGAAGAATAGCATGAGTGTTCTGCTGTGGCAAAACTTGATAACAGAAACTTTACCTTAAATAAGCCTTATTTTTAGAAAAGCACTAATGTAATCATGTTAACATTTTGAGGATACGTTTAATGAATGACATTTAATGAACAACCGAAAACCTATTTCTCTTACTAGCAACAATATGTGTATGCTTTTAAACATACCAGTAATTAAAATTGATCAACTGCTATAGAAAAGACATTTAATTTTTTTTTTGTTGGACTGTAAATTTAATTCATGCAATACTACATAAGAAGCCTTTTTTTCTAAATCTGAGCTTGGTGCTGAAAGATGCAAAAATCACTTTTGAGCCCAGAAAGTTATGTGAAATACGACAACTATCCAAAGTGCATTTTCCTACATCTTTTACATATTAGCAGGGCACAAAGTACGAAGATTGAACAATACTCTTTTAACTGTTAATATTAAAGTCAGTATATAATCAAGTTATATTCAATAACATTCTTACTCCTACACATAAGTCTCTACATTGGTTGCTTATAAAGTCACGTATTCAATACAAGATCTTGTTACTGACTTTCAAGGCTCTAAACAATCTGGCTCCATCATACAACTCTGACCTCCTCCATGTTTACACTCCCTCCCATTCGTTCAGTTGAGGCTGGTCCTCTACTCACCATACTGAGGACTAAATCACGGACTTTAGGTGACCATTCTCTGTCACTGCTCTGGTGTTATGGAATGACCTTCCTTATACTCTATGAGAGACAACTTCTCTGACTCTCTTCAAATTCAGCTTTAAATTTTTCTTTTTTACCAAGGTTTATGTCTGACTGCCCTACATCTGTAAAAACTTACATCTGTTTATTTTTTTCTTCTTTTTTAATGTACATTTTGTCTTTTTCTGTTTTTTCTATTCTTAAATTAATTTTGATGGTAAAGAATGTTTGTGAACATATCATTACAGCATTTACTGTACATAACCAAATATTATTTGTTCAGAATTTTTTTTAAAATGTAGAGTAATGTGCAAGTAGTGAAAGAATCCCATTAGTTAGGACATTTAAAGAACTGAGACATGGACATTGGACAACAGGGACATGGAGAGGAAATGAACTGTCAGTCACTGTTTTCCATCTGAAGAGCAGTTGCAGCTTACTAGAATTCTTTAGCATAACCATGCCCATTTTCCTCTGGACATTAATGTGGTATTCCTAAAGCAGCTGCTTAGCAGAAAATTAGTGTTGATTGAAAAGGAACACTATCACTGGTTTTGAGTCCTGGATTTACTTCCAACAGTGAGTTTGCTAAATTGTCATGGAATCATAAGCTAACTCCTTGTAAGTATGACAACTCGATTTCCTGTGTAGCTGGCTATACCCGAGAATTTGTCAGACTCTGCAGTTTATTCCCATGGCATTTGTCTAATTAACTCTAGTTGAAGCAATGTCACAGATTGTCATGGGTTCTACCAAACACATTTGAACATACCTAAAAAGTGATTGATGATGGTATATCAGGGAGTGTGCTATCCCAGTGAAAGTTGTACTTCAGATTCTCTACAGTTTAAAGCACTTTAGCAGAGAACTTTTCAGGCTAACGTTTGCATCACTTTGAATGTCTGGATGTTTATCAATGGGCTCTGCTTGTCAACACACCCTACTCTTTTCATGCAGACATACAAAAAGTTACCTAGCAATTACCCGGAACTGAAGTTCATATAGTAAACTTGACAAATGAGTAAACACATATCTGGAAAACTGAAAACCATTGCTGACAATATTCATTAAGCATATAAAAATTCTACTTGGTGGAGATTCTCTAAAATAAAACCAGGACTGAAGTGGTTTGCTCTAATGGCTTTACACTGTCACCTGTACCTACGCTAGCAAAACAATGTTACTTGCACCTTACAGTCATATACTACCTACTGTATGTGACAATCAAGTTGCTCTTCCTAGAAAACAAAATATGGACAAACTGGAGTGCAATGTGTTCATCAAGTCCTTTAAGTTTAAGTACTGTTTAAGCTTGACTTTATCTGTAAGCTTCAAAAGAATGACTTACTAGTAAGCTGAAACCACACAAGAAATTAATAACTGACATTATTGAGTTTCAAGGACGTGAAGAATATCATGAAGAAGCACTGTAAAATACTAAATACCAAATCAAATATTTCAAAGAACTCAGTATCTAAATGGACATGAGTTTCCTGTAATGAGAATTTCCTGCAACCTCAAATTACCAAAGATGCTAGATTCACCAAATGACCTCCTCCTTGTTTTGAAACATTTCTAATGTTATTAAAACATCCTCAAAGCTATAAAGCTTATTCCATCAGAGGGATGGTTTTTGACACACAGTATATAACTTAATATAGGGTAACAGGTTTCATGAGGGACCAGTCACTGGCAAGAAGCAACTGAATTTCTGTGTTTTTTCCATCCCTGCCGCAAACTTCCATGTGTATATCCGACGTCACAGCCAGAAACTTTCCTGTGCCATCTGAAACAGAGCCATTGCGCCTTTTCTCAAGGGTGTGCAAAACTTTGGAAATCTAAGGGCACAATGAGAAAAGAAGAAGAAAAAAAATAATTCAAAGAATTTGCAAGAAAAAAGGACAGAAAAAAGGAATTAAAAGAAAATTTGCCCCTTAGCCACCATGAACCAAGAATGTAACCAAGAATCAGCCACATACAGTAAGTCTTTAGGCTGAAAACAACATTATCTAGCAAATACATAACAGACTAAATGTTTGCTTACATTACGTCTATCACCTATCCACTTTGGTGTACTAGTTATAACTATATTAAATTGCATTAAAAATAGAGTCTAACAATTATAGACATGCTGGAAACACGGTACTATCATTGAACAAAAAAAATAATGATTTTCTAATTTCCTTTTTCAGACTTCTAATTATCAAAGTTTTACAGCTTATATTGAGCAATTACACCTGGCAAGCATCAAATGTCTTCGTGACAAATATAAATTGTATTTTGTAAGTAGCCATCATAGACCCAAATTTTGGATCCAAATCTGTATTTTTTTGGAAAACATTTAGTACAGTACCAGTCCTAATGCAATATAAGGTAAGTTTTAAGATTTAGAAATCAAGAAATTCTGGTGAAAGAGCTGAAAAATATAGTATTCATTATAGTTCAGCCCACCCTGTGGCTGATGGCTTCAGGACACAAAGTCAGGCTTGTCCCTCTCAGGTGACATAGTGTGCCTGTCTTAGCCTATGAATCCTATTAGAGTGTAATGGCTCTATCACACTGAAGAGCAAATAAAGTAGTGAGTTCAGTCAGTGCAGTAAGTCTTACTTTTTCTCTGATAAAGAAAATTCACATGAAGTACATGTGCTATACACAATTTTAAATAAAGTATGTCCATGTATCTGATGAGTATAAAACCCCACAGGAGCAGAGGAGAGCTACACATGCTGGTCTTTTGAGCTTTGCAGTTCATATTAGTGAAAGGCTTTCGGTTGCCTCAATGTGCTGCCAAGAGGTTTATTGTCCACATCAATTAACTACCAGCTTTGGTAACACACTGAGGCACAACTGCCGATCTTTGCACAAAAAGCCCCAGGGCCGATTAAACACAAGACCTAAATTAACCTTTCTTTTCGAAGCACAGACTGGTAAACCTACGTGACCTAGCAATTCGGTCATACTCATACCTTGGAGACACTGTTTTAATATCACTCTACTGTTGTAAATAAGGGTCTAAACCTTATTATATACAGAATTCTAAATGAGTTTTTGCTCGTGTATATGTTTTAGATTTTGATCACTTCTTTAATCTTGAGCTTTTTTTCCTTTATGCTTAAAGAAAAGAACTGAGGCTGATGTTTAGTATAAGCAATGGCTCTCTTCCTTAACTCAATGCATTCAACACCTGATACAGGTGAACATTAAATGTCAACCAAAAACTATTCAGTCATTTGTTATACATTTAGGTAAAAACTTTGATTCACAGACTGTTCTATCCATTTTTGTTTTTAAACACATTTTTAACAACACATTTTTGATGCATGGTTGTAGTTTAAGCATCTACTGTACCTCCACTCCACACACACTGATTGGATGAGTTTAATTAGGTCTGTTTAAAATTCCCCCTTAAATGCTACATTCAGATGTAGTACATGTTCCGTATGCAACATAGCTCAAATTTTAAAGCTGAATTGCTTTTTTCAATTTTCAGACAGTAGTACTTTGGTGCATGACAAAATTTCAGCATTCATTCTCATTTTTGCAATACTCAAAGATAACAATTAAAAGGACGCAATGAAGAGTGTAATGAAATTCAATAACTGGGTTGGTTTGAGAACAAATAAGGTTAAATTAATCTCATCATCATTCACTTCACCTACAGTACATGTACTGCCTGATAACACAAATCATACTCAAAAAAGCAACGGAAAAAGAGTACCAATATAATTACATCCCTGTTATCCATAAAAAAGCTTTCAATACAGACACTGTAAAATTCTTTTAATGAATTTACTATGAATATTGGTTATCATTTCCAGTCCTGAATGACCCCTTTTTCATTTGGATTTTCATTCCAGCTGAGCTCTTAATTGCCAATACTAACCAATACCTGTAACTGAACTTTTTGCTTGCCCAGAGATGGACAAAAGCATGAAAAGGTCAATTATAAACAATATAAATATGGTCAGGGAGATCACACGATGAAAACGTACATACAGTACATGGTGACATATTTGAATAATCCATCCATCTACTGTATTTTCTAACCACTTCTTTCAGTTCAGGGTTGCAGGGGAGCCAGAGCCTATCTGAGTGACACGAACAAGGCAGGGTACACCCTGGACGAAAAGCCAGTCCATTGCAGGGCACACACACAGACACATACATGCACACACTCACACCAAGGACGGCATTCCCAAAGCAACTTAAGCTACTAGTAGGTCTTTGGACTGTGGGAGCAAATTGAAGTACCAGGGGTAACCCACGCAAACACAGGAGAACATGCAAACTCCATGCAGATAACACCCCAGGCTCAAAAGTGAACCCAGTGTTTCCTTGCTAAGAAGCAGCAATGCTAAACACTACGTTAACCGTGCCACCCCACCTAAATAATTTTGCAACAATATGTCCAAGATGTGTAACTTGAGGGCAGTCTCATGAGAAACATTTGCTGCAAAATGTAAGCATAGCGCATCTTTTGTTGCATGTTGACAATTTGTCCTATAAATACTTCTTGCTGAATCATCTATTTTAGGTGTCCAGTTATAACTCCTAAAATTCACTTGAATATAAACTTGAATACATGAAAATGTAAATATAAATATATGAAGAAAGCTTTATGGCTTTATAACTACTCTGTATGAGTAATGACACATTGACTTAAACAGCTGACAAATGTGCTGCAGAGAAAAGGAAAACTGAAGATGTCACTTAAGAAAAACTGAGAACATGTGAAAACATCGCCATCAGCTCCTGTGGTCTGCCTTGTCACGAAATGTAAAGACGCCAGCAAACTGCAATGAAAAACCTACAAAGTAAATGAGCATGGCAAACAGCTTGGAAAGAGCTACACCTGAAGTTGAGTTGTAAGGAGGTGCTGTATGTACAAATTAAAATACTGTAAATTATAAGATTAGTATTCAGTATACACTCAAGAGCCATTAGTCCTAATTTTCACACATTGCTGTCATTGCTTCTAAGACCCATCCCCCAGAATGTCCTTCTTTTGGCATCTTCATTACATATCTCTGTGTACATCTTAATTTAAACCTAGATCCAATTATAAATATTGCTGCCCTTTACAGCTCTATGTGACCTTAAACCATTGCAGGCAAAACATTATAACACCACTGTACCCTTGCCTCTGTATCAGTCAATAAGCTATTAGAAATCCACAGCTTTACAAAGAACTGTGTACAAATGCCCTGAACCCATAATTAAGCCATTATTAAACTATGTGGTCACTGCCTATGGAGAGAAAACAACTGAACTCATAATAAATATGTAGCACATTGTTTGGATTAACGCTTGTACGGCACATTATGCACACAATTTACATAATATATTTTATATTAGAAATTGGTGTCCCAAATCCTAGCCCATAATAACATCACAACTATCCAAATTCATGTGAAAGCAAACTTTTTCTTTTGCAACTTTCCCATTTTAAAAACTGCATCCTTAGTACCAAAAAAAAAGACATGAAAACTACCAGTGGGAATAGCGTTTCTTCAAACATGAGCACAGTGCAGACCAGTACTTATGTAACTGCTACTTTAAAATAATACATTTTACATAAAGATATTCAAAGGTTGCATAGCCTTAAAATTTAATCCAAACGTGTTTTAAATGTCAAACACTTTAATTATCTTAGCAACCATATCAGGCTGTGGAAGACCTGTTTTACTCTATATAGTTTAAAAAACATGCTTGTCATGCTACCGGCAAGAGAAAGAATTCCCCTAACATAATAAACATGCAGTTTTATACTGCACATGGCACAGACAAGATGGCCAAGCAATGATTTAATGTGTAGACCGAAATTAAATTTTGTAATTACAAGGATTAAACAGGTCTCTAAGCCAAGAAAAATTTCCTTTTTCTGTGTCATCTATGAAGGACTATGACTTAAAAAATTAAGGGAATTATACAATTCCAAAATGCCAAAATGCAGTTTTAATATGACTGTTTTTGGGCATACTGAACGTACACAGTACAAAATCAAAGTATATGAATATGAATATCACATTTATTAAGGCCTAACGTCATCAAATATTTACTGCATATCCATGTCATTCTTGATTCTGAACGATTTATGTTTCTGTGGGTTATCAGAAATGTCTGAATTACTTTGGGAAACACCGAAGACTCAGGATACAGCATGATTTCCTTTTAGCTAACTCTCCCCCTTTTCTCCCCTTGCTCTTTTGGTACCATTTCAGTTACAGAGCTCTGCCACTCAACAGAACAAGAGCACTAGTAATGACAAATCGGAATTCAATTCATGCCCATGCGACCGGTGATGAGGTAGCAACAACACAGTAAAACTATAAGATGATGTACATGCTACAACGTTGGAAATGCTAGACCTCATTTCTTTAGTTCACATTAGTTCCTTCCTTCAGAATAAATTCTAGTTTCAAACACACAGTTGCCTTTAAAAAAAAATGTTAAAGTCCCACACTGTTACTGCTACATCAAATAACACAATAGTATTCATTTCTGGTTTCAGAGGATTACCTTGAATTACCTTTGTGCCACATGTTACTATGTATCTAGGGTAATTGGGTACTAATTGTTCTCATTCCTAATCATAAAGCCTTTTTTCACAGATAATTGGGTACAGCATAACGCATTTTATAAAGATAGTTAATGATTTAAAAATGTTAAGTGTATGTCGGTTGCTAAAGTAAGCAATGTTTTTTTATATAAAGTCAACATTTTGTGGAGCTGTAGAAATACTGATTCCAGACCACACTATGCTTGACAGTGACTGCAATGTCAGTGTTCAGTGCATAGACTGAACCTCTCTTCCTTCTTGAATTATTTAAATCCAGTGCTGAGCAGTAATGATCAGAAACATCAGCAACTTAATCAGAAACACAAAGAAACAGTTAAAAGTCAGATTCTAAAAACATTTTCTTCCACAGTGAGTAATTACTAAACTAAAGTGCTAAAGGCACTCAAAATGCCCTTTCTGAAAATATACAATATACAACCCCGGGTTTGAATATTCTTGCTGAATTACCACAACAAATAGACAGGATTAAAGCTATTTGCATCAAATAATTCTTCTAACTCTTAAACCATACAAACTAGAAGCTATACACATTCACCTCTTTTACCTGAAAGCCGCCCTGTATTTGACGGTATTCAGGCTGTTCCTTCCAATCAAGCGCCACCACGGACACATTATCGATAGTACACTGTGGCTTTGTACACAGCTCAGGTGTACTTGGTTAATTTGAGGGATCTTTCTGGATGCACTTTTTGCTAAGTGCTCTGGTTTCCTTCCATGAAAAAAGCTATACAGAAGAATAGGTGTGATTATTTGAAATTAGGGGGAGCAGGGAGATTTCTTACTCAGGATGTTTGTTCCCCGAGTAAGCCAGAGCATCCTTTAGTGGCTATAAAACTCCCGAGAAAACTGAATTAACATGATGGGCCAAATGGCCTACTCTTATTTCTGGAGTTTGAATGATGATAAAAGAAGCTAGGTCAGCTCCTAATCCACAGTGACAACACCGCCATTTCCAAGTGAATGGCACTCTCCAACAGCAAATAAGACTAACCTGTCTTTGTGAGCTACCATAGCTACAATACGCTCAATTACAAAGTGACCTCCGTTACCAGTACTGGTCACACTGGAACATACAGTAGGTGGGCCAAGAACCACTCACATTAGTAATCCATCAGGTTTCCAAAGCACAAGAAAACTGTGAGCGACTTATTGATTACATGACCTGCAAAATACACAAATACAAACATGCAATGTGAGCAAAGGATTACAGTTTATATAAAGGTAATATACTTCAAATCAGCTTTCTTTAACCAATCCCTTTCATTTCTAGCACTTAAGAAGTAAAACAGACTGAATTTCTTAAAGAATAGGGAAGCTTAAGTCTTTGGCGAATACCATGAATATCGCAAGGATTCTTTAACCTTGTTACCACAGAGAGGGTACAATTTGAAAATATTCAAAACTATGGTTATGAAAGATAAGAACTATATCAAGTGAATAGCAAACAGCACAGCTAAACTGCCTACTGCAGTTACTACAGATTTGCTGTTCTGAACCTGTTGCCATTTATTTTAAATGAAATATCCCATTTTAAAATGTCCAATGTCCCAGATTTTTAATTGTGAATTTTGGATGTAGCATTTTATTTTTTAAATCTTTCTTTGCAAACACAGTACCTACTACTGTACATTACAAGAGAGCAATGGGTATAAATATTTAACTCTATTTAAAGTAAGGCATTCAGTTGGTACATTCCAGGGATAATCAAGTCAACGCAGCAGATTTCTTCAGCAACTGTGAAACACAAACCAGAGGCCACGTGTGGGAACTACTGTATGTGGAGAAGCATGAAAAAACAAGAACAGAAAGAATTCTGTACCCAAAGGGTTGTGGGAGTATAGAACACATTAATTAGCCATTCTGTTGAAGGCTGTACCACCCTGGCTTCTTACACAAAATGACTGGATGTGGTCAGTGGTCAGTGGATCAATTCACTACCAAACAGTCTTAATGGGCTAAATGGCCACTTCTTGTTTGTAACCTTTCTGACCAAAAGAAATTAAAGTTACAACAAACGAAAACGAAGCAACCAGACAAGGGTTAACAATGGGTTACTACTGTACAAAAAATGGCAGTTGACTTGTAATTTACAAATTAACTCTAATTGTTAGTTTATCAAACAATTAAAAGCCTGCTTTGTTTCACAGATTAGAAAGCTATTTTAACCCAGCTGATATTTTATTTGTCAATGCCCCCATTCTACATTCAATCCCTATAATTATACGTACAATCTGCAGGCTTGTTTTTTTCGGCACAAATGAAGTCTAAGTGGTGTACATGCAAAATAATGCTGTATTCATTTAGCTGCCAATTGTTGTTTTTTTAAAGAGTCAGTACATAATTTGCAGAGTGTGTTTTCTGAACGTTGGCAGCAGTACTGACGCTTAATTCAGAGAAAAGAACTGCGCAAAGGAAACAAGTACTGTATATCAGCATTATTCCACTATTAAAATGCATGGGTAATTTCAGGCAGTATTCGAGGGAAAGTTTTTTTTTTACACCAGCTGGGCAGGAAAAGCTCACAGCAGGAAATCAATCTTTCTACAGCGATATGTAGCTGATTTAATTGGGAAAAATCCATACACCGAATATTACAGCAGGGAAACGCAATGCAAAAAACTACAGACTAAGAGAAGAGAAGCTGGATTGGAACAACACAATAAAAGCTTGGCCTGCAAATGATCCGAGAGTTCATATATTATTAAAGAAAGTGTCATATTCATTTATAACACCGTCATTTTAAAAAGGACCCCAGCTGAATCTCAGTGGCATCAGACTCACCGAAGTCAACGTCTATCCCAGACATTGTGATAAACACTTGCTCTTTATGTCAGACGGCATTGTAAAATTACAAAGATGAACGCTAAAAAAAAACTTATTGCTGGAGGGCAATAAAAAAAACAATAATTTAGACCACATTTGTACACAGAAGAGTTTCAAAAAGCAGTTTGTTTGGCTAGAAGACTCATGTTTACTCTGATAATGTTTCCAGGCAACAAACTGCACACAAGCCTGCAACAGCTGGAAAACAAAGGATGCTTGCCTGCAAAGCTGTATAGGTTGACTTATGGTCAAATATTTTCAAATGATAGTTAATCACAAAGAATACTACTAATCTTTAAAGTCTCCTTCCGATCAACAGATTTTGTTTCTATAAGTATTAAACTGTCCACAGCACCAATGACATGGTAAAAATTACTATCTTACTTGGTTTGGGATCTTTCATGGCATTAGCAATGCCGTCAATAAAAGCAACTGATCAATTTCTTCCAAAAGTGAAATTACCCGATTTAATTAGCTACTGCTTACACTGCAGTACTTTCCAGCCTCTGTGGTAGCAACTCACGAAACAATGTAAACAAAAAAGTGACAACTTAAAAATAAATGGTTACATACTAGTAATTAGGATAGTTTTGGAAATGCTTGTTATCACTTGGGACGGAGAACGTAATATGTATTTGTTGTTCTTTGTGTTTCGGAAAACTCTAGACCTGGGCTAGCTCATTCAGAGAGTCTAGTGCTGCAATGGTATAGTATTTAAAGAGCAGGAAAAGAATTGATGAGACTTACACAGCACAATCAATAGCTGGTGATACCTTGGTGGAATCCAGTTACATCACACATAAATCCAATCCTGTAAGGACATCTAAACCCACCTGTTTACTGCCATAGGGTAGATAAAGGAAAATAAATGTGTGCCTTTGAAAACCTAAAAAAAACATTTCATTGAAAATGACAAAGACCAAAACATTATGTGACTTCCTAAAAAAAAGGGGGGGGGCATACAAATTTACAATAACACAGGGAAAACCACAAATCCTGATTTGCATTCAATGAGCAGATCAAATGGCAACATGACAATACATTCAGCCCTGTTGTGAGGAAAAGGCTCTTTACAACTGGGAATCACCTTGAAACAGTTGTCACCAGCTGTAGGGCACATCAGCTGGTAGTACACAGCATTTCTGCTGTTCAGCGACACTTCAGATACAAGCCTGAATTGAACCTGTGGGGACATACTGGAAATAACAGTTAACAGTCTTCTACACATGGGCACCCAGAACACAGTCATAATCCTCCTGCTCAATGACCAGTTAGTTAATCTCCCAAGGTGATCAAGATACACATTCAGAACTGTGGACTAGGAACCATAGCTCTGGAATATGTATTTAAAGGAAATAAGTATTTAAAGTAAAACAGTTAGGAAAAGCTACTGTACACAATGTAAGATTTTGCTCTGGATATAAACAATTCAATAGGCTCCAACTCCCCCGCAGTTAGAAAATGGACAGATGTGCTGGATATAATTCAGCCACATCCACGGCAAGGCACATTCTGAATTGTGGGAACTTCATTTGCCGATATCAGGAGAATAGAAAAGTCTTTTACACTTTTTGAGTGATTTTGCAGAGAATTCACTAAAGATATGGAGATAATTGCTTGCAATATTCAGTGGGTTTGACCTATAAATAGACACTTTACCTTTTAACTGAACATTAGCAAATTAATTCTACACACAATTTGCTCAAAGAGAAAATACAGTATTTGTCCACTATCCACTCAACCTGGATAGGTGTATAAGCTTAGCTATATATAGACATATTTCGAGTACGCAACAGGTCAATTTTTCATTGGAAGGGAACAATTTTTGTATTTAACCTGGATGGACAGCATAATGGCTTAGTTTATTATATTTTCCTTCAAATGTTACACAAATTGTCAAACAGACAAAGTATCAATAGAAAATGCTTACATGCAGCTGCAAAAAGAAAAACATTTCTTATGTGTTTGCTATTATTGGGTACAAATATAAACAAGAGATTTAGTGCTCAGTTCAACTGAAGTACAGTACAGTATGTAGACCAAAAAAGTGACACAATTACAAAACCAAAAAAAGGTTGGCACTCTTAAGTCTTGCACCTCTACAGGCTCTAAATGAAAACTGTCAGTCTTAAAGAGCTTCTACAGCTTATCAAATGCGATATCCGCTCCCAAAGTCACGTTACTCCAGGTTAATTATCAAGACATATCTTTGGCTCTATAAGGCTGTACCACCAAACACAGGCAACATTTTATTATCCTTTACAACATTTTTACGGCTTGAGAGTAAGATTAATGTTAATCCAATTAAACTTGATTTTAGGACAGTAGGTCATATTTTATATACACATTTGTATTAGAACTGCTTTTCATAATTATTGACTTAAAAAGTGAAAACATCTACATACAGTACTTCAACCTTTTGCACAAGTATTTGTAGAATTGATCAGGACAAAGAAAGTAGAAGCTCTCGTACAAAATACAACACTCATATTTTTTGTTGTAAGAATAAAACACTGACACTTCCATCAGTTCTTAATCAAAGATTTGCACACTGCAGTGTGAAGGAGTTTCTCCTTTGTTTCCCCATAAAGTATTTAAAATATCAACTAAATATATATCTATTGAGAATTAAAGATATACTTTGAACATGAATTATATCTAGAATCCCATTTAGTCCAAGTAGCACAGAGTCCTGTAAATCTGGTCTGTTTTAAATCTTTCAACCTAATAAACCTGTTGAAGACTAACAAGTGTTTTTTAGTGTAATGGGCATTTAATCACTCTGTCTTAATGTAAAAATGCTTTCTCAGGAACAGAATACACCTGCAAAGCAATTCTAACTTCTTCACTATGCCTTACGGTACATCATTGGTCTTTGCAAAGTTGTATGAGAAAAAATATTAACTACAGTATACTATAAAAAGGATTTTGTCTTCTTTTAGCATGCACTGATAAGCATACTGTACATTTAAAGTCCACAAGCTCTAGAATGTCTTGATTGAAAACCATAAAGTCACTTTAACAAGACATAATATCATTACCCATGTGATTTTTCAATATTGCCCATTAGCAGCCTTATGTATTATGTAGGATTAAACTAAAAAGTTATGAACCATATACAAAGTACCACATGTCCATAATATACAGCTGAATCTGACCCATAATATCATACATTTCTACTTATAAAAGCAGATATTATGACTACAAGCTGCCTCTTTATCAAATGTCTTGAGGACCCATTTTTTAGTGTGTCATGAACCTGGGAATTCTCTAGATTCATGCTGTTTGCTATCCAAAAGCTCATACGCCCATTCTTGTGAACATCAGAACCCTATGATCAATATGCAAGTATTGGGAGATTTTAAAGAAAAAAATCCTACCCACAATTCTCTTAGAAAAGAAAAATGCTTATTTTTAATGTCATTATTTTGAAAGCCCACCATACTTCTTACATGGCATAATTAAAGTAGCTATCATAATGATGGATAGCCTATACTGTGCTATATATTTCAATGATCACTCTTTACTTTTGTTTGTGGTAATTAAGCAGTTTTCAGTCTTTGCTGTCAGTGGTAAAACCATCATAAGATGTACAATACATAACACATTGTACTCCTGAATTATCCTATACTTGTATGTACACAGTATATACTGTATAAGATATCATTTGCAGTTTCAGTATATAGCATTGTCATTAACTGACAAACACACTACATGTGGCCTTCTTTCATCTGTAACTACTCTTACGTTCTAAGGAGTAAAAACTGAATGGGGAATATATGATCTTCCCTATTAATTTTTTAAATGGTTGTTACCACTCACAAAATTATTACTGCAGTCCCACTACAACTAAAGAGGGAAAAAATGAAACACAGAATTTGAAGCATGTTAAATTGCTTAAGCAAAGTTACATTTAACATTCACTCTGCACATTCCTCTGTCATTAACTCAGGAATATAAACAACTGCAATATGATCAGCATTTCCTCAATTTTACTGTAATACTAGAAAAACAGTTAATAATTCATTAGGATGGAACTGTGGCTAGCATTGCTGCCTTGAGGTACTGGGGAACCCTGGGTTCAGTTCTGGGACTGAGATGCGATTTGCACGTTTGGATGTTTTTCCCATGTTGATGTGCATTTCTTCTGGGTGCTCTGGTCTCCTCTCACAGTCTGCAAACATATTCTCTGCCTTGTGATGGACTGGTGTCCTGTCTAAGGTGTTGTTTGCTATGATAGGCTCCGGCTCCCTTGTGGATACAGCGGTTAGAAAATGGATCAATTGTTTCTGCCTAGCCTTTTCCTTCCCGAAAGATCCCAAAGCACTTTAATTTTAGGAGGGAACCCATGTTATGCTCGTCTGAAGTGTAGCCCACACCTGTGTGACACAGGACCGTTAGACACCAGAAGTCCCACTACACCGCACATCAGGTTAAGGCGGGAGAAATTGCTTTACCAGTTGAATTACAGTGGAACACTTCAGTATGTACAGTAGGTCAGACTGTACAAGGGCAGAATTGAGCCAGGACACCACGGTTGATAGGACAACTCTTTTTGGGACAGTGCCATTATATCTTTAATGAACAAGAAATCAAGACCGTGGTTTAATATCTCAGTTTAAAAAAAATATTTGTAATGGGGAATTGGTTTGAAAGAAGGAATTTCAAAAACTGGTATTGACTCCAATCTTGGTTTTTACTCTTAAGCAACAAAGACATTTTCGCTGATGCCCACAGGTTACAACGAGGAAACCATTACAAGCTAAGAATGGTTTATTGTTATAGTCCCTTGGTGTATAGGCAAAGCCTCAAAAGGACACTCATTGGACAAATGTGATGAAAAAAAATCTTTTTATTGATTGGTGGTATAGTGTTGACATTTAAGGGTGCATGTTTCTTAGCCTTTAATAAAAAGGCTAAGATTTTACAGCTACTGCAAATACATGCAGGAAAATTAAAAGGAATTTTGTTATGGCATTTCTTTCAGTGTTGCCTCACTTTTGCAGTTATCAGAGAACAATCTGTTTATACAATATAATTAAATCAATTTTTAATGCAAAACAGTGAGGAAAGAGGTATTCCCTGGTCAAAAAGTGCACATTTACAGAATGGGGTGGGATTTTCTTATAAAGCACATCCTGACATAACCAGGTTGATCACAGAAGCCTCAAAAACAGGCCAGAGATATTTCCCAAGTGTATAGTGAAAAATTGCATAAGCGTAGCAATAAATTGAGTCCTCAAACTGTGCCAAGGCCTGTTGGAACAAGACTGAACTGTATCCATTTCAGGAAGATATTTAATACAGTGTTCAATAGTTACAATTAGTACAAAAAGTCATAGAGTACGTTCCATGGGCATAGGCAAAATAAAAGAATAATACATACAAAAGTCCATTAACTGGTGTGGGACCTATTACTGGTAATTTCAAAACCATAAATTCCATAATTGGATCCTGAAAAAGCCTTTGAAAAAAGCCCAGTAATTCTTCAATGGAAACTTAGAGCACAGCACTCACATGATGGCAGTAATTTAGAAAGGAAGCATACATGCGTGCCACTGTGCATCTGACCAAAGGGAAAGTGAGGAACCTGCAGGCTACATCAAGTACAAGAACAGAGAAATGGAGTTCCAGGCTCTCTAACACAGAAATCCATTTTTAACCAATAAAATAGACCATTAACTGTCACTGGAAAAGAAGGTTGAACTTTAAAACAAACTTGGCTATTTATGCACCTTGGTTTTTACAAGTCTACATGTTTTGGTTACTGACTAAATGTTTTTGGTGCTATTTTGACAATTTCATCATTCAGCACTGACCACGAGGTACTGGAGTGACTCTGATTGTTACATAGGCAGTAAATCACCACAGCCATGAAAGAATTGGTTTGGCAAAAGTGATGAGGTGAGTCAGAAGACACAGAAAGGAACCAGTATGCCTCAATTTAGAGAGCAACACCTTCTTGCCATCGATATGTTGGAGTAATTCCTTAATGGAGATGAGCCAGCAGTGCAGCCCATTTCCTCTTCGTCAATTAAGGTTTTAGGTTAGATTACCTTGGACTTTAATACAAAGTGCAGAGCAATACGCCAATTGTGCCATACAAAACTCCACTCAATGTCGATTTCCACAGCAGCGCTGTGACTTTCACAGTAGACTCCCTCTCCCTTGGTGATGAACTCTTTTGATGACCAGTGCTGAAATAATTAACTCACCCATTTTCAAACTGTGTTATTCAATAAGAGTCGCTGGCGAGCCAGAGCCTATCCTAGCAAGCAGTGGGTGCAAGGCAGAGTGCACCCTGGACAGAACGCTAGTTCACCGCAGGGCACACACAGTCACGAACACACTCACTCCAGCACCAGTTTTCTTGGAAGCCAATTAACCTACCAGTATATATCTTTGAACTGTGGGAAGAAACCGGTCACCAGATGAAACCCATGCAAACACAGGGAGAACACACATGAACAACTCCATGTAGATACAGGTGCACTCTAGGTCCAGAAATGAACCGAAGGCTCCAACAGCAAGAGGCAGCAGTGTTACAATTCTGCTTCTGTGCCATCCCTAAGTCACTTATCATGCTTGTTTAATACACTAGTGCACGTGCTACAGAAAAGATGCTCATTTTCCTCTGAACTTTATGAAATTATAGCATGTGATAAGATTCTTGTGATGCTCATTGCACACCAAAGGCAAAAAACAGTTGAAGGTACTGGCACTCCACTGTACAAAAGGTAAAAAAGGATTTCTAACTAATTTCATAAATCCCCCTTCACAATTATAATACCCACAAGTTTTGCAACCACCGAGCTAACTCATAAAAGCATAAAAGGATTTAGAGTGTATGATAAACACTGCTCAGGGCTACTATGGTTTATTAAGACAATAATTTAATAATCATTTCAAATATTAGAAGATTCAAGGATGTTGAAAGACATGATCATTCATTAATACAATCTGATCATAAAGTTTAAGATATTATGATAAGAATTAGCAGTAGTACTGGTAGCAGTATAGAATAGTTGATTTAACAAAACACTCACCACTTGACTGTATAAAATTTACTTTATTCAGGGACCGCATACTACTTAATATCCAGAAGAATGTTTTGTTCCACATTTGAATGAGAACCCAATGTATCCTACGTACTTCACATTTCGTTTTTGTTCTGACTCGACGATAAGGAATCTAAGATTCGCACACAGGCTCAGTTCCACTCTAGACATCTTAACTAACTCTGCCTCATGCACAATATGACAATGAAGATTAATAAAGGAATGTAACTTTGCTATTGAATTGAAAGGCAAGTGTTAGCCCTTTGTTGACTATCTGAAACCGCCATCTGCTGGGCTAACCAGCCAAAGAAATAAAAAAAATGCTTACTGGTACTTTCCAAACTCTTCCAGAAGTTACATGAACAAAATGTGTTTTTCTAAAATGTATTTAATATAAATAACGTTAAGGTCACATTACCTTCACACGATGTAATGTTCAAATTCATTCCTGCTACAAATAATTTTCACATGTACAACAAAAAGTCCGGTGCACCACTACACTCGCGTTTTTATATTGTCTTTAAATAAACACATCAGGTAACCTCAATAGGCACTGAAGGCTTTTTAAGTTCATGATTACTAAAAAAGTTTTATCAGAATAACCAAATTAACATTTTCTCCATACCAGACGTTTGACACAGCCGACTACAATCAAATTACGCGTTTTCACAACTTTGTAGGTGTCGAACGTGATCTGATATCAAAAAGGAAACGTTTCATTAAATTGCACACATTTTGCAACAGTTGATTCGATTGATACTGATAATAAAGTACAGCGCCTAACCATTGAATATCCTTTGTTGTACTGTTATTTTCAAAAGAAATTTTTGGGCAGTAACTACAACTGTATTACATCACTGAATAGTGATATACAGTATATATTTTTTAAATGTGTTATAAACAGTATTGCATACGGATCTCCATAAACAGGATGTTCACCACATGAAGGTACCCGGATCCATAGCGCAAATACCTAAAACCGCAGTGGATAATTTAAAAAAAAGGGGAATACAACTGCATTTGTGTGAACTTCGCCTGATAATAATATGTAACAGTGTACAGAGCGTTACCGTGCCACCGCTACTCAGCTTTCAACGTCTGTTAAAAATGTATGCAATTGACAACAATGTCCCCCGAGTGCTACTTCGATTCTGGAAGTTGGTGTTTTGCTGCAGCACATTTCTTTGGAGGGGAGGTCCTACAGAAATCCTTCGATAACCGACGCCGCTTTCCTTCAGCAATCTCTCTTTCAATTCAGGAAATGCGACCTTTTTGTACTTTCTCTTTTATTCCAACTGCAAAATCTAAGTTATGAAGTGGGCGGCAAATGCAACGGTTTCCCTCGTTAATCGTGGGGTGTCAGCAAGGCAAAATAGCTATGATCTACTACACTGCAGTGCCAGCGTCAAAGAAGCAGAGCTTTTTTACCCCAATGACTGTCAACCACATCAACTTTAAGACACTCTGCCCGTGTCTTGCACCAGCTATAATAACCAATGCTTCTTTATAAACAGATATCATGTCATTCGCGATAACCTGTTTCTAGAGAAACATGATAACAGCCCCATACAAAATTTTTTTTAAGCAAAATCTGAATGAAAATTAATCTATTGTACGCATCCCATCTCTCCACATCTTGGGACTGCATTTACAGTAGCTCTAAAAACGAATCGCTCGCTTCAGCAGCGAGGATGAAGCAACAACATCATTGCTAGTTATTTAAATGAACTGCAGATCATATGGACTATGGTATCAGGTTGTCTGCATATGAGGAAAAGCCTCTATCGCTTCTAACACAAAGACAGTCATGCTCTGTACTGTATTAACAGAATAACCAAAGGAAAATGCAGAAAAAGAGGACAATAGTGAATGATGAATTCAAAGCTAGGCGCCTCGTCGTATTATTTCCGTCCTCCACGCAAATGTTATGCATTTAAAAAGCTGTCTTGCGGGCTTAATTCTCCAGTCAGCTTGACAAGAGACACCGAATATTAAAAACCGAAAAGTGATGCAGAAGAAAATGCTGCTGCAGCACAGGAAGAATAAAACCTGTCAAACCAGACCCGCATTACAAACACACTGCACAGCGCACACCAGTATCCTACAAATGTCTACATTAAAGTGATTTACCAAGATACGACAGAGCACCTATCAAAAAAAGTTCGAAGCGCTACGATCATCCTGCTTTAGTGATGCAGGGCTTTTCTGTTGGTGCTTAACGCTCAGCCTTGCTTGGCTCGCCAGCACCAGCAGGACTACAGTATAACTTATTCCCCCTTTTCGCTGCATTTACCTGCTGTACAAATATGATTGCAGATATAACACCATCACTATAAACAATGTATAACACAGTGCGGGCACTAGAAAACAAACAGCAACACCACGACTTACCACTTTGGCTTTTGTTTTTCTTAAGACTCTTGCCACAAAGACACTGCAGCATATGCGTTCCTTTGCTGAAAATGTTCCAAAGAAACCACATTGATTTGGGCGAAAAGCAATCCAGCAGCTTAGACACCCTGATAAAGAAGAGATCCTTGCGGTTGCATAATAATACAATGGGATCAGTTCTCCAGGACAGGGCTACCAATTTTACCATAGAAAAAAGATGTTTATATTCCAGTCTTCCGCTGCTTTTGTTCACGTGGCAATATATATATATATTCTTACACTTCTTAAACGAAGGTTATTTTTTTCCGACTATGTGTGAATAATGGTCCCCAAAATGCACACACCAGGAAGTCAGTAATAAAAAATACTCTGTATATTTCATATGTCGCACAAAATGTAAAGAGCAGCCAGTAAACAAACAGAACTAATCGGCAAACAGTAAAAAACGAAGGATTTCCAAAGAGAAAACCATTGCCTATTAGTTCATCACTCTGAAGAAGGGTGGATGTGCTTCAAAAGGCAAAGGCAGGATGTATCCTATAGAAAGACCGCAACGATAGCTCCAACAAAACAACACATAACCAAATCAAGTCAGTTCACTTTATGTTCTCCTTTAAACCTGCTGATTGCCGAGATCAATTCCCGTTAATCTGTCGCTGCATTCTTTAAAAAGGCATTTCTCGATTCGAACCCGGATTTTTTTCCCCCGTGAAAAAATAAACTGCAATATTCTGAGGGTAAGATGTTACCAATTCGCAGCTGGCATGTCTTTCTTTCCCCTAAAAGTATCGTGGTTCCGGAAAATATTTTCAAGTATTTCTGTTCAGCTTGGATCTGTGTTAGAAAATAGATGGGGAGGAGGAGGGGTTGAATTGAAAGATTGGCTTTCCATTACGTAAACACGTGGTTTGAACACCGTCACAAATGAGACGTTTTCAGGATTTCAAGGGAGAAACACAAAAGATTGTTTCACAAATCTGATCAATGAGTGAGAGTGTTCAGCTTGGGGATTTTTTTTACGTTATAAAAATTAATCACAACCATCATTTTAAAAAGGACGCGATTCGGCTATATTTATGAAGGTGGACAACATCCTCCCATAACATCAAAATAATAAAATGTATAATCTTTTCTCGTGGAGACGTACTGTACAGTATACAACTGAGGCATTCAAAGCCAAATCTGCATAAAAACCGGTAAAATGAAGTGGTTATGATAGGGTCTTATGAGCGTAATGTAATTTTGTTATGCTGTAGGTTCATATTTACAGATCAACAAGTGTATATCATTTCCGCGTTTAAAGAAGGTAATAAACTAATCAGTGTGATTATAAATGAAAACTCATCTGTTTAGGTTAGCGTTGAAAGTTGTATTGAATCTGTTAAATTAGACGGTCACTCTTACAGTGTCTTAAAAAATAACCACATCTTAAAAAAATAAATACCAGTCGGGGAACCTGGCATGATTCACTATCGTAAACAGTTTATATCACAGGACATATTTTGTGAAGATGTTGCCAAAACAGTGCACTGCAGCCTTAAGTTAAAGTTATTATAGGATGGGCATCCGAAACTAGACTGGGCATTTAATCAGCAGACAATGGTTTTGATTATTATCATTATTTATTTATTCTTAATAATTTCAATATATCTTTAAATAAATGCGGCGGAAATGTACTGGGAAAAAACAATAATTGACGTCTTGCTGCGTCTTCTGGTACTGTGGAATATCTAGTGTTAAGACAATAGATTTTGGAGGAAATCTTTAAGTGCTTCTAAATTTTGCACAGAAACAGTACTAACATAGATGTCAAGAGTCTTAGACCTATGCGGCAAACAACGTCCTTCCAATCATAGAAAATTCAGATTTGGTGGTTTGGTGAAAAACAATTATTTTTAAAAGAGTGAAAAAGCAAATCATGTACTCACATACTGTATGTGCATATTATTTTACTGTTTGTGAATTTCAGAAAAATATACAAGGAGTTATAACAAAACATTTCCCTTTATTGTGATTTTAATTTCCCTGTTATGTTACCCTTAATATGTGGCTTAAATTAATTTATTTCATCATGCTCTTATTTAATAAGATCCAGAAAATACAGTAGTGAAGTGAAATGACTTGTTTGAGAAGGTTTATTAAATCCATACATTTCTAGTCAGATGTATCTATAACTAATTTTATGTATGCGGCTAAATAGAAATGAAATGCATATGCTTATTTTTCCCTGTATCTTGCTAAAAATAAACTAAACTCAAAGAAAAAATCCAAAGCCGAAAGATAAAAATGGCCTAAACTGTGTGTTGGAAGTTACAGAAATTAAACGCATGGCAGTTCATGCCTAAAAATCAAACATTTTGATCCGTGTTATACAAGGTCCATAACAAATGAATGCTAATGACCAAGTCTTCCAAAAAGCAGAAGAGACCTTAAACAATTTGTCCTGAGACAGCCTTGGATTTCCATGTTTTTATGACCCATTTAGTTCAATTTTGTGGTATCAGAATCGCAACATCTGCAGTTGTCGTTTTTTTTTAAACACACACAGATGTGCTGTAGAAAAAGCCCTTATGTACAGTATTTATAAACTGCAATTTCCCTCACGGGATCAATAAAGTATCTATCTATCTAAACATTCATGGTGGTGACCCAATATGGCTGGAAGGTGATTATTCCAGACACATCAATAGCAAGGGAAGAGCAGTGCACTTTTCCTTTAGTTGACGAAATCACCTGTCCAGAGTTGAGGCATCAAAAACCATCCAAGAACCACTTGGATGAAAAAAAAAGTAAATGTTGTGTTGTAGGTAATATATCGATGTTGACACAGAAAACATCAGAAAACGTGTCTTCATGTAAAAAAATCTGGGAAGTCACCTTTTTACCCTTTTTTGATAAACCCACGACAGATTGATGGCTTTTGAAGGGCTGTATGGACAGGTAATGCGAGTGGAGAGAAACAAATTCTAGAGAAAAATGGGTCAAATTCAAGATTTCCCAGAAAAAAATGCAGTAGAAGGGGCTGAAGATGGAGCTGGGGAAACAGAAGTGTGATTCTATGGTGTGAGTCTACAAAAGGGGAAATAAATTCACCCGCTCTTGCTCTCTGATTTAAGGTAATGAGTGCATCTGTGTTTTGCACATCAACCTCCCTTAAGACTGTTGCTTTAGTCACTGTCGCTCATGGCTACTCTGTTGATGTTGATGATGTTCTAGGCCCCATTATCATTTTCCATCACTAGTCAAAAAGGACCTTATTTAATTGCTGCTGTGTAATTACTCCTTCGCCCAGGGGATTAGAATGAAGTACAGAATCCTTCAATTCCTGGAATATAGGCCATATCCCTCCTTTCAAATTATCTATGAACATATGGGACAAAAACAACAATGGAACTGACCTTTTTTTCCCTGTATGAAGGGGTGGGGCAGGGTAATGAAATCAAAGAAATCTTGTTAAATCTTGAAATAGAATCATTGACAGTATAACCTCCTTCGCTTTGACATTTTCATCATACGTGCCTGCCAACATCCAAACTCAATTTCCAGTTGTATTTAAAGATATGGCAAATGATGTTTGACAGGGCCTAGCCTGTTACGTTACTGGTGCTTATTTTCTGCATCTGCTTGATAACAGAAGATAACCAGCATATAGATATCCAAACAGTAACCTTTACTACAAAAGTAAAGTGATAAGTGAGCTCTGCCTGCAGTGTGGCATAATTATTTTATTATATAAATATTAATAGATACGCGCGAGGGGTGTCAGCAAACCAGTCAGTGGGCTATGCATATCATATCAAACTGAGTGAGAAAAGTGAGAAATACAGTCCGTTGTTTTATGTTACTAAGGCTCCTTCAGTCAGTAGAACTTCCAAGAAAAAGCATTTACCAAAACATTGTGGATGTCATCTTAAGAAGCGGTTGCAATTACAAAGACCTGCCTCTAGAGGCCACTAGTAGGAAACTCTTTACACTCCTTGTAAATGGCTACACAGTGGGTGTTAATTAGGTAATTGATAAGATTAGAGGGGAAAAGTTCTTGCTGCAAATTCTAATGTTTGTAATTATGTTTTTATTTTAACTTTAAATGGTATGAATGGTGTTCTTAGTGGCTGGGTTTTTTTTTTGGAGAGATTTATTTTTTGTGTGATCCTGAAAAGGCAATAAAGCCTTGTGGATCTCACTAGCCATTATATAGGCTTTGTGTGTGCAGACCAATATTACTTCTCTGGTTGAGGGTATGATCTATCACAATATTTAGGCTTGGATATATTAAATCACAACTTTGAACCAATCTAAAATCACAGATCTACAGCCTGAAGACAGGCTTCCATATGTTAAAAGCACTAAGCCTCTAGCAAAGTTTCCATCAAATACTAGATCTGTATGCTGGGATTGGTGTTTCATTCAAGTTTTGAATTAACCTGAGCTTTATCCAATTTTCTTGCTGTGTTACATTATTTGACCTTTGGCCTCCCCCTTTAGGTCAAATCTGCACACAGAATATGAGTGCCTTTGAAGACTTTTGAAGGTGACAAACAGATGCTAAAAAAAATTAAATTTGGGGAGGCAGAGCAAACAGCACACTGGTATGGAATTATTCTTACAAAATTTATTTTTTACAAAAAAAAGGTTTAAATTTCACTCTTTCTATTCATCGGGGACAGTTATTAGTTACAAATGTACAATGAACTACTGACCTAAGATCATCTGTGCAATATTTAAAAAGTGAAATGTTGATCTGGCATCTCTGTTATGTTTTTGTAAAATAAATTGAGTGGTAGAGAAACTCAGAATCTATCATCTTGCTGTCCTACTTGCTGCATCAATAAGGTATAAATAAAAATCTATTTAATTAAGGTCTTTCAAATATGTTTGACTTGTAGGTGGCACATTTTTTCTCATGTTAGCTGAAAAAGAAGAGAGCAGTCTGTCCATTGGTAATCCCTTAATTTTTTATCTATGTGCACTTTTATCAAACAGTCTACGTGTTGAAAATTTCCAACTGTTTTTACAGATACTTGTTGAATTTCCCCTGTTTAGAAAGCTTATTATTTTTTAGTTTTCAGTTTGTACATTGCTGGACGTGACATGAAGGATCAATTCATATTTCTAATATATAAAAGAAGACAAATCCAACCTTTCCTCATATAGGTGAGATCTGCTGAAGAGAAAAATACTGTTTAATGGTGTAAGTAATAATAATGTATATATGTAACTATTTTTAATTTTTAAAGTATTGTCTATCATACTTTTTAGTTCAAATGTTTACTTGTTGCTTGTTGTTGCTCTTTCCAGGATGCATTGCCTGCTGTAGTTTTCTGTTTAGGGAATATGGCAGCATATTGATGTGTGCCCTGTTTGTTTTGAAGGTTTGACATTTATCATTCGTTCAGTGGAACGGAACATTTTTAAAGGCATTAAATAGATCATTGTGTCACCTTAAAGAGAAACCAATAAAAGATAAATGTAAGTCATGACAGAGCCCAGTAAGAATTCCTTGCCTGCTATTAAGATCATTAATAATGATATTAACAAACGATATTTATTATTCAATCAGCACACAACTCTTTTCTTGCAAGAAGTTTGATGTACTATTGCTATCAGCCTCTGAAATAAAAAAAAATGCACCCCTGCAGTTATTAGGAGGTAAGTTATATTAGGAAAAATGTCTCTTTTTTGCATGTGATGAATGTACACTTCCTTGTTCTTGTAATTTTCCAGAGAATAGGTATCTGAGCTTTAAGAACAAAGAAACGTTAATTTAGAATTGAGCTTGCACAGAATACAATGTCGTACTGTGTAACGGCATATGGCATTAAATTCTAAAATTGTCCACCAACAAGATCATGCGACCCTCGATAAGTTGCTTTTTACTTGACATTAGCTGAACACTCACCTGAAACAAGGCTACATACAGTACCATCCCTCAGCTTTAAATGTCTTGCAATTTATCTTTTAAGATGACTGACTCAACATTGTTGGCTGATTGTAATACAGTAGGTCTCACTGCTACTATACAAAATCCCATTGGTTTATTAAATATACACTTTTACTACACATTTAATACACATTCTCATGAAATATACATGCTCATAATCATGAAACTGTCCTCGTCGTCCTCTGCGTTTGTTCAGGTTAGGTAATGTTGGAAACCTAAACTGCAGTTTAGGTAATGGGAGAAACCTAAACTGCGCTTGCACGGTTTTCCATTCATCCATTTTCTAACTGCTTTTCATGGATGTAGGGGAGCCAGAGCCTGTCCCAGCCAGGACAGGAAACCACCCGTGACAGGACTCCAGTCCATCACAGGGCACACACAGACACAAACACACACACACTCACTCAATCTTATCATAAGCCAATGAACCTACCAGTATGTCTTTGTACTGTGGGAAGAAACTGGAGCACAAGCAAAATCCTACTTGAACAAAGAAAAACCCACATGAAGTCAGCCCCCTAGTTCTAGAATTGAACCCAGGGCCTCAGCACTGCAAGGCAGCAATACTAACCACTAGGCCACCATGGCACCCACTTATTTTTATCGTTGTTACATTGTTATGTTTTTATGACTTGTAATTATGCTCTCCAGTGAACTGATATTGACCTGCCTTGAGACCTGCCTTGGGCTAATGTACAGTAGAGGACTTTAACAAAATGTAATTGTAATTCTACTATTCCAATTATTGCATTCTAACTTTCAGTCAGGTTGGCCGTCTTTTCAATCTTACGCAATGTGTAGTTATTATTTCTGTGTTCTTTATTAATCATTAAACAGATTTTTGTCAAAATGTGCTGGTTAATGAGGGAACGCAGCTCTTATGAATTCTGCTGTCTGTGGCTGTATCTCTGTGGACAAGAAAAAAAAACAGGTTAAAGATCAGTAAATAAGCTCACATGTAAAGTACCTTTACTGTTTCCTCAGGTGAATAAGAGCCAAGCAGGTTTTTGTTGTTCTGTGGAAAAAACTTTTTTTTTCAGAGGTAAACCACAATAAAAATAAAATAATTTTTGAGAAATGAGTACAGCACACAAAAGATTTAGACATTTCCAGATCTTCCTGACATTTATTGCAAACAGCTGTTGCAAAGGTGGAACATTACCTGCGTAATTCAATAGCATAAAATCCTCAAGATTCAGTTTGCAAAGGACTATTATGGATTGAGTAAAGCTTCTACAGCCTTGAAGGGCAAAGAGATAATCAAAGTGTCTCTCTGGGCAAAAACTGTTGTGAAGAACCACATCAACAGAACAAGGTAAAAATAGCATAAAAGCCTCTGGTTCTTTTTAAAGAATTAAATATTCCTTTGTAATTATATTATACAAAAGGTTTTTGTGACTAACCCTTCTGTTTATTTTCAAGGCTAAACCAGCAATTTCAGCAGCAGTAGCAGACAACTGCTGTTATAATTCAGAAGGGCATGATACACAGCACTCAACAAACTGTATTCTAAGGCAGAGTGCTAACAGGACCTTTATCAGAAGCAAATAGCTAAAAACATACAATGTAAAATGTTTTTTGCATACTAGGGGCAGTTTTTCCATACTCTTGCAAAGCTAGATTAGATTAACTTTATTGTCCACTAAACGTGGAACTCTTTCCCCCATTACAAATAATGCAATGAACTAATATACATACCATACAGATCTTCAACAAACATAAAAGAAGAAAAACACATCAGACATGAAGAAGTATACATTTACAGATAAAAGCAAACTGATCATAGTGCAAATACTTCGTACAAACTACTAAAATACCATTAACAACTTGCAAAAGGCTGTTAGTGGTATTTTAAAATCAAAAAGTACTACACAATTGTTTAGCCACCCATTTTGATTCTGACAAGGGTCTGTCTTCAGAATACCTCAGTATACAGTACAGTACATGTGTTTGAATGTAAATGCCTGTATTCTGTTGTTGACAGTGACATTAGAGGTAAATTGCTGTTGGTTATTTTCCGAATTCCATTAAATAAAAGTGCCAGAATATGGAAATTAAAGAAATGAGCTTTAAAAGCCTACGAAACAGGTGCAATACTCAAAAAAGGTCAACTTCCTAGACACCACAGTTATAGTCTGTTAAAACCTGAAATAAGAAGGGATGATGATACTAAATAAACCGACACCCTTTAGTCTATACTATATACAGCTATAAATAAAAGCATGCATTGAAAGATTGAGGCTGTATCATATTACCTCCTAATCTCTGTCTTTTGTAACATTGGGCTGCAGGTCCAAAAGCAATGAGGGGTTTTCCTTTCTGTTCCTGCCACAATCAAACAGAAGATGAAAGAGGACTTCTGTCATTGCCCTCCTGAGGGAGCAGAACACAGCAGAACAGGAACTAAGCTGGACGAAAAAGCTACGGTGGGCTTATATGCCCTATCAACCAGGACAAGAGTTTGAAACGTTTCTTATCAGACAAGGTTTTATTTATACAGGCTAATTTAAATTAATATCGATGAGTAGCATCTGTTCTGCACCTCTTGAGATGCTGCTCAGCTTTCTAAAAAATCAAACCTACAGTTATTGAAACTCGGTGGAAAACTTTTTTTACAATCTTTGTAAAAACATCAAACAACAGCCACATGTCGTCTTTTCTGAAGCACACAAAGGTTGCTTTGTTGATCTGTTTACGGCAGGTACAAATACATTTAAAAGGCATGACTCATGGCATTTTGTCAGAATTAAACATAATCTATTTCCACCTTTATGTAGGTTGTAGTGCTTCTGAAATTAAATTGACAAATCAAATATAACAGCTTTGGTCCTAAAAATCAGAAGAAACGATTATATTGGTAGTGACATTATGTTACCAACCTAATAAAGTTAAGACCTATAAAATATATAAAGAGCTATTCACAAAAACATACAATTTACTCACTAAATTTATACAGATAAAAATGCAATCTGTACAACACAAAGAGTACTGGATGTATACAAATGGAATATACACATACAGTACAGGACTATATGCAAAAATATATTTTTTTAGTGCTTGCGCCAAAGCGTTTTAATAAAGGATTAATAAGGAAAATGGTTGTTAAAGTATTGTATACATATTTGGGATGCCTCTTCTTAGTTAATTGAACAGACATGCATCCTTTCCTAGATGATGCCAGAAATGTACTGTCATATTTCAATGGAGTATTATGAACCTGCAAGAGTTCTAGATGAGTGGGGTAGGGGTTTAAACTTTCAAACCTGGCGATATTGAAAACCATGGGGGAAAGCCCAAAAAGCAAATTATTTAGGTACACAAAGAAAGCAATTGTTAAATGGAGTATATACTGTGCAGTAAAGAGAAATCAAAGACTAGCAGAAGCAAATTACATGTAAAACAGGAAGCTGTATGGTTTGAGAGGTTTGAACAGAATCTAAAACCGAGTTACCCTTCCAAAATGGGATGTAGTCATTACCAATACTGAAATGACAAATCACTGATCTCTGCTGTTACATTATGACAAAGGAGCACAATGGGACCCTGCCATAACACTCTGGCCCATTCCTCTTTTCCAAAATGCTGGAATGATGGGCAGTAACCTAGGCCATTTATAGTCTTTCCACTGACCTGGCAACCTACAATACTTCAGTAGTGTTTGTTGGATTTATTGTATTCATCAAAATTGCACTAAACTCTGTGCCACCTGCTAGACAGACTTTTCCAAACTTTGATTTAGAATTATCCTCCTGCCTTCTCAGATAAGTTCTCTTCGGGAGTTTTCAATCGGAATACAGTAAAGCTTGGTAACTTGAAGTCTCTTCGAATGGTGATTTTGCAAACGCAGGACTAAATACCTTACAGGGAAAATAGGTTATGTTTTCCCAGTTCTTGAAACAAGCATTTCTATAATAATATTTTGTTATAGCTATTAACTGTTTCAAAAAGAGTTTTAGTATTTATTGGTAGTAGGTATTTTTAATGAAAATGAGTTTAAAAAGCATCATCTTTCCCCTCTAATTCAAGTTCAAGTAAATAAATTTAACCACTGTTATGATATTAGAGTTTATCCTATATTAGAGTTCTTTTTATTTTTAATAGTGCACATTTTCTTTGTTTTTTACATTTTGTCTTCTTTTACTATTTTAAATGCAATGCTACTGTACTGTAATAAACTTTATTACAGTACAGTAGTAACAGACAAGAACATAATTTCAGTGCACTCAATCTCTTCCCACTCAGCCAACTCATTCTCCTGCTCCTGCGGTTTGTCTGATTCTCTTTCTTCTCATTTCTTTTGTTATCCTATTCCATGAGAAGACACACAAGAATGCAGACTGTGATAACTTGGAGGGCTGTTATGTTATTAAACAATCTTTTATTCACAGAATATCACCCATGTACAGGCATTACTCTCAAAATAGGTCTACACACAACATGTATCTAAAGCTTTCCTGATGGAAACTAAATAACTAAAACATAACACTTGATGTGTTCCTATATAAATATCTCATTCCTAACAACCTATGTCGGTCCTGACTCCCGTGAAATGCATCGTAAAGACCCTATGTGGACAGTATAATCCGGAAGTGGCTGGAGAAGGACAATAGGGAAGACATGGCGAGGAATGGAACGGGATGATGAACAGGGGGTAGTGCCGGCAGTGATCCAGGTGCATGGTGGGAGCGCAGGCGAAGAAGTCCAAACGAGGGATGTCCAAACGGGAAACTAGGGCACAGTCCAGAGTCCAGGAGCCGGGAGATCCATCCAGACAAACATAGGGAACAGGGAGCCAGGTACAGAGAAGGTTAAAACCATAACGGAGCAAAGCGCTCCGAGCCCTGGACTCAGATGGTCAGGACACCTGGGGAAAAGGCCTTGCCCTCAGGCTCCTCCTGAGCCCAGTGGATAGGCAGGCCTTCAGACATCCATCTTCCAATACTGAGCCTAGAATAGCCCAATATGGGCTTAAATAATTAAGCCAGGCTTAAATAATAAAAAAGGTAACGAGACACGGGTGTAGGAACTTAAACTAACTGGAATACAAAAAGGTAGGAGCGCCCTCTAGAGGAGGGAAGATGATTGTGACATCTTTATTACAGAGATTGATGCAGATGGGCTGATGTGGATCTGCTAGATGAAAGTGCTGCAGAAGTGGGAGCCTACATTTACTTTCCTACTGCGCAGCCTGCACAAATGAGAAATTGGTCCATGGATGTGAAAAAAATGGTCACTACATTTCTCCTAAAGAGGCGAAATCGCAAATGTAAAACTCACAGATATTGAGATCTACCTATGTCATTAATCTGTTTCTGAAGGTCCTTTGTTTCCAGGAACTGGCATCTATTCTGGATCTTCATGAGCTTTGCTCCAGGATTCTCTCTCTCTTGGAATCCTGTGCCTTGATGGTTTCAGATGCCCTACAATTCCATGTGTAGCTGCACACACATCATCTGAGAGATCTGCATCCCTTCGTGAACTGGGGGAAGAAGGTCCTGTCTCCTTCTCAAACCTCCATGTTTCTTCCAGAATTCTGGCTCTTTCAGAATGGTGGTGGCCGTTGAGATCTTCCCTGTGTCAATGACCAATAAAACTAATGATGGTGGCCTTGCAGAAGCTGTCCCTGGACCTTGTGAATGCTGGACTCCTTCAGTGGTTTCCGAACAGGTGTCTAATGTGCTAGAGCAGCTGTTGGTTTTTATTTCAGCCAAACTCTCAGTTACACAGTCGAACCCTAAATGTACCTAATAATAGGAATTAATTAGAGTTCTGTAATTGCCTCATCTCTTAAACATTTTGGAAGTTAATTTTTAATGAGTGCAATTAATTAAAGAGCTCAACTGGAACAATAAAACCAACAAGTCTGTGGGCTTCCAGGCCCAGGACTAGAAACCCCTGCAGTAGAGAATGGAACACACCTTTTGATGAGGTATGAGTGTTGCTTCTGGGCCTTCAACTGCAGACATTCCTCAATAATTTCAGTGAGGCCACACCTCCTTCATGGTGTGGTGCCAATAGATCTTAAACACTTCATGGAATGGGCAACAATCCTGAGTCACCATGATTCTGCCCTGGTCTACAGCACACATAAATATTCTGGAGCTGAGAGAGATTTTTCTCTGCATTTTCCTTCTGTCTTGCAGGAGATGCTCCTTTTACACTGGCAGACTGATTTTTGTGTCTAAGTGTACAACTCAGAACCAGGATTTGATTTTTGGCCACATCTCAGTAGAATATGAGTTCATGCAGACTCTTCTGGATGAAAGAAAGTTCCATCAACACCTCAGATATACTTTGGCTTGTCACTATAGGTGTGACGAGGAGAGCGCTGGCACACATAACCTTGCCATTCACTTCCTGCACGTAGTACGGAGGCTCCACCCACTAGGAGGGAACTCAATGTCTGACAAGGGATTTCCCTGTGGTTTTTTGTGTTTAAGTTGCTGGACTCAACATCCGTGCTCTTTTTGACTTGTTTAATGGGAACACCTCTCTCCTATTTGTGCTGGACCTTTCACAGGCCTCATTTTGGTTCAATCCAGCTATCCTCTCTTGGCTTTTTACTTTGATTGACTGATCTGTTAGCCTTGCAACCAATATCTTTCACCTCCGACTCACATTATCTGATACGTGTGTGCTGAGCAGTTACTTTAGGTATGTCGTTCTCCTTCACCCAGAGGACGGTCTTTTGTAACCTTTGATAGAGCTCCTGGCTCAGCCCCTTCTGAGCACAGGATTCTTTATTGAATTGTGGATACTACCCACCTGGTGTATGTGGCTGCTGAGCTTCCACATCCAGGACACTCAGGTTACATCATAGACCTTCTTTGATGATCATCCCTGGACAAGATCTAAATAGCGGAGATATGGGCTAGACATTTACCAGATTCCATAACCCCAATGTGTTGCATGCTCTGTGCCTCTTGATTGTCATCAATGGGGTACATATTTCCCCATTGATGATGACTACATTCTGCTCCAGAAGGGGAACACTATGTTAACTTTGCCTCCCTGTGGCACTGAAAAAAGAATGCAATCATCGCCCATACTGGGCTTTCCTCAACAGCTTCTTATTCTGACTAAAATGGGGATAGACTGCTCCACAACATTTTGGCTTCTAGAAGGCAGGCTCCAGTTGGACTGATTTGGCAAAAACGTATCAGCAGAAATCAGTGACAAGGAACTTTGGTGATGGTATTCCATTTCATAGTAACAGTATTGCAAAGAAAATTTACAAAGTTATAACTGTTTGCTAAAATATGCTAAAATAAGTCTAACAATTTATTTTATGATAAGCATTATGGCTGTCACGCCCTCTGCAGCCAGAGGGCACTCCTCCTCTGTCCTGTCTCTTGTTTTCAGTGCTTTGCTGTCCTTCCGGTGTCTCTCTCTCTGGGGCTATATATCTCCTGGTCTTACATTTGCCTTCGCTCAGCATTGACATTTGGATGTCCTGAAACCCGCCTAGCACCAGGTCACCCCATGTCCGCTACCTGAGGGCATAGGTTTCTATGCGGCATTTCCTGAACAGCTGAGCCCAGGCTAACCTCCGTCCTGCCGCTACGCGTAGGGTCTTTTACGTTCTCCTGCCAATCCACGGTTTGTCCCTTCCGACATCCGTGACAATGGCCAAGTGTGTTAAAAATGCAAATACTTCCAAAACATGGACCATACTTCTTATGAATAGATAAAGAGGTAGGATGCTATTGTCTCAAACATTGTATGAGAAACCCTGTATTAATTCTCCAGGGATCGAAAGGCTTTAAGTAATTAAATAAAATCTTAATGAAGCACATCACTAATACCTCCTTGTGACTGAAATAACACAAGTATTTGCAGGATACTTGGGCATAATTTCATATCTCTGCATTAAAACGTTCCAAAACACTTATCCAAGCTGACAACAAAATTGTAAAGACTGAAAGTGTTAGATTACTCATTATCACAACCATGTGAACATTCATTTTATTGAAATTATGAGGATGGATCTAAGGAAGCTACAGCTGTCAGCTGCAGCTATCAGGAAACATACCACATTAAAAGCACTCAAAATTCTTTCCAAAATGGTTAAATGAGATGGCAAAAAAAATGAAAAAAAAAATTCACATGATGCAAAGCTACAAGAATCCCTTGCATGCTGCAGTAGTCACCAAGGGCTTTGCTGTTGTTATAACGTGTTTTTCTTTAAAGTTAAAGATTTGATATTTAATATAGGAACGCAGTTTTGAGGTTTATGATGTATATGATAGATATCTTATAATGAACACCCTTCGGGGTTAGGGCAGTAGTTAAGTGCAGTGCGTGCAATGAATTGTGATTTTAATATTAATAAGCTTTTAACCAATCAAAACTCTAAAGGAGATGGAAGTACATCATGACCTGACACACATGTTTCACACATTAATTCAATATTAAATGCCTGAAAACAAATAGGGGAGGTTAAATAAACAGCAGGCTAAACTAAGGGTGTTGTTTGGACCCCCCAAAACATAGTATAAATGATAACCTACTTAGGCCAGCTGGCCTGTCACTCTTTTGTGACAAGTAGTTCCACTGGGATGAGAGCCATTTTTACTTCTCAAATTAAGGTTCCTGTCCTTTTTCATTGATGCAACTGAGCCAGGGTTTTGAGAGAGCTAACACAAAGACTGTTCTGAATGTGTTCTTCACTGATGCTGACTGGAGAAGAGCCAGCTATGTTCAGATCTGTAAATATGACTCTGTGTTTAAGGAGTGGTTAATATTACCTGCATCGAGCTGTTTTATTTAATGTAAGCACATTGTTGTAAACTTCCACTGGAATCTGTTTTTAATCCTGGATAGTAATGTACAGAAATTGTCACTATTTTTGTAGATTTTTCTGTTGAAGTGGAAAGCCTTACTGGAATGTTTTTCCTTGATTGGGTTTTGAAAATATGGATGGATGGGCACTTGCAGCACAGTTAATATAGATTAATGAATATAGTTAAAAGAACACTCCACAAGATTGGCAGTATATAATGTACCTGTAGTCAGGTGCAAAGGCCAGGGGATCTGTCTAAGCTCCTACAATTCAGGGACAGGGGAGAAGAATGAAGGGTTTAGATATATTATAGAGTTTAGATAGCACAGGAGCAGATAATTCACTCCGTTGCTTTAACATCAGTAAAGAAGCACCATGCAGTCTTAATTTTCAGATGTAGTTTGAAGTATTAAATTTAATGGGACAAACTTGCAAGTACATTTGTTATGGAGTGGATTTAGTAATGAATGATGGATACAGAGTGTATTTAGCATTTTGTCTCTACTATGTATTCCTGGATTTAATTTGAATTTTCCACAGTCCTTGCAGAGTTGTGAAGTAGTGCTTGTAGAGTAGAGTTGGAAACTGGGCACTGGGGGTTAAGCCAAGTAAGAGAAGGCAGAAGGTCTCCAAGGAGCCAAGGAGCATATACGTTCCTATTAATAAGGAAGCCTGGCCATTTATTGAGGGTGGTTCAGTGTGTCAATGTGTCCCTGGGAGTGTTATGAAAAGTCCTTTTTTTAAGGAAAATGACCGGAGTTTGTCAGAAATTCCACTGTTCCAGCTCGTTCAATGGATTCAAGAAGATCTGAAGAGTTAATGCACAGCCGATGAAGAGAAACTTCTCTGAAAGGGGACCATCGGTGCATCATATGAACCTGGAGAAGTTCCACAAGTCAAGAACAGCGACAGACCACCAAAACACGCAGTCTTTCTCTGGCGATATCACGGTTACATGTCTCTGGGTTACATGTTGGCTTCAAGGGGTTGGCATTCACCAGATAATGGACTGACTAGAATGCAAAGTGTGCTCAAGAAAGATGGTAGAATACATTTCAAAATGCTCTTTTATGTGGAGACCTTGACTATATTCCCCTATTGCACAGCCAGGAAAAATGGGCTAGGTGCCCCTCATTTATGGTGAAAGCTGCAAATATTGAATTAGACTCATTGAGAAATGAAAGCGGCGAACCCATGCAGTAACTTATTAGTTTCCAGTGGCAATAATTCTCCAGTAGAAGTCCAAAGGCTAACAAGGGCAGCTTCCAATCAAACCAGTTCTAGTCAGTCAAGACATGTTTCAAGGAAGGCACAGTCTATTTGCAAGTAAGGTCAAGGCCTCCCTTCAGCAGTTTAACAGTAAGCTAGGATACAGGGCGCCACATCTCCATTTTGTCTGAACAACTGCCAACGCTCTGTTTCAAAATGATGTAAATAGCCTCTTCTATTGAGTTTGTGAAATTAAGTCATGTTAATTTGCTTCCCCTGCACGATTCCCGGCTTTCTGGTTATTTATTTTCGGGAACTATTTTACCCGAATATCTAATTAACAAGTTTAATTGGACATTTAAGCAGGAACAGCAGCAGGACAGTCACTCGGAAAAACAGATTACTTCATCGAAGAGAAATAAGATATGAAACAGGAAAAGCAGATGGTATAAACCATTCTTTTAACATGACAAAGGCATCCGCAGGGCAGGAATCCATTCCACCTGGAATGAGAGCGTCTGAGTAGTTTTAAACACCAGTAAACACTCCAACAGTACACACTGTGCTCCATTGTTCCTAAGCCAGGCATCATATTGATCTGTTTTTATGTAAAGTAAAGTATCATTTCACCCTAGAGAAATGATATCCATTTGACAGTTTTGTCAGGCATTAATAAAATACTTCTTTTTGATTGTCTAAGAAGCTTAAGAGGCATAGAAGTTATTGTTTGCACTATACCCCATAAAAAACCTCTCTGAATTTAAGGTGCTTTTTGAACAAATGAAATGAAAACAAATGAACAAATGAAAGAAATGCTATTCTAAAATTTTGCTGTAACAGGCTATCGATTAAAGTTAGGGGGGTCACCCAGTTTATTTAATACACTTTAAACACCATTTCAGCTTTTTTTTAACAAATAAAGCACAGGCTCAAATGCTCATATTTGGGGGGAGGGGAAGTACAAATATATTTATCATTAACGTTAGTCTTTTTGGAAAGTTTCTTTGGTATTATTGGTCCTCTAATGTGAAAATGTGACCAGCCCTGTGTTCTACCTGCAAAAGACTGAGCATACTTATGGAATAAAGTGACTTACTGTATCGCTTATAACAGCAGGGATCCTCTAGTGTTTCCTTGTGTGAAATCACCCTGATTTAAGTGGAAAGCTACAATGTGCATAAGATCATGGAAGTCTCACAAAATAAGTTTAAACAGCATCCCGAATGCTCCTGTGAGCAGTTCTCAAAGGCCTCTTAACTCTTTCAAACACTTAAGGTGTACTGAGCCACAAATGACAGCTTTACACATTAAAGTAAAGTGGAAGAACATCAATACAGCGTTTTCTGGTTGCACTTTAAGTCAGGGCTTCTATTGTGGTGACATTATATCTTTAACATTGAAACTGAGTTCTATGTTCTAATGTTTCCATAAGAGTGCAATATCCCCCATTTAAAACATTTTTGTTCATGACTGCTTACAATGAGCAGTGCAGAAAATGGAAGTCTAAGACAAAGTACTAGAACCACTTTATTTCTGATTGCTTTCTTATTTCCCTAAAACACACAAGGCTAGGATAGAAGGGAGGTTATCCCATTAACTGTGACTGATTGAAGCTGTTATCAGAAACAGATACCAACTCCATTCTCTGACACTTCACTGGGTAAAAAGTGGTCAGCTCGATCAGTAAAGTCATCTGCTCTGACTAAAGCTTACAAACCAAAGTTGAGATCAGGAGTTTGTCACTAGCTGACTTTGACTGGAAAGCATGGCTTTCAATTGGTCAGGCAACACCAGGATTGGGTAGGCTCCAAGTCAGCCACAGGTCCTGCATTAGAGTGATTCCTGTGGCTTGCTGGCTGACAATGAATTTGCTGCCCTCTTACTGGGACCTTGCCTTTATCTGCAATGCTACTGTAAGAACAATGAGTGTGGAAAGAAGCAAATGACCAGGTAATGCACATTGAATTCTGTTGTAGTGGTGGCAGAGATATGTTATTTAACAATTAGAATGCCAAAATTTGGTTTCCAGATAAATAATTGTTCATGTCAACATACTGTAGGAAAAATTATCCCTACTCACAGTAACTAAACATAGTTGTACTGTAGGTGTATAAATATTAAAAATACGGATATAATATATATTATATATAATATATAATGTCACAGTCTAGGTTTGGGTCATAAAAATTGATAAAATCTATGATGTGAACTGATGTTTGCAGTTTATATCTTATTGTACTGCTCAAGGCCTAAACAGAGATTCTGGGAACAACACATAGAATGTGTTGCCTTGATGCAGGTGGGCTGAGAGACAGGTAAATATTATTGATGATAAAAAGGGATTTCATAGTGGTTTAGTCTGGTTAATTAATTTCATGGTAAATCATTAGAGCCTTTAAGAGCTGTACGTTGCAGCACAAAAGACAAAGACAGTATACAGGAGAGGACAGAAAGGAAATTTTGGGGTATATATATTGGCCAGTGTCTTTGTCAGGGTTTATGTTTATGTTTATGTTTCTCCTTGTGTTACATTTCTCTTTTAATCAAGTCTCCAGATCTTCCTTGCTCAAACAGTGGGGCAGATGTTAATCAACAAAAGATTACCAGCTCTGGAACAGGGAGAGAGAGAAGAAGCTCAAAGAACAGAGGCAGAAGAGACAAAACTCCAAAAAGATCAACAAAACCTGGCACTGCATACAATCAGTTCATTAATTTGACTCCACTTATTAATTCTGCCCCCGATCCCCTTCAAAAAATTCCTGCCCCTCATTCCAGTTCTGGAGCCAGGAAGGCTAGGTACTGTACTATACTGTACTGTATATAAGCCAAAGCCAAAGGGATCAAGGATATGGGACACAGATTGCACCAGTTGTACATAGCTACATAGAGATAGAGATAGAGATATACAGTACTGTATCTGTATATGGCTATATGTCTGGCTATATAGCAGCTGGCTATACTGTATGTACTGATGTACTGTAAATGCAAAGGTAATAAAAAGTGCACCGGTGGCTTTTGGGGTTCCAAAGAACCATTTGCGGAGAGAAGGGTTCTAGCACCCTTAAAACTGCTAGGTGGTTTAGTGGCTACAAATATTCTACATACTAGAATCTATGACATTTGCTGGCCTATATATTTTAGGAAAATTCTGATTTCCTTAATTGTGGAGTCCACAGACTAAGATCCTTTTCAAGTAGGTAGCTGCGTCAACATGAGTAGGCAAAGGAAAAGATAAGAGGTTTATTATATGCTGAAAAGAGAAGAAAAGAAACACAACATTTCAGCTGTGGAGCCTTCTTCGGGTGTGTCAAATCCTTTTCTCCTAGTTTGGTGATGCATCTTTAGAGTGCAGCTTTGAGGATATGTATGTGTGTTAGAGTGTAGCGGTATATTGTTTAACTTGTTATGTTGTTATTTTTAATAGATATACTGTATATTTGTCTGTCAAAATTTGGCTCTGATTTTATTACTCTATTGCCAGAACCGTGTCAGAGAATATAATGAAACCATTTTTTTTATGCCTCAAATCTACTGCAGGGGCACATTTTAACAACTTAATTAAACTCTGCTTTTTCCTGACCTCCTTATCTTGTATCAATGCATCATACCTCTTTGCTATTTGTTTTGCATACTCTAAACCTTTCAATGTTGTGTCTTGTTCAGTACTCCTTCATTTTCGTTAGTAGTATAATCTTGTTCATAATTGCACAAAGGCTATACGGCTTATATTTATAAACCTTTTTGAAGACATCACTGTCAACAGCACCCTCCCATCTCCTAGTGACATAAAATAAAATTAATATTAGAAAATCAAGATTATGTGTTAATATTAATAATGAAACATTCAAACTGGGAACTGTAGTTGGGAAAGCATTGTTGTACTCAGAACGTATCAGGGACTGAGAGCTTTGGTTCATTTTTTATCTTGTTGTGTTATTTTGTCAGGTGTTTTTGTGGGCACTTTGGTCTGTCTCTGATGCCCAGAGGGTCCCTGCGGTTTGATTTTAGTAACAATGGATTAATGTTTATGGCTTAACAAGCCTTTAAAAATCTCTCAAACATGCTTCATTGCCTGAACTGTGACAAGAGAAATGGAAAAATAGTGTGAATGCCAAGCGAAAAAAAATATAATATATTCTTAATTTTCAGCAACTACTGTCAACCAGATACATTTCCTGAAAACTCTAATAATGGAATAAGAACCAAGAATTCAAACCCTGCATTTAATCCTTCAAGAATCTCTTTCAACATGAGAAATGATTCGTTTAAAGAGTAATTCTCTACAGTATTAAGGTAAAAAAAGTCGTCCTATTACAATATGCAATAGTGGGGATAAAAGTCTGCCGGTTCTATTAATAAAAGAATCATTAGGATGTCTAATTGAACACTATGTAGCACAGTATTTTTTTTTCTTCTGATTAAGGTCTTTGGTTTTCCCTTATGGACCCTGGATGTAAATCAAGCTGAGTAGAAATGTATTGCATGCAGGCTATTCTATTCTATTCAGTTATTATTTAGATTCTTAAACTATTTTATGGAGACTGGGGGAGTCTTGAAGCTGTACCAATAAAAGCCTTACTTATTGTTAAAAAATAATTAATTAATCACGAGTGAAAAAGCATATTGGCCAAACAAGGATCTTCATTAACCTTGAGTACTGAATTATGTTTCCCTGTTTTTAAATAGGGTACATTTATCTTGAGTACAGAGGTAACTCAAAAATCGACATACTGTACACAGGAAAACAGCCCCAGTTACAGCATGATTTCATACAGTAGATATAGTATTATATGAGCGTGAATAATTTTATTCTGTTGATGCTCATGTAATACTTGGTTTTGCTGATGTAAGTAATAGCAAAGACAAGTCAAGATGTTGATTAGCAATTAAACTTGCCCACAGCATATTCCCACTTCCAGCTCCTTCTTCTGGCCAGAGCTGAAGTGTAACTCTGGCTACAGGATCAGCCTGTTTGTGACCTCTCTGGCCCATCAACACACACACCGGTCTCCAGGGAATTGTCTCTCAATTGTGTTCTTCAGGGAACAGAACAGATAACCAGTGCTATTATACCCCTTAAGTCTGAAATCAGAAATGTAACCAATATACTTGATTTTTTTCAAATGTATTTTACAATATGGCTGGACTGCCGTAATGCCTTCTAATGCATTATCTTCTCAAAAGATAATTTTGACTTTCGCCAAAGTCAAGTTACTCTGATCTGAAACCAAAAACTAGTGAAACTTATCCTATTACAGTAGCAGATTGAATTTACTGCATCGGGATTAAAACCTAGTTTGATTCTTCTATTTAGATTTAAAGTAAGACTAGAGGAAAATCATTTCAAAATGCCTACCTGTCAAGTCAAGCTGGAAGCAACCTTTCAAAAAATGCAACAGCAACGGTCTTTGGTTGTATTAAACTTCATTGTTAACAATACAATAATAATGATCATTAGCTAAGCCTGAAAGCTTGTACACAGCCAAAGAGAGAGGGGGTCCATGTTTGAAATTGAAATCAGACCTTGTGATATTTAAATTAGCCTGTGCTCAGAAATTGCTCCTGCATCATTTTTTTATGAAAATATAATTGAGAACACAAAGCAAAAGGCTTTAATGGTCCCAGGAATAATATCTGCAAAAGCTCACACACTAAATATGGGACCAGGCTTCCTTCATTTTAATGTAGTGAAGAATCTCAGTTAATATCTGTTTTGCATGTACAACTTCTTTTTCATTTTCCCTGCATCTTTAGTGAGTAATACAAAATTAAATTCAAGTTTGGCACAAACTGAGCAGAGATAAGGGAATTGCAAAGAACAATGAGGTGCATGTACAGAATATGCAGTATATGCTGAATCACTGCACCTTCTCAGAAATTGCAGTCAATGCATATTAATTTTCAGATAAATCTTATTTAAGCCATTCATAAAAGACAACTTCTTTATTGAATCATTTATTTTAGTCCTTTTAGTTTAAAGCTGTTTAGAAATCTGTGTTAAGTTTTGCTTTCGCAAAGGATGCAAAAATGATTGCTCATTATGTCAAGAACTGAATATCTCAAACCACATTCAGCAGATAGTTGCTAAGGACCATAAGAATCTAATTTAAGCACTTAGATACTTTAGTATTCACTAAACAAACCAATTGGTTAAGCATTAAATACCATTTTATTACAGACAGGCTGTTGTACTGTATGTATAATATCAATACAATACTGCCATTTTACACCATTAAGTAAAAATTCTTACCTTTTATTTTCCAAATATTCTTTAAATATCACTTAGAGATGAGATAACACATTCATTTTTTGTGTAAATTGAAAATACGAAAGTACTTTTAAAACAGTAACAATACATTTGTTCAGATCATGTCGTCAATATTATGGACATAAACTACTACTGCAATTTCAAATATGCTTTAAAATATGTATTTTATATCTAACGATGTCTACAGTGATTGTTATAGACACTGTGTATAGATTATGTCTTATGTGTGTGTCCTGCAATTAAAAACAATGACTTCCAAATCTGTGCATCTAATGCATGCTGAACAATAACTGTTGAAGAGACACAAGATAGTCAGTCTTCAGGTAAAGAGATTCAGGCACATGATTGCACACAGAGATACACACTATTATTGGATACATATATGTATTGGAAATAATATGTTTATAACCCATACAGTAAGTACTTTATGGAGCCTATTCTTCTGAACTGTTTTTCTTTTGTTGTGCACAATCCAAAGTAGCTAATAAAAAAGACATGCCAAAACTGTGTGTTTTAGTCTTAGAATCTTTCCCATAACTATGCAGAACAAAAAAAGAATTTTTACAGCATGCTGTGCAAAGGTATTAAAAATAAAACATATGTAGTATTGCTGTATGATTTTGCTAACAAATGGCAAACATTCTCTTTCAACAATTACATCGCTTGGCATAATAATAGAGCTATCCAAATACTTTAAAAAGATCATTTGAAACCATGAGTGCACCCACATAATGAGTCATTCTCCAAAAAAGTAATGAATTGATGAATTGCACATACATAATTCATGTCTGCTCTTTATTAATTCTTCCAGAGGGACTGTGTGAACTAATGGCAGCGTTGCGCTGTGTTGCTCGTGTAATTTAAACATACAGTACATGTGCGCGTGAACAAACAGAATGAATCTTTAGTATTAATTCAAGGCTGTGCTCATGACAGATGAGCTGGTAACTTTAAAATCAAGTCTTTGTCTGCAATCTTGCATACTGAAGAAGGAAATGTCAATGGGTACTTACTGTATGCTTTTTTGCTTTCTTTTTTTTGAGATGGTGGTGTCATTGAGCAAAAAGAAATGGTTTGCATGAAGCTCTTTGATCTGATAGTGCTCACAGAGGACATGGCTGTGTCCCGACTAGAGCTTTTTTCATACAATTTTATGATTATGTATGTGATCCAAAACCCAAAATGTCAAATGTACTGAATGGCACTAGGCTAGGATATTCAGGACCATGTGGAAACATGAATTTACTTCATTTCAGGCAATGTAATCAACACCTCCCCCAGTACAAATGTAAACAATTGCTCATTTCTGGTTTCTGGGGGCAAAATATATATATATAGTGGTAAACTGAAAGGAAGAAAAGAGACAAGATTAATTAACAATTTAGTTAAGTCAGGGATCTCAATACCTAGTCCTCAAAGGCTACAGATTTCTTGCACTTGTTGTGACATACAACAAACATAACTAAAAAATCATCAATTGAAGAATGATGACATTAATTTGTTTTCCAAGATACAAAGCATCATAAAATGAACCAAATGTTAACAAGCATTTTTAATTTAGTACCACATATCAACACCTAAAAATTAGATTTCTAGATTTCTGTTTCTATTTTTAAAGATACGTCTATAAGACAATAATGGAAACCTTGAATGGAGATTTTTTTCGATTTTCTACTGCTTAATGTTGAGTGATTAGTAAAAGAAACATTGTTATCTTCAAACAAGAAAATAGAAGATTTTATTTGCTGAGCCATGTGGATGAGTGTAAAGGTATGTTAACATTCAACACTTGTTACTAAAAACATTTGGTATTAGAACAAAATCACATTGTATAATATATGAGCTACAGTATTTACTTCTCTGTTCATAACTGAATCTCTGAAGGACAGAAGGGAAAACAATCTGTAAACCTACCTCTTTCTCCCATTTAAAAATACATTCTTGTATTGCTATGAAATCTGTAGCAAAAAGTGCTAGAAATAACCTGTAACATGAAAGGCATCCTTAAATTTCTCAGTTTCATTAATCAGACCAATTACGTAAATGCATGCGCAGCTGGAAAAAGAAACTCAGAAGACTGTCTCACTGAGCTCAGTATCCCCTGAGATGGTTTCAATCCTACGTGCCTTCTGTTGGTGCCAAAAGTTATTCAAGGAAAAATTTAGAAAAATGAAGATTTTAGAACTCATAAGGCAAAATGCACTTTGCAGCAAAGTAATATGTCCTAAAAAAAGGCAGTGGACTGCTTTGAGAAAGTGACTCAAAGCGGTTAGCAGCAATAAATGCACAGAAATGGTACATTGGTTCAAAATGACTTTCTTCAGCTAGGGCATCTCACATTCATTTCAGAATAACTGAGTGTCAATGCAATCTGTTATATAGCAGGTAAGGCCCTCTTTCCTGAGTATTAATGCGGAAATATATTTACTTTTATACTAATCATTTCAAACATATCTTAATCTATTTGCTCAACTGGCTTTCATGGTATCCTAAGTTGCACAGTGTACTGTATATATTTCATACTCTTAGTTCCCATTGAACCTTTCTATATGCTGTTGTTTGCTGTATATGTCATCCAATCAGGACTGGATTGCTAGAAACCAGCAGTGCTACATCGCAGCTACTGCATAGTACTGCTGAATCTGCCCTACCTGTGCACTGTACACGAGTCACTCCATTACCTAACTGAAGGTTATTCGTCTTCATTAAGTCTTTGTTAATACATTCTGACAAAAACTTTGCACTGTTCAGACTTGATTGGTTTGCTTCCATTTTCATCTCAGAAAGTTAATTTTCCTGTCTCTGAGTAGAGTCCGAGTATTTCTCCTAGCTGTTGAATAACTGTTAGAAAAGGCGAAAAGAATCCGCCATGCGATCTTTTCATTAGAATTCAGCCTCTACCTTGCAGGCTGCATGTAGCTCTGAATCTGTTCAAAGCTGAAGTGCACTTCTGTTTGTGTTGGTGCTCTCAAAGACAAGTGAGTGTGAGGCCTCTTTCTTCATTCAATTGCTAAGCGCCAACAACACATGGGGTTTTATATTGGAACCACAGTATTTACTAAGGCTTGCATAACAATAATGATGTACATTAGACTTTGATGTTCTTGTAAAAGAGCCATGTGGGTACCAATGGTTATTATTAGGTCTACTAGGTGGCACCTGTTACCAAAAATATATCCTTTTGCCTTTTCAGAAAAATATTACTTTAATGTACAGTTTTGCAGTAGAATTATCACTCCTTCTGCTCCTGCGGGACTCTTTATGTCCCTCTCTTTTACCCGTATATGGGAATCTTTCCAGTGCTCATTGCTGAAGCATGATCTTTAGGTAAATATTAATCGGTGCAGTCCACCAATAGTAGAAATTTCAGTGTGTTTGAGCAACAGTAATAACACCACAGTGCCATACAGCACATTTAACAATACAATGCATTAAACAGGTAACAACCGCCTTTGAGCATCTCACCCACAGTGCATAACCATGTAGAAGGCAGTGCTGCTTTTTGGTCCATTCCTTGCCAGCTTTCTAAATCAATTATGCGACCAGTCAATAAATTCCATTGACCCTAAATGAAATTAGGAGAAGCCTCAGATGTAATAAACTTTGCATTGATTTCATGTTTTTAACAAATCTCTGATTTAACAGGAAGATAAACCCATCTTGCCTCTGCAGGTCTGCAACGGGAAAAGTTCACTTTTACTAAATACAGCTTTACTGTATGAAAAACGTCACACATACTGTACACTGTCTCTGCTGGAAGCTCCTTGTTTCACATAGAAAATGCAGTGCAAAAGACAATCAGTTGACTCTCCAGGCTTTTGTGTTTGATTTTCCTTTTTTGTCTCTATAATTTCCGCTGCTTGAATTTTCATTTCATTTGCATTGTGCACGCAAAGGGAAATACATGAGGCAGGAGGAAATCCCATGCCAGATCCTCTTGGATTAGTTCAAGTGTTAATTGGCCATCTTAATTGAAAAATCTGTATGTGTGGGATGCTAGTTGCTCATTAAGGAGGAACTAGCTTTGCTGACCGAAAGCTTCTATAACAGGTAAAGAGTCGGGGATAAGGGAGGGGGGTGGGTGAAGGGGCAGAACAGTCTTGCTAATTTCAATTACTTAGTTATTCTTCAGACATAGATGAAGGTGGGGAATTATAAACCAAACAATTTCCCTCCGGTGCAGTGGAAGCTAGTAAGACAGAATGCTGATCATTCCAAAATCGGTCAGCGGTGAGTATGAGACTTCAGCACAGACACAGTGCAGTGTATCAGTCATATTATCATGCTGCTGTAATCCATCAGCCTTTTCAATGGGAGATCTGTCTCGTGTCTCTGCCCAAGAGAGCCTCAGTGGGAAGAGAGCTTCCATGATGGCGGTGTTGAATTATGATAGTGATTAGTTCTCTTCCTTAGCATTTAGAGACACCTCTCCCCTCATTTAATATAATGAACATGTGTGCAACATAAAATAAAACAAACATGCAACAAAATGCATCTCTCGGTTTTTGCCCTGATTAAATTTACAGTGTGCACACGGTTGTGTGGACTAATAAAATTGACAGCTCTTGGTGTGCCCACAGAAAATCAATACTGCAGCCCTATAGCCCCATTGGTTGTAGCTGCTCAGCACAAAGCTTTGATGGAAGTTTGACCTCCTTCTTATTCCTAGTGAAACTATTGGCAGATTAGCTAACAAATGTCTTGATGAATTAGATACAGTATCAGAGGTGTTACTTAAAAGTCTGGCACATACGACAAGCACAGTTCACAGATAAGCTGGGCATCATGTCATGTTTCTGAAATGTTTTTTTGGTTAACAGTATTTCAAGTATTTCCTTTCTGTAATTACTTATTATTATCTGTAGCATGTATTGTAAAGCATGACATTGTGAAAGATGGATTTTGCATCTATTCACCTGTTCGGTTTCCATTTTTTATCTGAAACGTTTGATCAAACTAGGTCAGTTTAAGATGCTAGTGAAATCCTGTTCTAAGTGTTTAGAATGTTACAGTGCTTCAGTATTTGTGGCAATGAACATTAGGATCAATATTTTAAAGGTTATAAAAATAACCACTCTACACTACAGCTTCGTATTATTTTCGTATTATAAGGTGAAGTTTAAACAAAAACACAACAATGGGATTCATCAGCAACAGCCTTCCTCTGTGTATTTAATTTATGTTTGTTTTATATACAGTATATGCAACTTGCTTAAAGGCATCTGTCAAAAATTTCTCCTTTTATCAAAAGTAGTTACTACTGGGAAGTTGTTCTACACATTGTCATTCTACTTAGTGGCTTAAACATAATATAATATCTGTTATTATGCCTTTTAACTGAGGGTAATGTATTTCTTAATACAGGTTGCACATCTAATATTGCTTGATCTGGACAAGAATTTATTCCAAGACATGGATGCATTATGTGGTTCACTTTTTTTTTTTAAAAAAGAAATCTAAACTTACTGGCGCTGGTGACAGTCACCTGAAGCTCAGAACTTCTGCAACTTACACACTGGGAACAAAGCTGTGCAGAGACAATAAAGAAACAGAACTGAGTTTCCATTTATATGTATATAAGACAGTAGATGTTCACTGATACTTTCAACTGGATTGAGAGTAATCTTTCCTTGTTAGTTACATTTTCCTCACTTGTTTATACATTACAATTTGTGTGCTCGGTTCTCCATGTTTCAGAGTGTAAATGGGCATTGCTTAGAAAAAGTCAAATTTCTCATTACAACATCTTGTGAAGCAAAGACATTATGGGAAATGATGCATCATTTCTGGCGGCCAATGGCATGTTAGCCAGATGAAGTGTTAAGACAAAGTGATGTGTTATCTTGGTTCTTTGGACTTTGCAAGTTATATTCCAAGGAGACTTTCTTACATATTATTAAATCATCTAAAGCAGCATTCTACAACATGGAAAAAGAATCAAATCAAGATGAATAAAGAATAAAGAATCAAATTGAGATGTGCAAACCATCAAGGAATATGAAAGATACTTACAATATTTTTAAAATTGGGAGGATACATCTGAAAGGACACTTAATTGAGTTTCTTGTCTGGACCACATTCCCAGAATGCTGTGGGGAATGAGAAGCTGCCTTTAGTCACCTCATTAGCTGGAGCAAGAGAGTCGGTGGGGTGGCAATTTAAAAAGCAAGAGGCTGAGACTTTCTGTGTTTGTCACTCTGCAGTTTCAGGAAACTGGGCAGATTGTCCACTATGCAAGCAGCACCAGAAATGATGAAGGAAGAAATCCATAGACCAAGTAAGTGGAACTGAGGAAGCTGTGAGTTATGACATTTTGGAAGAGTTTTGTGAAGAATCTCAGAAAATCCGTTGTGGAAAACCAGTAGACTGCTACAGTAAGTAGACTTCTCAGTTAGAGACTGAAGAATTCAGTCCGCAGCTCAAAGAAGACCTGGTTTTGCTTTGTTGTTTTGTTTTAGTTCTATGTTTTTCCCTGCACTGTAAATAAACTGAACTTAGTTTATGCCTTTTGGCTACTTTGTGTATTTATCACACAAAGTAAAAATGTAAAAGTTCCCTGTTTCAAAACAGCGCACACCAGGGTGTGCTACAATGTTACGTGTGTGACTTTTGTTTTCCCTCCTCTTTTTTTGTTATTCTTTACAACTTAATTTAAGAGAAAAAGCACATAACAGTCTTAGATCCTGTAGCTGTTCTATGGAAAAGCCTTTCTACTAAGGCTATTACTAAGGCTGCAGAAATACACATTTAATCAATACAATAATCATTACTTCAATATAGTAAGTAGTTCAATGCTATTGAATAAATGTGTTATCATTTATTGGCTGATCTTCACAGTGGAGGATAACTGTCTTCCATGAACCTGAAGGTGGCTGATAAGGTCAATGTACTGTGGGAAGTACACAGTCATTCCTTAGGTCTAACAGTGCTGGGCTAATTCTAAGATATTTTTTTCTCCTCCTGGTATAGTCATGATTAGGTTCATAGTTGATATTAATGTTGCATTTCATAATGTTTACTTTTACCATATAGTTGAAACGATCTGATCTTATCTGGAATGACTGCCCTGACTAAACTGGGATAAGAGAACTACAGTATCTTTGGTAGCCTAGAGTCTCTGATATCCATGTGACATGACCATACCAATAGTCAATAGAGCTGCTCTGGATGATGATAACAGTTTCGGTGCTTGTGGTGCCTGTTCAGGAGAGAATACCAATACTGGGGCATCTGTCCAGTCACCGGATTCATAAAAGCTTTCACAATCAGCATTGTTACAAGGATACATGTAAATATGACACCAGTCTTTTTAAGTGTCATCTGTACGTTGTTCATACTGTATTTCAACCCAGTACAGTAAAGTAGGAATGATGACCACATAGTAGACCATCGCTTTGGTTTCCATTTTGATTTTGCAATATTCAACATGTGCTTCCTCAGATGGCCAAAAGCTGCACTTACACATTTCAAGAGATGCTGGATTTGTCAATATCACTCTTTTGTAAAAGATATCTCCAAAGTTATGGGAAGTACTTTCTTTAGACATTTTAAATCTACAGTAAATTAAAGACACTAGGAGGTATGCATTTGGAGTTTGCTGATGGAGAAATTTTGTCTTCTGACAAAATCTAAGTTCCATCTTCTCACATTCCTTAGTAAATATGTTGACCATTGTCTAGACATCCATGTGTCAAGGCACATACTTCGGCTTTGTCAGCAAAATGGAGTATGATTACTAAAGTCAGGGTAGTCATTGTTTATTGTTCTTTAAATAATTTACTATCCATTTGGTACGTCAGCTGTACTCAAGCAGGGAGTTTGTCTGTTATCAAATGGAACAAGGCTCTCAAAAGTACTAAAAATAGAGATAAGGTGATGACACACCCTTATTTGACTCCAGTGTGGATTTCAAAGGATTCAGCAATTGAACCATCAGTGAGGATTATTAAACGCATATCATGAAGCAGACAAAGGATATACAGTACGTCCATGCTGCACAAGGATATTCCAGAGTGCCTCACAATTCACAGAGTCAAACACTTCCACCAAATCAAGGAACACTAAGCAGAGTAATGTTCCTCATGCCATGTCAGCCACGTCCCTTTGGGTCTAACATAACACTGGGGTTCTGGGAGAAATCTGTCAGCAAAAGAAATGAGACAGTGCAGAAAATATCTGGTATTAATGGCAGAGTGAAGCTTCTCTAATTTCCACAAAAATAATTGGCCCCTGTTCCTGAAGATTCACAGTCATGGCATCCATGAAATAATTGGGGATTATCTCCATTTCAGACCTGAATGATGAGATGTGCAGGTGTAGCATTGGTTCCTGTCCAATATACTGACAAATTTCAGTGAAAAATTAATTAACTTTGGCTGCTTTGTTATTTTTCATCTGTTTGATGGCTTTCATCACCTCCTTCAGTGTTGGTAGAGTTCCAGTCTCATCTCTAATTGGTTGTTGCAAGATAGAATTGAAAAATCTTTTGTTGACAGAGGATTCCTGATTGAATAGATCTTCAAAATCTTCCTAATGGACTCTGACTGCTGCTTTGTCCTTAATTAGAACTTCACCTTACTTAGATCTTAAAGGGACAGGTGCCAGTGCCATAAACATTCCCTACAGCAGTGAAGAAGCCATGGATATCATTTGGACATGTTGGCATGATGTAGAATTTCCCTTGCCTTGTCTGTCTACCCTCTGTTTTTCAAGTAGCAAGTTCTCTTTTAACGTCTCCCTAGCCTAGGGTGGGCTGACTTCTTTGCTGCAGGTAAGGTCTGCGCTGCTATTTATATGCCTTGTGCTTGTGATCAATAAATTCATGGATTGCCTAGTTATTTCTGACGAACAAAGCCTGATGTATCCCGGTATGAAATCCATGTGTCCTTTTACATGTGTGGCACTGTGGATACTCTATACAGTAGCGGATCCTTACACTGTACTATGGTGCGCTCGTTGGTTATTGTCCGAACAGCACATATTGGTGGTGCTAGGTGTAGGTCCCCAAATTTTTATAAATAAGGTTTTTCAACAGTAAAAATGTAATCCCTTCCCTTAAAAGTGTGAGCAGAGTAAATCCTAAAATAAGCCAATCACAGTTACAGCTACTGAAATTGAAACCAATCATGACTAGGAGGTTCTAGGCATCACTTCCCTGTTCCTGACAATGTCAGCTTGTCACCAGATAACTTGGAGACTGTGCTAGGGATGACAGACACTTGTGAGCCATACAGTAGCTTTAAGTGTGGAGAAACTGTTGCACACAAGCTTCCAAGCATATCCTGTGAAGAAGAGATGTGTTTTGCCATTTGATCAAGCTTAAATGTCATTTAACCTTGTTCAAATGACACTGAGATGAAGACTCTATGGAGGTCTCATTATGCTGCATCCTCCATCCACCACAACAGCAGCTAAGATATTCCAGAAGGTTAATCTCTTTCCCCCTCTTGTGCTGTTGAGGACTTGGGTGTCAGAGCCCTGCTTGCTGAGGGTGGAGGGTATAGGAATCCTAACAGGATGTCACAGCAACCAAAATGGCACCGGGAGTGAAGAGGTTATTCTCTGTTTCACCCTTTTGACACTGACCTTGCATTGTTCATTGACCAGAATCTACAAGGTCAAGGGGTGGACTTTGGAATCCTGTGATAATAGTGTGTGTGGCAATCACGAAATATGAGTCAGGCACACAGCTGTACACCTTGGCTCTTCAAGAAGGAAAGCAGCATGCTGACTGTTGCCAGCTATTTAATTGCTATCTGTCATTTGTTACATAACTAGGCTCATGTTTAACATGCTTGTCAAAGCAGTTCTATGGCAGACATGTGTAATTTTTAGTCATGAGTTATTACTTTCAGTGTTAAATAAAATGAGGTAAGTCCTTTATATAAAAAGTGTTTTACAATCCTCAAATATTATTAGAAATAAACAGTATAAAGTTGGCTATAAGGTAATGCATGAAGACATTCTTGTCTTTCCATGTACTGTTAATATTAGAGTCTTCTAAACATTTCAGTAAGGGACAGAGGTTTCCAGCAGTGAGCAGACAGTCCAGATACCAAGCAGCAATTTCATGCAAACTGTTCAGTTCTGCGACTAACTTGTTTCAAAATCAGGAAACCATTAAGTTTCAACTTAATTAGATTCTATCTTTATGCTGAAGAGAGGAAGAGATGTAACCATTTAAAAAATGGAAAAACAATTTTCTATCATTAACAAATAAAGCATCAGTTTTTATCTTGATAAAATAAGAACGTAATACAAATAATACAAGCAGTAATACCTCATAAACATTAAAAACTTATTTCAGTGCACATTTATTTCTGTATCTTACAAAGCTATAACTTACTAATGTAAGGTAATATCTGCACTTACATTAATTAAGTGTGTACTTCACCCTTGAGCACAGTGCTAGCCTAGAAATGACCTGTATGAGGCAGTAGTTGGTATTTTAAATGGAGAAAAGACAAATTGCATCAATGAGAGGCACACAAGTTATTTTATATTGTACATTCATCTTCTAAGGGTCACAGGGGAGCTGAAGCCTATCCTGGAAAGCAGCAGATGAAAGGTGGGATGCCAGTCCATCACAGAGCACGCAGTGTGTCACACACACTCACACCTGGGCCACTTTTCCCAGAAGCCCATTAACCTGCCAGTATGCTTTTGGACTTTGGAAGGAAACTAGAGAATCAGGTGAAAGCCCATGCAAACATGGCGAGAACATACAGACTCCACACAGACAGCACCCCAGGTTTGGAATTGAACCCAGGACCCCAGCACTACAAGGACACAGTGCTAACCACTGCACCTCTGTGCTTCCAATATATTTTATATATAGTATTATTTATTTTTTGTCATTGTAATTATTCTTGAATGCTGAGTGATAAGATGTACAGAATAATAATTACAGTGGGCAGTCATTATCAACTCATTTTTTAAAAAGTAGTGATTTTCCATAATCATACTCATGCACAAGCACTTTGGCCTTTACAAGATGGATATCTTTGGCACCTCATTAGCCCTAATAACAGCCAAATTTGTAATTATTTGAATTTATATATCAAATCATCCTCATATTAATGCTTCAATTGCTTTTTCATTTTCTATTTAGATTGAATTTGTTAATACACAAAACATTGCATGGCTAAACTCTTCTGATTTGACCAGGTTCCTAACTTCATATTCCTCACCCTGTAGCTCGCAATGCAAAGACTCAGGACCAGTTCCAGAGTGTGACTGAAACCGAAGGGTGGCAGATTACTTCTAAACTGTAGTTACATCAGAGATTAACTGCCGTTACAGTCAGAGTCCGAATCCAAGAGTTTTCTTTCAATTGCATTTCTAATCCTGTAAAGTGCCTTAAGGATAGTCTCTGTCAAGGGATGCTATGTAAATCTAATGTGTTGTACATCTGAAATGCTTTTTGATTAGTAATAATTTAAAAGTTCTTCGCAAAAAAGCCCCAGCTGAAGAAAACAGGAGCACTGATTTTTTTTATTTGCACCAATATTTGCAACCTGAAAGTGGAAATGGCTTTAGGAATGAGGGTGGGTTGGGAAACTGGCTTTTCAGTGTGATTAAGGTACCAGCCTGCAATTGGGTTTCTGGGTGGTATAGCTAGCTGGTGAATAAAGATAAATACAAAATTTACTAAGATTGCGTGAAACCAGTGTTATTACTGGACAGGTGATCTCACTGCAATAGTTATCTTTTGGTGTCTCTGTTTTCTATGTTCTTGGGTGATGTATAATAATGATGGACAATTTTAAAGATTAACTTTCATTTAAGCTTCTGTTCAGAGGTTTGATAATGCTAGATATTAATCTTAATCAAGTATTCTCTTAAATTTCTCATTGCTAAGATGTTCTATTTCTGGAACACTTTAAACAGACGCTGTAATAAAGTTTAGCTATTTTACCCTACACCCTAGTGTATGACATCTGTTTTAATAGATATAAAATAGTGGATGAATTTACAATATCTTGGAGGTTACATCTTTTAAAAACAATATGCAACAGGCTGGTCCTTTAAGGACAGAAAGCTAGAGATTGGATTAACCTGGTCTTTTCTTTATTAAGGACTTTGATAGGCCACAAAATGTCGTATGCCACTCATGAAATATAGGAGGAGTGAGATTGTGTTTTCTTCAACCAAACCATATGCTGTCACATCATTGAAACACAAACGAACTGATACTAACCAGATGTTTTTCCATAATATGACAAACACTACTTATTGAGTTGATCCCTTTTTCTTACTTGGATGTTTCATACTTGAGAAAATTCTTGGACTGATACAACCTACAAAATAGGTTCAGTGCAAATATCAAAAGGAGCGAAAGAATAATTAATGAATATACAGATAACGAAGAAATTTTCCATTTTTTCCCATCTATTTAGAGATAAGAATATTAGAGCAGGACATCTTGTTTTTTTATCTAAGGTTATTGATCAAAGGACCTCGTCAAGCTGCACAAAATGTTTTACAGATTTTCCACCACGCAGTTCCAACGGCTTGTCCTTAACACCAACATCCTGTTGCAAAAGCAAAACACTTCATATTTTCTTTCCTACCTTCAATTGGTTGTTTGGGTTCATTTTGTTAAGATGTACTACTTGCACGTATAGTTTTAACTACTAAACTTAGTTGTGTATAGTTGTGTTTTCAGCCTGATGATGGAAGTTTTCAGCACACCCAGAGCAATACACAGTATTAGAAGGTGAAAATAGAAAGATCTAACTGGCTTAAAGCATTAGCTTCCACCTAACTCCATAATTGCTTCCCTTGTGCTTTCTTAATATCAATGAGCACTACAGAAATTAAAGGAGGCTGGTGAATTAGAGGGCAATGAACACTGGAACTGAATAACAACAAAATCAAAGCATCTGAAAGAACCCGAGAAAGAGCAAGTTGGAAGAGCAAGTAAACTATCACATGAACAGCTAATTGAAATACAGTATATATTTCAGTATATATTGTTCTCACTTTGACAGCAGGAAATCAACTTCCTATGTCTTCCCGAGGATTTAAAGGCTAATAATAAAAAATGAAAAAAGAGTTTCCATGTTTAATTAAATAAAATTTAATACAGTAAGTTTCCATATCTCTGTTGCCTTCATTGTCTCTTTGTGTGGTCTGTCTGTTCACAAGCTAGACATTAAACTGGTGAACTCTTGACATTTTTAAAGACCTCACCCAACTTCTTTTAAAAAAGCACATTTATATTATTTATCTCACAAAAGTAACCTTGTGTACTTAGCACCAGGCAGTGTTTCGGTCCGGTGACAGGTGGTGCTGTGCTGAAGAAGGGTCAGCTTAGTGGTTGGTGATGGTGAAGCTCTGCTATTGTTTTTATACAAGGGCTACCTGACAGCAATAAGATCAGAGATGAGACCAAGCCTAAGACTGAAAAGTATAACTTGTAGGGTCAGTTTCAGGCAACAAAAGTAGCTTTTCCAAGAATAAGGAAAGCCTTTATATTACTTTCTATATAGGACTTTTATTTATTACTTCCATTGTAGGAATTTAGACTGATGTTTACGATATGCTTTGTGCTGTGAATTACAGGAAAAAAAAGCCCGTCGCATAGTATCACCATCCCTGGAGACATGTTACCTTAGTCACTTTCCATTGCAGTACAGAATAACTGATCGTGTGAGAACAAGCCCAGGTGTCCTCTCGGGGGAAATTGAGGTACTGAGCAAAACAACAGGATGGGGGAAAAAAAATGTTGAAAATGGCCCAGAAAAATCTGAATTGGCATTTTTGCGCCTCTTCTTGAAACAGAGTGTATTGTACATACCATTTCCGTTTTGCAAATATACACAATGCAAAACTGCAAACAAGCCAGATTTGTTAGAGGTGGTCTTTTTTGGTATGGCTGGAAGGACTGTAACACTCACTTGCTATAATCTTTGAAATTATAATTTGGACTTAAAAGATTCCTCTAGCTTTCATAAAGATCTATAAAGTCTATAAAGATACATTTAAAAAAAATCTAAATACTGAATCCATATTCCTTAACAATGTATTCATTATATTACTGTTATATTGGAGTGGTTTGCTAAACTTTCATTTCATCAGCCAGACACTCCTGCCTTGTAACTAGTGCCTACCCTAGTATGCTTTTTGTCTTGAAGATGGTAACATTTGAAAGATATGTGATATTGATTAATACGAGTTTAAATCTGAACATTGTTAGAAATGTGACAGGATCTTATTTGCCTTCGTTCCAAATTATTTCACTGCATTCCTTTTCACAAGAGTAAAAAAGAACCAACCATGGTGGTGACAGTACCAACCTTAGTTAACACAATGCAAGACAAAGTACCTTTGTGAAACATGATTGTTTCCTTTATTCTCTCCAAGCAGGTTCGCCAAGCAAGTTCAAAACTTGACTGTTCTACAGCACATACAGATATCTTAAAGCAAGGTAGTTGCTGTTCATTTTTTCCTCCTTTAAAAAAAAAATATTTTGTTCTTTATTACCCTCCAATTTCAAATCACCAGTTACTGAAAAAAAACAAGGCTCACTACAGCACATCACACACTAGCACAGTTAAGAAGAACATCCCTCACCCGAACTTGGCAGTGTGATCGGTCAATTGGTGTTCAGCTTTTGGTAGCAGAATTCCACACACATTTCACCAATGATACAGGAAACATCAACAGCAGCCACCTCTGAAATAACTGACCTGATCTCAGCTCTTTCACTGTCTAGCTACAAGGGAGGCAACAGTAAGAATCCAGCTCCTTCATAACACAGCGTCCCCATCTGCAAACTTGCCTTTCCTAAATAAACAGTGGAACTAAACACTTGTTCAGGCTTCAAGATACCATGGCATAATTACTATCTCCTCAGGGCTGAAATAATAGTGTGAATCTACACCAGCTTCATAGCTTTTACAAAACAGCAGTAGTAAATTCATACTTGTTTTTATTCTGTCTTAGATATCCTATTTGCCACAAACTAATGCACACTGTTCACATTGAAGGTAGACTTACTGTTGTCTTCCTTTTATGTTGTGCTATACATTGTGCACACTACACAGATATCTTCAAACTTCAGACCAATCCTCAGGTGTGTGTGATGAAAGTGCAGCACACTATGGAAATTTGTCAGAGTTTCTGAAGAAGAGAATGAGAATGTACTGTAAGTGGGAAAGGTACATGCTCACAAAACTGGAGACACAATCTCCCAGAGTGGCAGATAATGTATATACATATATATCTGTCATGTTAACAACCCACAGGCAAGAAACAAAGTGGACTAGTCTACAAAATCACCTGCAGGAAATATCGTGGAGCATGAGGCTGCCTCTGTGATCTTTGCTTTTTCTACAAGAACTGTGTTGTGCCTGAGTTGCAAACCCAGTTAATGTACTGTCAGATATATCACCTTTGTACAAGTTCAGAGTACCCATTAGGCACAAAAAGGTACAATTAGAGGTAGTGTCAGCACTTGAGATCCCTGGAACCTACAGGGAGAGTGATGTAACACTGTTTCTGCTAACAAGGCGTTCCCTGCTTCCTTCTCATCCCTTTGAGATACAGATACAGATCGACAGCTATATGGAACATTTCCTCTACCGAGACACGCAAACCTCATGGCAGATTGGTTTTTTACATGTAGAGCAATCACACTGCCAAAGATTCTCTTGTACAACCAAAAATAATGCTGAAAGTGCAGCAAAGAAAAGGGAAAAGCGACAAAAATATGACAGAAACTTCATCATAAACAGTCAAATCAAAGTTTATTTATCAAATGCACAACAATACAGCATGCAGCAATAGTTGCTGGCAATGAAGTTTCTTTAATAGTCCAGATGGACTATAGTCATAGTCATAGTCCAGCTGGAACTCAATCACTGAGATAACTTCGTGTCTGACAGCCTAACTGGATGGCTTCTTTTGTTCATGATGTTTTCTGTAAAGCATAAACTGGCTTTTCAAGTACTCTGAACTTTTATTTAAAGAACGCATTCACTGGATTTAGCATTTCATAGACATTGGTACACTTAATAATTGGTGCCCTTTGCTTTTATAACTCCTGTCCTTTATCATGAGGCCATCTGACGCCACTTGCCTTGGAAAGATAATATCTCCCATGGCAACAGTGGTAGAACAACAGCTTCTCACAGCGATGTACTGGGCCAATTGTTCTCTTAACATTCATAGCAGTCTTGTGTATTACTCTTTTAAATGTGCAGAGCACACGTCAAAATGCCTGTCCTTCAAAAATAATGTTCCACAAAGCTTCAAATTCCTCAGAAGAATGCTTCCCAAATTTGTATTCCTCTTCTGTTTTGGTTTAGTCATGTTTTGAAGTTATGAAAGTATAATATTTTGAAGAGTTCATCCCATTCAGTACAGCTTAAAACAAACTAGATAACCTCTCTGTTAACTCGGTGATTCTCACAACCCATCTCTGAGACAGCTTAATAATTATTGGACACTTCTACCCTAAAATGTCTAAGCAGGGTCTTATTTTACAACCAGCCCATGGTTACCATAGGGTCTTTAGTTTAATAGGTTAAATTACAGAATTTGTGAGGCACTTAGGTTGTGCACCCTGTTAAAAGATATAAACATTTTAGTACAAGTAAAACCAGCATAATAAACAGAGATAATATTCACACATTTCAGGGCATTTAAATAATTTTTTAGGCTGACTTTTGCAAGAAAAGGACAATAACTAGTTTATGATCCTGATTATTGCTGTCTTATTCTAGCTCTTGCTGTTTTCAGCTCTTGCTGGGTCATTCAAGAATATAGACTTGAATTTAGACCTGAATTACATGGAAAACATTTTCCTGTCAGAAATCCATTCATGAAATTCTATGGTTATCAAATGAGGCTGCTGGGGAGAAGAATTAATTGGTTCTTCAAGGTGTCCAAGGGAAAACTTAATAGCATCATACAAAATGTCCAAAGGGAATAATGCCAACCTAAAAACATCTTGCATGAGACTCAGACAACAAGAGCTAAAATTTTTACCACGGTGCTGTATCTTTAAGATTGCCTTATTTAGCTATACTCAAATAATGCATTGAGCTAGGGTTACCTATTGTGTCATAACACTCTTTGATCGTATATCCAGTTTTACAGTTTAAATTATATTGGTTTCAATATTTACACAATCCAAAAGCTTTTACTGCATTATTGTATATTATCAGGTTGTTTTGTATCTAACAATGCTGCTTAACTATTTTTGTCATTGCATTCACTTGATCCTTTTTTGATTTTAGTTGGCGCCTAAAGAAATTTTCCCATCTCTTCCACAAGAGGACGCTGTTGTCATTGACACTACCTCCTTTCTCTTTCTCCCTTCCCTTTCAAAGACCGAAGCTTTGTAGAAATATAAAGCTGGAGCCGTAGCTATGGTTTATGTTAAATTTATGTTAAAATACCTCAATTAAACTCTTTACTTATTTATAAATATTTTAATATGTTAACATATTCTCAGATCGTATTTCCAACTGTGAATTTTAACCATTTGCACGTCAATAATAAATCATAGTTATACAAACCTGGTAGCATGGTGTCATTATTAAAATTATTTAATAGGTGTTTAACAATTAATTTATATACATAAATCAAATTATTTCATACTTCATATTAAAAGTTATGCATGAGAGACTTGTAGCACACATACACATACTTTGCCAAAAATTAAGATTTTTTGCATTGAATCAATTTATGTTAAAGAGTATTTTATATAGGAAATTTAGATTTTTTAAAAGCTGAAAACCATTAAATAAACAGTTGGAATTAAAAATAATTAGCAATCAGGCAGCATATTAAATGCATTGAATTCAATAGCAGCCCCATTGCCACTGATATAACAAATGTGTGCAAAACGTATTTTTCCAACAGAAGTCTACAACTTAAGATTTGCCCTAAAATAGCAAGTATCCATTTAAAGTTGTCAGAGTACCCTGAATTGGTGTATGAAAATGCATTACCCTAGCTTTTACAGACATCCTACATATCCTACCATATAGATACTGTATATAGAAATACTACGAATAAGTATTGGTTCAATGCACACAATATACAGTATACATATTACAGTACCCTACATATGTATATATTACTCTAACTGATACATATAATTAAAAATGAACTGTGTGGAGCACATAGACACCAGTACATTTCTAAATGTGTATATATTAATTAATTGTATAGGTACGGTATTATATACTGTACAGTAAGTTTAGAACCGTGCTTCATCACTGACAAACAGTGTTGTTACATATAATCACCTGTAGATGGAGACGTTGCCCCATGTTTTTTTTCTTTTATAAATGCTTTTGTTAAACCAAAAATTTCCTCGAAACTAGAATATAGTAGCCTCACAGGGAGAGTCTGCAGAAATCTTTTTTAAAAATCTTTTTCATTGCATTGCAGTATTCACTTACAAAACAGCTTCCATTGCTTTGCACTCTGGTTAAATTTGTATGATTTACCATCATTACATTTTGTTTTGTCATGTAACTTCGTAATGCACTGAACAATATCAGAATATCAAGACACTTGGCAAGATTGCGTTCACAAAGCCAAACAACACACTGCCTTCATCACCCAGATTTTCAATTGCTAGGCACACATACTGAGCTAGGGAAAAGTATGGATAAGATAAAGAACAAAAGTCACAACCCATAATAAACAAGTCAAACGGACCCAAAAGCCTGATCAAGTGTTTTTTTTTATTTTGGAATAGCAAATTAATTTATTCTGTTACTAATTTGTAATGTATTTGGTGTGCCGTGTTTGTGTGGGATTCGTCTAGCTGTTCCCATTTCCTCTCACAGTACAAAGACATACAGTACTGTCAGGTTAATTGGCTCCTGTAAACAACTGTTGCTGTTATAAGTGTGCATGTGTCTTTGTGTCTGTATGTGCCCTGCAATGAACTGGTGTCCCATCCAGAGTGTATTCCCATAGACCATGCTTGGTTAGGCTCTGTACTGGATAAGGCCTGTTAGAAAATGGGTGGAATTTTTTTGACTGACTTTTTTATCTAAAGAGCCTGAGAAGGTTCTTTTACATCGCACACTTGGTACATTTTAAACAGCTGGGTTTCTTGGAGCAATCTGGGCAAAGTAATTTGCTCAGGAGTCGATCACCAGTAAACCCACCTAGGATTTGAACACACAGTCCTCTGGTCATGAATCCAGAGCCCTAACTGCTTCTCCACCCAGTGCAGGATTTCCCATTAGGTACTGCAGGCACAATGCCTAAGGTCTACAAATTTTATAGGGCTTACGAAGGAGGGAAACACTAGTGACTAACGAAAAACGAGCTGAAACAACATGCTTGCGATCGACTCTAGGTGCTCCAAATCAATAATAATGCTGTCTAGCAGCTGTTCTAGAAACTAGAAGTATCGAAGTGATGGTCGCATGATTTGCTCCATCAATCACGTGGTTTAGCATTAGAATAGTTTAAAGTGCATCATGTCAATTGACGTAATTCAATTGGCGTTTACCCCTCTTTTTGTACATTTCGGAGTGAAAGTGCCTAGGGCCTACAAACACCAAAATACGGCCCTGTCTCCACCCCTAATGTCACCTGATTTAGAAACATCACTTTGTAGTGAAGACTTTTTTTCACCAACACCCCTATACTGCGAGGACTATGAGCCTGTGACATACGACTGCAGTCCTCTGACAGATACACCTCTCCGTTTACAACTCTCTAGTGGTATAAGAGTTGTTGATATTACATTACTGTGGCTGTACAGTAATACTTTTTCTCAGTAATACCACTCAGACTAGACTTAAGGTTCAGTTAAACTTAGAGTTTATTTGTAAACATACAAATTCCACAAGGAAGCAATTCAGGTCTGCAATTGAACCCAGGACCACAGAACTGTGAAGCAGCAATACTAACCACTGTGCCACCATGTCACTCTCTGAAGTTAATTTAAATCTGAATATAAGGAAAAATCTTAGCTGACTGAGTTGATTTATTAAAAAATAATCTAAGTTCTCAAATGTAAGCTCATTTGTAAGCACATTATGCTACTGAAGATCAAGAAAAAAAGCAGGAGTGAAGTGTGTTAACTTTCTTTTAACAAGGGGCATAATCTTACGCGTCAGTCAGCATGTATTTTAGTTGTTTGCTTAAAATGTGTGTAAATATTTTATTGCAACCTTCCTTATCTGATGTTTCCATAGAAACTGTTTCTGTGTATTTCAGTGTCTAAGATTAACAATCAGCAGTAAGGCACATTCCAGAGCTTTCAATACACTGGTCATGGAGGAACACTGTGCTGGTTTTCAGTCCAGCTGTGATCTAACTTTCCAGTGAGAATTGTTGATTTAAATGATCTTCATTTTGCTTGTTTAGGCTTTTTATTTAACTTGTTTCTTTGGTAAGCTGAGTGTCAAAATATCTCACTTCAATGTTACTGTTTTCAACAACTTTAGGATTTTCTCTGGATACATTTCAGGCCATTATGTCTGACTCGAATAATTAGTTGACTTGCTACAGTAGTTGACCAGAGGTAGATGGGAATGTCTTTGTATCAGACATACCCACAATGGGCATTTCTTTGGGCATTTCTTTGGTCTTTCTGCAGAGGTCCAACACAAATATGTACAGTACATTTCAAACAACATGTCAGAATGAGGGCAGTTCAGAAACTCAGACACTAGTGCAGGGGTGAAACCGGACCAGGGTAGGGATCTACTGACTTAGCCTTCCTCCAGACTATGGGACAACCTTTCTCAAAATATTCCCCCTGCTGCAGTCATCTACAACATCATGTGGTGTCTCAAAATCATTTCACACTATCCCTTGCATCACAGAGCTCAATGGAGGAAAGGGGAATTATAGTATGAAGTGGTTCCAATGTAATTATATATTGGCAATCAAATGTACTGTAATACATCGCCTCAAAACGTATTTCTGGATTCTAAAATGGTCCACTCCCTGCAAATTACTTTTGGTAAACCCATCTTAAGCAAAGTAAATCAAAATGAAAATCAAATTTGGACACTTCATTAAAATGTTTTGGGGTAATTAACTTCTTAATCATGAAATCGTCCCTCTTGAGACTCTGTCCAGATGAACAGCATGATAGACTACAGTTCTATAATCATTTGGCTGATGTACAACTCTAACTCTTCTGCAAAAAAGACAACACCAAACATTTACAAACCTATGTGTGTGTGTCTAGGCTCTTTTTCATTTACCATTAGAACTACATAAAATTAATCACTTACACTGGGCAATAACTGCCTAAACAATATCTTTTGTATTTTAACATCTTTTTAGTTTTTAGTCACATAAAGTTTTATTTAACACTTTTTGCACCGCAAATGTTACCTTTTCTGCTAAATCCTGCACATCTCTTTTCAATTTCAATTTTTCAATGCTATTTTTTCATCTTCAAAAAATACATCTTGGAAGGTTCCAGTCTGTTGACATTTATAAAGGTATAAATGTAATTTCCAGGGTCTTTGAAAGTAAATAATGTAGATTGTAAAATTGTATTGTAAAATTGTTTTAGGAACTTAAGCATATTACTACGTGTTCCAACACTGGCTACTGAAAATATCAAGTCCTTGTGGAATTGTCCTAAAATAACTTTGACCTTGCTAGGATAGGGTAGGACATTCTCTGAGAGGACCAAAACCATTTAATAAAAACAAAAGCTATGCCTCATTTTACATCAAATGCAGCTTTTATGTGACAGAATTTTATTTAAAGATAAGATTCATATTTCTAGATCATCATAATATAAATAATAGCAAATTACTTTATAGAGAAATGCAATCTAAGTATGCATATGCTAGTGTTAAAAATGAATTAGCATTACGAAAAAGGGAATATTCTATGAACTCATCTTCATCTTATATTCATTTCTTTCTGGTTGTTTTTCATTTTATTTAAAAGCTTAAAAAAGATTACATCTTAAAGATTACCAATCTTAATACAATACCGCAAAATACATGCTGTGGGCTTAGAGCAGTGAGGGGTTGTGAGCAGGTGAAAAGGTCTCATGCAGAGAGGTGCAATGTGTTTGTTCTCTTGTATTTTACACTCAGGAAGAGTGAGTGTTGTAAAACATACAATTTTAACACAGCACGTACTTTTTACAGGTCTAGATTCTGCTAATTGTGGAAACATTTCTCATTTCTATGTCCTCCTGGGGACTTGTGATGCCCAGTATGAAATCAGGCTTTCACACTGGTGGAGTACAAAAGACACATTTCCTTGAATTTCTCCGTCCCAAATTCCCCTGTAGTAATTAACCATTAATAAGAGCACTTGAAATATACCTTTCAGGATTACAAATACGTATTAGGGTAGCAGGAAGAAAGTAACTGCAAAATTAGACTTTACAGATTACATCAGAAACATAATTTGTTATGCATTGTTCAAATGCAGTTATCTTTGCAAACTATTTTAAATCCAAAACATTTTCAATTTGTTTAAATAATCAAGTATTAAACTAATGTCATACACAGTGACAATTTCACAATTGGTGGTTCCAATATCTAGTTATCTACTTATCATATGTTTAACAGATCAAGGAAAGCTGAAGAGCTCAATGGAAATGCTTTTGACCCAAATAGCACACAACAACAAGCCTTTTAGTTCTGGTTGAAAGAAAATCTGAATGTTAAGTGTGTTCAAAATGAAATTCCACACAAATACATAAATACTAAACTGAACCCATTCCCACACCACAAGTTTACTGTGCTTGAGTAGAGTCACAGCTAACTTTCAATTAATGACCTTTACCGCAATGAAACAAATTCCTATAAAATATAAAGATGTAAAAAACTCAAAAGGTAGCCACAGACGGAAGGCAACTTACCATTAGCTACATCTTCTTCTCCATTCTCAGCAGCTCTCCTGCTTTGTAGGCATGCTTTGAAGCTCAAGATCAGCTCCTGCTCTCCTCAGGGAAGAAATGGAATGAAACGAAACCCATGACATTGAGCCTGCTCATAGTTGTAATAAATAGTTCAATGCAGATGTTTCTTGAGGAAACACTGACATGACACCTCCGCAAAAGAACAAGGTCACATCCAAACAGAAAACTTCCACTCTCACCCCTGCTGGTGACGTCTTGAACTGGGCTCTTCAGCTCCCTGTTGGGACCCACTCAGATGTACTTCTACAGGACAAGAAATGTCACTGCAAAACAACCTTGCCATTGAAGAGAAATGGAGAACAGACTGTGCCAGTGTGTGTACAGTGTGCGCCTGAAAATAATAAGAAGTTATGGCATGTGAACATGAATGATACATTTGACATGAAAAACAAATGACATATGTTTAATTATATCACTTATATGAATTTTTCACTTTTTACTAAGCCTAAAATAAATTATTTTCACTGTGCTCAGAGCCCTATCTGACTACTTCTTTTTTTATGGCATGGGCCAGTTTGGTAAAAAGAAAGTTAAAATAAGGCCTAATGTTTTAACAGTGTGAAGTACACCACATCCAGAAATACTATGCAGTTTCAGGAGGTTTTGATTCAATACTGAGGCTTAGTAGTGTGTTGTGAAAACTGGAGAAGAGTTCTTTACGTATGAAGGAGATGCACCCAGAGCTGCAGTTATTGATGTATCACTGACAGATTCTAAGCTCTTGCACATGCATGGAAAGATCAATAGATTTCCCTCAGTACAATATCACCATAAACAATATTTCCCAGGATATTAAGTGTTTTCTTGTGTTATCCATTCCTAAGAACATTAGAATGGTTACCAACAAGAAGAATCCTTTTGGCCCTTATAGCTCATTCAGACATGCACCTAGTTAATGCCTTGAAGGGCTGCAGCTGGGAGTACAACAATTTAATGCTTCAGCAGATGTGAAGGACACTGACAAGCTGCCCACAGGCAGGGCTCTGGAAAATACTTGTCATGGCGGATTCATTAGCAATATGGGCTGATGGCTGTGAGATATGTTCCATTTTACAAGATCACCATAGCCTCGGGGATGCAAGAGACTGTCCCCTTTCTCAGAAAAGAATGGCCAGCAGCCGTAGTGAGCAGCAGATGCTATCAGCGGCAGGAGCAGGAGAGACAGAAGAAGCTGGTCAAGTGGTGAGCAGTGGAGACTGGTGACTGCAGCACAGGTTAGGCAGGCTGGTGAGTAGTGGTAGCTGCTGCAGCTCCAGGGATGCAGGCAGGAGACTGGCTGTTGCAGCATCAAGGAGGCAGGCTTTGGGAGAGAGCCGGAATAGTAATGTTTTGAAGGCTGATGGTTGCAGGATCCAAGGAAACAGGCTAATTGAGAAGTAGAGACTGGCAGCTGCAGATGCTGTGGACATTGGTGGTATTGTACTTTCAAGGGGGAAGTGGTATAGCTGGCATAGCAGGGATGGAAGGAAAGATAGCAAGGAGGGCAGAGGCTTTTGGCTGTATTTCCAAAGAGATGCCTGGGAAAGGGAAGTGAAGCTCTCCAAGTATATGGGGGTGTTGTGAGTGAGAGTTTGTAACTGTTGTGCGAGTGTTCATCACCAGTGGTGCTGAAGGCTGTGTAGAATGTGTAGGCTGTCGCTCTGGCAAGTATGTAAAATTTGGGTGGAATGGAATCTGTTTTGACCACCAGGGCTCTGGGACAGAACAGCCCATTCTGACAGTTGTGGGGACCAGAGATGCAGCACAGCAGTGCAGAGCTGTGTGCTGGGTCCTCAAAAGTGCATGAGTGTGGCAGGAGAATAACATTGGTAGAGAGTACATGCAGTCTTCCCCAGAAGGGGATCAATGTATAAGAACTAGGACCCCAGAAAGGGGTCCAACAGTAAAGGACCCCAGCTGTGTTCTCTTCCGACCCTCCGATGCTCCAGAGCTCAGTGTGCATGAACGTTTAGGAACCACAGAGTAGGAGATGCAGCCTGGAAGCTTCAGACTCTTAGGGAAGAAAATTGGGAGGGGCTGCCTGTCTGGCTCCTGACTCTGCTGGTGATGTGTGGAAGTCTGGCGTGTCTCCACTGCAAGGACAGAAAAGAGCCTTGGCAGGGGGGTAAGTACACAACAGACTGTGAGTATGCTGTCTGCATGAAAGGTATGGGAAAGGGAAAAAATAGGCTTAGTGTTAACTGCACCTGGGGGTTGTGTTGATTAGTATGAGAAAGAAAAGAGGTAAAAAGTTGTACAATGAAAGAATTAGGGTGAGTAAAAAAAGTGCAAAAGTGCATTGGTATGACTTCACCTGGTAGGGTGAGACCCTTATCTAGGGGCAGACAAAATTGTAACTTAACTGGACAATTATTTCATGTTAGGGAGTGCTCATTTTGATATGGTGGAGCTCTGTACTGTAACTTTCTTTAACATCAGTAGTCTCAAACATCCTTTCGTACTGAAGAATCAACTGAAATTTGATTATGCAGCACTGCTACTACCTTTATTAATAACAGTAATACTTCTGGTAGTACCAGAATACTGAAAGCAAAACCACCAGTAAAAGGTCACTGTTCTGAACTTCCAAACTGTCTTTATTTTCTAGTTATTGATAGTGTCAGAGATTGCTACATAAAATTTAGCAGTTGAAATTGTTTTACCTGCAGATTGTTTGAAAAGGAGAAGCAAAGCTATTCATCCTTTCCAAGCCGCTGTCATGGCAACCCCCCCACATGACTAGCTGAAAACACACTGCAGTCTCCAAGCCCCACAACTCAGCTGCTTACAGGGCAAGGGTTCAGGGCTGACAGCACACAGCTTGCGGTATACAGAGATTGTGCGGGCTTCTCAGTGCTGCAAGATGCAACACAGGGCTTATCAGCCAGTACTTCCATGTGGGAACAAGTATCTACAGCAGAAATGGGACGTAACTTGCTACAAGGAACACAGGAGAAAGGTATGTTATTTTTATAAGACAATTCCTAAAATAGAGTCATGTGTTACTGCTGTTATTTTAAGTTTGTGAAAGCCATCATGCTTGTGTGCATGCTTTTGATGGGTATGCCTATTGATTGACCATTTAAATCCCTTTGTAGATGTTTGCTTGCTTATTGTTCTAGACACTAAATGTATATACATTAATTTATAAAAAAAAAAACTACCAGCCGGGTAGGGGAATGCCATAACTTTATTACCTTATTTTTCTTTTCTTGGTCATTTGCTTGGCCCATCAGTAATTTTTCTGATGCTTTTATTTGCACCCATTTATTGAAGCCAACACTACCCTTCCTTTTATGCTGTAAACTGATAAACATCCTTCAGTCAATTCAAATTCAAAACGAAATCTATCAACAATGCTCTGTGTTCTGTTATTTTGATAACTGAATTAAGCACAAAAACCTAGGTAATTGTTAACTGTTACTGAATCACACAAAAGAATGAGAGATCAGTAATTGTTACTAAATGAAACATGAAGCCATCGCAGAGAAAATCTCAAAATGTAGAACTACATGGAATGCAAATTAACAGTTCCCAGTGGAATGATTCAGTTCTCCTGAAAAGAAATTAAATACAATTAAAAGCAATGAATAGTGTGCCCATATAAGTGACTAAGCTATTCCATACAGTATGTTTATACTCTTGAACAAAGTATACACTTTCACAGTACATGACTTTAGCGCTACAGGTGGTACTCAAAATGAATCCAAGATTTTACTGTTGTACTCCTTTTCTTGGTCATTTGCATGCCCCCTCAGTAATTTGTCTGATGCTTTTTTTTACCAAAGTGAATGAAGTGCCACAATAGCAGCAGCAGCCCTGCTACAGTAGGATTTGAATCCTGACAATGACAATTATGAGTCCAGAACCTTAACCACTGCACCACACTGCTGCAATTACCTTAGCACAGCAATGAATGATTTTATTCCATACACTTCAAACAGAACCATTCACTTCTAAGTCATCTTATGGAAAATCATAGTAAATTGTGAACAATTAATTGATATTTTAGCTTGAGGTTATTCTGTTCTCTGTGTACACTGGTGTTTAGAGCTTTAATGAACAGAACAGTACTTTAATGCTCTTAACTATTTACAAGGGAGACAAGACCCAGAGGAACAGCTGAACTAGCTAACGGTCTTCACTACTACTTCTCTGGAGGGTTTTCTGGAGAGAACGCTCTTCTGCTCGCTACTTAAGGCCCTCCTTTGGGAATACCCACATCCGCCATCAGTTGCCCTGACTTCCGTACAGAACAAAGAGCAACATTCATTTCTACTGTGTCTTCCTGCTCAATATCTGGGGAAAAGTGATCACTAGACTATTGTAGACACCTACTGTAAGTTGCTTAATAGGTATGTGCATACTGCAGTTTCCTATGACAGAAATGAATAGGTTGCTCCACAAAAAGCTGAAGTTTTACCAGATTAAAAACAAACATGTACCACCTGTATCTGCAAATACAGAATCTGAATTTTGTAAGGAAATTGTTTTTTTTTCCTTCAGGTGAAGTCAGCACAGCCCATGGTGAACACTACCTCACCGCAAGCATACGGTCATCTTCACGCAAAAATGAAGAAGTTGAAGGTAACAAAAACATAATTTGCCGTTAACTGCATAAAGCAAAGGTCATTGCTGAAATTGGTGTACCTGCAGATTGCTTGAAAACTAAATGGAAAGCTATCTATCCTTTTCTAGAGAGTGGTAATGTTTTACAGAATATTAGGGCTGTTAATTCATCCTAAAAATTGTGCTTACTGCAAATATCTTTGCAGTGCCACTGCATGTGCTTAGATGTGAAATGTGTGTCTTGAATTTGTTCTGTATTTTTGTTTCTCAAGCTGGAAGAGGAGCGTCTGTCTGTTATTCAGAGAGATAACGACATGCTGCTGGGGAAGATGTCTTATATTATGAGGACAACAGGACGTATTGACAACAGAAACGACTACGAATATAAAAGGTACCCTTGTAAATGGAAAACAAAACGTGCCTCACAATTACAGCCAAGCACCCAACTGCAGGACACAATCTTAAGCAATTAGTTACACAGCAGAGAGAAAGCATAGCACAGGGTAATATAAGGATAGGGCTCAATAGACAGTAGACTTCAATAATGAAATAATATGCCGTAAAAGCCAGTAAGGTACAGCCATGAATCTGAAGGTACACAGGAGAATGACGAGCTCAGCAAAGGTCCTTGCAATGTTCTGTGTCAGAGGGCAGTGACGAGTACTGCTGGGCCGTTGGCTTTTGTTGGCTCCATGACAGAAAAACGTTTCAATATATAGGCACCTAATGTTTTAAGAAGACATGTTTCAGACCGTTTTAGTCTTTTAGCTGTGATTGCTGATTGAAGTGCACCATGTGCACCAGTTACCGTAGACACAGCTCTTGAACTTCAAGCACGTTTCATGGTTCTCCTTTAGGCCATCACCAGTAAAAACCCTTCAACACACATTTCAATCCATAACACAGTTCACATTTGGACGGTGTCAAACGTGAACACCATGAAACTAATGATTAATTAATTAAATAAAAACCCTGTGGACACTAATGTGATGTTCCACTAATACCACTGATATTTTAATGACCTATCATCACCTCCTGTCTTGCTCTTTGAGGTAAATGCCTTAAGGACTGTAGTTGAGAACGGTTTATTCTGTCATTTATTTTAACTCTGCTACATGGCATCTAAATGAAGGCAAACCGTGTGTTTGAATAATTTGATGACATAGACAGAAGACCTTGTGGACTGTAGAAAATGCTTGCATTTTCCCGGGTGTCTGAACTGCAGTCTGAGCAGAGAGAAGCGACAGCAGGAGCTGCTTCGCGTCACCAAGGAGAACCAGGTCATCCTGGAAAGGATCTCCCATTGTGGGTCACGCTACAGTGTGGAGACGTGGCGTGAGGACTGGCGGAGGACTGAAAAATACATGGAGCGCATTGCACGCTACCCCCGGAGACAGAGTACCGCGTGCAACAGAAAGGTAAAATGCATTTGAAGTTAATCCATTGTCTGCTTCTTTGTGTTCCTGGATGTGCCACTGGATGTACTGGGTTCCCATGAATACCTCATGCAAAATCTGGAAGTGGGAACCCCACCTTTTTGTAAGTATATGTAAGTGCTTATCAACTTAGTTCTGTAAGTGCTAAGTATATGTAAGTGCTTATCTATTTCAATTCTGATGGGCAGTAGTGCTAAAGGAGAAATCTTGGAGTGTCTGGTTACTTTAGAATTGCTGAGCCGTGCTCCTAAGTAAACTTCTGAAATTGTGTGGGCTGTTAAAGCAGTTCTATGGTTCATTGTAATGTGGGCCTTTCGTGCACATCAAGAGAAATGATCGTCTCTAATATGTTTTTTTAAGATTAAAGCTATGTCCTCCAGGAATAAGACCAAGAAAAATGAGGGAAAAGAAAAGGATAAGGAAGATCAGAGAGCATGCGTCCCTGGACCTCATCAGCCTAACGAAGGGTCTGAGAGAAAGGAGAAAACAGAGACAGAAGAGAGAGAAAGCAGTTCTGGGGCTGAGACGTCTGAGGACACACGAGAGGAGACAGAGCAGACGACTGAGCAGGGGGATGTAGACAAGGAATAATTGTTCTGCACGGGTTTTTGCATGTGGCAAAAGAATACCGATTATATACACACAATACACAATTATATTTCTTGTGCATGCTACAATTGTGAAGGCAACATGGCATGTGGTAAATGCTCTTTACTGAAAAACAAAGCTGAAATGTGGAAAATGCTTTAAGATGCTATGCTAAGAATTTTTGTAACAACAGAAATTGCCTTGGATATGATTATGTTGTGATTTTTTTGAGCAATTAAAATATTGCTGTCTAACATTTCAAATCTCTTGCAAACATCTGTTAGTTCAGTTTGTTTACTGTGGCTAATTAAGTTTAACATCATCAACGTTAACATATTCAGTAAGTTAAATAAGATATCAGACATCACTGGAAAATGGAAATGGTTTGTTGTTGTATGTTGACAACTAATTAAAGTTTCTTTTAGAGCTCAAATAATAAAAACAGCTACTTGTAAACAGCAATTAGTAGCGTCTTCCTTCCACTTGATTCAATGCACATAATTCACATTGGTTGCTATTATTATCTTGTCTAAACAAACCTTTGAATTATACTACAAATATGGTTGAAAAAGGAGCTTGTCCTTTGGAGGTTTTACTCAGCGGTTTCTTAAATATACCCTTATCACCATAAAAGTGGTGAAGACAGTAATGAAACAGCATGACATCTTGAAAATTAATTACTGACTGCAGAGATTCCTCAACATATCTTTATTTGGCTGGAGACCTGTAAATATGTATTTTCCCTCTTACTGTACATGACTGCCTCTGTTTAACATATTTTTTGTCTATTTTTTTATTATTCATTAATATATTAATACGGTAGTTTTTTTCCATCTAGAAAGTATCTAAAGTGTTAAAGGAAAGGAATAGGGATCTCACATTCTCCACAACTGAAGTGTATGTCATGGACTGACAGAACGTGGCAGTGGGTCAGAAGTTTGTAGACTATACTGACTTCGCTTATAGTGACCAGTGTCTTTGTCAGGGGGTGTGTTTGTCTTTTTTTTTGTTATTTGAGATTCCTCTCAATTAAAGGTCATTACAACACAAAAGGCAGAACAGCTGGAAACCCATAAAGATTGACTGATGCGCTGTTTTTGCTTACATTCCTGTTAATTACCACAGTTCAGGTGATGTGGGTTGGTGAGACACTTTAACTGTGCTTGCAGAAGGGAGGAGACTCCAGAATAGGGGAAGAACAATCATTACACCTGCTCATCTGCATACAGCCTGTTCGTTAATTGGCCCCAAGCCGTTAGCTCTACCTACTCCCAAGACATCACACACTGAGTCCTGAGCTCTGACCAGGAAGGGGCTTCTTAAGCACCAGTCAGGAGGACACAGAGGAGAATTTCAAGAGAAAAATGTGGTAGGGACACAGATTTCACCACTGGAAACAGGAGAGAACTCGGGCACCAGAGGAAGGTGTCCAACAGAGAGCAGGAGAGGAAGGCCCATCGTTCAGCTCTCTCTACCTCCTGCTGCCCTGCATTGGACTCAGGGGAGGGGTGGGGACAGTAGGTACCCCATTGTTTGGGATGGTCAGGACTGAACAGGATGCATAAGACAATGGAAGGACTACATGGAGTTTCCTCCTTCAGTGCGACTGTAGATACTGAAGAAGGCATGCCAGGATACTGACCAGAAATATTTCATTAGAACCAGACTTTTCTTTTTTCCTTAAGAAGATTTGTTTGGGATTAATGGGGACTGTGTTGTTTATGTGTTTTTGCGAATATGTGTCTTGTTTGGATATTTTGTGTTGTATGTTCCATGTATCATGCAGACAGAGATGAATGTTGTAACTGCTGGAGGATAAAAAGGATAATTATGTAGTACTATTGCCTTATACTGGTCTGTGGGAGCTCTGGTGATTCTGGTTAATACAAACAACTTGTTGTGGGGGAATAGGGTCCTAGCACTCTTAGAACTGTGTGGTGGCATAGAAAGCTACAAATCATCCTGCATAATGGGGTCACATAGTATCTATCCAGATATGCATTGTACATTCCAGGGCAAAACAACTGCTTTTCTGATTAGGTGACAAATTGAGAAATTACTGCAAATTAAACTGGAGAACTGCATAAGAACACAAGAAAGTTTGCATTTGAGATTTAGCACAACTAGTTTGTACTTTAACACAATATGGGGGACATTTGAAGAGATCGATTATGACCCAAGGATGTGAAGTGCTGGGTAAGTTGTATAAATAAATTAGTATTAATATTAGTATTATGATGTATTTTATCCTTCAGGACTAGACTAAGTGATTATGCCCCAGCTGCCACAAACTTTGTCTTTCAAAATAGATTCTAGCTCTGTACAAAAATGTTCCCAATAGTAACAAACTCGTAAGTAGTCACAGCTGCATTTGAATGGTTCTAATATAGTGGACTAAAATTAAAAAATCAAACTCAAGTTTGATTGAGATACAGTTGATGCGAAGTTACAGTGATTATTGAAAAGACATTATTAGAACCAATGCCGCTGCTCAGGTATAACAATGAGTTAAATAAGTGAAATTGAGCATTCTGTAACATCTGTCAGGAGGTCTCAAATTGAATGATATTACACTAAATAGAATATGACCATGAAGTGAAAGGTTTCAATGACCCCATGCCAATTACAAAATAATTTATTTTCAATGAGTTTTCATCCTCTTGATTCCTGAACTGCCTACAGCACAGAATGGAATCATTTCTAGTTCTTCTAAAAAGCAGTTATTTTTCATTTCTAATGAAGTATGGTAAAAGCTTCTCAGTAATAGTTATCTGTTAATTACAATTATCTTTTGACAGAATTATTTTTTGCAACTATTACAGTTATACAATTATTGTTTTTGGATTTTTGACAGAATGCAATATTATAATCTGTGGTTCATTTTTAAAATGGATGGTTTATTATCTATTTTTAATACCAACCTCTTGACCACAGCTTCTGACGCTTCTGAATTTGTAGTCAAATTTTTAACGCTTACATTATGACCGTGGCTGTTTTTCCTTCGCTTCAAGTGTGACTTTCGCTGCCTGTGAGCTAAGGTTTTACAGAAATTAGTGTCTAAGATAGTAAGTATGTCGGAGTAGAATCTCTACATCTACTTCCGTACATCGCCATCAAACGCACTAAATGTGATAAATGTGTGATGTTACTTGAGTCATACACTGATGTAGTTTGCGCTTTTGCTGGGTTTTGGTGCGTGTTTTTCCTTTTGTCGTTTTGAACAGTCCCCAAGTTGGTTAAACCTGTCTTTCTCCCGTGAGCACCCCAATAGTCACACGCCTCTTTACTGGTCTCATGTCATGTCACCGGCATGAGTACATAATGGGAGAGTTTTTTCCCCCCCTCTCTGACAATTTGTTTCGTTGCCAAAAGCCAGGAAAGGTGGAGGGTATTTCCTGTAGAGCTTTGTGAATAATTGAGTTGTTTCGCGATAACTGGAATAAGAGAAGACGCTAACAGTGCGGAAGAGGTTAAGGATAGTTTTGGGAGTACTGTCCAGAGAGACTGGCGGTGGCGTGGGTGGAGGGTGTGTGTACCACCCTGGGAGGAAAAGAGGCTACTTACTGACGATTTTTTGAGAGATTGTAAAGTACGGCTGTGCAGACGGGTTTTTTTTTGCTGTTGTTGTTGTTGTTGTTTCATTTTGGTTTAGTAGAATTATGTAAATTTATGTTTTCACTTGCCTTTCATGCCTAATTGTCTTTTTGCTATTGCGTTGTATTGTAGCGGTTTCCCTTAAAGTATGTACGCGAGGGGAGAAGGAAGCAGCCAGAATAACAGGTTGCAAGCTCATAGGGGGGTCACTGCCACATGCTCGTAACTGAAACAGAGCATTGCATTTGCTGACACCCCACGGAGTAAAGTAAAATGTCCACCTCCTCCCCCTTTAATAGGAGGAGAGGGTAAAGAAAGTGAGCATGCGCAGAGGGGGGGTACTGTAGGTCAAGGAAAAAGGCCAGGCACGGCAACACCAGGGGCTGAGTGCTGTAGACTAGTATTCTAGTCTTTTACCCAGTTGGCACAGATAATAAAGGCTAAAAGGATAAAGGAGGCAGTGTACAGTTACACAAAGCCTGACCTATTGCAGTTTAATATAGGCACAGATTATGGGGGTTTCCTTACTGTTTTTTTTTTGCAGTTTAACATACCAGGTTCTCATTGGTCTGGCCCATGATTCCTAGCAGCTTGTGTGGACAGTTAGTAAAATATCAGCAAAGCATTGGATCTGGAACTTGTGAGGTGAATTAATGTTTTTCTGCAGCTCTTGCTTGTACCAGATTTAACTTGAAGAAAATAGTTGTGAATTTTATCTTTTTAAGATGCATATGTAATAGGAGATGCTCAGAAAATATTTTTGGGTCTTATATTAGGACATACAAAAAAGGTAGTATATACTTTTAACAATAAAAGATAAAACTGAATTGAACACAGACTGACTATGGAGATCTTTGAAATGATGGACAAAATACTAAATTACCACTGTAATTTAAAAACTCCAGTTATTAGATCACTATATTCTCTAATTAGTCTTTTAAAATAGGTGCTTTGAAATAATAAATCTCAAGAAAATTGGTTATGTACAGTATGTGTCTTTGAAAAAAACACTACTTACTTTATCTGTCTTTTCAATATGTTACTATCCTGTAGTCTCATCTTGTTAGATCTCAGAGGCTGGTCAAGGCTGGAGACCTCCAAGGAAAACCATCTGTTGTAAGGGCTGTTGTTAGACACACTTCCTTCAGGATTGCATTTTCCCAAAGTGGTAAATTTAGGCACTTGTTGTAGGAGAAGATGTTTTTTAGACAAATCATTAAACTGAAGCCCAGACTTCTTGCCTGATAAAATTCCCATGTCACCGTTTTCATGAGTAGGGGTGTTAACCCCAGTGTCCTGGATATTTTGGGCTTGTATATTATGGCCTACATAAAGTTTCGTCTTAATAAAGTTGGTGAAGCAGTTGCTTCCTTCATCTGATGTGATAACGGTATGTAGTGGAACTGCTGACACAATTGCTGCCCTGCTGGGTGCTTAATTCATTCAAATAAAGTATTTGTTCCTTCCTTTATGTGAATCTTTTTTGGTATCCTTTGGGATGAAAAGTAGTGTAAATATGACCATATTATTAATTACAAAGAATTGTACGAAATGTAAGCGGCTATGCATTTATGATTGCAATCTGTTTCAATGCTTAGCGGGCCCTTTTGTTGATTCCCTCTGTTTCCCGGTGGACTGTTTTTATCGTGACACCACCGCTACTACAGAAGTCGCGGGATCGAGTGGTAAAAATTGAGGCGGTGAAAGCATTTCCAATAATTAGTTTATTTTTATTAGATTTAGCATGACAAGATTCTGAATGATAAAGCAATAATCACGAGAATCATCATGAATCTGGACAGACTGCGGAAGCGTGTTCGTCATTATATCGATGAGGTAAAGACTTTTATATTTGAGGAGGATTTTCGTTTAGTTTTACAATGTTGCATATACCTTTCCAGCAGCTGAGTACCAAGGCTTAAATCGCCTGTTTAATTAATCCTTTTCTTCGTAAAATAGCAGTTTTCTTTCAACAGAACCAGCTGCAGCAACACTCGCAATTAGTGCACCATATTATAATTAAATAGGCCTCGCCGGGTTGCTGTATTTTCAATGCTAAAGTGGAAGCATAATCATAGAAAGTTTGTATTATGATCATCAATAAGGATTGATTGTCTGAAAAGTTGTGTCGGCCTTTTTATTAACTACGGTATTTAGGAAATAAGTGCCGAGATGGTGGTAGTATTATGCTGTGCAGTATTAAGGTGAGGAGGAATTTGCATATTGTTGGCCGTTTATGCTCACATGTGCATAGGTAGACGTAGATGTAGGTGAAGGACTCTTTAATTAGGAACATGACAATATTAAAAGTTTGAAATCTACATAGATATAAATGTCTTGTGTAAGCTAAGAAGCAAACATAGTTGTATTGACTCACAGGAAAGTGATAAGTCGACGAAGTTTTCCTTTAAGAGCTACGTGAAGTGGTTTGTTAACATTGTATTACATTTTTAGAAAGAAAAATAGTCCCAACTCTTAGTGTAATATTAAAAACGTAAAACTCAAAACAGATCAATCAAATGTTGTTTTATATTTTAAGAGTAATGATTTGTCAGTATGAAGTTGATATGACATGAACACACTGTTAGCTGGAGGAAAGTATGCTTGGAAAGAACAGAGCTTTAATTTTCAGACCTTGGGTGGTATGGTAATGTAGCAAATAGCGCAACTTCCTCACAGTTGGTGAGGCCTGGGTTTGATTCCAGACTAGGGCTCCTCTTGTGCAGCGTCTGTGTGTGTTCTCCCCAACATTTCTGGATGCATGTCGTCCCATTTTCCAAAGACTTGCTGACCAGGTCAGCTTGTTTCTGTGAAGTGTTGCTGTTTTTTTGATGTATGTAAAGCCTTGTGATGGATGTTTACCCAACCCGGGTGCTGTTGCGCCCTGTGCTTCTGGCTTCAACAGCCCTAACCAGCAAAAAGCAGCTTTCTGATGATGAATGGATGGAAATGAAAACTTCAGACCTTAACTTGCTCCTGAACATAATGCATATTTGTGCACATACATTCCTGTTATTTTGGGACTTGGATCAATCATTTATTTTGTCTTCTTTGTGCAGCAACAGTATCAAAGTGCCCTGTTTTGGGCAGACAAAATCGCATCACTATCACACGGTAAGGATGGATATCCTACTTCTGCTTGTTTTCATTTATGTATGTGGTACAAATAAAAGTAATGAGAATTATTCACTTTACATGTATAAGCTACATGATTATTGCCTACATGATTATTGCTAGGCTGGAGCATACTGTGGTATGAGTGTGCAGCAGTGTACACAGTAGTATTGCAGTATTCTATAGCAGTGTTTCCCAGACCTGATCCTGGAGTAATACTGTGTTAGAATGAAAACCCTTAGTCTTCTAGTTACTTCAGGACCAGGACTGGGAAAACACAGGATACCTTCTCTGAAATTATTAGACTACACCTAAATGTATTAATTCTTTTGTATTTTGTAAAATGTACAATAGTGGCTCAATAAGTTCTCTTAATGGGTATTTAAATTCATTTGTGTAATTTTGATTGTAGCTTATTTGAAAGGTAATTAGTTGCAGAGGCTGGCAGTTTTAAAGTGTTTGCACAGTAATCTGCATGCATTTGATGTTTCTGCATGTCCCTAAACCTTAGTTCCCAAGTTCGGTACCAAAGGAAGGACTCAAATCCGGGGCTTCAAAAAAGTGTTACTGACAATCCTGATCTGGATGCTTTAGATGGGTTTTTGGTACCAGTAAAAATAGTAGATTCTGTACTTTATTAAAAAGATTTTATTTGCTAATTATTGCCGTTTTACCCATCCCCACTTTGCAATAGCTAGTTGTGTGTTTTTCATGTCTCGGCTTGCAGCCACTAACCCCACAAGCACACGCGGGAGAATGAGGAAGTATAGGTATACTCTACTGACCCACCTGTCCACCTTTGAACAGCTGTTCTTTAGCCGCAGTCAACTAGTGATGTGACTCTGGCTCAAACCCCATCGGAGAACTCAACCAGTTCTCAGTGGATTGCTTTTCTGGTTGAGCCTCTTGGGAGCCTCTTCTTCATTTCTTTACTTTTGAGCGGAAGCCACACAGCATTTTGCTTAGATATGATGGCACAAACATGATCCAGTCTCCATTGTTGACACGCTACGAGTGGAAAAGTGAGGCATCTGAGGGACAGCACCCTAAAATTTTCAGGCATTAAACTGAACTAACTGTCACTGATAACCATGTTGGTTTTGAAATCTGAAGGCTCATGGTTATTTCCCCTAGAGAAGTAACCTCAAAATGTTATTTCACTGACACAGAGAGCTCAAGGGAAAGTGACCCATTTGCATTCATATAAAATTGCCCAAGGGACTACGCTGGAAAGGGGGGCAGATAGATCCATTTTAATAACTTCTTCAGCGAACTTATTGACATAACCTTGTAAGCACTATGGCTCTGGTTTTGCCCGGGATAGCATTGTTTTCATTTCATGACCTTGTTGTCTGTTCTGAACATTTCCAAAAGTTTTCTGAAGTTACTTTTAGCACAAAGATAAAAATGCAGAAAGGAAACTTTTTAACAGTATGTTCTTATTATACAGAATACAGAAGGTGTCTGGTAACCTTTAGTGTGTTTTTTGCTAGTTCTCTGTTTCAAAATGTAATGCTGACAGTAGAATGGTAGTCTAGTACAAATGCTCCAAGAGTAACTAAGCTTTAACTAAACATCATCTTTATTTTTAGAGGACCCACAGGACGTGTATTGGCTAGCACAGTGCCTTTATCTCACATCACAATATCACAGGGCCTCGCATGCTCTCCGATCACGAAAACTAGATAAGGTAAGGACTTTTCTCATACAGAATACTAACATTACAGTATTAATGTAGTAATGTAGTATTAATAAAGTATGTTCAGTGTAGTTTCAAGCAAAATACTGTAGTTTTGATGTCATGCTGCAATTTCGATTGTGCATCCTAGTATTCTTTCACACTGGGTTTACTTCAAACGGACTTGGTTGGTTTAAAACGTGTCCGTACCCTGGCTCTTTCCACTTAACAATACTGAGTGTGAAAATACATTTGCATTGTTCTCTGTTAAATTGGATTCGGTTAATTTGTGTTCACACTGCAAGAACCAATTGAACTCATTTGCTTTTAAACTCGTCTTGTTTCCTAGATACATTGATAAATTAGTTTTACGTGGCAAGAATTTTTTAATTCATTTGCTGCTGCCTCTTTATTTTATTATTTTTACCTTCCATTGATCAGCTTCTCAGAACCCTTTCTCTTTCAGTTGCTAAAAAAGAATAGTAAACACTTGTGTTTAATGAGTTTTATTATTTGTTCTCCAGGGTAATGTGACATTTGCTGCCTTATTTCTTTCTGAAATGCTTGTCATACAAATGCCTTGTTTTATTTATCTTTACGTGTATAAATCAAGCCATACCTGTCCTTTTGCCAACCTCCAGTGGTCACAGTTTGGTTTCTTTCATTTGGCCATTTAACTTTGATATTTGGAGACCAATGTGAACAAGCTGTACTGAGTATTGGGGGGGGGGCGGAATGTTTCAGTGTAAATAGGCCGCTATCCATCTGTGCTTCTTATAGTATATGTGAAGTTTTTAAACACCTATAGTTATAAAGTGGTTTTAAAGTTTTTGTTTTATATCTGTGTACAGTCCATAGTAGGTCAACTGCAGTGTAAGAAGAGCATTGTACTAAAGGGATGATCCCATAGTTAGTACGCAGCTCCATACCCTACTGTAGGTTCATACCAATTGCAACAAACTTGCAATGAATTAAAAGTAATAGCTGCTGCCCTCTAGAGGACAATAAAGCACAGGACGAAGTGCAAAACATGTTTAGCACAGTATGCTCAGTTTATAGCAAAACACTGAATCTCAAAGAAAAGTTCCAAATACAGTCACAGCTTATGACTGAAATGCTATTGTTAATATGTACTGATTTTAAGCATCCTTAGCTGCAAATTTGTATTGTGATATTCAACTAAAATTGGATTTCAGACACAATACAATAGACCTACTTCACATTCTAATCGAAAGGACAGGTGTCATCGAATTATACCTACTCATAAATGTAGAGCCTGCTGTACACGATGGTGAATTCTGAGATGTATATTAAGATAAATATTTTGGGGAGGGAAGTGAACCAAAATTTAGGTTAATGCATATAACAAAATGAGACGTGACTCTTAATAAGTGTGTTCAGTCTAAGTGCACTAGAGACCGTTGGTGGTTCTTAGAGAGCAGCAGGGATATTGAGGAAGAGGGCTAGAGTGGGTACAGTGTGTTATCTTATGTGGTTCATTGTAAGTTGTAAATAAAGGAATATCTCTTGCATCTCATTCGAGGCTCCAATAGCATAATCTTCAGAAAATGAATAAAAACTGCAGAGATTCACCTACTCTGAACAGTCAGGATCCACAGACATAAATTCGAAATCACTCTTTAGATAATGTTCAGCAATTGTAGCACACAAAAGTGTGTGAGGTTGACCTTTGTAACAGTTCATACTCATAAATGTAGACTAAGCCCATCATAAAAAAACAAATGACCACTTACTGTGTCTCAGTATGTCTCTTTATCTTTTATCAATGAAAGTTCAAGCCACTGTGATTCTCCACATGATCAAATTCAAACAGCATCCAACAGCTGTTGGTTGAACAATAACTTAACCCATATAACAAGGGGATCAGCTCATCTCCAGTTTTGTTTCACAGGTTGTCTTGTTGCAATTGAGCTTACAGCTTGCAACTATCTAGTACTCAACTTTACTATGAGTACATAGCTCCATAGTAAACTGGCAGATACATTGCAATTGACCCTGTAAGTCTGAGGAATATAGAATACAGATAGTAAAGTCCATTAGTAGCACAAAGTACAGTCTGATACATTAATATCATGTATCAGATGTAATATCATATCAATTTGGGAAGTTGAGACAAGCGCGGGGCCTCCTGCAGTATGGAAATGACAGATCGTGGTGTGTTGGACTGAGCTATGTGTATGACACGAAGCAGATCTGTTTTGTGTTTCCCTGAATATACTGTATATTGTCAAAGATCTGGGAAAACGTTTAAATAGTTTGTTGCACAGTCCCTTACTAAATTAAGATTTGCACATCAATAAATCATTTTCAGAATGTCAGATTTTCTTGTGTGCTTTCGTATTCTGTTCATCAGATGTGGTAAACGCTGAATTATTTTCATTTTGCAGTTGTACAGAGCTTGCCAGTGCCTTGCTGCTAAATGTCACGTGAGTATTCTGACAAACTAGTACCCTGTCTCAGTATGTCCCTTGAGTTGACACATTAAAGGGGAACCGCAGTCCCAATTTCTCAGACCACTTATTAGATCTCTGTAACAAAATAAATTTATTGACGGCATCACAAAGTTTAACAAATTTGAAATTAAGTGTAAAGTTCTGATTTTTGTGGAAGTACCTTATGCATGACATGTCGCAGGCAGATGAGAAACAGGCAAGAGTGTGAGTTTGCGCAAATTATGACGTGAAAGTGGCCCTTCCTGCTCACTAGTCACTGTAAGCAAACAAGGAACATGGTCTCCTAACAATGTTAGTTATTATGAGTGTATTTTAGTTGGTTGGTTACTTTCTAAAAATGTTGTTTTGTTTGTGGCAGTTCTATGAAAATATTTACTAATAATATAGTAGCAACATTTGCCTGGCCACAGCGTGTTTACAGTGTAATAGGGTTGCTTTCGCATCACTGGAAGTTTTGTTGCCTCGTTCTGAACACAGATACTGACGGCAATATGGCACCACGCATTCTTTGAAACTTTTGTGATCTAAATTTCAGGTTTTACATGTTACCTGTGCATGTTACCTGTGCATGTTACCTGTGCATTTCCTTCCTTTGAAATGTACTGATCATTGCCAATTCATTATAACTCCTCAATGTAAAAAATAGAGATGCATTTCCCTTTTATTGACAGCATTTTTAAAATGTTTTGAAAAACAAAACTTAGTTACCATCCTTATATGATGTTTTATATCATTGTAAAAACTAGAATAAAATAAATCAGTCCTGAAATTTTATGTTTCCCTATTATTGCAGTTCTTTAGGTTCAAAGAAATTGCCTAGATGCTTTTAAGTCACGTTATTTTGTGGTTAGTATAATTTTCCAAGAGTGTACTGCAGTAAACATGTTTGAACAGTAGGTGTCTCTATTGTTTGGGTTATTAAAGTTAGCTTTGTGTTTCCATGTTAAAGCAACCAGTTTACTTGTAGAAATCACCAAATTAAAGTCCACAATAATTACCTAATTTTAATTAAAATGAAGCTTTTGCAATACAAAATACATATACTTTACCTGCTTTGTATTGCTCTGGTGGCTGAAAAAAATGTTAGATGGGCTAAATAAATTTATTTTCTTAATATCCTTAAAACTAGGACTTGCAACTGTGTTTTTTTAGAGTTGATGCATCAGACTTTTCTATATAAATACATATAAATATACCTTACAATGACTTTCATATATATTCATACTCCTATAAAATAGGAACAACAACATCATGAACATTATATTTTGTACCATAATCATAATAGCATTGCACAGAGCAAAATCATATTAATCATAAATAACAGATTGAACTTCAGAAAACATGATGGCCACACTTGTTCCCCATGTAAGTGTTCTTTAAATACTTAAAATTCATCAGTTTTCCAACGTCTTCCAATTCAGGGTCATGGGAGAGGCGAGCAATAGGCACAAAGCAGGATACACCCTGGACAGTGTACAATTACAAGAATAAAAAATGGTATACTTCTACATGCACTCACAAAATGCTTAATTAGCCAAAATGCAATAACCACCTTTGTCAAAAAATGAAAGATGACAGTTCTGTTTGTATTGCCTGTACATTGGCATAGAAGAACAAACACCGGAAAGGGCCCAGGTAAAGCAGACCTTCCCTGGAAAACCTAAGAGCACAAAGCTTTCAAGCAAGAGGAGGCCATTCAGCCCGTAACTGGTAGCTAATAGCCAATTGATCTGAGGATTTCATCCAGCTGCTTCTTTATTGGCTTTGATGTCATATCTGGGTAGTGTTCAAGATTCCCTTTGTGCTTTATGTGAAGAAGTGTTTCCTGTTACCATTTCAAGCACTTCTACATGGTTTCTGTTTATGCCATGATGCTGTACTAGTAATAAAAAATATCATGGCATCCTTGGGAAGAAATCCACTTTTTTGTGTGTGTTGTGCAGGCATTTGTGTGTGTCTGTGTCTGTGTTGGCAGAACATCTGGTGATGCTGACTTTTGAAAAGCCACTGGTGCCTGTTTGAGATTTGAAGATTTTATCCCTTCAAGTTCTGTTGCTCTTTTTGTTAAAGTATGCTGCTGCGGAGTACCAGCAGGCTCTTGATATCCTTGACATGAAAGAGCCCCCTAGCAAGAAGCTGTTGGGAAAGAGTGCAAAGAAGGACAAAGGCATCAAGGAGTCAGCCAAGGACTGGGGCATGCCTACCTCTTCAGTAAGTGTGTCTGGCTTCCCACAGGCTTCCTGAGCAGAAGCACATCTAATACAGAATACAGAAATATACTTTGATAGTATTGTTAGGTATTAGACCAGGGGTAACAGGTATGTTCAAGCTAAATGGTAACATTTTTCCATTGTGCCAAAACCAAATCCTATATGCATTTTGTTTAATTCAGTTGTTTTTCAGGTTGGATAGAAAGTGGATTTGAGATGTGCTTTCTCTGGTTTGACACCCAAGCTTAGAAATGAACCCATCGCTCTGGAGTGCTAATGTAGGATAAATGAGTTTCACCTGCTGCTGTAGAGAATTAAACAGCTGTGTGTTAGGGATTTATCAGACACCTGCCGAAACCTTCCCAGAATCATTTAGAGCATATTTATCAATGTCCTAATCTCTATCGAGATGCTTGTTGGTGACCTAAATTACAACCTTTATTCCCATGTTCTGTGTATTTAGTTTATTTTTTCTTTTAAGTATTCATACCTAATTCAGTGAATGGTAATGTTCTGTTGGAGGAATAAACATAAATAATACATATAGGACTTACACTAAAAAGCTGTTTTTCTTACACCACCTTCCAACAGTAGAAGATAACTTCTGACGAAAAATTCACTGTTTCGGTAATGTGAAGTATATTTGAGATACGATAATATTCCAGTTATCCTGAGATACGATTATTGTCCAGTTATACGAGAGATTATAATATACCAATTATTTTGACATGGTTCACCCTGCTCTATGTAACTGTGTGAAGCAAAGCACTGTTTTTATTCCCTGCAGTGAAATAAATGGCTAATGGTGACAACATAGATAAGTACATACTGTATCTCAGGTGCCCTATATATTGTTTAATGTTCAGGTCATACAAACTCAATGATATAGTACTTTTAGTGTGTCAAAAAGATTTGCATGTTATTCATGTCATTTCTTGACCTCTAGATTCTTTAATGTCTTAGTATTTGCTGTTCTGTTTGGACACTACAGCTTTTTTGAAATGCAAGAATGTACTGTTTAGTGTTCTGCTTATCAAATACTGATAGATGTTGTATTACTTCCCTGTGACAATCCAATCTAGATCAAGAGCTCTATCTGCCTTTTGCGGGGGAAGATCTATGATGCTATGGGAAAGAGACCACAGGCGACATCCAGCTACAAAGAGGCCTTGAAGCTAGACGTCTACTGCTTTGAAGCCTTTGACCTTTTAACAGCCCACCACATGCTGACTGCTCAAGAAGGTAAGGCTTTCTGAATAACCTTTTAAAAGAAATTAAATTGAACCAAACAACATAACAGAGAGGAAATAAAAACATTTTCAGGGATTTCTCCTTCCCTTTATATGCTATGAAATCATTAATGTATTTATATGAATTAAATAATGTACTGAAATTGTAATATATAGTTTGACATTGTTTAATCAGGTACAGGTAGATCCACACATTAGTAATATTTAAAAGCACAGCTTACGAAACAGTTTTGTGCTTTTGTATATTGCTGATGTGTTCAGTCATTTTATTTGTGTTTTCTCCATACCCTACTACATAAGAGCTTAATGTGTTTCACTTCAGAAAAAGAGTTTCTGGATTCCCTTCCACTAAGTGAGCAATGCACAAAAGAAGAGGAGGAACTGCTGCGTTTTCTGTTTGAAAGTAAATTGAAAAAGGTGGGTGGGAGGCACAGCTTAACGGTAAATATCCAGGGAAGTTTCATCAGGCTGAGCACGTTTAGTGTGCACAAGAAAGAGGAACATTTCAGATTTCATTTAATATTTTTTTACATTTTACACCATTTTACACCATTGCTGAAGCAGCTTGATGTCACTGATGTTTTGTTTCAGGACATGCTATGCTATGAATCATTCTTTACTTGCTGTTCACCTAAATTCCATGCATGATGGACTGAGGGCTATGAAAACAGAAATGCCTTGTATATAAAGCTAACCCTGTCCCTTGATCTGGCACAGCTTCTTTGCCTTGAGCTCTATAGAGCAACCCTGAAAATGATGGTGGTTTTCTATAAAGCCTGAGACTCTGCACTGCAAGTGAGCTTTATTGAGTTACAGCTACAATAAAATTGTTTAGAGAAGTGATTTCCACATCTGTTGCAGAAGGAAGACCATCTGCTGGTTTTCATTCCGGCTGAGCTCCAGTTCTCTAGTGCTATTTGATGACTTATTTGATCTACTTGCCTGTTTATAGACTTTTATTTAACTTGTTTCGTTAGGCAGTTTCTGAGTGTCAGAAATGCCCAACTTCAAGGGTACTGTTTCCAGCTCAAGAACACAACTGCATGTAGCCTGTCCTCAAATTCCTGGCCACTATCTCTTACTGAGCACCTGGTGCTACTTTATGAATTCATGATAAACAGACGCACGTGAGAGTGGCACTGTATCAGACTCTCCCGCATGTGGGAGTGACACAATATCAGACATGCCGAGGACAAGCATCCTCAGCAGAGGTCCAGTTGGTTACATTTCAGGCCACGCATCTGAATGAGGGCATTTCTGAAACTCAGAAATTGGTACATGATTGGTAACAGCTAAATTCTATTTGACCTTTTAAAACCTGAATTTTTAAAAAAATATATATTTTTCAGTTACAAAACTGAAATCAGTTAGCCTGTGATCAAAATCCATGGGAAGCAGTGTTCTGCCAGGTTTCCTTTGGCTTATTCCTTTGACTTACCCTCCTAGGGTACCTGTAAAAAAACAGTTTCTTAGCTCCAAACCATATTATTTATTAAATATTTTGATTTGAGTTAGCTTCTAGCAGCTTGTGATTCCCACAGGATTTTACAAAAAAAGATGTTTCAAACCATTTCCATTTATGAATTATTGTGCTTATTATGTATATACCCTTGGTAGCACAATGACATATTGTTAATGAATTATACACAAGTGGTTGTAATGAATCCTGTTTACTTCAGTTTTTTGTTAGGTAGTTTAATTTTTTATGCTAATGTCTTAAGATGCTGTGAGATTGCTTTCTGAAATAAACACTCACCCTCTTTCTCCAGTATAACAAACCCAGTGAGCTGGTTATCCCTGGCACAGTAAATGTCCTTCAAGACAACTTGGATGTGGTTGTGTGTTTAGCAGAGAGACATTATTATAACTGTGATTTTAATACATGCTACAAACTCACATCAATGTAAGTATAATTTTAGCTTTCTGTTTCAAATGTTAATTTTTCACTGTTTATGAATTGTCATGAGATCATGAAGTGTCATCAAGCCTAAGTGTACTTAATTCATAATTACTTTTTCTTAATAATTCATATTAGATAAAAGTAAATGCAAAAGGCTGAGCTGACATGGAATTAGTTATTTGTCTTTATCCAAATATGTAGAAAATGTTTTCTTTTTAAGGTTTTTATTTTATGTTGTGGGTTATATTAGTCTTAATGCGTGATTAAAATTACATCCAGTCCTAACTAGACCATTTAAAAGTTGGGAAGTTTAAAAGTTTTAAAAGTTTTAAAAAAAATTTTTACATTTAAAAGTTTTCTGTTTTTTCTATATGAATCATAGTTCAGGATCAATACACTGTAGGACAGAACTGCTTTCAGACAGAGAAAATAAGACCTCAAAATTTGATCACTCAGCTACCACTATTGGAGTGGAGCATTAGGAAAAGATCATCTTAAAAGAGGAGACCAAAATTATTTTTATTTGGATTGTGTAAATTGATAAGTTTCTATCTGTTCCTCAAGGGTGATGGTCAAAGACCCATTCCATGCCAACTGTCTCCCGTTACACATAGGAACGCTGGTGGAGCTCAGCAAATCAAATGGTAAACTGAGGACCTACTTAGTTTTCTCTGCCTGTGTCCTGTTGTTAAAGCATTTCTTTGATATTGATTGCAGATTTACCTTTACTGTATATGAAAAGTAATTATCTGTTGCTGTGGCTTGGCTTAAAAAGCTTTGATTTAAATAAAAAATTAAATGAAAACTTTTTTTTTATTAACAGAGCTTTTTTACCTCGCACATAGATTGGTGGATTTGTACCCGAATGGTACAGTAAGTACATTTATTTGATTCATTGATTAGCATCAAGGTGTTCATTAATAAACTTTGCATATAGATTTTCATGCTTGTAGGATTCCATAACGGGGAAAAAAATGCAATGGAAAAAGGTCCAGAAATGTTACTGTTAATGTTAATTTTACAAAGAACAAAAATTACCCTACAGGACAAAGAAATTTAACAAGTTCTGCCAAACTAAAGTTCTTAAATTGTAGTCAGTGCTTAAATGTTTTATTAAAAGCATTATTTTAATAACTCCAAGTTTGAGGCTAGTCAATATTGGCACCTAAACTTGGCATCCCATAGCAAGACTTCGCTGCATCTTTGATAATAAAAAAATGTGTTTTTCAGGACCTAGGTTAATGAAGCAATTAAGGGTCAATTCATTTTTTGGTAGCTTAAAAGTCATGTAATGGAAATTTTTTATATACCCCTGCCCTAGTGAGTGAAGCCAAGGACTTAATGAGAACATACAGTATGTATTCAATACAGTGTTGTTGAGAGCAAGGTTTTAAAAGATGTTGTCTTAAGTGTTAATTAGTGCAAATTATGTTTACAATGGTTGGTTTGACTCATTTTATTTTGAATAAGAAATCTGGGTAGGATAGGTTAGGTTTTTGATAGATGTGCATTTCCTCAGGTGTCATGGTTTGCTGTTGGATGCTATTACCTCATGGTTGGCCACAAAAATGAACATGCAAGAAGATACCTTAGGTAAGTACAAAGCTCGCAATAGGAGATTTTAAAAAGGTTCATGAAAGGAAGGAACATTAATGAAAAGAAGAAGTATTTCCTTCATTTTAAATAAGTTTCCATTTTTACTTGCATTGGACACATCTGCTATACCCCATTAATTAGAAAAACGCAGAAAGCAAAGAAGAAGAGAACTGTTTGGTAAACTTCCTAACCAAACCTTGAGTAACTGTGGTTTCTCCTTTCAGTAAAGCCCTTGCCTTGGAGAGAAATTTTGGTCCTGCCTGGATTGCTTTTGGGCATTCCTTTGCAGTGGAGAGTGAACATGACCAAGCTATGGCTGCCTACTTCACTGCTTCCAAGCTCATGAAAGGGTACGTCAGCATACAGTCAAAAAGTATCTATCAACTTGCTGTGCAAATAGTTCGATTCATGCTAAACATTTGGGTGGAGGACAAGACCCAGTTGCTGCCAATCTAGTGTATAAATATGGGCATTATTTTCCAACATTCATTGTGCCAAAGTCCTCCACCATCCCAAACTTCAGTGCCAAACAGCAACCTGTTGGTTGGGAGGAGGTTCCTACTGCCTTGTCCATACATCCCAGTGGTCATTCTTCAGACCACAAGACTTGAATCCAATGCCACACACAGCAATAAGGTCTGTTTCTGCATTCACATTTTCAAGTGTTGTCTATGTCTTGTGATATAATTCACTGCTTGTTTAGACTCTCATTGCTGCATGCTGTGATAGCATATAGGCCAGTCTCGCCTAGAAGTTTTTGCTTCAACTGCAACAGGCATTTTTAAGGTTCATTTTCTGGCGATTCGTGCACTGCTGATGAATGATCTGATCTCTTTCTATTCCCTAGTGATCTGAATTGTATGTCATTGGGCTTGTTGTCCAATACAAGAGTCTTAAAGAAAAATGTAGTTTATTTGCATCACAGATGTCAGGATTTTTGTTTTCTGTAAATGTACTTTCATGTTGTTCTGTGACCTTTGCTAAGAATGAGGGTTATGCAGCTATCTAACCAGGTTTGCTAGTTGGGGAAAAATGTTTGAATAGGCTGGGATTTTAAACCTGGAGATAAACATGGAACATTGTGGGTGACGGAATCAGGAATTTCCATTGTTTGCTTGTTTCTGTATAGTGTTTTCATTTGAGTATGTAGAATCTGAATACCACATACAGATCTGATTTCCTACATCTATTTTCTGTCTGATCTTGAAAAAATGAATGCATAAAACAATAGTTTACTTTGTACTTTTACTCATAAAAAACATGCTAAGTCACATCAGATGGTCCCCAGTACCAACATTTTTTTTGTACCAACAATTAAACGGCTTTCTGTGCTTATGATTAAAAAATACCAATTTGGAATTTGTTGGAATTTTCTTTTCTAAAAATATAGCTGTATTATAGGATAGGAGCTTCAGCTATTTAGGGTAATAAAAAGTTTTATGTTTTCTGTTACTTCAACATTTTGAACCTTATTCTCATTGTTTAGGCGATTGATCTCAAATATACTCTTACGGTAACATAATATTTGGTTGTCTCACAATATGTATCAGTCAGCCACATGATTTTTTAGTGCTTGAACCTGGTAGTCGTGTGTGTGCTTATGGAATACGGTAGAGAGCAAATGACACATCGGTTGCTCTGTTCAGTATTGGATAAGATCATTCATTCTTGTTTCTCAATTGTTGTTTAAATGCAGATAGTATTTTGAATTACAGAGTATTTGGAATATATATATATATTTGGAATGGGTGTTATACATCTGTTTACATGAATTTGGGAATAGCTACTCCAAATATATATTAAACTGTCATCAGCTTAGTGTGAAATCATGACTTTACCAGTTTTCATATTAACCATTTACATATTTTTTTGTCGTTTGCTTTGAATGTGTGGAGTAGATTGTTTATATCACAAATATTTCTACTTCAAAGTGCCACGACTACAAGCTTTAAAGCGAGAAAAAGTAAAAACTCTGCTTGGGACTGAACTTTATTTTTTATGTATAGTACTTCACGCGTTACATGTGAAGGAAAGGGTTAAGAGCACATTGTAGCTCTTAACTGTCTGGGCAGAAAAACTGCCTGAGAAGTAACAGAAGCAATAGATAAGGTTATGTGGCACTAAAATTGCACAAGATTTTGAAATAATGTTCATGGACTAGTAGTGAGTGGATGTCTGGTGTTGTAAATAAGCTGTCTTTGTCCTGTGATATCTTTGCTTTACGCTTTACTGCACAAATATGTTAATCATTCCTTTTTGTGCTTGTTTTTGTAACTGCTTGTCTATATAAATGGGAAAAGTTCCAGCTGGTACTTTGAATTGCCTGTTGCTCGTGTGGCTGAGCAATTCCTGTATGCATACATAATAAACTCACTGCGCCTTTCTCTGAACCTGACTAAGATAATTTCTTTTCTACACGTGCAATAATAGGGAAGCAGGCCATTCTGTGGTTGAAAATGGTTACATTTTTGCCTAAGAGTTGTTCTATGCTTAAACTGAATTTGAAGTCAGTGCACTACCTGCTCGCCATGAGCAAGTACTAATGCTTCTTGTACGTCTTCATTTCAACCATAAAAATACAGTTTCTGATAGCTTTACTACATCCTAGCTTTGATGCTAGTGGCTTTCCATTTGCAAATATATTCATTATTAAGATATTCACTTGCATTGTGAAAAACGGTATTTCCAGTATAGTGTCCGTGTGAATCAGTATTCCAGCAATAACCTGAATATAGAAGTGAAATCGGATGTTATTTTTTCAGAATGCTGATAGTCAGGATACTGCTATTGAAACGTCTGTACAGTTCATACTGTATATGTCATCTTAGTAAAAACTGTATTTCTGTACTGTCAATGTCATTTCCAGGTGCCACCTTCCAATGCTGTACATTGGCCTGGAATATGTTTTGACGAACAATTCCAAGCTGGCTGAGAAATTCTTCAGCCAGGCCCTAAGTATCGCTCCAGAGGATCCGTTCGTGATGCATGAAGTGGGCGTGGTGGCCTTTCAGAATGGAGAGTAAGAAAATCTTTTAGCTATATAGTATCTTTTATTTAACAGCATGGGGATACATTTGAATGTTATAAATGATATTAAGATTTTTTTTCTCTTAGACTGAGAGAGTTTATACTGTGTATTATATTACACCATACAAATACGTAAAAAAACAGTCAAATGTAATAATAAATAATAAAACATATAAATAGTTTTCTGTAGCTTCTTCTTAAATGCCAAGGTGACAGTGTTCAGGGGATTTCATGTAAGGTTGTTATGTGTTGCTGAAAGCACTTAAATATCGTGTGATGTCTGAGCTGTAGGTTATACTTGTGTACCCGCAAAAGTTACCAGGTCTCCTGTTTATTTTTCTTCCGTAAATGAATCTAATTTTTACAACTTTGCAATACATGAGTGCATTTCCCAACCTGTCGAAAACTTTATACAAGTTTTCTGATAAATATTGTGTGACTTTTCAGCTGGAAGATGGCGGAGAAAATGTTTCTTGATGCATTGGAGAAAATAAAAGCCATCGGAAGTGAGGTACTTGTGTAAATGTTTTCTCACCATCATCTTATTGAATCAGTCTGTAAGGAATTTTGTGCAGTTTTCTTTTTGGTTTCTGTGCCAGTAAACTGCACAGTTTTATTCTTAATAATCTCTCTCGAGACTCTAAACCTGCGATAGTTTTGTGTATGATCACTTTATCAACTTAAAATTATGTAGCATTTTTTACCACAAAAGCTGGTCTTAAACTATGATTAGGCTGTTGTATTGCTCAGCCTTGTGGGGTAATGGTTAGGACTCTAGATCCATAACGGCAAGGTGAGGTAATGATGTTATACCATTAAAAAGGTGCTTTATTAGGTAACTCCACTAAAATACCCTGATGTATAAAAGTTATATTCTTAAGATAAAAGTATCCTTCAAATAAATCCCCTAAATAATTAACTGAAAAGCTGTGCAAATGAAAGCAAAGTTGATATAGGACAGTTATTCAGGAGGTTGTGTTGTTGTGAATGTTAATTGGTTTTAAAAAGGTGGTATTCTTTCTGCTTAGTATTGAGCACAGCTCATTGTGAATTTTCTCATTTGAACTTATTTTTTTTACCTTGCTGCTTTTTCCTTCATGAACTCAAAACAGCATTCTGTAGACGATTTAAACAACAATATTTTATATCAGTCACTTTGAGACTTATCAAAATCTTAAAATTTCCCCGTTATCTATCAGTAAATGTTAAAATGATACAATACATTTAAGAAAAGTCTTTTGCTAATTTGAAACAATTTACAGATTTAGGATTTCATTTTTGATGGACTGGTAGTTACAAAATGTCTGAAGTTACTGCCTTCTACTATATGAAAAGAGGATGAATCTTGACTGAACTTCATCCTCCCAGAAGGCAGGTGGGAATGACCTGCTGCCCTTTATCTCCTGACCAACTGGAGAAGGACACATGGTCGGGTGACAGTTTAAAGACCAGGAAGTGGGGGCTTCTGGTGTCTGTCAAAGCCAGAGAGCAGAAAACATAGCAACTGACTAGTAGTTCAGAGTTTTGGTTTCTGTGTCAGCTTTAGACCTTAAAAGCACTGATTTTGTTTAGCCTGTTTTAACCTGGGGTGTGTCGTGTCAATTCGCGTTACCCAAGATCCAACTTGTAACGCATGCCTGCTTCACCACTGCACCCCAGGGAATTTCACAATACATATTAAATGTTTATTCTGAAATGCAAAAAAGGGACAAGCTGAATTGTCGTTTTGTTAATTTGCTGGATCAATGTCATTTTCTTGTTATGTGTTCTTGAGGTCTTTGAAATCCTCGTAGCTTTACTTCAGTGTGCGAAATTGTGTCACACAGGTTTCCCTGTAGGATCAAATCAAGTTCCTTTCCCTCGTCAAAGCTCATTGCTCTAAGTAAGGTCTGAAAAGGCCCTTATATCTGTATTGTCGTCTTGGATTACACAACAGACCATGGGTCACACATTTGTGGTTAGTTGGTCTGACAAGATGTAGGATTTGGAAGTCAGCTTTTTTTAGCTGTGAACAGAGGTGGTTTGCAACACTGCAAAAGTATCACAGTGATCCTAATTTTTGAACAAAGCATCATCAGTAACAGGTCTTGATCGAATGCGGTTTGGTTGAAAACTTTTTTTTTTGTTCCAGAATGGCTAAAGTATACCTTTCTGTTAATTGTTCCAACCTATGTACTTTTTAAAGTCATTTTTAATGTCTGCTTTCTGAACAATAAGTAGTACGAGCTCTTTACGGAGCCTTTTGGTGCCAAACAATATTTTTTTCAAGTCTTGTGATTTTTTTTTTAATTCTATGCCTTTAGTAAAGAGTGATCCTTTTACTAATTCTGCAGTCTTAGTGCCAGTCTTAAAGATGTTTGTGTCTTTCAGACAGTAAATTAATAAAATGCATGCAATTATAAGGTTAATGTGAAGACGTCTGCATTGTTATGTGTGCTTATTCTTATTCTCTCTTTGCTATAAACTATGCTTAACACTGCCATAATTTTGTTTTTGCTGTCTTTTTCAGGTGAATGTTGATAAATGGGAGCCTCTTTTAAACAATCTGGGTCATGTTTGTCGAAAACTTAAGTGAGTAAGCACTGAAGTAAACGAGTGAAGATTATGCTGACCATTACAGTTTTTAGGTCATAGCTTTCAGAACAAAAGAACAGTTACAAACGAGAGAAGGTCATTTGACCTATGAAGCTCATTCAGTTAATAGTAGCCAGCTGATTTAAGGATCTCATCCAGGCTTTACTTAAAGGACCTCGGGGTATTGGTTTCAACAACTTGTCTGGATAGCTTGTTCCAGACTCACACAACCCTTTGGGTAAAGAAGTGCCTTCTGCTCTCAATTTGAAATGCACTTCCTTGTAGTTTCCATTGCACTGGGCCTGTGAGAAAATCTATTGTTCGTCTGCACATTTTGTTAAATGTTAGGCCTTAACTGACACACAACTTTAAGAGCAAAAGTATTTCTACTGTCATTTTTCATCAGATGGATAATTTGCCTGCTCTTGCTGGCCTGCACTTGATCAATTCAGTTTTATCAAAGCCTTCTCGTTTTACCTTTGGCACATTAAAACATTCTTAAATCATTGTCTGTACTGAGGTTTAATAGATGATTTTGTCACAAGGCAGCTGTATTGTTGTACCATGTAATTTTTAAAACATATTGTATAACATCATAATTTTGAAATGTCATTCTTTCTTTGGTACCACTTAAGCAAATAGCAATTGAACCTTGCAGTGGAGGGCTGCAGTTATGTTTTTATGTGAGATGATATTTTACCTGCATCTTTATGCTGCTTACAATACAATGTGCCATAGGTGTCAGGCAACAACCTGTGAGCCATGCCAGGGTTTCAGATGTATTTCCTTGCAAGGAATTTAAAATATGCATGAGATGACAGAGCATTACTGTTGCTCTCAGAGACCAGCTAAACAGGCTGATGTGTGGAAAGGGATAAAATACAATTCTCCATTGTTTCTTCAGCCTTTCCAAAGCAAAATGTAATATAATATTTCCAGGGTTGTGGGTGCAGTAAAACAATCATTGCCCATTGCTTCAATGGTCTGCTGTAGTTCTCCTGTGCAGGTTACTTACCTGGCTGAACATTTTAATCTCTAAAAGACAAAGAATATGTTCTAGAGCAATTAGATTAAAAGGAGACCGATTTTAGACACTAACCCTAAGGACAAGCTATGGGAGTACTTAATTCTCTGGCTCTAATGATAAATTCTCAGCACCAATGAGTGTAGAAGTCAGGCCCTCATGAAGGGCAGCATCTCTAGAAGCTGTTGTTCACACACACGACTTCAGCCAAAGTAATAAAGAAACCACATTTTAAGTTGGGGAGGGGGCCTCACAAACATGAGTCCTTATTGGATTTAAAGGCATCTAATTCGTTATAAGAGCTTTTTAAAGATAATTAGTGCTCACTACAGCTAGCTTCCATGTGTAATTCACACCTGTGTAGTTGTTCCATCTTTGAAAGAATTCTGCTTTCTGAATTGTGATATCACTGCTGTCTGCACATTTTTCAAAATATAGCCAGCTTGAGGTCCCCACTTTTTGGACTAATGCAGTGTTCAGAAATTTCAACCTCCAGTGAATAACAAGAATAAGAAACGCAAATATTTCTCAGTGTTAATCCCGGAAAACAGGTGAAATTTGCGATTCCCAAGCTGGTGTAGTGCTTCTTTTGTTATTGATGACCCACATTAAGTACCACTTCCTTCAGTGCTTTTCTGGCAGGCTTCCTTTTGCTGTTGCTGTATAATTGAGTGAACATCACGAGAGGAGCAGCAGTTGCTAGTGTGATTCTGTTCCTCTTCAGGGTCTAAAAACAAGCTTGTAAATTTTTTTAAAAAAAAGATTCAAATTGAAGTGTTCAGTATCTTCCTCAAAGGTGGTCTATTATACTGTAGGTGACAAGAATGATTAAAGAAAATTCACCAGTTTGTGTCATTCTCCCCTTCCATAAATAATTCACAAACGTGGGCCTGTAATTTATGTTCTCAATCTGACGTCTTTAATTATGCAGTAAACAGACATTCACTAGGAAAGGAGCTGAACTACATACTGTATATGAAGATCACTCTTCACATGCTTGTCCTGTCTTTTTTACACCTCACATTCATTTGTGTTTCTCAAACAGATCAGTGCAACCTGAGACATATTGTACACTTTAGTGAAAGGGTTGTAACAGCTCTATCAACTGAAGCATTTTTGAGACTTGGTTTGAATTGAGTTTTAATGTACAGTACATGTTCTAATATGTGTTTATGTGGAATAAAGAAGACGTATATCTGAGTAAGAGAAGCCTTAAAAGCCTATAAATGTGCACTATGGAGTCTAATTGGAGTTCCTCAATTTCAATTTTTTGTTATACACGTATGTATACATGACCATTAGTATTTAAGGGGTGTGAAGAGCCTTCTTTTAGAAACATTAAATAATATTCCTGACAAACTTTATCTCCTCTTAGGAAATATGACCAAGCTCTGGAGTACCATCGACAGGCTCTTGTACTAATTCCCCAGCATGCCTCGACATATGCTGCCATTGGATATGTGCACAGCCTCATGGGAGACTTTGAGAGTGCCATTGACTATTTTCACACGGTAAGTTTCATGCTTTCAAGTCAAAGTTAGCACAAAAGCTCAGCAAGTTTGACAGTAACCTTCTGGCTTAAATCAAGCTGTCTGTTGTATCTTTTTGACTCATTAAGATAAGATCACTTTATTAGCCATATACAATTTCTTTTATTAGGAATTTGTCTTTTCACATACCCCAGCTTGATCTCCATGAGACACACAGACAGGGAGAGAAGCTTCGGGTCAGAGCGCAGGGTCAGCCATTTATGCAGTGTCCCTGGAGCAGTTGGGGTGAAGGGCCTTGCTCAGGGGCCCAATGGAGTAGGATTCCTCTGCCGGCTGCAGGATTCATTGACATGAATGTTTTCTTTAAAGCCCATCTTTGATGCCCTGCTTTGATACAATTCCAGTAGCTATTCCCTTTTTTCATTTTTGTTTCTGAACGTCATGCTTGAATTTTAAAAATAATTTCTGTATAATGTTCATATTGATGGTTTTAATTAGCATACAGAGGAATTCTTAAGTTGGTCTCTTAAGATGAACAAGAAGCAGTTAAAAGTGTGATGTTTTTAATTGAGCTAATTTTACTCCATTAGTAATTGATAACTTCCTTGTGTTTTTAATTTGCTTGTTTCATGACAGGCCCTTGCTGTTAAAAGAGATGATGCATTTTCTGTGACCATGCTGGGGCACTGTATCGAAATGTACATTGGTGATGAGGAAGCCTACATAGGTAAGTAAACAGTTTTTACCAGCAACCTCATTAGTGATTATTGCAAAGTGGGGGTGGCGGTGAGCTTAATGTGTAAATACATAACTAATCGAATTTGAAACTCATTTTAGGAACTGACCTCAAGGACAAGCTCCGCAGCCCCCTCAGTACACCTGCCCTGATGAAAATGCTCAACACCAGCACAGTGAACTCCACCACAGCCAACACCAGCTCAGTGGACACCAGCGAGTGCCAAAATCAGACTCTCGAGGAGAGCAGCATCATGTCTTTAGAAACTACACCTCATCCTGACAAATCAGCTGGGACTGCTCCTCGACCTATTGTCCCGTTTGAGTTTGACGTGTACGAAAGTGACATGATGTTAGAAACATCCATGTCTGACACCAGCACGTGAGGCATATCATTTTCCTGGGGTCATTTTCAGATGTGTTGGAGGAAAACGTCTCCTGAGGCAGCAGCGAGGAGAAAGCAGGCCTGAACCATCCCCATCTAAAATGGGAAAGCACAGCAGCCAAAAAAGTCAACTGTCTCAAAATCGGCTCCCAGTGCCCAGCTATGTATTATCTACCTGTGGATTTTTACATCATTGAATAAATAAAATGTTCTGAACAGAACGGCAGTTTTTCAAATGGATGCATTCCTATAATAAACAGCATGTGAATTGCTTTTTACAAGTTGTTTTTAAATTTATGCAGTCCTGACTGTTTCCACAAAAAAAATCACGTTCTTATTATTGGTGTCTAAAGAACTTTTTAGGGTTTGATTCAACAGCTAAGAGTGAATGAATGAGGTAATATAAATTTTCTCCCACAGCCAAAGAACGACTATCTATGTTGTCTGTGTTAATTAGTCTCTCTGAATGTATGTTTGAGTGAGTGTTTTTGTGCTGTGTTGGACTGGTGTCCCCTGGTGTGTCCTTGTCTGACAGGTTTGGCAAAACCCTGTATTGGACTAAGCTTTTATTAAAGACAAAGATCAGATTCATATCCCTTTCATATAGTTAATGGCATCTTTAGGTTCCGAAGTCCTCATCTCATTTAAGACATAGATGCTGCAGCCTGGAAAACACCATGCGTATGCAAAATTATTTGTTTTTAACCTTGTTGATAACATGTTTTTATGCCCTTGTTTTGGTAAAAGATGTGTATTTTGACAACAGAGCACACCACAACATTTTACTAGAAGTATGTATCAAGAGGAAGCAGCCAGCATCGGCAATTCACTTCCTTTCAGCAGATTCTAGTTTGGTGGAATTTTGTCAAAAATACAAAAAATACAGAATTATGACCGATAAAAGCATTTAAGAAAGATCCATAACTAAAAGGAATCTTAATGGGTGATAGACTGGGATGTTTAATGCCAATGGGACTGTTAAATCTAAGTTGTTATAAAGAATGAAATTTGACAAGGGGGGGAAATGAGACTATTTCTTATATAGGGTACAATGGTCAGATGTTTTTTAGGAACTTTGATATTTACAAGTTTAATTGGTATTTGAATACCTAGCTGCATTTTGTGTTGGTCAATGAGGTTTTCTCTTCTTAATGAAGAAGCTTCTTGCTCGAGGTTGTAATCGGATACAGGAGAAAATGTCTTAATCCCTTTCTCTTAACCAAGTACTTTCCTTCACTGGATCATCCATGTAGACATTGATATAATTCTTTAGGTTCCTACATAGTGAATATGTATGTCATAATGGGTCCTTTCTTATTTAACTGGGTACTATCATTGTTCTGCTATCTTCATACTTGATGACATGTGTGATTGCTTTGCTGTAATTCTTTTGCAGTGGCTTCAAGCAGTGCTTAAACCATACAGTCCTACGATGTCTGCACTATAGACACCATTTCCATGTCTTTAAACTGCCGTCATACAGTATGTCCTGTTGATGAATTATGTTATTATACAAGTTAGGACCTTTCCCTTTACAAATGAGTCCACTCTCAGGAGCACATGTAGCTGAAAATGTTTATTTTATAAATCCTTGAAAATCCAGTAGATTGTATAATTGAAGTGCGTGCCACATGCAGCAGCCCTTCACAGGGTCTGACATCGATGCTGAAATGTCTCTTTGGAGAGCACTTGCATCAAAGCTCCACCACACTTCAAAGACTGGCTGCCGATATGAGGGGGGGTGGTGGGGGTGGACATTCGGCAGCAGAAGTAATCATGGGAGTACATTCTGTAGCCTGCTTACAGATGTTTTAGCCGCTGGTGGACAGTGATTAAACGATCTGAAGCTTTTCATCCCTGATGGAGAAACGGCGATGGGCTGCACTCCTTCTAAATCTAAAGCCACCTACACCCACGACAAGGTCTGGAGAGATCTTGACACCTGCTCCACGTTTGTTTCCAGCCTCAAGAGCTCTGTCTCTACCCCTGAAAGGCCATCACCTCGGCCGCGATTGGAAAGCAGCAACATTAAACAGAACTTTCTGAGCGGTAAGTGTTTTAAGCAGGTCTCATAACGTGAAAGCCTAGTAAGTGCTGGTCAAGGTCATGGAGGTAAGAATCTCTTTATCTGGTTACTGTGTTCTTGGTGCCAAGTACTGGAAGCCCTCTTTGCCTGATAAAGTAGTTTTTTGTCAGAGTGTTTCCAGAATTCAGTGCAAAATACTGAGATCTAATAGTTACACTTGCATTGAATTTCATTTTGCTTATTCCCACTTGCACTATGGAAAATTAAAAAGTGTTTTAAGAGAAATAAACTGGAGTTTCCTTCTGCGTTGGTAGTTCTAAAATGTTTAACCTCTAATAAATCAAAATTAAGACTAATGTAAAATGTGGAATGTATCATAAACATTTAGACTGAGATGTGAAAACTATTCTTAGATGGACATATTCCATAGTTTAGAATGTTTAAATGTTAGTACTTAGAAAATTTAAAAATGTGTAAAATAATGTCTTCTTATAAGTCTCAATCTTTCTCTAATATGCTTGTCTGCTGTCTGAAGTTTGTCAGAAGAATCATATTTTAGGATGTGCATTAAAACCACACCAGCTGAGTGTTAGTTTTCTAAAAGCTTGAATAAATTCCTTATAAGAAAGCACTTTAACATTTATTTAAACGTATGGTGCCTTGCAAAAGTGTTCACCTCTTCTGAAGATGCCCCATTTTTTTTAAAGTGAATATTTCAATCATTACTTTAAAGTTCAAACTGAACACTTATGGGTGAAAGATGTTAAATGTTAGCAAAAACTCCAGGGAAAAACCCAATACTAGATTATGTTGATTGCACAAGTGTGCCACCCCTGTGTTATGATATGCAGAAATTAGTTTAGGTGAACTGTAATGTTCTCAGTCAGGTGGAACTTTTCAAACAAATATTCAACTATGAAGACTGAAAAGCTTTCAAAACAGTTCAGTAAATAAGGAAGAGAAAGACACAAATCAGGAGAAGGATATAAAAAATTCTAATGACTGAATCTTAAAAACACACTTCAGTCTGCTAAAGACCTAAAAATGGGATGAAAATTCACCTTCAGGGAGAACATTGTCCCAACACACAAGGCCAAAGCTACACTCCAGTCAATGTCTTTGAGTGGCCCAGTCAAAATCCTGATTTAAACCGATAGAAAATAGGGGGCAAGACGTGAAAATTTCTGACCCTCAACAATTCCCAACTAACGTGATAGAGTTTAAGCCAATTAGCAAAGGGGAAGGAGTGAAAATTGCAGCGTTCCATTGTGTAAAGTTAAAAAAAACACAAGAACTTGAAGCTCTAATTGACACCAGAGGTGCTTCCACAGATTATTGATTTAGTTGACTCAGGGGAGAGAATACTAATGCAATCCGTATATTTTATTATTGATTTCAATTTCTCTTTGCAGTGCTTGCCAACCTTTTCACCCAATAAAAGCGTTCAATTTCAGCGCTGACGTTTTAAGTAAAAATACTTATAAATCTTTATATCTTTATTATTTTTTAGTTCAACAAAACGGGAATTCAATATACGTATTCATGGGCGGGGGGAATACGTGTGCAAGACACTAGACACAGACATTACCGCTAAACAACTCGTGGTGTCCAAGTCGTATTAAAAATGAAATGGCCTTCCAATCTGCTTTTTCTGGCGTAGTTCCTTCTCCGGGCTATCACAGCAGAGCGTTAAGTCAGCCCAGCAGCCCCGACACGTGGAGCACCTTCAGCTCCCCGAGTGCTACGAGCCCCCTGTGCAAACCGCAGGCCAGCGTCAAGCCCAGCAGCAGCGACAGCGACTCCTCCGACAGCGAGGCCCCCGGCCAGCACGGGAGATGACAGAGACAGCCCAGGCGCAGGGGATGATGGCTTTTCACATGCCGCTCGGAACTAACGAACACAGAACTGACTGACTGGCAGGCCGTTCTGGAAAAAACACCTCTTTCCCGTTGCAGCCAGTGAAATGCTTTTCCTTCACTCTTAGAGTTTCAGTCATCAAGGTCTCATCAGTCTCCATTACTCTACACCTCCTCAAATCTGTAATAAAAATAAAATTCGGCTACAGTTGTGTTGACAGTTGTGTATAGTGATGCTTGTCTTTATTTTTTTTAATGCTTGGGATAAAAGCCCAATGTGAAACTGCTTTTTAAAAATCTTCTGGTTGATCTTAAAGGCTCCTGTAAATAATTATTGTGTGTTGGGATAGCAAATGAATTATTAAAGAAATAGATTAAAGATGGGAAAATTGTAAATAGATTGTACCAGGATTGAAATCTACATAGCAATGTCACTGTTAAACTAATCCACATATTGCTAAACAAAGGAATATATTTTCTGAGTTCCATTGCATATGGTTATATTTTCTATTAAGGGTAGAATTAAGTAATTAACTGTGAAGTGAATGAATAAATAGGAATCTAAGCTATAAACAGTTTTGTTTTTATCTGTCTTGTGCTTCAGTGTTAACCTTTTAACTAAAATGTGTTTAAAGCATTGAAGTGTATTTGTGAATTATACACTGATGTATAACCAGGTGTGAGTTGTTTGAATAACTTTTGAATGTGCTCAAAGCTGTCATCATATTAAATAAACTAGTGCTGTTATTTCAGTTGACAATTTTCCACATTTTGACTAAACTTTGGATTAAATCAGTTCTTCAACTTCCCTCCCTCGCCCACAAATCACACATTTTAAAATCCAGCACTGTGTCGGTGGCCTCTTGTTTTTGGCTTTTATATAACAAAATCATGGTCATGAAATACTGTGTTCTGTCACATGGGATGAAATGTTAACTCTGTTTTAGTACAGCAAGAAACAGCTGGATTATCCTCAGTTTTGACAGTATAAAACAGCACTTGTCCTTACTTTAACTAGAGACCATTTATACGGTAAAGCCAGTTTATGTATGGTATGTGTTACAGTAACCACTAATTTTTACATTTCTTGGGATGTTTGCAATACAGAAAGATGTCTTCTGCTTCTAAATTGTGTAGTATGTAGTATTTACCGTTCTGTGGTGTATACAATTGCAATATAATACAACTATCCATGTGTAAATGAAGACAGATACTTGAAATTTTAGGATGTCAGTCAAAACATACTGTACAGTATATTCCTTCATAAAAATGACTATGCTTTAATTCAGCAAAATATTGTATTAAATTAAAAATTTACTGTTGAAACACAATTCCAAACATTGTAGGTATAAATGTGGCAACAATATAATGGAAACATTGCATTTGTACTGTGCATTTCCAATTTCCCTGATTAGAACACCAATACTGATAAGTTACAGTAGTATGATATTGATTATTATAATCACAATTATTTAGATAAGCTTGTGTTGCCTCCGGTTGTTATTGATAAATTGCAATAAACGCATGAAACAGTTTCAGACAATAGAAGTTTATTTTGTCTTTTTGTAATGGATAAGTTGGTTTGTTTGGCATTAAGCAGACACTTATATAACTCAGAAATACCACTGAATCAGCAATTGCTACTGATGGCACAAATCATTTTTCTACATTGTTCATTGCAATATATTATGCTTTTTATAAAAGCCTTACTGACATTTTGCTATAGTATTTCATAACAATGTATTTCATTGGACTTGCACATTTTGTTTTCATGCTTGTAAGAACTCAAAAATGTCGTATTCATATCCGCTCAATAGCAACCGTACTGCCTCACTGCCACATTGCTTCCTTGCAGTTTTGTATGCCAATGGAGCATAAAGCATTGGAAAAAGTGCTGAAAATTCCTGCTGGCAGATCAAGATATTTTTACTGTCCATAAAAAGGATGTTTCAGTTATGTCTCAGAGAGGTCATCATTCCACAGTATATTTGCAAAATGTTTATACCATACCAAGGTATTATTTTTTTCAGAAACTTTATCTTAATCTGACCTCATGGTTAAAATATTATGAAAGAAAACTAATTGTTTAATAGTTTTATTTCAAAATGAGAATTGTTTATAAAATAAGAGCAATAGCGCTGAGTGCTGAACTCCCTCTTTCATTTCATGTTGGTCCTGGTAGCCCGCTCGGAGAATTTGTAGGTCCACCATGGATGAAATATTGCTGCCACAGCTGGTCCCTGCACTGAGTGGAGCCTGCAGTTGCTCCTGGGTCATTGCAAATGTAACTTCATTACTTTACAGAGGTTTAAGTGAGGAGCTGCATCAGTGTGTGTTGGCTGCAAAGGAGCAAGTAAAGTTTAAGGTAACACCTGAAGAAGGCAAGACAGCCAAAATGCTCCTTCTAATTTTCAGCATGGAGTTAATTTTACTTGTTCTTGGTGACTTTATATTTTTAACTCACTATTTTTTTCCAATTGCTTTTATGGAATCTGCTACTGGGGAAGTGTGGTTTGCAGTCTTTCTATGTTTAAATAGGGCCAATATACAGTCCATCAACGGTCACCACGCAGTTTGGCTGAGCTTGAACAGTTCTGTAAGGAGGAATGGGCAAATATTCCTGCCTCTAGCTATACCAAGTTGATAGAGATGTATCCAAACACACTCAAGGCTGTAATTCAAGCAAACCACCAACTATTAACTCAGGGGGGTGTTCTCTTATCCAACCCAGTTATTATCCAAGCTTTCTTTTTTTGGATGTTGCACTTTATATACCCACTGTATCGTGATAAGTAGCAGATTATTCACTTTAGCTGCTTTTGAGTTCATCCAGGCTTTATTATAAATTATCATGGCTTGTTTTATTATGCATTTAACTTATTTGATGAAAACATTTGCACAATTTTCTATACTTTTCTCCAGTTTCAGTGCTTGTGTCATTGATGGCACTTAATGGTAACCATCATTGGCTTCTTGGGTATTAGTATGGCTTGTTTTTAACAGCCATTAGGGACTGGCGTCCCATTTAGGGTGTACCCTGCCTTACACCATTACTTCCTGGGAAAGGCTCTGGCCCCCCAGCAACCTTGTACAATCCGGGAGCCTATCCCCGATGATGCAGTTACAAAATGAATGGATGTTGGTAACAAGCCCACTGCCAGAAAACCATTAGAAAGAGACTCAAGGAACATGAAATTATAGAATGAGACCAGTAACCTACATTATTATCTCATTAATGCTTTCACACTGACTTCAGTCTTCTTTTGGGAAATGTGATTGTAATCAGATTGGATTATCACATTTAATGGATATATTCCTATGACATATACACTTTTCAATTACCCATACTTAAATATACTAATTTCATTTTTACTTTGACCGGTAAAGATTTCTTATATTTATGTCTAATTAGTAGGAAAATATCTGTTTCCTCGTTGGCGTAAAAGCACAAGGGTGTATATCTGTACAATTAATACACTAAAAACTACTGTGAACACTTTTTTTCCAATACAGACTTCTGTCGTAGACAACATTTATCAATAAAAATATGGTTTACTGTAATTGTGAGTCATATTACTTTACTGATTAATTCTTATTCAAATTCATTTTATTTCGCTTTTTAATACAATGTTTTATGAGACCAAGGTTGTCCGAGTCGGACATATACGTACTGTAGTCATTTAATCTGTTTAAGTACCGGTAAGAAACGAATAGGGACTTTTAATAATTAATCACTTTGTAAAGGTAATTCCTGTTTCAAACATTCTACTTCTAACATTTTCGATACCATACAGTAAGTAAGCAGAGTTCCTCAGAAATGTACTATAAAATATAGAGGTATAAATGTGATTATTCCGATTGCAAATTATGAAGATTAAAAAACCAACACAACCCATCATGTGTTTTTACTGTTTAGAAACCGTGTCGAAGAATGTAATGATTTAACGTCAGGGAGCAAAGAGTAAGCATATGGAAAAATGTCTGGAAAAAGGCTTATCTTCTGAAAGACATTATACAGTAATTCATTCAATTGAAAAGTATGGCATGCAAAGGACCCTCTCCGAGAGAGGAATTCATACACGTGGTTTGTCTCCTTAATTTTGCATGCTCGTCTCCACATACCCCGGAGCACGTACTATATTCCAGCCACCTGTCGGGCGATGTGTAAACCGGGACAACAGTCCAGGAGGGATCATGTTGCTTTGATAAAGAGCTGGATGCCCTCGCAAGTTCAAAGTATTTCAGAAGTGAGCTACAGTAGAAGATGGAGCTTGTTACCAAAACCTCGCCCTGCTTTCTGATGCTGTACTGGGTCACTCCAGCGCTCTCCTATCCGACCGGAGCCCCTGTGAACGCTTGTGTTTCGATGACACCAAACCACAACACGAGCGCTTCAGACACGGATTCTCCCTATACCGTTAATATCACTGAGACTGCCTACAAACATGGACAAATGATAAAAGGTGTGTTAGATGCGTTTATTTCGTTACATATAGTTATAATTCGCCTCTCAAATTATTTCTTTTGTCGTTTACATGATTCAAACTTTAATCGTCATTTCGTACAGCTACTGTACAACCTGTTTCCATAAGTCGTTCAGACAATTTTGATAGTATTTTGTTACATTCATTTGCAAGGCTTTACAGCATTCATTATGTGTTAATCTGTAAATAATATGTTAGAGAAGTTTTTAATACTGTAAATTGACACCTACGATGATACAAAACTATATATGAAAATAAAAAAAATAATTGTTTCCTAAAATACACGTTTAGTCACAAGTGAACTATTCAGCGATGTGCAACTAAATTTGTTAGCTGTTGATTGTATTACAGTACTTTTTTTTTCTAGTGAAAATTATGTCATCGGAACCATACAGGGGAATTTTTTTGCAAGCGAGGCATTACAATTCTTCCACCATCGCTGGAAGCTGGAAAGACTTACCTGCAAATATCCAAACGATAAATGTAAGCCCCGGAATTCACTATGATTCATATTTTAAATGTCTGAAGGAGATTAATATCTTCTGTGCTATGTTAAAACATTTATTCTGCTCTGATATGCTATCATATTATTTCCTGCGATTATTCCATATTGATTTACTGCATATTCTTGAACAATGAATATTCTCTAAACGCTCAACACTTTGTAGTGACCTAAATTTAATGTAGGTACAATAATATAAATATAAATGGTTTAAAGTCAAAAGTTAGAAGAGAACTATTGATGCTTAATTAAACCATGCCTGCTAAAAGTGAATTGCACTCTTTTGTGCTTAGAAAAGGCAGAGTTCTTGGGATAGTACTGGAAGGCTGGAATGACTGATAAACGTTAACGATTCGTCTTCTGCATGAGCTCAGGGCATGGATACATGTTTTGTAAACTTTATAGAAATTTGTAAAAGAAAACAATGCCAGAATGCCAAAATCATTGGACAAGGTGGTGGTTAAATTAAATTAAATTATTGTTTTTTTTTCCTAAAGTGTGGATCTGGAACCAGTAATGCAGTGACACATACCTCCAGAACTGAAAAACCTCTTGGATTAGTTTATACCTGGATAGCTCCGTCCTCTAATGGTCCTGAAAAAATTGTATTCCAGTAAGTAAACCAACTGTTTACCACTACATAAAGGCAAAATGACTAATGGTGGTCAGTGCTGTTTTTAGTGAATACAATACTGTGGTATTTTTGCAGAAGAGAAAGGATAACAGCAAATTAAAATAGCACCTGTAATCCTTTTGCTAAAGTCTCTTACAATAATTCAGGCAGCCTTCCTATACTGTGTAATCTTTTTTGAGTTTACTCTTCAACTGACTTTAAAACTTGCATTTTTAAAGCTTGTATGCGATCAATACATACACTTACAAATGCAAGTTATGTTGGAAATATTGCTAGGGCTCTGGGTTTATAACTTGAATGTTGTGGGTTCAAATCCTGCTGGGAGTGCTGATGTTGTAGCCTTGAACAAGATCCCTCAATTCATTTGTTCCAGTAAGATTCCCTGCTTCATAAATACTGAAAGAACAAATGTAAATTATTTTGGATAAAACTGTTACCCACATGTATTAGTAATGACTAATCCTGCAGTGTTAGTTCATGTTAATTACTATATATGGAAATTTGTAGGAATGGTGAAGTTGTGTTTTGTTGTTCAGCCAGGTTGGAAATCTGTAGGAGCTGTTGAAAGTTGTAAATATAAACAATATGTACACAAATATGTACGTACATGAATGTGTACACAAATGTGTATGTGTATGTGCAATCAGTCTGCATTCTGTTAGACTTTTATCATCAGACTAATCACAATGTTGTCTACAATTTTGCATTGAACATCACTTGTGCTTGAGGATAAACTGTACTCGTAAGCAGAAAAGCATGAAATGATGAACAAAAGCAATAATTTGATATTTAGATCCTTGGGTCATTGTGATGATATACGTCATAAAGTTAAGTATTAAACTTAATTTATGATAAAAGCACACAAATTATTTTTTTGAGTAAATCTGCTTTTTCCATCAACTCTTTTTTTCTCCTAGCCAAAAGCCATTTTTATTATTTTCCTTAAAAGGATACCAAGATCTAGAACATGTACTTGTACACATTATCCCTGTCCTCTCCAATATCATGTTACTATTCATATAACATGGTTTTATGCTCATTTCTCACATGCAGGAGTTCAACTGGATTAGGAAATGACGGATAGATATACTGTACTTGTAATTGATACTGCTCTATAAATATCGTGGTATGCTGTAATACCAATGTAATGTAATAATGTAAGTGTTGGTTTTGTCTTTGCTTGAGGGTAGGACATGTAGCCATGGACAGTGGTGTCTGAATCAATTACATAATCTAGGGGGGATGTACTTGACACTGTGTAACTGAGGGGTCCCCAATCTGTGATCTGGCCCCCACCCACCTGCTGGTTTTCACTCTTATTGAAATGAATTACTTTACCGAATCCTTAATTCAACTAACACGTTGCTTTAATAGAATTTTTTCAAGTTTAATTTTCTAATAGAAATGGGGATTTTATGTTTCTTTATGACATGGAATAGTTTGAATAAAACTTCGCAATCCGTATTCAAATCTTCAAATGAATCCTGTTATTAAGGCTAGTAAGGGTTCGGTTGTGTAACAGGGAGCTCAGACGAAACAGAAACCAGCAGACGTGTGAGCAGAAGAGATCTAATAATTGTTTACGGACCCTCAGGGCTACCGTTGTGAAGAACAAGACAATATTCTGGACAAACATCAGATCTACTGAGCTGCAGTTAGGTCAGTCTTTTTCCATTACTTTTCCACCCATTTGTGTGCACTATTCCATTGAAATACAGACTAATAAAGTTAGAATTCTAAATTTAAACATGCAGTAGGTGCTATTCCTGATAGCGTATTTTAATAAAATATATTACTGACCTATACAACACCTATACATATTTTTCAAATCAAATGAAACCCTTGAGAATTTAACTTTATATTGTGTGCACCCTAAACTATTTTGGATAGACCTACAATATTTACTTAATGGAAATGTAAATCTAAAAACACAGTAAATCCATCAGTTTTCAAACTACTTCATCCAATTCAGGCTCACATGGGAGCTGTAGCCTATCCTGGCATTAGGCACAAGGCAAGGTACACCCCTGGCAGGATGCCAGTTGATTGCAGAGCACACACAGACACAAACACACACTCACACCAGGGCCAGTTTTCCCAGAAGCCACTTAAACTACCTGTCTGTCTTTCAACTGTGAAAGGAAACCAGAGTACCCAGAAGAAATCCACACTATATAAACTATACAGAGATAGCACCCCAGGAATTGAACCCAGGGCTCCAGTGCTGTAAGGCAGCAATACAAACCATTGTACCACCATATCACCTTCTAAAATGTGAAAGAGAATAATATATTATTACTACTTTAGCAGCTATGGTAAGGATAACAAGGAATTACATTATAAAACGTACTGATTCATGAATAGCCAGATTCCAGATTCATCAAATGAGTGTGTTGAAGACTTTAACGTTTTTAAATAAAAATTGGAAGATACGCTTCCTTTTTAGAGTGATGTTAAACAGGAAAATGTATGAAAACATTATTTGGAAAGAACAACATTAATTTAATTTAATATAAGAACACACTGTATTTATTGCCCGTTATGTACTCTCAATTCATCTTTTATTCAAATGAGTAAGATCTAAAGAGAAATCTCTTATTATACAGAAAACATTGTGATTTATTTGCAAGCTTTCAAGATTTGTGTGTGTGTTTTTTTTCTAGACACCAGTGGAGCAGCCTCAGGCCTGAAAACTAGTGTCTCAACTCTAATGTTGCTGTTGGTGCTGGTTGTCATCTACTCTATTTGAGTCCAGTTTGTTGTTCTTTGATATTCGGAATAATGTTTTGGAAAACCCCTGTCTGTAAGCTCCCTGCTCAGTGCGGGGGAATTACTGTACACTTAATATACAAATCATTTTAATTTAATATTTTAAAGATTGTGTAGTTTTGATACATTTAATTACTCTAAACTATAACTCAATACTGTGAGTTCTTATTAAGTAGTATGTGAGTTACTTTGACTTTATTTGTCTGTGAATGTCTCTTTGATATAGACTCTTTCATGCTGTGCTTCCCTAAGAACAAGTGTTTTGGCAGTCATATGGTAATGTGCAATAACTTGTATTTATCAGCTTCTTTTACCAATAAAAACCATAGATGCTTGCCAGTCACAAAACACCTTTTTTTAAAAAAACTGAAAACATTTTCAGTACTTGTTTAGCAGCCTTTAGGTTAATTTGTCATATATCTCTGTATTTCTAGTAAGTCACAGAATTTTGTAGAATACATTTGATTTATTTCAATTCACACAAGTGTTTCATCACAGCTAGCTGGGTGTCTGTGGAGAAAAAAATAATGAATGAATGTGATTAGATGTGTTTAATATATTCCACTGTTCTGTGTTATTGTATTCATTTTCTTCCACCTACTGCATGTAAAACATTTTAACTGGTTATGTTACAATACTTCAGGTATCACTGTGTGTATTCTCTTTTTATTTTACACACCAATGTAATTTTTTTCTAAGTACTTCTTCACACATAATAGCACAAACTGGGAGAAATGGACAGTTTAATTAATTTACATGTGCACAGTTTGTCAACAGTTTGAGAAGACTGGAAAATAGCTTACTGTACTTTACTGTATGTGCATATAAAGAGCTGATTTCTGTGGAAAATACTTATTTTTGAATAATATTCATACACAGTTAAGAAAGCATATTTGTGTTACAGAATTTGTGATGAGTTCCCATTGACTCTTTCTTTGTTACTGTCTTCGTGGGCAAACTCAGATTTTATCCCTACATTCTTGTAATACATGTCCATACAGACACACATAGACATGCCTGTATTCCCGTTGGCTCTCATTTAATGTTGATTTACTCCACGTGGTGTGGAAGTACATTTGAAACATATTTTTTTACTTAGTTAAAATTTAGAAGAAGCCATTTGGTTAATATAAAGTAATTTACAATATACGGTACCAATAAAAAGTTTGAGTACACCTACTTGAAACCAGGTTTTTCATGATTATCTGTGCTTTAAACTGTATAAACATGTCTCTAAACACTTAATTTTTAATTACATGATATGTGTACTTATAACTACATTTCAAATGTTAACTTTTCATTTTCAATAAAATGAACACCCAAAGAAAGCAGATTTTAGTCTGAAACCCAGGTTAGTTAAAATTGAAAAATGTGTATAACATGGTGTTAGAACACTAAAAGAAGTTAAAAATTGTCTTTGTTAGATGTTCTCATGGTTAACTAGCACGTTACCTCATTTACCTTTTGTCACCAATTATTGGTAAATAGGTGAGGGTCCATGATTACTACAAATATAGGGAGCATGGGCAAAAATGTGTAATTCTTGAATGAACATGGCAAAATACTGTATGCTCAGCAAGCAAGGAAAAAGGACAGTCTGTAATTACTTTAAGAAATGAAGGTCAATCTTTAAGACAAATTACAAGAACTTTTCAAGTGTCAGTAACTGCTGTGGCCAAGACTATCAAACGATATGAAGAAACTGGCACTCATGAGGACCGAAAAAGGCCAGGCAGGCCAAAGGTGACCTCAGAATTTCAGAATACGTTCATTAGAGTCACAAGTCTGCGAAACCGGAGACTAACTGCCCCTGAAATACAAGCTGAGCTCAATGCAACTAGAAGTACAGATGTTTGAACATCAACTGTTCAGAGGAGGTTGCGTGAAGCTGGCCTCAAATGTCCAGTTTTTGTGTTTTTTGGCCCAGGCAAGTATCTTCCTCTTATTCTGGTTTCTTAACAATGGTTTCTTTGCAGCAATTCTTCCTGGTAGGCCAGTTTCTTGATATTGTTTGATAACAAACTTTTTGACTGGTACTGTATATTAAGGAATGCCACCTCATCTTCATTTTGTCAGTTAACTGTCAGTTTCTGTCTCCATTCTTGTGTGGTCAACTTAAAAAAAATATTTCTGAAGCTGAAAAATTGAAGCTGTTTTCATTTCATTTCAGGATTGTAAAATGTATTATATTGTATATAGTAGGGAACCCATTGAAATGGGAAATTCTGCTGGAGAAGAAAGTGCGCTATCTGCTGGTGAACTATCAACAAAGAAAGCTGTGAAATGTATAAATACAAAGCACTCTTCATATGATGTTTATTCCTGTTACTTTCTTCAGAAAATAACGAGTTATCTTATTCGTCGTAGATTTATTGCTGCCCAATTTTAATGTGTAGTTTGTGCAACAATAATAATTCCTTACACTTATTAGCAAGTATGAGACAGTGTGCTCCCCACGCATCAGCTAACAATGGGGAGGAGAACCCCATTCATGAAGCCACTTCATAAATGGGGTTTATTAGGAGGCCATGATTGGTAAAGGCCAATGGGAAATTTGGTCAGGACGTGGGGTAACACCTCTAATCTTTTCAAGAAACACCCTGGGATTTTTAACAACCACAGATAGTCAGGACCTTGGTTTTACATCTCATCCAAAGGACAGTGCCTTTTTACAGTATAGTGTCCCCGTCACTATACTGGGGTATTAGGACCCACATAGACTGCATGGTGAGTGCCCCCTGCTGGCCCCACTAACACCAATTCCAGCAGCAACCTTAGTATTTCCCAGGAAGTCTCCTATCCAGGTACTAACCAGGCTCACACCTGCTGAGCTTCAGTGGGCTGCCAGTTGTGAGTTGCAATAGTGAGTCAACAACAAGTGACTAACTACTCAGGGGACAATCTGTAGTAGACATGAAACTTTTTTACCAACCCGTTAATTGCTGCTATTGCTTAAAGTTAATAGATATTATACACTATTGTTCAGTTTGGATAATTGAGAATAACTTATTAAATGACTATGAAGACGAGAATTATGTAGCATTGTAGCTTATAAAAAAGAACAACAACAACAACAACGTAAAACTTGCACTTACTGACAGTATTAACACCGACATTGACAATATGACAATATATTTTACACTTTAACAATTATTACATTACGTACATTTATGATACGTGTTGGAAAATACAGCAAGTATCATTTCCAACCAAACTTTATCAGTCCGTTTTTCTAGAGAGAATATCCGCACCAAAAATTGTTAGACATCTTTCTGACCTTGTAATTTGATTTTATAAAGTGCTTTGATTTGCGCAATTAAACCAACAATGGGAACGTACATACAACGTAGCACTACTGAGTTTAATTTTGAAAATCTTAACATTGAATCCCTAAATGGGAATTAAAATACTTTGGTGTTCGCTTTAGGTGCGTTTGAACCGTCTTCTAAAAGAATCGCCCTAAACATGCTGTAACCCCAATTTTAAGATGCATGAAACATTACTATTCAATCTCGAGTCCCGTACTTCACTAGCACTGCTCGGTCCTGCGTGTAACCGATTCTGCACAAAGCTTATTCCTGATGCACAGGCTGTCTCCGGAACCACCGCAACACTCGCGGTGCTTGGCCGCAGTCTCGCGAGCGGGCCCGTCTCCCTGGCTGGAGAGGGAGAAATGAGGTCGGAGAAAGAGCCGGCGACCGGGGGCAGGGCAAGAAGGATTGTCGAAATCCAGTTTAGAGACCTCCCGAGAGATCAGGATACCGTTCCGGCAAATTTGAAACACAAGGAAGAGAAAAAAGAAGTCTTTACAAAGGTAAGGCTGCGAATTTGTTTCAAGCGCTGCACAGCTGGATTTCCGACATGGAGGTGAAGCCGGAGATCAGCACCATAGACAGCGATACATTTGAAACAGCCACGCAGTGCTGCAGAAATGTTGAAGTTAACTGAAGTTGGTTACTCAGAAAGCAGTTTGAAATGCGCATTGTACATGCTATAATAAACATGTTACACCTGACGTTTCGGAGTCATTTACATTCAAAAATATTTACGCTTTTCCAACGAGCTGTTTACGTGGCGTAACAGTGTCTGATTTCTGTAAACGTAGTGGTCTTCATTGTGGGTCTTTTCACTATTTTAGAAGTAAATTTGTTTGCAATATTCAAGCAGTTCGTGTAAATTAACTGTACAAATGAGAGGAAAGGGGTGTGCGGTACAATTTAAATAGCTAACGTTTTAACTAATTGATCACAAGCTAAAAAGGTTGATGCCTAATACTAATCAATGAAAAAGCTTTTTTTTAAAAATAATATTGTATATACAGTGCCTGCTGTTACGTGACGTTTCGACGATATCTAGAAAGCAGCCGAAAAACATTAAAGAAATTCGTGTTTATGGAGGAACTTGGGTCTGACCTTGATAAGATTTGGAAACGGTGTTACTGATGTCTCCTATGGACCCGAGCTTAGAAATACTACAAATAGGAACTAAGAACACTACGTGTATGGAATAAAATATTATTTTTAGAATTTAATTTATCATGATCAATTTATGTATTATTTCATTATTAATATTACATTTATGTCGAATTCAGATGTCCAATCTACAGCGCAGTTAAACAAATTGGCTATCCATTACTGTTAACATGCGTATAATATAATTATCTTAGATTAGGGTGAATTTCTTGGATCACGATGTTCAAACATTTTTTTGTGTTATTTCATTGTATTCTTAATACTACTACTGCAGTCAGCAGCCACAACCTGGGTTCAGAGAATCCTGCTTTCGCCCTTAACTTTAGGATGTTTTGCTTGAACATACTGTTGCATGTGTTCCTGTAAGCCTCTTGTGGGGATTCAATTCATCCAACCAGGAAAACATGTAGCCAACAATAGAGATCAGCATGAAGGATATAAAAATAAACTATCCATTTTCTAACTGCTTCATCCAATACAGGGACGAGGGGGAGCCAGAGCCTATCCAGGCATGCTACAGGTGCAAGGCAGGATACACCCTGGACAGGAAGCCAGTCATTTGCAGGGCACCCACAGACACAGACATGCTCACACTCACTTTTCCCAGGTCCAATTTTTCCAGAAGCCACTTAACCTACTAACGTGTCTTTGGACTGTGGGAGGAAACTGGAACACCCAGAGGAAACCCACACAAACACAGTGAGAACATACAAAGTCCACACAGATAGCAACCTAGATCGGGACTTTAATCCAAGGGTCCCAGCTCTGTGAGGTAGCAATGCTATCCACCTACATTAAACTTCTCAACATTTTATCCAACATGGCTGAAGCCATTGTCCTGGATAAATTCCACTTTGTTTTTACACAATTTGACTTCTGTCCTTAATTCTGGGAATTATGGGCTGTTGGCGCATAATGGCTGCCACATGTCACCCAAGTGGCTGCACTTCAGTGGTGGATGGACTGGGTATATATACCTCCTATGAAGGAACAAGTAAAGGTTTATTCCATGCTGAAAAGAAAAAAAAGAGACACAAACTTTACCTGTTCCTTTGTAGCCTACTCATGCTGACACAGCTACCTACTTGAACTACTATATACAGTACCTCATGTATATGTTAAGTGCTTTGTGATCTGTAGGAATATACTGTGCTGTCTAAATATAAGGAATTTATCATTTTTATGGTTAAAAACACTGTCATGACCATTAATTTTTTGTTTCATCATAATGATTATTGTCCTGTTTTCTTACAACTTATATTTCTGAATACAAAGTTAGGTATTGAACATACAACCAAATTTGATGTCCAGGCAGAGACTGATGTTCCGTCCATGCTTTGTGTAGAATTTCAACAACCACTTTTTACTCCATCCTCTACTGTTAAAAGATGTTGCAGTGGAGGTTTTGATACCTTGGCAGGATGTATTTAAATACACACAATAGACACACAGACCAAACAAGAAACAAATGCCTAGCTCTGTAATTAAAGCTCTAACTAAACTCTTCAGTCACATACTATCAATCAGGCAGCTAGTCCGCTTTGAACATACAAAAAATACTGGAAAAAAGTATTTGGGTTTTAATAAAATTAAAGTAATAAGAATCCCTTATCCCTATTTAATTGTTAGGTCCCAACAGCAAATATGGACTTTCCTTGAAATTCTCTTCTGTCTGACTGTCCTGGAATATCTGTAGCCCAGCATTGAAAAGGACTGCTGAGGTATTCCTTTTTGTTTATGCCCCAGATGACCTTTGCTCCTCATTGTCAGCTGGGGGAGGGGAATCATGGGACCTGTAGTTCTCCCTTGTCTCTCTCAGCTCTTTTATGGCATCTCTGCCACCTCAAAGTGTCACAATAAGTATAGAAGTGTACACAGTATGTGATCAAGACATACACAATTCACTTTAAGTTGTGACTGAAATTCTTGTAGTCAGACACTTTATATACATATTTACATATCTATATTAGGTTTTATAAAAAAAAAATGAACGCAGGCCAGAATGTTTGATAAAAAAGAAAACGTTAATGCATTGAAAAGAGATATATCATATTTAGAGTTCCTGAGTCTGTGCTTCTTTTTTACACACAGAAAGTAATTATTAGTTTAATATTTGGACTGTATGTTCCAGGTACCACTGAAACAGAAAGAGAAATAGGAAGTGGTAAAAATATGTATTCTATTAAAGCCAAACTTCTAGTAAATAACATAACCTTAAATAACTATTTTTCAGTATAAATATTTATTACTTTTAATTGTATTTTCCATGTTTTTTAATTAATATTTTTGAAGCTGTGTCAATGTAGAGATACTACCTAAAGAGCACACTGTACATAAAGTATTTATTTACAAATCAATTAAATAACAAAAATAATAACTTTGTAGTCATTTCATGTTCTGTTAAATTATCATTACACATAAATGTTGCATTTACACATTTTGAGCAAAACAAAAGAACACCACCCAAACAAAAATATAGACAATCATACAATAATATTAATATAGTTTATTTGCGTTACAACAGAAATCTAGGTGGTGCTTGATAATAACAATAATGAAAACAACAATGATGTTTGTGCTGGCTACTTCCATTGTTACGCAATCACTCATTCTGTACAAGCTACTTCTTCCAGCTCTGGTTCAATAACTGTATGTGTTGTTTTTGACTTTAATAACCTATTTGGTTTTGAAAATCAGGTCCATAATCATGTCATCCATTGTATGAAAGGCTCAAAAGTCTCATCAAGATGTCATTTAGTAGCAAGTTTGATTAAACATCTGTTTAAGGTTTACCTGTAAGTTTATTGAATTTAAAAACTACTCTTACAATATTTTGCAGGTAGTTATTCGGCGATTACCCCCAAATCTGTCAAAGGAACAGCTTGAAGAACAACTGAATCCTTTACCTGCATATGACTATTTTGAATTCTTCTCAGCTGATCAAAGGTAAGATAAAAGAACTAATGACTGGATTTAGTTATTGACAGTCTTTCTGGCTTCTTTTTAGGATTTATTTGTGTTAACTTGCAATAAAGTTCCATGCAATTGTATAGGACGTAAGTTGTAATTATAGCTTACCTATATAAAATTAGACCTAAAACATCATTCTAACAATTTTTTTCCTATTAAATCCTGACATATGGTATTTTACAATGAGTCAGTCATAATGCACTTGGTATTTGATTCGCTTCTTTGGTTTAATGTTTTAACAAAATTGTATACTATAAAATGGTATCTCTAAAACTTAAATTATAATCCTACTTAATAATTAGCCTAATTATAATTCATAACTGATGAAAGTCATATGAGTAGTCTGTTAAAAAATACTAAGAGGCCTTAAAAATGCAAGCATTGATTCTGTTTTCAGTTTTTCCCCAGATATACTACAGTATATATTCATACATTCTCAGTAAAAATAATTTACTTAATTTGCAGTCAATTAACAAAACATGAATTGTATTTGGCAGGTTTGGTTGGTTTATGTGTTTTTGTACCTGTGACTGTGGATACGAAAAGCCAGAGAAAATTAGCATTAATCATGGATTGCCAAACGTATGTTGAGGGCAGGAAAATTTGCAGTAGTAATGCATTCAGATGGATTCCACTCCTGACTAACTGTGGTGAGGGGCAGGCACCACATATGGGCAGAATCGTTATGTCTGATTCGGCCAGTGGTGTGGAGCAATGGTCAGGTTTCTGGACTGATCACTGGAAGGTTGTGGGTTAAAATGCCCGGTGAGATACTACTGCTGTTCTACATATGAGCAAGCTGCTTATCAATCCTACACTTGAGGTGTTCCTGTTAAATACCTAACTATATCAATAGATGCAAATTTATGTCACTTTGGATTAAAGCATCAGCGAAGTAGTGAGATAGAGATTGTCCTGCACCCAGAGGGACCTGGACTTTGCTCTGGTCATATCATCTCCCATACACTAAGATAGGAGCTATCACCTACTAAACAAATTCTGGCTTGGTGCTAAATAACCAGTACAAGGCAACACAAAAACATTCCCAACAAGACCCATACTGGCTCAAAGATGTATTCAGTGACTAGTCAGGATTCAAACAGTTTTGGCTCAAAAACAAGCAGACGGTGTACAGCCATGGAGAAGTATGAGATATTGAACTTGTACATTGAAAAAATGGACAGCCATGGTGTTTAACCTCCTTTAAGTTGATAATGGGTTTGAAAATAAATATGTCATAGCATTTTGTGCAATCCATTGTTTTAGTTCAGGTGGGTAGCTGCGTCAGCATGCGTAGGCTGCAGAGGAAGAAGTAATAGGTTTATTCCATGATGAAAAGAGAAGAAAGAAAACACAACGTTTCGGCCGTGGAGCCTTCTTCAGGTGTGAGCAACCCTCACACCTGAAGAAGGCTCCACGGCCGAAACGTTGTGTTTTCTTTCTTCTCTCTTCAGCATGGAATAAACCTATTAATTGCTCCTTTGCATCCATTTTTTACGCCTATGACATAAATCTGTTTTTTTCAAATTTTGTAAGATCTGAAGCTAATTTCATTTACAGTATAGTATTTTAATGCCTCTCATTATTTAAACTTAGTAAAACACAAATGCTCTGAGTCTGGTTTAGAAGAACAGTGTACTGTAACTCACCTTAAAATATAGATTACATTTAATAAAACAGGTCAATTGTAAAAGCATGATATTATTTATTAATTAATTAAAACTTTATTTATTAATATTATTTTCAGGTGCAAACATAATCAAACTGTTTCAGAAACTGAAATTTCAACCCAAAAAAGCAGTGAGAACTGAAAGAAGTGCTCAGATGGTTTTGCCTAAATAATGTTTTATAGAATCTGAATGAATAATATGTTTACCTTTTTTTCTTGTAGCCTTTACCCACACCTTTTTTCTAGAGCATACATTAATTTTAAAAACCCCGAGGACATTGTTCTGTTCAGAGACCGTTTTGATGGATATGTTTTCATAGACAACAAAGGTAATCCTTTACCTCATTATAAGGTTGTTAATCCATTGTGTCTGTCCCCTACATGTGTATTGCATGGTAGCATTTCTTTGATCCATGTAAACTGATTTGGCCATAAAAATGTCAATAGCTGAACTGCAAGAGAATATTCATTTTTTATACTAGACAAAAGAATCTTCCAGAAATATTGGCAGCTCTTTACGCAAATGTTATAATTTAATTTCATTCCATCTCAAAAATACAATGAGATGGAATGATAACATCTTGACACATTCAGTAGGGAAATGGTATGAAAATCAAGAGTGGTTTTTTGCTACCTGGGAGAAGAGAAAAATCATTAATTTGTTTCACTCACACAGAAATCGTAGAATTAGTGCGTTTTCTTTTTCAAACTATTATACTTTTTTTATTTAGGTCAGGAATATCCTGCGGTTGTAGAATTTGCCCCATTTCAAAAAATTGCAAAGAAGAAGCTCAAAAAGAAAGATGCAAAAGCTGGCAGTATTGAAGAAGGTACCAATACTTATTTTTTCCTCCATCATACAGTATATAGCCGGTTCTCACTCAAAAACAGTTTTTAACTCCCTGCACTGGTGTCTTAAAGCAGATCTTTTTAAGAATTCTTGGCAAAGACCAGTACTCTGGTTCCTAAAAAAACGTTGCTCACAATATCCATCCACCGAAAAGCAATATTCATTGAACTTTACTACTGATATTTGTTATTACTTACAAAAATAACCCTGCTGTCTTTTTTAAGACCCTGAGTACAGAAAGTTTCTGGAGAACTGTTGTGGTGACGAAGAGAAGGCTACTGCCAATCCTGAGACACTGCTTGGAGAAATAGAAGCAAAGACAAGGGAGCTTATAGGTAAATTGATTACTTTGACTTACAGAATGCTCCAAGAAGAAACATCAGAAAACTTGGTAGAGTTGTTGGTGTCATGGATTATTAACAACACAAGAGCCTTCTTATTACATAAGAGAATGTATAATTAAGGCAGACAACACAGAACCTTGACTGGCCTGCCTTTCAAAGCTGAAAATCCCTTTGTGGATGTGCGCAGATATTTATCTGATATCTGAAAAGATATTTTGGTGGATGCTGCACATTGGTGGTGGTGGAGGGGAGTCCCCATTACCTGTAAAGCACTTTGAGTGGAGTGTCCAGAAAGCGCTATATAAGTGTAAGCAATTATTATTATTATTATTATTATTATTTAATTAATAATTATATTCCTGGATAGGCTCTGGGTTGCAATGATCCTCAAAAAGAATAAGCAGTTTTCTGATAATGTATGGATGTTTGGATGGGTACTAGTAAATATGATGAAATGTTGTATGCTTCTGAAAAGACAACAAAGATATAATTCAGGAAGATTGATGGTACTTTTAATTAGGAGTGTTTCATGTCAGATTAAGGGAGAGTATGTGTCATGCTTGGAATTTAGGTTGTGCAATGTTTCCAGCAATAATTGTAAATGTAAAATATTAGTCATCAGAACTGAACTAGTGTTCAGTTGATTTCTATATATTTGTCACACATTGTACTATTGTACTATTTTTTTCTACAATTAGCATACATTGCTGTCATTATTTCTAACTGGGTGTCACAGTATTATAAAATAAAGGACTTACCTTGCACTGCACCGATTGATTCCTTCCTGCCAACAAAAAGCACATTTTATTTCATTTTTTAAAACATTTATTTTACAGCCAAAAGAACAACACCACTTCTGGAATACATAAAAAACAAGAAACTAGAGAAACAGGTAGGAACATGCTGCTTTCCTTATCCGTAAAAACAGTCTGAAAACTGGATTAGAAACTGGAAAACTGGATTGTAATTGACAATTACAACCTGAGAATTGAATTGAGTATCAAATATCTGAAAGCAATGTTGCTGTTTTTAAAGTGAAGTCGTTCAAATAAAAAAAAGGTATTGTATAATCAAATTTCAATTGTATTTTTGCATAATTAAAGACGACCTCATTAATATGTTTAGTTTAAATATAATATGTAATTATTGTAGTCTGAAGTGGTCAAATAGATCATTAATATCCAGAACTGTGTGACTGGCCTGTCCACAGGTGAGGATGCTTGTTTGAACTTGCTACTCCTGCTTAAAATGCCAGTTTGAGTGCCTGTGGGACTGTAGTTACAGTACATTGAAGTCAAATAGATAGTTTAGACACTGTGGTCTTAGTCGTGCCCTTCCTAAGAGTGATCTCACACCGCAGTAACATTATAACATGGAGTGTAAACCCCAATCTTGAATAAATCCACAAGAGGAGGTATTGTAGCTATGGGCAGCGAACCTTGCGCCGGCGTAATTTTCAACAGCCAAAGTCCTTGTTTGCAGCGGATCCGGGAGGAGAAGAGAGAGGAGCGGCGGCGCAGGGAGCTGGAGAAGAAGCGCCTGCGGGAGGAAGAGAAGAGGAAGCGCCGGGAGGAAGAGAGGCGCCGGCGGAAGGAAGCGGACAAGCAGAAGAAGCTGGCCGAGAAGGAAATTAAGATCAAGGTCTCGCCTTTTCTTGGCTGCTGTACAACTCCACCACGTTGTTTTTGCCTGTGGTGAAAAGGCAAAGCAAAAGTTACACAAATGACGGTGGAATGTTTGCTCATTCCTGGCGCTGTGGAGTTCTCCTCCTTGTCTCACACTGATGTTTGATTTACAGTATTAATAATAAACCGGGCTGGCAGAGTTGAAAAACAATTCATACCACTGAAGCAGAAGGTCCTGGGAGACCCTTTACGTATCAGGATAAGCGTGTAGGGTTTAAAGATCAAGGGAGCACAGATCACTTTATGCTTTGCTGCAAGATTACCATCAAGAGAGAAACTCTTGAAACTTGGATTGGCATAATGTGCCATTATATTAGTTCTCTACTTGTAAAATAATGATTTTGCCTTACCCGGACCTCAGCAATCCTCTCCATTTCTTCTGTATGTGCATGCCCTATTGTTACGCAGTGAGATTTATTAAAAATCTTTACTCTTGTCTAATATGGAGGCAGCTATAATCTGTATTTATTGAAAATCGTGCAGCCTAGTGCTGGACAGTCACAATGTTAGGTGCCTGTGGACTGTACTGTATTTGTGGTTTTTCTGTGATGCCCAGTTGAGTTAGTGATCTCATGGTGGCCTGTTCTGCTTGGTTGCTTGTGGTTAAAAGGCAGTGCTAAACTGGTAAATCTGTGTTATGTAAACCGCCTTTGCATGTGCACATTCATGAACGCATTTCTTCTTAATGTTTCAAATTATGTCCATTATTTTAAGAGCCATGAATGTTCATTTATTCCCCAGTTTGAACAAACCCTCATGACCTTTTTTTTCAATAACATATTCATATTATTGCATACAGAATATTACTATTAACATGAAATGAAGCCTCAAATACAACATTTATGGGGAACATTTTAAACAGTGGGTAATGATTGGTTATGACTTTTAATGTGTTTTAATTTCAGCTCCTTAAGAAGCCTGAGAAAGATGATGACCTGGATTCCAACAGACTGAAGGAAAAAGGAGACAGTGGTGATACGGAGAATAGCAAATGGGATAAAGTGTCTTTATCTGGACACATAAAAGTTAAACATTTGGACAAAGAGTCAAGAGACAAGTAAGAAACACATTCAGTGTTATTATGTAACTTACGTAATAAGGTATAGTGTCTTTTATGTGCAATGCTAAGAAGGTGGGTTTTTAAAGTGTTTAATGAAGACCTGAATCCTTTAGTATTCATTTGCAACCAAATGAGCTAGGATGGGCTGAACAGACTCCTGTTGTCTGTACCCTTTCTTATATTACAATTTTAATTCTAAACATAATTAATCATTTTGAAGTAAGACAAGTACTAACACATTTTAAACAGAAGCAAAACTCTTAGAATTCTGTCTTTATTATCTGAAGTGTCATGCATTAAATATATTTTTCATTCAGGTATTTTAACACTATGTGAATTTTATTTAAAATGAAAAAAAAATGTAAAATTTCAGGAAAAAAAGTTTTAATTTGAGGCCCAGGGTCAAAGGATGGGGAGTAGGTGGCACAGAGGTAACTTATTTAACTTAGAAGGGACCTGCAAAGCTATTTTTTATATTTTGGGGTTGGAACGAATCAGTGTTGATGAGTGCATTTCAAAACGCAATGAAATTAAAATGTACACAGTAATTTGCAAAACCTGTAATTTATATCACAAAATCAATTACATTTATAGGTATGTGCAGCACCATATTTCCATCATTGTCTGTGATTCAGAATGAGGCAACAAAACAAGGCCCTATTTTATTGTAAACACGCAGGATTGTCTTTTAATCCAATAGAAATATTGTTTTTAATGTTGAGCCGACAAATACTACTTTCTTGTTAACTCTGCACGTAAATCATGTTGGAACATTTCTGTGGTGAAATGTCTGCTGCACATCCTGTACTTATTCACTCGTACATCGCACAAGTTAGTCATCACAGTGACTAGTGAGCAGGAAGGGCCATATCACATCACAATTCATGCAAACTCTCGCTTTTGCACATGGTGAGACCAGTGGCTTGTGACAACATGGTGACCATACAGTACTTTCACAATTTTCTGCTTAATGCGGAATTTGTAAAATTTTACAATGCCTTCAGTTAATTTAGTTTGTTACCAAGATTTAATAATTGGCCTGAGAAACTGGGACCGCAGTTCCCCTTTAAGGGAAGTGGGTCACCTCCTATATGTAAAGCACTTTGAGGTCATTTTGCAAGAAAAGAGCAAAATAAATGCAAGGAGCTATTATCTTCCTCATCACCATTTCTGTCATGTCCACTCAGAGCTCAGACGGAGAGTGACAAAGATCAGCGTGAGTATGGGAGGAGGCTCAGAGACAAGGACCCCGAGAGACAGAGAGGCCGGGATGAGGAGCGCAAAAGGCAGAGGCACCACTACGAGTTTGACAAGTTCATGAGGCGCAAGGAAGAGATCAAGTGGGGCAAAGGATACTGCCAGGATCGAGCGAAGAAAGAGGGCCACAGCAGCTACTCTTACTGCAGCGACCTGGGAGAAAAACTGGGGAAAGATGACCGGACTGATGACATTGGGTCCAGGAAAGAACGCATTCGCAACAAGGTGAGGAAATCGGGCTGTGCTGAAAAGCATCATTCATTGTTTTCACTAAAGAGTATGAATACAGATCTTGATTCATTAAATACTTAACATTTAATTGTGATAAGAACCATTATTTGAGCATGCAGAATTCCGGATTGTTAATGCTGCTCATGAAATGAACGCTGAATCATGTTAGTAGCAATAGCAAGCATATGCTGGTGTTTGGGTATGTTAGATCAACATAATAAGTTGAAATAGTTCAGCTAAGTCTTAAGATACGTCCTGATAGAGTTAAGTGATACTTTTAAAATACACTGTGGTGAAAAAGTAAGTACACTCCCTTAATATTTTATGATTTAACATATTTAGTCATATTTGACTTTCACCAAGTCCTCACCAAGTTAGTAGATAAAACTAACGTCATTTCACAAATAACACACAAAAATTCTGCTTTGTCATTATTTATTTAAAAAACAGCCAGCATTCTCTCTTTTGGTGTGAAAAAGTAAGTGCACCCCTTGATCCAGTAACTTGTGGCAAACACTTAAGCAGCAATAACTAAATGAATAATTTATATTGTAATTCATTTATTATAATTAAAATAATTAATGTATTATAACATTTTTTTCCTGTGAGAGTTGATCAGTCTCTCACATCACCTGGGTGGTATTCTGTTCCACTCCTCCTTACAAAACTGCTTCATCTCTGTGATGTTTGAGGGCTTTCCTGTATGCACAGCTCTCTTTAGGTCCCACCACAGCATCTTTATGGGATTTAGGTCTGGATTTATTTCTTTTTGAGCCATTGTATTGTAGATTTGCTTGTGCTTGTGTTTTGGACCATTGTCCTGTTACATAATTCACTTTCGTTTCAGTTTTAACTGTCAGAACTGTTTTAACTTGTCCTCTAGAATACTCTAGTATGCAGTGGAATTCATGGTAGATTAAATTATAGTAAGGTGTCCAGTTCCCTAGGCAGTAAAGCAGACCCAAACCATGACCCCAACAGGTATGACGTTCCTCTGGTCAAAGACAGTGTTTGGTTTTCACCAAACCTGATGTCTTGCTTTATGGCCAAACAACTCCACTTTTGACTCATCTTGGTTACAGAAGTCTTGGTCGCCATTCAAGTGCTGTTTTAAAAAAGTAAGCCGTGCAGCGGTGTTCTTGGAGAACACAGCTTTCCTCCTGGCTGTCCTTCTATGAAAGCAATTCTTGTTTGAACTTTTCCTGATAGTGGACTCATGAACTCTGACATTTACCCCAGTGAGAGAGGTCTGTAGATCCTTGGATGTACTCTTGGGGTTCTTTTAGACCTCTAGGAGTGTCATACTGTCAGATCCACATACATACATAGAGAATTTGGTAGGACAGTCACTCCTGGGTAGATTGGCAACGGTCTTGACTTTTCTCCGTTTGTAGATTATCTATCTTACCATGGAACGATGGACTACATAACTTTGGAAATGGCCTTATAACACTTCACAGACTGATAATAATATCAGCAATATTTTTTTCCCTAAAGTTCACTGATTTTTTATCTGGGCACGATGTGTTACTACAAACCTGAGTGTGTAAGACGAAACTGACAAAGTTTCTGATTTTTTATGCAGATGGAATAACTTCCATCTGATGATCAACTAATCATTTGTACATGTGCAGCTGATTCTACACACCCTATTACTTGAGGTGGTAGAGCTTACTTTTTCACACAAAGAGAATGAATGCTGGCTGATTTTATTTTTAAATACAATAAATAATAACAGAGGAAAAATTTTAGTGGTATTTGTCAAATGAAGTTAGTTTTATTTAATATTTCGACTTGATGAGGACTAGGTGAAGGTCAAATAGGTCTAAATATGTTATACCATAACCTGCCCCACCACATTACCTGCCTCATCGCAACTTTGCAACACATTCTTAGATTTCTTTACTTCCAAGATTGACAACATCCGACACCACATTCTCTCCACTATGCATATCATTTCCATACTCTTCCCTCCTTATCCAATTTCTGGTTCCCTTCTCTCCAACTTCTCTCTTATTGACTCAGCATCCCTCAATGAACTAGTTACATACATGAAACCCACAACATCTATTTTAGATCCCATTCCAACCACTTTATTTCAGTGCTGTTTCTCTTCTCTCTGTCCCATTGTCCTTAATATTATAAATTAATCCTTGAGCACTGGCATTGTACCAGCAGTCCTCAAAACTGCTGCCATTACCCCCGTGCCCAGAAAGCCTAACATGGCTCTCGACAATCTAAACAATTTTCGTTCCCATCTCCAACTTACCCTTTCTTACAAAAATTCTAGAACACACTGTCACATACTGTCACACACTGTTACATAACCACCTCATGACAAATAACCTTTTCGAACCCCTCCAATCTGGCTTCCGTAAACTTCACAGCACAGAAACTGCCCTGGTCAAAGTCACTAACGATCTTCTAATAGCTTCTGATTCTGGTTCTCTCTCTATACTCATCCTTCTTGATCTCAGTGCTGCTTTTGATACTGTTGACCATAACATCTTACTTTCTCGTCTTGAGACCATGTTTGGAGTTTCTGACACTCTCAGATGGTTCAAATCTTACCTCACTGATCACTGACACTTTGTCTCTCTTAATGGGTACAGGTCTGAAAGTGGTCTTGTTAAGTCTGGTGTTCCTCAGTGCTCAATACTGGGCCCCTTGCTCTTCAGCATTTACATGTTTCCACTTGGTCAGCTTTTAAGATCACATGGCCTCAGCTATCATTTCTATGCTGATGATACTCAAATATACATCCATACCAAACCTGACACTGATGTGGCTGTCTCTATTCTATCTAAATGCATCTTTGACATAAAAACTTGGATGACTCAAAATTTCCTTCATCTTAACTGTGACAAGACTAAAGTCATGTTTATGGGCACCCCCCATCAACTTTGTAAAGCCAATCCTGTAACCCTATCTGTAGATAGTTCTGTACTTGAGCTTCAATCTAAATTGAAAAAGCTTGGGGTGATATTCGATTCTGGCTTAACATTCGACCCACATATGCAGCATATTGTCAAAACGTCTTTTTTTCAACTCAGCAATATCACTAGACTACGCCCTATGTTATCACTAACCGTGGCTAAAAAACTGATCAACACATTAGTGTTTTCCCAAATTGACTACTGTAATGCTCTACTCGCTGGGGTATCTAAATCTACATTGAACAAACTGCAGTATGTCCACAATTCGGTAGCCAGACTCCTGACCAGGTCTAGTGCAAGTGTTCACATCTATCCTGGAGTCCTTGCACTGACTTCCTGTCAAATTCCGTGTGGACTTTAAAATCCTCATGCTCACCTATAAGGCTCTGCATGGCTTGGCACCTCAGTACCTGTCTGAACTATTATCGTCCTACTCCCCACCTCTACGCAACCTACGCTCTTCTAATTCTGGTCTCCTAACTGTCCCCCAAGCCCGTCTTCATTCTATGGGTGACAGGGCCTTCTCATGTTATGCCCCTAAGTTATGGAACTCTCTCCCCAAGGTTATCAGAGAGTCACCTTCTCTAAACTCCTTCGAATCCAGACTCAAAACCTTCTTCTTTAGAAGAGCCTTTAACTTAACTGGTTCCATTCTTTACCCCTCTGCTCCTACTATACTTAATACCACTTTCCACAGTCTCCTCTGTATATTTTAATTGTGTTTTATCTTGTGTATTCTTTTTATTTATTGTTGTGTTCATTCTGTAAAGCACTCTGAGAAGCCACCTTTAAAGGCGCTATGTAAAATAAAGTTTATTATTATTATTATTATTATTATTATTAAATTGTAATGGGATGTACTTTTTCACCACACTGTACTTTTTCTCCATTATAAATGTTTGACTTTATCCTTGTACCAGTGACTAGGTACTGTAGTGTGCATGGGGACTATGTAAGAATCAATTTGCTTTCTCAAAACTTTCTAATTTCCCTAAATTAGAGGAACTGCTAGTTTTTTATGTATCCAACAAAATATTATACCTTTGCTCATCACAATGGTATGTCATTATTTGTTTTTTTGATAGACATTGCTTCTCCTTTACAGAAATATTGAGGACAAGAACTGCAGTGTTATTGCAATAGCTGTTTATAATGCAGGAAGATCAGCACTGATGAAGTCCATGATGCTGATTGTACAATATGATCAAATTAATTATGCCTTATTATTTGCACAGCAAAACACTTGATTTCTTACACCAGTTCGATTTAAGTTAAACCAAAATAGATTAACTACAAACACATATGAAAAAATGTTATCGCCCAAAAAATGAAGGCTGATTTTTGGCCTTAAATATTATGTTCTTTTTATTGTTCAGCCATTTCTATTTGATCTTTGCTGTAGATTTCACAGCTTCTGAGTTATAAGCTTTATGACTGTGCCTGAAAATCAATAGATAAAAGTAGTTGTTGTTTTATCAGGACAGTTCACCATTTCATGAATTTCTGTACTAAAATCAAGCTTATAAAGTGACTTATGGAAGAGTTCAGTTCTCCTGAGGCTCATGGCCTTACATCTTCTTCCATCCTGCCTCGTGTTTTTGAAGTTGTACATTCACTTTCAACCAATCGTAAATACGGCGATTAGCTGGAATCAAGCTATGGCTTCCTTGGGCTGAAAAGTGATTGAAGGAACATGTTTCTCAGTCTGTGTTAGTGCACCAAGAGAAAAGGACCTCCCATTCAGAGGGGCGTGACGTGATAGGAGGGGCTCTGCCAGCGAAGGTACAGCTAGCTTTTGAGCCTTTCTACCCAGGGGAGGGAATGTTGTACAGCGTCAAGGGGAGGCTCCATCCAGGAAAATGCCCAATTTTGACAGCAAAAGAAAACCAACAATGCAAAGCGAGCATTAGTCCTTTTTTATTTAATCTTTGAAAAACTCTAGAAAAGAACTGGATATTCCCTAAAAAGGTGGTCAATTCATGTTTTTAGAGAGAAATTGTAATTATCCTTATGGAAGGAAAATGTATTTTAGACGAGACGACACAGCTACAAATAATTTTCTTGGGATCACTGGAAGAAGAGAGAATTCATAGCCTGGACAGTGGATCAAAACCAGTGTTCATTCAGTGCTGCGTTCACTGTTATGGAAATTGGTACATAAGATGCTGGTGGATTGATTATCTTAGCTTAGCCTTCACATTTGTGTCCCATAAAAAGATATAAATGTTTCAAAATGGTTTAGTAAATCGTAATATTTTTCAAGCATGTTTTGCTAATCCTTTTTCAATATTTCACTTCAAATCCTTCAGTCTAAATATAAAATTGTATTAATGTCTTTTGCTGTCAATAAACACGGCATTTGCATCATTTGACATTTTTAACTACATTGTGAAATAGGAAAAAATACATTGAGTGACATCTTGCATAAAAATACATGATCTGTGGCTCTAAAACTGATGCTACTTTTGGCAGATGTATGAGGGTTTCAATAAATTAGGTAACAAGAGCTCATACCATATCATGGTAATGTAATTACGCATAGCATAAGGTGTAACCAATAATAAGGCAGTAGTATACAACATATATCCAGACCTGTGCAGGCATGTGACCCACTGCGAAACAGTGTACTGAAGTTAGAGAAGTAGAAATCCATGTCTAGCAGCTGAAACCAAGACTTTGCTGCCTTCTGTGCTCTCCTGGCTTCTTGAGATGGATAAGATGGAAATCATTGGCTGTAATTCTGGGCTATAAGTTAGACAGATCTGCACCTATCTCTTATAATGCCATATTCACGTGCAGGTAGTTTTCACCATCAGCAGTGTGTGGCCTAGCATTATGGTGAATCAATATGACACCCATTTTTGATGGACCGTTTCTTGCAACTAGTTCAGCAGGTAATGGTCGTGCTCAGCCTTCACCATGTCAGCCCATCAAAGGAAATCACAGTTCCCAGAATATAATTCTCAAGGACCTCCTTGCCTATGAAATTGTTTTCGTAGGAGGGGACTACAGAGGTATCCATGCCATAACTACTGATTTCCACTGCAGTGTCACATAATTCATGTACATTTCAACTCCTATAGTAGTGTACTGCAGGAAGTACACTATGTTTCCATGGTAACATGTTAAAGACAGAGGCAGTGAGAGTTTCATCCAGGAGGATTTGTGATTTTCTGATAGTTGATAATTAGCAAGGCAAATACTAAGTTTATGTACAATGACGGCATGTTTCATTGTCTGCCCTTATCAGGCCTTAATTGTGGAAGATACTGTATATACCATTCTGGAAGAGGTGCTTAGACACTCAGACTCCTGCTCAATCTGTTGCTATTATCATGAGCATTCCTGTTCCCCCAGCCAGGCACAGGGTCTGTAATAATTTGACAGGAAAATTCTGCCAGGGTTGTACTCTTCACTGGCCGAAACCGAATCACGATGCCCACTTCGGTATTTGACCATGTTAGCACAGTTTAGCCAGCCACGTATAAACAGATAGGTAACATCACCACCAGCTGGTGGCGCAGTCCCATTGGCTTTGGATGAAGCAGATGGTAATGTTACAGTATTTAAACACACTGGGGCAACTCATGTCCAACCATGAAAAATCTTGTTACCGTATTTATTGAAATGCCCTCTTGTGTATGTCTTTATCCACAAACTGAATGCTTTCATTTCCATAGTCCCCATTAGGCAAGCTTGGGTGGGGGGGGAGGTTTTGTCTTGCAAAAATCTTCCGTGAAATTATACAGGGAGTTTAAAATTTGAGTTTCTTTTCATGTGGTGTTTATAGGACTGTTCAAAATAAAAAATAATAATACAATTACAGCAGAGAAGATGGCTGGTAAGCAATTTAAAATGTAAAAAACAGTACACAGACTGACAGCGATAGATGCTGACAGGAGTGATCACATCAAGAGAGTAAAATGTACAAATATGTACGTAAGCAGCGAAATCACCTTACGCTATGTGTAGGAGTTAAAATTAAAGAAGATTTTTTTTTTCTTGCTCAGCCGATTAAGTACTAACCATGTGGTCTAGCGTGGGTGTTTTTTTTTTATGATCGAGTGCGTCTCTTCTCTTTCTTCCTCTCCATCTACAACTTGTTTCAAACAGGACCGCCCTGCTATGCAGCTCTACCAGCCAGGGGCGCGCAGCCGAACACGAATGGGGTCAGGGGGGAAAGCGTATGACTGCTCCAGCAACTCTCCGGAGAGTGCCGGCGAGAGGAAGTATGAGGCAGCAACAGGAACCAGGTCAGAAAAGGGTGAGGATGAGTAGCCAGGCTTATAGACTGTTCCGCTCTGCACGGCTCAGAAGGGAGAACTACAGTATGTCTTTAAAAAAAAAAAACTGGCCTGAAGTGTTTCATGGGCAGCGTAGATTCAGTTCAACATGGCACAGTTTTTTTTTGTCTATTTCCTTTGTATTCTAACATAAAAAAAATCTGTATATGGAAAATTGCATTTCTGAAGTCTGCAGTATATGAATGCGATGTATTGAGCAGCTGTGAATGCAATAGTGCAGCTGTGTTTGAGTGTAATACCAGACAGATGTCACTGCCTGATCAATGTTTATTTATATATGTACAATGTTATAAGAATATTTTATATAAACAAATGCACATTTAAAATATCTGTTACCTGATAATGGGGTAAAGCTGATACTCCTATCATCTAGTAAGATGTTTTTGCAAATGTATTTTGCAGTGTATGGTAGCTGATTCTGTTTGACAATATAGAATATGTGTAAAAATTATAAATATCACAAATATTTATGGTGGAAGTCTGTATTTCAAAATAAATGTGATGTCATTGCATCACTAAATAGAGTATTTACAATATATTGTTAAAACATTATCTTAGGGTCTATTTTAAAATGTTTTAAAAAATGTTTCTATTTACTTTGTTTTCTGAAGGAATTTATTTTCCTTTGTGCAATCTTTTAAATGTTACTCTTGTTCACATTTTGTATAAAATACTCTAATATACATTTTTTTCAGAGTATATTTGTATTTAATGGTCATGTGTGTGCGTACATAAAGTTGTATCTGGCAAATTGAAAAATGCAAACGACCAGCATTGCACTCAAGCTAATACTGTAAGAACAAAATATTTGTCTCTTATTTTTTTGTTTCATCAAAATATCACAAGTGTACTGCAACTGCAAGTCAAAACTCTTGTTTTCTACTTAGTGTAGATCATTTTCTGTTAATAAAAATAGTACGTTACACAATTTTAAAAGGATCTTTTTTTTCTTATCAGTGAAACCTGCATTCTTTTTCGTTCGAATAAGCAATACCTTAAATACAATGTGCTATTGCAGCCCATTAAGAATTGTACTACTAAATGTACTACCATACGTAGGTGTCTTAAAAGGAAGTCACTCTATATAAGTTGCAAATAAGAATTTTAATGGAGTATTCTGATTTGTAATTATTGATCTCAGTGTTACCATTTAAAGCCTGATATGTGTTCTTAGCTATATGCATGATAAATTCCAAAAAAATTAATTATTCAAAGTATCGTTTTTGCCCATCCACCTCTGTTGCCTGGCTTAGTCTTAAGGAACCTGGTGTCTGTGAAGCAGCTTCTTCAAGCACAAGCACAAGTTTCTTACATAAGCAGGACTGACATCTTCCATCACTAAACTACCTTGCTCTTTCAGACTCTCATTACTGCTGCATATGCAGTATTGGCATAACTGCCCCTGGACCTGGCCCACTAATCGTTATTGATTAATGATTATTGATTACTGATGTAACTAATGATGGAAGCAGCAGCATCATGAATTATAAAGTTGACAGCAACCTTTTTGCTGATTATGTAAAGGAAAATGCTTCCACACCTATTGGGGTGTACTACACCTTGCAGCATGGCAGTGACCCAAAACATTTAGCCAATACAACCAAGGAATTAATCGGGAAAGCAGAGTAGAAGGAAGTAGAAAGGAAGTAGAAAATCATAACAAGACAAACCACAGATTTAAATCTCACTAAGCAAATTATTTTCTGTGCAGGAAAAAAATGAAAGTCACCCAACCCCAAGAATAGACAAAAACCCCAAGTGACTACAGCAAAGCATCTCAAATGAATGCACTTAGACCTTGATGGGCTGAATTGATCGCAGATGTTATGCGGGGATTGCTTCAAAGTCATGCCTGTATGCAACCAATTAATGCCTTTTGCACTTTGAAATTTGGCAAAATTCATGTCGGTCTACAGCTCCACCCAAAAATAACTGGAAGAAAGAAATTATCACAATTGGGTGGAGCTTTTAGGTTCAGGAGTGCCCAATGTGGTAGAACACAGCACTACCTCATGTCCATAAATGTTTTGGAATTTTCTTTCGGTAGAACAGGTTGCTGCTTATTACCAATATTCCTGTGCAGTTGTGTATTTTTGCTTAGGTTCAACGTTTCTAAATGCCTGAGAGCTTGATGTCACAGAAATCAGAAAAAAAAAGAACTATTTTATCTATTATTATTAATATTATTATGTCTCCTGAAACAGTATGTTAAGAATAGCGTTTGCAGTTGGTTTAGCTCTTAACTCCACTTCTTGTCTGCTGGTTAAATAGTCAGACATAAAATAAGACCTTTCTGCTTTTTCTGCATAAGGGTAGTGAATGAGCTGTTTCATTTTTGACATGACTGTGGTTTCCATCAGCTCACGAGGCATCTCACATAAAACCTCGGAGTCCCAGAAAAAGTAGATGTATGGGCTCACTATTTCATGTTAACATCAGCTTTGAGTTTTAGCTGGATTTCCTTATCTTACCAGTCAAGGCTTATCTCTGCTGAGAAGCGTGGTACCTATTCCAATTGAAAAATCCTTGGAAACTAACAAATATATGTTTAACATGGGTATGAATGGACATCTACAATATGCCTTCTGTAGCTGCCGGTGTATCAGCAATGAGACATTTCAGATCCACGCAGGTGCCTGTCTGGTTTGCAGGAGGTTGAAACAGGTCATCGTGTATTAGAGAAGTTCCACACACTTCCTCTGTCTGATGTGCTTCTTCACTGCTGAGACATAAGCTACGGTGTATAATACGAAAGGGATACGTCATTCTTTCTCCAGAACCCAAAAAAAGAAGATACAAAAGGGAATTGGAGTGATAGCAACAAAAGCAAGAAAGTCCCTATCAAGGATGAAACCAAAAAGCCCCAAAATGGGAATGTTTTTTTGCCGAGTGTTCCAGCTCTCCATCCCATCCACTGTGTACTCCGACCCTGTGCCCTGGGCTGCTGGGATAGGTTCTGGGTTCTTGTTATCCTCACGAGGAAAGCGTGGCTTGAAATTTCATTATATTTAGTGCAAACAATGAGGATGTAATAAACTATTGAGCATATCAATGAACTGAGAGAAATGAGTTCTTTCTTCCAGAAGGTTTCAGTGTTTCACTATGCTAATAAAAAACCCAAATGTCTCCTTTATCAGTCAAGGGCTGTTTTTTGCTTTGGACATTATGTGGAAGTTTTCCTATAATATAAAAATATAATGTATGATTTCAAAACCACTTTTTTTCAGGATCAACAGCATCTGATTTTCACAAACCAGGCTCAGTGCAAAATAATGTTCAATTAATTATTTTTAATTTCCTTGTGCATGCTGAATTTTGTAAGACTTTTACCTTGAAGCCCTCTACAATCTTCTTTCAGAAAATGGGAAGCAAAAGAAATCCCCTGAAATAAACTTCTGATGTATTTTGTGGTAGTGATTTTACATTGACACTGACGGGGGATTAGCAATTAATGTGGAAAAATAACTCAGACACTAGTTGGAGAGGAGGACCCAGATGATGTTTTGTGGCTTTATTAGAGAGAAACAGATTAAAGAAAGCAAGTCCATTCTGGTTGTGGGCCGACATGCAGCTACACAATAAACACTAACTCACTGCTCTTGGCTATGTGGCTAAGGAGCTGCGCCCATGGCTGGAAGGTTGCTGGTTCAAATCCTGCAGCCAGCAGAGGAATCCTACTCTGTTGGGCCCCTGAGCAAGACCCTTAACCCCAACTCCTCCAGGGGTGCTGTACAATGGCTGACCCTGTGCTCTGACCCCAAGCTTCTCTCCCTGTATGTGTGTCTGTGTCTCATGGAGAGCAAGCTGGGGTATATGGAAAGCTGAATTCCTAATGCAAGACATTGTATAGGGCTAATAAAGTGATGTTATGTTATGTTTTGACCTGGTGATTCTGTTTCTAAGAATAATTCATGAACTCTCTATCTTAATACAGTATATCTTGCCTTACATAAAGACTTCCTTCAGCATCTTTATGAAATGATGGCTAAGAAAACTCACCATATGCCCAGCTGCCTTGCTGTGTTTAAATATTACAATTCTCTGTTCACAGAGTCATGTCATTAATCATTAAGGCCTTAAATTGTGCCTTGTGCTTTGCAATTCCAGTATTATCCCTCTAAGACAGTTGAACTTAGATTCCAGCCTATGGAATCCTTATTGATCAATTTCTAACATCATTTTTGCCATGGGTTCTAGAATCGGATGTTGCTGCTCAATGACAAGCTGGTTTATCTGCACATAAGCTACACGGGCCTTTTCAGTTCTGTTGGTTCCAGACTTCAATAATCTCCCAGCCCATATCAGCTCCTACAAGTCAGTCAGTGCTTTCAAATTCTCTCTTATACTCTACATTTTTACTCTACAGTATTAAACTTACTGTATTAAGCTGTATATGCCTGTGAAAGGCACTCTCTAAAAATTATCTCAGAATTTAATAATAATTAACAATAACAATTGCTAATAATAATAATTGCTTAATTTATATAGCGCTTTTCTGGACACTCCACTCAAAGTGCTATACAGGTAATGGGGACTCCCCTCCACCAATGTGCAGCATCCACCTGGATGATGCGACGGCAGCCATAGTGCGCCAGAACACTCACCACACACCAGCTATCAGTGGGGAGGAGAGCAGAGTAATGAAGCAAATTCATAGAGGGGGATTATTAGGAGGCCATGATTGGTAAGGGCCAATGGGAAAATTTTGGCCAGGATGCTGGGGTTACACCCCTACTCTTTACGAAAAACACCCTGGGATTTTTAATGACCATAGAGAGTCAGGACCTAGGTTTTACGTCTCATCCAAAGGACGGCGCCTGTTTACAGTATAGTGTCCCCGTCACTATACTGGGGCATTAGGACCCACGTGGACCGCAGGGTGAGCACCCCCTGCTGGCCCCAGTCACACCTCTTCCAGAAGAGACCTTAGATTTTCCCCAGGAGGTCTCCTATCCAGGTACTGACCAGGCTCACACCTGCTTAGCTTCAGTGGGTTGCCAGTTGTGAGTTGCAGGGTGATATGGCTGCTGTTAGCATAATATGGCTCAATAACTTCAGAGTGCAAAACTGGAGCCCACTTCTGGAGTCCACAATTCCTAAATATTGAAGTCTTTTCAGCGTTTTCACATGCATTTTTTGCCGTTTATTTTGCCATGACTTATCTCCCTTTAAAGGAAATGTACCAGCCATTATATTTTTACTAGATCCTCATTTAGCATAACATATTCATTACATTTTTTTTAATTCTTCAAGACCATGATAAATCCCCAAGGTAGGATGTTTGTAGTATTTTTATTAGTTTGATCAGGTAGAACACTAAGCAGATGAGATGACAAGTGAAAATCTGCTTGCCTTTTTTTGTTAGCATATTTTTCTAGCCCATATTTAAAATACACACGGCTCTTAATTGCTTCTGAAAAAGGGTCTGTCTTTCATTGAGGAAATATACTGTACATTTTGATGTATATTTCTATGGCATATACAGAATTAAGTAATTTAGTTTGAATAACATCCAACATCGATGTTGTACATATAGTAAATAAAGCAATAGTGGAGATTCTAAGGGGCTAGCCAATTAAATTTAGAAAAAGTGATGAGTTCCTGCTAAATATTGCATAAGATTCTTTTCCCCCACCCGTGCTTAGAAATAAGAGGAAGAAAGTTTTGTCCAGTTTAACGTAATAGTTTGCTAATGCTCATGCATGCTGAACATTGCTGGGTGTGCTTCAGACATACGAGGAACAGAAAAAAAGAAATAACTTTAATATTAATATTAAGAAAATGTTGTATGGTCATTATCAAAATTCCCGAATCATTAAAAGGCATATCATTTGTCCACTTTCACTAGATTTTGTACACTTACAGCTGAAGTGTTACATAATGTAGTTGTGGTTCAGCTGAAAGTGGCAGTCTGTGGTTTGCTTATGTGCATTATAGCATTCTGATCCTTTATAAGGTGAAGTAATGTCTGTCTTGAAAGGCGAGAGGTAAATAATTTGGCTTGCTTGAGCTGTGACACCTCACACAAGCAGCCAGTGAAATAAGGTTGGGTGCCGTGAGCTTCCACAGCCCATTTTAACCAAGGGTGAGAGTCTCCTCAGACTAAAAGGTACTGCATGACTGGACAATACCACATCACTGAAGATCATCTTTTCATTAGGTTTATCTTCTGAATTATTTTACTTTAAAGAACTAGGTAAGTGATAGCAAAACAAAGAGCAACCAAAAACAAAAGGTTTACAGTGGTGTGAAAAAGTGTTTGCCCCCTTCCTGATTTCTTATTTTTTTGCATGTTTGTCACACTGAAATGTTTCAGATCATCAAACAAATTGAAATATTAAACAAAGATAACACAAGTAAACACAAAATGCAGTTTTTAAATGAAGGTTTTTATTATTAAGGGAAAAAAAAATCCACACCTACATGGGCCTGTGTGAAAAAGTGATTGCCCCCTAAACCCAATAACTGGTTGGGCCACCCTTAGCAGCAACAACTGCAATCAAGAGTTTGCGATAACTGGCAATGAGTCTTTTACAGCGCTGTGGAGGAATTTTGGCCCACTCATCTTTGCAGAATTGTTGTAATTCAGCCACATTGGAGGGTTTTCGAGCCTTAACCGCTTTTTTAAGGTCATGCCACGACATCTCAATCGGATTCAGGTCAGAACTTTGATTAGGCCACTCCAAAGTCTTCATTGTTTTTTTAACAAAGGTGGACTTGCTGGTGTGTTTTGGATCATTGTCCTGCTGCAGAACCCAAGTGCGCTTCAGCTTGAGGTCACGAACAGATGGCCACATATTCTCCTTCAGGATTTTTTGGTAGACAGCAGAATTCATGGTTCCATTTACCACAGCAAGTCTTCCAGGTCCTAAACAGCAAAACAGCCCCAGACCATCACACTACCACCACCATATTTTACTGTTGGTATGATGTTCCTTTTCTGAAATGCTGTGTTACTTTTACGCCAGATGTAATGGGACACACACCTTCCAAAAAGTTCAACTTTTGTCTCGTCAGTCCACAGAGTATTTTCCCAAAAGTCTTGGGGATCATCAAGATGTTTTCTGGCAAAACCGAGACGAGCCTTTATGTTCTTTTTGCTCAGCAGTGGTTTTCGTCTTGGAACTCTGCCATGCAGGCCATTTTTGCCCAGTCTCTTCCTTATGGTGGAGTCATGAACACTGACCTTAACTGAGGCAAGTGAAGCCTGCAGTTCTTTGGATGTTGTTGTGGGGTTTTTGTGACCTCTTGGATGAGTCGTCGCTGCGCTCTTGGGGTAATTTTGGTCAGCCGGCCACTCCTGGGAAGGTTCACCACTGTTCCATGTTTTCGCCATTTGTGGATAATGGCTCTCGCTGTGGATCGCTGGAGTCCCAAAGCTTTAGAAATGGCTTTATAACCTTTTCCAGACTGATAAATCTCAATTACTCTGTTTCTCATTTGTTCCTGAATTTGTTTGGATCGCACCATGATGTCTAGCTTTTGAGGATCTTTTGGTCTACTTCACTTTGTCAGGCAGGTCCTATTTAAGTGATTTCTTGATTGAGAACAGGTGTGGCAGTAATCAGGCCTGGGTGTGGCTAGAGAAAATGAACTCAGCTTTCCAAAGATGTGATAAACCACAGTTGATTTATGTTTTAACAGGGGGGGGGGGCAATCACTTTTTCACACAGGGCCATGTAGGTTTGGATTTTTTTTTCCCTTAATAATAAAAACCTTCATATAAAAACTGCATTTTGTGTTTACTTGTGTTATCTTTATCTAATATTTCAATGTTTGATGATCTGAAACATTTCAGTGTGACAAACACACAAAAAAAATAAGAAAGCAGGAAGGGGGCAAACACTTTTTCACACCACTGTATATACCATGTCCTGCCAGGAATACTGATACCTTAAAGTACATTTCAGATGAAAAGGGTGTACATACAGTATTACATGGGTGTTTCTAGTCTCAATCAAATTTGGAGTTAGAAACTAACAAATTAACACTTTAAAAAAATTATATTGTAAAACATCATAAGTCCTACAGTACTGGGCACAGACTGACCAGGATTTAGTTCATGTTTTGATATGGTCTTTTCTGAATATTAGTTACTGTACATGGAGAGGAGCGATGCCAGTTTATGCATTTGTAATGCCAGCACTGAAAGCACCTGGTCTGTTGCAAACTCTGTAGAACTCAACATACATCTTAACTCACTTCCTAAACTGCCATTTTATTATATGTAAATCATGAGCACACCAACATTTGTTTTTATGTACTGTATGTTATTATACTTATTACTTACAAAAAATATGTTTAAAAGATGCGTGAGTGGATTTACAGATAACTTTTATTTTAAACAGATTATCAGTGGTGTTGCTGGCAGTTGTAAAATCCTCAAAACCTAAGATTGCTGGTAAACACAGTTGTGCGACATGTTTCATTCTTATTGTCACTGAGCTGTAATCCGCAAATGCAAAACGTTCTCAAAAACATTCAATTGAAGTGAAATTAAATAGAGAAGTGCAAAGAAAACGGTTAACACCTTGGGGGGGGGATTCGGTTACTGTTAAGTCACACCGTTCAGTAATGTCTCATTGTTAACATCATATATCTTGACAAAACATTTCACAGATACAAATCTAGAGTTGCTGTCTGACAGAGAGCACGCATTAACATTTGTGACTAACAAGAGTATAGAAAAGGGACTTTTATTGTCCTCCGAGTTTGGGAACTTTCTGGAGTTTGTGGCATATTGAAGTAAACTATACAGTGTGGTGCCTCCGGGGGAAAGGTTTATGTTCTGTAGAGACAAGTACTCACACCACACTTCTTTAAATTCCTGTGGCGTTTTTCGCCGTTTCTCCAGCTCGTCCGTCTTCCAAGCCAGTCCGCAATCCGTTCTCTCAGTCCTTATTCAGTCCCAGTTCCAGTTCCAAAGTCCGTAGAATTCCACAAATCCCAAACCGTAAACCTTTTTTATTTCCGTTAATCCGTTATTCTTAAATCCGTACAAACACCGTCCTGATGCCATGCCATGCCTCGCCTCGCCTCGCCTCGCCTCGCCTCGCCTAAACGCATTCACCTACTGGCTTCCGGGGCGGTTCACTGTTTCCAGGGCATATATATTTTGTTTCCTGATGAGACCCACCTGTGTCTCGTTGTTTTTCGGACTGACCCCTTTCTGTCTGCAGGTCATCTGATTTCTCTTAGTGGCCATCTTGGTCAGGTCTAAGTCAAGTATATCGAGCAGATCGTTCCTGAAATACCGGTCCTGAATGACCCTTCCTCTGGTCATCTTACAATAGTAAAGCATAGAATCTTGACAAAATAAACCTTTCATGCATTTTTATGATAATTGCCAATCTAGCACAGACTGAAGAATAGCTCAAGGCATTTGTCTGAAATCCCACACATGTAATCATTGCCAAAGACTTTCACCGCCTGGTTCTGCTTACATTTGCAGTATTTCCTACCCCAAAACTTTAAAGTGGAAAAAAATATACTTTTTTGGAAAATTAATTGCAAATAAAAGCTGAAATAGCTTGGTTGGATATGTGTCTACCCCCTTGTAATAGCAATCCTAAAGTAGCCCTGGTGTAACCTTCAAAGACCTTCAAAATCACGCACCTAATTAAACAGCCTCAGACTGTGTCAAACTGTAGTGATGCACACATTTCCTGGATAAATTGAGCAACTTCTGTAGGTTCCTGTTCTTCTGCAGGGTAGTGCATTTCAAAGGAAATTTCCAGTCTTCAACACTCAAGAGCTTTCAAAAGAAATCTGGCACAAAGTTGTGGAAAGGCACAGATTAGAGGATGGTTATAAAAAAAATACAAAGAGGCCCTGGAAATCCCTTAGAGCTCGGTCAAGGAGATTATTAAGAAGACGAAGGCCTAAGGCACCACCAGAACCCTGCCTAGATCAGGCTGCCCCTCCAAACTGGATGACTGAGCAAAAAAAGAGACTGATCAGAGAGGCTACCAAGAAGCCAATGGCAACCTTGAAAGAACTACAGGCTTTTATGGCCAAGGCTGGTCTAACTCTAACTTAGGCCAGCAGCCATATCACCCTGCAGCTCACAACTGGCAACCCATTAAAGCTAAGCAGGTGTGAGACTGGTCAGTGCCTGGATGTGAGACCTCCTGGGAAAAACTAAGGTTGCTGCTGGAAGAGGTGTTAGTGGGGCCAGCAGGGGGCTCTCACTCTACATCTGTGGGTCCTAATGCCCCAGTATAGTGACAGGGACACTATACTGTAAAAAGACGCCATCCTTCGGAGGTCCTGATTCGCTGTGGTCATTAAAAATTCCAGGGCGTTTCTCAAAAAGAGTAGGGGTGTAACCCCGGTGTCCTGGCCAAATTTCCCTTACCAGTCAGGGAAAATAAGCACGTAATGATCAGGGATCTCTGTTATTAAACATTAACGGCACATGTCATTCTTACTGTAAGTGCACTCTCTCACTCAAGAAGATGAAGCACATGCGGTAACCGCGGGTTTCACAATGTCTTTTTTCCTTCTAGATAAAATGCAAATACACTTGCTTCTGACAGCTGCATAGAACACCAGACACCAACCTTGGCACGTGGTGAGTCGGAGATCTAAAATGTGACTTTTTTCTTATTTTAACAGTTTGGCTTTTAAGTTTTTCTCAACACTATGTTTAAATTGATCAATACAGGTGTATTTCATGCAAATATATATGTTAATATTACTATTAATATAGTAATTAACATAGTAATACTGCATATTACTAAACAAGGACATATAAATTGTATTTACCTTTTCAGTAAGTGAACAGAGTAAACACATCTAAACATTACTTTGGTATCTTGAGTATAAAATGACAAATCCAGAATGATAACGATGTTTTTTATGATTTTGGCTCATTTGTACCTGGTTTATATGTAATACGTTGCTTATAAGTCTTTTTTTTTTGTTTTGTTTTTGGTAAGATCACTTTATGTCTATAGTGAACATACTTATGAAATATTGTATGATGAGCAGATATTTTATTGGATATATTTCTTTAAGTAATGTGTTTAAAGAAACTATGGTGCTTGGAACACTTTGCATATTATGACAATTCCAGCTGAGATCAAGGAGCCAGAGAGTCCTTCAGTGTTTTGGTTTTAATACTAACGTGTTTTAAAACTAAAACTTAATTTGTGATTTGCTGTTATAAGGAAGACTGGAAGTGGATTGACTCTTACATATATTATTATCATGATAACAGGTGGCAACGCAATTGCTGAACTTTTGATTCTCAATGCCTACTTATTGTAACGAATACAAAAACATGTACAACAAAACTGACCAAGGGCATTCCTGAAAAAAGTCTGTCTACTTTAAATATGTAAAATTAGTCAAGTTACAAAATGAATTATACTTTTTCTGTGTGTCTCCATGATCAGACAGCTAAGTTTATTTATTAGATATCAAAAGGCTTAGGTTTGCTTCATCCTGTGTATCCTTTTTATTTTATGTTTGATTTGTTTATTGTTTTATTTTAAAAAATAGTTCATACAAATTGAGAACAGTATTACTTTTGCAACAACGGAAAGGAAAACCACATGCATGCAAGTTTTTATTCTGTTTCACATGTGTTTCTAAATTAAAAACCTTTCCTTAGCAGACATGTTTTAGTTAGTGTGAAAATGATTCAGTTTTTCTCTGAATCTAAAGTCATAACCAATACTTGAAAATACAATAGTGTCTGTACTTTCCCCATGTCATAGCTTGAAGAAAAATATATACATATCTGTTTCACTTCTTTTTCTCTTAAGACACACGTAACGTTTGCCAATTAATGCAATATTATTACTTAACTGCCTTTAGTTACCTAAAACATTTCCAAGTTCCTTACATTAGACAAACCACACAGGTCTTGGCCTATTCAATATAAAATTAAATTTTAATTATAATACACTATTGACATTGCTTTTACACTCTAATCATTTTTTGAGGAACATTTGACAGGAAAACAAGAGTTTTACTTTTGCTGATTTTGAGGTAATGGCTGAAAGACATTGCACTTTGTTCTCTGCAGTTTGTTCGTAACTTTGAGAGGGGAATCTGAGTCACAATGCCGCAGACGGTAAGACTGCAGGACTGGCTTCTCAGCCACCCATGTACAACAAAAGTCTGAACCTGCAGTTCCTCTTATACTGAGCAGAAATGCTACTGTAATCGTAGGGTAAAACTAGCCAGTCTTACCACAATCTGGGCCCTTAAAAGTAAAGTATTATTTTTAAAGATGCATTGTTGCATTACTGCATTGTTGGAAATTTTTGAAATCTTTAATAAAAGAAAACTCCCCTTTTATAGATTTGGGAATTTTAGAAGGAAAAGACCCTCAGATTAAATTTACCACAGTGAGGTTAATAGCAGTACAACTCTACACAGTGGTTTTGTGTTCCGCAGATTTTGCCACCACCGCAAAGAACTTTCAGGTTCACTTACATTCTTTGCTATTAAGAACAAAAGAGTGCAATCTAGTGTTCTGCATTCAGTTTTACAGTCTGTTGTAGAAATATCTGTGTATTTTTGTAGCCTTTTACGTGAACATTTTTTAATTTATTGTTAATAAGAGGGTGAAAAATACGTTTGAATCCCCGCATAAAGTATGTGAATAAACAGTCGCTGTCTAGACTGTCGGCCATCTTTCCCTTTTAAAATGTTGGATTAAGATCGACTAATTTAATTATTTTGTTGGAAATGTGTAGTGCTAGTTACCTAGAAACATACAATTCTCTGTTCTAGAATGCCTTTGGATGATGCCAGACAAACAAAAAATGATCAAATCATTTTTGTGCTTCACAAGCACGTTACACTCGCTCTACTCAGGTGTTCCATAAGGAGCAATCTTGTCAGGCTTGAATGTTGTGGGTTCAATTCCATCACTCCTGGACTTCATTCTCACTCCCAGCACTGTGACATGCACTCTTCATAGGATTTAATTTTCTATTTCATAGGATGTAATTTTCTATTTCACATATTTTTTAAGATATTGGCTATTTCTGCCAGGCTTGAGCCTGGTTTTATTTCATCCATTGATTCAGCCGCTGTGCTTGGAGTTTTCAGCCTGGATCTTCTGAGATTTCCAGTCACTGTGGCCGACATGCCAGCACAAGTTCTGCCATCCAAGTGGGCAGTGCAGTGGTGTTGTAGATGGCTTTTCATGCTGTTGACAAACTTGAATGAAGATCGAAGGCAAAAAAAGCACATCAGGTTTGGTACACATAAAAATGTACCATGTACTATGGGGGGGGGGGCACACATTTTAATAAACAAGATCAGTCAATGTCAGATTGTGGACACAATGTGGTCTTGCTGTGAACAACATTTGTGCCAGTGGTGGCCTACATTGCATGAAACGGCAGGGACTGTGGTCAAACTTTTCAAACCCACAGCTTTTCTCGTGGGTAATTCACCTGGCTGAAGACAATGACAATCTGTCCAGAGCTGAGCCAAGTAGCTGCTACAAGGGTAGGAGGGAAGGATGTGAAAACAAAACACATAACACAGGGAGAAGTGGCTGAGATGAGTGTTTGACCTCCTCATGAATTTTTGTTTCAAACTTCATTTTGATTTTGTTCTAAACGTATTTTTGCTGCATGATGCAGTTTTCACTATACTTTAGTTTTAATATTCACTAACTAAATTCATAAACACTAATGTAGATAGTGTGCTGGGTGTAGCACACAGTGAGGAGATTTTGTAATTTTTGAAATGGCAACGTCCAAGAAATGAGACAGCATTTAAACTCCAGCTCCTGACTAAATCTATAGATGCAAAATTGAGGTTAATTTCACACTTAAAAGTAAAAGGAATAAAAGTAAAGGCTACAAAGCCAAAACATTGTTTTATCTCAGCTTTCAGCACAGAATTAACCTTGTTTCTTTGCAGTCCGTATGCTGAATTAGTTCTTCACTCAAGCCATAATCTTTAGATGCTGAGAAAGCAATTGAATTGGACAGTGATACATCAGTCCCAATTTCACACCTTCCCATCCTAAATGTAATGTGTAAAAAAAAGTTTTGATTTTAAAAGGAAAGTGAAAAATCAAAAATGCATTGGGTTGTTTCTGTTTGAAAGAAAAGAAGTTTGTACAGTGTAAAAAATAAAAGGAGTGTACATGATATGATATGATATGGCAGTAGTAGGAGTGGTGATCGTTCTGGATTCATAATCTGAAAATTGTGTGGTCAGCTCTGGGTTGAACCAGTGCTGTTATACCCCTTAACAAGCTATTTTCAGCAGAGTGCACCACTAAAAAATCCAGCTGTATAAATGAGCACTGATGTTTTTTTTAAATAATGAAAATCAAGTAAAGATACTTACAAAATGAATGCACTTGAAAATATTGTTACAGATTTGGTGACTATGGATGTGTCTGAAAGAATCTAGAAACGATGGGTAATGCCTAGTTGACATATCCTGCTTCAAAGCTGAGATGTAGGAGGTCCAGATTCAGTCATCTAGGCAATCGTACAGTATACTTTGGTTTACCTTAGTTAATTAAGTGCTGGGTAAATGATACAGTATCAATCAACAGTCTGGAAAGACACCATATAAGATCAGATCGAGACACATAAAGCATGTGCCATGCGAGAGGTCCATGTCTTGATCATCCATAAAGACCAGGTCTGAGCAAAGTATTTGAACCTTGCTAAGAGAGCTTGCTATTCTGTCTTTGTTAGGGAACTGATTTCCTGAGTGAAGAATCCCTCGGTTAAAAACAGCCTCTCCTGGTTTGTGGGTGCATTTTAAAACAGGTAGATAGATTCCCATTTATGCTGATGCATCCTGGTTTGCAGAGAGAGAATCAACCACAGCTCGTATTCTATACTGATGGAAAAAAAGAAACCCAACATTTTCTGGAATTAGAATATGATAGTTATAGCTTACTGTAAGTACTTTCACAAAAAGTTGTCAATTTGTTTTAAGCCCTCTGACCAGCAATACAGCTTGTGCAGTGAGGCATTGCAACTTGCCAATAACACGAAAGCTCGTCAGGTGCACTTTTACCCAATGAGGTCCAGGTGGAACAATGTCTGATCAGCTCACCTTTAAAAAGGCCTTAATTCAAAGCTTAGGTCACTGCAAGAAAAAGGCCACAGATTTCTGTGCATTCCATAATGCTTCTAATGTCACCAGACGCAAGGGAAAGGGCCATTTGCATGCTGCAGGCAGGCATGTCATGTGCCAGCGTTGCCAGACACTATGGAGTAAGCCGCTCCACTGTGTCCTGACTGCAGAGAAGGTTTCAGCAGACTGGCAGGACTGCTGACCGTCCAAGATCTGGTTGCCCTCGAGTGACCACACCAGAGCAGGACCCACATCAGAGCAGGACCACCCATAGTGCTGCTGAAACTGCCGGCAGACACAATGCCCACATCAGTGACAGGACATTGAGGCTCCAAGCTGCTGGCCTTAGAGCAAAGCGGCCTGTCTGAGGCCCTCAGCTCATAACTACTAGACATCACGCCCGACTGGCTTGGGCCAGAGAGAGGCTGAGATGGACTCGTCAGCAGTGACATCAGGTCCTCTTCACGGATGAGTCACTTTTCAGCCTGTTCCACACAGACGGGAGGGCTAGAGTGTGGAGGAGGAGGTGTTGCGTTTCTTTTTTCCATCAGTATATTTAGTTTAGAAGGCAGCTTTACCTTATTAGTGTTTTAATTTTCTTATATATCACAACAGGAGATTCCTGCCCCAGTGTTTAGGCCAACAAAGATGAAAACTGTATATTTCATAAGACATTTAAACATAATTTTTTCTACAGGCATTTTCAAGGCACCTGATGATACATATGGGTATTTAGGATATAACATACAGTAAGCAGAGAGGGAGTAGTATCTTTACCAGCAGGCCAGGCTGGTTTATTATGATTATTTGCATACACAAACAAGATAAGACCATAACATAAACATCATTAATCTAATTTAAGCTTGTGAACTAGGGCTGAATGGAAACTCAAACAACAAAGTAGCCTTCTGGGTAAAACAAAAATGACTGAAAGGTTGTTTGTATGTGTTGTGGTTTAATCAGAAAGCAGAATACGAGGTAAGGCTAGTGAATAACTATGGTTGTTCTCAGAATTCATTTATCGTGCATGGTGTGATAATGGAACATAATTCTAAATGGGAGTGTGCTTTCTTTTGTGTTTTGGAGTTTTGCACCCATTGACTTTGTTAAATCAAATAACAGATATGTACTCCATCAGGAACCTTTTTGTTTTTGAATGTTGGGAACAAGACAATTGTTTTGTTTACTATTATTAACATTACTGAGTCACATTTCTATTAAAACTTGACATGCCAGCAAAACTTTAAAGTCATCTAATAGACTTGTGAAGAAAAGTCACATTGTCTCTGTGCTTTTTCATTGTATTCGTTCAAAACGTGTTGTGAAATTTCAAAGGAAAATGCTAATAATATTATTCCTCCACTGCTAATACGATTGCAATTCAATACATCTGTACATAGTCCCATGCTTGGCAAGACAAGCAATGGCTTTCTATTTTGAACTTCAATATAAACTATTGTGCTGTTCTTTGCATAGACGCTCTTTGTGAAAGTGATATTTAAGTAACAGAAATTTGGCAAAGCTGAAGGATATCCGACTTGTGGAGTGCTGTTAACACAACTGAGACATTCCTTGTCCTGCCTTTTACATCTGTTTTCACTTCAGTTTTTGCAGATCCTAATTGTGGTTTAACATTTCAAGATAAATGCCATTTATACGGCACCCCTGGAGCAGTTAGGGTTAAGGGTCCCAACAGAGTAGGATTCCTCCACCAGCTGTGGGATTTGAACCAGCAACCTTCTAGTCACAGGTGCAGAGCCTTAGCCGCAGAGCCACCCAAACAAACTATGTTATATATATTACACCGCCTGGGATTGAACCCGGTCTGACAGCATCATTCAATAGGGAACCTGCTGGCTGAGCTAAAGGAGACCTCAGCCTCCTTCAAATGGGTCATGAAAGACATTCTGACATTTTATTTAAGAACCACTGAACAGAATCTTAGGATCAATTAATGAGTTGATTAATTAAGCAAACAAAGCAAGGTTGATCATCATATTATAGCCTAGGAACAAGTAATAGGTTTATTCCATGCTGAAAAAAAGAAGAAAGAAAACACAACGTTTCGGCTGTGGAGCCTTCTTCAGGTGTGAGAGAGACAGGGCAGTAAGCAAAAGTAATGTAGCGGGAGAACAAAGGCTGGGAGGGAGGAGGAGTGAGAGGCGGGAGCAGGGGACAGAAAGAGAGGCCAATCAAGAGGTGTGAATTCAGAATAGGTGTAGAGAGGTGTGAAATGAAACTTCCAATGAATGGAGAAAATTTAGAAGAAGATTAGTCTGTCGTTAAGAGAAGGGGGAAGGTGTGAACCTAGCTGCAGGATAATTTTGGTTTTGGTGGTCTTTCTGTTGTAGGAGTTCGGAAAACCGTCTTTGAGAAAACAGACGGAGAGATTAGAGTGGTCACGGCCGTCAGAGGTGAAATGAGAAACATTATAGCCTATTCTCATTGCACCCTTTCATATGTTCATATGTTCACCCTTTCATATGTTCCAAGATAAGTTAAGAATAAAAAACTGCTCTGATCAGTGTGACCTTTGCTGGATTCTTTTACTGTGTGCAATGTGTTATTTTGGTTTCACTTACTGTGTTTTGTTAGCTGCGGCTGTGGGTGGGTGGGTGTGATGTTATGTATATATTCTCCATTCTTCAATTCAAGAAAAATTTGGTACATGATTTCCTCTCTTCAATGGCACCCACAATCTCACTCAGCTTTGGATTTTGCCATTAGGATTGCCTTGTCTAAGAACATTTTGGCATATTGTACAGTATATATTAGATGTATTTATTTTCTTCCTTTTATGTGATAAACCTGAGTTCAGGAGTCTGATAATCATTTTTAAGATTATTTGGCGTTAAGATCTATAAACACACAACTCTTCTGGATTTTCCAGGCATTCAAGTGTTTTTAATTCGGAAAGAACCTTCTGTGTTTTTCTCATTGGCAAATTAAATAACTTTCATTAACTCATGGGTGATGTCTCCATCTAGTGTCTGAAGATAGAGACAGCACCTATACTTCTGCAGAGGCTGGGGGAATTATTTTTTTTTCTTCCAATTGAGGGTTGCAGGGGAGCTGGAGCAAGGCACGGCACACCCTGGATGGGACGCCAGTCCATCACAGGGCACAAACAAATACAAACGCAGGCAGACACAAATAGAGACACAAGCGTGCTGAAAAAATGGTTTCTGTAGTCTTTCTGATGTATGACTTCAGAAAACCGTCTTTGAGAACACAGACGGAGAGATTAGAGTGGTCATGGCCGTCAGAGGTGAAGACGGTTTTCCCAAGTCATACATCAGAAAGACTACAGAAACCACAATTATCCTGCAGCTGGATCACACCTTTCCCCTTCTCTTAATGACAGACTACTTTTCTTCTAAATTCTCTCTATTCGTTGCAGGTTTCATTTCACACCTCTCTTCACTATCCTGATTTCACACCTCCTGATTGTCCTCTTTCTGACCCCTGCTCCCACCCTTCGCTCCTCCTCTCTCCCAGCTTTTGTTCTCCCGCTACATTACCTTCGCTTTCTGCCCTGTCTTTCTCACACCTGAAGACCCTAGCTCCACGGCCGAAACGTTGTGCTTTCTTTCTTCTCTTTTCAGCATGGAATAAACCTATTACTTGTTCCATTAATATTTATTAACCACACATTCAAAACACAAAACAAAAAGTACAGTTGTACATAGCTTATTAATCTGAAAGAAAACTGAAAAGTCATGATTGCATACAGTAAATAGCTGATGTGGTGTGAAAAAATAATGATAGGACTCTGACAAGAGTGTGTTTCATCCTGTTAGACTTTAATTATTTTTTTTCCTGAAACAACACTGCCTTCCTCATTTTGTTGTATTTTTTTTCTTTCAGAAATCTCATCAAACAATTGAGGCATCATTGAATGCATGAGCTTGGCCTGCATCATGACTAATGCCATGCCCATCAACAGAACATCATCCATCTCTGACGACACCCTGGAGATGATCACTAGCCCATACCTCACAGTGGTCTTGCCTGTCATTTATCTGCTGGTCTTCATCATCAGCACACCCTGCAATGTCATCTCACTCTGGCTGCTTTGCTTCCACACCAAATGTAACAACCCAATGATAATATTCGCCATCAACCTTTCTTTGACGGATCTTTTGTACAGTATCTTTCTTCCCTTCCAAATTATCTACCACCTTAAAGGCAATGACTGGCCATTTGGGAATGTCATGTGTAGCGTATCCACTGCTGCTTTCTATGGGAATATGAATTGCTCGATTTTGACTTCCTGTGCAATCAGTCTGGAACGCTACTGTGGGATTGTAAAGCCCCTGCGCACCAAACACTGGAGGACCGCAAGAAAAGCTGCCGTTGTGTGTATTTTAATATGGATGTTTGTCCTCACATTACACATCCCTATACTATCTCATGATCTGACATTTCCTGTCAACCAGTTAAACATCACAACATGTTTTGATATCCTCCCTAAAACTTTGTTCCCTAAAAAAATATTTGGCTATCTGTATTTTGGCGCAGTATTTCTTTTCTTTTTCTTCCTGCCTTTGATTATTTTCATAATTTGCTACTCCTCCATCATTAAAACGCTCATAAGTTCCCAGGATATTGACACCAAGCAATCCAAGGAGAAAACATTGTACCTTATCGTGGTTTTGGTTCTTTGCTTCATTGCCTGTTACTTGCCCAACATGTTCCTTCAAGTCCTTCACATGATTTACAAGTATAAGGGCCAAAGCTTGTACATCTATTACAAACTGACACTAGGCATCAACAGCCTGAACTGCTGCTTCGATCCCTTTGTGTACTACTTTGCTTCCAGGGAATTCCGAGGAAAGCTACAAGAAAAACTCTGCTGCAAGTTCAATGGGCCCGAGGAACAAACCACATCCAATTTGTCAGACCAAGCAAGTGCTCCATTAACGAGCCATAAAACTGCCAACAAAACATCTTTATGAAAAAAAATGGGTGTTCAAAGATTTATTATATGTAATTTATTCGACAAGACCAACAAGCTGTAGCAAAATAAAGCCCCTGAACAGTGAGCAGAATGCAATCCTTTCCATGAGAAAGAGGCAGAGCAACACGTTTGTGCTATTCAGGTCCCTGTCTTAGCATTAAAAATCTGGGACTAAGTGGGACTGGACTGTCCTTTCCTTGTCATACCAAAGGATCCCCAAGTGCTTTATGTGTTGAAGAGGACCCACATGAATAGCACCCACCTGGGTGACACAGAGCAACCAACATGTGTTAAATAGGTGGCACCAAAATTTGCAGACCAATGTATCATTGTGAGTAACCAGAAACACCCTGCTGTGGCAGCTACTGTCTTCTGGATGGGACAATCAGCCAAGCTCCTGACCACTTGGTCAATAAAGATCCGAAGGCACCTTTTGTAAGAGTAGGGGTGTTGTTTTGTTTAAATTTGCCTTGGGTTTTCAGTTAAAGGGCATAGTCTAAACTTGCCCTTTAACTGGATCAAGTGTGTCACTTCCTTACTACAGCATGTAAAGCAGTTTGTGAATTTTTGGGGGAAACCACTTTTCAAATGCAAAAATGATTATTATCCATCCAACCATCTATCCATTTTTACTAACCATTTAGTCCTATGAAGAAGATTATTTTGATCATATCCAGTTCACTAGTTAGGTGTTGCTGTATTTCAGTCCTACTTTGCCTTTAATTCTAGCTAATGATGCTTTACTGTATGAGAACAGAGTACTCATTTAGTTTAGATTAGCTCAGTGGTGGTCAACGTTGGCATTTCCATTCCAAAGCCATTCCATACTATATTTGGAAATTGAACTTTCCAGAAAATGTGTTATTGAATGGCTTATTAGCTGCTTAGCTGCAATGGAGTAGAAATGATACAAGGGTGAGTAACACTGGAAAGACAGAGGAAGGAAGCAACCAAATGTTTGTGTGTCTGGCTTGCTTAGTAAAGTACGAAACTACACTCAAATTGAAAAAGAAGCCATAGGAACTGTTTGACTTGGTGCAAATCAACAGTTATCTATATGGCAGAAAGTTCAAACTGGTAAAAGATCAGAGACATTCAGTAGGGTGTTGAATCAGAGATATTTCCTTTGGCAGCACAGTACAGACATGCTGTTAGTAGCATATGAGTACACAATGTAATACTGATCCAGACTGTTGCTGCAGTGTTGAACAAGGCTAAAGATTTGGCACCAAGGCAATGGGCCTTCTGATCATTGGGTTGATTGATCTGATCATTGGGCAACCTTACAGACAGATGGAAATATCTGTCTGAAAATGAATATTTGTTATAGTGTCTGAGAGAGATATCCTTAGAGAGCTACAGTTTATACTACTTACTGAACAACACAAGGAGTATTTAGATATTAGGAAAATAAAAGCTATAGCACCCGATCATTGTTTGTAGCCAGGTCTGGGTAAGAAAACTGAAGCTGTGATCAGTAGTGAGATTTGTCGAACAAATTTGACAGAGAAAAGTGACAGAGAAATCATTACTGCATATCTGAAGATATCTGGGCAAAAATCTGTAGCTGTGCATTCACACTGTTTTCTGTGAAAAGGGAGGACTTTGTGGAGATATTTGCTTAGTGGGGATTGTGCTGGTCAAGAGTGGTTCCAAGAAGGAACATGACAGTAGAGAAAACTATTGGAGTGCTGCAGAACTTGTTCATTTGGGTTAGAAAAGCTTGTGTCAGACAACAGACAATGGCATGGGCACCAGTTTACCTTATGAGAATCTGGGGAATTTTTTAAGCTTACACTCAGATGCACAAAATAAACTCTGTATAAGCACAAATTGATGTGTGCTGCAGAGATTTGCATTAAAAAAAAACTTTTAACAAGTGCTTTGAACAAGGGAAAAGGATCATCATGCACTTCAGCTCTCCAGGTGGCTGGGTTTCTGTTCAGATAAAGACAGACAGACGTGTGCTGAATAGTTCTTTTCAAGGCACGGCATCTTGAGAAAGATGAGAGAAAAAAAACAAATTTAGATTGAGTCACCAAAATCATGGAGGATGTTTTAACAGCAGAAGATACTTGTAAGATACAGGAGAGGGAAGAGAGATAAATGGGTGCTAGACATGGTTATGAAATGATGAGTTCCTGTTACCTTCTAAGTGATCAAATGATGTATAAACCAGCTGCTAGCAACTGATGCAGATAGGTTCTGACCTAAGTTCTAGTACTACTAAGTAGACTAATAAGGAACATGATGCCAGCCACAATGTGGAAGATGAAGAGCAGTTGCAGTTAGACAACAGGTATGAAGAGAACCTCTAGAAAGTCTGTGAACATAATACACATGGCCAAAAAAAAAAGAAACTGAAAGTCTGGTTGAAGATAGGCCAAAAATATAAATGATTTAAAAAAGGTGTTTAAAAGAACAATGGAATAGTCACAGCTTAAAATTCTTAACCTACACAAGGATTGCTTAGATATTGTGAAACTAATAACTATAGCTGTAGGGCATTATGTTCCAGGAACATAGTGATCAGATCCCTGATTGCATAAAAAGGCACTACTTGCCTTGAGCCTTTGATTTTGGTAAAACAGTATCAGATCTAAAAGGTATAAATACCTTTAACCAAAGGCAGAATACTCTACCCCTACCTGTACCTCTGGCTCACACTGATGTGTTTTTTCACACAAGACGTATGTTATTTAACTTGTTGGTGTTGCTGGCGCTGTTCTGTGTTTATGTTTTTGGCGTTTCCTTAATGCCCCTGTATTAGAGCATACATGCGAATAGGCATTTCATTGCACTTGTGCATATGACAAGAAACTGAACTGAACTGAATAGTGGAATTGAGAGTTTGTAAGGATCAGGTGCTCTACTACTGTAGAGGTATTCTGTTTGTCATGAGTGCATAATAAAAATTAGTTCTTTTCAAAACAGTCTCTGCTTGTCCTTTGTTTAGCAACCAGCCTACAAGGTCTGCAGGACTTATGATCTTTGTGCGAACTTACAGTACTTCCACTTACCGAGGATGCACAGCACTGTTAATGGCTTTGACCAGAGGTGTCCTGTCCTGATACTGGAAAGCTAATGTGTCTGCAGGTTGTCTAGGTCTCTTCAAAGTACCGGCACCTAAAGAGCTGGGAGAAGCACTGGTCCAATTAAACTAATAAAGAGCTGATAGAATTTGTTATGAGCCCAGCTGTACTGAAAATCTGTAGACACCCCAGCACTCCATCTCAAACATCTGACAAATCAATTGCAGAGACAACAGCCCTGGATCAGTTAACACACACCTGAAACATGTTTCCATGTACAGTATATGGTATAGTAAATATATTGTGACAAATGGCAGGGTTGCGAAAATTGTAAAAATCAGGAACTGACTGAGCGGTTTAGTCAATAAGTGAAATAAACCCCAACTTGTAAGTGATTTCTAGCAATATACCCAAGTGGCTGGCACAATTAGATGCACGTGAATTATTTGCTCTCTGTCACAGCTTTGTTGAGAGGAATAATAATTCAGGCACATTTGATTAAACAAATATTTATTGCAATTACACAATACACAAACTACACTACACACAACAAAACATACAACACGCAAGTTACTCTATGTACAGTATTTACAAACAAGGCGTTTCAGAGGCCTAACATTGTGGTCACCCAGAAAACCCCAGACTGCTACTAAGCACTAAACTCTTAATGCCTACAGAGGCCAAATAAGAGATGAGCTGCCTTCTAACTAAATACAATGCAACCCGCAGTTAAATCTCTCTCTCTCTGCCCCCCGGATGCCACAATATAAATGGGAACCTATATCCCTATCTATAAAAATGCACCCTAAGCAGGAAAGATGTTTCTAACTGACGTATCTTTTACCCAGGAAACCCAAATTCCCTAAAAACACAGAAGACCACGTTCTCTAACAAGGTTCAAATACTTAGCTCCAGTCAGGTTTGGTTTGGGTGATGATGAAGTAGGGGCTCTCACGATGGCTCAAGCTTCAAGTCCCAACTCCAGCGGACTCCTGCCTCTCCTCTCTTTCTTCCTTGGTTCTTGTTTCTTTCTCCTTCTTCTTGTTTTTTTTTTCTTCCGTGCTCTTAATGTGGTTTTATATTGTGTGTGTCTGTACTGCTCCTCGACAATCAGTAACCCACATCTTGCCTAGGTATACTAAGGTAAACTTCACAATTATTTATAATGAGACACTTTTGAGTTTAAAGTAGTTTCTGTATGTTTTAAATACTCTTTGAGTTAAAAAGGATATTAGGGTTACATAATCGGTTTTAACCCTGGAGCATGTGGCAGTAGCCCTAGGACACTACCTTAATGTATCAAACCATAAAGTAATTTGGCATCAGTAGTACTTTTAAATAAAATATATCTGTATAGCAGAGCTGAACAAATCTAATCACAAATCATTTCAATTCATAGGCTTAACTGAATCACTTAACTGTCATTTCGGAAGAATTTTCACATAGCTGGGGAGGTGGCAGATAGCTTTGTAATGATCTGAGTCAGGTCTCAACTGATGTCTCATTTTATCACCACACAGGAAGAGAATGGATTGTACCCCACATTGCTAATCTGTACTGGCACAAACAGGGCAAACCATATGTCAAATCACAGATATCTGAGTGCACCATCAGTTCAAAGCAGGGCGGCAACAGGATTTAGCGCTGCAGAGCACTGTGGGTTCTAATTTTAGGTGAGGAGCTGCTGTCACTCTCTTGAGTAAGGTCTTCACACAAAAGAGCCCAAGGAAACGCCTTGCTGTATAACCACATCTCTAGGTCGTCTGTAATTAAGAATTTGTTCCCAGTTAGCAGACCAGTTAAAAGAGAGGAATAAAAGAAAGAGTTGACTGAATATTCAAACCAGTTTGCTGATAAACTTTACTTAAATCCTATTTTCTTTTGCTGCAGACTTCATATATGGATAGTGTTTAACAGCAAATTAAAAACCCTTGAATGTGAAACCCATTATCTTGCTGAAACAGTTTGAGTTCTCCTTCACACTTGAGGACCCATCAAACAGATTTTCATTGGTTTAAGTGTTGCAGTTAGTGTATTACCAGTAAGGTAATAGCTGCTGAATGTCAGTTCCTTTTACTACCTGAGACCTGCTCCTCTCCGTCAGCTTCTCTTTGTGTTGTTGTGATGAATTGGTTGTGGATATTATTTAGAAGAAGCCAAATAACCAAGTCAAGAAATAAAAAAAAGAAATGATCCTTCTGAGCTGCAGTTCCACTTACTGGGGAGATTGTAATAAAGACAAGTGCAGCTAACAGGCCATTCAAATCATCAGTATTTGTCATCTGTCTATACACTATGTCATTGATTCCAAGAATAGGATTAGACCTGCGAGATCTAATCCTTTTGTGAACTATTAATAAACAACTTGAAATGCTGGGTCCCAGAATTCACGAATCATATCCCCAGAGTTTCTTGAGATACACTGCTACTCAAATACCCCTAATACATTCTAAAACTTTAATTTTGCAGAAAGAGTTCTAGAGTTTACCACAAGCTGCTCTGCTCAGCTTGGGAATTCTTGGCATTAAATACACAGTTTAAGACTGGCTTGCACATAACAATCAAAACAGAAACCACCCAGCATAAGTAAGAACACTTACAGTTTGATATGAAGTGAAAATAATAACAGGAAACAGCAGATGTAAAGAAATGTCCCAATGTGGAAAAAAGCAGAACAGTTTAGTAGGACATGGTGTAATTCATTTCATTGTTGTTAAATATAATTTTTTTTCACATTTTACAAATGGCATAATAATTTTATTTAAGAGTGCCTTTCAGGAAACTCGAAGTACAGCATACTAATTGACCCAGTTTCCACTATGGAAAGATGTTGTGGTAGATTGTATTCTTTGATTTTTCTGACAGATCAGGGGTTTCTAACAATGTCACTGCAAGGGGAGAAACAGGGGAAAACGGGGAAAAGGCAATAAGATAGGAAAGAAGCTGGGACAAAAGACCTGCTGAGCTATACGTGTACAATGGTAACACATTATGTCAGTGGCACGGGTTGGGAGCAGTCTCCTCTACTGAACTTTCACTTCTAAACTTCTTTTAAAATATCTAACCACGATCACGAGGATCCTACTTTCTACTGTATATAGCAACTTTCCTTACACAATCTTCCTGGGAGGTTGCGGACAGTCCAGCAAGCAAGCAGCGGAACACGAATGAAATGTCATTTAAAGTGAGGGTACAGTTCCATGTGATGCAGAAAGATATCTATCACTGATTGCAAGACCCACAATTCCTGTTTTGCAATTCACCCATGTAAGGGATATTTGGTAACCCTGAAGACCACAGTATAGACAACATACAAAATAACGTCTCAGTTCATTTTACATCCCGTTTGCCTTTTTTTTAGAGAAAAGAATAGTGGATAGAAACACAGTTGAATACGATAATATTCAGTGGCTTCTGTGGCCAGTGGATATTCCTAGGAAGAAAGTATCAGCCTTAGTTAGAATTAGCAATCTGACTAAACTGACAAAGGGTTTAGTGATTAGGATTTCTGCCTGTAGCAACTCAGAAATGATGAAAGAAAGATTACTCAAATATCCTGTGAGTACATGAAAACTACATGACCCACATTGAAAACTGAGAAAAGGATATCCTTCTTTACTTAAAGGGTTACAGTAGTACCAAACAAGCTACAGAATCACGTCAATGAAGCCGATACCCTGGCTTCCTTCAATAAATTGCTTGATGAGATTTTTAGTTCAGTAAGCATTTAACTACAAAATGAGCTAAACGGGCTAAATGGCCACCTCTTACGTGTTACCCTTCTTACCCATCTAAACATAGCTATACTAGATATTGCATAAAATCTCCGTCGCCCTTGATAGGAAGAAAAATTCCCCCAAAAGACGTTGATTTGGACTGTGACAGAAAGTCAGGATAGTGGGCCTCCCTTGTGTCTCCTCATGTAAAAATTAGAAGACAATTCATGATTTTTGTAAAGAGGCCGTAGAATTCACTTCTCCTTGGGAAAAGCGAAGATGGAATCTGAATCATTTTGTTCCTTGGACAGCAAGATCTTACCCTCATAACACCGTGCAACATAAAATCCATCCGCTTTCTAGCCACTTTATCCAATACAGGGTCATGGGAAAGCCAGAGCCTGTAACAGCAAGCAATGGGAGCAAGGCAGGATATACCCTGGAGGGGATGCCAGTCTATCACAGGGCAGGCACATGGACACAAACACACACACGCAGCAGGGACAATTTCCCCAGAAGTCAATTTAACCCACCAGCATGTCTTTTGACTGTAGGAAACCAGAGCACCCAGTGGAAACCCATGAGAACACAGGGAGAACATACAAACTCCACACAGATAGCACCTCAGGAATTGAACCCAGGGCCCCAAAGATGCAAGGTAGCAATGCTAACCACTGCACCACCATGTCTTCCTCTTTTAATATGTAACCAATAAAAAGATTCTTAAAAATATACTGAAGAGTTGGACAACTTTGATTTACTGAGGAATCTTTCCTGCACTGTGCAGAGGTGATGAACTGGAAATACTAATCCAAATATTCAGCTTGTGGGCTGAGAACATAATGTGATAAAGAAATTTAAAACACTAATCTTATAGACTGGAGAAGCAAGGAGGGCATGAGGATATACAGTATATATATATATAGTTAAAAAGTGTAGAAATCAAATTAAGGGATGTTATGTTAAAATTGCACAATACACTAGGAAGAAATCACTTAGAGTTTAACTTAGTTTATATTGAGTTTAGCTGTGGTCACCATAATACAGAAAGAAGAGTGGCCTTGACTCAAAGCCCTATGCTTCTCTGACAGGCTTAAAAAACTAAATTATTTTAGTCTCAAAGACAGAAGACTGCAAGAAGATCTGATCCAAATTCAAAATCATGTAACACTTATAATTATGAACATCTTCAGAATCAACAGTGAAACAAGAAACAGGCAATACAAATGGAAACCAAGGATAAGTGTATTTCAAACTGAAAACAGAAGGCACTTCTTACGTCTTCCTTAACTGTCACCTAAAGGGACTGGGTACAATTGAATAAAAGGATTTAACAGCTGCTCCCCTTTTTCTTTCTTCACTTTGGAAAAGAGTTACTTTTGGAGCCCCTAACCTGGAATGGCCAAGTGTCAGTCAGCTTTTCTGAGACTGAATAAATCAATCTGTTTCAACCCATGTACAAGCACAAGAAGGCTGCTTTCTGGATACACATTGTCCTGCTATCGGCACCTTTGCCACATTTTGGGTCCACACAGCAGAGTTAGCATTTATTGTGGAGGAATGGTGATACTTCTACTTCACAGGCAGCCAGCGAGTAACGGAGGGCACTGTTGTGTGGCACACTGAGGATAACCTGATCTACTCAAAGGCACCCAAACTTTAATTTCCATAATCAACCAATGAGATATCCAAAATATTGTAACGCAACGGGGGCTCCGCGGGCGCCCTTGCCGCATCTGGTCGGCCCAAAGTATAGGTGGCTCGAACCCGGGACTTCCGCGTCTCTCTGCAGCGACCCAACCCCGTGAGCTAAAGAGAGATCTCCCCACAGCCCAGTAGCTGTAGTCCTGCTATCACAGGGAAGGGCGGTGACGTCACCTGCTCTGGTACGCCGGCTCTTACACAGTGTCTGTCGGCCGTAAGCGTTACACTCTCCCCCGCTTAAATCGCCGTCCCCGGCGAAGGGCTATCCCACCCCGCTTCTGACACCAATGTAACGCAACGGGGGCTCAGGCGGGCGCCCTTGCCGCATCAGGTCGGCCCAAAGTATAGGTGGCTCGAACCCGGGACTTCCGCGTCTCTCTGCAGCGACCCAACCCCGTGAGCTAAAGAGAGATCTCTTTCCAGCCCAGTAGCTGTAGTCCTGCTATCATAGGGAAGGGCGGTGACGTCACCTGCTCTGGTACGCCGGCTCTTACACAGTGTCTGTCGGCCGTAAGCGTTACACTCTCCCCCGCTTAAATCGCCGTCCCCGGCGAAGGGCTATCCCATCCCGCTTCTGACACCAATGTAACGCAACGGGGGCTCCGCGGGCGCCCTTGCCGCATCTGGTCGGCCCAAAGTATAGGTGGCTCGAACCCGGGACTTCCGCGTCTCTCTGCAGCGACCCAACCCCGTGAGCTAAAGAGAGATCTCCCCACAGCCCAGTAGCTGTAGTCCTGCTATCACAGGGAAGGGCGGTGACGTCACCTGCTCTGGTACGCCGGCTCTTACACAGTGTCTGTCGGCCGTAAGCGTTACACTATATTGGTTTGGAGACATGAGGCTAAGACATAGATTCCATCAGGAAATTAATGTGGGTGTTGGATAACAGAGCAAAACAAAATAACAAATAACAAATAAGAAATGCAACGCAATATGCAATAACAAAGAATAAATCCCTTTAATCAAAAACTGAAAATATAACAAGAATATTGCAACATAATCAAAAGCACCAGGAACTAACGTTTGCCTTTTGATAATACAGTAGATGTGTCTTAAAATGCAACTAATGAAGAACTCTCTGCAACAATTACCTCATTAGTTTGAACAATAAGTAAGGGGGAGGCAATTTACCACAAAACCACAAGCCCTTGGAAACACGTGACTCCAACTGTGAAGTTTACAGGTACTGCAAAACAAGACAAGAATAAACAATTTATTTAGCAATTTACACTGTTTGCTGATTATAGTATTTTCAGTTCTGCAAATCTGTACAGTTGTCATTAAAATTGAAATTAACAGTTCTTAACAAGTAAATTGCTCAAAAACGGACAAATCTGGACAGACAAAATTACATCAGTGCAGTTAGATGAAAAGGAAGAAGTGCCTGTGGTGAACGTTTTTAATGTTTTTTTATACCTTGAACACTTACACAATAAACCAAGCCATGTTTGAGTTTGTGTTTGAGCTTGCTTTCTGTGGGTATTTCCATCTGTCAAGTTTGTTGCAGCTGAAGCCAATGAACTACAAACGGTGTAGCCAATGTCCTCAGCATTTCAAGAGGAAGTTTTAATTGGATGGTAACACACCCTCACTGTGATTCCTGTGACATTCTTTGTCCTCTCCAGTCTTACTCACTCTTAATCTAGCCTGCATTAGTTCTTCTCATGACTAACACAGTGGTGAGTAGCACCCGTGGTCCTGGGGTCAATTACCAGCTTTGGGCTTCTGTCTTCATGGAGTCTGCATGTTCTTCTTGGCTTCACATATGTACATGTTTCCTCCCACCACCCAGCTCCCAGACACACGGCTGCTTTGACTGGCTTTTCTAAATTGCCCCTTCATACATGGCCCTTGATGACTTGGCATCCCATCCTAGTGGAGATCAATCACTTACTCTCATTGTCAACTTGTGCCCTGTGCCTCTGGGATGGGCTTCAGCTTTCCCATGACCTTCACCAGGATACGTAGTTTTCTGATAATCTCCCGTTTCAGATCTAATTATAAAGGTTTAAGTGTTTATGTTGATACATAATTTACATCTTTTAGACAATGTCGGGACCAATAAAACAGACAGCATGTTACAAGATAATATTTGCAATGTAAATGTAAATCAAAGAATGTTACATTACATTGTACAATACACTAGTAACAAATCATTTAAAAGATTGTCTATGGTCACCATGTGTTCAATGTATAACTAATATGGTCATCGTGTTACAAAAAAGATATTACTGGAATACTTCCAGAGAGAGAACAGTGACCAGATACAATAACCCCTTGCTATGCAAGCTTAATTCATTCCTCAAAAAAGAATGACAATTTGTAATGTGCAAATTTGTATGACACAAAATACATTTCTCGTTGTCTTGTTACAATCCCCGATTGGTCACAGAACTCAAAAATGTTCCCTAAGACACTTAAACTTCTCTTTAATACAGCACTGAATGGCACATAAGTATATATAAAAAAACATTCCTGGTTAATTATTTGACGAACAATGCAATGCAATGTCATGAGCCAATGTATTTACAATAGTAGGAAAAAAATAACACTCCAGCTCATTTACAGTACAGTAGCTACATCTTTACAGTTATTAGCAAATGCATAAACATGAGCTACTATCCTGTCCTATATGCACTTAACACACATCAGCCTTTATTATAAAAAAAAGTTAATATTATAAAAAGTAAAAGGTAAATTCCTCATCTGAGAAGATGCTAGAAAATGCTTTATGGGAGCCAAGGTAATAAGAATGAAAATCTGCTTGCTAAATGAAAAAAACAAGCAAGAATTACTCAAATAAAAAACGTGTATAGTGAAGGGATACTGTACAGTATATTCTCTGTCACAGAGGAATGCCGTACTATGTAAAAGATTAATAAGATTCACATGCCTGTGCTTCATGTTTTGAAATTCTCAAAGATACTGCCAAAGTTGAGCAATGAAACATGAACCAGAGGACACAAATTAAAAGTAAGGGGAAGTGATTGTAAAACTGAGAACAGGAGGCACTTTTTTACACAAAGGGTCGTGAGAATCTGGAACAAGCTACCTGGTTGAGTTGTCGAAGCCAATGGCATTGCTTCTTTCAGGAAACAGCTGGATGAGATTCTCTGATCTTTTACAGTTTATAGCAACCAAATTATTTGGATAGGCTAGATAGCCTGTCTTCACATTTGTAAAATGTATGCTCTTGATCTAACATCAAATTAAATATATATGGGGAACAAATCAGAACATTTTGCTCCCCTATTGCTCCTCCAGAAGCATAACTAAATTTGAAAGTCTTCGTGCACCTGAAGTGTATTTCCTTGTTTTTAACTTTCTTAGTTTCACTTCTCTATTTTAAACCACACCAAAAAAGCTCCTCCCTCAGTCCATGTCCATATTCATCTCAAAATATCATGTCATTTCAGGCTACAGTACATGGTAGGTTAATTGGCTTCTGGAACATTGGCCCTGGTGTGAGTGTGTGCGTGTCTGTGTCTGTGTGAGCCCTGTGATGGACATGCATCTCGTCCGGGGTGTACCCTGCCTTGTGCTTGCTGCTTGCAGGGATAGGCTCTGGCTCCCCCGTGTCCCTGAAGTGGATAAAGAGGTTAGAAAATTGATGGATGGTATGAACATTATCTTTCTGGCACACCTCTAGTAAAAATACATAATACATGTGTTTAATTCCACTGGCTTTAAGTCATAAAATCACACTGTGCCTGCCAGAGGTTTCCAATTTTGGTCTCTTCAAAAAAGCTGCCCCTGTAGAGCTGAACGAAGCTGTTACATTGGTCTGTTTAAGCCAATAACCAGCTGGTTGAGCATGAAAATCTGTAGTATATGATCCTACACAACACCAGTCCTTAAGGACTGGTGAAAATCCCTTGGTTTTTCTAGGTCTATTTAAATCATCAACAGCTGAAGACAAAAGATGTTAACTACCTCGAGTAAGTGAATTTGAACAGAGATGGCAAGGTAAATCCACAGCAGTCCTGCAAGTAATGAGATGTACACCAGTGATAAAAGTGCTTTGAAGAGATGGAAAATATTTAGGCCTGATGCAGAAAAGAAGCCCAAAGAGCACATTAAAAAGCTCTCTTTATGGCATTTTATTGGGTTGAGTAGGTTATTAATGTCATAGTTCTAGGGGTGTAAAGAGATCGGTGCAGGAATTGAGCCACCTGGTTTAACAGCAATCTCTCTGTTTTTTGAAGAGACAGTTTCATGGTCACCTCCCTGTTTTGTCCGGTAGTAGAGGGTCTCTGAGTTGTGAAGGACAGAACAGTGTTGGTTAGGTTAAGTGGTTGAAGGCATGGATTATGGTTGGTTATCCTGGGGGATACTTCTATCTACTGCCTAGGGAGCACTGTACAAGCAGTGGGTCTGTGATGTATGGTTATGAAAGGGAAGAACAGGAGAAGAGAAGCACAGGTAGCTTGTCAAAAGGTTAGGAACCATGTCCTTTCTCTGTGTTTTGAATAGAGGTGTAGCTCTTGCTTGGATGCTAATGTAACGAGGCTTGGTAGAGGTGAAAAGGATCCGATGCAGATGCAGGAGTCCTTGGGAGGTGAGTAAGCGAACAGAGCAAAACCAGGAGCTGAGTCGTAGTCCGAAGGCGTATGGTAGGTCGAGATCCGGTAAAGGCACTGGTGGCAAACAATCCAGAACGTAAGACAGATTCGTGGTCGAAAAGAGAGCGGCAGGGTCAAATCCAAAATTAGTCACAGGTGGCAAACGATCCAAGGGGCGAGGTGAGATCCGAAGTCCGAAGGCAAAAGGTGTAGTCAGAATTCCAGTAAGGCAAAAGGCAAAAGGCAAAAGGCAAAAGGCAAAAGGCAAAAGGCAAAAGGCAAAGAAACGGTAGGTAGAGCAACAAGAAGTGAACTCAATACCGAGCAGCGATATGCGGGTAAGGGAGGCTTAAATAATGCAGCCTGCTGCACGGTAAGGCGTCTGATGTGAAATTAACCCGTGCGGCGGCGTTTGTAATTATCACCCTGCTGCTGGAACTGATTAGTCCTCTTGGGGGCTGGTCTGGGCAGGTTAGTGGTTGTGACAGCTAAGGTGGTGGCAGCTAGGTTGAGGGGAAAGGGATCCCATCAGCAATTGAAGAAGACCAGGAAACTAGTAGCAAGCCTGATTGGTGCTGTGACAAACTATTCAACTTTATTTGTTATTATACTTACACGGGTGCACAGTATAGTGAAAAGTGTTTCTCATTAGTCTCACAGGTGCAGTATATCAATAGAACAGCAGACAAGACAATAGACATTAATACAATAACAATAACAGTGTAAACAACAGTATGGTGCCAGTGCAAAATTGTCAAAAACTGTGCAAATACATAAACAGAGAAAACTTTACAAACAGGACAAAAACAGTGCAAAAGTAATATGGCAAACAGTGCAAAAATATTACAGCGATAATTAAAAAGTACAGCTAGTACAGTTTTAAGTATAATTTCAGCTTACATTCTGTTCTTGTGTATGTAGTGGTGTAGGAGTACAGTCATTGTGGGTGTTACAGGAAGAAGTGAGGAGAGATATGTTTGGGTTATGTGTAGTGTTCCTTTCCAGACAGGCAGGGTTACTAGTGGTTAACATTAAGCAAGAGGTTAGGTTAAGATCAATGGGACAGAAGAAAAAGGGTACAGTTTTTTCTTTTCTGGGAGTGGGTTAGATATGAGTACAAGAGAGATATGATCCAGAGAGGATTCTGGTTATTACAGCTTCCGGACTTCATGGCTATAAATTGAAGGGAGACAGCACCTGTCTGCTACATGTGATAGAGGTGCAGTTGTAAGCTCTCAGGTTGCATGGAGTTAGTTGTCTGAGGGCACACCTGGTGGTTGGTCACCTGGGGAAAAGAAGCAAGAAGTCTTGTTTCACTGTGGTACTGAGGGAGAAATACTGTAGCTAACTTTAAGTCCAGAGAGAAAATTCTATGAAGAGAAAACAAGTTATGGTCATGGGCTTATTGTTTACAGGTTACGGTCATGAACTGATTATGGTTTTCCCCTAGAACCCAGTGAAGCTCACGGTGAAGCCGAAGGCTAGGAATCCAGTGACTCTAGGTGCAGCAAAGCTCTGGGATGATAGAAGAAAATATCTGGCTGCAGATCAGTTAAAACCTCACAGTTCAAACCTGTCTGGCTGGGAGACAGCAAGATTCAGGCGTATGAATGGCAGGGGTAAACACTCTGCCTCATGGACTCTGTTTTGAATGCACTTCCTCTTACGTTCCAGTTGTTTCCTCTGGTTCGTGTTTCGCTGTTGAGTCAGTCCAGTGGGCTGACTTTGATAACGCCCTCAAGGATGTTGAATACTTGAATCTATTCCAATCAGATTCTTCCCAGTTCAAGACTATAAGGAACCTGTCACTGGAGGGCATTTGTTTAAGCTAATGAATGCATCTGGTTGCTCTTCTCTGGACAATTTCCAGAGCAGCGGTATCTTTTTGTATAATGTGGTGACCATACCTGTACACATCATTGTAAATGAAGTTATTCTCAATAAATATTTCTTACCAGTGCATTGTATAACTTTGACATTCCTTGATTTCAGTTCTGCATATTTTACCTAGTTATCCTTATGTTGTTTGCCTTTTTTGGCCACTAGCGCACATTGTTTGGAAGATGAAAATAAATGTAAACGTAAACAATGCTTTTCAATGAGAAGCTTCTTGAAAGTCAGTATTTCCCATCTAATTTTGATAGTTTATTTTTTACTACCAGCAAGTAACATTCTGTACTTACCTTAAAATCTTGTCCTGTCTTGAATGTCTTATTCTTTTAGAAATTTCTTTAGAGCTTCTTCAGTGTTTGATCATTTTTTTAATTTGCTTAATTAAATAGTTTACTAACTAGTAATCTAGGATATTGATACAAGTGACAGTAGTCCTAATACAGATACAGATGGCACTCCACTAGTGACATTCCTCCAATACAAACATTCACTCCTTATCCATTATCTCTCTCTTATCAGACTATATGGAATGGAAGAGTGGTACAAAGTGTCTGTTTCAGCTTTTATAATGGAATCCATGTGGTTCCTGGGCAACCACAGGAAGATGTTTATAGTGCTGTAGACATAAGCATTGGTACTGTCTGTCTGGGTGCAGTTAATTCATATGACACATTCACCACGATGTTCTTGCATAAAAACGTTTTCAACTAGATTCAAAAACATATGATGAATATCTTTTCTCAAAAAGAGTAGGGGTGGTACCCCAGTGTCCTGTCCAACTGTCCTCCTGGAATGTACTTATCATGGCCTCCTAATAATCCCCATCTATGAACTTCTTTGCTCTGTTCTGCTCCCCACTAATAGCTGATGTGTTGTGAGTGTACTGGAGCATTATGGCTGTTGTTGCATCACCCAGGTGGGGGCTACACACTAGTGGTGTTGGAGGGGAGTCCCCATTACCTTTAAAGCATTTTGAGGGGATTGTCCAGAAAAGCCATCTATATGTGTAAGAAATTATTATTATAAATTATCAGTTGTTTCAAATTAAGAGTCTCAGTACTGCAAATGTATGTAAGACTGATTAATGGACATATTTTCCTGAACATTTCTAAAATTCTTGAATGAGCTCATTTTTTTACTTATCAGAGACACCTTCTCAAGTTATGCAGCTTTTGCCCAAAATGGATAGGATTTTGACTGGCCAAATTGTGAGGTGATGGCTTCTTAGTTTCCATTCCATATGTGTAAAGAGAAGACGTGTGCTCAGAGAACATAATAACACAAAGGTTTAAACAGCAAATAAAGAACATTATAATGTTCAAGCACAGTCTTAGTTTGTGTTGTTATCTCCTTAAAAATTAGGATCGTTAATGCTGCACTCAAATATTTCTACTCCTTTCCCTACAGGGGAAAAACTATTGACCTTTTAAATTAGTTTAAACTTCAAGTATTTAAAGTTTGAGCCAAAAAACTAAACATCTAGATAATAATGATTTTCAGATAATGTTATAGCTTTGGGGGAACTGTAGTACATATTCAGAGGAAAGTGTATTAAGTTTGGAGGTCTTGAAACGGCCATCTCTCCATCACTCGGACTCGGGCAACTCAGACACATTGCATTATGAGATGACAGCTTTCAGACAACATGTCACCATTAAAGTACAGGGCCAGTATATTTCATCAAAGATAAAGTCACAACATGGTCAAGATGTGTACTTTACACATCATTCAGGTTACTTTCCCTACATTAACAAGTTAAGAGAAATTGAGGAAGTTTTTTTTTTTCAGAAAGCATGTGTGATGAACTCATGTCTACGTATCCAGTAGAGAAAACAGGGTTTTAGCTTTATTTCCAGTTTTTGTTTCACAGCAGAGCTCTTGTGCTAGAGCCCTGTAATGTTCTTTGTAATTTTTCTGTGAAGGAAATACTAAAATGAGTTAACGAAAATATTCACATGAGAGCATGGTTTTTTATGAAGTCCTTCCCCCTGCCAACGGTTAAACCTCAGAAATTGTCTTCATTTCCTGATTTACTTCTACTCAGCATATGACACCCTGGCACGCTGTTTTGCTTACTTTTCAGTGCACATGGTTCCCTGCAGGTAAGTGATCCGCATGTATTATTCTTTCTTTTACGCCTGTATATTTGTGCAGAGAAATGGCACAACATTTTCCTCGACTCAGTGTGCTGTTAGGAGCTTTCACTGGTTTAGAGTTGCAAGATGAAATTATCCCAGTTAAAAATGTGTACTTCAGTGGCTGTCCCGTAAAGAGTAATTTTTGCATCTGTTTGGTGGGTTGTTTTGCGTATTGTGATAAGATTGTGATAAGCCATGGTAGATGGCTGATTCCATCTTAGTTTTTGCAGCGCTAAACAAACAGTTAATTGAATCATCTGAGTGTATGAGACGGTTTCTGATGCAATGTTTCAAATATCACATGCAAACACCTGTCTGTTGCATGTGCCTTTTGTAATATTGTCTGGTGTCTCAACATTATTTCAACCCTGTCTGTTTGACCCTGTTTTAGGATTGAATTTATTAAACATATCCTCTGAAGAGCATGTGTACAGAAAGGAAGCAAGGTGTTTGTGTTTGTGTCTGATTATTCATATGAGTTTGTGACAGGTAGGCTCTATCTTTTGGCTTAGTACACAGAATAGCGCAGCTATTTTGCAAAAGGTGAAATTTTAAATTAAAAATGTTTAGGCAGAAATGAATTGGTTTTCACTTAGTCTAGCAATGAAATCTGTATTTACTGTGGAGTGTTTTTTTTTATCAGTAACAAGACCATAACAAACAGTAACAAATGAGAGGCCATTTTGCCCATTTAGCTTCTTTGGCTTTTGATAGACAATTGATCACATAAACTCATCCAGTCGTTCACTGAAAGAAGGTAGGATACAACATCAACAACATTCTGGGCAGTTTGTTCAATATTGTCTCATTCCATCTCACAATCTTTTATGTTTCATGTTCTTTGTTAGCTTTCTGTGTTCAAGGTCAAAGACATTGTGCTCTTCTAGGATGTTCTTTAAAACCCAGAATGTATCTCTCCACTATCTTCTGAACAGATTCCAGAGCAGCAATATCTTATTGGCAGCTTGGAGACCAAAATTGTATGCAGCATTTTTAATGAGATCTTTCTAGTGCACTGTACAGTATTGACATAACATCCCTTTGACCTCCATGCTTTTAAGCATCTTGTTTGCTATTTTGTTTTTTGTTGTTTTTCCCCACATTAAATGCAAATTCTGTGTAAAAGTGTAAATGATGTGTCGACATACAGTAAAAACCTGTCTTTTTCATAAGCAGCGTCTTCAAGTTCAGTGTTTCCCATTTTGTGTCTATGGTTCATTTTAACTGCTTACACGTAATACTTTACATCTGTCTACATTAAATGTCACCTGACAGAATTATTTTCCTAGTCATGAAAACCATCTATATGTTTTTTTGTAATTTCATGGGTTGCTTCAATAGTGTTTGCTAATCCTCCTATATTACTACTCTCTGCAAACGTCATTAGATTACTCACTATACCATATCTCTAAATTCCACTATAAGACTGCATGAATGAAGAGCACATTGAAATAAAATCAAACAGATTGTTACTAGGTAAAAAGTTACAAAATGCACTTAAAAATCCTGAGTATAAGCCATCACGCCACTTTGAACCAGACAGCTGTGGCATTAAAAATTCTAAAAAAAGAAGAAGATAATGTACCACATTGGCTAACATTGTGTATCCCAAAGGTAAAGCAGTGAATGTGTAGAGCAATAGTTTCGTGCCACGCGATAACCACAAAAGTAGTACTTCAATGATGTTATCTCCGCGCACATTCAGGAAGGCACAGATGGTTGTGAGAAAGTGCATGTGTGAAAAAGAATGGCCCCCTTTTCAGATCAACATTGCGTATTTACATCTTTACTAAATCTAAATATATGTGACACAAACCTCCAGTTTTAATGCAGTGAATGATATTAGCGGTGTTGCAGGTAAATATTTGGTTTATATTGGTCTCTTTTACCGTTTAAAAAAATATAAGAATTAAACATTATCTTGCAGTACCCTCACCATCTCATTGTATTTGGTTATTTTTTGGTTAGAAAAAAAGTATTCATCTTTCACATCAGCTTTTTTTCTCAAAATCTGTTTCCCCTAAACTCTGTGTTGTGGACAAAAATATTCAGGTGGAGAGACAGATTTATTATTTCTGGTCAGATAAAGTGAAATGTGAGCCTTGTAAAAATGTGAAAGGTAAATGAAAAATTGACAATTGATTCTCTTAGGAGAGGAATGTAAATTGCAGTTAATAAGAGAGGTTAATTGTAGATGCTTTATGAGCTTTTATATCTTTTTACGGCCTTAATATGATAGTTATCTGAGGAGGTATATTTATGGTTTGTTATTCAGAAATCACCTTTTAAACATTTCAGAGGACTTTTCTGCTTTAAACCCAGTGCAGGAGGACACCCACATAAACACTTTACTTTTAAGCTATTTCCCCTGAAGAAAAAAAGCTTAAGATAAGGCAAATATGCATCTTGACACCAAGTTGTTCATTATCTGAAATGACAATGGAAAGTGAATCTGACAGAGAGCTGCATCCTGTTTTTATCTTAAGTACAGATTAATGTTTCCACACTGATTTCTCCTGACATCATCTGAGTAGTATAATCAAGTAGTATAATCGATATAACATCACATGTATCAGATATCAGAAAGTATAGTATACTGTATACAGTATATGGCTCATCAAAGTTTTACGATCACCATCTTCATTAGCAACAAAATAATAAAAAGTTGCACACTTCCTTATCCCTATACTTCTTCAGAACACCATAATTATCATACTTTAAATTTCTACTGCACACGGTATCAATATTGACAGGAACTGTTCTATTTCCTTAAAGGAATTGGTATCCTGTGCTGTTCACATGCCTTATCATATTCTGGAGCTCAGATCATAATGATTAAGAAATACCAATTTTATTAAGTCAAAAAGATCAGTACAATTCATGGTGTAGGAAGATGAATTGTTACTCTTTAAACTAACTTTTCATTTTGTAGGACTGGTGAAATGTGTCACAGTTAATACACACAGTAGGGTGTATGAAGAGAGAGAAGGGGATGTTTTAAATGTGATGAGCTATACTACTCTAGTGTGGTCTTTTTAGTTTTTGATGATTCATACAGTATTTAAACATGATACACTGTTTTTTGATTGATATGATTCTAACATTCAATGAACAGTTTTAAATGAACAAATGGTATGTGGCGCTAACGACACCAATATGAAGTTGGAGCAACATAGTATTAAAACCAAAAGATGTATGATCTTCCTTTGTCGTGATTGATCCAAGGATCTCTTCAAGATCCAGTAAAATCTTGAAGAAACAGCTTGTTATGCTGGTCTGAACAAGCCACATTCATAGGGTAACTGGAAAAAAACACATCTGGCCCTTTTAGAAAGTAACTTAGAAGATGTAATTTATAAGAGCAATAGATTGGATGGAAGTTCTGTAGGTGGTAGTGTATTGACTGTAGAAAACTCCTTAGAGCAGATTTATTGTCTTCCGCAATGCAAATGCACAACGCAAACATATAAAAAACAATTCTTCCGCTATGACAGCCCAGCATCAATTAGGTGTAAAATATAGCAGCAAGAATGAACAATACGTGTAACAAAGGTGAATTTTCAAGCTTAAAGGGATTTATTATTGCAGATCAAAGTGTCTATTTAGATATTTTTTCTTCAAAGTCATAGACAAATGCTGCTCACTTCCTGTTTTCTATATTTTCATCTATTTTTGTGACATGCATTGTACGTATCGATGGTAAAATCATTTCAGTTTCTCTGTTTCAAGCATAAAAAACATAAGACATAGAGTACACTCTCTACTTGGACTTCAAATCTGTATTAATATTAGGGCATCAAGAAATCTGAATAAAAGAAAATTGCAGCATACAAACCATAGACTTCAAATGCCTGTAATGTTTTTTAAGAAACTTTGAATTGTTCTAATTAAGGTGAATCTGTTTTTTTTCAAAAAACATTTTCAGTGTGTATTCCAGGAAAACAAACTCTTTCATATGTTACTGTAGATCAACGTTTCAATTTATACATTAAATCAGTATTTTAAGGGGTCTTCAGTCACACATGATTAGTATTAATTTAGCTTCTTGTAGAAGAACACAATTCCCTTAAAATGTATCAAGGTAGAGTGAATAAAAGTAATGGGCAATGCAACTCAGCATGATATTTGTGCCTGTTTCATAACAGATATTGAAAGATTTTATCAAATATAAAATAAAATGTTTTTGCCTGCTTTGTACAGATTCCTGATTTGCTTACAGAGTATCAGTTTTGATGCATCAGATGTTTACAAACCATACAAAACCACATTATACATGAAACAATGCAACTTAATTAAGCAAAAGTCTTGTAAAGCAGCAATGTTTTTTATTTGGTCTTTTCTTTGAAAAGAATGTATTGATGATGGTTGCACTAATGTTATCAGATATTGTAGGGTAATGTCTTTTGCTCCCCTTAAAGTAGTACATCATTAGTAAATGTGTGTTAAACCACAGCATCTGAAAAGTACTACAGAGATATGTCATATTTTTGAGGGGGGGAAATTATGTTGTTTTTTTAATTTAAATGATTTTAATATACAATAAGCAGTGTATAAATAACCCACAATGACATATGACTTTATCCTTTTAGATGTCTGAAATTAATTTTAAATCACGATTTTCATAGCAGACATTTCAGTACCATTTTTTTTATTCATGTCTGAATAATTCCTTAATTAAAAGCATCAGCACCTCCAAAAATGTGGTCATTGACACGGAGTACGGAGACACGTCTCGGAACACAGAAATGAAATCAATTATTTTCGTCTACTCTCCTCAGTCTTTGGGAGAAAAGAGTCAGTCTTTGTCAAAATTAAGAACATGTTGTATAAAAAAGAATTATGTAAAAACTTAGTGGAATTCCTAACTGTACAATACTAATGACATTTTATATTTTGCAGAACATGTGTGCCGTGTGATTATAAAACTCTAATTTGAACACATCACCATAACAATAGTTAAATAATAATTAGTTAAATAAAGTTGGTAATAAGTTGTACTGTACCTGTTTAGAGCAACCAGCAGGATGTTCTTGTGATTCTTGTGATGTTCTTGTGATTAGAACTAGAACAATATTTGTAATCAAACAGACAACTGTGACATATAGAAGTGATCTAAAATATGTCATGTACATGGTACTCACATGTAAAAATACCTGCAGTATGTATGCATAATATATTTCTAGAAGCTTATTTCACCTAAAAAAAAAATACTCTGATTTCTGAAAGCATGTTTAACCATAATGCCAGAGAAGTAGATCATACTTCTACAAAACTGGGCACTGGGTCAGAGAAAAGTTATGTTCTCTGACAAACCTAATAATAATGCCTCCGATCCTGAATCATTTAAGTTTGTAATCTTTTTTGCATGGCTTTATTAGTTGTTTAGTTCAGGTCCATTTAGATCATATACATGGCAACTAGTAAGCTGTCTATTAGGTAACATTTTAATGATGTACCTTTCAGGAAATATAGTTTGGCAAAATGTGTCTTATTTGTCAGTTGATAAAAATCTTTGCAGCTTAGAATCCATGATGAGGGACCCATTGAAATAAATGCAAACAAATTAAAGTCCTGAAGGTGCAATAGTAGGGGTTTTGAACCAATTCTTATTATTGACTGATATTATTATTAACTGTTTGAGGCCTGGACATTTTGTTTGGTTCAATTACACAGATACTGGCATCTACTAAAGTAGTTGTAGCTCAGCTAGGATGAATACCCTAAGAATCAAATCTCTAGAGCTGGATTTGCACTCCTCTGTCCTGTAAAAAAAACACCCACACAAAGACCACCATTAACTACTCACCCCTATTCGGTAATCAGAAAAGATTCCAAGCCCATTCCGAAAGCAATTCTTCAAAAAAGTTCAATAATGTTGTATTAGAAATGTTTAAGCCTCTAACCAGTCTGAACACTAGAAACAACGTTTGTGTAGGTGCAGCATTGTCAGCTTAACTTATATACATGTTTTGTATTATTCTCTTCACCTCAGCTTCCCCTCCTACAAAAGGAATCTTGGCCCTTTCTGTGCCCAATGAGTTTAATGTGTAAGAAGTCAGCTTTGCATCACAGTTACTCAGAAAAGCCTTGCTTTATTCTCTTTTCTATATTTGTAATGGAAAACCCCTAATTGACACAGTCTATATTGTGGTGTGCAAAAATTAAAAAAGGTATTGAAAGTACACTGATTTACCATAAATCTTGATGCTTCTGAGTGGGAAGTTTTGTGAACTGGTACCTGTGTTGCTAAGTGATCAATGAGTCAGATCAGGGCAACCTTTGACACACTTTAAGGCTAATCCTTAGGATCGTGCTCTGACTATGCAAAGAAAAGAAACAAAGTACAGCACCTTGAAGTATGATTTATAAAAGAATTAACAATAACTCTTGAATTTGTAAGAAGCAGCACAAATTAATTGATTAAGTCCTGTCTCCGGAAATGTCAATCAGAAAACACAAATATCAGATGCATCTATATTTGTTTCTTTTCTTGATTGCTTTACTGCAATTTAGTTGTAAGGGATCTGATTTACATTAAACAAGAAACAAAACATATACACCTTTGATTTACTTTTCCTTTAAAGATTGGAAACAAAAGTGTGAGAAGTTATTCTCATGAACGTTGTGCTTTCCTTCTTGTTTCTGCTGATATTTATACAAGGCGATGATTATACCAAAGGAGCTTCATGTCGCCGACGGCAAAGGCAAAACTTATTTTTGGTGCTGATGTAAGAAATTGGGGACTTTTCTTTCTGTCTCCCCCACCTCCAACCCAGTATTTCCTGTCTAGTCCTTAAAGCATGAATGTCTTTTTTATATCAGTGGTGTAATCTGAAGGAGAAATTACTGCATACAGTATAAAATTCACCTGCAAAAGGAAGACATGTTCATGTTCTGCTTCAGCAGCTGGCATATGTTGCATTGAAAACCCTTTTCATCCCATCAACACATCTGAACTTACTTTATTACATAGTTTAAAACTAACCAATGTCAATCCCATAACATAACCAAATGTTGTAATGTAAACCAATACTTGTTAAGGTGTCCCTTTTTGTCATTCTTAGACAGGTCAGTGAATTCAAAAGCAAAATTGTTTTACGGAACTCAATTATGACTGAGAGTTTGCTGCGTTGGTGTAAGATGAATTCAAATTACTAGCATGTAAAGTTTATATATCCATCAGAAACTATGGACATCTGTGCAGGGTAATAAGATGTGTAAATTATAGACCTGCATCAAATCTCTTAAGATGGTGTTTTTCATTTTTACGACTTTTTGCTTCCTGTTTAAAAACTGATACAGATATAGAAAGGATCTGATAACTGATACCACACGCATTCCTATTTTGAAATCTTTATGTTTTACAAAGAGAAATTGGATGATCTCCTACCTTTAATTTTGTCTTTTTAACATTTATTGAACTAAAAGAAAGATATATGGATAAAAAAGTCTGTGATCTTTTATACTCCCAAAGCTAACTCCTTTTCAAAGGAGTTTATTTAATCAAATTACAACTATGAGCAGTTCAAGTGGATAATTGAAGTATTTGTAAGATGTTGAAAATGGTGTTAATGTTGTTTCTTTCTAAGAAAGGGTTTGAATAATCTCTGAAAATCAGTGAATTCATGGATGTTTAAGTGCGATTTTCTGGCTTCTTGATGGATTATAGCCATAATGTTAGTGATGGCATAACACTAAGTGCTACTCCTTCATTTAAACTAAACTCCTGCCAGAAAGGTTTAAAATTACTAGTTTGTTTACTTTCTTTCACAGGTAGTTTATTTCTTACACCTTGTGGTCTTGACAAATCAGGCATTGGCTAACCACATTATCTGGCTCATGCACTGTATGGAAGGCCATGGCCAACAAGTAATTATTGTGGGATAGACAATTGAATATGTGAAGATAGGGCTCCGTCTATTGAAAAACCCCAGAACATACTAAAAAAAAACCTTGTGCCAAACATGTCATGCACTAAAATGTTGTTGTGATTAAAGCGTTGAGATAAGTAGTGGTTTCTTCAAAATAGGCTGTAATAAATAATCCATATAAAAATGCCTGTGTGACTTAAACAACCACTTTAGAATAATGCCCTTTATGCATCTTTTCCATCGCATAAACCTTGAAGCATATAAATGAGAAACAAATCTTAAGAATTATTCAGTCAAATCCACATATTCATTAAGCAAATTAACGTTTGTCATATTCTGGCTGTTATTGGAAAATATTACACCTTTCTCTTCCTTTATTTCTTTGCTCCCAGACATATGTCGCTAGTGCCTAACTCGCTTACATGTATACCTCGAATACAAATTTGGCATTTCGTGCTGCAGCAGTATAAACTATGTTTTTATTTAATTGAGAGCATTTTCTTTTTAATGTATATACAGTATCTGTAAGAGTGAAATGCCGGGGGAGGTAGGGATTTTTGTTCACTGGTAAAAAGGCAGATGCACATTCATAATTGTACTGTTTTAAAACTTTCAATCTGAAAGCTTGGTCTTTATGGCCTCAGAGACATTGCTAGACAGGGCTACATGAAATTTAACTAATGCTGAGATTCAGTTTCATATCTTTGGGGGATTCAGAAATGACTACTGCGAGCTTGAACTTCTGAAGGTTTTCTGTGAGTGCCAAGAAAGCTCAATCAGGTTTGCAGAGATTGCCACGTATTAAAATGGACCAGATCACTACGCCCAGGACTGCAGTGTTTTCGCAGCACAGATGCAGCAAAGGGTGGGGTGGTGTTGAGTTGCAAGAACTTCTCAGCTCAGAGTTCTCAAGAAGGTTGAGGATAACCGCAACTACTGAGCACCTACATCAGAGACATTGTACGCCTGCAGCTTCAAGGTATACATTAAATCCTCCTTTGATTATGCTTGGCACATTGAGTATGAATCATCTTTCCATAAATAATACGTTTAACTCAAAATGCTCTTTCTAAATCAAGTGAAGGACTTTTATCTGTTAGACTGTTGTAGCAACGCAGATGAGATGTCAGTTGGAGGGTTGCAATAAGTAAGATTCAACAGGTGATAATATGGTAATACTTGGAGGATTAGAAAGTTGTTTAAGAAGAATAAAGGGTGTCTGCAGGAAAAAAAAATCAAGAACGCAAGTTTATTTAAAAGAAGTGCTAGGTTACTGAAAATAAAGTGCCCACATTGTTTTAGTCCCTTGCTGTGCGGCGGTCCTTGCATTTGTGAAATTGTGGGCGAAGTAAAATAAAAGCCAGACTGTGTATTAAAATGACACTTTTTAACAACCATTTACTGACATATTTCTGTCTCATCAGTGAAAAAGAAATTGAATAAAACACAATCATTTTCAGCTTTAAAGGATCTGCAGTTTCCTTCGTGCAAATAAATGCTTCACTGACAACTATGCCCTTTTTTCAATTTGAATTAAAACAACTCAAATCTTAAACATAAATGTCTAAATCAACGGTATTTTTTGTAAACTTCTATAATTTCTAGCGTAGTGAAATCGTTCACAAAATGATGTTGTACCACATCTGTTTCTAACATGGGCAAAAACACACACCTTTTACAGAACGAAGAGATTAACTGAAGTGTCACAAAAACAATTGCACAATATTACCGGTTATTTATGATTATGAGAAAATCAGACTGGGACTTTGTATCTGTTTTTTTTTTGTTTTGTAGAAGACATTTGGGCTTAGTATGTTTATGGAAGTTGGCAATAATTTAAAAAAATATCCATAAAATCTTCAGCTTCAAAGCTTCTAAGCAGAACTACCTACAGTAAACTGAAAAATAACTGAAGATTAAAAGATTAATGTTTTTATGACCTAGCAAACAAAATTGTATACATTTTATGCTTGAGTTTTTTAAGGCTCTTTTAATTTTTTTCCACGCACTTGCTTACATATTTGTATGACTAAATTATATGTGGTTAATTGACATTTCTTTCTTTCGTCTAGGAATTTCTTTGACGTTAACGCTTTATTTTCTTTTTACTGTGATACTTTCTGTTTGCTTTCTTCTTTTATATAAATGCCATATGTAAGGAATGACTGATTAACACTTAAATTTTCTTTGATTCTGATACAAGGTGCCCAACACTGCAACTGACAATTACTCCTGGCATCACAGTTGGAAAAATTCCCCTTTCCTCTGGAATGAGCAAACATTCAACAGAAAAATTGTAGTTTTGTATAGCTCCCATGTTGATTTAGTTTTTTTTTTTAGAAAATCAAAAAGAGCACAGTTTTTAATTTTGGCACAATTATGTTCTTTTTTAACTTCTCATCATGGTGAAAACAATGTTGGGATTGTTGTGTCCATGTTATTTCTTACCTGTCTTTTTCCTGTCTGGTTTTAGATCATCTGTGAACTTACCTCACCATGGTCTGGAACAAAACTCAGCTTGATAATGAGACCCTGGAGATGTTCAGGAACACAGTGGTCAGAGATACCCTCTCTATTGTCTACTGCATCGTGATTGCGATCAGCCTTCCAGGCAATGGCCTTTCCCTCTGGCTCCTGCTCTTCCGCACTTCCAAGACTCCCACCATCGTTTACATGATCAACCTCACTATCACTGACCTGGCCATATGCCTGTTCCTGCCTTTCCACATCAATTACCATCTCAATGGGTACAACTGGGTCTTTGGTGACAAGCTTTGCAGAGTTGTAACCATCATGTTCTACTCCAACATGTACTGCTCCATTTTGACAATGACTGCCATTAGCGTAGACCGCTGGTTTGGAGTGCTGCGTCCAATGCGGTACAAAGAGGTCATGAAAAAAAAGTATGCGGCGATGGTGTGTCTGGGAATGTGGGCAATCATTTTGATGGTTATGTATCCGTTGGAGAGCACTGACTTAACCTATAAAGTGCAGGAGCTGAACATAACCACTTGCTTTGATGTCCTCAAAAAATCAATGCTCCCTTCTCTAGGACACTGGGCGGTCTTCCTGTTTACTTTGTTTGTTCTACTTTTCTTGATTCCTTTCATTGTTACGGTGTGCTGCTACACTGGGATCATCTTCAAGCTCATGAAAAACAACAAAAGCACCGAGTTCCATAACAAGAGAAGGGCAGTGCTTCTTACTATCACAGTGCTATTCGTTTTCACCACATGCTTTGCTCCCAATAATGTCATTTTGTTCGCCCACATGGTTCAAAGACTTTTCTTTGACAAGTCACTGTACACAGCCTACAAATTGACTCTGTCCCTTAGCTGCCTGAACAGCTGCCTGGATCCCTTCATTTATTATTTTGCTTCCAAAGAATTTAGGAGAAAGGTAAGGAAAGTTCTGGGATATAGCAACAACAGCAGTGACGTTAATAAAGTTAACTACAGAAAAGAGAGCATACTTTCAGCCCGAACACTCTCAGAAGGACATGAGGATGATGAGAGGAATGTTTTCTAGAAGAAACTGTTATCATTTTGGACAAATTCATTTGTAATACATTACAGAAAACTCCACAATAAGCAGCCTTTGAAGTAATTAGGCAAAAACTTTTGATATGTTGCTGTATAGATTAATGCTCAATTATCTGATTATCTAGATTTTTATTCCATCCGTTTCATTCCATTCATTCACTGCTGGCTTTTCTTACACTTGCATTCCTCCCCAGTCAACAGCACGTCTGGCTGATAAGACCGATCGAGAGTCAATGTGTGAGAAAGAAGTGTGTGGAAATTGCTGTATTATTAGAAAAAGAAAAGGTTCCACGTTGGTGATCGTGAACTTCCATAAAAAGGGCTTTTTCTGATAGCATTTACCCAACTGCAATAACACAGTAGCAATAAAAAAATATAGAACATTCAGTTTGTAACTGAAGCACCCACATGTAGCAAAACTTTGTCTGGTTAGGGACAAGCTCACACTTACCTTGTATTCTGTAGCAAAATATTTATTCTTAATTTTGAGTTTAAAGGGGTTTGTGTTGGTACTTGTCTCCTTAACTAACCTGAGATCAGAGCCTCCAGTAACGGATTAAGCAAGTCATCTTTTTGGGGGAAATGTCTTCTTCGCCGGCCTTTGCTCCACTATTCACAGCCGATGATTCATTTTTTGACTGTCTGCCTACATCAAAAAGAGACAATATTTTATGTTACAGAATGTTTCATGCAAGAATATGGAAATCTTTAAATGAATTTGTTTCATTGTCATGTCCTTTTCGTGGCTAACTGGAAAAATAACGCATTATTTCTCCACTTGATCTCCACATTGGACTTAAGGGAGTTTTTAAATATTGTTTTGAGTATTGGAAACTGATTTTCAGTGATATTCAGTGAAATATTTCAGCAGAATGTAAAGATGATGTTACAAAGTGAATTACCATAGCAAAGTTCCACTGGATCTGTAAAAGGGCCCAGAATAAAAAAAGTATATACTGTAGGTCACAGAGCTTTTCACCATCAAATATTTTTTTAAAATAAAATACGCCTCAGATCTTTTGTGAGAAAACTTAAATTCTGTGAGTATTCTTACTTAAATCAATACTGTATTTAAATTGCACATTGGGGATTCTGAAGCATACATTAAACTGATTGTATATTTTGCAAAATTGCTTTATAGATTTTATGCCAGTATTTGAAAATCTGGTAGCTAAAAAATGTTCTATATGTATATTTAATAATCTAGTATAATATAATTCCCTAAATGTTATGCTCTGAAGAAAACTGTTAGAAAACAAATTTCTGTCATCGTCTCAGATTTGTAACACTTTCACTCCAGTGGCATTAAAAGCTCATGCATCAAACTGGCTTTAAGAAAAAAAATGCTCCTTCACTAGAATCACATAGCTCCTGTACTTGTAAGTGCAATGTCACTTGAATGTATGAATATTTCATGTTTCACAACAGATACCTGACAACAAATGGTTTAAAATCCGATACCAGTCATCAGTCACATTGGTATCTGTTCCATAACTGGATTTTAAATCATATTGCACATTTGTAACTATTTTCTTTAGTTGACTGTGTTTGTATCCAATGGAAAATAAAAACAAATGTTTTATATCCAGTATGTACTGTATGTTTATATATATGCAGTATGTATGTTTTTATACATGTAGCTTAAAGAAAATGTCTGTATCACCATAAGCATATCAGGTTATGTTGTTTTATTTGTAAATATTTTATGTCATAGAATAGCATTGTTCAATGCATTTATTTTAAGCTTAGCATGGTACAAAATTAGTAATAAAGCTTTGCTCATTGTGCTCTACAGTACTTTAACCTGTAGCATTAAATGCTTAATTCAAGGAATCAATTTTGTTCATTTTGTTTTTTAAATGATATATTTTAAGTGATATATTTTATATAAATACAACTTGATGAATTGTATATCTTATAAAAAGGTGTGCTCAGGCATTATCACTTAGATAGTTTGCAGCTTTACAGACTGATACAAAATGCTGTGAGATGACAGTTTGATTTCTGCTGCTTCTCCACTTTTACAGCAAAACAGGATGTAAAAAGTGTTCTTACTTACTGTATGCTGGGCCCTTACTCAGTTCCTTTGAATAAACCTTCAAACCAATGCTGACTTTGAGTATTCCATTTTCTCTTTGGTCAGGTTTGTAACCCAGCTACAAACTTTTCATGTCCCCTCAACCTGTCCTTTTAAAGAGGGGACATGTAACAATTTGCTGTCTTTAAACGGTGTGTTAATCTGTTTTCTTAAATGCTCAATATAGTCAATACAACAACACGAGGTAAAATCGAATATTCTGTGGTCCAACTCCTGTATCAGTTGTGAGCTCTTTTGTTTTTAATAATAGAAAAATGTAGAGGAAATTAAAAGCACAGAGAATGTGAATTTTGTGTGGCATGTAATGATTTAGGAAACATAAAAAATGCTTTAGTTTACATAAAAAAGAAGGAAACGACTGTTTCTGCTGTTTTGCCTGCAGACTGTTCCCAAGAACAGGGATTAAGAATGCTTTTTTATCAGTGGGTGTGGTATGGATAAGTTATGGTATTTGACCTTTTTAAAGCTAGTAAGTTGTAAAGGTATTATTTTAACTGGGTGTATTTGAACCCAACACAGCTCCCTGAAGTCATTTCATATTGTGGATTAAAATAGCACTCGTATTTCTCACCTTGTAATAAAAAAGGAACCAATGCTACAAGTTTCGGCCATACTATTTTGTCTGTAATGTCACTTGATGAGGTCAAGGCTTGCATGACTTACAATAATTCTTACAATACCAAGTCATCTTATGTAGATTAACTGAAGGAAAGTCTTATCCAATATCCAATAAGTCTATCCAATATTTGGTCACGGGGGAGCTAAAGTCTTATCCTAGCAAGCAGCAGGACAGCAGTCCATCACAGGGTACAGGCAGACACAGACAAAAACATGCACACATGTACACCAGTGTCAATTTTCCCAGAAGCCAATTAATCAACCAGTATTTTTCACTGTTGGAACACTCAGAAGAAACCCACACAAACATGGGGAGACCACATGAACAGGCAGATGGCACCCACAGAATTGAACCCAGGGCCCTAGCGCTGCGAGGTAGCAATGTTGACAACTGCACCACCATGTTGCCCTCACAATAGTCATATATCACCTATTTTCTAGTTACTAGGGGAAACAAAGTTTCTTCTAAACACCAAAAAAATGATTTTCGGGTTCATTATACATATTACATATTGGTAATATAAAGATTTGAATTATTTAAGAGTGTGCAAATTCACCTTATAAGATGGGTAGTGGAAATAAAATCACTGATATAGTTTCTTTTCTGTGGAAAGGGTGGATTAACAAACAGCAAACCATCAAGGTTTTCCTTTTTTATTTTTCCTTCTTTTGTTATTTTATTGTAAACTAATAGTTTGATTGCTGACAGACCCTCCTGCAGTGCATTTAAGGAATATTAAAAATGCATGGCACTCGTCAGAATTGAATGACTAAGGAAATGATTGGTTTAACTTTCTGTATTGGAATTTAATGGGGAAAGAGTTGACTTATTTACTGGATAATAATATGAACTCCCAACTATCTGAAATAAAATGCATGATATGCGTGACAAATAATGACATATTTCATCACACTTTATTTTTTTAATTAACCCTTTTCATACATCATTTGACCTCCTGTGATGTTTTCAACGACAGAAAGCTTTTTGACCACTGTCTGAACTCTTGCATAACCACAGCTGCTGTTGGTTTAAACTCTTCTCCATTTGCGTATTTCAATTTGTTCTTGCTCTCTGTAAGTAGCAGTCAGCCCCTGTTAGAGCAGCCATTTAGCTTAAAAAGGACTACAAATGACAAATGACAGTAGGCCACTCAGTCCACCTTACCAAATCCTTCTTTAAAATACAAAACTGCTTTAAAGTCTGAGGACTGAAAATTGTCAGTGCTCTTTCTATTTAAGATTACTGACACTGATACAATGACCGACATTATCTAATTTTGAAAAGACTAGTTATCTAAGTGATTTCCACACAAGCATTTTTCAGTACAGTCAACAATACATAAAACAAAATGTGACCCAGCATTTGAAGTTAACCCTTCTGTTTATGTGATAATTACTTCTTCACGTCAGTGATAATGAAAGGGTCACCGGTATTGTGTGGTCTATATAGAGTAGAACAGTATCATAACTCAGTGTTTTAGGATAGATCTTTCACATGTATACTGATGACAAAGGAAAGTATTCACGTTTGGAGTCATCATTCTTTGGGATGCATATGGAAACTGTTTTATTATAGAAGAAGACATTTTGAGCAACCACACACAAGGAAGTCTCTGTCCAATACACAGTGATGCCACAGTTATCTAGAAATGAGTGTAATCGAGCTCTGGGTGTTGTTCAAGATGGAATGTCACAATGAAGAGTTGAATAACACTTCTGTTATGACATACTGTATCAGTGACAGGTCTGTAACGATGCCAGAACAAGTCAGACAGATGAGAGTCTCGCACCTCCATAATCACCTTCAGACAGCAGCATCAACAACCACAGCACTGGAGTGGACCTGTCACAGAAAGTGATGTACTTACTGTAAGAACTCCTTATCAAGGAGTAGAACTAGAAAATGTGATTAGCTGAGGAAGGTACAGTGTTAATAAATGGTTCATCTATTGTAGATTTAGCTATAAACCATCACTTTTCTGTTTCATGCAGTGTCTTCTCCAGGGCAGTATACCATATGTTGAGAAATACAAAGGTTTAAGCTACTGTTTTGCAAGTGATCAAAATTGTATCTCTGATAATGTTCTGCCATTATATATACTTAGGTGCCTGGCTATCTCTGCTGGTAGAGCATGAGACTCATAATCTCAGGGTAGTGGGTTCGTGTCCCTTGTTGGGAGCCAGGTCCTCCATGTTGGAGGTTGGGCACAAGGCTAACAATCCTGTCCTGTAAAAAAAACAAATGTACAGTAACAGCAACAGCACCAATTATAGCTTTAAATCTTTCAAAATGCTGCAGAAAGTTGTTCCACCACAATCATAACTGGGCTGAACCTCTCCATTCAACTCTGCTTCTCTTTATTTTTTGCTCCTTAAATTGTATTCATTCCTACACACAATTTTCTCTTTTATCGTCACCCTGTGATTAAGTTCTGTACTCTACTTCTTTATTTTTGCCTGCAGGTCTTTATTTCTTATGCTGTCAGCAACCAGCACACCAGCCGTGGTAACACTGGAATGTTTTCATCCGATTCCTATGGGAAGTGGCTCCCCGTTTTCCAGCACCTACAAAGTTGTGCAATTTCTCACATCCCTCTAACATTAAATTTCAAACATTGCTCATTTTGCTAGTCTGCTTTGTTTTGGCATTAGATAGAAATGGTGATTTTAGAACCTGATTCTAAAAGGGAGGCAATGTGGGGGTCACAAATGCTAACCAGTCAAGCAGGAAACAGGAAACAGAGGATTGTTGAAAGTTTCTATATATGGTGATGCCAATGGTGAACCCTGTGGCATTACCAAGAAAAAAAACATTTCCAATGTATTCAGAAACAAGTTGTTTAATTACAACCACCTCCACCCAAAACAGGTTGATAAGAAACCACAAAGCTTACTTTTTGCACGAGCTTTAACAATCTGTGATAGATGAAATGTCATTCAAACTCTGGTTTTGTTTGTCTCCAAGTAATGATAACCATTACGCCGTAATAAACCTAATCATCTCACACATGTAATAACTACATAATTGTTCAAGCTGCCCTCTGAATCTTAACATTTTATACAGAGCCTGGCTTTAATCCAGGTGGTGATATCAACTGCAAAATACACATTTACCTAAATAGCGATTCCCACTGAATGCAAGCATTGAAATTGATCAAAAACGTGCAATTGCATTTGAGCTTCTTCAGGAAAGGCCAAGCAAAAAAGCATGGATACCTAGAGGTGAGCGAGCTCAGCTGAGGCATCAGGAAATCTGCAAAAGAAACAAGCAGAGGTTAATCCCACAATGGTTACGAAGCGTCTTTCAGGACCCTATGCAGATGACACAATCCGGAAGGAAGTGAACACACACAGGGGGAGACGAGGAACAGAGCTGGTAGAGGAACTGGGGGGGCGTGATGAAGGTGCTCCAGGGGGCGTGGTCCAGGAGAACAGTCGAAAAGGGAGTCCAAAGGGAAGTCCAGTGCAGGCGAAGGTCCAGAGCCGGGTGATAAATCCAAGATGAACAAAACAAAGTTAAAAGCCAGAGCGGGATCCGACAAAGGGGTTTTAGACAGACATGACAAAGTTAAAAACTGGAGAGGGATCTGGCGAAGGGTCGGGGGTAAGAAAGGGGGAACAAAACCAGGCGGTCGTGATAGGCAAGCCTCCAGGCGTCCGTGTTCCAATGCAGAGCCCAAAACAGAGTGAGCGTCTGGCTTTTAAAGGTGGGCTGGAACAGGGAGCAGGTGCACAAAATCAACTAAAAAGTGAACAACCAGGAGCGCCCTTAAGGGGGAGGGACTACAAACGTGACAGTACCTCCCTCCTTTCCAAGGCGGCTCCGAAGCTCTAAAAGAAAAAACAAAAAATCCACAGGGGAAAAACGTGGGGTCCCGGACTTCCGGACTGCCGTCCGCGGGGTCCTTGTTGTTGGCTCTGCATTCTGTTACGAAGTGTCTTTCAGGACCCTATGCAGATGACACAATCTGGAAAGGAGTGAACACACACAGGGGAGATGAGGATCCGGGGGGGCTTGATAAAGGTGCTCTGGGGGGCGTAGTCCAGGCGAACAGTCCAAAAGGGAGTCCAAAGGAAAGTCCAGTGCAGGCTAAGGTCCAGAGCCAGGTGATAAATCCAAGACGAACAAAATAAAGTTAAAAGCCGGAGCGGAATCTGGCGAGGGGTTGTAGACAGACAAGACAAAGTTAAAAACTGGAGCGGGATCCGGCGAGGTGTCGGGGGGAAGAAAGAGGGAATGGAACCAGGCGCTCCAGGTCCTGGGTTCAGCTGGTTCAGGACACCTAGGAGGCGAATGCCACCCGAGCCGTGGACGTAGGGCAACTCAGTGATAGGCAAGCCTCTGGGCGTCCCTGTTCCAATGCAGAGCCCAGAACAGAGTGAGTGTCTGGCTTTTAAAGGTGGGCTGGAACAGGGAGCAGGTGCACAAAATCAACTAAAAAGTGGACAAGCCGGAGCGCCCTTAAGGGTGAGGGACTACAAACGTGACAATAATGAAACTGAAGAGAAAGTGAAATTAGCAGTCTGAGCTGCAGAGTCTTCTTCGGTTTGTGTGGAGGAGAGCAGCAGAACAGAGGTGTGAGGGAAAGAGAGGGGGCGTAGAAAAGGCAAGAATGCTGGCCAAAAAAGGGGTGCAGAGGATGAAAAGTGCCAGAATGAAGCCTGCAAAGCAGCACTTTGTAAATGAAAAGATTTAAAGGAAGCCCATGCAAGCCCATCTGAAGATATCTTGAAGTATGAAGATAAAACGTCAGAATTATTTTTTCTGTTCATAGGGGAACTTAAAACCCGTGACAGAACACACACAGAAAGATCAGTGTGATCATGTTCGGGAAAGGTAGAACGGAGCAGTGGACACAGTTCCAGTCTGGAATTTTGTGGATATAAATTCCAGGAGGGGTGATGGTGTTGTACTCTTGAGCAAGGGGCTTCATTCATTCATTCTTGTAAACGGCCTGCTGGATGAAAGGGTGTCCAGCCTGTTAATGTAAGCGAGAATGTCTTACCTGGTGGCATATACATAAAGTAAGACGTTGAACTGTGGGCTTGGAGAGGACTTCGATGCTGACTGTTGTAATATGTTCATTAAAACTTACTGTGCATTGAGAATCCTGATGTAAACAGGACAAACTCTACAAGAACTGTGATACAAGAGATTGCTGGTTAAGTATGATGCCTTTTCGAAGGTCTTGAAGTGGAATATCTGTGCTTTTGTATGCATATTTGCAGATTGTGTATGGTAGTTGAAGGGCTATGTACACAAATTTATACAAATTAAGGTCACTGGTGGGCTGTTTAAGATGAAAAGTACTGTAGGTCTGGAAAAAACTTTTCCCTTTAAAGACTGAGTATTTAGAACAGAGAAATTATTTTTAATGACCTTTAATGTCTAGAGGTAACCATATCGTGTGGTCCCTGGGCCTCATGAGAAAAAGTAGAACAGGTTTATTAACATCTCAGAGAAAGGTTTAAGAACAGTTTTGGAACATTTTCTTTATGTCAGAGGACTAAAATTACATAATAATAATAATAATAATAATAGTAGTATTTTTACATTAACTTTTCATTACTATGTTCAAATAAGAGAGTGCCTGTCTGGAAAAAAATGTTATTGTCAGTAGCATAGCAGAGAAACCAGTCTTTCAGTCTTAAACACCTTTTAATGTAAACTCTGACCTTGTTGGTTTGTGCGTACAATATTGAGATAAATTGAAAAAAAGCTGTTATCGATACTGTGCCTTTATACTGCTGAAGTTTCTCACATACTCATTTTGAGATTGCACAGCTTATAAACTCTTTCATTTGTACTCAAGAGTGAAAGAGAATGTTACATGGGGAAACTGTTCAACCAAAACTATTTTAAGATTTAAAACAATTTAATGTACACTGTTCAATTTTATGTTTCTTGGTGTTGTTAATCTGTTGGAGTTGAGATGAAGACTGGAAGCAATATTTTTTCTTGCATACTGTATTTCCTTTTTTAAAACGCAGGAATACCTTTGCTCTGAGCACTGATAATGGATTGAATGAAACCCATATAAACAAACAAACACACACTTGTAAATTATCTGAAATCAGGCAGAGTGCCAATTACAGGAAAGCATGAAATGTTTTTCACCACTTTCAGTAAAACATCACCTTTGCAGTGTACAGTAGGTGTTACTTCTGTTTTCATTTATGTATTTCACACTAGAGCATTTGGTCATTCCTTTAACTATATAAGGGCAAAAATACCAAATTACAAACTCACTGTATTTTATGTACGAATATGTAGTTTTTTATTGTTTTTGAAAACCGAAGACTAGGTAGGTATGCTGTCTATGGATTGGCCAAATCCGTGGACAAAGGCTTTTTTTTTTGCACACGAAAAATCACAGCTCATAAATCAATGTGGGCCTTGTAAGCAGAATTCTGCAAACGGAGACATCCTGTAGTGTGGCTTGACATTTCAGAAAAGTGGTTAAACCCAAAGACAAGTGAGGCTGGTGGGAAATTCTCCCACGGGTATCTACACATAAGATATACCCAGTCTGGGTAACAAAACTGCAACCCAGCAAATGAAAACCATAAAAGCATCTCATAGCAGGTAACAAAACATTCCTTTTGAAAAAGCTCGTGCTTCAGTCTTACCCAGCCTAGGCGGAGGGAAACCTCAAGGTGATATTTCAACGCCTTATCCTCTTCGTGTTTAGTTTTGGGACCCATCAGTTGCTGTTCAGCGTTTGACATCTACTAAGATAGACACATACTTTGCTAAACGTTTTTTATGGCACAATTCAAATATTACGGATGCCAATTAATAGATCATAATCACTCATATATATTTTGATATGAGCTCTGTTTAATCTCACAAGTCAGGCGTAAAACAGTAAGGCAGCTCTTCCTTGACAGAAAAAGGAGTTTACATGTACGAACTTATAAGTCACACCAGTTTGAACAGAAATTTGATACTTTTTCCATTGTAGGTACAGTGTATATTAAATTAATTTAACCTACAGTAGCAATACATAATTTATGTTGACAGTACCTTTTGGAATTCTAATTCATTTTTAAATTTAGCAGAAATACATAAAAAGAGATTGGATTCTTTTCAGAATCTCTCTATATATGAGAAATACCTTAAACATTCATAAAACACATTCACATATCATGTGAAGAATCTGATGAATACATCACTTCTACTTGTGTATTTTAAAATCAATACACAGAGTCAAGTAAAGGTTATTTGAATTCTTACTCAGAAAATGTTATTGGACTTTGGTAAATGTCTGTTCATGCAGGCAAATGTCAACAAGTGACTCATGAGGCCAAGTTCATTATTCCACATTAATATTATTAAACAAATATTTTTATTTTTTTAAAACATTGACACTGAATTATTCATCTTTTCAAATCAATGCTGAAGGCCACCCTTATGCCACAGGCTGGCCTTCAGCATTTCTTTGAATAGTTAAATAATTCGGTAAAAATGGTCAGTAAATATGATCACGTACCAGTAGAATAGGAACAAGCTCAAGCAGAAGGAACCCTTGTCCCCAATAGTTACTGAGGGTGGCCCAGTAAGTCCTTGGGCCCACTAATATTTGAAAAAATGTTGAGAGAAAAAAAACATTAATAGAATGTGAAATGGTTAAAGGAGAGGTGCTTTGAGGACGCCCGAAAGAGTACTGAATGCGCAATAATCTTCTAGTTACCAGATACGAAACTGTGTTTTCCAGTCAACACTGACAATAGCCAAGCTCTGCCTTCCCCATGCACTGCATGAAGACCTGTTTGCTTAATGGAGTAGAAGTTTGAGCCACTGTACCATGGCTAAATTCCATGCTGGGCTTGTGCTGTCTGTCCCCCTTAATTCAGAAGGTGAAGCTGTTTCCAACTGCTTCCTGTGATCTGCAGTGTAGCGGGACAGATGTGGGAGAGTGGCTGTCCTGTGTCGCCAAGGTGGGTGATGCAATGCTGTAGTGGATAAAGTGGATGAACACTTTGGGAATTATTATTGTTTTAATTATTAACAGGTGAGAACTACAGCTCTGTGAGAGGGCAGTAAGTTTACACTACATCCCTCAGCAGGCTGTGAGGAATGAGTTGCTGTCCTTAGTCACCTCACCAATTGATATAAGACAACAGGTCAGATGAAATTTTAAGAGGAAGCTGAAGCTTTCTGGGTTGGTCATCATCTGCTGTCTGAATATGTAATGGGAACTGATTGAAAGTAAAGAAGGAACTTTCAAGGGACTGTGAACTTTGTGTTTAAAGTTTTAAAAACAGAGACTTTGTTTTAGAGCCGGTAAGTACAGTAGCTTAGATACACTATCTGGTTACTGACAGAGAGGGACTGAAGACGTCTAGAAGCTCAAAGAGGTCAAACTCAACACTTGTCTGAGTGTTACAGTAGCTTAGTTCCCTTGCACTGCAAATTAAAAAGTACTTTTCTTTCTTTTGGCCGCTATGTGTGTATCTTTTACCTTGACCGACCTATCAATGATCCAGTTTATGCTGCTCCAGGGCGTCACATGCTCATTGCTTGGCTATTTCTTGATGCTTTGCAAAGGGTTATGGGAGTCTGTCACAAGCTACTACCCAGTCAATCAATCAATAAATCAATCAAAGTTTATTTATCAAATGCACAACAATACAGCGTGTAGCAGTAATTGCTGACAATTAAATATATTTTCTGCAAGCTCATTGGGGGGCAAATAAAAATAAAAATCCCCAAATTAAAAGTTACAAAATATTTCATAATAATAACACAAAAAATTGTATTAAATAAAATATAACTCAATATAAATAGGGCTGCTATATGTCTGGGGTGTATGCAATACATTATACCGTTTACTGGATGGTAGGAGAGAAAACAGTTTATGACTTGGATGACTGGGGTCCTTGAGAATAGACCTGGCCTTCTTAAGACATCTAGCTGAGTAGATATCCTGGATGTTTGGTAGCTCACAGTCGGTAATGAGCTGCGCTGACTTCACCACCTTCTGCAGTACTTTGCGATCCCGGGCGGAGCAGCTCCCATACCAGCCAGTGATGCAGCCATTCAGGATACTCTCAATAGTGCACCTGTAGAAGTTGGTCTGGATATATGATGGAATGCCAAACTTCTTTAGCCTGCAGAGAAAGAATAGGCGCTGCCGTGCTTTTTTGACCATGATGGTGGTGTGGTGAGACCAGGTTAAGTCCTCTGTGGTGTTAACTCCCAGAACTTAAAACTGTTGACCCTCTCCACTGCAGTCCCATTGATGTAGATAGGTATGTGACCTTCTCCCTGATGTTTCCTATAGTCCACAATCTCCTTAGTCTTACTAATGGTCTGAGAGAGGTTGTTATCCTGGCACCATACTGCCAGGGTTTCAACCTCCTCCCTGTAACGCAGACTAATCACCATCTGTGATCAGGCCGATGACCATTGTATCATCCACAAACTTGATGATGGAGTTTGAGTTATGCCTGGCAACACAATCATGGGTAAATAAGGAATAGAGGAGAGGGCTAAGTACCCACCCTCACCACCTGCAGACGTCCCCTCAGGAAGTCCAGGATGGAGGTTGTGATTTGTAAAGGCTAATGGGACATTTGGCCAGGATGCTGGGGTAACACCCTTACTCTTTTCAAGAAAAGAAAAGATTTTTAATGACCACAGACAGTCAGGACCTCGGTTTTATGTCTCATCCGAAGAACAGTGCCTTTTTACAGTATAGTGTCCCTGTCACAATACTGGAGTATTAGATTAGCTAAAATCACTTTATTGGCCATATACAATTTCTTGTATTAGGAATTTGTCTTTCTTGCATACTCCAACTTGCTCTCCATAAAACACACAGACAGGGAGAGAAGCTTGGGGTCAGAGCGCAGGGTCAGCCATTTATACAGCACCCCTGGGGCAGTTGGGGTTAAGGGCCTTGCTCAGGGGCCCAGTGGAGGATGATTCCTCTGCTGGCCGCAGAATACGAACCGGCAACCTTCCAGCCACAGGCACAGATCACACAGACCACAGGGTGAGTGCCTGCTGGCCCCAGAGGACCTGGACCAGAATGCATCGTTACCTGCAAAGGAACAGGTAAAGGCTTAATCCATGGTGAAGGAACAGAAAAGAAACACAACGTTTCGGCTGTGGAGCCTTCGGTGGGTGTGAGACCCGAAGAAGGCGCCACAGCCGGAATGCTGCGTCTCTTTTCTTTTCCTTTCAGCATGGAATAAACCTTTACCTGTTTCTTTGCAGCCTACGCATACTGACGCAGCTGCCTACTTGAACTATCATTACACCTGGCCATAGGTGCACAGCCATTTCCTGAACAAACCTTGGGCAGTTGGCTCACAGGGATGTTTCCACCCCTTGGGTGAAGAGTGAAGAGCCCTTGTTCGGAGTGTGTCTAAAAGCCAGTCAACAGAGAATGGAGTACTTTTGGAGATGGAAGGATTGAGGGACAGACAGCAACAGTCGGACCCAGGAGGGCTCAGCTTGGACACCAGTGACTGGGAGCAGTGACGGAAGACCCCAGCACAGACCTCCTCTCTCCTTTACCCAAAACTGGACTTGGAGACAAACAGGATAGAAGGGGGAACACCAAGGACACACTGTTCAGGACACTGGGTCAGAGATGGATGCCTGGAACTTCACTGTTTCTTCTCTGTGGCATAAGTAGGAACGCCAGGCTACCAGCTGAAGCTAGTTCCAAAGAATAAAGCTGCTGGACCCTTTCTGTGACATTTGGGGTTGGTAAGTGGGGTGCTTGTGCTGGTCTGGAATGTGTGTTTTTGAATTAGTTTTTGTATAATTTGCTCTGGGTGTTGGGCAGAGTGTTAAAGCATGTAATCACTAGAAAATAAAAAGGACACTTAAAACCTAGTCTGTTGATGGTCTGTGTGTGCACTGGTGATTCTGGGGGATGAATAGAACCTAGCAAGGGTAAAAGGGTTCTGGCATAATTTATATTTGCTAGGCGGTGTAATTATAAAAAGTACACAGTAATTCCTGAAATTAGGGGTCACGCCATCAATGACATTACCGTTTTAATTAAAACGTAAAAATCCTAATTGTAAGTAATGACATATGTGGTATGTAGTTTTGTCTATTTTTTTTGTCTTAATGTTAGTATTTATAAATGCTAGAATTTAAAGTTTAATTTAGAAATTAAAATCCAATTCGGTACGCATGATTTATTTTAACACAAATGTATCCGGAGATTAAAGAAAAGCTCGTGTTGATACAACTTTGTTTCACAATGTGACAACATTTTCAATGACACGAAACAAGATTAAGTATTTTTTCACACATCAATTTGTGTCCGTTCACCTGTATTTATCAGTGTAAAACTGTCCTTTCTGTCTCATCGATTCTCAGAATTTGGGCAGGATTGAACCTTTTACCTCGGGGGTTTCGCAGAATTTTAAATTCAAAATACATTTCACCGTGCCGCCACTAAGCAATACTGCAACTACATACCACAACTTCTCTTACTTTAAAACTTGAAATTACAACATTGATTAAGCATAAAACAGGAGTTAGGCGTAGTACTGTATCTTCACGACAAAATGTTAATCTTATAAATAATCTTAATGACTTTTATAGTTTTAGATGCGTCTCCTTATATTGGTTTAATGAAACCAGTGTAGGTGGGTTACTAACAGCAGTGAGTTCTGCAGATTTTAGTCTTTTTTATTTTCTTATAGCCACTGTATAAAGAAACATTAACAAGCACAGCCACGTGTCCCCAGAACAACTCGGGAACACTTCACGACCCTTCTTCCACCCTTTTTCTTCCTGTCAGCAAAGTTCACGTCCGCACAAGTATGCTCCTCCTCCTGATCGGATGGAGCTGCTGCTGCAGGAAGCATAAGGGAAGTTGAATGGCTGGGAACTTTTAACAGGTATCGTTTTCTTTTGAAGTGTACAGTATTGTACTATTAGAAAGCTATAGTATGCAAACACCAGTTCCTGTAAGAATGCTGCGGTGAACTGATTGCCATCCCGCGCTACGTTTGAGGTTGCATATGCAGTGTGACAGCGATTGCACAGTGTTGCAAATTACGAAGCAGCTAGTGTATCCTTACGTTTGCAAGCTAGGTTACAAAACAGTCATCCCTTGTTTTTTACTTTTTATTGTTTCTCGTCAGTCTCTTGCACAATAGCCATTTGGCGTTATTTTGGGCGAGGTTGGAAAGAACATATACAGTTTTATTGGCGCATTTTGCAATATATTCTGTTGCGAGATCGTATCCTCAAGTTTTACATATATGCCAATGTTACTTATAATACTATATATAGTAATGACTCATGCATTCACCCAGGAGAGTTTTGTAAGTAAAGACAAATGAAGTAACCGGTACGAGTGCGCTTCAGAGCTTTCGTTCACTTCTCTTTTACCCCCTGAAGCAGAGTTTCCCAAATACGGACCTCATGATGAGCAATCTAGCACATCCTGCTGGTGAAATTTTAATTGTAAACGTAACTTTTGTACAGGCTCTTTAGATGTGGATGTTATTAAGGAAACCTAAAAAAACCCACCGGTTTCCTGTTGCGAGGACAAAAGAAATAGAGGCACCCATGCTGTAGTTAGAAGCATGCACTGTAATAGTTGTAATGCTGTAAAAGTTGCTGCCAGATGGTGGTTAAACTTAATCTTTCATCTCGCAGAACAGTGCCAGTTATGGATCCTTAGAGCACTAATGTGGTTAAAGCCAGAAGATTAGCTTTCCAGGATAAGGGTTGGAGACCCCTTAATGCAGAGTCTCAAACTCAGTTCATGGAGCACCTGTCTTCTGCTTTTTGTTCTAACCTGAGCAGTCAAATAAACATTAAACCTAATTGTTTGCTTAGTTAAAGATTTAAAGGTATTTTGTAGTTGAGCTCAAAGCATTCATTTAAAATACCTTGAAACACCTCATAATCTTTGAAGTATTATAGTTCTGCAGTTAATTAAACAATTAAACAATTGGCAACTCACTGAAGCTTAGCAGAAGTGAGCCAGATCAGTACCCGGATGGTAAAAACTAAGGTTACTGCTGGAAGAGGTGTTAGTGGGGCCAGCAGGGGGCACTCACCCTGCAGTCTGTGTGGGTCCTAATGCCCCAGTATAGTGACGGGTGCTGTCCTTCGAATGAGATGTAAAACCGAGGTCCTGACTGTCTGTGGTCATTAAAAATCCCAGGGCATTCTGGCCAAGTTTTCCATTGGCCTTTCCCAATCATGGCCTCCTAATAATCCCCATCTATGTATTTGCTTCATCACTCTGTTCTCCTCCCCACTGAGAGCTGGTGTGTGGTGAGCGTTCTGGCGCACTACGGCAGCCGTCGCATCATCTAGGTGGGGCTGCACATTGGTGGTGGTGGAGGGGTGTCCCCATTACCTGTAAAGCACTTTGAGTGGAGTATCCAGAACAGTGCTATATAAGTCTAAGGAACTATTAATTATTATTAAACCAAGTATACAGTACAAGGATGCATTTACAGTGCAGCAAATGATATCTCAGATGGGGAAAAAAATCCAGAAGACAATAGACCCTCCAGTACCTGAGTCTGATACTTCTGGCTTAAAGGCACTCATAATTACATATCTGTACTCAGCCATCTTCTCTGTGGTTAAGAGAAGATGCAACTTTAAATCTATCTTACATAATTCAACCATTATATAATCAAATATTGTTTTCAATGTGATGAACCACTGCACAACTGTATGTGAGGTATTTTTGCAACCAGACAGTAGATTCTCCCTAATAGAGTATTAATGGAAGGTAAAACTCAGACTGGACTACTCTTCATTTGTGCATTAAGCCCTTTTTGCCTTCCCAGAGATCTGTTACCTAATATGTTCAGAATTACTGGTAACCTTCTGCATTATGTAAGCTTTTATTGTTTGTGCAATGTTGCTGTGAAACATTCACATATTGTTTCATACAAAGTGCACAATGTAATCTAGCCCAATAGGAGATCCAAGATTATAGCTGCAGAAAATAAAGTTTGTGTTTGTCTAATAAAAACATGAAAAGAGGATATGGTGACTTAATTTGCTAATTAAATCGTTTAGGGAATTCAGATTGGAGTTGTAATGAAAAGCACTGGACTACGTGGCCCTCAATTACTGAAGCTCTTTTCTTACATTTTAATTTTTGAAATTTGCTTAGGCATTTAAGCGCAGAGGCGATACTTTTCCTTTATAGCTGTTCTTACAAGTGTTGCAGTATGAGCTTAATTTCATTTACACTTCATTTCTAGCCTTTTGTAATAGTGAGAAGTAGATAACACTGGCTTGATCACATCCAGTAAAATGAATACTAATATTCAATATTTTTTCAGTATTATATATGTTATCAATATTTCATTTAATGTGATTGCCATAAATTATTGTTCTTTGAAATTGCTAGCAGCATAACTGCACATTAACTACATTAAATTAATATACTCTTAGATATCTCACAAAAAATACTACCAATTAGCTTTCATTTACAGTAGTATTAGAGAGGCTGTAAATATGTTGAATAATGTTAATGTTGGGCATGTTGTAATATGTTACAGGATATATTGTAATTACAGAATACATTTTTTTTTCAAATGTAAGCAATGATTTTCAGAAACTTGCCATAACAGATTATATGCTGCTTAGCCTGATATTAAGGCTCCTTCTTTGACCATTTATTCTAACACCTTTCATATAAAAGAAAAAAATAATTTGATTTGGGTTTAATCAATTAAATACAAAAGGTCCGTTTAAGATGGAAATGAACCAACAAGACCTCAATTACTTAATGCCCAGCAGAGACCCTATTTAAACCATGTAATTGTGGTCATTTTTTTTTATCTCTAGCACTTCCAGCTTTCTAAGTGGGCTGTACTTGTAAAGTTGATGTGAAACATCAAATATAGACATACAAACATTATGTCAGAAGAACAAAAATACTTCTTTGGTCTTTCAGTTTTTTTAGCTATACTAGCCAGTATTTAAAGAACTATAAATCAACATAAAAATTAGTTTAGAGCTATTTTAATGTGTTTTAATTATTTAATTATCTTGGCTGTTTGGATGGAAGTTGTTTTTGCAGTTTCTAAAGAGGTCTGCCTTTTATAGCATTTTATGAAATGAGATCTTTTCTTTTCTCTGGAACAAGTAATAGGTTTATTCCATGCTGAAAAGAATGGAACAAACCTATTACTTGTTCCTTTGCAGCCTACGCATGCTGACACAGCTTCCCACCTTTCTTTTCTCTGTTGTTTTTCAAACACAGCTGGATAGTAGATGTTATCAACATTGTCTGAATAGACAACATTCATGTTAGTGACAGGAACACAAATTCCCTTATGTTTTGGAAGGGTAATAGTTTTAAATACATATACCCATCCATTTTCTAACTATTTCACGCAATATAGGGTCGTGGGGGAGTTGGAGCCTGTCCCAGCAAGCAATGGGAACAAAGCAGGATACACATTGAACAGGACTGTTACTGAGGCAGTAACGCTAACCACTGTGCTCGCCCTGTTTAAGACGAAAAGGTTGTAGTTGTAAAACTATTTAATAACCCAGAATAATAATGCACAATGTTAATGATTTACATGGACTGTGTTTGTGTTGTGAACATTATGTTAGATTAAAAAAAACAGGAGCATGACATACACAAGAGAAGTATTTCCTTACTGGTGTTTTTTAAAAGAGCACCATGAAAGAATGCAAAGTTGTCAATCTAGAGAGACAGAATTTTTCCACTTAGAATTTTGATGCATGAGCGGATTTTGCTTATTAAGTGTAGCTTTATTCATTAATTTGAATAATAATACAGTACTATTTATAAAGTGGTTTTCAAGAAACTCAAAACACTGGCCTTTTTTCTTGCAACTAAATACATAATTTCTTGCTAAAATCAATCATTCGGTCTTTATTTAAAGCAGAAACCACGTATAGTGTAATGTTACAACTGTAATGCATTTGTATCAAAACAGATTTCACTTTAGCTGGTGTTTGAAATGAACTTTGTGGTATGTAACTGATTAAATTCTTGAAATTATGAAAATACTGGATGATGATAATAATACGCCTTTTAATGTTTTTAAATAAAGGTTAGCGATTTCTGTTTTCACAGTGCCACCTTCAGGTATACGGGGAAAAAAACATAACATCTTCAAAAGTTTTTAAGTTTTACTTAAAACTAAATCGCAGACTTAAATGTCCATACATACATTGCATTTGTTTGACAGATAAGTGAAAGTAAAACGTGTTTACATCAGATGTCTTCACCGCTGTCGTATTTTCCCCGCATGAATCTGATTTCCATTTTTATTTTGTTTTCCAATAAGTCGTGCATTGGATTTTTTTGTGTGTGTGTGATTTCCACAGATCTGAAAGGACGTTGGGGGAGCTACAACATGGTGCTGAATCCAGTAATATCTAAGTTAGGTGGCAAGCTGGTTGTACTGGCAAGCGCTTCTCCGAGACGCCGTGAGATCCTGACCAACGTGGTGAGGCGTTCTTCTCCATTTCACTGACTTTTTGCGCCGGTCTCGGGTGAACTCCCTGTGTTTCTCGGTTTGTCTCGAAGTCAGAATCTGTGAGAGCCTCCTTTTTTAATATTCCAGGGATTGCGGTTTGAGGTGGTCCCTTCGTGGTTTAAGGAAACCCTGGACAAGTCGTTGTTCAAAGCTCCTTATGAATATGCTGTGGAGACGGCAAAGCAGAAAGCGCTGGAAGTGGCGAGACGAATGCAGTTTGTGAGTGAATCTGTTTTTTGGACTCTGTTGTGGAAGTTGAAACAGAATCACAATCCAGTCACTGCACTGTACACTCATGTCCATCTAACACACAGCATAGAAAACGTGAAACTGGCGTCGATCAAATTTGAATTGTTTTAGGGTAAAAAATGCGAATCTTTTGGCTTTCTTTTTATGGTCATTGAAGTTCAAAGGTAAGAGTGTTTGTTTTTTAAGAAATGTTATAAGCTTATTTAAATGTCTGTTTATTGGCTGTTTTTCTTGTTTTTTTATTCAATTCAGAAACACCTCAAAACTCCAGATATTGTGATTGGTGCAGATACAGTTGTGGTAAGGCATTTTGAGTGTTTTAATTTTATGATTTTATGCACTGCTGAGATTTATTAGACAGATTTTCTGGAAACCCTTTTTTATTTTATTAAGCCTTGTGTTTTTTTCTCCATGCTAGAGTTTTTTTTTAATTCCTGAGGAATAGATGTTTGCGACAGATGAGTTTCCTTACTGTTTTAAAATGATAATATTACAGCTATTTAGTGCTGACCACTGTAATACACGAGAAAACTCTATTTATTTGCCTAGTTGGTCTTTTAAGTGGAATTTTTCCCAGAAATGCCACTGACTGTTACACCTTTCTCTCTGCATTGCTGTCCCAGACAGTTGACGGCTGCATCCTGGAGAAGCCAGTGGATAAGCAAGATGCCTACAGGATGCTTTCCAGGTTTGCATTCATTCATTACTTTGGCAGCTTGGTATAAAGTAAGCAGCAGGAAAATGCTGTTACCCGCCTGAGGAAGAATAAGTACAGAGCTGTACTTGTGTAAGTTATTAAGACCTCCAGACATATTGGTTCCATGTTACCCAATACTACTGTATATGAAGCCTGTTTCTCAACGTCAGATATGCACAGCATCTGTATTGATGTAGAGAAATAAAAATCTATCTGTATGAAAAACAACCACAGTTGTCCCCAGAAACATCCATTGTCCCAGCCTCCCCCCCCCCTTCATTTTCTCCCTGCAGTCCTCAGGGTGCCCACAGAGGACCTAGTGTTGACCTGAAGAGTGCTTGGTCTTTCACAAATAGCTCTAAAAGCTCACAGGTGCCAGCTCACAGAGAGGCAGTCTAAGGTTACCCGGGCTGACTGAACCCCTGTTCTGGCAGTGTTGAGCCTGTTGTACACAGTTGCTTGGGTAATCAGTTTGAACAGTGCCTGAGCCCAGACAAGAACGAGCAATATCTGGGCTGCGAGGGGCTGCTGAGACAGATGAAGCCAGTCTCGAGCTCTTAGGACAGGCTTGGGCAGCTCTCATTTTCAGAAACAGCAGGATTGTCTCTGGTTTACATTCCACCACAGATCACAGTAGTTTTATTGACCTAATCATTTTGATAAGAAGCTGAATTACTCCTTGTTTTAAGTTTTAATCAGTTGATTTTTTTTGTGAAAAGTGCTTGTGAAACCTAGAGGACTGGAGTTGACCATCTCTCTCCTCGGATATTTATGTCATTATTTGAATTATTCAGGGAGACTTACAATTGATTCCTGGGAGGACATTTTATAGGAACAATACAAGGGTAAAACTACAGTGCCCCACATGGGATATGAACCGAACTTTCAGTTCCAAAACCCTGGCTTTTATACATTTTTTAATGCAGGGATTTGAAATGTACATAATGGGAGAGCAGTAGGATGAGTATGTGATTGTTCTGTGTTCACTTTTTTTGTCATTTCTAGGCTAAGCGGTAAAGAGCACAGCGTGTATACAGGAGTCGTAATAATTCACTGCAACAGTGAGTCAGGTACGTAGAGAACAGTGTGACAGTTTGTGGGAGGAATAAAGGCATTCAATGCATCATTTTTCTAGGCACTGCAAAAATATTTAAAGAATAGAAATTTAACTACAGTAGATTAATAGAATTTTTTAAACAGGAATAGATTTATTTCAATGCAATCTTGGTTGCATTGAATGCTCTTGGTTCTCAATAACAGCAGCTACTTTTCAGTTGTTGGATTATCAACAATTATACAGTACCAGTAGAAGTACAGTATGGGGAGAAGCACTACTGCTCTTGGCATTTAATTTATCATATAAACTGTGTAGATTTGTATATATCTTGTGTGTGCTATCCTACAGTCTGGACAGAGTGTCTGAGAACATTATATGGCATCTAATCATTCCTGGCTGTTTCTTCTTTAGGTAAAGAAGTGGAATACGATATTGTTGATTTTTATGAAGAAACTAAAGTTAGGTTTGCAGAGCTATCAGAAGAGATGCTATGGGAGTACATTCACAGTGGTGAGCCAATGTGCGTGCAGCCGAACAGATTCTCGCTCTAAGTGGAAGTGTGAATTGATGGAACTTAATTTTGTGGTTGCATGTTATTTGCTGTCTGTGTGGAGTTTGCATGTTTTCCACGGGTTTGCATGGGTTTTTTCTGGGTCTTCCAGTTTCATCCCACCTTTTAAAGCCATACCATGCTTGGTAACTTTGGTGTCTCTAAAATTGTTTTAAATTATGCATATGTGCAGCTTTTGATGGACTGGCACCATATCGGGGGACTAGGCCCTTCTGTGCACTGGGACTTTCTGAACACCTAGCTTGGCATGACCCTTACCAGGATTAAATGTTATGGGCAGATGTTATTTAAGTGGCCTTTATACTTGAAATCAAGTCCAAATTGCAACCAAACAAGTAAGACGTGACTGTCTTTTATCTGTTTGCCCCAAGAGATAAATACATAAATAAATCTTTATCTGGTGTTACACTCCTGGTTTAAAACAGTTTGGGGATTATTCTGTGTGAAGTTCGCGATTGAAATAATAATAATATGACCCATGATTTAAGTGTAAAAAAACTCAAAGGGCTTAAGAACATTAATTATGTTGTACTTTTCATATGACAAGTAATACAGTACTTTTGATGTGAGCACTGTGAGCCTGAGTCAAACACAAGATCAGATGTAGCAAAGGCAACCCCATCTTACCAGCATTGTGTGTAGTTGGATGTATGCTTTAATGCTTCTTTAACTTCTGACAAAAAACTATTTGGGTAAGGAAATTAAGACATTAGAGAAAAATCTTAATGTAAACTTCAAAATACTGTATGTCACCTGTTAGCAGCTTGAAGATGTGTTGTCTAACAGAACTGAGGTAATATTTGAACTTCAGTCTACAATGCATACTTTTCAAGCAAACATTCATTTTACAGGCTTTGAAAAGCACTTTTTTAGACTTTGGTACTGTACATCTGTCCTGTGATTGTGTTTGCTTTGTGAAGTTGCCTAACTGATCCTGGAAAATCATCCAAGAGAGTGTGGTATTTGTATTTAAACCTATAAGATTCTAAAGGTCAATTACATATTACATTTACAAATGAAAAACACAGACTTTAAACATAGTTAACCATTTTAGTTTCGGTCTGTAAAACAGTTTGAGATGTTCAGTTTGTGAACATTACACTTTGCTTTTGGGTGGATGGACATTGCACTGGACTTGGACTTGTCAGTATTTCTTATTGTGCATTATGAAAAGCTGTTGGACACCATGCACTTATAAAAGGAAACGTTTCACTATATGCTAAACTTTGCTGAGTAATACAGTGCACAAGGAATTTACCCAGATTTTGGCAGACAACCTTTGAATTCAATATGAATGATTAATTACAAAACAGTATAAACATTGCTCATTTGTCCCATTCCTTTTGCATAGAACTCTCCTACTATTGCATTTTCTATACATGCAAACTTAAAATGCACACAAAGAGACAATATAAACCAAAATTATAGAATCCCTAGCATGATGCAGTCTGTGTAGGTGTAGGATGACAAGTAGGTCTAAAATGAGTAGTCTTGTGTACTATCAGTCAGAAAAAGCTGAAACTAGTGGCATTTTGACATGTAGCAATTAACACATAGCCTCAGTGTGCAGTTTGGTGAAACACGATAAAGCAACTCCTGAGATGACAATATTTTTCATTTTGCATTACACTTCCAAACCACAGTGTTTCTTCGCAGTGGTTGTAAACACAAAAGAGATTGTTAATTGTACTAAGACAATGATTGTTCTTTTTTTTTACTTGAACTGGTTGTCGTAAAGGGACAAAGCAGGAGGCTATGGGATCCAAGCTCTAGGTGGGATGCTGGTGGAATATGTGCACGGGGACTTTCTGAACGTCGTCGGGTTCCCTCTGAATCATTTCTGCAAGACGCTGGGAGAGATCTACAACCCCCCTTCCAAAAACGAAGTCAAACGTGTCAAGTATGACTCCATCCCCAGTGTGGAAACATTCGAAAGCCCAGGTGACCTTGAGAATGGACTTCTGGCACGCGAGGGGGAAAGAGAAGCCGAAGAACCTGACCAGAAGGAAGCTGGTCCTGCAGATTCAATCAAGGATGGTGACGAAAGTGAAAATGAGTCGCGAGCTTCTGCTTCACCACAGTGGGGATCAGTAGCCTCTACAGGGGCTCAGGATCAGACTGTCTGGAAGCCTGTGTTCCCTCACAGGATCGCAAATCTGTTGGATGGATTCAAAGCCTCAAAGGTATCCTTTTTATTATATATAACGTTGTGACGCACCATGTCACAATAGGGCCAGGGGTGGTGTATCAGGATCTTTCAAAAAGGTGGTCCAAGGAAAACAGGCACAACCACAGTGTATGGTACAAACCAGTGCTGCTTTATCTACAGTGAGAGGGAAAGAAAACAAAAATTTTTACAAAAGCCTAGCTCCTCTTCGCACTGCTGCTAACTGACTTCCTCAAAGTCAAGTCCCTCGCTAACATAACTGAGCTGCTAAGCACTTTAAAAACAGCCATCAGTCTAAAAACTATTAGGTTTCTCTCCAAAACTCTTTTTCTTCAGAGTTTCTTAGCAACTTGCAGGCTCTCAGTAAGTTTTTTTCTGTCGGAGTTTGCACCACATATGATCTAGACTCCTGGTCATTTCCGTTAGGGGTAATTGAAACGGATCCAGCAATGGACTGCTGGAAAAGCGATACCGGATATTGCGCTTACAAACGTCTCATGTCAGACAAATCTACTGATCTCTCCTAAGTAGAAATCGACATCATACATGCAATTAACACTATAAATGAAAGGATAGTAAAGAAGAAATGAAAGGATGGTAAACATAGCCAGTTTGTCCCAAGATGAAATTGCTGAAACTAAAGAGCTTTGAAATGGGAATACTGACAAATGAAATAACAATTTACCTTTGGTCAGCTGCTCTTCCTTCACCATGGCTTCTGGTCTTCATGGCAGAGTCGGGATATTCTCCCTCGAACCCGTTTTTGCCTTTAAAAGACCTCCTCCGAACTTGTGACTTGTAAGAGAATGAAAGGCACTCTAAATACCTACAGTACTGTACAGTTTTCACACTATTTATCACGGTCAAACACTTTACAATGTAACCTGAAGGAATAGACACACGCTTACAGAACATGGAACAGGAAAGAAACTTTGGTATGTGGTCCTTCTACAATACATTTTTTCAGTAAATGAAAGAATGTCTTGACATTAGAGTATGGGTAACTTCCAAAATAAACAAACACTTGAGTAAATGAGGGATACCAAGTATATTAAAAGCTGGTGTAGTTCCTAAGTAAATTAGCAATTAACATTGCTTCATGCTTATGGTCTTATATAAAAATGCTGGGCAGGCAATTGCCCATTATTTTGGCTATCATGGCTAGAAGAGGAGATCTCAGTGTCTTTGAGAGAGGAATGATTCTTAGGGCATGTTTGGCAGGAGCTTCAGCGACAAAGACTGCTCAACTTGTTGATGTTTTGAGAGGAAAAGTGGCTAAGGTGATGTTGGCTTGGAAGTCTGTGTGTAAGATGTCATCAGCTAGGGGCAACTATAGACAAACACGCATTCTCTTCAACTGTGGAGAGCGTGTGCTAGTTTGAGATGCAGGGCAAAACAGTCGTGTGCCTTTCAGTCAGTAGACAACAAATGTCAATCTAAGGTGTGAGCAGGTAATTTCATCAAGTAAAGTCTGTTGAGAACTTCAGAGAGGGATACAATGGTCGGGTTGCAATGCATAAACCCCTTATTACACCTCAAAATACACTTTTGACAGTCAGGGGGTGCAAAGAACACAAGCAGTGGTCTACTGAGCAGTGGAAAAAAGTCATAAGATCAGATGAGTCATCCTTCGCCCTGTTCTCAACAAGTGGACGAGTACATCTGTGACGCACAACAAAGAGGCCTACAGGCACAAGTGCTTGTTTCCACGGTGATTGGTTATGGCGGGTTTTTTATGCAGTGGGGTGCATAAAGCGTTTGAAGCGTTTCTATCCTGATGGGCGTGGAATCTTCCAGGATGACATTGCCCCCATCCACAGGGCACGGGTGGTCACTGAACTGTTCGATGAACATGGCTATGATGTTAGCAATATGCCATCGCCATTCCAGTCACCAGATCTGGAGCAGCACCTGAGGCAGCGTTTTCCACCACCATCAACAAAACGCCAGATGATGGAAGCTGTCATGGAAGAGTGGTGTCTTCTCCCTCCTCTAGAATTCCAGACACTAGAATCTATGCTGAGGCACATTCAAGCTGTTCTTGTGGCTCGTGTGGCCCAACACCCTGTTAAGACGCTTGATGTTGGCTTTTCCTTTTAGCATTTTAGCAGTTACCTCTGTCTTGGTGATGCATGTTATCCTTGGGTGCAACAAAGGATGTAGAAATTTATTCCACATTCATGTGCAATAATGGTGAAGATTGCTTTGTGTTTGTGCTGTGCTCAGTTTAATATTTCAGAGCTCTGTTTTTATAATCTATGAATGAACAATATTACTAAGTACAGTCAATAAAATAGCTAGATCTACAATAGCTTGCAATTCCATTTCTTCAAGAATAGTTTTTTCAATTGTTGCATTAAAGGAATTGTATTTACACTCCACAATCCAATTATAAAATACTAGTATCATTGGATTGTGGAGACGTAATACAAATATGCTTTTTTAGGTGTATTAAGCATAATCATGTGGGCTTATCGTTTGGAACTTTCTCAGAACTTTGTAATATGTATTTGTTCCATTGTGAGTGAATTTTTACCTTTCACTTGTAGGTCTTATTTGTAGCATCCAAGTTGAAAGTGTTTGACTTGCTAACAAATCCACAAGGCTTGAGAGTTGCAGAGGTCGCTGAGAAAATTCCAGCCTCTGTTGTTGGCACAGAGCGCTTGCTTGAGGCCGCTGTTTCACTGGGCTTGCTGGAAAAATCTCGACAGGGAGATTCCGTAGGTATGACATGTACTGTACCAATATCATGGGCAATACTCCAGTTCCTGCAGCTGGGAGGAACAAAACCATCCGTTTGCACTTATGAGTTAATATATTTATAGTCCTGATTTTTTTTTTTGGAAAGTACCTTTAAAATTTGATTTTTGTTTTTAACCTTTATTTACATATGTGCTCAGTCTATTTTTTATGCATGTAGGGCATTAAAGGTTTTATTCTGAACCTCAAAATATTGCCCTTGCTTACATCTCAACTTTGTTTTCCTATCCCATCTTTCTTTTGCAAAATACTGTGCTTCTCCTCCTGATGGCTTTATAAATAAGTAGCTTTCCAGATAGGCAGTTCAGATCAAACAGCGATGCTGCTTAAAGATAGCAGTATCACTTCCAAACTCTCTTCTGTTTCAGCATGCAGTGCTTGACTGTCATTGTGGCAGTGATGCTAAAAGTACCTCAATCTCAAGGCATTGCTTAATCTAAAGCTTCGAACAACCATTTCATAATGTTGTTCCTTGAGTGTGCACCACTCATTGCCTGGCCAGGTATGAATGGCATTCCAGTACAATTCAATGCACCATCCAGTACAGTCAACGTCCAACTTCTGAGAGGGAATAGCGGTATTTAGCCACTCAAAATTGAGCAGTAGCAAGTCTGTGATGTCTGTAGAACCCTATACATGCCACGCACATCACTTACAAGATAGGAAAGACTTACTTTTCTTGTTAAAATTGTTTTCCAGTATTTAAAAATACAGAAGAAGCAAGCCGGTACCTTGTGTCCACCAGTGAGTATTCTCTCCATGGGTATATTATGCACTGTAACGATCATGTCTGGCCTTTGTTTGGACACCTGGAACATGCTGTCCGGGAAGGAACCAGTCAAAATGAGCGAGCCTTTGGGAAGAAATCTGACCGTCTCTTCGAGGTGAGAGGCTACCTTCTGAGCAATGGGGGATTTTTAAGTTATTTAAGTTTTGGCCTTAATCGGTTAACAAAAAAAATTGTAAAATAACTGCACTGAACTGCACAATAAAGAATGGTAATGTTATGGATTCCAAAATTACGTTCTGTTCCATTGGAGAACAGTGTTGGAGACATAGTCCATCTCAGAAGTTAAAAGAAGTTTTTTATTTCATGCGCATGGGAGCGAAACACACAGAGGTGTATTTTGTTGTATGCTTCTCAAAGTAATTAAATTAGAACAGGCCTTAAATATTTTTTTTGTTATCTACAGTATCACACTTCCTTGCTCTTATCAGGTCAGCCTTGTTCCAAAATCACGCACATCTTCTTCTTCCCTGTTTGCCAATGATAACTTCTTTTAACATAGTTGGGTACTTAGTTTTGTCGCATGCATTCCTATATAACAGTATGGTATTACATAGTAGCACTTGTGTCCGTTCCAGTTCATTTTAGCATTCTTCCATTCCAGTTCAAACCAGGTCTGAATGCCCCACCTCATAAAATACTGCAGCTTCAGTAGAAAAAGTGTGTACAAAGTTTACAGAGACCCTCTCAAGAACAGCAAGATAATGAAGCAGAAAAACACTTGATATCTAGCTGATATTAAATAAGGGGAACTACAGTGCTATTTTTATATTTTTGGGTTAGAAAGAATCTGAATTGATGAGTATGTTTCAAATTCCAATGGAAGTCAAATGTACACTAATGTATAACATCTCCAATTTAGATAAGATAAGATCACTTTATTGGCCATATACAATTTCTTGTATTAGGAATATGTCTTTTTTTGATTTAGATCACAAAAGAGACTAAATTCCCAGGTACAGTATGTGCAGCGCTATATACTGCGATTCAGAACAAGGCAGTAATGCTTTCGGTGATGTGAAAAGGCCAGTTTATGTTGTAGACGAGCAGGATTGTGAATACATCTTTTAAAATCGGAATAGAAATATTGCTCTCAATTTAGAGACGGTTTTGCAGACAAATAATATTTACTTATATTTACTAACTGCACGTAGATCATGGAACATTTGTGCGAACTCTTGTTCAGTGGTTTGCGACAAAATGGGGACCATACAGTACTTTCACAAAGTTCCTGATTTTGTGTTTAATGCGGAATTTGTAAAACTTGTAATTTATTTTGTTCCCAAGATTTCATAACCGGTCTGAGAAAGTGGGACAGCAGTTCCCCTTTAACCCTTAGAGAAGTTTGATGCTAGAAAATCCCTTTCCACGTGTTAATATTTTTTTCAGGACACCTATTACGACACTAAGGAGAAGACTTTGCGCTTCATGAATGCCATGCACAGCATTGCCAAGGTTACAGCAGGAGATGTAGCAACAGCTTTTGACCTCTCTCACTTTAAAACAGCCTGTGACTTGGGAGGTAAAAGTTATTTAAGAGGATCATATGGAAGAAACTTATAAGACAATATACTCTTAATGCTTCATATTTTTGTGATTATTTAACAAAATTCCCGTTTAGCAAGGTATACATTTATTGCATATAGAGAATACGATAGGTTTTTTAGCATTATTAACCATATCTATTTTCCATGCCATACAGTAGATGCAGTAGCATCTCCGTTCTTCTGAAATGAATACAGTTGGGATTTTTACTTTAATGACTGGCTAAAATAAATAGTCAAAAACAGATGTAAATTGGTCATCAAGTCAGTTGGTAATCAGCAGGTTTGAATTATCTGTCAAACAGGCTCTAGAATTATTATCAACACCTGTAAGCTGTGCTTAAAGAACACATTTGGCAAAACTGAGATGCTAAGTAAAAATCCAATCAACTAAATTAATACGTTTGCAGATGTTTTGTGTTTTTAACATATGTAATCAGCCCCAGGGAAGTTTAAAGAGATGTTATAATTTTTTGACGTTACGTTTTTAGCTAAATTGCTATAAAAACTCATTTTTATTGGGCTTCACTTTGAGGCTGTATCTGTTTTGTGATGTTTAAGTCCTTTTTACTGGTTAAATATTCTCTAAATGTGTCTTGAACAATTCCACAAATAATATTGATTACTGTAGTTAGTCTGGTTTTGCTATGGTTGTGTCACTTTATATCTCTCGCTATTAGGAGTTGTTCCGAACAGGATGTAGGTGTGGATAAAATAAAAGTAGAGATTTTAAAAAAAAACTTCCCACATGATAACATAAATATATATTTTCAATATTTTCTTTCATGGGGGAATTTGTAGAGGTTCTTTAAATCATGTACATAAATATACCAAATAATTAATAATATTGCATAATGTATACAAACCTCATACAAAAATCTGTTTTTTTACAGGTTGCACAGGAGCCATGGCCTATGAGTTTGCAAAATTAAATCCTGGTTTAAGTGTCTCGGTCTTTGATTTACCAGCTGTCATTGAAATAAGCAACCACTTCCATCCCCACAATCAAGACACAAACCAAGTTCAATTTGTAGCCGGTACGTATTTTCTTAGTCAATTGTATAGAACTTTTAATCCATCTTTCTTTCTTTTAGAACCTCTGACATGGCACTATATATAAATTATGAATATAAAAAAGAAAGTAACTTATTCATTATTATATTATTATTAATATTAATAACTTATTAATATTTGGGAGAGGCACCTTTGGCAGAAACTACAGACATGAGTCTTCTTGTGTACGTCTCCACCAGCTTTGCAGTAAAAATCCCACATTTTGTGAGGCACCCAACAAATTGTTGTCGAATGCCCAGTTTCTCCCATCTCAGCCTTGGAAGACTGTGATTCCTTTAGAGATGTGATAAGCCTTTGGGGGACCTCCCTGACTCTTGCCCTTCTTGCCTGGATACAGTACGTACAGTAGTATTTAAGGATGCCCTGTTCTACACAGTTCTGCAGTTGTCTTTCTCCACATCTTCTCCATTTCGTGTCCGTTCTTCTTCGCTCCTGGTTTTTACAACGAACGTTTTGAAAGTGCCACATTTGTATCTTCTCTCCTGCTTCCTTTTTATTTTCTTGCACCCACTGTAGATTTTTCTAAATCTGTCCCTATCTCTGCTTGTGCTCGCCAGTTTTCCAATGGCTCACTTTTTTTCCAAGCTAGTTTAGTAAGGCCACAATCACTTTTAGCTTGCAGCCGATGGCCTGTGACTTAGTTAGTGTGGGACTAACTTAGTGTGTTCTGAATAAAGCATCTGCTCTCTCACTAACTTTAGATTTCATTTTAAGTTCAAATAAGAGTTTTGTTTGTCGCTTTATTAAAATAATTAATATTTAACGGCCCTGCTCCCAGAGATAGGTGTATTTAACCTGAACTCATGTGAAACAGCTTAATTGCACAAGGGTGGACTCCATTCAACTAATTATGTGACGTCTAAGGACAATTGGTTTCACCAGAGCCTATATACTGTAGATGTGTCATAGTACTTATGCAGTCGGCCATTTACTGTTTTGTATTTATAATACATTAAGGAGGATCTGTAGAACTTTGTGTTCTACTGTTTGTTTGTTTCATGACATTATAGGGTGTTTTGTCTTGTTTAGTGGCAAAAAATACCAATTAAATACATTATGATTGTAAGACAATAAGAAAAAGTCCAAGGGGTTTGAATGCTTTTGATAGCCACTGCAGCTCAGAGTTGCTGACATAACAAGTCTCCTTTCAAAACAGCAGCTAAAGGGGAGATGTTCCCAAGCTACAGTATGTTGTCTATATGTTCCACACTGTGTTCCCCACAGGAGGGAACACTGATTGCAAGAGTCCGTGCAGCATGTAATTGTACCAAGCTGTAAATGAAAATCAAGACTCAGCAGGTGTAACAATGCCAGGAATGCCATGCTGACCTATGAATAGATTTCTCAGAAAAGTTTGCAGAATAAAATAATATTAACATTTAAGCACTTCTTTAGCTTTGTTGTTGCATTCAGGATCATCTGGTATGACATGACCCCAGAATTTTCACACCTACCTGTATGCGTTTCACCTGGTGGGATTTCACAGCTGTAACCTGAGTAAGTGGAATCTCACTTACCTGATGCACACAATGCATTCATTGGTTTGGAGTTCCTGGCATGTTGGTTTAGAGCTTTGCCTTCTAATCTGGTTTCTTTTGATGCATAGTTGATTTTGATGTTAATGTCAAAACAGGTGATTTTTTCAAAGATGATCTCCCAAAGGCAGACCTGTACATCCTTGCCAGAATTCTGCATGACTTGCCAGAGGAAAAAATACACATCTTGTTAAGCAAGCTGTCAAAAATGTGTACGCCAGGTAAGGAAAGAAAAATGAAGATTAAATGTGCTTTCCATCATCAGCCTAATTTCTTAAGACTGATAGTACTGAATGTTTCTTGGGCAACATGGTGGAGCAGTGATTATCATTGCTTCCCCACAGTGCTGGAGTTCAAGTTTGTCCGTTCTCCCTGTGTTTGTGTGGGTTTCCTCTGGGTGTTCCAGTTTCCTCCCAGAACCCAAAGGCCTACTGGTAGTTTAATTGGCTTCTGGGAAAATTGACCGTGGCGTCAGTGTGTGCATGTTTGTGTCTTTATGTGCCCTGCGATGGACTGGCATCCTGTCCAGGGTGTATCCTGCCTTGTGCCCTTTGACTGCTGGGATAGGCTCCAGCTCCCCCACAACCCTATTTTAGATAAAGTGGTTAGATAATGGATAGATTTTACTAAAATGTCAATATTTTATTGGAGAGTGCTCTTGGCCTCACCAGGACTGTGAGCTAAAGTTTACTTGCTTTGACCCTAAAAAGAAAGCTGTACCTTTACTATGCTTCTTTTCTACTTAACGCTCTTGCAAGATTTGTTCGCTGCTTTGTAAAGATGCAGAGAAGAAGTAAAAAAGTCACATCTCCTTTTTTTCAAAAAGAAAACCTGCCACATCCATTTGTTTGAAATGTCTAGGCTGTGGGCTGCTGGTAGCTGAAATCTTCCTGGATGAAGAAAGGAAAGTCCCCTGCAGAGCTCTTCTGCAGGCTCTCGGCATGTGTGAGGGCAGCCAGAGAAGTGCACCCGACTACAGCCAGTTACTGAAGACGTATGGCTTCACTGAAGTGCATGTCAAACACACAGGAAACTTTCTTGATGCAATCCTCTGTGTAAAGCAGTAACCTGCTGTGACCATTTCAAATGGCTCCTAGTGGAATATCTTTAGAATGTGGAAGAACTTTTATCTACTTTCTTGAAAAGAAATGTTTACCTCTCTTCATGAACATGATGTTGTCACTATACTTCCGTAAATCTGGAATAAAATAATATTAACATTTAAGCACTTCTAGTGATCTGTTATTTTACAAATATTTCAATGTGCAGACTACTGGAAAGAATAACATACATAGGCACATAAGAGCAGTGAGAGGAGAGACTATTTAGCCTGTTTAGTTGCTTGCAGGTAAGTTGTTTGGATTAAATATACAGACATTTCTTGATGTTCAGTACCACAAATGGGTAGCTTGTTCCCTAATAACATTTTGTGATCCCTTTCAGTATAGAGCCTTCTTTGAGCTTAGAATTTATGTGCCTGCACATTTTAACATTAAAAGCCATTCCTTGATTTAAATTCTTCAATTGTAAATATATATCCAAGAATGTTAGACAGAACCTTCACATAAACACATGCATAGAATTTTCAAATCAAGGAATGCAATGTTAAAATTGTTCTTTGCGCCATTAAGATCTTGTGTATAATACTGTATTAAGTTGTCACCTTGATATGAAAAGATATTGCTGCATTGGAATCTGTTCACAGAAAAGCAACCTGATACATTTCCAGGCTCAAAGCAATGTCCTTCACTGTAAAGATAAAAATGAAATCTTTTTAGTCTTGTACTGAGAAGACTGTAATGGTGACAGGCTTTAAAATCCTCAAACATGGTGATAAAGTCAATCTAATGGCCTTCTTAAATTGCAGGATCTGCTGTACTGCTGGCAGAGACAGATTTGGATGAGGGAACTCCACATACCAGCAGAGTATGGTATGTGGAGCACAGCTTTCTTGCTGTTCTTGAGTATGCTGGTTCACACTGAGGGAAGGGAAAAGACCACACTGCAGTATAAAAATGTATTACAAAATTATGGCTTCGTGGTTGTGCAGGTCAGCCACACTGGGAACTTTCTGGATGCTATTTTGTCATTCAAAAAATAAATCATTTGTTTAACAAAAAGGCTGAAGTGTCGTTCAGCCTTTTTCTAATAGTTTCTTCCTGCCGATGTACAGAAGGTTATTTCCAGCATCCCTAAAAATGCTCTCATTCTTCTTCAGGTTGATTTAAACTTATAAGTCCACACATTTCTGCCTGGGAGAGCTGAAAACATCACTTTCAATTGAGGAAGCCTTGTCTGTACTAAGCCAATTGAAGTATATACAGTACTTTTTCTAATATGTATTTAATATTAAACCTAGAGAGCAAAAGCGTTTCTATGAATGGAAGCAAAACAGAGTTTGCAGAGTGAGATGTGATGTGTCTATGCATCTCAGTTTGGGAGCTGAAACATCTCTTGAAGTCAATATAATGTTCTTACATAATATTCTTCTGCACATTCGATAGTGTGGGTTTGTTGTACGCAGGAGATTATTTGTACATGATTCTGGTCTGGGCAGCTTCAGGGCTCAGCTACTGTGCCTGTACATTTCACTCATGCATTCAGTTTACAGCTGACTCGGGTTCTTTTTTAGAACAAATGAACACAAGGACTACAGTTACTCAACCCTGTTATAAGTCAATCAAGGCTATAAAACTTGTCAATACCACACTGAAATAATTACAAATGAGTAATCAACCCAAAATTGTGATTTTCTAAATTTCTATCTTGTATGTGGTAGACAAGGGGTGGAGGAGATAAACAAAATATATGAATGTGGAACTGTGATAGTTTAAAAAAAATAGTAACAGGTAACGGGTTTATTCCATGCTGAAAAGAAAGGAAAGGAAACAATGTTTCTGCCGTGGAGCCTTCTTCAGGTGTTCAGGTGTTTTTTTTAATGATGACATAGCGCCTCCTAGGTGCAAAAAGCGTACAGCACCTGGTATTCCCAGGCGGTCTCATATCCAAGTATTAAACAGACCCAACCCTGCTTAGCTTTCGAGATCGGACGTATTCAGGGTGGTGTGGCTGTAAGCGATGAAAGCAGTCTTTTCAGCTCTCTTTATATTTTACATTCCATGTCTCATTAAATGATTTAACACCTGACTACTTTTTCTCTATATGTCAGTTAAGCAAGTGAAAATAAGAATTCGTGCAGTATCCCAGTTCGGCGGCATCCAGCATTTAAGCGTCTCTGTCCATCTAAAATTATTTCCCACTTTCCACCTATGGGAGCATTGAAGGTGGAGGTTGTTGCCAGTATCGTAGTATCTATTTTGTATGGTCATTGTGTTGTATCTCTTTCCTTTCACAAGTTTCAATTAATATTTCTCAGCCAATTTAAATGTCAGCTCGCGTAGCTTGTCAAAATTAATCGCAATTTAAATCCATGGTCAAATTAGTTTTTACTCATATCAATAGTCGCGATTTGTATTTGATGCATCAGTCGTTTATTTGTATATACGTGTAAAAATTAAATATTTATAAGCAATTTTATAGATTTTTTTTTTTACTCTTTGCACCTATCGGAACTAAATTTTGCGGAAATCTCGCGATGTTTTGTCCAGTAGCAAAGCATCACGGTAATACGTAGCTCCTCCATTTTGTCCGGGTTTAGCGGAGGAAGTGTAGCAGTACCGGGGTCAAAGCTATCGCTGTGTCTTACGGCCTCTGTCTTTTTCAAGCGCGCCTACCTGACGGTTTAAACCAATTTGCTGCTTGACATGGCGGACCAAGCCATTTCTTTTGCTAAGGATTTCCTCGCTGGTGGAGTTGCTGCTGCCATATCTAAAACCGCAGTGGCCCCTATAGAGAGAGTGAAATTGCTGCTGCAGGTAAGGTTGATTGTATTTGACTCAAGGAGTAGGGATTACTGGAATTACTGATTACTAAAACTGGAAAGACACTGGAATAACACATTTGTACATTGCTGTAGGTCAGGGTTCTAATGCATTGTATAAAACTTAATTTTGCTTTGAGAAGTTGTCGCATAATGCAGTTTCCTCTAGCAACCTTCAGCGTTCTCCTTGAACAGCCATATTGAAGTCCTCTTCCAATTACTGCTGGCTAAAGCATCGTTTTCAAATCCTGTTCAGTCAGTTAACATAATTCTAGTATGATTGCATAGCTCGCGGTAGACTTTGTACGCCTATCGTTTATGTTAATAACTGGAAATGAGAGTAACCTTGGCTCCCTCGTGTTCAAATCTGCACCTATTAACTGGGATCTATGTCTAATTCAGTTATCTAAATAGTTTCTAGATGAAAATCCTTATTAACTAATTAATTAACTGCATCATTAACGATGAATTAACTAACACGTAGACTTTATGTTAAGAGCAGTATCAGAAGCGATCTACAACACTATTTTATAGCCAAGCTGTTATGACAAGGCCTCAGTGGCTGCTGACCTTTAACTGAAGATTGTGGTTTCAAATCCCAATTTAAGAACAGCTTCTTTTGATATGAATATCTTTTTCTTATTCAACTTTTGTATTGTATGCTTGAGTGCTGTTCTTTTCCCAGATTGCTTCTATTCAGGCAAGAACAGAAAATGTGAGACTATATATACTCCATACATACAAACACATAGTTATCTCAAGTATGTCTTGTAAATACAATAAAAACCCTGTTCACTTTACATTTAGTCACCAATTGTGTGTAGTTACTGTGATGTTTTGGGTGTTAAATGTATTATCCAGTATTTATTGCATTTACCCAAGTAGGGTGGTAATAGACATTTCTCTTCAGGGTTTCTGATATTTTGCTGGCAGGTTTAAAGTACAAGTTCTTCATTTTAAGCAGGATGCTTTCAGCAAAAAAAAACAACTTTGTTCTCTGCTGGCTTTATTTTTGAAGGGGCATTTCAACAAGTGTTTCATTTATTCAGGGCAGAGGGAGAAGGCTTGGCAAAAGTTTAATTACTGTTAAATATGCAAGTTGGCTTTTCTAACAAAAAAACAATGAAATAGGATGCAGTCTCACTCGCATGGCTACAGTACACAGGCATGCAAGGAGATGCAGATGGAATATTTAGAGCGCTGTGACTAGAAACATTCCTAACACTTTTCCACAGTGGAATTTACATATGTACTTCATGAAGTTTACTTAAGATATGATCTTTGCGCTCTATAATGACCCTTTGTGCTGAGCACACACTAGTCAGGTTCAAAGTGTCACCTAGTGTAAATGACATCATTTTCCTGACTTTCCTTGCAGGTGCAACATGCCAGTAAACAGATTGCTGTTGACAAACAGTACAAGGGCATCATCGACTGTGTGGTGCGTATCCCCAAGGAGCAGGGCTTCATCTCGTTCTGGCGTGGCAACCTGGCGAACGTCATCAGGTACTTCCCCACGCAGGCCCTGAACTTCGCCTTCAAGGACAAGTACAAGCAGGTGTTTCTGGGAGGAGTCGACAAGCACAAGCAATTCTGGCGCTACTTTGCCGGGAACCTGGCGTCGGGGGGCGCTGCTGGGGCCACCTCTCTCTGCTTCGTGTACCCTCTTGACTTCGCCCGAACCCGTCTGGCTGCGGATGTGGGCAAAGCCGGGGCCAGCAGGGAGTTCAATGGGCTGGGCGACTGCCTCGTGAAAATCTTCAGGTCGGACGGGCTTCGGGGCTTGTACCAGGGCTTCAATGTGTCGGTGCAGGGCATCATCATCTACAGGGCCGCCTACTTTGGCATCTATGATACAGCTAAAGGTAAATGATCATGAAAACCCTTGTCTTTTGTGACCTATTCAGGAAACATAATGATCAAATCTGATTTATCCTAATAAGTGGTGGACCCTTTTCATTCACTAAGAGCATGTTTAATAGTACATGGAGGGAGGGGTGGGGTTTTGACATTCATTTGACTTTGCAATACAGTGTCCTTGTTGTTCAAGAGTTGTTCTGTGTTTGCAGCAATCTGATACAGGTGCTGATTGTGGGACTCCTGGTAGTTTACTACCTATCACCTTTCATTGGAGAACAGTACTTCCTACATACAATTTATTCACTATATGACTTCTATAGAGTAGATGTCACCTACATGTACTGATGCAGCCTTCGCTGATTACTTTCCGCTGTGATCAGGCCCTGAGAGGAGCTCACCACGTTTCAGGGTAATTGAATAGGCTTCCAAGGAATTTAGTTCTTTACAGAATGAGGCATTTTCCCTCAACATAAATCTTAGGTTAGTGTCCAACACAGAAGTAAAACCCACTGAAAATGTGAATCCCACTGGATGTTTCTATGAAGAAGATCATCTTTCTTTCAGGTATGCTACCTGACCCCAAGAACACTCACATTGTGGTGAGCTGGATGATCGCCCAGACTGTGACTGCAGTGGCTGGCGTGATGTCTTACCCCTTCGATACTGTGCGCCGTCGTATGATGATGCAGTCTGGACGTAAAGGAGGTAAAAGAACCAAGATTGTGTGGCTTTTTGAGAATCGTCAGGTCTGGCTAAACAGAATATGCTTCTCAAGTTAATTATGCAGTAGATACCTAGTAATCGTGAAGAACAGTGTTTGTCCTTACTACATTCATTTTCTAAATCATATATTACTGGGGAGTGTTTGACATGTTTGCCATCAATCCCTCTACAATTTCACTTTATATATTTTCATTAATCAAAGCCATATAGGTGAACACAAGGTAGGGCAATGATACTTGGCATGTTTCTGAAACTATGCCATGCATATCCCTGTTCAATAGCTGTATGCTGTGAAAGAGTCACCAGTGACAAATTACCTATATGGGAAAATAGCTGATTGCATAGAGAGTCCTGGAGAGCAGTGGTCCTGCAGGTTTTATTGGCAGCCTCAAAAGGTCAGTGAGCGAAGTCTTGAAAGCGTGTTAGCTCTTCCTAGTTAAGCAATTGATTGATCCTATTAAGTTATTTAGAGCTCAACTGGAATTAAAACTAGAAGACACTGTAGCTTTCCAGGTTTGGAGATGCAGACCTTTGGACTGCTGAGAGAGTGGTGCTGTTTTGTTTCTCTCTTTCTTGATTTGTGGGGCCAATGTGATATCCTCGTCTTTTTCTTCTTCGACAAAGAGCAAAACTGTACCTTGCACGCGATCAGTTTCCCTCAAAAATGGTAACGGTTTTCAACAAAAATAATCAAACACTTTTTACTTTTTTGCACAAGTTAAGTTCATCCTCTTCATGTAGAATCATTACACCCATGTATGGGAAGCTCATTTGAATTCCACAGGTTTCATTTTTCTCTTGACAGAAAAAGTGAGTATACAGAGTGGTGTGATACACTATTTAGATCTGAGCACTGGAGGAATTCTTCTTTATATTCAGCCTTTGTTCTTCAAAAGCTGCACTATTCCTAAGTTATATCAAAACTATTTTCTGATAAGTCAAATCAGTACTTATGCTTCTGAATGCATATGTATTTTCATTCCTGTTCCTTTTTTGTTCACAGCGGATATCATGTACACTGGAACCATTGACTGCTGGAAGAAAATTGCAAGAGATGAAGGTGGAAGAGCTTTCTTCAAAGGTGCATGGTCCAACGTTCTTCGAGGCATGGGGGGTGCCTTTGTACTTGTCCTGTATGATGAATTCAAAAAGATTGTCTAAGCTAGTTCCATCATTGTCTTAGAAACATAATTGTCTTGGGAACAAAGATATTGACCATTGTAGAATAACAGTACTGCTAAGGACCATTAAGCCTATTCAGAATCTTAAAAATTCCAGTATTTATGGAGTCAAGGTAAAACCTAGCTCTTGAAACGTAGTGGCCAACTATGTTTTCAGTGCATTGAGCTGTGTACTTTCCACTTTTAAGCACTATGTACCTTTTATTTTTTTGCACATCTTTAATTTTCTTATGTTTTAAACTGGGTCATTCTCCTCCAGTACAATAAAAAACCCCAAAACAAAACATTGTGCTATCTCCATTATTTAAGTGTATGTCCTCCGCTATCTTCCTAATTTGGATTTGTTTGGCAATTTGAATTTTTTCAGTCAAGCAAAAAAAAATGTTTTTCTGTGTTGGAATGATGAGTTTTTTTGTTTGCAATTAATATATAATTGTCCAAGGATTCACATTTTTTTTACTTTAACATTCACAAATTTAAAATTTATATGGTTTTTTGAACTTCCAGGGCAGTTTAGACCTTCAGTAGAAGTGTAAATCATTTACAAAGTCCTGAATAAGATGAATAGGTGAATAAATAATTTTCCAAATGTTCTATTCTAATCGTCTCAATTGTTCTCAAAATTACCATTGTTTTTCCTGTTGTGGCAGCACTTAGGGGAGTTGCAGTGTGTCAATATTTCCTCAAGGTGGTGCTAAGAATGCATTTTCTGTGGCTCAACTCAAAAAGTCTGTTCTGCAAGTTTTTTTTTTGTTCTGAGCTCAACAAGAATGACCAACATTTGCAAAGGCATTAATCTTTATATATGTTATATCCCTGTTATTGTAATGGAAAAAACGCCAATCGAGGCAAGTTTCATTTAGCCAAGGTTTTTCACTTTATTTCTATGTACAATAGTTACAGTACGTTTGACATAGCAAAATAAATTTTATTTTTTGAAGTGAGATGAATATTGTTTAAAATGCAAAAGTCTCTTTGATTTAAGAGAATTGTGTAAAATGCCTTGATCCTGATGGTCCTGAGTAAGTATTGTTACTGGAATGCAAGGACTAGTTCTGGCATTCTAGTGTATGTTGAAGTAGTTGAATACCAACTAAGTTAATTTTGTTCCCCAGAAAAGAAAAGTTAGATGAACATAGTGATTTTAAAACTGAATGAATTGGAAATCATGCATTAATGTTTAGCAGGGCTGTCCTGTAATACTTGTTTAAATACCTTGAAGTTCTTGAACATGGTGGACATGGTAAAAAAAAAAGCAGTAGTTATTGCAAAAAAGATCTGTATAATTAAGCTCTAAATGATCTGCTTGAATCTGCCCTTTCTGTTTTTACCTGTCACATCACCAGTTATAGATTGGTGCTCTTCCCAGTGATTTTCACCACTTAACTCTTGCACATATTTAGAAAGCAGTGCAGCTTCATCAAAGAATCACACCAGTTCATAGTTGCCTGAAACCATCATGCCATCTGATGTTCTTCAGGACAGCTTATCCTGGAGCATCCCAACATTTATACAGACTGTTATTCTCTGTTGGAATTTAAATAACTTCTACTGGCACTTGTAATCTCTGGCAGTAGTCCCATTCCCCCTGAAAACAAAATATATATTGTATAGTCAGAACTGTCAAAAAACAGAATTCAATGTTACCAGGATCATCTGTTATTGTTCTAAACAACTCGAAGAACAATTGCAAATGAGGTTGTGCCTGTCTAGTATTAGTTTCAGTAGCTAATTTATCTGGGGATCACACCTACTTAGTATTACAACTGCTGTTTGTCTAATAAGCACAAGAAATTGTTACATATTGATAGCTGGGTGGTATGGCGGTACAGTGGTTAGCTTTGATTCCTCACAGTACCAGAGCTCTGGGTTCAGTCCATGGGGTGCAAACTACTGGAGTTTGTTCTCTCCATGTTCACGTGAGTTTCCTCCCACAGTCCAATGACCTACTGGTAGGTTAATTGGCTTCTGTAAAATCGTCCCTGGTTTGTGTGTTTTTTTTGTCCGTGTGCCCTGTAATGGACTGCCGTCCTGTTCAGGGTCTTTGCTGCCTTGTGCAATTTGCTCTGATAGGCTGCAACATCCCCTGAGACCCTGTACTGGGTAAAGTGGTTTAAAAACGATGGATGGATTCATAGCCTGTTCAAATTCAGTCTTAGTTGCAAGAATTAGTGATACGTGATACCAATAATGCTACAGTATAACCTGTAGAAATCGAGTGCATTTTGGAACAAACTACCCATTAATGTTGCTGATGTAGATATTCTTGATCTTCCTTCAAGAAAATGGAAGAGTGAGATCCTTGGATCAGTAAACTCTAACAACCAGGAGTAAGAAGGGCTAAATAGCCTCTTCTCTTTTGTAACCTTTCTTAAACCAATATGCTGTTAAAGAATGTGCAGAATGAGGAATTAAAAAAATAAAATCATTTGATTAAACATTTAAATTGCATAAAAAGAAAAACTTGTTAGAATCAAGGCTTACAAACTCCGTAGATGATATCCAGCAGCAGAGTTTAATGATGGACAGTAAGGGAAAGAGGGTGTAGTAATTACAGGAATGTTATAACAGGAGTGTGTGCGTCATAGAGGCATTCAGTTACCCACATGATTTGTGCAATATTCTCTTATTGTACAACATCCAGTTCAAGTAGTATGCACAAAGGGAACCTTAGGATGATCATTGTAAATTGTAAGATGATTTATCTGAGTGCTTACCTTGCCAAAATTTAAAAACCATTCAGCCATCTTTTCTTTCGGATGTGGGATTGCAGGGAATATTTTATCAATAAGCTTGTACCTGAAAAGTTAAAGCCCTCTGGTGAATATTTTCACAAATTACCGTGAACTCCGCTCCTAATAAATATGTCATATGTTATATGTTACTCAATACAGTAATATGGTTTACAATGTGAGACATTTTAAACATGAACCCTGTAAACTTACCTTTTGAAAACGTATAACAGGATCAGCGTCAATATTAGAGTTAATGTTGCCAGAGAAGTAAAAATGAGAACATCAGAATATTTTTCTGTACCTGTGGAAAAAAGAAAAAAAAATCTATGAATAACCACACATGTATAGTACTACTGGAATGCAAGTGGAAACATTAAAGGATGCATTAATGTTTAAACAATATTCGTTCCAATGCAAAAAGGATCATACTAGGATTGCAACATGACTTAGGCTTTTATAGAGAAAATAAGGAAGTGCTTCTTACCTTCATATATTTCCTCAGTCCATTCGCTCCATATATTACCAAAGCCACAGTCTTTTGTACCTCTCACTCGAAGTTTAAATGCATACCTTTTAGAGATGTCTGTTTCTGTGGTGTAGGATGTCTTTTCATTTAGAGTGATATTTTCCTGATTTGGAAAAGAAAATTGCATTATGAAATAAACCGGACAGCTGCTGAATGGAGGTACCTTATTATAGCCTTATTAAACCTTTTTTTACCTCATGTTTTGAATCCATGCCTTTGATGATTAATTGGTATACAAAGCAATTTTTCATTATTGGATCTTTTGTAGGTGGCGGTTTCCAAAACAGTGAAAAAGATTTCTTTTTAAACGAATATCTGAAATCTAAAGGTGGATTTAGTTTTTCTGAAAGGAAAAGGTATAAATAAATTTAGATTACATGCTCTTCGGTATCCGATCTGAAGTAAATACATTTTGAATAAAGCAAACTGCATAATACTCATTCATTTTATTTTATTGGTTTGGGTTGTTGTCATAATTGTGTACTTTCTCTTTGGATGAATGTTTCAGCTGGCTCATTTTCTTCAGATAGAGGTTGATAATGTTAATGCACAACTTTAAACAACAATTTAAGATGATGTTTTGTGATACTTCTATTTCAATTCTTGAAGCACAAAAAGAGATTTTATATCTTTTCAGTACTTGCTGTTTACTTTATCTACATTCTCTCATTCTGGTATCACCCATGATGCCTAGTAAGTAACCTTTTTATGGTGTAGTGGCTTGGTGATGTTTAGGGGTTGGATGAAATCATGGGGGACATGAAAATAATTGAAATACAATTGTTGAGATCCATTTTGTGACATCTCTAAATTTCCTGTTGTTTAATTCCCAGTGAAAAATCAGTTGAATTGAAAACAACACAAATACCCAATTGTTGTAAAGGTTATGAATAATAGATGTCACTTTTTGTTGACCATGGTAACGACAGACTGCAAATAATGACAGTGTAGTGTTGACAAAGGTTTCTCTATTGTGCTGAATCACCACATGCAAAAAGAAAATAAGCTCCCTTACCAATTTCATATGGTTCAAACATCTGTGAGAATGACAGGTTTGGAGGAAAGCGGACTGACACATTGATTTGAACAGTGAACTGCACATCTCTGATTATTGAGATGCTCTGAAAGTGGCATTTGTTCCTTCCTCTTCGATTGTCATTCAGATACACTGGACATTCTTTCACCTGTCCCATTTGCCTGATTGAAAACATATTTACAGTAAGAATAAAGACAAGTCAGTTCACTGTAGTCATCATAAAGTGTACAAAACGTGTAACTTGCACTCACCAGAAACCCAAAGTTGACTGGCATTCTGTCATTGCTGGGTACCAGCTGCAGTTTAGAGATGAGACATTGTAAATGATGCATTCAATGGGGGACCCACTGGGCAAATCTGAAAATAAGCAGCATGTTACACCAGTCACATTCCATCTGAAAGTGAATTAATTGACTGTGTGTAGTGGCACTTTGTGAAAGACTTTTAGATTCACCAAAGTAAAATTTACGCTCCAGTATAAGTTTTCGTTATAAACTCTTTTCTATGACATTTTAATGAAGTCTACTGTGTATGGGTTTTTTGTCATCTTGAAATATGAAATTATGTCCAATACCTTTCCACATCCCCAATTCTGGATTGCCAAAATTAAATACAGTTTTTCCGGTAGGTTAATTGGCTTCTGGGAAAATGGTGCAGGTGCCTTGGTGTGTGTGTCTGTGTCTGTGTGCCCTTTGATGGACTGGTGTCCTGTCCTTGGTGTATCTTGGATTGTGACTGTAGCGGCAATGCTTGTTAATAAGACAGAATTAAGTGTTGCGGTGCTTTCCCAAATGAGGCCCCAACTCTCTGTTCATCTCTGTGGTGCAGCCACAGAGAAGCTATTCATGCAGGCTGATTTAAAGATGTTTTCTTTTGATAAGGGACAGCTCCCAAATGGGGATGCACTTAGCTAAGCCTGGCTATCATGATCAATGGTCATCCATTGGCACCTATCTGTCTAGGGAGTGCCAGATGGACATCTGGACTGCATTCCTAGGTGTCAAGAGTAAATGACTCATATCTCACCTTGATCAACCAATCAGGGACTGGTAGGGCCGAGTAACCCACGTGGGACTCTGATGCCCATGGAACTTTCAGCCAATGAACGAGCTGAAGTTCCTCCAGGTAAAAACAGGCAACACAGAGCTCCAAGTGAATTCTGTGAACTTTTTCGGACAATTCTAAAGGGAATTCAAAGGAGAATTCCAGGGCAGGACAGCCCAGGAGCAGAAGGCTCCCAAGGGCAGGACATTCTCGCAGTGCGCCTCCTGACCATCCTGAGACTCAGCCCGGACAACCACGGAACGGCCAGTGTGTCCGAGTGCCAGAACTTTCCTCTGTTCTAAGAGTCTAGAGCGGAGGTTGCCAGAGAGTAACCAGAGGATCCACCCGAGGTTAGCATCAGCAGCAAGCCTCGTGAATAGGTTGGAACTGTGGACAGCTGAATCACTATTCAGAACTAGCGCTTCATCAGGAACGAACCGGTCCTCTTCCTGACTTGCTGGGACCCACAGTCATTTTTTCTCCTGTGCACAAACTTTGCTAGTTAAAGCCAACACTAACTAGCCGGTCAGTGAGCATCAGTGAGCATCAGCAGCACACCGTCGCAAGCCGCACAGCACAGCCTGGCACGGAGCCAGTGAGCGCGGATTGGACAGCAACAGCCTGCAACTGTTTCTTTGTGCCCGCAGGAGATCTGAATCCCCAGAGATTGGATGAGTATTCAACTTCAATGCATTACAGCTCGAGAACTCAATTGTTATCCCAACCAGTTGATATCAATTTATTATGTACTTGTTTTGAGTATCTAATGTAGAAGTTATAACCAAGTTCATTTACGAAACGGTCTAAATGAATGATATACTGAACGTATGTCCTCTTGATATAGGTAACTCTTTGTAACTGATTGAATATATACCTTTTGTATTCTGATAACCCTCTCGATAAGATCTGTTAGGTTTACATGCATATTCTATGTATTAATAAATGTATCCTCGTGTATTAGTACCTGTGTGTGTGTGCGTTGTTTGAGTTATATCGCATGGTTTGATTCTAAGGCCATCAAAAGAATCATTTTGTGATTTACTGCTACAATTAATAATTGTCCCAGTAAATGCTCAAACCCTACAGAACTGGTGCCTTCAGAGAGCACACTACATGACCGTTGCTTGCCAGGATAGCTCCCCCAAAACCCTAAATTGGATCAAGCCGTTAGAAAAAGGAGGAATGGATTGTAGCTCCCATGCCGATAGGAGAGCTTGTGAAAAGTCCTAACCATTAGGAAAGAGAAATGATACATATAATCAACAAGTATGGCAGTATTTCTGGGGGGTTTCTCTTACACTGTATCATTTCATATACACATACAGTACATAAGAGTTATAAGAGTTCTAACCTGCAGAAGCAATTAGATGTTCTGGTGAAATGTGGAGACTTCTCTACCAGCATAATAAATGGGTCTGGTGTCAAGGACCTTATCGCACTGTCAAGTACAACGTATAAATATTGTTCAAAGTGTTTTTATTCACCAGACATATTACAGTATGTTTTGTTCTAGGGATGCAGTTATGGCTGTTGACAGGGTCAGAAGAAGCACGACATGACGACATTGTTAAAATACATCTGGGTGGTACTGAGAAAACCTAGAAACAGTGACAAAATTTTTTTGTCATTTTAGCACTCAGCTTCCTTTGCACAGTCTAATTCTTGGAATTCTTGAAAGCGGTACAAGTAAAGAGCAGAGAAGAAAAAAGAGATCAACTTTTTCATGTGGCCTAATTGCTAAATATGACACTTTCAAGGACGTTTGCGACTGAAATTAGATTTCAATGCTGAAGATGTATTTTGAGGCTTTTAAAAGGTCAGTTTTTTCCACACATTAGTATGAGTGACTTATTGTGTGGAAGAAGTCAGAGTATCATTTTCACAAAAAGAGCTGGGTAGCTTGTTCTACAGACTCCTGGCTCTCCTGTTTTCAGTTTTAAACGTGTTTTCCACATTTAATATTTCCACTAAAATAGCTCTTTAAATCCGCCTGTCATCGTTGTAGTCTAAAATGCCTTTCTCTCTCATCCTAGCGTCAATCCCGCATCAGCAGAGTCCGCTTGTCGGCACACCCGTCTCCATTTGGTGGTTTGAACCAAATCTTTGAGCTGACGTTGCCATTAAATGCGACCGAGAATACTCCAACCGGCGCGTCACTCTGTCGGAGTGGGGGAGGAGAACAAAGTAATGTAGCCAATTTCATAGAGGGGGATTATTAGGAGGCATGGGAAATTTGGCCAGGATGCCAGGGTTGCACCCCTACTCTTTTCGATTTTTAATGACCACAGCAAGTCAGGACCTCGGTTTTACATCTCATCCGAAAGTGATAGTGTCCCTATCACTATACTGGGGCATTAGGACCCACATGGACCGCAGGGTGAGCACCCCTTGCTGGCCTCACTAACACCTCTTCCAGCAGCAACCTTAGTTTTTCCCAGAAGGTCTCCCATCCAGGTACTGACCAGGCTCACACCTGCTTAGCTTCAGTGGGTTGCCAATTGTAAGTTGCAGGGTGATATGGCTGCTGGCCTTACTCTAAAATGCCTTTCTGACAAGTACATAATCATAGCATAACACACCTAGGTGTGCACTGGTTTAGGATATGAGCCACTCTTGTTCTCCAGTTTAAATGCTCACTTCGTGTACATGTGCCTTAATGATTTCTTTAATGGATCATAACTACAGTACATAGTATCCCAGTTGTGTGGCACGGCCCCCGTTTATGAAATATTCATGTACTGTTACTTCTTTCTTTCAATTTTGCTGTAGTTGAATGCTTTTGAACATGATCTACTCTAATAAGCCAGCTATTATTATTATTGTGGTGTATAGTATATAGTATCCCAGTTGTGTGGCACGGACACCATTTATGAAATATTCATGTACTGTTATTTCTTTCTTTCAATTTTGCTGTTATTGAATGTTTCCTGATTCCTGCCTTGCTCCAACAATTTCAGCCAAGAAGCGAATAGCCAATCACATATTAAATTATTATTAATATTATTACTTATTTGTATTATTAAAGTGAATGCTGCTCAAGATAGCAGAATTGTCCAATTTTCCCACAGTACTGTGCTCCGCATTATATAAAAATGAGGTTTGTATGGTGATGTCTGTACTGTGGAGCACCAGAGACATAAGGTTTCAAATACAAATAAGACCTTTTGATAAGGCTCATTTGACAAATGAGCCCTGTAAAATTGAATTAGTTTCTATGAACAGATGCCAGGTTAATGATAAATTCAGTTTTTCCTCTCCAGCCTTAGCAGGAACATTAGACACACTTAGTTTAATTAACCTCTTTTCATTGCAATTTAAAATCCTCAACAGTAGATAAAAAAGCAAATCCAATATTTTGTTAGTGGCACTCCAGTACTAGAATCGCAGTGAACCATCATTTATTTTCTTTCATAACCAGTTCAGAATATAAAGAAAAAATTCAATTGAGTATAAAAAATCATATTATGAACAGGATTTATCCATTAAAAAGAAGCATTCCTCTCCATTTTTCTTTTTTGTTGGATTATTTGATGACCTAAAGGATTACATTTGCATAATCTGCACCATTTAGAGGAGAGCAAAATTATTTGTGTATTTATTTTCAAAATAGTCTCCATTGCATTATATTAGAAAATGGCTTAGGAATGGCAATGTGTTTTCCACTCTCATAACAATGCTTGATGTGGGCTAATTTAATATTATGATCCACAACTCAGAAGTCAAACGCAGTAACTCGGACGCAGAACCCAAGTATGTATCTGAGCCCTTGTCTGCAAAACAGATTTTAATGTTTTCTGTGTGATGCATGATGCGCAGTCAGTTAACCACACCATTTAAGCCCTTAATGATGAACTGCAATAATTCTGAAATCCACATAAAGTCAGTGCAAGGAAGCTAAAACATGTGATAAAATACTCCCGTATGTAAATTTTAGTTATGTTCGGAGCAGCTGAGTTCTGAACATGCAGCAATTTGTTAAGATGTTTGGATACACCAGCAAGTTCTGTGCTACATTAATCAAGCCTGGAAAAGACAAAGGTATGATTAACTTTTCAACATCAAACGGAGAGATGGGAGAATTGTGCATGGATACAAGTGCAAAAAAGATATCTTCACAATATGGAAAACATGAGCTTTAGATCAAGGTTTGAATCAAAGATGATATCAAGATTTTTGACACATGTTCCTGAGCTGATTGCAAAATTATCAATAGACAAAACTAATGAAAGTTAACCTGACACAGTTGCAGACACATGAGTCTGACTCCTCCAGAGACTTTCTCACAATCTCTTTGTCAAAGTTGCGCATTTAAGCTTATCCTTCACTATGAATATTCATGCTCACTGTACAAAAAAACAATAGTCTTACTCTATATTATGATAACAAATCATCATCATACTTACTATCTTCTTGCTGATTTCTGATTTTCTCACAATCTGTCAACATCACGAAAATAAAACAAGCCGAAATCACTTTCATGACTGTATCCATATAGATATATTTGTGCTTAAAAATAGGAAAGAGTTGTGGAACAGCTCTGTGAAAAATTAAAAGCTGCAGTTGTCTTGGTGGTTGAGTAATCTAGTAAGAGATACAAACCTGACTCACAGTTACAGTTTTCAAAGTTTATGAACACACCCATAGTTTTGCAAAACACCCATAACCACAAAGAAAAAAAGGAATATGGTGTTTATAATATATTTTGCATAAAAAGAAGTTTATAACTCTATTTATGCACATATGTTTTTGGAAAAATAAAGTATACAGATTTGAGATTTTTGATTAAATGCTTTTGACTTCATTTTACTAACTGATTATTCACAACTGATGACTGATCGTGATGTACTTGACTGACTGTTGCACAAGTAGATGATCTCCTTAGTGAGATAGTTAAAAGGACACATGCAATGAGATTATATTACCTTTTGAATATCAAGCCCAGAAGAAAAAAACACATACAAGAACAAATATGACCTGATTATGAAGAGAAAGCACCTTTGTGCCATCAGTGTGTTGTAGACCGGACACCTCAGAAGGACTCACCAGCAAAGGGACCAGTAGATGACCCAAATGATCATGCCTGAGGCACAGTCTTGTAAGAACCTAAGAAAGGTTAGAAATTAGGTTAGAAATGAGAGGAGGCCATTTTTGGTATATAGCTCACTTGGTAGTAGTTAATTGATCCAAGGATCGCTACCCAACTGTTTCTTGAAAGGCACCAGGATACCATCTTCAACAATGTGGCTGGGTAGCATGTGCTACCTTTGCTTATAGAAAATCTTTTTATCATGAATAGTACAGTAATTCAGCCATGCATACAAATATCCTGCTGAAAGAATTCATCAGACTGCTGATTTTGGCACTTGGCAGCACATGTATTTAGGCTGGAAAACAAAAATCAGCAAGGCTGTGAATAAAATAAATACTTTTTCATTTTGGTCAGAAGTCAAGTCGTCAGTGTTTAAGAGTATCACCATGGTTAAAAAACAGACAGCCATTGCGCTTCGCAAAACAATATCGAGTGGAAATATGGTTATAGTTCACTAACTACGATGTCATTGCTGTGTCAAGGCAAGCCAGTAGTGACACTGCAAAAAGAACACATCTCCATTCTCAGACTGAAGACCACCCTTGCAACAGAGATGACCCTGGTAATAGCTCAGTGTTGCCTCCACTGAATGTGTTGTGGAGGAAAGAGGATGAGTTTGGGCACATTTCTGGAGAGCAGTTTCAGCATCAGGAGAAGACCTGAGGAAGACCCCCCAGCTCTTTTACCTACATTAACATTAGAAACATTACACTAGTTAACATTGGAAACAGAGTTTCCACTGCTTTGTAGTATGACACATAGACAAGGCTCTGCGTATTAAATGACCAACTGTGACTGCCTCCTACCAGTTTCTACCAGGATGTCAGCTTCCCGAGACTTATTTTTACAGAGGCAGTTAGAAGATTGCCTACATGTTCTCAGTGGAGACTATACATGTCTGGTGACTGCAAGGCCAAGGAATGTTATGATTTCCTGACCTCTCCATGTAACAGAATAACTCTTATTCTATGAAAGCTATTGCCCTGGGGAGGAAGTTATTTTGACACGAGTTTCCCCCCATCACTGGATAACTATTTCACTATGTAGAATGATTGCATCGTAAGTACTGAACTTTTTGACACATTGTGGTGAATTCTACTCAGCTGCAACATGGATTGGATGACATGGTAATGCATCTAACTATCATCTACAGTATACTCATTTTTGTAATCATGACTATAATTATTTTTATAATTGCAAAAATAAGGCAAAACGATTTACAAAAGTAAGTTGAGACGGATGAGGTAGGGAGAGGTGGGTCTGGGCGAACTGTAAGTGGTACAGTTTCACTCTTTGAAAGGATAACAAGCTCTTTATATTCAGACTGTAACATTGATAGCACATGACACTAATGATATTTACCGAATTCCAGAATGCAGTCACTCATATTTTATATGTGCACCTTTGAATGTGGGAAATATTCAAGTCTCTAAACTCAAGAGATCACAAGTGTTCCTCATAATGTGACTGTAACTGTGCATGATATCAGTGAGCCCAAGTTCTCCTTAGAACTGTTTTCATGCCTGAGAAAGTTAGTTAGTTCATCCCTGACAGGAATGTCTGGTGCCAATGAATGTAATCAAAGACCAAGAAAAAAATTTAAGTCCAGATTCACCAAAGTGAGTTGGGATTTAGAAAAGAAATGTACTTGTATTCCCATGCTTAGAGTGAATGCTACTATTCTAGATATATAATTCAGAGAAGAGCAAACCAGATATATTCCTGGGCTTAAAGGACTGTATTACACTAATTAAATTGAACCATTTTTTAGTTTTGAGCAGACATTTCAACGGAAAGACTTAAATATTCAGAATCCTTAAAGGCATTCACAAATTTAACTCGCTAGACCTAATCAGAATCAACAATTAAAGACAAAATAGTGGGCATGAGTGGAAACTACATGAAAGATCATTTAAACCCAAGACCAGGAGGCATTTCTTTACACAAGGGGTTGTGGGAGCATGGAACAAACCACCCAGCCATCTTATTGTTATTGATACCCTGGCTTCTTTTTAAGAAACACCTGGTGTCCTCGTTATATCACTACAGGAAAAAAAACAAGCAAGCTAAATGTACTAAATGACCTAATTTGTAACTGTTCTTATATTCTTAGGTTCCTTCATTTAAAGAATCATCTGTGCTCTGGCTCATTTGGATGAGTTCATGTGAATGTCAGGCAGATGTGAGACATGTCCTGGACATTCACGATAGTCAACACTTCATAGAGCTGATTAGAACTTGGAGACTAGAGTACATTAGTCACATCTTCAGAAAAGCATTCTGAACACACTAGAGCTGTTTGCACGAGAACTGATGGCCCGCCAAATCATTGATGAGCTAAAGGCTGACCTGGACCGGCTTTGTCAAGGGTGATGGAAGATGATAAGTATCCTTTCAGTATGGGGTTCATATGCTATGGAGCTGTGCATAGGTCAGACAAGTGTTGCAGAGACTTGTGTAAATGGCAATGCTCAAAGCTTCAGAGAAGTCCAGAGATAAGCAACATGCATGAATGGGTTGCAACGCCTCATCTGGGGACCAGACATAGCAGTTAAACCTTCTCACAATTCTAAGACCCCTTTTTTATCTGTGAACCCCTCTTTCCTGTTTGTCATTGTAAATTACAGCTTGTGAAATAAATCTTTGATTCAATTTGATTTTTGATTTGATTTGATTCAATGCTATCCAAGGACTGAGAAAATTCTATATACAGTGCCTTGCGAAAGTATTCGGCCCCCTTGAACTTTTCAACCTTTTGCCACATTTCAGGCTTCAAACATAAAGATATAAATTTTTTATTTTATGTGAAGAATCACCAACAAGTGGGACACAATTGTGAAGTGGAACGAAATCTATTGGATTTTTGAAACTTTTTTAACTAATAAAAAAATGAAAAGTGGGGCGTGCAAAATTATTCGGCCCCTTTACTTTCAGTGCAGCAAACTCACTCCAGAAGTTCAGCGAGGATCTCTGAATGATCCAATGTTGTCCTAAATGACTGATGGTGATAAATAGAATCCACCTGTGTGTAATCAAGTCTCTGTATAAATGCACCTGCTCTGTGATAGTCTCAAGGTTCTGTTGAAAGCGCAGAGAGCATCATGAAGACCAAGGAACACACCAGGCAGGTCCGTAATACTGTTGTGGAGAAGTTTAAAGCCGGATTTGGATACAAAAAGATTTCCCAAGCTTCAAACATCCCAAGGAGCACTGTGCAAGCGATCATCTTGAAATGGAAGGAGTATCAGACCACTGCAAATCTACCAAGACCTGGCCGTCCCTCTAAACTTTCAGCTCAGACAAGGAGAAGACTGATCAGAGATGCAGCCAAGAGGCCCATGATCACTCTGGATGAACTGCAGAGAACTACAGCTGAGGTGGGAGAGTCTGTCCATAGGACAACAATCAGTCTTACACTGCACAAATCTGGCCTTTATGGAAGAGTGGCAAGAAGAAAGCCATTTCTCAAAGATATCCATAAAAAGTCTCGTCTAAAGTTTGCCACAAGCCACCTGGGAGACACCCCAAACATGTGGAAGAAGGTGCTCTGGTCAGATGAAACCAAAATCGAACTTTTTGGCCACAATGCAAAACGATATGTTTGGCGTAAAAGCAACACAGCTCATCACCCTCAACACACCATCCCCACTGTCAAACATGGTGGTGGCAGCATCATGGTTTGGGCCTGCTTTTCTTCAGCAGGGACAGGGAAGATGGTTAAAATTGAGGGGAAGATGGATGCAGCCAAATACAGGACCATTCTAGATGAAAACCTGTTGGAGTCTGCAAAAGACCTGAAACTGGGACGGAGATTTATCTTCCAACAAGACAATGATCCCAAACATACAGCAAAATCTACAAAGGAATGGTTCACAAATAAATGTATCCAGGTGTTTGAATGGCCAAGTCAAAGTCCAGACCTGAATCCAATCGAGAATCTGTGGAAAGAGCTGAAAACTGCTGTTCACAAACGCTCTCCATCCAACCTCACTGAGCTCGAGCTGTTTTGCAAGGAAGAATGGGCAAGAATTTCAGTCTCTCGATGTGCAAAACTGATAGAGACATACCCCAAGCGACTTGCAGCTGTAATCGCAGCAAAAGGTGGCTCTACAAAGTATTAACGCAAGGGGGCCGAATAATTTTGCACGCCCCACTTTTCATTTTTTTATTAGTTAAAAAAGTTTCAAAAATCCAATAGATTTCGTTCCACTTCACAATTGTGTCCCACTTGTTGGTGATTCTTCACATAAAATAAAAAATATATATCTTTATGTTTGAAGCCTGAAATGTGGCAAAAGGTTGAAAAGTTCAAGGGGGCCGAATACTTTCGCAAGGCACTGTACAGAGGTTTATTTGGATCCTGAAGTAGTATAACAGTAAGCTTAGAAAATCATCCTGACATGTTTAATACCCTTAACTTTTATCAATGCTGTGTATAGTTCCAGAATAAACATTGTTGTATGTCTCTAACTTCAGTGATATGTCTGAATTTTATTTCTTTTTTTCCATGTTTTGGGAAGACAAAAAAACATTCCTGGACATTTCTTCATACAAAATGTATGCAGAATATGTTTATATTTGTTTAATCTATCTCACTTTTTTTCAGGTTTCTTAGAGTACCACAACTTGATACCACAACAGTATCAGTATCAACAAAAATTGACTTTTGAAGAAAGAAAAAATGAAATGTGTTCATTGTTTTTTTTGCATATTCTTTCTTAATCTTTTTGCATCCTTTCTAGAAGAACATAAGACATCTGATTATTTAGACTTCATGGCCAAGGTGTTAGCTGCAATTTAAGCCATAAACCAGGTCTCTTCCGTCTATACTTTCCAAAATTGTGCAAGATGGAGGAAATTGCACATGGGATCTGAGACAACACAAGGTTTTTAATGACCTTCTGAAAAGTTAATGGGACAGAAGTCAGAGTATGCCCTTTTACTGCAACCACCCTCACCACCATCATTATGAAACAAAGTTACTCATAAGCCAGACATTCTGTCAGACAAGTTTTATAGTCTGTCATTGTCCATTGTTCATTCTGTTTCTAATCATCTTTCTAAGCATCTTTCACTAGGAATAACAACACCTAGAACCTTGACCTGACTCTTTTGGCAACCCGACCTAGTTCTTTTGCCTCGACTATGACTTTTGCCTTTTGCTTTTGGGATTTGGATGCCAATTGGTAGCAATAACCTTCTGTCTCAGCGCCACATAGGTCCAACCTGGTACTCCTGACATGAGGAGTCTCAAAAGGACAGCCACACAAGTACAACGGAGTGAAGGAGGGATGCAGAAAACAAATGGGAGGAAGAGAAGCAGCTTACGGATAGTATTTTCTAATGTGAGGAAATTACATCAAGAATGATTATGATTTAGGGCAGCTGAAATTGAACTTGCCACTTGTTGTCATCCCTCACAAATGTTTGTTATAAACTCCATTTATTTATTCTGGTAGCAATTGTTTTAGTTTTGCTACAACCTCCAACATTTCAGTGGGGTTAAAGATGATCAGGGTCCTGGCCAATGCACTGCAATCTTTTTCTTTCCCGTGCTAGTATTAAGGTTTAATAGCGCGTCTGGGGTCATTAGCCAGTTCAAAAACAAACACTTCTGTCACGATCGCAATTCCTCCTCTTAAGGGTGCTCCGACTCTTTCGTATTTTAGCTGATTATACACACCTGTCCTCTGTTCTGCCCCTCCTTATTTAAAGCTGGTGCTCTCGCTATTCCGGGCTCAGCATTGGGAGATGGACGCCCGGAAGCCCGCCTACCAGCGGATCCAGGAGAGACCCGACGGCATAGGCTTCATCACGGCATCCTGACCATCTGAGTCCGGAGCTCAGAGCACCTGGCCTTGTTTATTCCCTGTCCCTGTCCCGGCTCCCGTTCCGGGTTTTAATCATGTTTTGTCTCGTCTTGAATGGATCACCCGGTTTTGGACTTTGGACTGCGTCCCGGATTTCCCCCCTGGACTCTTTGGACTCTTTGCCTTCGCCACGCCCCCCGAGCACCAGATCACAGTCATCACACCCTCCCGTCAACCCGCCCTGATCCTCATCGTCTCCTCCCTGTTGTCCTTCTCCTTCTTACTTCCGGATTATACCGTCTGCATAGGGTCCTTAACTACACTTCGCGGGAGCCTGGACTGGCTCCTGTTACAACTTCATTTCCAATTCACTCTTCTAAAGTTATTCCATGATACTGGAGAAATCATATTGTGTCTTTATATTTCTTGTGCGTATCCCACAAAATGATACAAAACCACCAGCACTTTTTAACTTTGAAATATTTGACAATTTAGACAATTTTTCATTTAAAAAAGGTTTACTCTTGAACTGAGAGCTCGTACTTCATTTTGTGTCTCTGCAACTTTTTTCTTTAGGTAGATACTTTCTTTCTATCAATTTTTCGCTAGGGAAATTGCATTTTTTTGTTTGTTTTTTAGATAAATAAAATAAATAGATAAAATAAATAAATAAAAGAGAAGGAGTTTGCCTGGCCTGTACAGGGATCAAACCTACAATCTTGGCATTATTAGCACCACACTCTAACCAACTGAGCTAATCAGAACTTTAATGTTCTGCTCTTCAGCTTTTGTGGTTTACTGCACACTCTAAATGTTTGTGATATAGAATACAGGGTGTATTACTTCCTATGACATGTAGAGATTTAAGGTTGAATTCAAATCAGCACTGAGATGAGTGCAGTTAACAAATGAGTCACCAGCTTGTCTTCTCTTAAGGATTGGGGGAGCCTGGTATACACTCCATAATTATGTTGTTGAAGCTGAGGCTCAGGGATTTTTCAAGAAACGGCTGGATGACATAACTGGATCAGTTACTGTAGCTGCTAACAAAAATAAAACAAGCTGGATGAGCTGAATAGCTTCTTCTCATTTGTTGCCTATCTGTATGCTGTAATTATTTCAAAGCCCTGTCTTCTACCTCCAGTTTCTGTCACAGGATTCCTTTCTTCCTTGTGAGAGGTCATTATGGATACATGTTGAATCCTTACATCATACAGCATGAAGGAGTCGTAACTAGGACTCTTACTGTCAGATGAGGTCCTGCCATCTGTTATAGTGCATTGTCCCCATGATGATATCTGCAGACACACATAACTATCTAGATGGTCAGCCTCGAGCTGCTTACTGACCACTTCACTGGATGGCTTTCTCACTTTGTCCCACTTGAATTTGTTGATGTTTCTGCCTTTTGGTTTCAGTAATTTCAGTGTGTGACTCTGTGATCTTCTAATGAAAGCTCTGTGATCACCTTCTACCGGCAGACACCACTTGCTCACTTCCTCACTTCCCTCCACTGTCATTTCCAATTATTATCTCCGATTTTGTTCACATGTTAACATTACTCCTGTTTCTAGCTGTCTGGTAGAAGTGGGTCACAGTATCATGTCTGATTTTTCTTGGACTATTTGATCGCAACAGCAATTAGCTCACAACCCTCAGTTTGCAGCTGTTGTTAAGGTCCTACTCTCTGCCTCATGAGGCATCACTGTGCTGATACTCACAAAACATATGAATGTTGGTTTTGTTCAGCAGTTCAGCACAAGGTTAGATTTCTTCTTGTCAAGATCTGGCCATCTCTGGTGGTTAGCTATTCCTAGACACTGTCTTCCTTTTGCAACTGCTGCCTCTCACATCTCGATGCCAAAAACAGGATTATGAAACTTTTCCTGCCTCGGCTGCTGAACACTTTTTCCCTCCTCAAACCTTAATTCCAGCATCACTGGTTTTATTGTGGCAGTCCTGAACTGTCAGAAACAAACCAAATTACAGTTCATTACTTGAAATTCCTCTACAATACTCTTTCATCTTTTTTGAACCATGATAGCTAATTTAACCCATGCTTTTGGTCTTTTGTGTGCTCCTCATTGACAAGAACCAGCAAAAAAGAACCATGGTTTCTCCTAGACAAAGTTATTATTATATTATAAAGTTATTTCTATGTCTCAATTTACTCTGAAAACTTGTCACCAGTCCCTTCACAAAGCAAAATGACTAATTCCTACTACACCCAATTAGAGTAAATGAGGTAATATGCTCTTGTGAAGTTTTCTATTCCAAAAGGAATTTAACTTTTTCACAGACCAGTAATTTAAGCATAGTTTCCTTTTAACATGGGTTCAGCACACTGTACAGGCCATTTTGAATAATTTTGAAGTTCTGATGTAATATATCATTATATTATGTTTTTTTTTTTGCTTTTTTGTCTTTTAGATTCCATTAAGTTTTTTTGGTCCAGAAATGATCTTTTTCCAAATACTGTATGTTTTGGAAAGTGTCTGGCATTGTAATCTTGAAATGATCTCACATATTATTGTGAGATTTGATAGCTTTCTGCCTCTTTTGTACATACTCTTTATACAGTATATGCCCTGCACTAACTCCTTGAAGTGCATTATCTTAACGAGGAGCTCTGAAAAACAGCTCTATGAAGGTATAAGCTTTCTTATCTTTATTATATCCCCCTACAAAGTCAGGATATTTGCAGGAAGAAATTTGCCTTGACCCAATAAGAATTAAGAATTAAGAATTTACCTCTTTTACTCTATTTCACAAGATCCTATCCTTGTCACAAGAAATGTACAGTATTGTTACTCTGCATGTTGCACAACTTCTTATCACTGCCTGTCAAGCTGTAATAACAAACTTAATTCTTGAGAGTTTCTGTTTCCACCTGAAACAGGAAACTGTACATAGATTATAGATAATAAGAACTTTATATATAAGAGCTTGTGATAAAAAGGCAGTGCGGTGAAAATGTGTACAGTAACAGAGTTAGAGAGAACAACTGTTTGTTTTCGTGAATGTGCAGGAAATATGTGGGAAATGTTTATTTACATACTGGTCAATATGTTTTGCACTCAAGTGTTTTGAAATATCTGTTTCACAACACCTAAAAAAGAAAAACAATAACAAATTGGTGAGTACTAAACAGCCATACTACATGGTTTATACCAGACTAACAGATACAAAACTAGCCACAATAAATAAGATAAATGATTAACAATTCATTTGAAAAACTAGAAATACAGGTTTCCTAATACTGAAGCCGAAAGAAAATATATAAATGAAAAAATAAAATGTGTATGAAACTAGGAAGAGGAACAGATGTACAGGCTTCATATAGAGAACATTTGGTTTAAGTGCTTTGAAATTAGCCTTAACACAGTGCCTGAAGCTTTTTACTGTACGTGTGCGCCGCAACTAGGAGTATACGGCAATCTGCATAGTGTACGAAGTAAATTATTTTCGCAGTAATTCATTTATTTACTATATTTATTATACACGTGTAAATAAATGAATTACTGCGGAAATAATTTACTTCGTACACTATGCAGATTGCCGTATACTCCTAGTTGCGGCACACACGATATATACAGTAAAAAGCCTCAGGCACTGTGTTAGATGTGTTTTCGACGTTATATATGCGTTTATTAATGTCGATTTTACGGTTGCAATTCGACGTTGATTATACGTCGCGGCGACGTATATATACTGTACGTACTGTATATTCGACGAATCACTGCCCACTGGGACAGCTTTGCATACAAGGGTTTTGCGGAGGGGGTCTTGCCACCTGCCTGAAAAAAACAGTAAAATGTTTGAGTGCCTATAGATTTTCTATTTTTATTTTCTTGAGAAAAGTTGATACCATTTCCTGGACACCCCGTCCCCCATCAGCGCGCGGTACCCGGGGCAAATTCGGTTGAAACGGAGCTGTACGGTGCAGCTACCCAAATGAAATCTCGCAGCTATGCCATTGATTGGTGCTTCATGATAGAAGATAACGACTAGCAATCTGGTATTTGCGATGAAGTTCAGTTTCACATTTTTCGTCACTCTCGCGGTTTGTATTGCCTGGAGCGAAAAGTACCACACGCGTTCATTTTTGCAGCTACATCGACGGAGGTTCTGAAACGTTAAGAAAAAATAGTTGTAAAACCAACAGAAAGCACACACTGCTATAACTAGTCCTAGTTATATAACGATTTTAAGTATAAGGATAAACTACTGCAAGGAATCGGTCCACCTGAGCAAACAGGATCGTAATGTTGACACTAACGACACTGATATGTGCCGTTCCTGGACGGATAGCCCTCCTGCACATCAAACAGTCCGAGTGACTGTTAGTGTCAATTAGTGTTGTCTGACCATTGACAAAGTACACCTATTTTTTTAGGGCGCAAGTTAAGTAAAGTAAATCCTTTTGCCCAAAACCGAAGGGGCAACACTCCTCCCTCCCCCCGTGACGCCAGGCCTGTCCCCATCCTATTCCATAATGTCATTATATATAATACCATACAACAGTGACCGATCCTTACTAACTGCATGCGTTAAAATTTCAAATCAGCACATAACAGGGGGCACATAGCCGCGATGTATTATCAATGTTAAATTTCAACCATAATATCTACAACATTAATAAACGCATACGTTGAGAAAATATCGAACCCAGCATATTTTCCGGTTATATACCACAATGCATTGCTAGTATTCGTTGGTCACCATTTTGGCCACATTTTTCAATCGTAGAAGAAATCCGCAAATATCTCAGCAATCCTCTTTTGACGAGTAAAAATAAATAATAATAATGATACTATCTGAATACATACAGATCTTACTTAATATTATTTTGATTAAAATAGTACGTAAATAAGCAAAAAATGGCAGATAAAAATAGTGTGAAGGGGAAGATGACACAAAATCGTTTTGCCGTTTCTCTAATTATTCTTATTCTATGTTGTACTTTCAAACTTTGGGTACTCTTTAATTAGGAGAGACTTTATTGCTCAACTGCTATGATGCAAGCCAAATTTTATACGTTTATTTCAGCTTTGAGCTTAGTAAACCTTAATGGTTCATTTTTGAGATTATACTAAAGAAGATATTAATCATAATTTATTTGGGTAGTAATATTATATAATTTTCTCCTAGCTGCGGTGCTGAAGTTCCACCCTACATCGACAGAAAAAGAAATAAAGGTGCACGCAATGCGTTACTTGAAGAATGCATATGCAAGGCAGGGGGCCAGAAGATCTGGACACTGAAAATAATAGGTTTCTGGTTCTGTTAGGACAATTAGACAGGGTTTGCAAATGGCGGACAAAAATCGTCTTGACTTCCATTTTAATATTTTTTTCTTGGAAATATAGAAGTTGTACATTTTAAAATTTATATTTGAATCAAAATGTGGTTTTGAGTTAGTGTGTTAATGTAATTAGTTTGTGTTTGTCATTACTATACTGTATATTGCCATGTTACCAGAATTTGTATCTGAAGTTTAAGACTAGTTGTGTTTTATATGATTATTGCCCATATGTTGATTGTTGATTGATTATATACAATGTATAATTTGAAATACATATTTTTCTGGTGTGAATGTGTATTTTCAGAATAAATTTCTAAACCAAATCATTGGCTTGATTTACTTGTTTCTACACCTGTAAAACCTATCTTTGATGTATAATAGACCTCTAACCATATATGTATAATAGTCCTCTAAAGTTATCTGTATAATAGACCTCTAACCATATACGTATATAATAGACCTCTAAAGTTATCCGGAACTCCAACCATATATGTATTATAGTCCTCTAAATTTATCCGTATAATATAACTCCAACCATTTATGTATAATGAACATCTAATCATAGACATATAATTGACGTATAACAATAGACGTATATTAGAATTTCATTCTAGACGAATTGTGGACCACATTTATATGTCTAGGGTATGCGTTTAATAGACGTATATTATACGTCTTTTGCCCACTGGGAAGTTAGATTCTTCTGGTGTTGTAATTTTAATTACTAGGTGTAATTTTAGAAACTGAACTGTGATGTACATTTTCAATCTTTAGACAAAACATGGAAACAGTACACAGTTTTATGACTGACATTCCTGTGTGAAGTTGAGGATTCTATCTGCAGTCTGAGAGGGACAAATTCCTGCTATGAAAGTTTGACAATATGGGACAAGAGAAGACGGTTTATTTCTCCTAAGAGGAAAGATAAAAAATGAATAACCTAGCATGACAATTGCCATGGCATGAAAAGCTTCTTTTCCCCTCCCCTTTAGGGAGCACTATGAAATTGTCTCCTTGCTAAGTGACAAGGAGTGACGGTTAGGGAAGGGTTTCCGGAATGTACAGCAGGCAGAGGATTAAAGTGGACTACGTGGTTCAATTAATGACTTTAATTGTGTGAGAAACAATAAAAGTGAACTGTAAGAAGCCAGAGAGCCGGAACAAGTGTTCTTGCTTGTTATCAAAATATTAGTCAGTGAACCAAGATCAGAGAAGCTGGGAATTGTCCGAATACATTCCTCACCTTCCTCCCTAGCCCAGGAAACAACATACCTGCAACTTTACTTGTATGTAAGCTGCTGATAACTTGCATTCTGTAGCTGTCTTCTGCAGCAACTCCAATGCCTTGTAAAATTTTTAGGTTTGAATACGACTTTACTGGGTAGTTATCCCTCCAGTTGAAACCTGGAGAATGAAAGCCAGTTGAGCTTACTTTGAAACAGCTGCACAAAATAAATCTGACTACAGTTAGGGATTATATTTTTTTCTATCAAGGAGAAAGGGTTTTTGCTTTTTTCGACCCGCTTTGAGATTTTCTATTTTCCAGTGTTGGGGGGTATGAAAGCTAATAAGCCACTTGTTGAAAATATGCTTAGTTCGAATCATCCTGCTTTGTTAACTGAATGCATTGGGACATGAAGTCTGGAGGAAATGAAAATATTCTTCATTCTATGAAGTATAAGGTAGAACCACACACAGCACACTCTCAACTCCCTATTATTGTTGCTTTGTATTTGGAGTTGTGTTAATAAACTGTATAATTCCTTTTTAATTTAAAGTTAACAAGGAACAAGGAAGAAAATGAAAGAAGGTCATTAAGCTCATTAAGCCTATCTAGCTTGTTCAGTAGTCAGTAAATAGCAACAGGACCATTTCAGTCTAAGTCGATATTTAAGAACTGAAGGAGAAATGAAACTGAGTGAGGATTTTAATCCTCCAAGCAACCAGGAACTAACTGATATCCCAGCAAATGCTAAGTGTTTTTGCTTCTGTTCCTATTTTGTGTTTAGACATATTGAGGTAGTGAATCATGGTTTGGATCATCTTCTGGCTTACTGGGTAGTTCCTTTGAGGCATGACCACATGAATGCCAATTCACTCCCGATTGGTTTACTGTCATTGGAAGTCACTTGAGAAGCACCAACTACCATGATATTAACATACATATCCTACTGTAGATCCTAGATCCCTATGATATAGGGGTCCTATATCAATTTGATTTTTTAATAACACTCATAATTGAATTTATACTGGAGATGACAAGTATTAAAAAACAGCATAAATTGTGGAAAATAACTTTTTAGGGTTTTACTAAAACTAAATGCACCATAGCATAAGACTTAGAAAAATAACAAATACTTTTTATGGAGACAGATCTAATAAAAAGACTAATGAACTCACCATGTTTCGGCAAAGCAATTTGCAGTTTGATTAGCGATTATATTAACTAAACTTTTTGTTTATCAATAGAACAATCTTCAAATCTTGGGTAATGAAAACCATACAGGTCAATCAACATAACAGGGATCAAAAGCCAATGCAATTTACTAAAATAGCTTAATGTAGTATAATCTTCTGTAATATGATATACAGTACCTCTCCCAGCATCCAGTGTAGGTCTACTGTACCTGACAGATAAAAAGACAGTGGATTTTGTTCAAACAGAATTTTGACAAACTGCTTCAAACTGCATCTGCAAGTAATTATATTGGTAGTGTTAAGTGCTTTGATATTAAAATGTATGATAACAACATTTACATCTCCAACATATCAGGAAACTCACAAACACTACCATATGCTTGTATGAAAAGATGTCAGTGAGTTTTGAGTAACCTGATCTGGATTCTTTAAAGAAAAAAAAGGAACTTATCAGTTTGGTTTTCTTTAAAAGGTACGCCACCAGTGAGGTTTGCTTAACAGCATCTTTTGGATCTATAAATTACTGTGAGATTTTTTTTCACCGTATAAACCTTCTATTTCAGTCGGTTCACAATTAATCCTTGCACTACAGAATTTAAAAACTGGTAACTTCCTACATCTTGAAAAACATTGTCCTTCCAGGCATTCTCATCAGATGCTTTAGGAGCAGGAAACTAACGACATCAAACAGTTCGGCAGACGTACATAGATATTTTAATAAGAGGGACAACGGTGAAGTACTTAGAGACTTGGTACAATATGCATTCATTTTTATAGAGAAAGGGGAAATGGGATGAAGATAGTTAAAGAACGAAAGCAGTCATTATAAATTACACACGACTTACGCATTGTACATGTAAAATAAAAAAAATTCTACGCTATTTTAATGGATCAAATGGAGACGACAAATTCTGTAGGAAGGTACAATATACTACTACCGATTATTATTATTATTATTATTATTATTATTATTAAAAAGCTCTCCAACAACTCTGATGAGGTTTTAGTTTTCCGCGTACTGTAGCTTCACACCAACTATTTTGCAACAAGAAAACGGAATCTGACCACATTCGCCTCATTTCGCTTCATGTGCATTTTGTTCATTCATTCTACTCTTCATAGTCATTTCCGACCAGAGCATACTACTGTGGATGGTCGGTTTAATTTCGGGTTGCGGTAGTTGTAACGGAACTGGTTTGCTTCTATTCAGAAACTTTGCAATATATGATTTTTTTTATCGTCGTGTGACGTTCGTATACTCTTGTTTAGTGTCTCGAAAAGCACAAAACGCTCTGGTAGCTTACTTGCAAATGAAGTCTTTAGAAGCATTAATGGAACATTTAAAAGTCATGATGCGTGACTTTTTCATTTTAGCCGCGGGCTTGTTTTTTGAAGTTTTGAAGACTTGAGATGACGGGAATGTTTTGCCCTGCAAGATTCGTGAAAGTGAGCGTTTTCGCTCACAGCAAATATGCTTCGGCGTTCTGGTATTAAGAAACATAGGACTGGACTGAACACCGAGATGTTTCTATTTTATAGCGCGATTAAAACAATATAGACGACCACTGGCCAGGGAGGAGAGCAAAAAATTCTCAAAGAGAGTAAACATATTTCCAGTGTTCAAAGGTTCAATCATTGTTAACTTTCAGATTGTGTTTAGTCGTTTGGCCTTTCATATAGGATGACATATCATCATCTAGAATGCTGGCTTTCATTTCATGGGTATCTTGGTTTTCTTGGGTTTATGATCAAGGGTCTGGCATCCTGCTCCAGGAACAGATCAGATCAAGTTACCTTGGCACAGATTCTCACTGTCCTCTTTGAGCTACAGTGCAATGCCAAGATCCAGGCTGTGAAAATATGAACAAGGAGAGAAAAGAGGTGCCACACTGATGCCCAGTTAGATGTTATTAATTCTTACGGCACTTACAGGTGTTTTCCTGTAAAGCGAATTCATTTCCATGTTCTGAAGATCTTTCTGTGTAAAATAGCAAAAACAGAACATGCACTGGGCATGAAGATACTTAACATTTTAACATTTTAACTTAACATTAAGTATTAATGTTCTTGTACTGTCACTGGAAGAATATGGGCTCAAACTCCAGGTGCTACACTGCTCTTAAAGTCTTAAGCAAGGTTTCACCCAGTAAAATACCCAGCTGCATAAATGTGTACAAATGTTAGTCGCTTTGGATAAAAGGTGTCTGACAAATAGACTAGTACTTGATGTAGAACTAGTAGTAATCTCAACATCTGTATGTGAGTGGTATAAATAGGTGCAGGCTGCAGAAAGAAACTGTATTTTGAAATTGGCAATCAGCTATAAGATTCATTAAATTTGATTGGAGGTGGACTGTTAGCCACTGGGAATTTAGCAGAAGACAGATATCTGTACAAACTACAAGAAATTAACACCACAGCAGGCAGTTTAACAGCAATGGGAGACAAAGAACCCCTCCAAACACACACCCAATTCCAGTCATTGATGACATCATGAAATAAAGCTGGTTTTCCTACTTTGCTGCCTTTTATAAGATAAGGAATGACAGTCTTAGTATTAGTAACTCAACTCTTACTCTGTAACAGACAGAAAAAAGACCTTTTGAAATTGCCCTTCAGATGCGAAATCACCGGCAGAGACGAGCCAGTACATCAAGCCACATGGGGGCAGTGTTGTGATAGAAAATAGCTCAACCTGCCCGGACAAACGTTGTCATACAAAGTCGTCATACATTCAGCTCCTGCTGATCGGTAAGGGCGCAAGTCCTGCTGCAGGATTTAATTCAGAGGTTTTCTATTATAGCTTGATTGGAACAAACAGGCTCATTGGGTCACGCTAACCTTTTGACGGCTGTTTAAAATAGTGCAAAGTCAAAGATTGCCTGAAATTGTCATTTGTCCTCAGTCAGCATTAGTGACCCCCCATTAGGAACCCCATAAATCAAAATACAAAGAAAGTAATCAACAGTAAATGACGCTTATTTACAGTAATATTGTTTATTTCTGTATTTAAAGTAATACATTTATAAACTATAGGAGATAGTAACGACAACATCCTGTAACTAGATAAATAATCCAGATAAAATAACTAGAAAAAAATTAGAAATTTCATGTTAACATGAACAAATTACTGCTTTATATGGCTTGATTTATTCCTCCAAATAGATGTATATGCAGTAGGTACCCTTATCCCAGGATTTTAAAAGTTCAGGTATTTTTCAGAAGCATATCTGAGTGAAACAGAATTCAAGTGTACAACAGTAATGTCACTACACATAGGTAGCTATGTCAGCATACATAGTCTGCAAAGGAATAAGTAAATGTTTATTCCATGCTGAAAAGAGAAGAAAATAAACAATGTTTTGACTGTGGAGCCGTCTTCAGCTTCACAGCCAAAATATTGTGTTTCCTTTCTTCTCTTTTCAGCATGTAATGTCACTACTACCCACAAACCTGGACCTACAAATGTGAAGTTACAAATCCAGAACCATAACAACTACTGTACTTCATGTTGCTTCCCTTGTATGGTGTTTTTTATACTTTAGTACCTCACATACTGTATAGCCTAGGTATAGACCACCAGCTTGTTTATTTTTTCTGTGATTTTTCCTTTTACTGAGGTAACAATACAAAGCATGGCAACAATGTAAAAGCAAAAAAATATTTTGAAAAGATCTTTCAGTTTAACATTTATTGTGACACAATCAAGCAAAACAAATCATATTAACTCTGACATTTACGTTTTCACATTTTGGCAGAAATCATGACAAAATGTATGGAAAGCAATAGTTGTTTGTTAGCAACCAGATCATCTGTAGCTACAGCAGTATTCCCCTTCTCCAATTGTGCTGAGTTGTGATTGCAAAATTGAAAAAAACAGTTTTCATAAAAGGGCAAAAAAGAACTAGGAAGTGATTCTAATGACCTAATACAGTCGATAGCTCTAAAAGAGCTTGACTAAATTGTGTGTACAGCAACAATCAGATGAACCTTTATAAAGGATACAACCTTTCATTCACATGAACCAACCTTTAAACTAAATGCTGTGATTTTGTTCAAATTTTTTATTTATGAAAATTATGCAGAAGACATTTTCCCATCTCCTGTTGAAGTACAAAGGGAAACAACCATCAAGATAAAGTGTTGCAAGGGTGTGAGGGGGAGTTGGAATCTTCCCAGAACCTACCGTTGTAGAAAAAAGGAGAAATAAAGAATTTTCACACTAGTGACTGAAGTTATGACGTTTACAATCTCTTTCTTGGAAAAAAAGTCAAGTTAGGAAACAATAAAGAGATTTTTGTATCAAAGTATCTGTTTCTTAAGCATTTTTATATGTATAAACATATAAAATAAACTTCCAAAATATTTTCTTTGCCGAAAAAAAAAACCCAAAATGAACAAAAAATATAATCAGCTGCCAAAAATCATCACTTATGGCAAGATATGTATTACAATTTTCACTTTTTGAAAATCTGTTCTTCTTTCTTTCATGTGGTGGAAAATCTTTTCTAAATATCAGCTGCAGCTGTTTTCTTTTTGGTATTTTCTGCAGAAATGTTGGATGGTATTACAGAGTGTTTGTGAAAATAAAGCATTCATATATTTAACTTTAATCTGTCCTTTTATATGCAGGCATGTTAATGAAAGGAGTCAAAGGTAACAATGCATATAGAAATCTGAAAGCACAAAGTATTTGTACATGTAGGAAGAGCTAAGCTTTGGGCAGTCTGAAAAACAAAACTCTTTAACTTTTCAGAATCTTCAATGGGCATTTTTGTCAGTTATAATATTGTTTATGTTGTACTGTAGCATACAGACTATCCCAACACAACAGTTATGCTGTGACATTATCCTACAAAATGTCTATCATTAGATTTTTAAAGAAGAGATATTATTTTCAGGATACTGTTTAAGACAGAAATCAGAGAGTAAAAGCTCCTCCACTCATGTCTAGGCATATATCATTGATCTTTCCTATATTCTTGAACTACAAATTGATGTAATCCAATTTTAAAACACAACTGTACACATCATCTTGTTAAGAGAAGGGATCTACTGTACCATTGTGCAGTAATCACAAACATTCTTTCCCTTTAGACAATGCAGTGCAGACAAAGGCTTTTGCTGTGGGTGTCAATCTTAGCACACAACCCCCTACAGGAAATATTTCCATGAGCTGCGCTTTATGCACTTGGCAAGATTTTGTATACTTTCGGCAAGTCTTTTAAAAAAAAATCTAAAAGCAAGAGAGACTGGCTTCCTTTACAAATTTCCTGTCTGCATTTTATGCAGAGCACAGAAATATTATGATGTTTCTTATGTTGTATGTTTCATAGAATACTAAGCTGAGCAAAAGTGTTTCCTGGCATCTAGTAATGAGGTGTGAGATTTAGCACTGCAGCTTGAGTCTCTCTGCATTTTAGATTTTTCTTTTAACTGGACATTAAAGTTTGTATTTTTATTGCCTTAAAATGTTACATATTTAATACTATTATAATTATATTTATCTGCAAAAGAAAAAGTCATTTTTTATGGGAAACTTCATAGACTGGGAAAGACCTAGGGGAATCTCTGCAGCAGAAACTTTAACAGTACACATGGTTAATGATTGTTTTCTTACCCAGCTTGTCAGAGCACCTGCAGGAGAAGATAATAAAGCCTGAGTGAGGTGAGGAGAGGTGAGAGAACCATTAGGGAGCTGTGAGGACAATAATGGTGTGCTTCTGTTATGACACCACTGTGCACAAGACAGGTCAGAATCCATTTGCTGTGGATCAGAGAGTTTCTGAGGCTTCAGATGTGAGCTGGAGGAGTCGAATCTCTCTGAAGAAAACCAGGGTTCGGTGATTAGTAGTAGTTGAAGCTGCAGTGGAGACTGGCAGAGAACTGGTAGTGACGGTGACAGTCACAACAGAGGTGGGCTGCTGACTAGCAGTAGACTGGCATCCCGATGTTATTCACTGCAGAAACTGGTGGAGGACTGGAAGTCGCAGCAGACAGATAGGGGCTAGAGTAGTCGCCGTGGGAGTTGCTTGCTGATGCAGTGAAGACTGGCGTAGAGGAAGGGGCCCCCCTCCTGGAGCTGGGCAAGCAGAATGCTCCTGGACCTGATCAGGCTGATCAAGCAGCGCGCTCTCAGGGAAGTCTCCTCCAGAGAACAGGCCAAGCACGCTTTGTCAGGGCAGACAACGGTAGATGTGCTGTAGACCAGGCTCAGCAGTGCAGTAACTGGCTGCTGGCTTGCGACGGACTGGAGTTACTGTAGAGGTCTCAGAAGAGATGGGCCACTCACTGGTAGCAGTCTCACAGTTACTTTTAACCACCATGGGATATCACTGTACAAATGTCAAAAACAAAACATAAAATTTAACAACCTAGCTTCAAACAACAAGCCAGCAGCCATATCATCGTGCAACTCACAACTGGCAGCCCACTGAAGCTAAGCAGATGTGAACCTGGTCAGTACCTGGATGGGAGACCACCTGGGAAAAACTAAGGTTGTTGCTGGAAGAGGGGCCAGCAGGGGGTGCTCACCCTGTGGTCTGTGTGGGTCATAATGCCCCAGTATAGTGACGGGGACACTGTAGTGTAAAAAAGCACTGTCCTTCAGGTGAGACATAAAACCAAGCTCCTCACTCGATATGGTCATTAAAAATCCCAGGGTCCTTCTTGAAAAGAGTAATGGTGTTGCCCCCTGGCATCCTGGCTAAATTTTCCTATTGGCCTTTACCAATCATGGCCTCCTAATAACCCCCATTTATGAATTGGCTTCATCACTCTGTTCTCCTCCCCACTGATAGCTGGTGTGTGTTGAGCGTTCTGGCGCACTATGGCTGCTGTAGTGTCATTCCGATGGGGCTGCACATTGGTGGTGGTGGAGGGGATATTGAAAATCACTATATCTGTGTGTCATGTCCCAGTGTGTGATCTATGTTTTTGTTGTTATATTCCACACTTCTGACTTTGATTGTTCTCCCTTCCCCATTGGCCCACCATTACACTTTTGTTTCCATATGACATCATCTTCAATTAGCTTCCTAACCAATTACAACTCATCTTATTCACTATACTGTATAACAGTGAGGTTTTCAGAAGGAAGAGGCCTTTTGTTTGACTTCGGTCCTGCTTCGCTTCGCTTTGCTGGTTTCTGTTCGTCTCTTTGAACTTTCATTTGTTTGTGTTTATCCTCGTTTCACCATTACCTTGCCCAAACTTGTTATTGTATCAACCTCTGTGTGCTTTTGTACTCTGTTACTTGTCTACTCTTGTTTGTATTCGTAGTTCACTTATGTATTTGTGTGAACTTTTGTGTATAGAGTTAGTTTAGGTTGTTGGGTACGTTTTGCACACACGTAGTTGATTTTTGCATTAGTAACACTAGTTTAGGACGGGTGAGTGCCGTTTGTCTTGTATGGTTTTGGGTAGTCAGTGGAGGTTAGCTAAGGTGTTTGAAGACGCCGAAGACTGTGTGTTTCGTGTTTTCTTTTGAAGTTAAGTTAGCTTTCCCTCACTTTCTTAGCCAGCTCCATTTTGTTTATTTTCTTTTCTTTGGCACTGCTCTAGTTCCCTCTCCCTGTGTGTTATTGTGTCCTATTACAAACCAGTCACTTATTCAACTTAAAATAATCACTTTTGCACCGACCCTTGTTATCACGCTTCCTAGTCCTCACCAGAACCCACCTACTTCCAAAAATTATTTTAAATGTTACACCCCTTTACCCCTAGACACTTGGGGTCGTAACACTGTGCTTAGGAAATATTATTATTATTAAAGCCTTAATCCATGCAATATATGAAATACAAAATGGGAAATGCTGAGCTAGAAGAGGCTACTTATAAAAAAGACTTAGGTGTTTATGTACAGTGGTGAGAAAACGTTTGTGAACCCATTGAAATTTATCAGTATTCCTGCAGTAAGTGCTCCTAAAATGTGATCTGATCTTCACCTCTGTCATAATAATACATAAACACAATCTGATTAACAAATAATACACCAACAATTGTACTTTTTCATTTCCATATTGACATATTGAACACACTGGTTAAACATTCACTGTCAATGCTGGAAAAGGTCTGGGAATCTTTAGATTAAATAACTGGTGGAACCTCCTGTAGCAGCAGTGACCTCAACTGAACGTTTCCTGTAGCTGCTGATAAGTCCTGCACACTGTTTTGGGGGGCATCTTGGCCCATTCCTCTTTACAGAACTGTTTCAGTTTGTTGTTATTTATGGGATTTCTTGCATAATCGGCTTACTTTAGGTCATGCCACAGCATTAAAATTGGATTAAGATCGGGACTCTGACAGCCATTTTCAAAAAACAAAATTTTCTTTGTTTAAGCCATGCTCTTGTAGATTTACTTCTGTGTTTGGGACAATTTCTATACATCCCAACTTCTATTAAGCTTCACACCATGGATGGATACCCTGTCATTCTCCTGTAGAATTTGCTGATTCATTGTTCCCTCAATTATTTCAAGACTTCTGGGCCCTGAGGTAGAAAAGCAGCTCCCAACCATGATACTCCCTCCACGCTTCACAGCTTGGATGAGGTTTTTCTGTTGGTATGCAATTTTTTTCCTTCAAACATAATGTTGTGTATTTATGCCAGCAATATCCACTTTTGTCTCATATATCCACAGAACAATATTCCAGTAGCATTGTAAAACACCCAAATGCTCTTTAGCAAACTTTAGACACAATGTTCTTTTTTTGGAGAGCAGTGGTTTCCTCTGTGGTATTCTCCCATGCACACCACTCATGTTCAGTGTTTTTCTAATTGTAAACTCATGAAAGCAGACATTAGCCCATAGAACAGACACCTGCGTGTCCTCAGCTGTTACTCTAGGGTTCTTTGTCACCTCCTTGAGCATCGTACGGATCGCTCTCGCAGTGATTTTTGTTGGACATCCACTCCAAGAGACAGTAGCAATGGTACTGAATGTCTTCCATTCGTACCCTGTCTTTCTGACTGTGCAGTGATAGAGGCCTAAGTTTTTAGAAACGCTTTTGTAACACTTTTCAGCATTATGAGCACAATTCTTCTTCTAAGGTCCTCTGAAACTTCTTTTGATTGGGACATTTCATTTGGACAATTCTGTGTTTTGAAGAGCAGACTCTGTTGGTAACCAAAGTTTGTGAGTTTTTTTACAGGGCAGGGTGCCTCATACTCACACCTGTATGTCATCTCATTGATTGGAACTCCTGACTCCAGTTACCCCCTTTAATTAATAGAGGTTCACATACTGTACATTTTCCAGCATAGACAGTGAATGTTTAAAGGATGTGTTCAATAAAGAACAAATGGCAAAATTAGTTTTGATACACATGAAAATATAAATTTTATTCTTATATTTATCTATTTGATAAATATAATTATATACAGTATGTATCTCTCTCTCTCATCCTAGCGTTAATCCCGCATCAGCAGGGTCCACTTGTTGGCATGCCTGTCTCCATTTGGTGGTTTGAACCAAATCTTTGACCTGACGTCATTAAATGCGACTGAGAATACTCCATATATTTTATATTTATCTGTTAATATATTATGACCAATTAAAATGCTTATTGCTTTATACTTAATGGTGGTAAGATAAAATTTCATTTAATTTCATAAGCATTTGATTAAAAAAAAGTAACGTTCCCAAAAGAAAATCCAACGATTGATATTTTTCTCTGACATTTTACTTTAATCTTTAATCTTTTTGTTATAGAAATGAAATGTGCCCCCCTTTACTAGTAATACTAGGGCTAGGCATATATAGTCATAAACCTTCTTACAGTAGGTGAAAGTGTTCAGTACTAATCAAATATAAGGGTGTAGACTTTGGGTTCTTGCACTGTATTGTACTGTAATGATGTTTTGGCGAGGATTACTTCACTTAAAATCTAATTGTTATTCTTTCTGACTTACTTAATAATAGGTGAATCTGGGCATGTTTTAATATCCTTTGTATTAAACATTAAATTTACTAACAAGCCTGATGTCGAGAAATAGTACTTTGCCTCCTGCAAGTTAACCCCAAAGCAAAGCGGTGTCATTTCCAGGTGTCAATGCGTGAATCACTGTACTATATTCCTTAACTGAGTCTCTTGTTAACAGAAAGTTAACGTCATTCAAATTCCAGTTGTTAGAAACGTCTAAAAGTCTACGCTGAAACATCGTCCAGGATTGCAGTTAACTCGGTACACAAGTCAGTTGACACAAGCATTGGCAGCCGTCCAGGGGCGCGGTTAGAAATTCTTGCTTTTCAGTAAATCACCTGCTTTTTTAACCTTTAAAGTCGAGTGGAAAAATAGTTTGTTCATCACCCTTAACAAAGCAAGAAGTTTAGACTAGGAGAAAAACTTTGCAGTCTATGAAAGCAATTATATTACAATGTAACAGAACATCTAAACTGTAAAGCAACTCATCCTGTTTGGGGGTGGGTGAGTTGGTTTTAGTTGGTTTTCCGACTGTCACGTCTGTCTCCCTGAAGTATAAATTCCTCTGTCCAGTATAAGGACCGGACTCAGATAACAATGAGGGGAATTCCAAGCTGGAAAGAGAAAAAAGGGGGATTTATTTCCATAGGGTAGTAACTCGTAAAAGCTTCATGTATTCCTGTAAAAACTGTGAGTATATTTATTCCCGTAAAAATAAATGAATACATTAGTTATCCTATAAATCCTATAAACTACGCACAATGAACTACCCTAAGCTCTCCTAAAATTAAAGAAACGAAATTATATTATTTTGAAACCGAAGCTCCATTAGACAGCGAGCAGGACAAATGCATACAAACGTTAACAATCCACAGAGACAGAGGAGTAAGTGAAAGTAAACGTAATCATCAAGTATCCATCATCATTCTTTAAATGCCACAACCCCCTCTACAGTAACAATAAATTACGCTTGAATAGACGGGGGGGGGACATTGCATTATAAGCACGCTGTTTCCGTTTGCGGTGCTTTCCAAGTTGATGTAGTTCTGAACCATCAAGGAAACTTCAGATTTAATTTTGAAGTCTTCTTACAGTCTCCGTTACAATTATGTCCGACCCGACCCAGACAGCAACGAAATTGAAACAGAAAACATTCACCCAGGATCGTAAGTTCAAATTTTATTATTATTATTATTATTATTATTATTATTATAAGTAGTAGTAGTAGTAGTATTGTTGTTATCGTTAAGCGAAGAAGTTAAATACCATGATCTGTTCTTGTCACCATATATACATGGTACATTATAACCATACATAACTTTTATGTGATTTATAGAAAAATCACGTGCGACTTACATGTACGACACATGCGACAAGCTATTACAAACAAATTAGATTTGTCATAGTAAATCAGTACGATGCAAGATTTAATTCATTTCAGCATTCTAATCAAAGACAGCCTGCGCATATAAAAATAAACGTGTTCTCAAGGTAAGCATTTGTTGAGTCCAGTATCAATTAACATGTATCTACAGTATGTATTTTCATATGCAGGAAGAATGAATACTCCTTTTTAAAGTTTCGAAGAATAACCTGCCATTAAAGTGACGGAAAACCGTGTTTGTCACTGTAATTCATAACGGTAATGTGATTAAAAACACGACCTACTCATTGTCATTTCACTTCTCGAAAGTATGATTAACGGGGCTTTACATGATTGAAGTCGAGCAATAATGGTTACAGAAAGAAAACGACTCCTGTCTTCGTGCGCTTCTGAGAATTGAATTGTTTGGTAGCCAATTACTGGAGGCATACATGTGTCCAGCAATCGATTGAAAATTATTCTTTAGCATTATGCAAGTATACAGTATATCGTTTATATGGGTTTTACAAGTAGAGAAAAAAAAGATTCAGGTGAAACTCCGTTGAGAAGTTAGGTATAACGCAATAAAGCTACTGTATGTGTCTGGCAGATTACTTTCAAAACTGTTGTTTGCTAAAAGTTAGAATTTTTTACAAGTTACCTCCCAATACATCAACAGTTAAAATTACAATGGAGTGATATATTATACAGGTACCATAAGAGGATAAGATCAGTGGCTCCTCCACATAAATTCCACATTTTTTTGATGACCTTAACTATATACTGTAGATATCTAGGTCTGCTAGGAATTCAATTAATTTAATTCTGGTGTGATTATGAATGAATCATTTTTACAGTATTGCTTCTTGGGCAATTAGGAAAACATTTTTGTTTCTGTGTATAATACAAGTGTGCTGTCATTTTCTATAATTTATGGCAACATTTGTGAGTACAGTATGTGTACATTTTAAAAACGATTGATGAAAAGAACAATAAAACATTATGAGTGCAAGTTGTTTTAAAAAGCACAGTCGAAACAGTGAGATGGTCATCGCTTTGGGGGATTGATAATAGTGTGCAGGTGAAGTGTAGGCTTTTTAGCTTCTGGTTATGGCTACTGCAATGAAATTGCTTTGAAGCCATTTTTAGCATCAACTTGTGCTGGTATTCAACATAAGAACATCCATCCATCCATTTTCGAAACTGCTTTATCAAGTACAGGGTCACAAGGTCTAACCTGGCAAGCAAAGGGCGCAAGGCAGGATACACCCTGTTTGGGACACCAGTCCATCGCAGGGCACACACAGACACAAACACCCGCACAACATAAGAACATAAGGAAGGTTATATGGCCCATCTAGCTCATGTGCTTCCTAGGAGCAAATTAATTTGAGGATCTCAGATCTCAGCTTTAGTAAAATGGTTGGGCAGCTTGACTCATACACCCACATCCCCTTGTGTAAAAAAAACGGCCTCCTCCTATTCTTAATTTTCAACACTCTAAGCAGGAGTTCCACTTGTGTCCATCTGTTCAAGTTTCACTGCTGGTTTCAAAGAAAACAGAAACATCTCAATAACCTGATGATATCTCACAGGCACACTATAGAGTTTCAAAATAATCTGCACAGACAAGACTTCAACAGGGGTGAAAAACCAATTATTTCCGCGATAAAAGAATATCAACAGCAATGGATGAAGGACAGAGAAACAAAAGAAAAGGAGAAAATCAAGCAAGAAAAATGGAAAGAGAAGGGATTTTAAATGGATATGCTGTATTTAAGTTTAAATCTGAGATTTAAATTAAAGTGCGATAGTTGTTTTTCAAAATAGCACATTTAAGGTATGATGGTTTAAATAATCATGTATTTTCAGCACTATAAAAAGCAGTTGATGAATGGCAACTGTGAAACATATTGAAATAATGGATGTCCATTATTAATATACTGTAGATCATGCACAACAACAAAAAACAAAACTTGGATATTACTGCTTTGTACTGTATATTCCTTGTTTCAATGAAAAAAATGGATAAAACCTTACAGTATACAGCTAAAAGATAAAGATAAACCCTTTATCATTGTATAATGATGACTTGTATCTATCACAGGAGTCTGTTTTGTTTAAGAAAAAATAATAAACATTACCCATGAAATGATAATTATTCTGAGTCACTAGCATAACTGGAGTGTGGACAACCATTTTGGAGTAATTTGTTATTAAGACCAGAAAGGAGCAGTCAGAGTGTAGAGGCTTTCCCTATTTTTATTATTTTCCTTAGTCAGTTATTCATTTAATATATGTTGTTTTTTTGTATGTTTTATTTATTTCAGTGAACCACACTGTTTGTCTCTTTCTTGGTTTTTTAAAAAGGGCCAAGCGATAATTCTTTGTAACTTCGTACTGATGGGATTTCGATTTAGTTGCGGTCTGAAGACCATTGAGACTCATGAAACAACCTTCCCTGAATGGGTAGGCTGTAACCATATTAAAGAAATGTTCAGTACAGCAAGGAACTGCTACTAAGGAAAACTGAGTTATTTATATCTAGGTCCTGCATAAACAAGTTTATATAAACAATCCTTATCTGGGATTTGAATATGACAGCATCAACTTAAAGGTTGTGCTGGAATCAGTCCAGAATAGAGCTACTCGATATTTTCCCAGGCTTAATGGAAGTACTAGACCTTTATAGCATTAAAAAGAGAAGACTACAAGGAGAACTAGGAGACCTTATCCAAGTATTCAAAATCCTCAAAGACACTGACAAAGTTACAATGAAACATTAATGAAAAGACACACATGGAAACTACATGGAAGTGCATTTAAAAATAAGAACAAGAGTAAATTCATCAAACAAATGATTCTAGGAGTATGGAAAAACCACATAGCTCTAATGCCAATATCCTGGCTTCTTTCAAGAAAAGGCTAGTTGAGTTCCTAGCATTAGCTACTAAGTACCAAATAGGCTAGACAAGCTGAAAGGCCTCCTCTCATTTGTAACTCTTATACAGTACTCTTATGTACTTTCACGCTGTTCTAACAAAATGGAGCTTTAACAACTCAAGATAAAAGAAACAGTAGCAGAAAAATGTATTAAGTGATTATACAGTACTTCTGTTTATATTACATATTGCAGTTCTTGATGTTTTTGGTCATTATAAGTAGATATATTCAATTAATAAAGTTTGAAATGAAGTGACTAAGGTTTGTATCATGCGCTTTTGAGCAATCACTTCCTCGTTTCACAAAATTATTTTTGCTTGATTCTTCAAATAAATCTCATATACAGCTTTATTTCTGCCCTTATACAGACACAGTTATTCTGTATTTTATTGGTGAATATGTTCATGCAAAACAGAAGAAACATAATCTAAGTAAAAAGAATTTGATGGCATTGCATTTGTCAGAAACATCAACAAAATGAAAGCCCATCAAGAATCATTCCAGTATCTCTTGAGTTGATTACCTGAATATGCTTAGACAATGAACACATTCTACTGACAATGTTTTTTATCTGTCTTTTAAAAGAAAGAATGGGTTGTCCAGTTGTGCATGTCATCTTCCCTGTAACCCAGAGAAGAGAGGGAAATGTGGTGAAATCTAAGATATGTTTCATTGCTGACTTCTCTAAAAGCATTTACAAGGAAAATAGAAGAAGTTTCAGAACTTCCTGTTATGAGGTGTCGGGAAACATCTTTACGTGACTGCTGTTTGTAGTAAGACTGGTGTTAGAGCTTAACTTTAGTGCTTAGACTGCATTATCACCATGTGTCAGGAATCCTCAATGAAAAGGTATACAGATCCTGTGCAGACACTGGAGTGGGTACATGACAAGGCAGGCGTACAATCCAATATATAAGGCGAGTTTGTGGTCCAAAGGAAAAAAGGGGATTCAGAATCCAGGAAGTATGATTGAAGCAAACAATCTGAAGCAAGAGGCGAGGTCGTGGTCAAAAGGAGTAAGGTACGTCGAAATCTGGGAAGTACACTGGTGGCAAACAATCTGAGACGAGAGTCGAGGTCCAAAGTCAAAAGGCTAAAGCAGGGGTGGGGAACCTTTTTTCTGCCAAGGGCCATTTGGATATTTATAACATCATTCACGGGCCATACAAAATTATCAATTTAAAAATTAGCCTGCTATATTTGGTCAAACATTTAATTAACTCACCCCTAATGTGATGGCTGGAACTGCTTCTCTTTGGTGAGGTGTGTGATGTTAGCTGGTATTGATGATGTTGCAACTCGGAACTGCTTTTCCAGGTTTGCATCGGTCAGTCTGGAGCGCAGTCGATCAAACAGCCACTTGCTATCATTGAGTTCCCTGACAGGTTTTCCCTTCATCTCCATGAACTGCTTGACTTCATCCCGCAGTTCGTAAAACACAGTGTGTTAATACTTTCGCAACGTGTACACTCCCAGCCTGCCTGGCACTGACTGTCCTCTGAGTCACCGCAATACAGGCAGACGGGCAGCGGGCAGCCGGCGAGAAGCATGCGTGTCTGTCCCGTCATGTACTCGTATGTGTCCTGTCTATCCCGTAATAGACATTCCTTGCTTGTCCCTCAAAATGTACGTTATTATTATGATTCACTTAATATAAATTTATGTTGCTATGAAAAAAACTCCTAGATTTATTGAATTTCGAGTCCCGCCTGCGTAGGGCTGGGCGATATGGCCAAAAACATTATCACGATAAAAAAATTCATATCAGTCGATATCGATAATTATCACGATAAATGTCAAATCATTATTTCTTTCAAGTTTAAAGGCAGATTTTTTTCTCCTGAGTGAAAGTTGAAGAAACCAGACAGCTAATTGGTAAATTAAACAACTCTTTATTTTAAGAACACAACACTTCCCAAACAGCAGAAACATTAAACAAATCTGTTAGCTGCCCGGTCTGCAACACGCACGCGCACTCGCGCAGTATTTTGTGCGCATGCGCGTATCATGCGCAAAGTATGAACATTTATCGAACTTTTGTTAAAATTATATCGAGAAAAATTATATCGCGATAATTATCATTATCGAATTATCGCCAGGCTCTACGCCTGCGGTTGCCTTAGTAGGGCCAGACCAAATGACCAAATGACGTTCCCCACCCCTGGCCTAAAGGGAAGTCCAGAATCCAGAATAATACGAGGTACAGAAAACGCCGGGTAGAGCTCTCGACGAGTGGACTCAATACCGAGCAGCGGGAAGTGGGTTAGGATGGTTTAAATAGTGCTGTTCGCAGCACGGCAGAGCGTGTGCTGATGGATTAACACGTGCGGCGGCGCTTGTTATTATTAACCCCCTGCTGGTACTGGTTAGTTCTTTTGTGAGATGATCTCCACTGGCTGGTGGTCGTGACAGTATCCCCCCCAATCAGGGGCGGCTCCTGACGCCGGAGACGGCCGATCGCGATAGTCCCTGTGAAAATCACTGATGAGCGTAGGGTCCAAAATATCCCGCTCCGGAACCCAAGATCTCTCTTCGGGGCCATACCCCTCCCAGTCGGCTAGATACTGAAGGGTACCATGGTGCCATCTGAAGTCGAGGATCTTGTGGACCGTATACACCGGGGGCCCCTGAATGAGACGTGGGAGTGGTGGGCGACGTTTGGGAGCCGCAAGGGGCGAACGGTGGTAGGGTTTCAGGAGGGAGACATGGAAAGATGGTTTGTTATTATTAACCCGCTGCTGGTACTGGTTAGTTCTTTTGTGAGATGATCTCCGCTGGCTGGTGGTCGTGACAGTAACAACACTGTATGATGGCCAATCTTTTTAAGCGAGGCAAGTTAACACCAAAGTAGTATGTACACTATCCCTTTGTTTTCTCCTGTTTCCTCATTATTAGAATTTGAACTACTGACTACTGCAAAATACATGTGGGTGTTCTAATAATATTGGCCCTGCGATGGACTGGTGTCCCATCCAGGATTTACCCAGCCTTGAGCCCGTTGCTTGCTGGGACAGACTCCAGTTTCCATGGGACCCTGTGGAAGTGGAATAAGTGGTCTGACAGAAAGTGAATGGATTAATTAATACTTTTGCATTTTTCATTATTTAACACAAAGTTCTTGTGGCCTTCTTCTCGTGTATATTATTTATGTTCGTTGCAATAAGGTTTTGTACAGTTGGTTAAGTGCTGTAGTTTTTGGCTGAATGCTTTAATGACCATTATAAAAGTAGTTGCTAAACATGGCACATACCGCATAAACAGGTGTATCAGTAAGAGCTGTATTAATGTGTTCTGCACAGTGGCTGATCATGTTTACTTTGTTTTGCAAAGTTCCTTTGGAGTTGTTGCCTTATCAAAGTCTCAAGAATGTACAACTTGCAGCTTTACAGAAAATCGCATAGAAACTTGGCTAACCTAATGGCAATAATAGTAAAGTTTTTCTGCACTCATGATAAGACGTTTTTAAAACACATATAATTTGAATTTTTAAAACACTATCCTTGTTATTACATATCCTTGTTCCTTTGGGTCACATCTGAATGATGATTTGTGAAAACATGTGATTCATGTTACAAAATGGTGCTGTTTCAGAGTGTTTGTAGAATTTTACAAAATGTACAGTGGATAGCCACTAAACCATTTTATGTCGTTGAACATTAACAATAAGGCATGAGTTTTTCTTGTTTATTTTCCTTCATATCTAAGGTTTTATACAGTAGAAACATGGCCACACATTTCAAATGCTGCAACCTCATCACTCTTTCCAGTATTGAAGGTACAGGGCATTATAAGTAAAATTAGACTTCTATTGGCTTAGAAATATTGTAGAATACACCTCTGTCTATTCAGCATTTGTTTGGTAATGTGTTCTTTCCTCACCTCTCTAGTTCCGTACTAACAGACACATTTATAGCCTTTTATTCCAGTGCAAAATTGTGCTTTGCTGTAATTCATTGATAAGAATTCTACAGGCTTTAGTTTCATATACCAAAAAACTTTGATAATCTCCTCTGAATGCATTATTTCAACATGTCTTTACAGAGCGAAACATGTGTTACTCACTTGTTTTAATAGTCATGGAACTGGTAGCATGGAGTCATGCCAGCCTTGACAATAGCGAGAATGGTAAGTATAATTGTTTGTTGTATTGTTAACTGTACCAGAATCTTAAACCATTAATGTCATTTAAGAAGAGCAATCCTAATACGGATTATTCTGGAACACCAGTAATTGATTACATCATCCCAGTTTTAGCATTCACCCCTATGTGTATTCTCTGTTTTCTATCCATTAAATGGAGTTTTTAATGAAAGTTCGGGAGGAATGAAGGCAGCCGCGCTCATTCGACACAGCTGCTGCAATTCTCACTAATCCTGACATAAGCAACTGGTCTCCATAAATATCAAACGTCACCCTCTCCTTTTCCTCGTTTGTTTTCTGCATCCCTCCTCCACCCCCTCTCCACCTTTGCAGCTACCCAATTGGTCGCATGGGGGTCCTATCCTCCCCGTCCAACGGCCGGGAGGTTGGCCCTCAGCCAAGCGGGTTACGCCAAATCTCCACATCACAATAAACGATTCTAATTTCTCCCAAGCTTTCGGCTGCTGTCATTCCTCGTGAACTAGTTCTCGATCAAAATCCAAGTATTACCTTGAGTGCCAGACATGTACGGTATACTGTATGTGTGCAAAAAGTGTGACTCAACCAAGCAATTATTGAAGAATAAGTAAAACATCACGTTATGCAAATGATATCTAGAAGTAAATTAGGGGATCATTTTCATTCATGGTGGATTTAGAAAGTTTATGTCTCGCTAACTAGTTAGAGTTCTTTAAAGAAGAACAATAGTGGATACAAACAGACCACATGAAATGGTATATTTAGAATTTCTGAGGACTTTTAATTACATTCCTCATAAAAAAGATAAATTCACAAATTGCAGCCATCCCTAATTTACACTTTTTTTCTAAATTCAGATATGGTTAGCAAACCGACAGGGTGTGGGGGCCTGCAATTTTCCTCATTCGTGTTGTTAGCATTTCTTCTGTCAACAAATGGTTGGTTGAGATCCTCAGATCAGTTAGATACTAAAAAATCAAATGAGTTAGATTGGCAGAAAGACCTCCTCTCATTTGCAAATGCACTTATGGTCTTAATACTACTTACCTGTATAACCTGCAGAAAAGTTAGATAGCAACCAGTTCTCTTGTCAATATTGCCTGTGTCTGTAGAATATTGATAAACTATTGTAGCATATATAACTCATAATTGTCTTAAAACTAAGAATGTATCGGTATTCTAGGAAGAGTTCTTTGACTTGAAACTGTTTTTTGAATGTCAGTCTATTTCATGCAGTGCCTTATGTAACATGTAGAGCTACATACTGTATTGTTACACCATTTTTTTTATTTACAGTCAAATGTCTGCCACCCACAAACTTCACCATTTATGAAAAACATGGAAAGACCTTCTTCTCGTGGAGTGAATTTAAAGAAAAAGATATGGATTGTAATGTAACATACAAGTTACAATATCGGTATCTTGACACAGGGAACTTCAGTGTAAGTATCCTGCATTAGGTAATCAAATCAGCATTCTTGTAAAGATGTTTATACAAATATTTCATTTCTTACACTTTACTCATCTTACTGTACATAAGAGGTTTGTATTTGTTTCTCCTGTTTTTCTTACGTAGATGTTATACAAAAGCTTACAAAGCTAGTGAAAATATCTCTTTCTCTCGGACTTAGTGTGGTAACTGTGAAATCTCACACATTACAAACACCACTCCCAGGCTCAAGTATGCTAAATTCCTGGCCCTTAAACACAGGTCTGTCAACTGAATGTTATAGTACTGTATATACAGTACAAAGGAAAGCATACATTTTGCTAAAATACAGAGCCCTCCAAAAGTGCTGGGACAATATTTTAAATTATAGCTGTACACTCAGGAAATGTGGGTTTCAAATCACAAGATGAATATGAGACAAAAACAGAGAATATCCCCTTCTACCTACAGTATGGGTATTTTTATGCATAAATAACAACGGCTGTTGGTGTTATACAACAGCACTGTTTTTGTTCAAACCCCCACATTTTGGATGAGCATGAGTATTGGGACAAACAGGTTTACAGATTTTTCTAATTGCCCAAGTGTTACACGTTGCAAACATTTCACACACATAAAAGTTGTGAAGGTCTAGGCATGGCTGAGGTCTTTCGAAACTGCTTCTGAAGTCTTTCACTTGAATTAGTCAACATGTAGACCAGAGAACTGTAGACAATAACTGCAGAAAACAATTAATCAGCAGAAAACCATCAGAAAGAATACAAGAGCTTGATTCGAATTTGCAAATAAATATGGAGATGAGCCACAGGAGTTCTGGTACAAGAATTTTTGTACAGATGAGCCCAAAATAAACACCTATCAATGTGATGGAAAGACTATAGTGTGGAGAACAACAGGAATAGCCATTTATCATCTGTATAAAAACCGAAATCCTTAGTACTTTGTCAAAACAAACACCATGATTGAATTTCCATGAGATAGACTTGCCTGAGGTGGAATAACAATCCAAAACATCCCACCAACAACAAACCAGTTTTGTGGCACTGTGTATTGCCAAGGCAAAGACAAATATTTTTCTAAATTTCAGAGAGCAGTTATGTCCCCTTGTTTAAAGCTTTCTTAGAACAATTTATACAATCAGGAGATTAAATGGCAGCTAAAGTGTACTTGAATCTTAGGGCAAAGTTATATACAGTATGTTATAGATGGCAAAGTTGACTGAACTGCATTGAATCTATGGACTTTGCATACTCAGTCCTTTGGACCTGGAACCTCTTGAGATAACTTGGAGCATCAAAGCCAGCAGACTCAAAATGTTTTCTTGATTAATTAGACAGAGAAGAGGTCCATAACAATGCCCGGAGATGCATAACAAGTAAACCAGAGTCTTCCCTTGTGTTATATCACTTTACTCTTTGGGATGTGGATCCCAAAAAATGATATCCTACTTGAATTCCTGTATCACCTTTTAAAAATCAGCACTATTAGAAACTCAGTCTTTCCCCAACACAGCTGACGTGGCCACGTTCTCCCTCTGATTACAAACACCAAGGTTGGTTCTACCTAAGCATTAAAACTGGAGCCTGATTCCTAGATCTTTTTTTCAGCCAATGATACTGCATGAAAACACGGGCCGATAATTAGACTGCCCCTGCAGTTGTCCTGTGCTAAACATCTGAGGCTGCTGCTGTGGATGAATCTGAGGAACACAAGAATGATGGCTTATCTACACGATAAAGTCAGTAATATCAGATTAGACACTCAACAACAAATTCCCTCAGGGCGGCATCCTGGCACAGATATTTTTCAACATCTACAGAAGAGACACGTCCATCACATGGACATCTAAAATGTGCTGCGGAGACCATGACTTACATGAATATCACCCACTAATTTGCTGGCACAAACTGACAAACAAAATTATAGTGAAAACAATGATGAGGATAGTCTCTGGAACACTGAGATAAACTCCAGTTCAGTGATGGCAGGTTGTTTCAAATATCATTTGACCTCTATTCACCATATTAGAGCAAAACACAGAGAAATTTCTTATATCAGAAACAATCCCACTGACGGAGACCTTCAAGAGCTCCCTACTCTCTGTATGGTTTCATAAGATAAGATCACTTTGTTGGCCATATACAATTTCTTGTATTAGGAATTTGTCTTTTCACATACCCCAACTTGCTCTCCATGAGACACACAGACAGAGAGAGAAGCTTGGGGTCAGAGCACAGGGTCAGCCATTGTACAGCACCCCTGGAGCAGCTGGGGTTAAGGGCCTTGCTTAGGGGCCCAACGGAGTAGGATTCCTCTGCCGGCCACAGGATACGAAGCAGCAACCTTCCAGCCACAGTCGCAGATCCTTAGCCACAAGGCCACTGTATCAACCCCTTCAGATATGGATAGAGTACCTCTAACCCCATGACACTGAAGAGTCCTGGAGCAATGCTTGCGCAGTAAACAGAATCCTGAGTAAAAACCATTTAACAGACCCAGCTTGAACCAGGCTTCTATGATCACTAGAGCAAAGGGACAGTACTCAACAGGATATGGACTGTATGTGGCGATTATTAGATTTTTAAAGACCAAATCTGTTGTTGGGTACTGTGGGAACTGAAGGGATAGTGATGCTGGTATTGCTGAGCTCTCCCAAGGCTTTGCAGTCTAGTGGACTAAACTTTTAAAAGAGCGGTGAATAGCTGTAAAACAAAAAAAACCTCTTGAATGCACTATTTTCCACTGTATTATTAGGAAATGTAAGACTAGTGGTGTAGTGGCAACTACTGTATGCCACGAAAGTAAATGCATATTGACAGCTCAATTAGACATTTGGAGGCCATCCAGAGGAAACACTTGGAGATCTCAAAGTGTCAAAAACTAGTACTTGATGTTGCCTGCATGAGTGTGGCTTTTTTGCCAGAAGAAAAACCACCTTCTGAGGGTGGTAACTTGAATTTGCCTAACTACTTCTGAATGAAAATTGCAACCATATTGCTGTGACTGGGGGGAGCTGAATTAAGCAACATTTGAACTTCCCAGACTGATCTCCTTTCTCAGGAGGTTTGGAACAAAATGTATTGTTTGGCAGTATTTACCTAGCTGTCTTTGGGCTAGCAGGCACTTAAATATGGAGGAAGAGACTGATGATGAGAAGTGCTCCTAATGATTTCCTCAGGTTATCAGGTTAAATCATCAAGAATGCTACATTAAAGAATCAACATTCTACAGAGATGGGCTAGACTCTAGAGTGAAGTTCAAGTAGGTAGCTGCGTCAGCATGCGTAGGCTGCAAAGGAGAAAGTAGAAAGTTTATTCCATGCTGAAAAGAGAAGAAAGGAAACACAACGTTGTGTTTCCTTTCTTCTCTTTTCAGCATGGAATACACCTTTTCCTTGTTCCTTTAATCCTAGAGAGGACATTAAGTAAGTTTCCATAGAAATGGACCACAGCATATATACAGGAACAGACATACAGAAGAAGATGGAGGACAGGAGACAAAAGGAAGTAAGAGAGGAAGTGAGAGCAGACCTTTCACTCATCATTATCAATCATCGTCTTGAAAGCTTAGTCATGGGAGAGCTCATTTTTATAATCCATCCTTGATTCTGTTTAGGTTATCTAAGTATTATTACAACAGAGTATGATGTCTTGTTTATTTCAGGAAATTCTGATTGCCTGTATTGGGGAATCCTCAGACGTAAAATGTTCTTTCCTATTTTAGCGAGGCATTATTAGAATAGGAATATTGATTCTTACCCACCTGTGGGCATCCATGGTTAGTGGGCGGAGCAGTGGCTCTGTGGCTAAAGATCTGTGCCTGTGGCTGGGGTTCAAATCCCACAGCCGGCAGAGGAATCCTAATCCTACTGAGCAAGGCCCTTAACCCCAACTGCTCCAGGGGCGCTGTACAATGGCTGACCCTGCGCTCTGACCCCAAGCTTCTCTCTCTGTCTGTGTCTCATGGAGAGCAAGCTGGGGTATGTGAAAAGATGAATTCCTAATGCAAGAAATTGTATAGGGCTAATAAAGCAACATTATCATTATCAGGAAAAGATTTAAGTCCTGAGTCCTTTTATGCATTTGGTCTATTAAGGTTTTTTGTTTGTGGTATTCAGTTTATAAGGATATAAATCTGGAATTCTCAAGGTCTATAGTAAGTAGGATTCTGAAACCCACTGTTTGTACATATCCATATATAGTGAGTTGTATAGTTGACCAAAAATGGACATTCCAGTTTGACCTTGATCCAAATGCATCCAAATTAACAAATATAAAAGTTCTTAAATGTTCACACAAAATAAACGTTCTTAACGGCCCATCTCTATCTCGATCCTCATGTTCAATTGGATTACTTAATCCAAACTCAAAACTCAAAAAGGACATTCACAACCTGGCTCTAGAGAAATTCTGCTTGGAGAAATAATCAAAACTCTCTTTTCAAAAGTGCTAAAACCTCATAACACCTTACAAGAGGCTCCTTATAAGTGCAATCCATACTACAGGAGGAGTTACAAAATACTCACTTTAGAGTTATTAATTAAATGTGACCCTTGTGTTTATTTTCAATTAGAATAGGACTTTGTTGTTTGTTATGCTATTAAGATTCTGATTAATTAAACCATGCTATAAGAAAGCTTTATTGCTTTTCACTAGATTATGATTATGACTTAAAAAGTATTTTCCAACAGTTGTAAACATTTTCGGATCTTGGTAAGCAGACTATACATATCCTGGGAAATGGAGACAAAATCTGTTTTTAAAGTGAAAGCTTTTTTTTATTAGTGCATATCATTCCACCTGTACTGTAAATGAAGACAATGACATGATTAAATAGTTTTGTAGATCAGACACCTATCTGTTTTATCAACGTCAATCTTTGGCGCTGCTTGTGGAGTACCTGCTGCCCCAAGACTTTAGTTCTACAATATTCCTATAATGGATGTGATTTTTCCAAAGCATTTCATATTGGTTATTTTATATATTATTTTAAGTGAGGAATTTGAATAGACATTTTCAGTGAAATGTAATTATGCACTTTTTTATTAGCATAAATTACACCCAATGCTGTATTTGCAGACAGCTTAATTGTTTTAAATGTACTGTACTTTAAAAATTAAAACGAACTTTGATGTTATTCTTGTTAGGAAATAGAAACAGAAAAAACACATTACAGAAAATTCTTGGAGTTTCATAAAGGAGTTCAGGCGAGAGTTAAAACTGTGTTACAATCTGCAACAGGAGAATTCACTGCAAGTGACTGGACTGTTGCGAACTTTACTCTATCAAAAGGTAGGACATCTTTGCACTCTTTTATTGTGTTGATAACTTTCTATATTTGATAAGTATCTTTATTCATTACATCTCCTTTAATTTGTTAATGAAACACAAAACAATAAAAAGTACCTGATCTTGTAAAACACGTTTCAGTATAAATTAATGTGTGAACAAAGGTCTGCCATCAGTTGTTTAAAATGTGATATATTGTTCCTTATGTCATTAATCATTTTATTCATTTTCTTATGAGTCTTTTTTATTTTAGTATGAATATTTCATTTACATGCTTGCAGAAGCAATGCATCCTGAGCAAATTCAAAATATCCTGTGAAACAATTTGAAACTCTTTACATGTTCCACCACACTTTGTATTGCCTCGTTCAAGTGAATCATGGAAACCAAATGCGTGACTAATGTTTCAGGAATGAGGTGCAACAACTCTTACACTATCTATTTCTTCACATACAGTGAATCTGTACTCTTTTTTTTACAATAGTTGTCATTTTTTATTTTTTATTTTTTTAACATTTTGCTTTACACATGGGGGCAACGTGCTGTTGTACCTTTAGTGAGGTACTTTACCCCAGTTTCTCCAGTCTACCCAGTTGTACAGTATAAGTCGGGACCAGCAGCACTGGGGGATAATCTCTGAATATCTGCTGCCCCCACTTAGTCATGGGCTCCCTGATTGCTACACACTTTGAACCCGGGATAAGCCATTGACTGTGACTCAAATGGATTTGCCTGTGTACTACTCACATAATTTCCCTTACTTTCAATATCTATTTACCCCTAATGTTCTGGTGGTTTCATCTCGTCTGGTGTGTCTGGCTCTGTACCGTACTGCTCTTGCTTCATTATCAATAACCTATATGGAATAGACAACTTTTCCTTATACTCCACATCAAAATGAAATACCAGCTACATCCGTTTCAAGGAAAGTAAACCCCATTCCATTTCACTGTTATCTGAAATGTGTTTTTTTTTGCAAACCACCTGAAAGCACAAGAACTTCTTTATTGTACTGAGGTTTGGCTTATTAAACGTATCTTCTGTGTTGCTTTCAAAGGGAACTTTAAGGTTCTGGTCAAGAATATTTCCTGCAGTGTTTACAACTTTGATCACTTTAAGTGTACTTGGAAGGAAGAAGATGAAATGCTGACACATGCTCAGTACTCGGTGACATTACTGTAAGTGAAATTTTGCTGTTTCCTAACAAGGTGTAAGCTATCGATTACCGTATGAATCAGTATTATTTTTTCCACAGCTACAAGTCAGATGGAAAATTTGAAAACAGAACATGTGACACCTTCACCAACAAAGAAGAGAAAGTCGTCGGATGCCACAGCAGAATAAGTTCTGCAGACCCCAGAATTTATTTGCGCATCAATGCATCAGGCACTGATTTTTACAAAATTCATATTTTCAGATTTTTACCCAGAGATATTGGTAAGGAAACTTGTACACATGTTAAAACTCCTTCTAGGACAGTGAAACTCAATCCTGGATCTTCAGGATCCCTGTATCTGCAGGGTTTTGTTCCAACTGCGCTAATTTGAAATTGATATGAACCCTGTGCTAATTAGTGAGTTTAATAACAGTCCTCAATCAGATGTGTGAGATTAAATCTAACCATTTGGACTTGGTAGAAAACACAAGTTAACCAAATGTGGGAGGAGGAGTGTGTCATTTAGGCCAAGACGTAGACTAATAGTACTGTCCTGCCTTTATGATCAGCATGCTGACAATTATTACAGATATACGGTTCTGAATAAGCATCTATTCTGTCATTTCTTTTTGGTTCAGAGTTCTCTTTCTTTCTATTTACTTGTCTGTTTGTTTTTCAGAAAAGATGGATCCACCTCAAAATATCAAAGCATCTATAGAATCAGGAAGCTTGAAAATTAAATGGAATCAGCCACGTGTACTGTCCATCACATATAATAACTCGGAGTGCTTTCAGTATGAATTAAAGTTAAACGACAGCAAAAATGTTCAGGTAACATAAATATTGTGGGAAGTAAGAAATCAAGAATTTGGGAATAATTCTTATTCAGTCTGATGATGGATCGGATGGTAAAATGTGCTTTGGTAATGGCTTCTGATGCCATTGGTAACGGTTCAGATTACTGTAATATGACAGGCAAAGAAAGCCATAATTCTCCACTCAATGGAGATAAACTCCAACATTGGAGGCTATTTACATTATAAAGAGACATAGAAACCATGCTGGATTCTGGATCCCAAGGTTTGAAATTGAAAAATCCTGCCTTACAATGTTCTTTAAAGTGGCATAATAACTGTTAATCAAAGCAAGCTTTCTGTTTTAGATACAAACAATACATGAACGAACCAGTTATAATGTGTCAATAATTGATGCCATGAGGACGTATTTATTGCAATTAAGAGGAAAAAAATCAGATATGTGTTACACAAACAATATTTGGAGTGACTGGAGTACAATTGTAGGTGAGTGTTTATTTGAATCGTTGCCACCTTTTCATTTATTATTTGACACTCGGGGATTTATATTTAGAGTACTCAGAATATTGTACATATTCACATTTACAGTTGTTATATTTATTTTTACAGGGTAATAGTGTTTGTTTATGCTTGGACCAATGTTTATGCTATTCTGAGGATATTTATCAAGCATCTTAATTTCATTTCCATAAATCCAAATCAGGAACCTAAAATTTTGAAATAACTCTTTTTGTGTTAGAACTTGCACAGTTTTATGTATTCTCCTACTAGTGACTTCTCCTGAATGTATTTTACTGAAAGTTCCACTAGGAAAATACCCATCATTGTTATCAATATTTTTTACATCATTGGTAAAATTACAGCTATGATTTCTAAATTGAGTATTCACCTGGTCAGGAGGTGTTCACTTCTTTCTCCTATTTAGTCTTTTTCATGAAGCCCAGCTTTTTTCCATTGTGTGCAATTAACGCAGAGCTCATACATAAAAGACTTGGAGAAGGAGTTTTACATTGCAAAAGTCTCATTTCTGGTGATTGTTTGAGCCACCAAAGAAGCCAGAAAGTATATTCATGGATAAGTCTTATTTATCTAGATCATAGCCAAATCTCTACTTTCAATACATATCACTGATATGTTTTTCTCTAACTAAAGCATGTTCCACCAATGATAATAACCAATGTGGTTGTGATACTTATTTTAAAAACAAAATAGCTCACGAAAGCTGTTTGTCTATACGTTTTTCATTATTACTGTAGTACGAAGTCACTCAGCACACAGAAAGACAGATAACAACATGTGCCATCCACTCATTGTCTTGCATAAAATATTGACTCAGAGGACTGAGTACATCAGTTCAGCATTGTCCCACAATCACTTTCCAAAAGAGAAATGAATTGACCCATTTCGCAGTTCTGCTTGACATTTTAACACCTATCTTGCTATAAAATAGATAGAACACATTTCTTTGTAATTAACCTAGGATAAAACAATTTAAAAACAGTTACTAATGAGAGGAGGTCATTTGGACCATTTGAGTGTAGGTAGTTAGTAGCTAATCAATCTGATGATCTCCTCCAGTTGTTTCTTAAAAGAAGCCAGGGTATCAGCTTCAATATCATGACTGGGCAGCTTGTTCCAGACACCCACAGCCCTTTGTCTAAAGAAATGCTTCCTGTTCTTGGCTTTAAATATACTTCCACATTTCCTGATTCACTGTTTATTTTTAAGAAGCCCATTGTGTTGACTTTATCAATGCATTATGTTTCATTATTTATGCAAAAAATTAAACTTAAGATACAATTATTTATCTGTGGTACATGGACTTTATTTGATATATCTGAATCTATATCTTTAATTGCATGTGCTCACCAAACCAAAATTCCCTGCAACTGGTTGTTATTGCAATACAGTATTGATCTTGAAGGTGGGAGAGATTTTCTTTTGTTGATATTGAACTTCTGTAACTCTGGACTCGAATCAGCAAAGCTGGCAAATCGCTTGGTTGCCTGCGATCTCGTGTGATGAAGCATAGGAAGAGCAAGCTGTCAACTCAAATCAAGGTGCACGAAGCGGCCGTCCTCGCGAGTCTTTTGTACGGCTGTGAAACCTGGATGCTATATCTGAAACACTTCAAGCAGATTGAACGCCTCCGCATGAGATCCCTGCTGTCGATCATGAGCATTAAGTGGCAGGACAGAGTGACGAACCTAGAAGTTCTGGACAGGGCTGGCCTACTCAGTATTGAGGCCATGATTGTCAAAGCACGGCTAAGGTGGACAGGCCATGTTATCCGGATGGATAGCTCCCGCATGCCGCGCCAGATCCTCTATGGAGCGCTCGCGCAGGGCCGCAGAATCCTACAGTAGGGCGTCCCAAAAAAACGCTTCAAGGGTTGTATCAAGGAGAACTTGAAGCAGTGTGGAATCTCTGCCAAGGAACTGGAGCCCCATGCTCAAGACAGGAGAGACTGGTGCACTTTAACAAACGGGGCATACTCTGACTTTGAAGCCAGCAGACGGGGAACGTGTCGCCAGCACCGGAGAACACAGGAAGGTCTCGGCATCGGCTCTTGCAGCAGCAGCAGCAGCAGCGTCATTCCGGTGCCCCACACTGGCCCCCCCCGAGTGTGTGTCAGTCGAATGGGGTTAACCAGCCACATCCGGGCCCATCAAAGACACAACGATTGACATCAACAAACATGATGGTCAACCAACATATGTGGTCTTCAAACCTTACATTGCATTTGTTTTGCAACAAATTCAATATTTCATCTGCAAACTAACATATTTTTCCTCTTTTCAGTTTTGAACCCAAATGAGGGGAGAAATAAATTAAACTCCTTAGTGATTGCCCTAATAGTTTTGGGCATCCCATCTGTTTTGCTTGCTGTTCTCTTGATATTTAGATGTCAAAGGTAAGTTGAAGGAATTAAAGTAAATTTACTCTCTAGCATGTTGTATAATTTAATGCATTAAAGTACGACCAATTTCATGTGAAAATATTGTGTATATATATGTGGGAACAGTGACAGTGTACTTTCTCAAAGTGTAACGTACTTTCTGTTAATCTGTTATCTTTGGTAGACTTTACCACAGACAACATCAGGCCTCTTTTTTTCTAGTTATCTTCTGGTTAAATATGAGTGGTGGATTGTTTTTGAACTCTTATTCTTCCTGTTCCATTTTCTGTTTATTCTCGGCTTCATTTTTAATCTGTTATTCATGGCTTTCCACTGTGAAACAGTAATAGACTGATGAGTACAAAAGATTAAAAAAGACCATCTGTCCAACTGCCTATGCTTTTACTGTATTATTCTATTAATGTTTCTTGAAGTTTTCAGTTTTTATATGATGAGATGATTTGATTTTTAATTAAAGGTTTTAGGGTTTAAAAAAGTTTATATTTAGTTTTATTTATGTTACATGTGACTTGGTCTTTAGTGTTCACTGACATTTGTGTCTGTTTCAGGGTGTTAGAAAAACTATTCCCTCCAATTCCAAGTCCTATAATAAAAAATAAAAATGTGCTGGAAAAAGATACGTTTTTCAAGGTAATTTCTGTCTTTAATTATTTGTTATTATCTTGCTGTTTGAAACCTCTTCTTCTTAAAAACATTATAACTTAATAAATGAAATGAGTATACTACCAATTACACGGCATGTTTCAAATGCAAATTTTATTCAAACATAAGAATATTTAAAATAAATTTGGTCCAATAAATCTGATTCCCTTACTAAAAGGGACTAAAAATAAAAATTTTAGTATAATAATTCCTAAATACTTAAGATACATACAGCAAAATCATCTTGACTGTTTTAAATGAACCAAATCTAAACAATCTTTACAGTAAGAAATATCAGCTGAAAACAGTGACCAGACATTATGCAATAATTAAAGAACATTTCAAATACTGTACATTATGTTGTAACTGATTGATTATGGGATTTTGAGATAACATTCATGTCATTCATATTGAAGTTGCTAATCATTTTCTGCACTGTACAGGAATTATAATTCTATACTACAAGTTATCAATTTAGTTGTGTTCAGGGTGTAGAAGGGAAATTTTATGACTCTGAATATAATTTTCAATATTTCGATGCTGCTTGCCTTGTAGACTGAAGCACCAAAATACATCGAGGAAATAACTATAGTTGTCGAAGACAGCAGTGGAGATGATAGGCTTTGAGGGCCTATACTCAGCACCCTGATCCCAGACTTTGAAGGAGACATTTACGCTGCATCTCCCCCTCATTTTAATTTTGCGTTCACCTCCTTCATTCCTCAGTAATACTGAGCGTATGCAAATTAATTTCCTCACCAGCCAACTGACTGTTGGCAGAGCTGTTTTCCAGAAAAAAAAGTGACTCAAGGAAGAATCACAGCATTGCAGTTTTGTATACATAATAGCAAAGAACAGGTTAAATGACCATTTTACACTTCTGACAGCAACAGTGTTCTGTTGCCAACAGTATCACAACACATCACACTGCTGCCTATGCAATGAACATTGACAATGAACTGTGCTTGACTCAAAACCCACTCATGTAAGAAGCACTAAGCCCACCTTGCTTGAAAAGATCTCAAATTTGACCTGGGTCTAAAATGCTCAGCCCAATGTCCAAATTTGTCCCTCCTTCACTCACCAGCCAGCTGAATGGGTTTTAGAGTCATCTGATGTGGCATCAGCTGCTACTGACAAATATCTACAACTTCCTGCTCATCCGACATGGCATTTACCACTGAGATCATGAATATCAAGAAGAGCCAAGACAAAATAATTATATTTTGAAGATATTTTGTGCACTATCATATTAGGAATGTACAATTGAGAAAAAATGTTGTATTCAGAATTATGCAAATAAAACTACATAACTTAAAGTAACTTTCATTACTTTTTGTAAAATGTTTAAATATACTAAATGTTTCATAATACTATTACTGTACATATTTCATGTTTCAAAATATATGGTAATTATTTTTGTGCACTCTAAATATGAATGTGAAACTAATTTACCATTGATTGAAAGTTTATTTAGGTTTATTTTTTATTTTAGGGTTTTTTATTTTTGAACATATTTGAACTGTTTTGTTTCAACTGCCAAAGCTTGTTTCACACATTAAGTCAGCATTATTTTTTTCTGAAGGGTGTAATCTTCAACATAAACTGTAAAATTAATACAAAAATACTTATTAAGGGGCTGTGCTTATAAACCTATACTGCACACCACTTGTTATTTTCATCACAATAGGTGCTACTTCCACGGTAACCCTACTACAACATTAAAGAGTGTTCATCTATTTTGTACTACAGTATTGTGTAGTACAGAGTGAAGTAGTGATTAAATAGATTATGTAGCTAAAATGCTGCAATTTCAAATCACCCTTCACTGATTTTGCTCCAGCAAAATGACCAACTGTATAAATGCATGTTGCTTCGGATAAAGGTGACACCACATCATTTTATAACAAAACGAGATGGGTTACCCCTTATGATAAATGACTGCAGTAAGTTTTCCAGAGGAAACTTTTTAATTTTTAGAATGGTTTTAGCATGGTTTAATTACAAATTTTCTGTGGTTTTGGTAAAAGTACACAAATCTTAATGTAAATGTTCTATGGAAAAATGTCAGTAAGGCACATGTAATTAATTTATCAATTGTAATGAAAAAATAAGAGTAAAGAAAAAAAAATAAAAAATAAATTAAAAAATGTTCCACTTTACTGGCTTTCTTCAGGGTTCAACACATATTTGCAGAATTAGAATGATGGCATACACACAAATTATATTTGATATGAATTTGTGAAATGGAGTTGCAAATTTCATGAACATAGACCAGTATGTTCCAAACAGGAGTGACATTTCTGTCTCTTCATTAATTCAAGTTTACCCAGCTTGCGTGTTTGTGAGCTTTATGAGTTTATGAGTGATGAAGAAACTGACAGAGAGTGAGACTAAGTCCAGAAAATCAGCTCACACAGAGAACTGGCAAGGCAGATAGTGTGACAGAATGCAGGTGATGCTTTCAAGCTGCATATTGTAGTCCAGTAAGTAAAATTATTGCTGGTGTCAGAGTGGGAATTATGAGTCCTAAACTGAAATGGCAGAGCAGTATAATCTGTTACTGCATGTCTAGATGAAAACCTCATAGTCAATGCACTGTGTTGTTTTTTTGTCTTTTTTTGTCTTTTACAATAGTTCAGTATGGAATAAGGCTGGTAAGTATTTCAAATATATATGAGTTAAATTTAATGGTGAATCAGACCTCTTCTAAAATATCTCCTATGAATATATCATTAACAGCGTCATCACCATGAAAGGATATTTACTTAATTGTAAGAATACAAGAAAGATTACAAGAGAGAAGAGGCCATTGGACCCATCTTGCTTGTTTAGTGGTTAAGAGAATTTATGCTTCATGTTTGAGCCCAGAGTTTTGGTGTCAGTTTCCTGTCTGGGAAGTGTGGTTTAGACATCCACAGTTTACTGGACATTTGTCTAGACTCAGGTTTATAGTCCAGTGGAAGCTATTTATCCCATGCTGCTCAATTGAAAATTTAAAGTTGAAAACATTTAAAGTTTTGCTTGATTAAAATATGCACAGGGAAACAGTTTTGTTTTTTAAGTAACAAGCCAAGCATGCAGCTTCATGATCAGCAAAGGGAAAGCTGGCTCTGAAATGTTAGTTTCATTTTGACATTTAGGGACTTTTTAAAATACTGTAAAACATCGAAGAGCTAAATTATAAAAGGAAAGCCACGTCTAAAAATCAAGATGGTCAGAAAAGCTCTGCCAGGCTTAATTCAAGGTCGAAATTGTTTCCCTGTAAAAATAATCAAGATGGTTTCAGTTAACTGCTTAGTGCTAATGAGTTCTAGTAATAAATCCACAACAGCATTGATCAATTTCATAGGTAGCAAGAACTGATTGGGATTCCTGAACTCACACTGAAAAGATAATCTGGTCTTTTAAGATTCAAAAAGAAACAAACCTTTGTGTACAGGAGGAATTTATTTGCTCAGAGGACTGAAAGCTTGGAATACATAATCCAGCCTCATAGCTCGTGCTGATACCACCTGCAAGCTGCTGGACAAAATCTCCTGATCAATCACTACCAGCCAAAGAAGCAAGTTTGGCCCACTGACCTCTTTTTGTTTGTAACATCCTAATCTTTGTCACGACAGCAGCCGATGAAGTGTTCCTGCTGATATGCTGTGAATGCTTTTGAATTCTTCTTTGTGAATTCATTCTTTTTAATTCTTTGCACTTTTACCTAGCTGTGAAATGACAATACAAAGTCACAACAAAAATGTTTATTTGTATCTCTTTCTGTAGTAGTGTGGACTTGAAAAAAAAACATCCAAATTATGTGAGAGTTGACTTCTTCCTTTAACTGATCAGCTTTTACTTGAATTGTTTGTTTCTTTATCACAAAGTTTGTTCTTCACAGCAACACATTAACACTTGTAGATAGTTACTGTATAGTCAGTACTGAGAGAGGACATGAAGTGAATCACACTGACAAAGATGCTGCGGTCTGTTTAGAAATGCCATTATCAAAAAAAACTAGCAGCTCTTTTTTTGTTGTTTGAGGCTTTTTTGTCAGTCCTTTGCAACATAGAAGGTGTGGTGCTGAAAGTGCAAGATAGCATAACCTCTAGTTTTAATTTCTGTTCCCCACAAAACTTTTTTTTTTCTTCAGAATCTTAATATGATCAACACTGATATCAGCTCTGGCTTTATCGCAATGCCCCTCTTGCATTAAAAACTAAATGAATCTAGAACAGAAACAAACACATTCCAGATTGTCCAAGGAAATATCACAAAAACGATATACAAAAAACAACAGGCAAGAATTAAATGTGTTGTGAAATGCTTATAGAGTGTTTATTCACAGTAAGGTTGGCTTAAGCCACTTGACCAAGGGGGAAGCCCACTGGTTGTAGGACAAGGAGGCTGGGTTTCCCATGAGGAGTGAGGAGTGACCAAGGGGCAGCTGCACAGGTGGAGATAGGGTGGCAGAATAATGCTAAATATGATTGCAATGGAGAAGAGTCTTACTTATGATATACAGCATATGGATGTTTGCCCGTTACACCTTCCAGCATGTAGGGGCAGCAACATCCTGTTGCCATTTCTGTAACCTTAGTTTTTTACAGGACAGGGTTGTTAGCCTTGTGCCCAGCCTCCAACATGGAGGACCTGCCGAACGACATGGGACATGAACCCACTACCCTGAGATTATGAGTCTCATGCTCTTCCAACAGAGCTAGTCGGGGCCCAATACAGTATATACTGTAGTTTTTTTTAAATTCAGTAACTGTACTCAGGAATGATCCTGACACCTCAGTGTGACGTAGAATAGTTGGAGGCGAATCAAATTATCCCATCTGAACGTTCGTTGTAAACTCCATTTAACACAGGGACATCATTCTGCCAGAAAAATATATGCCCTTTTGGATAAATAACAATATAGAATTGTCATTATTATGCCATTTTGGCTTTGTAATAAATAAAAACTGGACCTATGTAGAATGTGCCTTCAGGTTTATAAAGGGCTGTGTTGAGGTTCTTTAAGCTAAATGTTAAAACAGTATGGTGTGAAACTAACCTTTGTGAGCTCTCATGAGGCAATCATGTGGCACATGTGTGTATTATCTCAGAACTATGCAGGGGCCCACATGATTAAATATCCATCCCCTTCCTGTTTTCAGAACTGCACATGTAGATATATTCATGATTAACTGGGAATATATGCTGGGATTTTAAAGTTCCAAATATTAACATTTATGCTTGATGAAAAGTTAACTTAGCTCTGCTGATCTGTTTATTGAAAAGTTTTAAAATAATTGCAATATATACATTTTACTCTAATGAAAAAAAAATTCCCTAATGAAATTCCCTTTTCCCGTAATAATGAGTAGTTCTCGTTTCAGTTGTATGGCAGGTGACGCAATTAGTTTTCACACCATGAGTTCTGAAACAATTTTTTTCAGTAATATTCAACTCTGTTGATTAATTAAGTGCAACAAAAAAGCTTTCAATGCAATAGAATGCATATTTTTTTCATTTTGGATTTTTTCTGCAAAAAGCTGGTATGTTTTTAAATGTCACCTACATTGGTCTACTGGAAAGTGTTGTGTTTTAGGAAATGTGTTCTTTTATTAGAAAACTAAGAATATGATTCTGATCTCAACACTATTGAGCAATGTTGAAGACTAACTACCAGGCTGGGGTGTATTCCAGTGAAACCTACCACTCCGTTACAAGGGAACTTGCAAATATTTTACTTCTAGGAACCAGTCATATACTGTAATTCATATCAAAGAACAAAAGTGCTAAATTAGTAAACTGTCTCTTTCAGTTGTCTGACAGAGACAACTGAAAGAGACAGCAGAGTATTACTAATTTAATAATCATCACTCAGAGTATTACAGCAAAGAACAGAGAATTTCTCATTTAATGATCCAGAATTAATACTGCTGACAATTGTCTTTACAAGCACAGTCTCTGCTTGAGCTCATTCACATAGTGCCTCATACTGTGCCTAACACTTTCAAATACATACAGTTTCAATAAAAACATATTTCCATGTGTGTCAGTCTTTATAAAACCGAACAGTACACCACTAATTCTAAACTCATCAGATTACTTATCACCTTATGTTTATATGCATTTCAATGTCTGATAATATTATACATTAGAAGTTCAGAGCAAAAGGAAAACAGTGGCAGTTTTTAATATGTATTTTAGCAGTCCCTTTGACTGTGGCCAGTCTTCACATATCTTGTTTCCTCTGTATGAAAAACAGACCACTGTGAGTAAATGAAGAAATCTATCTTCTCTGAGGTAGTGCAATGTGTTACCAAAAAAAACTAAGCCAATCGAATTCTTGGAAAAAAATGTTACCTTAAAAAGGAACAAAAATGAAGGCTTAATCTAATTTAAAACAGCATTTTCAATGAGGAGTCTTACTATGAAAAGGAAACAGGTGTAGAGAGGAACCCACGTTGACAATTGATAAGGTTGTAGGAAAGAAAAACAAGAAAGAAGTGGCAGCAATTGTTATATGTCGGCTTACTCAACCTAAAATGTGACTTGTCTAGGTTTAAAACAATTCTGTTCATCCCCTATTCTCTCACAAAATAATGCTAGAATAATAATTTAGAGGTTAATTGTTGACAAAAGCTGTATCTTCATATTCAGTCTGATGCTCCAGGAAATGCAATTAGTTTACCAAAGCTAACTGTTCCATAAACCCCACATATACTATCCAGGAATAACCACTGAAAGTCAAGGCCACTTGATTCTAGTCAGACTTCAGCTCTCATTCTTACTCTGCTTTCTCACAGACGCAAGTGTAAAAGACAGCTGCTGTTTTAAGATGCTTCCGTTGAATGTTCTAGCTATACACGCTTAGTTATGAAGAAATAAATAAGCAGTAAAGAAGAGGGGAAAAGATACTTTATGTCTCCTTTTCAACAAACATGTGAATGTGCACTTTCTCACTTAATTGTTATTTGCAGAATTCAGCTTTGAATTTGAACAAATTCATACATAAAACATAAACATCATAACTAAGCCATCCATCCTGGGTATTTACATCTTATGCATGAACATGTTCACTAAATTCAAAACACAGCTAATTTCTGACCAGAAAAGAATCATACACTTTGTGCATTAAAAGGAACAACTCTTCTTTTTTAGATGCAATGCAAGCAGTACAAAAACACCTGCTTCATTGATTTTTTTTCATTTCATATCATGTTAGATAAGAGCTACAGGAATCAAAGGTAACATATACACGTGGATTGGAATCTGATTACCATGCAGGAAAAAAGAGAATACATACAGTATAAGGGCAAAAGCTCAAATTGGAGTGACGTACAGTAGGTACTGTAGTATCACAGTACCACAGTGATTCATATTAAGTCTATTGTTTCAATATATTTCTATGCTCTAGACTCTTGTACAGTTAGTAAACTTGTTTTATGAGGTACAGTATATGACACAAACGTCTGTTGTCCTGGGTTCCATTCCTAGGGTGCTATCAATGGGAAGTTTGTAGGTTTTGCCCACGTTAGCGTGGGTTTCCTCTGGGTGCTCTGGTTTTCTCCCACAGTCCAAATACCTGTACATACTGGTACAGTAGGTTAATTGGCTTTAGGGAAAATTGGCCCTGGTGTGTCCTGTGATGCACAGGCGTCCCATTCAGAGTGTAGCATGTCTTTCAACCATTGCTTGACAGGATAGGCTCCAGCTCCCCTGCCAGGAATTTCCACCAAAACACTTCAGTGTTGGTTATTTGTTATATATGTGGACAATCAAAACAAGATCTGTCTGTCCTTCTTTAAAGGAATTCTAAGAAAAATATATGTCTCAAAGGTACGCCACTGTCAGAATATTAAGAATAACAAAATGTTTCTAATCTTGAATGGAGGAGATGAAATTTTTGAAGAATGCAAAACGCTATGAGGCATTGAAAACCTGGAAAGTAAAAATTAAACATACATACATTTTGGACTGTTAATCTCAACCCACTCTATACATAGTCATGAAAAGTTTTGAAAAATCACATCCACACTTCGGGTAATGATGCCTAGCTCTCCACTACAGATGGATGAGAATAGCAGAAAATAAGCCTAGAAGATGAACTGAATGATAAAGCGCTGCATCTGCTAATATATACTGTACTGCTGCATCTAGAAAGAAGCTGATTAGGCAGAACTGAGGAAAAGTGGTCATAAGTACACTTCCAAAGAATGTAGAACAGCATCGTTATGCCACCATCTGCTAAAAAAGAAAGGAGCAGATTCATTACTTCTGAGACCGGTTAATGTGTAAACGTAAGTTTTACAAAAGTGAAGGACAGCCTCAGAAAAACAAAAGCCACTAACTCTCTGCTGTTCCTACTGGTCTACACTGCCATTCATTAACTAAAACAAGCAAGCAAGACAGCACATATGCAAACAACTGACAAGAATTAAAAAGACTAACATGGTTTACACATCATTTACTTTCATAGGATATTGGTGGGGGACCTGCAGGAGCAAATATCCCTCTAGTCTAGTACTCAAGCTGTTCAGAACTAAAGTAGGACCTGCACGTTGCCCTTCATAATTGTCAAAAGAACAATTTGCATTTATCTTGGCTGTTGTATTCACAAAAAGATCATTTTCCACTGCAAAAACTTTGCATGTCACCAGGAAGCTGTTTATTTTAAGTTATGGTTACAGGCTTTCTTATCCACAGAACATTTCTAGACATTCAAAATTAAGGCTAAAACATATTTTTTTCAATTTGCTCTAGTTATGTCAAAACACTGCAAAGACTCATACGTATTTATTGTGCAACGTGAGTGATAGTTTTGCACTTACAATGCCTGAACAATTTCTCATGGAAATTTTCCCTGGACCTGAATAATAGTTTTTGGTTTAACTGATAGCAAATGTGATCAGCTGAAGATGTGCCTATTGTATATCCTCCAAGTTTTTTAATCTTCAGGAGTGAAGACATAAACAAGATACTGGTTATTTTTTTTATATTGCTGGAGATGATGGGAAATGTTAACATTTTCTAAAAATGTTCCTCCGTTTTATTTTTACCTAGCCTCAAAAAATTACTTAGATTCAAATCAGTAGTAAAGAAATTTGAAGGAAGTTCCAGCTCAGTAGCTTCATTTTTAAATACACATTCTTCCTCTTTTGAGTGGCAGACAAAAAGTAGAATTATTTTGTAAACTGCCCCACTTCCTTTGTTTACCAAGACAAATCTTTTTGCATAGTACTAAGTATAAAAACCTGTCACATTCAGCAAATTCCTTTAAAACTTTTACATGCAATAAAGAAGACCTGAGGTACTGAGACACACAGACGCTTGACTTGTTACACGAAGGTTAGGGGTCATTGTAGCTCCTGGTACCCCACCTGCAACACAATATGGATCTAGAGATGGTAAATGAAGATCTTTTATTTTCTTATTTTGCAATGTATGAATCTGCTCCCTTGTCCACCTCATTCTGTTTTTGGTTTCATCTGAAGGTTGTGTATCAGTGTATAGGCCCTGATACCCGTACCATCATACTTGCATTTGTTTGAATGCATCTCTTGGGTTTGTCTTGAATTATACAGTATATAATGAAAAAAAATGTAAAATTGAGTCTTATGCAGTAATATACATAAATAACGCTTTCATGTTTATTATTGTAAACCACCCTTAGATCTTTGAAGCCAAATGCATAGAATATGTTCACGTACATTTATCAAACAGTTCCTGGAACACGATTTTCTGAACTTCTTAGTGAACTACAGAATTTATCTTAAGGAGTAACGAATTGTTTAGAGAAATTATGTGATACAGTAGATTCTTCTATTTTTCTTTTACAAACTACAGTATATGAACAACTTGTAACACACCCTCACATACTATTTTCAGCTTTTACTTACACCATGGTTTCTCTGTTTTTACCTTCGTTGGTTTCCTTTGAAAACCACATCTGCTTTTGCTTGAAAAGGAAGGGACACAATGTCTTTTATGTCTTTAGCTGCAAAGCTTGTGTCAGACATGCTGTTGGAAACAAACCGTATATTTATAATCAGAATAATGAAACCTTCAATGAAAGTGTTTTATTGGTCTTTAATGTTTTTGAATTCATATTAAAAATAAAAGAGTCAATACTTGTCATTATTTTTGTTAAAATCCATGCTAAGAAAATTTAAAACTTGACTGACACTACTATTGAAAAAAACTGCATTAAACTAGATTGTTCTAGTCTAGACTAGATTGTTCTAGAATATCTTTCTGAAGATTACAAAATCGCTTACATTTTATTTGTATGTTTATTTATATTTCTATATATTAATACTACTATACTATGTAAAAAGTCTGCTTCACAAAAACATATTCGTCAAAGCTAATAGATCCTAAGATTTCAGAGAGACAGAAATTACTGGCTATTATTGATTGATTCCAGTCTAATACACTGGAGGAGCTAATGGAAACCCCACAAAACCTTCTTTTGCCAGTCCAGTCCATTGGATTTTCCGGTCTAATGAACTCAACTGAACAAACTGATATTCTTTTATACAGCCCCTGAGAAATCGCACAATTTTGTGTACTGGAGAAACGTCACATAAAAATAGACTTAAGGTTATTTTGGCGACCTCTAGCTGCAGCGCTATGGTCACTACATGCCTCTGACTTACACGTAGTCACACTGCCACGCACACTTTTAGAAGTACCATAGTCAGACCTCGTACTCATATCATATACGGTATATTGCACTCTCAGGTGTCATATATTCCTATACTGTATGACACCTGATGTGAGCTTCACAACAGGAATGTTGTGTTTCCTTTCTTTTCTTTCAGCATGGAATAAACCTTTACCTGTTCCTTTGCATGCTGAAGCAGCTACCTACTCTAATGTTTCATATTCAAATCTTCACTAACATATTTAACTAAAAGTAAAATTACCACCACGGGTAACTCTGAGTGTTGTACAATGCCTAAGCAAGCATTCTTTTTTTTGCATTGTGTGCTGTTTTCTTCAGTCAAAACTTTTTATGGCAACTGGTATTTCAAGTCAAATTATTATTAATAAATGTTTTTTTTAGTTTCCTATTACATCTCCTGGGTGTGAATCAGAACTGTCTTTTGCAATAAATTATTGTTTAAAATACATGTGCCAACTTGAGTCCCAGGTTGTGTTTTCAATAAAAGATGTCAGAAATGTGCCCTTTTCATTAAAATCCAATAATATATGTAAACATTTGTAGACGTATTGAGATAAATGGAAATCAGGGCAGCAACAACTTGCTGAGGGAGATTTTCAGTTCCGAGATTCAAGTAATTTGCTGACTTTAGTATGGAAGGTACTATTCTTTGCCCCACAGCCACAGAGATATTTTTTAAAATTGTATAACAGCAATCTGATATAATTATGAGCTGTCTTTTGTTAACATACCTTACACTGAATAATTCGATTATGCATTTTTATATATATGACACACATTCACAAGGTATTTTGTCACATAGGGGGAAAGGGTGTAGCTTCCTTTCCCAGTGAAATACTGGCCACAAGTTTAAACCTTCCAATTTCCTGGTTTCCACACTTTCAACAATAGCGTACACTTTCCAACATTTGAAGCAGCTAAAAACACAGTAATGTGGTTTATCTCCAGGTCCCGTGGCTGCAGTGCTGACTTTATTGTAGCTTTCTTTGATCCTGAGATGCTTTGATTTAGTTTTCTATTCCCATTGTTGCTAAACATATCATTGGAATTTATGGCTTTGCTCTTGACAGGACTCATCTTCCCTTAGCTTCAATTTAGGCATGGGTATGGTCCCGAAGGAGGACTTACAATGAAATGTAGATCAAATATAGTAGTATTTGAAGACTTATTTTTCCTTTTTTCAGCCATTATAGTGACCCCTGTCCAACTTCAACAAGTGTTCTTCCACAATGTGGTATGGACATTCTTTAACAGTCATCTTAAAGTTTTGTTTTTTCCATTTATGCACACAAGCAAACGATGAATTGGCCATTCCGTATCAAAATCCTACTCACATTATCACCCCACTAATCTCTGACTGGATCACAGAGCTTCAGTGACAAAATGAAGACAAAAAGTGCCTTTGGAACTGGCACATTACTGCCACCCTGTGTTTCATAGATTGAACAGGTTGCATTCAACAACAGCAGTGGTTGGCAAGGTAGGAGACAAGCAGGCTAAACAATGTTGCGACAGCCTCTACAAGTGTGACATTGCACTGTATTCTCTATAAAAACATTTCTTATAAGTGAAGTCAGGACTGGCACTGATTAGAAATGTAAGTTCATACACCATCCCAGATTAAATAAAAGACTGGAGACAGGCAACATGAACACAGAATTTTCAGCTTTTCCAGACTATAGACGTTCCTGGAATTTTAGCAAAGAGGAAAGAAAATTGATTCCTATCAAAAATGCCTCTAGAGGACAAGCACTTTGTTTTTTTTTAAATGTCTCAAGCTGTAATAGCGAGTCAATCTTCTCCTGCCTAGATAAAGCACTTCCTCTTAATAATTCCCCACAACATCACAGTTGTGAATTTTACATATGTGATATTTTGTTAGCAGAAGCTTCTATCCAGTGTGCATTGTATGTGACATCTGTCAAGGGTAAGTACAAGGAATAATAATTTACATTTCAACATAGTACATTAATAAAATTACAACATGTCTAGTACAAGCTGGAAAAGCAATGAACACATTGTGCTTCATGAATTTAAATAGTTATATTAAATAGTTATTTATATATAATGCAGTTAGTGTGGATACAAAATAGAATTACAAAATGAAAACAGCGCAACGTAGTTTATTGTGAATAAGGACAATAAACATGATCACCTTGTCAGTTATAACCCTTAGTGCAATGCTGTACAGTAATGAACAGATATGAACAGTAGGCACTGAGAGTCCATGCTACATGTGTTGTCTAAACAATCTTTGGTAGCCATAGGTATGAAAAGAGTTTGATAAGAAATTCAGTTTACATTTTAACAAAATCCCACAAGTATGATAAATGTTACAAAATTTCTTAATTTTCTTTTCCTAACATTTCATTTCTGGAATGTGACTTTTATAAGGAAAGTGCCTACTATCACTGTTCCTGGTGAGAAAATATGTCAGACATTTAAATTGCTTTACAGTTCTTAAGTTTGAAAACCTTTCATTTCACAATGGTCTGCCTTGTTAAACAGAGAAGCTGAAATTAAAATGACACCAGTTTACTTAAATTGGACCTGATGGAAGGATATTATGTTATCCTTATCATCAGATATACAGCATACATACAGTATACTGTATAGAATGTCTACACATTTTTTCCAAAGTAACACCGATTGTGGCCTAACAGCTTGAAATCAAGACACATTAGATCAGAAATAATGTAATCTTTATTTACAAATTGTAACACACAGCCTCCTAGTGAAAAACACATTCTTAAAGAACTTGAGAATTCTCAGAGAAAAGAATTCTCAAACATTCTGAAAAGTAATTCCAAATGAAAACCTAGAGAAATGGGCTGGAATTACAACACCTTGATTGATGTGCAATTTGTCATAAAATGGTATCAAAGATACACACTGCCTTGCTAAAGTACAAACCACCTTCCAAATATGTCCCATTTTGTTGCATACTGTAAATGTTTTTAAATGTCAGGAGTACTTTTATGGGTGAGAAAGATGTCAGAAAAAACTGTGGTGCAGTGTGGTTTAGTTCTCAACCACTCATTATCATATAGATTCTATATGAATATAGAATTCTGTCATCTATTAATCACAGATAAACAGTTGCTTCTGCTATGTTAAGTTTTCTAAGAAAAAAAGAATCAATTCATCAAATTCAAGAGACAGACACATGGTGCTACTGTTGGTAGGACTACACCTTCAATGGGGTGCCACCCCATATGGAAAAGAACACAATTACAAAAATAATTATCAAGGCAAATATCAAACATTCTTTAGAGACTATAAAATTGCTTTTAATTTCAACTTAGTTTTAGAACCTACTTTCTTTTTTGTTAACAAAAATGATTATAATGATTGACTGGCAGTAAGCTTTAGGGACAAAAGAAAATATTAAAATACACTTCTACTGTACAGTACTTTTTTCTTATAACTCTGAACCCATATTGTATCAGATTAATGTAAAAAAGTCACCTGTCAGCCACAGATTTACTTATGAGATACGACTACATGTTCCCTATGCATGTGTGACCTGTACAACTGGTCCTTCACTGGAATTTGATTATTACCCTGAGGCATCTCCTGAGACAGAGGTGGAGCTCGTCACGTTATCAGTTATTTAGTGTGGATACAACCATCTCACACAATCCATCCCTCCTCGATTTCTGTTTTCTTATCTTTCATGACTGAAAAATGGCTTAACCTTTGAAGGCTTCATACTGTATCCCAACATGTCCTTTGATCAACTGCATGATGCTGAACTACTGTAGCTTCAGTTTGTACAGGTTGCCGCTCTAGGGATTGTGGGAGTTTGGAAAAAAAACTAATTAGCTATGCTGTCAAAGCTCATACGCCCAGTTTCTGGGATGAGCGAAGACCTTTCCCTGTCAATATTCAATCATGGTCACTCACGGGCTCAGAGCCAGACAGCACCCCTCCAGAGACAGTGTCAAATTCACCTACAGTATGCCAAAACACCAGGATTCCTTCTTAGGGAGAAGTCCATGCTGTCTAAAATTCAAAGGGTTGACTTCACCTCCTGTAACAGGGTCTCACTCAGTGAGCCCTGTTTCACTTTTGTCAAGAAACTGCTGGATAAGAGCAAGTAACTACCAAATGGGCGAGATGGGTCAAACAGTCTCCTCTTATTTGTAACTGTTTTATGTAACTTTTCCTACTGTATATGCTTACTTCCTTAGTACAAACAGTATGATAATAGATTTCTGAGAAATGGCACAGCCCTCACCAAATCTACCACTGAAACCTCCCCATTGGCTGATGACAACCTTCTTAAAGTCTGCAAATAAAATATTTAGATGGATCAAAAGAAAAACTCTCATGCCAGGTGCTCGGCATGGACATGTGTCCATAATGTTTAGATCTTGTTTGCCAAAACATGGCTGAGAGATGCAAATACTGTTGAAAATTGGCTTAAATGCAGCCAGATTTTAAAAGACAAAAAAAAGATTGCCTGTGCAGGACCACAGCCCACAAAATCCTGTTATTTATCACTGATTATAAGCCCACACAGACTTGATAAGAGCAGTAGAGAGAATGTTTTTTTTTTAAACTGTCTCTCTCCTTGTACAGGAATACAATAGATATGATAGGAAAATTAAACAGATTTTAACTTTGTAACCAAACTAGCATAATTACAATGGTGCCCACCCAAGGAATAGTTTTAGGTACATAAGTTTTACTTTTAGGAAAATAAGTCTGAAGAACCCAAGCCTCAATTTGAGTTCATCACTATAAGCAGAGTAATTTAAAAAATTAAGACATCCCTCAGTGTGATCAAATCCTGTGTTTCCTTGCTTGTGCTGCAACTCATACCTCACTGAAGACAAAGATTTATTTATGAGATTTGCCACCTTTTCAAGAAAGAATTATCCACCCTTCTAATTTGACATAAATTGTAAGGCACATCAGAGTAGATTGACAGCAATACGAATAAAATGGTTAAAGTTCGAGGGAAATGAATTCAGTGAAAACAAAAGCAGAAAGACTGACTGAGTCTTTAAATGAAGCTGACAGGATGTAATCTGCTGCCACATTCCGAAGTCAAAGTTTCAGGAGAGAAGCTGCAGGTTAGGAACAGAGTCTTTTTTTGTTCAGTAATTAAAACATTTTATTTTTTAATCTTTGCCATTTTCCCTACCAGAAGTGACTTAGAATTCAGGTACGTAGGATAAAAAATGAGCTAAAAACCATTCAGATATGTAGGTAAAAGTTCAGAACTAACACTGAAATTTTACCAGGTGTTTTATTCATGGGGATAGGATGCAGGAGTACCACAACTTCCATAAATGTTTTATGGACCATTCCAAATCACCTGTTTTTTTTACAGTTAAGAACATTGTCTAACTAACAATTAGGTTGTTGATTAATTTGTTCAATTCAATTAACTTTGGGCATTGCAGGCTAGGGGGTTTTCCGCTATTTTGTTTTAAATAATCACTAAATTACTTGACAAAACTGATCACAGTTACATTTTGCCAGGTGTTTAGAAATTGCTGATTTAATAGTGACCTAAAAACCAGAACCCAGGAACAAAGTGGGTGACACCTGATTTACATACTGTATTTCTCTTTGACCATCAGACGAGATAAAATTATTGTCTGTTACTCTTTTTAATGTGTACATCGACTTTTCTTATTGGCACTGGTACTTATTGGTACCGTAATGTTGGATGACTGTCGAAATTTACATGAAGCATTACTGAGTAAAAATACAGAATATAGGAAAGACAATTAATAGAGATGAAATCTGGATATGGGTAACATATTTTAACCCAGTATTCAAGTATGGAAACAGAAGACACAGACGTTATCCTTTAAACATTTTGGAAGTACATAACCTCACCTAGTGGAAATGTCTAATTGATGCAATTTAGAACTTAATAGTTTTGTTATTTAAAATGCATATTTAAAAAAGTAAAATGTGGAATCTTTCATTTTCTATGATTTGGTGACATAATAAGAAACCTTCACACTCCTACATTTACATGAGGAGCACTTTGAAACATCTTCTATTAAATTGTTGCAGTGTTAGACCTTAACCTTACTCTGGACATCAATGCAACACTACCTTTTGGCCATAGCTTAACAGAGCATTGATACTATAATTTTACAGTATGTTAGTTTTGTACAGTTCCATATATAGTGTCCTCCAAAAGTATCTAGACAAGCAAAGTCAAAAATTTGCTTCATAATTGCTTTAGAATTTACCATCTTTCAGAGTTTGTTCGGAGGTACAATGACAATCGTGGAGTTTTGTAACAAAGTTTTCTGAATACAAGCCCATGCAAATCATTACTAAAGAAATTGAAAAATGGGACAATAACTGCAGATCCTCCAAAGAGTACTGCCTCATCTGTGAAGCATGTTGAAGGTAATGTCATGGCCTGAGTATGACTGGCTACTCATTTTTATTGATTATGTATGAATTTTGAAGTTTAAATAAGCCTTTTGTCTGCTTATGCAGAGGAAGCTGTTCAAGTAGGTAGCTGCGTCAGAATGTGTAGGCTCCAAAGGAGCAAGTAAAGGTTTATTCCAGGCTGAAAAGAGAAGAAAAGAAACACAATGTGTCGGCTGTGGAGCCTTCTTTGGGTGTGAGAAAGAGAGGAAAGTCAGCAGCTGATAAAGCATGGGAGAACAAAAACCGTGAAGTGAGAGGAGTGAGAGGAGGTGGGAGCAGGGAGGAGGCAGAGTGGGCACTCGGGTAGTGCGAAGTCAAGTGGTGAAGAGAGGTGTGAAATTGAAAAGAAAGGATTAGAAGGAAACAAGTCTGTTGTTGAGAGAAGGGGGAAGTTGTGATCCTAGTTTCAGGACAATCTTGATTTCGGATGTCTTTCTGCTATAGGAATTGAGAAACCCTTCTTTGAGAACGCAGACAGAGAGATCAGTGTGATCAAGGCTGTTAGAGGTGAAATGAGAAACAATAGGCTTGGAGAAATCTTTAATCTTCACAGCCCTTACATGTTCTCTGAAGCGGTCTCCGAGTCTCCTTTCTGTTTCCCCAGTGTAGATGGCTGGGTATTTTCTGCAAGAGATACAGTAAATAAGGTTGCTGGAGGTACAGTACAAGATGCCATCTGGGTGATCCGGAATTTGCCTGAGGGGTCTTGAATGAGTGTGGTGTTAGATATACAGTATACTTGAAGGTGATACAGCGAGCGCTGTTGCAGGGGAAAGTGCCTGGTGTGGATGGTTGCTGAAGGTGGTCAAGGGAGCTGTGAACAAGAAGGTTACGAAGATTAGGTTGTCGGTGATATGAGCTAAATCTTTTTCTAGATCTCTTTGTCATTCCTTCCCCTCCTCCCTTGGCCACTTGCCCCCTTCACTAACTAAACCAGCATTCCGTCTCTTTACAGTGATCTGTTCTGGCCGCCCCATCATCTCATATACTTTAGCCAACCACCTTGTGTGGGAATGGAATAAACCTTTATTTGTTCCTTGTTCAGACGAAAATGCTTCTTGGGAGTTTTAAAACATTTCTAGAGAAAAACTTAAAGTAGTTACAGCAATTCATTTCAAATGATTTCAGAAAGAGGTTGGTGAGCTCAACAGTCACGACTTCAGGTTGTTATTGCCTGAGGGACTCTGACTTTTGCACTTTGAAATTGACTGTTGGAAGTTTAGTGAATTTTACAAGTATGTCACAATACCTATGGTCATTTGAAATTATTGGGTTGAAGAAAGTATACCTTTGTTCTACTATGATGGAATGTACATGCAATATTTACTCAAAAATCAAATGTATATTGTACTTCATGTTAATCTCATGATCACAAATGCAGTTTAAACAGAAGTTCCACAGGAAATATCCAGTCTTCTACTTACAGTATGTATATATCTCTCCTTCTTGACTTTCGCTTGCACATCTCTCTCGCACACCTGCCACCACACTATGTCCACCATTGCAGCAGCTCCCTGGTTCATTCCTAGCAAAAAGTAATGGAGGGTTGTGGAGGCTCAGTCAGCGTCTTTACAGTCAGGCTACAATTCTCTCAGATAAGAGTAAAATAAAAATTTCAGTTTTAACTCTGTTGTCCAAATCCTTCCCACTTTAGAGATATTAAGTTAACTCCCACTATTGAGAGTTTTCTTTCTAGCGATAGCAGAAGCTTCTCATTTATATCTTTGTTTTGAAACTGAAAAGACATTACATGTATGGTTGCTAAAAACATGAGATGACTCATTGAGCCACAATTGTTTTTAATTGAGACTTTTTAGCTGAACAGTTTTTCTGTTCAAAAACAAAGGAGTATTGTTGTAAAAAATTATCTAGATGCTTGACCGAAATAGGGTTTTTTTTGTTGATAATTCTAGGTACTGTTATCTATTTTTCATTTTTACTGGAATTTGAAAGTACAGGTTTCAAAGAAATAAAGGAGATATGCTTAAAGATCAAATCGATTTTTCTGCCTCAAATCTTATCTGTACATTTGGTGGATGCTGCACATTGGTGGTGGTGGAGGGGAGTCCCCATTACCTGTAAAGCACTTTGAGTGGAGTGTCCAGAAAAACACTATACAGTATAAGTGTAAGCAATTATTATTATTATTATTATTATTATTATTACACTTCAAAGAACATAGTGTCACTTAGAAATGTGAACAACAGTTATTACCAGTTTTTACTTTTTACTTTCATGAAACTGAAAAAAGTAAAGTGTCACTACCTTACTTTCATTCTTTAACAATGGGCACAAGGTGAGATCACCTTGGACAGGACAACAGTTCCTCACAGGGTACACACACACAGACACATTCACACCAGGGCCAATTTCCTAGAAGCCAATTAGCCTACCAGTAGTCTTTGGACTGCGGGAGGATTCTGGAACACCCAGAAGAAACCCACACAGGGAGGAAACACAGGGAAAACAAACTCCATAGCACCCCAGCTCCAGAATTGAGCCTAGGGCTCCAGTGCTGCAAGGTCAGTGCTGCAAAGCAATGCTAAGCACTGTGCCATCACGTCACCTAAGACAGGATAAACTGCAAGGAAAAAAAATAACAATAAAATGTTTTTAAAATAACATATGGGACAAAGATGTTTATTTTACAAAAGTCAATAATTTAAATATATATTTTTAAACGTCAGCTTTTGATTTCTCTTTGCATTTTTTTGCCAACCTTTAGCTTATTTCACCCATAAAAGTATTCAGTTTTAAGCATCGAAGGTTTGACTTAACCTCACTTTAAATAATTGGAAGGGGTGCCCTTGGTATAATCCACCACTGTCACCCATAAACCCCAGAACACCCTAATTAGCTAACCTCTTATACTGAAATGCGGTGCTTTAATAGAATGTGAGTTAATGGAAATAACTGTGATCTCATTACTTGGTGATACCCATTTTTACTGTTTGGTGACTTGCAGAGCAATATCTTTGTTTCTGCCAAAACAATGCATGCTATGCAGTGCTTTTGGAATTTGACTTGAAGGAAGCAGTGTGTAAAACAATATTCATTTCCAATAAAATAAAGTTATACCAGATGTTTCCTAAGGTAATGTAAGGTAAGGTAATGTTTGTTCAGTATCCATGTGCTTCCTCTGGGTCAGATTTCCACTAGTATGGTTTTTCACTGTTAAGCAAGCGATATTCAAATATATATGCAAACTACTCTTGGCACTTACTCAGCTGTTTCCTCCATGACACTCTGCTTGAGCAAAGCTAAGAATTGCACCATAAAATAAAAGCCTGAAAAGTACAAGATTGATTCCTCATACTAGCTTCATAAATGGGAAAATTTTGAATTCATAATTCATTAGACAGAGTTCATATTCAACTAAACCTATCTGAATAAAGTAATAGTATTATTTTTAATTTTCTATTTAAAAAATGAAAAAAAAATGTTCTCTTCTTTTAAGAACATTTAACATAATAATACTGTTTGCAATCACTCTTGTAAAAGCAGATAGACTTTTACATGCTTTAGGCAACCTAAATTCTAATAAAAAACTAAATCTTATTATCATATAACTCCCATCTTGGTTTCTTGGGACCTGAAATGATTTGTGTTGTGCTGGTGGAGGGAACTCAGGATGCAGCATTTAGGAAACATGGATATCAGTATTTCTAACGGAGCTTTCACTTGTATCGGGGAAACAGTTTGGGGAAAATGTCAGCTTGGCTCAAAATATTGCTCTTCCCCGCAACCATCTTATGTCATGGCTTGGTGTTAAATTTAAATTCTTTAAGTTTGCATTCTTTAAAATGTGCTTTAGAGATGTAAATGTAAAAATGGATATGTGCCATTTTGTGTGCATGTATGGAACCATCTATTACACATTTAAATCACTAGTTTTCCTTTTTTGTACAATCCTCTTCCCTCTTTTGACATTCCATGGATTTCATAAGCAATTATTAAATGTCCAACTTTAAGTCTTCCGTTTCCATTGGTCGGATATAAAACCTCTGTGAAACAAAAAATCTGTTTTGTTGTCAATTTTTAAAGTTCCTTTTTATCTGTCTTGCTATGAAAGCTACCGACATAAAACAAAAAAGATATTAATCTAATGAGAAGACAAGTCAGAAACAGTTTGCAAAGCACATACTTAAGTACTGCTAACCTCTATATCTGATCATCAATTCTGATACTATTTCTGAGCCTTTAGTTCAGTTTTCACCCTTTGTTTAGCAAAGCTCTTAAGGTTAGATTTTCAAAAACAGTTATTTTTGCTAAATGAAATTCTGAAAATGTTTTTTTGTTTCTGATTAGAATTTCAAGTAAAGTCAAGAGATTATCTCCATTTTGTTCATAATAGATTGTGAATTCTCCTGCAGCACTCTTTCGAATAGCAGGGCGTATTGGCATTGATGTCAATACAATGTAAGCTAATGTTATCTAAGAAATTTGGGAAAAGACTGGGCATCAGCAACAAAGCTTCACTACTTGTTATTCCACCACTTACAAAACTTCTGTTGCTGCTTATAATCAGTACTAAAAACATATTCTCTTGTTTTCAGAATCTCATCTCCCTTATGTATCTTTACCTTCACTCTTGTGTCTCTTTTCTTTTCAGCATGGACAAATCCTATACCTGTTCCTTTGTAGTATCTCACCGTGATTGCAACTTCTCACAAACTTCTAGTTACAAGTCCAGAACCCTACCCACTGCTCCACAGTGCTTTCCTACCTTGAAGAAACATTAGTACAATTCAAGTGAGTGAGGATTGATATTTCATTACCAACACTGCAAGCTTGCTGGAATCTGGCACATTCTGTGGTCAAGGTGGCTGATATAGCAAGCCAAGTACAACCTGGATAATCCAAGTCCACACAACCCAGATGGTTCTAAACCATTTGTGAACTGGAAATGTACTGTAAGTTGCAGTGTGTAAAGGACATTGCACAGCCTTCACAAGGCAACAGCTGAACTATAGAGCTTAGCACTCCAATGGAGTCTTCTGTGGTAAGGATTCTCAAAAGTCCACTGTGTTTGTACTTTTTGTATCATTAAAGGCTAATTACTATGAAACTTGAGGCCCTGCCATTTTTAAAATTTAGTCAAACTATACAATAACGAAATTAAATCTTGTGCATTTAATCTCGTGCATTGAAATCTGAGCTGGTGCTCATGAATACTTCAGATATTAGGCAACTGAGTGGTATAGTGCTCTTCATTCAGAGCACTGTAGCAAAGTTTGCAAGTTTAATGGTGCTAGTCATAGGAATCCAAGGGGTTTTTGTAATATAACAAATAGCCTGCCGAGTCATCTGTATGTTCACACTGCTTAGAGTTTCAGTGTAAACATATTATGGACATGTCCAAAGATTAAATTTGCTTTCTGTAATGTGACCTTTGGCCACAAAATCTGAGTTTCCTTGGTTTTATAAAAGTAATAGCCCTCTGTTTCACTATGTTCCTAAATGCACTGTCAGTAAAGCAATGCTTTTCAGTTACTCGGGCCCTAAGTTCTCAAATCTATAAATGTGAACTCCAGAATAAGTACTTCCTTGTTGAAATGAATCATTTACAGTGGTTTGGTTGGATCCTAATGAATGTGACAGATGGATAAATGTTTTTAGAGGTTATTTGGTGAAACTCACCCATCTGAGAGAATGGCAGTATGACTGTAAGGATGAGGCTGACTGAATAACTGTTTTGGTTTCACAAGGAACGAGCCATGGAGTTGCTTCAAGGGTTTAGTTGGGGTGGTGGGTGGTATTGCGAGAGAGATATGCAAAGGTAAGTCCTGGGTGCATGATTATATATGCAAGCGAGATGTGGATCTAATTTTCCTCCTGAACATCTGCCGCAAACTGTTTTTATCAGAGCACTTCTTCAGAAATTATTAAGTCTCATTTACTTAAATTCTGCAGCATGATGTCTCTTAGGTGGAACATTTCTTACCATTAAATTGTCTGCTTGTCAAAGTTGTAAATTAAAGTATTTCCTAATGGCTAGCAGCCCTAATTTATTTGATAAACGGATACAACTACAGTATTTCACCATATTTACCATAACTTTTAGCAATACTTCTGTAATTGAATTTGGTTTGTATGAGCTGGTGGTTATCTCATGTCCCAACAGCCACCTGAGGTTGTGTTCCAGGGGTCTTGAGAGAAGGTTGATTTATGCACTAGGTGTTTACAGTTGTTAATACTAGTTTACATTTTCTACAAGTTCTGTATTTAAATTGAGTGTTTCAATTTTGATTCTGAAGCCTGTTGACTTTGCCAATCTTTTAGGGCTTTGAATACTCAAGTCAGATCTCATTATAGTACTGTATGTGTTGTTCATTATGCAAAAATGCAGTCCTTTAGCCTATTAGTATAGAGCTGTCAATGAAGCCTGGCAATGTGTGCTCGCCTGTGGACCAGCTACAGAGCAGTGATATTTTTACTGGAAAGTGGTACTAGGATTGTATACACTGTTCTAAATGACATCTTACAAGTGCATTTTAGAGTTTTTACTCAGCATCCATTTATTCTCCAGCTTTACTGTGGTATTCAGTATATCCTAACATTCGTGTCCACATTGTGTAGAAGATGTAAATATTGTCAGCATTATCACCCAAATCCTTTTCATAATTCCTCAGCATTTCCCACCTTAAATACATTTTAAATGTCTTCTATGTCCATGTAACACTTTATACTTGTATATATTAAATGTCATCTGCTTGTCCAAGTGTTTTGAAACAAATACCAGGTATTTGGTAGAGCAAGGTATTTACTGGAGAAAATTCACCAGCATGTAATCTGGTATTTGAACCTCTGACTCTCCAATCAGAAATCCTTATGCCCTTTATGTTATGTCTTTTACTTATTTATTTGTATCACTGTTCATTGACAAAGTTTAGGTTTTCCTGAAATGCACTTGTTGGATCATTACTAAAACACAAAGTAAGGTTCATAACCATGCAATGTTCTTTAGGTTTTATTAAAATGAAAAAAAAAAGTTTTGATGGGTTTTCTGACACTGTTGTAAATTCTGAACAGCTCAAAAGTTTTAAACTATACAATTATTATTATACTATTATACTATATTTTGTTATGGAGAGCCAAGAGCTGCAAAGCCATTAAAGCATTTTTTATGAGAAAGTGATTAATTATACTGGAAGGTTTTGTATCTTTCTTGTCCTGAGGGTTAAGTTAAGCAGAAGAGCTAATTATAATCACATACAGCCATATATCACAAATGTGGTAAGCTATTAAATGCTGTTGAACACTATTAAATGCTGTTAAACACATGAACTTTAGCTATTGTATATTATCAGAGATATTCTGTATCTGGCTGGAAGTTCCCAATGTAATCAGCAGGATTTTATCTCTATGTAGGTGAATAGAGGAAGTGACAGGAGGAAAAAAAGCTTTACATGCTAAAGCCTTTAAAAGAAGGCTCTTTAAAAGTAGACTGAGAGTTCTTCAGCCTGTAGACTGTTGCAATGGTGATAAGGATGAGATAATGTCAGCTATGTGAGCATCATGTTTCAGCTGCATCTGTTGTTGATATTCATGTTACAGCAAGTGGGAACAGGGAGTGGTAAGAGTGGTTTTCAGCATTACCTTTAATTGTTGTGTACTTTCAAAAGCTTTAAAAGAACTTAACGGATTCTGAAACAGGATTATCTGTGTGAATTATTTGAGGGTGCCTCGTTATTTTAGGGTGTGTTGTAGTCAATATAATTAGACCCTCTCTGAGAGAAAGTACAAAAAACACAATTGTGTGAATCAGCAGGATTAAAATCTCACAGAATTTTAAGTAATGTAGCATACTTGCACAAATTTCACGGAACTGAAAATAGTATTTTCTATAATGTTTCTGAGTTTCACGTCTCTAAGTCAACAAACAGTTTAAAGTAAATCTTAAAAGTCAATGCACTGTATTAAAAACACAAGGACATAAGAAAGTTTACAAACAAGAGGAGGCTATTCAGCCCATTTGGTAGTTACAGTTCTAGTCAATGTCTTTGAGGATTTTTAATATTTGTATCGGGTCCAGGTAGTCTTCTCTGTTCAACTAAAAAGGTTCAGTTTCTTCATTTTTTCAGTGCAGGACATTCTCTTAAGTCCTAGAATGTAATTTTGTTACAGAACTGTTAAAAGATTGTTAGCAATGTTTGCAATATAATTCAGTATAGTGTGTTCCATACTGTAGTGTGTTATAATAATAAAAAATATTTATTGATTAATAGTATAAGGTTGAGTTTTGCAGCACATTAGCCGTTGGCTTAAGACCTACAGAAGATGTTTCTCCTTTAGTAGCAGAGTAAAGCAGGATTTCAGATTTCACTTATTTGACTGTCAGGGGTGGCACAGTGGTGCTCAGGATTCACCACCAAAGCTTCAGACTTGGGGTGCTACCTGGGTGAGCTATTGAGTTTGTACTGTATATTCTCCCTGTGTTCTCGTGAGTTTCCTTTTGGTGCTCTGGTTTCCTTGTCCAAAAAAACATACCGGTAGGTTAATAAGCTTGTAGGAAAACTGGCCCTACTGTAGGTGTTTGCATCTGTGTGTCTGCCCTGTCCTGTCCAGGGTGTGCTCTGCTTTGTGCCCATTGTTTGCCTGGTCCAGGCACAGACACACTCACACCAGAGCCAATTTTCCCAGAAGACAACTGACCTACCAGCATGTCTCTGGACTTTGGAAGGAAAGTGGAGCAGCCAGAGAAACTCCACACGAATGCGCAGAGAAAATACAAACTCCATGCAGGTACTGTAGTACGCCAGGAATCGAACCCAGGGTAGTTTCTGTTTTTGATGGGGGTTCCTTATTTGGATTTGTCATTTTCCCCTGACCTCCACTTTTTTTTGTGTGTTGCATTTGTGTCTATCCTGTCTTCACGTAACCACAAATGAAGAAAAGGTAAAACTCCTACCAGGTTTTGCTATGCATAGAGACCTATATGTTATCATTCAGATTTGCCTAAAGACATGACATCATTAGGAGTTGTTTCCCTTCGCAAGAAATGGAAGAAAAATCCTTTTAATAAAATACTGCTTGAGTCAGCCCCCAAATGCCCTTTGCTTTGAGATCCGTCTTATAGCTGGCTATCAATGTAAACCTTTGTGGCTTATCTGTTCAACCATCAGAACGCTTTTCATTGAGTCACATTTCATGCTCACAAAAAGCACACCCCTGATTAGATCAGAACACGGTATTTCCTCTGGAAATTACTATGTAGATGATCTTGGTGGTTTTCCTCTGTCATGAAGCTCAAATTTGCCACTAAAAATTTTGTCACTTTCTTTTTTGACACTTTGTTTTTTTAATTCTACCATGAATCTTTTTTGTGTAAATACATTTGCAAACACCACAATAATGTGTCTATGTGGTCTTTGAAAACAATAATGCTAAGAATAATAATAAAACTAATAATAATAATTAATAATAAAATACTGACTGCAGACACATCCAGATCCACAAAAAAGTGCTACCACAACAATTAAAAAATGACCACATACTTGCATGACAGATACGATATACAAACTCTCAATGTTCATTTAAGAATTTTACAGTCAGAGGAAAAAATCATACATAATAATACGTCAATTTGGGAATAAATCTCTGGTGAATGCATACAGTACATTTATATATTACCCTATATACATTCTTTCATTTGTTTTTGGAAGGATTTTATGTACACTTCAAATAGTGATAACATAATTCTGTAACTAGGACATTAAATACAGTTGAAGTTATCTCGAACATTATACAATTATCTAAAGGTTTCTCATAACTCATGGCCTACAGTAATTTACCATGTGTGTTTTCAGGCCCTTGACTCAGACTGGCATACAATTTATATGAAATTTGGTATGGAAACTTCACTAAATACATCAAAGCAGGTGTGACAGGTTTTAGTTTAAAGAAGAATTAAAAAACATTTTACTGGAGGCTGTAGTGAACTATGTATTTTTATAACAAAATGTAAAAAATACTGTTCCTGCCTTGTGGTTACTATTTAACCAACTTATAGTGCCTTACAAAAGTACTCAAAGCCTTCAAATTATCCTCAATTTTAGAGAGTTACAAAATAATGCATCCACATTTTTAAAATATTTTATTTTACAATGTAATGCTTAAACTGAAGACTGCTAAGGATGACATAAGCTACAGACAATTTCAACACAAAAACTAAAGAGAAAAACAGAAGTGCTGTATGTTGATTACTAAAGTACCCAGACCTGTGAACTCAGAATTTTTGAAAGCTGAAAAGCACCTTTATTATTATGTCTTTTTCCCATTTATCCTGGCTGATTTGCTCAGGTTCTCTTGATGGTTCTTGAGGATTGCTTATGGACAGTAGTTTTCATGTCTTTCCGCAGATTTGACTGACTCCTCAAGGACATTTACTTTCTCATTCTTAACATGCCGTAGTGCTACCACCACCATGCTTGACGATAGGGGTGGCATTGACTGAGCAATGCACTATGTTGGATTTATGGCAGATGTTAACATTCGCATTTGGACCAAAACATGAAATTAATTTGAGTTTGCAACAGCAAGGGATTTTAATACCTATGCAGTCCTTATTTGTCTTTCATCTTATCAGTTTGTTTCTTTCTTTTTGTTTCCTGCTATGAACATGTGGAGTAGATTGGATGTTTATAACACAGATAGGTGACTCTAGAAGAATTATTTATGCTTTGTAGACAGCTATTCCACCTAGCAATTCAAAAGAGTTCTAGGACCATTCTTTCCTTGCCAAAGGTTCTCGTATCTCCCAGATTCACCAGTGCATCCACGGACCTACTACAGTTACTAGCATTATTTAAGTGCCCTTTTTATTTCTAGTGATCACAATAGTTAACACTGTCTACCGAACCTCCAGGGCACATTATACAAAACCAACTCCAAAAAACAACACATTCCAGACCAGCACAAGCACCCATTACAACCCAGTCACCAAACAAATGTCCCAAAATAATGCAGTCCAGCAGTTCTATCCTCTGTGTAGCTCCTCTGCTGGTTCCTAGGCCTCTACTCCAGTCCTGGCGAAACAACATGGTTGTTCATGCTCCCCACCTCACCTTATTTTCTCCATGTCCAAAGCCAGATAGTGGGGGAGGAAGATGATGCTTGAGCCTTCCTCAGCTGCTCCCTGTAAGCACTCGCTTGAGTCCAGTGCTATAATCTGTTCTTCCAAAAGTCCAGCTCTCTCTCTCTTCTTAACAAAGGCTCTGGACTCTTCCCCCATGGGGTAGAAAAGTCTCTGTGATGCTCTGGGTGTCAGCAGAGCTCACCACACAGGGCTCGTTCAGGAAATAGCTCTACACAGACGGCCAGGTGTAACATCGCATTGTTCCATCACATCCTGTTCTTAGGCATCTCCTCTCGATCATAGGTCCAGTTAAAACTGTAAGCAACCCCACAATGGTGTGGCAACTGCTAGTGTGGGCCTAAGTGGATCTTAGGGCAGGAATACAGAGGATAAGGCGTGAAACTGTATCAAGGGTGTCACCGGCCTATCAATGCAACTTAACATTGCTCAGCCCCAAACACCCATTCTCTTCATTGAGTGACATATAATGAGAACAACTGCTATGACTGTAAGTTTTTAAGCAACAACATGTGAAAACTGTGCAATGGTCTGAACACTTCTGTATGGCACTCTACATGTGTTGTAGATAGTTCACGCACCTGTGTTGTATTTTACGAGGTGTTCCACATTTCTTCATGTACAATTGTGAATGTTTTATTTCTTTATTTACGATAGTATAATGTGCTTTAATAGATATTGCACTTCAATAAGGCTCACAGAAGGATTACTTTACAAAGGAGAGTAATGCTTTATATTGTTATTCTGACCATTTATTCACTCTCCCCAGAAAACTATTTTTCAATATTTTTCTGGGGTTATGCTACTGTATCCTTACACTAACCCGACTCCTGTAGTGATTTGTGGTCTGCTGAAGGAGAAGGCCAGCATGCTATTCTCTCTCAGTATATGGCCTGGAGTTCACCAAGGCATTCATTTCATCACGGCAGAACCAACAAGAGGGTGGAACAGGAAAGCTCTGGATAGTTTTCACTTTCATTAAGACTTAATCGGTTCCACAATCACAGAAGCTCATTTTCAAATTTTCTGACATGATTTCACACTTTGTGAAAAAGGAAGAACCGTGAGCGTTCTCAAAACAGATCTGCACTGGGAGCGAAGAGACAATTACAGAGCATTTATGATATTTTGGACAGGGAAGACATTTTAACTTGATTAACGAATGACTCATCAGGAAACCTAGAACCAAGGACCTTTCATAAAAACTCTTTCAAGAGTTGGAAATGGATGGGTTTCTTAGCATTCTGTTAATTGTTACCATAAAACCTTCAGTAACTATATAAAAAGGCACCGCAATGCCAACATCAATGATTCAGACAACATCCCCATTCACATGAGAGAAAAAGTTGTTAGCAAAAGCCAAAGTCATGTTAATTTGTACAGCAGTTACCTACAGTATAGTGATATTTAGAGTTCTAATACCTAAGGCAGCTTTGTCCCTAACAAGATGGTAACATTCTGATTTCTTTCAGTTATTCACCCTCCAGAAAATGTGACAGTAACTGGAAAACTTGATAACATCATTCTGAAATGGAACACACCAAGGGAAGGCAAAAACTGTTATGAAAGCAATCTGCAGTATAAGACTCAGCATGACAAACACTGGCAGGTATTCACTCAATTTGCTTCCTTTATATTAAAGCTGAGTGTAGACTTTCAGCGGATGCACTTAGAGATATGATTCCTTTGGCGTATGAACTAGTCTGCGGTTTGGATTAAACTAACATGGAAAATAACTTTTTTTAGTTTCATATTCCTGTTTTGTGTAAATGCTGAAAAACTGTTTTGAGCCCCTTTTTCCTTTGTCTATGGCACCTCTTCATGTCATTTGAGTTTTGAAACTTAACAATTCCCAAAGTGTTTCTGCAAAAAAACAGATTTTGAATTAATTTATAGTAATTTCCCTGTGAAGGTAAGGGAAGTTAATAACACATTGGTGATTTCTCTCTGGAAGTTACAATGTAAAGTGCAATTTCAAGTGTGCTGAATGACCCAGTATCTCATAAGCACTTGGGTATTGTGTACAGTTTCAGTTCTTGTTTGATTGCTTTTCCTGCAGAGTGGCTATTAGTGGCTATAAGCGTGAAAAGGCTTAATAAATAAGTCTTGTGTTTTCAGTGAACAGCGGCAGTTACTTTTACACTGTTGAAGGAGATTTTTCATTGACAGAATTAAATCATTTTATCTTTCTTCACAAGTATCTTTATTTAACAACTTCATTTTCTTCTTCATTAGGCAGTTTCATTATATCTAATAAATATTAATTTAACCCATTCAGAGATAATTCAGAGATTTTAAAAAAAATTAGTGGTATTTTTAAGAACGTAAGAAAAATTACAAACAAAATGAAGTTATTCAGCTCATCTATCCCATTTGGTAGTTATTAGCTAATTGATCCAAGGAGCTATTTCTTCAAAGAAGGGGTATGTGCTTCAACAACATGACTGGGAAACGTGTTCCATACTTCCACAACTCTTTGGGTACAGAAGTGTCTCCTGTTCTCATTTTAAATGCACTCCAATGGGTTCCACTTTTTAACTTTGTCAGTGTTGAATTAAAGCTGGATTATTTATAGTGTCCAGTATTTCTTGTACCACTGTGACACATGCAATAAGTTAAAAAAAATAAAAGGCAGGAATTCAATTTTGCACAAAAGCAAACAAGTTAGAATAACATGAAGTAATGAAAAGAGAGTATGCCTTTTGTCTCTCCTTAATATTGCTGTTGTATACTGCACAAATACAGGTATGCATTCTTGTGTCTCCAAACAGAGTAAAATTCTGCAAGACTTCTCTTTAACACTACAAAAAACAGACAATGAAAAATGCTATTTGTTCCGTGTGAGATTCAGATTCAACGATATTTGTTCTGGAAGCAATTGGAGTGAATGGAGCCCTCAGATCACTTGGAGAAATGGATCTGTTATAGGTACAACTCATGCATTCAGCAGACACCAGTTTTGTTTTGGTAGAGCAGGCTGATATATCTCTTGGGTGAAAATGACCTTCTGAAGTGCATTGAAGCAGAAATTGATCTTCCTGTAACAGTAAGAAACAACGGCAAGGTCTCTAAAAACATTCTAAATTCTGACAAATTAATTAGCATGCACGCTACCAAAATTCTTCACTGAAAACAGTTGACAAGCTGCAACGAATTATTATGAAAAATCTTTTTTAAATTGCAAATGGCACTAATTTAAAATCAGAGCATCATGCTCTAGTTGTTTAAATAGTGCTTTCTGGGTGCAGTCAGGAGAAGTTCTATTTACAGTAGTTGCCTTTTACAGTAAATGTGCTACTTATATATAGAAGCAAAACAATGATTAACAAATACTATTTTTGCATATTTTACTGAGTTTAATGTATCTGACGTTATTCATTCTAATGATATTATTTTTTGTCCTCAACAGATTCCTGTCTTGTATATAATTATAATCTGAAATGGTATTTTTCTCCACTTATAATTTTAATTCCTGCAGTCCTACTGTACTGTATCTTTAAAGTAAAACGGTAAGTTGCTATGACTATACTGTGGCTCTTCCTTGGACTCACACTAGAGTATGACTTGTAAGAACTACAGTAGCAGTTAACTACTTTAAAAAGAAAATTCATTTTAGATCACAACAAAAAAGAATGTATGTTGTGTTATTTTTATTGGTATTATTTTGTTTCTATTGAACAGCTATACCTGATCTATAGAATTGCAATAGAAATGCTATAGAATTGAGACTTAGATTGGCAGATCCTTACTGTATGTTATTTGTAGTTTTTCATTAAATTTTAATTCTTTATTTTTGTAAGTTTGTAATGTGATGTTACCATTTTATAAACTGTAGCATCCACAAAGCAGAATGAATAGAAGTTCACAATACACACATACTGTACCTGTATCAGAGTAGAGTATTTGTAGAGTGAATACAATATTAGCATTGATCATTTTCTATTCCAGCATTAGGAGGACTTTTCTGCCTCAGATTCCTGATCCAAAGCATATTTTTGAAGAACTATTTAACCACGATGAAGCTTTGCAGGTAAAAAGTTCACAAAAAAAGATTTTCACGTACTGTATCAAGGAAGTCAGCCAAAGAAATGACAGATTGTCATATTTGCTAAAAATACATGTAGATATTTACTTAAGAATGGGTACAAAAAATAATGTAGGATGTGAAGCACTTCCCTGCACAAAAGTATACATTTTTTGGTACAATTTGTATAATTCTCTGCGACAATATTAGAACAATATTAGTACTTAGAACAAATACTGTATGGTTTAATAATTTAGCTTTATCCAACAGAAAAGAATTATCCTGTCTGCAGCACACACTGTGTAGGGACACACAATTTGCAATGATAAATCTGATCATTTCAAAGTGTTTAATGGTCTTTCGGCACCCCATGTTTTTAAAGCAGTTTGTACAGTAATTAAGTGCAGACATCCACCCATTTACCCAGTACAGATTCACATGGCAAGCAGGAGCCTAACCCAGCAAGCAAAGGGGACAAAGTGGCAGGATGCCAGTCCATCACAGGTCACACAGACACACACCAGGACCAATGTCACAGATGCCACTTAGCCTGCCACTGTGTCTTTGGACTGTGGGACAAAACTGGAGCACCCAGAGGAAACCCACACAAACATGGGGAGAACATACAACAATCAGGCAAAAAGCAGGCCAGGTCCAGAATCAAACCCAGGACCCCAGTGCTGTAAGGCAAGCCTGCTATCCACTTACGCCACCCTGCTGCCCAAGCTCAAACATGATCATACAATTATGATAATACTTTTTCCGTGACTATCTTTTTTTCAAATTTTGGTTTTGCCATTACCTCACAAATCATTGAATATGGATGACCATAACATTCCAGCCAGACTACGCCCATATGTAGTAAAAACTGATGTATGGTGGTTAAGGTCAATCCCACTTCTATCAATTCCCAATTTATGTTCAATTTTTTCTATATTTAAAATTGGTAAAACAACATTATCATTATTTAATTGACTGAATTTAATGATCTGAGACGAACAACTGTACTGTATATCTTGACCAATGTGACCACTTTGGCTAACTAATTTGGTATTTAGATTAAAATCTGATATACTGTACCCTCTTGCATTATAATACCACTACAGTGTGGCACCTCTGTATGACACAGAAAATATCTTTAGATAGCAGACTGTTTTGCTGAACACCTGATCGTGGTTTGTGCGCTAACTGGCTACTAACTTGACGATTGACAAAATCCAAATTCATTTAATTCATCTCTGAACTACTGTACTTAACTAATGGGTCACAGATTGTGAAAAAGAAAGGGACCACACATCTGATTCATAATTAGTCAATAGAGGTTGTCTGGGGGAAAGAGATACAGTAGATACTGCACTTTAAATATTAATAAAGTTGTGAGTAATGTTAAACATGTAATATTTATGCAGATGCATGTAGTTTTTTTTAGATTAAACCTTTTTCCCTCCTGTAGGTTTTCCTCTACCCTGGTCGTCTAAAAACACTTTTAACTCCTTTCAGTATGCTCTTATTAATTTAGAGGGTACATTAACTTATACAGTGAAATTACTGTACATTTTCATATATTTTGCTCTTAAAACTATTTATGTCCCTTATGTTACGTGAAAATGGTCAGGTATTAAATTCTGCGACACAAATGGAGGCAAATGGCTTCATGTAAAAGTTTAATTTTCAAATAACTTCTTAGGACCTTTCTAGAATGTGTGAGTGGCTTCTTTGACAAATTAAAATCCCACTTTCCATTAGTGACAAGAAAAAAAATTCTCCCACATGTCAAGTTCTAAATATCCAATTCAGTTCTGTAAAATTGTGTTTAATTAGTTGGTTGGCCTTCTCTTTCAGTTCAAAGATTGAGACAGTGGAATTTTTAAATGTATAGTCCTTGCTGGGTAAGTCATTCTCTTACCTTAGCACTGATCTTACTATTTCTTATTGGACTTGTAGTCTGACTGTATATTTCCCAATTTACACATCTGTAGCACAACTTTTCATATCCTTGCTGAAGGTATTTTGCCACATAATCTTTGAAGGCATTTCCAACCAACTTTAAACCACTGTCTTTAACGATGATGGTTGAATTCAAGAGCAAAATTAAGATAGCTTTGTCAAAAATGTGTTCCTCAATTTAATAACTACATTTCTTGGTTGATGGATTACATTCTGTCAATTCTCTTTCATGACATTGTTTCAATGTGTGGTGTATGTAAAGTATTTCACTTTCTCTCTGTATTTATTGTAACATATAGTATGTAATATTGTAATAATATAAATGTAATATGTTTTACTGTACTATATGTTTCTGCCTTGGCCTTCTTATTCAAGTCTTGCTTTCCTGAAGGTAAATGGTCTAACCTAATAGCTAAATAAGCAGAAAATATTCTTTATTTGCTGTCCTTGGAGGCAGATGAGATACATTTTCCTTTCATCAGTACACAATTTTTTCCTTTCACCCCCTACTGCAGTGTCCTGGTGCTGTCAGAGACAACTACAGTGAGTGTGTGCCAACGGAGATTGAAATCATCTGCCTGGAAAAGGCAGAAAATCAGAATGCTGAGGACACAATGACTCACAGCAAGGGCTCAAAACAAGACAGCCACAGAACATCGTCATCTCTGGAAACCTCCAGTGAAGAATCCTCTAACCAGACAGATAGATTCAGCTTCCCTATGGACAATAGTGCATACGTGATCTGGTGAGGAAAAGAGAAGGTCTTCTGCTTTTACTTTCATGTCTAAAGACCAGAAAAATACACTAGTGTGACAGTTGAGACCCAAGACCGTACAATGGAGCAGCCTGTAACCTAAACTGTGTAGATCTGGAGTATGCCGTGAGGCATCAGAAACACTAAAAATCTGTTTACGAGCCTACCAGTTTTCTGTGCTTTTGTGTAGTGATACATCTTACATTTTTCTTTTTAATGTATATTTCAAAGCAGAAGTTCCCAGATTGCTGTTTGTGGGTCCCTCGGAGACCTCACACACTGTCTAGCCTGGAAATCTTTCTGCCCAGGATGAGTCGTTTCCTGCACAATCAGTAATCAGCTTTGCTCTTTAACTTAAAGCTGTTGAAGCTGTAAGAGCGGAAGCTCTTAAAGCTCTTGAACTTCAGCCGTATTGTTTGTAACATTTCAGTATCAGGCTTAGAGGAATGTGCTATATTTTATAGGTTTATTTATGCTTAAAACAGGATGTTGATAGTTAAGCAAAGAGATACAGTGTATCGTACCCAGAGGAGTTTTGGTATACCTGGTTCAAAAAGCATGAATAAAATAAGGTTTCAGACATAATTTCCATAAGTTTACAAGAATGGCTTTATACAAAAAATAATTTAACATGCACTTCTTCCGTACTCACGGCCTTCCAGAATGAAAAAGAACGTTCAGCCATCTTTGCCTGGAGATGAAGAAACGAGAATTAGTTTAACACAGTTTAACCTGCTTATACAGTAACTGTTTTATTTTCTCTCGCACGGATCCCCCCAGTACTTTCGTGGCTGGACTGGATTCTTTATGTTTTATTACAAACGGAAGCAAATGTATCGCTTAAAGAAGTTTACACAGCGATAAATAACTTAAGAATGGGAAAAACAAACAAACGGGGACCAAAACTAATTGTACTTAGTTCTCACGAATTCGGAGATTTCACTTAGACGGATAACTGAATTCAGTTTAGAGATTCTAAAGTTTCCAATTACCAAAACGACCAAATCACCATCACCACTTTGACACATCGACAGGCACAGCTATTACTAATATGTTTTATATGCATTTTACGAATTTCGGATAAGTTCTGTATACTAAAGAGCTCTGTTTAACCTCAGGTTGCTTTAGCTCCTTAAAGCAGTGAAGTACAACTCAGTACCAAAAGGGGGCAGTATGTCTTTCTGAATTTCACCTCAGAAATAATCTGTTGTAGATTTAATTATTCTCTACTCAGCGTTCTGGATTACTTTCTAAAAGGAAGATGTAGGTTAATTTGAAGCCTGATTTAAAAATTAATGTGCATGTGCGTATTACGCAGGCAGATTCAGAGTGACAGAACTATTCAGTTAAAGCAAAGTGGTAAATACTTGGAGTTGTGCTGTAATTATTTATACACTTTTTATTCATGAAAGAAAATAAATTAGCATACCCGGTGGATAGACATATTCAGTATTTTTATAAATAAATACAAACTCTCAAAAAACTACAGCAATGAGATGTACTGTATTGATAATACGGTATTATACAGTATTTATAAAATGTGTTAATAATATGAATTTATATTATAAACTGAATAATACTGAATTTAATTTATTTAAGATGACTGTATCCTTTGTGAGAGTGTCTTCTCCTGAGTCCCAGGTAAAGTGAAATTTACCTGTACAATTCTGTTGTTGTTGCTATAGTTCTTAGTGCTATAAATGTAGTCATTATTAAAGCTGCAACAAAGTGGACATAAATTAAAATCTACAATTCTTTGGACATTTGTATATCTTAACGAGTTTTTGGTTTACTTGTAGATGCATACCATAAGTATTGTAAGTAAAAATAGGTTACATAGGCATCTCTTCAAATTGTACTCCTTTGGAAAAGTGTTGACAAATTGTTGTGTTTAGTTTAAATACTGTACACAATTTAATATTGCTTGTACACATGGAGGTACCCAACAAATTCTGGTTTGGGTCCTATTAACAGGCAATTTTGTTTTTAAGTTTCTTTTAGTAGAATACTTTTCTGCTTCTCAAAAGGAAGAGGCTATCTTTTTTTCAGATCAGTGTTTCATCTTTTTTTTCTTCTAACTCCACTGTGGAGTAAACTTCCTTTGAAGAACATACGCCTGAGGGCAGGAGTGATTGAGCAAAGTCCCTCACTGCTAATAAGTCCTTTGTCTTCAAAGGTACACCTGCGTGCAAATATTGAGGTTCTGTAGTAACGACAACCACCAAATCTGTTTCAAAAAGTGTTTTTTTTGCAACTTGTAGAGCTAATGTAAAGTATATCTCTTCACAAATGGTTTGTGTTGACTGAATTTACTTACTGGTTTATTTCTCTTCCACTTAAGTGTACAGTTAATATTATTATCTTACAAATTTGGAGCAGTTAAGTTCTCCAAGGTGATCCTGCTGTTTTATTCTGAAGTGGAATAATGGCAGAATACAGCACAAAGGTTCTTGTTCTCTATTATTGTGAATCAAGTTGAAGCTATGCCCTTGCTTTATTTGCCCATCATTTAAAACAGCTTCAGAACAAGGACAATGTAAAGTGATATTCACAAACACAGGAAGCAAAAGTGTGGGAAGGGGTTACCATCAGATCTTTATGAATTAAGACCTTTAGAAATTAGGTGGCTTAGAACATTTCTATGGACCCACCACACCAACACCGTGGTCAAAACAGCACGGCAGCGCCTATTCTTTCTCCGTAGGCTAAAAACGTTTGGCATGCCATCACATATCCAGGCCAACTTCTACAGGTGCACTATTGAGAGCATCCTGACTGGTTGCATCACTGCCTGGTATGGGAACTGCTCCGCCCGGGATCGTAAAGTACTGCAGAGAGTACTCATTACCGGCTGTGAGCTACCAAACATCCAGGATATCTACTCAGCTAGATGTCTGAAGAAGGCCAAGTCCATTCTCAAGGACCCCAGTCATCCCAGTCACAAACTGTTTTCCCTCCTACCATCCGGTAAACGGTACCGAAGCATTCGGTCCAAGTCCAACAGACTACAGAACAGCTTCTACCTCCAGGCAATAAGACTGTTAAATAGCCAACCTGCAGCTCCCTTAGCAAATCACCTGTAATGGCTACATGGAGTCACACTTTTCACTGTATTCAGCATAACTGCACTACTTGTATACAGTATATTGCATACACCATGGACACATAGCTCTACTCATATTGAGTTTTATTCAATTTCTATTACATCTATTATTATGTAACCTTATTTTCGTAACCTCAAATTTAGTGATTTTGGTGTTTTTGTGAATTTTGTGATTTTTATGATTTTTGTAAACCCGCATAAAAGACATTTCATTGCCAGCAACTACTGCTGCACGCTGTATTGTTGTGCATTTGATAAATAAACTTTGATTTTATTTAGTTTCCTTCACCACACTTTCCAATAGATATTCCAGGTTTCTACTAATTTGTGTATTGCACAATCAGACACATGGTTTTCTATGGTGGATGTTGATAAAGGCTCTGTAACTGATTAATTGATTAATTCAATTAAATTATGAACGCTTTTAGTTTAAAGAAAAACATTAGCCATTAACAAATATTAGTATGACAATAAGTAGTAACCCGTTACAGAAAGTGGTAGTAGCTGTCGTTTAAATCAGAACGATGTGAAATTAAAATACTAGTAGTAGTTGTTGTACTTTGTTTATACATTGATTTTATGATTACAGAAAATAATATTTTTTTAGATGTCTCTTAGATTGTCCATGTATGTAGAAAGGCTGGTAATGATCAGTAAAGCATATAGATTAACTATATGATAGAAAAATAAAAATGTAAACTCGAGCAGAAAGTGAGGGAAAAAAGCTTTTTAAACAAAGCTGTTAAAAATAAAATAAAACTTGAAGAGATATTCTAGTAGATCTATAGAATCTCTTCAAAACCCAGTCGATTGTTAATGCTGCCAAGGAACAAATCCAGACATTTTTTTTAAAATGAACTTTCTCTTTGAAATGTACAGTACATTAAAAACACTTTCAACAATGCTCTTTTTATTTTTATAAAAAGCTTAATGACCTACATTTCATTTTTCTGTAACACACCATTGAAATATCTCCTCTCATCTCATTTTCTAACCGCTTACTCCTGGTGAGATTTGCAGTGGAAACAGGCTGAAGAGGGCAGATCAGGCTTCTCTTTCTCCAGCAACGGTCTCCAGCTCCTCCTGGGGGACTCCTGGGTGCTCCCAGGACAGGTGAGAGATATAATCCATCCAGTGTGTCCTGGGTCTGTCCTGGGGTCTCTTTCCTGTGGGCCGTGCCTGGTACACCTCCAGTGGGATGCATGAACCACTTCAACTGGCTCTTCGCAATCCAGAGGAGCAGTGACTCTACAAAGTCCTCCTGTATGTTGAGCTCCTCACTCTATTACGATCTGGGATCGTGACCTTGTTGGGGTGGAGGGACCTGAGTGCCCTAGGCAGCCTTAGAGCCATGTTGGGTGGAGCTTTGCTCTCCTGGTAGGGTTAGCCTTGGCAAATTGGTCTAAGGCGAAGGGCCAGACAAACTAGATTCCCATGATGGTTTTTTCGCCAGTGAGTGCCTGGTGGGCCACCCACATAATCCAGCCGGGCTCAGCCCGAAATGACTACGTGGAGCTGTTGTGTGGGCTCACCACCTGCAAGGCGAAAGATTGAGGTCAGGAGCAGTGCCAGTCAGGTGATAAGCATTAGAAGGATGGACTAGAACTCAGCAGCAGAAACTGGCTCTATGGACAATATTTCTGAATTGTAGGTTCTGTAGCTTCTTCCATTTCAATTAATGCCAATGTGCCACATCGCTCAGTACATTCATTTACTGAATAAATCATTGCCTTTAAATTCCCTGCTTTTTATGGCTCAGTCTTTCCTCACAGAAAGAGATATTACCTCCGCGTGCTCTCATAAGAGCAACAACAAACATCTTGCTTAATTAATAAATAAAGTGCACTAAATATGGCTTAGAGTCATGTTTTTTTAAAACTACATAATGATAATCAACACTTGAACAATTAAATCTTTACACTTTTAATTATGCATCATACTTTTTTTTTCGCTTATGTGCTGAGCAAATAGGAAGGTAATTTAATCTCAGGTGGATTGTTTCCTTATAAGCATTAATAGCATTAATACTGTAGCATTGGATGTGTGGTACAGTTCTTTTCAGGCTTAAAGTAGAAAAAAACCTTAATCTCAAGCTCTGTGTTGCAGAAGATTCTGGATCAACCACAGTGGGTTTGGGGTTGAATGTTTTATTTATTGAAATATTTTAGTGGGGAAAGACCTGCTGCAGGAATTAATTTCCATAAGAGCCCCAAGACATGTTGCACAAAGAGCCTCTTGGCTTTCACATTTCTTTACAAGACAAGTAGAACACATGAGTGTTCGAAACAACCTCACCTTCGACAAGGCTGTTTCAACAAACTCTTTAAACAACTTCTTGCAGCAATGCGACAGAAGTTGACATTGTCAAAGAATCTTTATCTTTCACATAAACTGTCCCTGAAGCAGACACTTAAGGGAGCTGTAAAACACAAGTACTTTTTGGTTGTCATTTTTCCCCTCGTCTTGTTTTTAATTCTCTTGTCAGGCCCCTCAGGCAATAAATTGGGGGTTGACAAAATTGGTTGTTGGCAAGCCCACTGGAGCTGGGAAGTTGACCATATTATCTGCATTTTCTTAATGCTATGAGAAGCAGAAGCTACATTAGCTACTCTATTCAAAAGATAGGTGGGGTAGAAGCAACCAGCAAAAAACACATTGTCAATAGACCTCCAATAAAATCTGTGAAATGTATTGAAGGCACACAATTTATAAAGATGATTGAAGAGACTTCTCTCAATTTTTTTTACCTGAATCCTTTTATTTGGTGATTCTTGGGGGGGAAAAAACCAACTGAAATTCTATTTCCAATGTGTGACATATTTCATTAAATGACCAAGAACAAAAAGAAACCTTGAACTACACCTCAGCCGCGGTGCACTAAAAAGAAAACAGGTTGAAAGCCTGGTTTGCTCTTTGTGCGGTTCTCAGAGGAGCTTTCATTTTCACCAGTACGTTTTTCACATCGATGCTTTGGAAGCTCAAAGGTACAGAAACCTGTTTTTAGAAGAAATATAACTCTGGGAGCATGACTCAGCTGAGATTCTCAATTGGCAGATATGGATCTCGATACTCTGGACAGGGGTGCCTTCAATAGCATTCCCAGTGTTTGTGTGAGTTGTCTGTGGATACTCTGGTTTCCTCCCAAATACAGGTACACACTGAGAGGTTAGTTAGTCCTGCTGAATTACCCAGTCTGGGAGGAGCAGAAGTGGAGTCCCTTCTCTATTAGTTCACCCTATCTTGAGCAGCCCTGTTACAATATCAACCCCAATATATTTGGGCACAGTATGTATTCATGTGACAAAGAAAGTTATTAGAGTGTAGCTATAACATCCAGCCATTTTATGAATGTTTCATTGAATTCAAGGTCATGGTGGAGCCAGGGCCTATCCTGGCAAGCAACAGGCAGAAAGCAGGATACATTCTTGTTGGAACACAAGTCCTTCACAGGGCAGATTCATACACAGACAAAGGGAGAACATTCAAACTCCACACAGGTAGCACCCCAGGACTTGAACCCAGGGCCCTAACACAGTGAGGCTCCCATGCTAACCACTGCGCCATCCTGCTGTCAACATTACACCTAAATTATGTGCTTGTGTCAATTCCCTTGCTGTTTTTTTACCTACAGTAGATAATGTCAGCTGAATTTTCACAGCTGAAAGGTAAAATATCCATGTGGAAAGGCATAGACAATTAAAATGGTCCCACCAATCAGTTTGTGTAAAAAAAGGGGTGCCAGTCTGCCTGTAACATGGCCTGAATCATCAGATTGTTAGATTCATCATTTACTCCAGACAGAGGAGTTTTTCTGGTTCAGCAGTTCTGAAACCTGGTTGAACCTGGTTCCAATATTTCAAGAAAACACTTTTAAGAAAATTAAGTTCTGAATATACTGTATTCAACATAACAGCCTTCTGAATTCACTATCTCTGATGAGAAATGGCATAGCAATTTACTCAGCTGGAATATTAATACTTCTCTGCTGAGATCTTAATGTATACAGGGTAAACATGCTTAGGTCTTCATTTTGAGGTAATATCAATGATATCCAGCCCCAGTGTCTGTTCACTTTGTCCTTCCACACAGCAGTACTAAAATTCCTAAAGACCAATATTTATGGGTCTATACACAAACACTGACAACAGAAATAAACTCCCATGGCAGATTTCATCCTTGCCCTCTTCAGGAGTTTGCCAGTCTTTCATGTCTTGTGCCTGCCATCTCTAGCAAAAAAAAGCTGTGCGCTTTAATTTTATTAAAAGATTTTTTTAAATCATGTTCCCTGAAGGCACGTCGTACCTCAGAGTACTCTGGCACTTGATTACACACATAGAAAAAAACAGTGTCACACCAGAGTACAGTTGTAAAGCAGTTTATAATTATAGTGAAGTAAAAAAAATAAATAACGTATGCTGTATTGTAGAGTAAGAAGATGACAGGCTTGCCAACAGTTTGACAAATGCAAAAATCACCTGCTGATATGGTGTAACTATGCTAAGTACTGTATAAGTATTCAGATATACAGTATAAGTATTCAGATGACACCCAGGTAAGATAATGGCATGACATCTGTTTCTTTTTTGTCTTTTATAAGTTACCTGTCCTTCCATAAACCCTGAAATGCAGAATAAAAATAATGAATTTAGTACCTAAATAAACGTCCCTGCATCTTGGATACCCTTGCTTTTTCACAACTGCAAAACTGCTAGAGACCATATCTGTATGCTAGAAGCATTATTGCTTTGTAACCCCTGATTAACATGTCTGATTAACATGGTGAGCCCACACAATAGCTCCACGTAGTCATTTTGGGCTGTGTCTGGCCTGATTACGTTGGAAGCCCACCAGGCTCTTGCCCACTGAACAGCACCCCGGGCTTGGCTCCAGAGGCGGGTCTCAGTGTCCCAGATCCAGGAAGGGTTCTCTGAGTTTCTAAAGAAACCATCATGGGTCCTTTGAGTTATAGAGTTGCAAATGAACATCTAAGCCTAGAGGAATTCTGATGGCAAGAAAGTGAATGAACAAATATTAGCCTGTGACAACTGATGGGATTTTGTTTAAATTGAGCAACAATAAAGTTGTATATTAACTTATTGTTTAGTACCAGAAACATGTCTTAGTTTATTGTGGAATTCTTCCATAATACAGCTAAATAACAGCTTCATTGTTGTTTTATATTTTGCTTTTGTGTTCGGTCATCATTTTGAAATTCAGCTCTTGTAATAATTATTTCTATTTCTTGTAATTTCCATTTGTAATAGAAATTACAGATACATCTCTGCACACATCTCTAACATATCTTGCAAAGTGGAAGGAATTATGACTTTTTCCATGTGTTCTGCATTTGGCAGTGTCCAGACGCATAGGGAGAACAGAATAAGATATAAGAGTTTACATCTGCTTCACAAAGTGTTAGAAAATATATCTGGTAGAGGTTTGAGATAGGAAGGAGGGGGGAAAAGAGGAGTGTCATTGCAGTCTTCTTTGACTTGGCATAGTTATTTGAATGATATCTCAATAAAAATAAACTTCATAGTGGGTGCCTACAATGTTACAGTAGCTTATACAAACAGTGACACTTATAGTGAATCATGGCAAATAAACAAATAAAATGGTAGGAAACACCAGAGGGCAGTGCAGTGTCTCAGTTCTACCTTTGTTTAAACAGTCTTGTGTACAAGTTTGGTCACCACGTTGAAAAAAAGATACGGCTGCTTGGGAATCAGTCCACTGAAGAGCAGCCATATACATTTCCGAGATCAAAAGAATACCCTACACTGACAGGCTAAAACAACCAAACCTCTTCAGTTTTGAACAGAGAAGACTATGATGGGCCCTGCTTTCGGGGTTCAAAAGTATTTAAGTATTCAAAGGGATTGTCAAAAGACTCCTTTAAATTCAAAAGTGTAAACACAAACCAGGGAACACAAATGGAAACTGAATGGAAGCGCTTTTAAGATTAAGAACTAGAGCTATCCCTTTACGCAAAGGGCTGTGGGCGTATGGAACACGCTACCCAGCCATGTTGTTGAAGCCAATACTGGCTTCTATTAATGGGATACATCAGACCTTTTGATCAATTGCCAGCAGCCACCTCACAACTTTCAACCCACTGAAGCAAAGCAGGTGTGAGCCTGGTCAGTACTTGGAAGGGAGACCTCCTGGGAAAAATTAAGGTTGCTGCTGGAAGAGGTGTTAGTTGGGCCAGCAGGGGGCACTCACCCTGCAGTCTTTGTGGGTCCTACTGCCCCAATGTAGTGATGGGGACACTATACTGTAAAAAGGCGCCATCCTTCGGATGAGACGTAAAACCGAGGTTGTGCCTCTCTGTGGTCATTAAAAATTCCAGGGCGTTTTTCAAAAAGAGTAGAGGTGTAACCCTGGCATCCATGATTAAATTTCCCATGGGCCCTTACCAATCATGGCCTCCTAATAATACCTATCTATGAATTGGCTTCATTACTCTGTTCTCCTCCCTACTGATAGCTGGTGTGTGGTGAGTGTATTGACGTACTATAGCTGCTGTTGCATCATCCAGGTGGGGCTGCACATGTGTTATGGTGGAGGAGAGTCCCCATTACCTGTAAAGCACTTTGGGTGTCCAGAAAATTGCTGTATAAGTGTAAGCAATTATAATAATTATTATTAGCTACTAGCAAGTAAATGGGCTACATGAGCTGGATGGCCCTCAGAGAGGGTGAGAAGGGAGGACTGTCTTTTCACTAAGGACCTGGACATGATTTAGTAAACATGCCACACTTGTGCTGACTTACTGCTGCATTTAAATGCACACAGGCATGCTGACGAGCTCAGTCCACTCCATGTACTTTATCTAATCTATCTCACTGTACAGTATATGTCATCTACTGTATCTGGAGGGATGTTATTTGATGCTGTTATTTGATGCTCGGTGCTTGATGTTTATGGAGTGAGCTTGAATTGTATGAGTGTTGCTCGTAAATTGCTGCTGAAAAGAATTTCAAAAAGCGTACTTTGTTGAAGCTACTTTTTGTGTAATTGCTTGACATGATGGAATAATAAAGATTATTTCAAATCTATCTGCCTGGTGTTTAAGACCAGCAGCAGCATGGATTAGTGGTTCAGGCGTGTCTGGAGGATTGTGGGGCAAAATCCCAGATGGGACAGCGAAGTCATGCCCTTGAGTAACACACTTCACTCAGATTTTTCCAGCACTGAATAAAAACTCTCCAGCTTGTCATTGCAAATTAAAATTTGGTCTCGACTTATCTGGTTAAATAAAGGGTTTTAAAAAATTAATAGAACAAAGCATTAGATTTGAATGATTAACCATTTATTTTTATGTGTTCACCTCCCAGTATATTAATTTGAACAACACTTGCAGTATTGCTGCACACCATATAGATAGGATACATTTTTTTTATTATCATTAAGTATTCACATTTACAAACTAGCCCTTTTCTCAGACGAAGCCTTACCTTATAAATTATAGATGCTGAAACAATTTTTAAACATGTTCATTAAAGACAACACTTTTTTAAAAAGAAAATCAGCTCATAAATATTTCTTAAAAGCAAATGTATATAAAAAAGAGGCTTCCTCGACAACCAGAACATGTAAAAGCAGCTTCGTAGTGTTGCACACAGAAGACACATACACGGCTGCGATGACTGTGAATGTGATGGTTTAGAGAAAGCTGGAATATATTCACTTTAGAAATGATGTTTGTGTGGATGACATATATTATCCTTTAATCTCAGACTTAGCTTGTTGAGCATCAAATTGAAATATCCTGAACAGATGTAAAAACACATGTGAGCCGCTGCTCACAAGCTGTGCAAAGCTTTGTTTCATCTGCTGATGATGTGAGCCTTAAGGAGATCTTTTTAAAATTTCATCACTATTCAAAAGGATAATTAATACGTACCCCCAGGCTTTGATTATGCTATACCCAGTGTGTACCGCTGGTGTAGAAATAATGAGGCACTCATCAGGCAAAATGAATGCTCCCAACAAACACACAGTTTGCATAAGATACTTAAGATTCAGTAAAGGTACAGTGTAGGTGGTTTAATCCAATTTTAATTTGTACCACAATACAATATATAAGATCATGAGGTTGTAAAAATTGGAGGTATTTTGTTTACAAGAAGCCCCTTGTCAGAATTCAGCAGATGGTCCTATTAAATACTTTATCGACGTTATTTCGAACTGTAATTTTGAGCAAGCGAAGAAAAACAAAATACACGGTGAATCCATTAAAATATTATCAGCTGTGGTGAAATGGAGAAGTTTTTCGACTCCAACCTGTCAGGGGCTGTGGAAAATAATGAGGCATGACAGTTATTAGGGACTACATTGTGGGGCTGGCATTACAGCAGTTTTTAAGGAAGACCTCCACCTCTGACCTTGGCATTCCCTAAACACACCTGTTTCCAGTAATTACACTGTCTTCTGCAGTACATGCTAAGCACTGATCTCTGCTCATTGTTATAAAATCTAACATATATTGTAGATACGAGATGTTCATGGTTTAAAAAATAATAGAAAATGCCTGTAGATCCAGTTGGATGCCGGGGACAATATTTACAAGTTAATGATCAGATGTGCAACACAGCCATTTACTTAAATTGTTGAGGCTTTGTCTGGGAAAGAGTATATAAGTATGAGATATGTACAGTATTTGTTTTGTCTTTTGACCCTGAAGAAATGTCTGACAACAGGAGAGAACAAAAATCTCTTAGGTTACCATAAGAAAGCACGTAATTGTCTCAAACAAAAGCTAGGAAAAATATAGGATATTGTGAAATATAGACATTTCTTTTGTCAGTCTACATTCTATTTTGGCATAATCCACTAAGATTGTGTGAAAATATTAAATGTGAAAATCTGTACGTATTGTTTTTAAATGTATCGTCTGCAAAAAATAAGGTGAAAGATACATCAGGCATTTTTATCAGTAACTGCCAGTTTGCCCTTATAACAGTTTTCTTCTTTGCAACTCAGCCATCAAAGCCACACTCTTGTCTCCCAAACTACTGTTCTTGCAGCCTGTGGTGACAAGACACACATGCACCCTCTTCCTCACAGGTTTGTTACTACAGCAATAACCTTAAAGTTCTTAATAACGGACACTACATTGGAAAACAATGGATTCGGTTTTTTGTGGGGTTTTGTTTTACAGCCATTCTCCAGCTTGTGGAGGTCAATAATTATTTATCTGGAGCCTTCAGGGAACTTTATGACCTTAACCATTATGATGAGTGCTACTACTGAATGGATTGTGTTACCTCTTTTATACCCCAAAGAAGCAGGAAGCCTTCTGCGTTCACTATATATCTCCTGTGGTTTCTGTTGCACTTCCAAGAACGGAAGTAGATTTGTTTGTATTGAATTTTATTTAAAGAAATACTTAGAGATTTGAATACATGACACTTGTGTTTTTGGAATTCAATTAATTAGTAATGACAAGTTCTGTATGACTTTGCAATGCAATGATAGTGTGATTATGATATAACATTTTAAGATTTTTTAAGCAAGACACAATCTATTCCATACCTTATTCTGTTATATGACTGTTTTATTCCATTTTCATTAGGGGTGTAAATAAATCTGAAAATTCAGAAATGTCTTTCAATCTGGAAACAAACAGCACATACTTAAATAATACCTCTTTAATTTTAAATACCAGTGTGGATTTACATTCGGTGTAATTGTGATGGTACTCACAATTTAATTTTCCTTTATTACTTTCGAGCTTCCCACATCCATCCCTCAAATCATATGCTATGCAAAATATTTCAGGAACAAATTCAATTTCATTTTTAAGAGATGTAAGGCTGGATACAGGACTTCTGGAGTTATAAATTAGCAGTGCTTAAAATACAGAAATCCAAAGCACAGTATTCGATACAGCAAGTAGCTCTTTTCTGGTGGCTCATATTTGTTGTAAGTCTTGCCTTTTGCAATGCTTCTGTCATTGCCTCTGGTTGTCATATATACTCAAGTCAAGCTAATAATCTTCACAGCATGTTGTAGTACAGCTCTGGAATCCCCCACACATGTGCAACGTGGAGTTGCAGTAGAAATGGAGGAATGCCTGTGGGCTGTTTTCAGGAACCCTCTGAGAGCTCCTTGTGACAACAACAGACCACAAGTACAGTATGGATCTAGGAGACCAAATAGTGAGTCTGAGTAGGGGATTGATTATCTTAACTATATTTGTCACTTTCTTCAAATGGCTTTCACAACATCCAGATGCTGCTTAAACACTAATATTGGAGCAAACAGAAATTTGAATGCCTTCAAAAAATAAGTGGACTTTTGGTTGACTTTATATTGACTTTTGTTATTGCTTAGACTGTACCAGGTCTTTACAGAACTAAATGAAATGCACAAATCCACCTGCTCTCATTTTGTTTGTTTAATGAAATAGAACCCTCCCTAGAGAGACTTCGAGTGTATACAGTGTTTGTTAAGCTGATGTGGCACGCTTTCTTTAGGGATTTCCATGACTAAACAGTGATATGATAATGTAGTGTAATGCCTTTGTGGAAACTCCTTTTTTGCTAAAATAGTCTGGTTGAGAAAAGGAAAAAGAAATATAACCACACCCACCCTATACTCTAATATATTCAATATTGGAAACTAGATAAACAGTCTAGGTGCTGAAAATGAAGACTGTACATACTGTACGTTTCAAAACATTTTACAAATGATAGTACCATGGAGTTCCATCATATCTTTTCCTTTCCAGAATGCTCTCAGTACAACACGGGTTAAATAATGGAAAAAAGGAAAATGAACGAGGTACAATTCTATTTGATCTATTTACTCACTTTGTTTATAAAACATGCTGCAGGCGCTTTAAAATGTAATCAAAAGGGAGAAAAAAAATAGCCTATCAAAACTGATAATGTAAAGCTGCATTGGTCCTTCTAACAGCTAGTCTATGAACTCTGTCTATTATATTTCTCACTGGAGATTTACCAAAGCAGTCACATTTTAAAACTTTACATGAAAATAATACGATCCCAGCCATCTGCCCATCAATGATAAATACATATGTATAGACATGCATTACTGACAACAAAATCACCATTTTCCCTGGGTAAGATAATAGGATGTCAGTGTCACTGCCCATAACTGCCAAATGTTAGCACTTTTCTGCAGCGGCACATGATAGTTATTCAGCTATGATGTCCTTGCAAAAGACTTTTGAGGCTTCGCGAGACTTAGTATATAAATACAGCAAAGAATGAGCTGCTGAACTGCTGTTCTTTGATCATAACTGTTCAAACTTCAGTTTCAAACACCACTGCTGAAGTTTAAAACAAATGCATTTGTATATAAAGAAATGACTTAAAATTGTGAACCACTCTTCATGTTTCATCTCAGATATGTTTGCCGTGCTTTCTGCAGTACACCACACAGAATTTATAACATTGTTACAAAATAGCTGGGTCTCCACTCATATATTATTTACATTTCAGCACCTGTCATTAATTAACATTGTGAAAGCTACTGTACGTGTCTCACAAGAACCATACAAATCAAATAGGTCTTGTAATATATGTGAAAGAGTGACTAAAATGATAATAGGATAAAAATGTTCGATTAGTTGTGTACTATAAGCTTTTTGTACACTATTTTAAACCAGATGAATGTATGTCACTTTTTAATTAACTTTAAAATGGATTATAACGGATTATAAAAAGAAAAGGCTTTGTGGATTTTTTTTTCATTTATTTCTCAGAGTGACAAATGCAGTCAATGAGCTTTCTGCAGATGCAGGATCAGCCTCTTCCACAGAAACACATAACGAATCCTCCAAGCTGTGTCTCTCAGGTCAATGAGTGCCAATCATTGCCTTGGCCCATGTTCAGATTGGCAACAAGTTCCCGATCCTTAGAAAACAATTATGATTCAGTTGTTGTGAAAATTGATTCTCGGGTTGACGAGAGCATTCTTCTCTGGCTGGTAAGGTCCTGCCATGGGAAGCAATTATTGCAAGATGCCAGCTGACAGACTCATTCCACAGAAAGTCAGGCTGTCTTGATCCTCAGGCACTCTCTAGGCAAATTGTATCCTCACACTCATCTCAAACCTCTTACCAACTGCTGGCTTCTATCAGGAAAATAGATTGTTCCCTTTGTTCCCTTGGCATGTTAGGGAATGAAATGGATACCCTGTTTCAACAATAACAATTTTTTTTTAATTTTTAATTCCTAACAGTAGGCAGTTGAGTAAAAAGAAAGAGAAGGTGAAGAAAAAGAAGAAGCAGGGGCTACAAGGAACATACTGTATACTTGCCCTGGGACCTTTCGGAGTGAAGGAGAATGAGAATGGACTTAAATACTTGTATCTGAAACTCCTGCAGCTTAAATGATGCTGACTGAGCTAAAATAAGAAAAAAGTTATGGCTTTGTGTGGGTTTTTTACTCAACTTTATGGAATTCTACAGAGTGAGCTGTGCATTCAGAAGATTTACGTATTAGGCTTGCAAAACTGGAAGCAATCTACTATAGTAATTGGGAAGAAATCTTTTCGTTTTCTTCCCTCTTTTGAAATTCCTCATGTTTGAAGACTGGGCAGTTTAATTACAGGAAAGTATAATAGGACAGACTGGCCAGTAAATTTGTGACAGAACTGGGGGTCCTACATAGATGAGGATTGCAGTCTGACCCCAGTATTCAAAATCCTTTTAAAATTATTTTTTATGAAATGCTGTGCCAATTGAATTATAACCTTTCAGATTTCATCAACCAACTCAACTGTGTACCAGTCGAATGAATGTGTGTGAAAATGAGACCATCTGACCATCATTTCTTTTTCTTTGTTTTCAATATGTGGGACATAATTCTTGACTTAGGGAGTAACATTACAGTAACATCTGACAAATGGTTATTCCTATTTATACCACAGATGGTCACAAGACCATTTTGTTTTCACAGCTCATACTTCTCCTATGTTGTGATACGCCACATTGATTGAATCACAACTTGGCAGATTTAATGAAAATCAAAAGCTGCTCCTGATTTGTACCTCAAAAGTTGCTGTTAGAGTTTTCCATTCACAGTTGGCCACCAGCTTACTGCCAAAATGTGGCCTCTTACACAAACTACTCCTGTCTCCTGTTCAAGCACTGTTTGTCCAATTAACTGAAAACTTACAGTAGGTATCATTCCAGTGGTATTAAGAGTTAACATATGGTGAAATGCAAACTACAATTTTCTTGGGAACCACTGTACCAATTGACTTGAAAGTTCATTACATCCACACCTGCTTCAAAATAGCACTTCACAGGTTGAAGCAATACTTCATACATCCAAAACAGTCATCACTTGCTTCGCAACCCCCCCGTATCACTAGCTACTTTCCTATAAAACAGTTTGATCAATGATCTTCAAACTTAATAAGTATCATTCTAGTGACGATTAAATTATGTTGAAATTGTGTTTTTGCTTAAACTAGGATAACAGCCTGACAGTCATTTTTCAGTCTCTATCCCATACCATAAACTAGTTCTGAGCAAAAACGGTTTACCAAAAAAACTCCAATCTTGTTCATTGTAGTGTCAATGTATTTAACGTATGGCAGCCTGACCACCATTATGTTAGCAAACTTCAAGTGACATTGCCTTGGAAACTGCTGGTCTGATTGATTTGCAACTTGGCTGGTTTCATCCTACCCGGGCCTGCTTCAGAACTACATCTCACAGGTTGCTCTAGTCACACACACTGGGTTGTCATATGTTTGGCGAATTACACCCTTTACCTCCATCTGCTTTTCTTCAAAAGCAGTTTGGCTAATTAACTCCAAACGTGGCTGTTGGATGTTGTAGAGTGAAATTAATCAAAAAGACATAGGGACACCAGTGTAGGGGGAAATGAACTGCAATCCCCTTAAATATTTGTATGGAGTTACAGTAGGCCCAAATGAAATAAGAACAACTGATCTATTCTACTTCATGTCCTCAAGGACATTTCTCTGAAAAGTCTTGGGTGTTACTTAAGGCTGTCCAAGAGAGTGCACTGTCCTAGGGCTACTGCTGAGGGATTGTCCTGTTCTGCTACCAGTTGTCTTCATTTCACCTCTGGACCAGAAAACAAGTTTCAGTTTCAGGGATTCTACCTGTCAAATTCCTAAGCAGGGGTTATGGTGTTCCCCAAGTGTCATATACAGTATGCGATAATACAACTTCAATAACATGTAACAGGGTTCCTATATCTCAAAATGGCTTCCTCAACAATATTTTCTATTTGATATGCATTCCATACTCAGACTGCTTCTATGGAAAATCCATTCAGTCTCTTAACTCCAAACATGGTTAGTAGTCTAGTGGAAATAAGATAAACAGCCATTGTATTGGGACTCCTGTTTAAACCAAGGTGACTGTCTGAGTACCATTCTTTTCTCAAGCTTCAAACTGTCTTAAGAACCTGATTCAGCCTGTGCTGTGACAAACTGAATCATGACTGCTGTGACATGAGGGATGTGTGACCCAAGAGGGAGTATCACCTGCATAATGAAATTCACCTTGAACCACTAACCACTTGGTGAATAGACTGCTCTTACATATGAGACACAATGTTGCATCACTTTGTCAGGCACCATTTTCATTTTTCCTTCAGTCTACTTGCAGTTCACTCAAACTGTTAAATTAAATGGGTAAGGACATGTCTGGAAGAATTCAAAACTGCTTGCAGTTTTGATGCTATTATTATTTAATATTTTAATTACATCTACTTGTTGAGGAATTCCTCCCAGAATCCCGGTGTCAGTTTAAGCCACAAAATGGCATTTCTGTGACCTCTCAAAAAGTATTTGACTCCATGAACCAAGAGGGACTTTGAAGGATCCTCTAAAGCACGGATGCCACCCTATATTTCAGTATTCTCTACACGCTTCATGGCCACATGTGAATGGTGAATCACAGTAATGGACCCCTTTGATCAAGCAATACTGCAACATTGCTCATAGTGATTTTAACATTCTTTGTTGTAATACTACATTTGACCATCTACAAAGTCCCATGCGAATTGGAGTTTCATTACTGAATAGAATTAAGGTATCTGACCCAGAGGAAAGACCACCCCAGCTTCAGTCATTGAGTCCAGTACTCACATAATGCTGCAGTGTGTGCTTACTGTACTTAGAAGCACATCTTCAAACATCAGCCTCTTTACTGCAACACAAGAACAAATGGGGTAGATGCTTAATTAAGGCCAAAACACTGGGTCTTTTATAAAAGCTCTCAATTAGTCCAGCTCTGGCAATTGAGATTCATGGGAAGGCTCTAAAGAATACTAAGAATGTCCCACAACTGTCCCACATCTCACAGAAGGCTGACATTGACAAAGTGATTCAATATTGCCTCACTTGTGCAAGGGCAGCCTTCAGCAGCCTAAGGAATTGGGTGCTGAAAGAAGATTGTAACATCAGGTCTGAAGCCAAGCTAATAGCCTTTTGGCCAGTTATGATCTTCACTCTACTCTCAGAACTGAGACCTGGGTCTCATACAGAAGCCATCTTGAGGCACTGGAAACGTGTTCTCATCATTGCAAGTTGTAGATTGCAATAATAGTTGTCAGGTATCAATTACTTAAATTAAATTGGTGAGGAGTAGATAAAACATTCCCGTGAGGGAGTTAATTAGGGTTGTTAAAGTATAAAAAGGGCTTACACAATGCTGTTGTTTGTTGGGCTTGGTCTCTAGGAACCAGCCTGAGGAGATTGTAAGAGTGTAATAGTAATGGGGCTTCTCTTTCAAGAGTCTTTTGAGTGGAAGACCTGCTTTTAATTGTACAATAAAGCTGCCTGTACTGTTAAGTGTTGCCCTCTTGTGTTTTCATGTGCTGAGATCCTAAAGATATCATGAAGGTCAACCTGAAGAAGTGCATCATTGACACAACCTATTTCTCAGGATATCCTAAAAAAAAATAGGAATTGTGGGAACAGTGTATCACAGACCAGATCAAAAAGCCAGGATTGTCCATATTTGTGGAAAGCATGTCCAAATGCAGCAGACTCTGTCTACAGTGGACTGGCCTTATCAACCATTTCTCAACCTGTCAGCATATGACAGAGAAAAGATATTCAGAAAATACATCTTTTGGACAGGCAGTCATTTCAAATGCTTTTAGATTCTCTGCCAAATTTGCACTCATTTTCCTGAAAAAATGAATCCTATTCAGTTGTATTTTATTTCCAATACAGTATATGCAGGTGAGTACATCAGGTTAAGACAAAGCACATTCATACAGCATCTCTAAATTTAAATTGTCAGGTAGGGAAAGCCCAATTCATTAATCATCCAGTGATTTACTTCCTGAAGCATCTTGATTTCCCCCTAGCAGGTAACCTCAATTTCATATACAGTATAAACATGAAATAGAGTACCGATTGCCAAACCTCTGTATCCTGATGAAAGACCAAAACAGGTACAAATGGGAGAAGTCCCTGAGAGAGACACAGTGAGGGCCTACTGTACTGTTCCTCTCAGCATGATTCACTGTAGACCAATCCTAAAGAAGGTGGAAAAGATATACACGTGAAAGATGAAAAACAGAAATAAAAGGAAGCCTGCTGGTTCTGTAATTGGCACATTGAAAATCACCCCCCCACCTCACTCAGGCTGCTATGTGCAGCTGCCAATAAGCAATGGGGATGATTTCTTTTGATTCACTTACCATAGATCATGCAGGCCTCGGTAATTTTAAAAGATTCTTTTCAATGCTTTGAGAATGTCAATCTCGACTACATAATTAAAAGTTTTGGAGGCATTTTTTATAAACCTGTGCTTGCTTTGAAAAATTTAGATTCTGAGCTTTTTATTAAAAGAAAATTGCATTTTGACTTATTTCCAAACTTGTAGCATTTCTTCTCCAATTTATTGTCATGTACTGTATTTTCTACAATTATCTCCTACTGTACTTGGAAAATCTGCCTTTCTGCCAGACTCTTGCTATGTTTAAACATTGAGGCTGTTCCCCATGAGAGAATAAATGTACTAAATGTATACTTCATTGCTCATTGCTACTTTTCATTCTCAAATACAACACTTTTGTCTTTTTGGACCAAATCACAACATACAGTATACCTCTAAAAGAGAATCAGAAACTGAATTATGGTCTGCAGTACTAAAAATGTTCTCCCAATTTGGAAATAAATATCTGCAGTCTCATCTGTCAATTAAGTTATTAATGTAATAAACACATCAAGGCAAAGTTCAGCGAATGCTTTAGTCTCTGTAATTAATGCTTGTGGTTGTTTTTCCTCTCCCTCCTCTCTGTTTTTAAAGGGGAGATATACATAAATAATAAAGAATCCAATGCTATCAACTAATTACAATGCAAATAAACTGGCAACAAAGCATAGAGGGACAGTTAATTTTTGACGGTGCTTGTGTGCAATTCCCCAATGTGCTTTAAGCTGTCCATGGCACAATTAGAGTGAAAAATGGAGCATAAAGAGCCAGAAACGGCTGTCACTTATTCATTGTCAAATTAATTCAGCTTTTTTTTATTTATCCTCGAGACTCTCTACGGTGGGGAGAGCACCACTGAGTCACCTGCTTTTCTCCCCTTCACTGGGAGTGATGCCTTTCGCTTGCTCTGATGGCTGTGATAACGGGAAGAAAGCTAAGCAATGGCAACAGAAACATCATAGATTTTCTCTTAATTACCTGACCTGTTGCTCTGTGTCAGTCCTCCGCCAAACACTCTGTTTTTATGTCATCCGCTGTATGGGCAATCTTCGCTTTGATCACCCTGCATGCTGCAGATGTCAGCATTACTGTATTTTAATTGACTCTGGGGTAGCATTAAATAACATCTTCTAGTCAGCCGCACCGTTGCTTGATGAGACTGACAACCCAGTGTTTGTTAACATTAGTCCTTCGTGATAGGTATGTCACGATTGCCGCACATCACTTCCCCCCAGGTAGTAATAACTAACTTCTAAAAACAAAGTTAGCAGAGTGTATTTGCCAGTCATGTCTCACCAAGGAAAAGCTATTGTTCTCACTTTTAACTTAGTGCAAGGTTCTTTTTTCCTCCACATCACCCAACAAGAAGTTACTGGTGACTACGTATTGGTCTTTTTGGCAAATAGAATTGTGACATCGTACAAAAAAATCATTGCAGTAGTTCAGTTCGATCCTGATAAATGTGATAGAGCAATGATTGTATTAAGAGGTTATTTGGTGAAACTCACCTGTCTGAGCCAATGGCAGCCTGACTGTAAGCATGGACTGACCGATCCTCCCTTCACTGTTCAGAGGAATGAGCCAGGGAGCTGCTGCAAGGGTGTAGATGTGTTGGCAGGAGTGGTGCGAGAGAGATGTACAAAGGGAAATAAGGCAAGGTGAACAGCATATGCATATATGTAGCACAGCGGAAGTAGGCAAGATTAGGACTTGACCTTTCTCCTGAATTTCTGTTTTGAACTCCATAAGATACACTGTGAAAAAAATACAAGGCAAAGAATTTGATTGTTAAACGTATTGAAAGAAGTTTTTTTGATTTGTCTAATGTTAAGAAAAGCATGGAAAACATTAATCTTGCATTTCTTTTCATCTTTTACCTTGCAGGTTAAACACATAGCTCAAGCATATTTTCTTTCTTTCAAATCACCGGATAGCCAGCAGTCCACAACAGGTTAATGGCAATTTTAAAGGAAAAGCAAACAATATATTTATTTTAATGAGACCATTAGCATATTAGCTTTGTCCAGCAAATGTTCCAAAACATAACACTTTTAAAAACTATACAGTGCAGGTTATACTTGTTCAATTGTTAAACCTATAAAAATAAACTACTGAAATCAATTTAAAATATGATACTGTATCTCTACCTCCATCATAAAACGGAATAACATATTTGTGGGTTTTAATTTAATATTATGTGAAAAATTAGTAAATTTTCATTATGCAAGGCTTTAATGATATTTAAAATATCATTATGCTAACAGTCCTTGAATATTATGAATTTCTATTAACATATATTGATATGTTAGTATGTGGATATAATGTACTGTAAGTACAGTGGTGTTTCTGATTTTTAAAAAGTGTTCTTTAAAGTCCTAGATTTTGTAAAAGTGGATTGGTGGATTTTATATTTTTGCATGCAAAAGTGCATATACTGTACAAAATAGGAAAAAAGACAAAAACATATCAATTAGTTCCCAGCTAGTTTTATATAATTAGAAAATATGGTATTATATAATTTTTATTTTAAATATTACAATGTAAACTTTGTTTAATTGAACCTGGTCATGTTTGCCCTTTGGCACAAGACAATATCAGATCATCTCAGTATGGAGATATCCTTTTTTGTATATATCCACAGATCAACAAAATAAAGTTGTGTTGTACTATTTATAGTGCTAATCATCCAATGGAACTTTTAAGAGAGTAAGCAAAAATCTGTATTAATTGCATTAATATTTGTCCAATTTAATTCAGGTTTATTTTAGCAGGACAAAAAGCATTTAGTCCGACATCACTTCACCGAGTCCCCATCCCTCAGTGCATATTCGACAGGCCTTTTATTACCGTTACATTAAGCAAAAGAAATGAGACGCTCTATGTTTTGCAATTACCTAGTATGCCTTTGATATCTGTGAAAAAAGTGAAGCTGATTTTAATTTTTGAGTGTTTTCTTCCAATTTCATCCAATTCATCATTTTGTCTTTTAATATCCCATCCCTCTGACATGTGTAATCTGGGCCTCTTTATTATTTGACTCTTTGATATGATGTTGTCTTCTGATGTCATTTTTTTACTGCTTCGGCTTAGAAAAAAAAGAAAATTTCACCCATCTCCCCCTTTTCCTTCCCCCTATTGAAGAAGGCGGAAGGAGCAAAAATATTTTGCCAATGTAACGAGAACTCTCATTACCAATGCTCCAGATTGACCTACTGTATTATTTAGCAGCATTTGTTTTCAGATCTTTAAATACCTGTATTTTAAATGAAAGGACTATGATTGATGTAGATAATGTATACATTATTAGTGTAAAATATCACTTGATTGTACCTAATAATATTAGTTTTCCTCTTCTAAACGAATTTTTCTACATTGCTTAGACTATCAATGATGATTTGCTCTGAAGGTGCTGAAAGTGCATTCAGAATCAGATGTTTGTAACTGTGGGAAGATGCACTGATGTAATTAGGGAAGAGCAGTTATTTTATTGTATGATGACCATGTTCAGGGGCAATAGATTTTCACAGTTCACCCTGGACTACTGTAACTTGCTCCTTCTTTAGAATACTGCAACGAGCTTGTTAAAACCCTCAGAAAACATACTTGGTATCTAATTACAAGCATAATATTTTAAAAACCACCAGTGTTGGAAAATTTATGTAGAAACTGTACATTATCTGATGATATTGTTTCCATTTATCAAGGTTATATGCAGCAGACTGTTCATATGAAAAAAAAAAACTATGGAATTCAAAGTACCATTATTATTCACCCCACTGCTTTTCATCAACCTTATGTTTTAAAATACTTCTTTCACTTGTTCAAAGGCTTGTTAGAGCCTAAATTCAATTATGGCACACTGTAACAGACTGTCAGTTCTCTTTAGCAAATCGTTAGTCAAGGATTTTGCTTCAGCAGAACATTGCTGCTTGACAAGCCTAATTGTTGTGAACCAGCTAAAGGCCTGCTAATGAACCCAGGATATGTTGGGCCCGTAGTTTGTTCCAGACTGAAATTTCGAAAACTTTCACAAGATCAAAGTGGAGCAAGGCGGACCATTTGCTAAATTGTCAGCTCTAGATTAAACCCGTCTGAGACACTGCTTTAAATCTCAGGCTTTAAGAAAAGAAAAAAAAAGTAGAGAGGTACTGTAGCTTCTACCCTACACTTTTCATCTTCCTAGTAAAATAATGCTGGGAAACATTAATTAAATGATGACTTGGAGAAAGAGCTCTTCAGCAGCATCGGCACCATGTGTTGCAGTTAATGAAAAACCAGGGGACAGTTTCCCTTTCTGTGGAAAATGCATGATACTGTCCAACACAGCCCAGTCTCCAACAGAGTAATAATTGATTAATAAAGTTACTACTAAAGTTGAAAATGATACTTGTATTCTTCCACAAGTTATTTCTATTATCTGAAATCAATTGGTGTTAGTCTGTAATACTGGTAACAGAAATATATATTTAACACTGAATGACACTGAAGAAAATATATAAGAATATATGTTTATATATACACACGTCAATGTATAAACTACTCATTCTTAAATTTAAAAATGTGAAGTTTTTGTTTTGTTTTTTGTCAAGATTCAAAGGAGTTAAAGCATTCACTCCTTTCATGGTTGAATTTTGAGATGCTCCTCTATTCTTTCCATTAAATTCTAAATGTAAAATTGTACGACATGCTGCAGTTGTTAGTCCGTTCATAGAACCTTAAGTGTTCATTTCACTATGTTTTTATAAAATACACATTATTTTAGAAATATATTCCATCCTTAAGAGTATCTACAGTATAATTATGTACTGACTTCATTTTTCATCAGCAAAACAAACAGTTTATTTTTATAAACCAGAGTAAATGGAAAACAAAACAATGGGGCTTATCCCCTAAACTTAAAAAATGTCCTCCTCTGCCCCTGACCAAGTATCACAGCAAAAGACCCTGAAATGCAATCAGAAAGCCAGTGCAATACAGATCTGATTGTGTCTCCAACATCTTCCTCTTGTCACCATGAATCCAAGTAGTAGAGTTACATATAAATAATTCCAAGACAGACCGGGATCCAGTGATGTCCGAGAGGAGAAATGCAGTGGTTCCCAAAAAAAAATTTTTTTTGGTCTGGTGAAGCGGGCCAACCATATCTGTTTCTTTGGCTACGAAAGGCCAAGACTGGAGTTACCATTTCATTAGAATACAAGGCAACCAGGCAACAAATATTCTTTGTTTTAGGATAGTGGGCAGCAAGGAGGAAGCTTGCCTATAAAAATCTGACAATGTTCCACTACTGTTCTAATTTAGTCATATAAATTTCCAAACGGCATGATAACACCAGAACATAACTTGCTGTCAGAGCAAATGAACATAGTAGCTTTGTCAGAACTCTTTACTTTTCCCAATAACAGGGATATAATGATTAGTATAATAGAAATATTAATGCATTTACAAACATTATTATTCTCAATAACAGTATACATTATGTAAAGCAGAAGGGGTCCTAAGTGCTGCTAAAAATCAGAATTTTTGTAACCCTAGCTTTGATATCAGAACAAAAAGTTAAATTAAAAAGGTAAAAAGCTCTTTTGTAACCAGAATATAACATCAAATATAATTTATAACATCAATTTACATACCAGATAATGTTTCTTGTTTTTACCAATTAAAAAAAAATGTATACCATATTCTTACTGGTATTGTACTGAGAAAAATCATGCTTTCAGTATTTTTTAAATCCTCCTCTGGAAGGTATTACACTAACTTGACACCAGTGTACTATGAGGTTCAGGCACTTCTGAGAGAACATTTTTGACCATTCCTTTATTTAGAATTTATTCAGCCCCTTCACACAAACTTCCATTTGTGAATTTCTATCTTGAAGTAGAATCCTAAAATGTTCAATTGGACTGAGGATTTGAGATTGAGACAGACAGTCAAGAACATTTATTTTGTGTGCAGTTAACCATTCCTTTGTCATTTTGGGCATACTGTATGCTTTGGATCTTTGTCATGCTGGAATTTCCATTTTTGGACAAGCCTCTTGCCTTCTAATCGTCTTTCTCTAACTGATACACTTTAGTTTCTAGTCTTTGTAATATGATTGCTAGTGGTCAGTGCATTACTGTTGGATTAATACTAAATGAAAAGTATCACATCGATAGTTACTCTATATCTGTAATGCTTTGATTAAAGAAATTAAGCAGGAAAAGAACATTTTCTGTGTTAAATTTGCTTTTTTAGTTTTAGAGGAAAGCCTCTTCAAAGATTAATCATTCTGAAGAGCCCACTGGAGAACCTTAGCACTGAATATGCTAAGGCAAAGATATGTTCATACATGAATTGATTGTGAAATAAACTGTAACTTTTAAGTGTCTATTGGTCTTTAAAAGACTCCAAAATCTCAACACGCTTAAAGTTTGTAAAACATCTAAATCTAATAGCAAATTATCCAGTGATAATTTAATCATGTGATAATATTTTTTTACACTAGAGGTCATCGGTGTTTTTTCTTAAAAGTATTCAAATAGAGCTGACTAAATACATCTCATTGTGAATTGGTCCCTTGGTGTCTCCCTGAAAGGAAATTGTACTTAGAAAAATATTTTTGTTGTTGTTATACTGTATACAGAACACTCACATATTGCAAAAGGAATTAAAATACTGAAAGATGTCTTCATAGTACCTCAAGCCAAATATTGAAACCATGAACACATTAAATTGCATTAGTCTGTTGTCTATTGACAAATACGGCTTGCAGATGTTACTCAAAACTGGACTAAATGTTTCCAAAATATGAACTCAGCTGCTAGGCCAATTACCTGTCATTTATGTGACAAATATACATCACAAGGAGCAGGAGCAGATCTGAAAACCTTAAGGGGTCTGTTCATGAAAACATCACCTGCCACACTGACTTAGAACTTAAAAACATGCACACATAAATGAAAAAAACATCCCCAATGCTACAAAAACAAAAAAGACATGTTTAAACTGCTAACTGAAAGCTTTCTTTCTGAATAGTTTTTGTGACATTTTCACTCAATAATCTTTGTAGTCATGAATAGAGTTCTATATATAAATCTTGAATTAAATCATTTGGACTGATCTTCACTATACTTATTTAAAATACGACCCATTATATTATATATTATAATTTATAATCTTCTGTACTGTAGATCTAACTGTTCATTTTCTAACAGCTTCATCCTATTCAGGGTCACAGAGATCTTCTGTAGATACAGTAGCCCTTTTAAATTATGATTATGTAGTACCTAGAGCTCTTCTATGTTCTGTTTTTGCATGACTACCTGAGAGGGTGACGACATGTAACAGATATTAAAGTGTGCAAGATGAAAGATGGCTGTGCCTGGCTATCTATATGTCATCTGACGCTGTGCCAAATGAAGATCAGGTAGGAAAATGATAGCTCTAAACATGAAAGCAGATCTACGAAAGAATGGCTGAAGAATACGTATTGCATTTTAGAACAGCCAAGTCAAAGTCCGGGCCTCAGCCCCATTAAAATGAGAGGACCCGAAGAAAGTTGATAATGCAAAAGAAAACCTCAAAAATTACTTTTAGCTGAAGGAGAATCTTTTAGACTTTCAGTAGTGCTGTGAGGAAGAATGGGCAAAATTCCTAAAAGCCAATCCGAGAGACTGACAAGCAGTTTCAGGAAACGTCTAGTTGAAGTCAATAGTACTGAAGGCAAAGCCGCCGTCACTGAATCTTAGAGTTTACATACTTATTCACACATGGATATTTAACAGTTGGATCATTCTGTTCATTTAATAATCGCTTTTTTTTTTTACTTTCTGTCAAAACTAAATTAGTATACACCTCTGCTTCCTTTGGAAAATCACTTTTGATTACCAAAGGTATGTGTAGATTTAAATGCAATTGGACATTATTAGGGTGGCACAGTGGCAACCAGTTTCCTCCCTAAGTCCAAAAACATACTAGCAGTTTAATTGCCTTTTGGGAAAATAGGTACATGTGTGCATGTCTGTGTCTGTTTGGTCTGTGTACTGTATCTGCCCTGCAATGGACTGGCATCCCATCCAGTTTGTACCCTAGATGTCTCTAACAGTCTAGGAGACACTGAGCCCTGCTACATTAACTCTTCTGGGACTACTTTAAGTAAAGAGGTGAATGTCTGTGACAAGAAAGCTTTAAAGAGGAGCGTGGCCACATTTACCCCCTGTGTTGGAAGATCATGGTGGTATGCCACTACAAAACTAAAATCTTATAAATTAAGATAGTATTCAAGAAAATGTAATTTAATTTAATTGTATTTCTCTCTCTTAACCAGAAATTTAAGGACAACGTGGTTGTGTTTCTAATCCAACATTAGTAAAGCTAAATGACAAAAAAGAAGAACAAAGAACTACAAACTAGAGGAGACTATTAGGCCTGTCTAGGTCAATTGTTTGCAAGTAGCTAATTGATCTAAGGGCCAGCCATTTCTTGAACAATGCTAGGGTATCAGTTTCAACAATATGTCTGGTTACTGTAGCTTGCTCTGGTGTAAAAGAGTGCCTCCTCTATTAGAAGTAAAAGAAATAACAATGTAGCAAATATGATAGCTTTATGCATTGTATGACAAGCCTACTCAAAGAGTTAAGCGAATGGGACCAGAGTTCATAAGATCTTGGTTAATAGAGATCAAATTCCAAAATTCCATAAGGACCGACACAAAATAATACAATGAGTCATTTACAACAAAACCAGGCCAGTGACCTATTCGGAGCACTTGTGCCCTGAACTATACACATCAGCCAGCTGTTAGATAGCAGACAAAAATGTTGTTACTTGTTACTCAGCAGCTCTTAACAGGGTTACTGATGGAACCTTTTAAGAGCAAAATTACAGCAGAGTGAAAATACAGAAACTTGGCTGATGTCATGTCACAGCTGTTTGGTGAATAATGTATTGCAGTCCCAATCTTCTTCTCCTGCAGATAAGCCTAAACAATATTCTCTTCTATTCAAATGAACCGTTCGCAACTTGTGTCACCTTGCTGAAGAGAACCAATTTAATGTGTGCTTCTTTATCCTGACTCACTAAAATTAGTTTTACTGAGATGCAATCACTACAATTAAAAGCTACTTTCCAGATGCTGTATTTTTAATTTATACCACCTCTTGTTTAAGTTTAATCTTTCAGTCATGTACACTAAGCATTTTCCCAAGTCCAAATGTATTTGTTTGCCTAATTTAAATGTGATTTCTTTTACTGAACCCAATGGTTTTCACTTGTTATTTTGTTCTCTAGCTCAGAACCATCACTGAAAAATTTGAATTGACTTGAATTTCAAGACTGAAGATAAGGAAAGGCAATGACTTTTTAAAAACAAAAATCGGTCTTGGCAAGTCAATGTGGATTTTTATTACATTGGTTTTTATTTCTATAACAACTAGTTTCTGCTAGTTTGTAATTGTTACTTATGAGGTTGTGAAATGTGTCTCGGAGAGCTCTATCATGCAATATAATTCTATAAAATTGTATATAATGCTTAAAGCAAAAATAAAAGTAAGCAAACTATTCAAGATCAGTAAAAATATTATTTGGCCAATTTAAATATATTTGTTACTATAGCTTACTGTATGAATTAAGGCTGATACAGCTTGCACTGTTACTGGCAGTGCCTGAAAGCAAAAAATAAACAAGAATTCCGTAAAATTGAGTTTCAATAGATCTTTGTTTAAACAGCCGAAGCACACTGGGAAAAGGGGTCTGTCATTTCTGTGTATGCTTCAAGAAGTCTTTTGCATTTGTTACCAGTTGAAAAAGACATCTGCCCATTTCAGCGCGAATTGCCCCTTTCACTAAACATCATTTTAAAACCCCTTTCAGAAAGACATATACCTCATGGCTGAGGTTTGATAAGAAGGACACAAAGCAATTGCGTTTTGACAGGAAGTGTCAACATAGCTTTATTCTGAACAGGTGTTTGAAATTCCTGTTCTGATGTAGAGGTCTGCTTACAGGCCATAAAATAAAGCTTGCCTCTTCAGTAGCATATCAAAACACTGATTTTGGAGAGCTTTGTTGCTCAACAAGAGGTTGCCCAGGGCAAGCCTCTGATTTAACATTCCAGTCTCCCCTATTCTCCAGGAGGCACGCAGGGTGTATGAACAGGACTGCAGGAATCACAGTGACAAGACTGCCAGAGTTATAAATGTCAACTCAAGCCAGTGGTGAAAATATTGCAGTGTTATAATTTAATAAAGGCTAGCAAATTTGGTCTTTTAGGCTTAACAGGAGAGCAGCATGGTGATGTGGCATATATTGTAGTGTCATAGTTCTAGGACCCAGAGTTCGATTCTTGGGTGGTGCATCTCTCTGTGGGGAGTTTACATGTTGTCTCTGTTCTCTTGATTTTGCCAGGTACTCTGGTTTCCTTCTACCTCACAAAGACATAAAGACATGGAAAGATTAATTGTGTAATGAGCACCTCAGCTCATTACATTGCCTGGTCAGTAAGACATCCTGCAACAAATTGACTCCAAAGAGTTAAAGCGCTGTTCTGGTCTGATAAAGAAGACAAAGACATAACGCACAAGTGTTAGTGTAAATCACATGCCGCACAAGTCATTCAATGGCCAGGTCCATCATAAGTCATTTGGACACCACTCAAATCTGGAAAATTGAGTTTCAATTGATGTTTGTTTAAATAAATCACTACTACGAGCCTTCTGGATGGAAGACCAACAAAGTACTGTTAAAATTTTACTACAAGATAATTCACACAGCAGTTTGGAGAGCAGTAGAAACAAAACAGTATCTCGGTGGCCTTGCCCAAACAAGCACAGCTGTGCTTGATGAGCTCTCGATTGATGAACAGAATGGTATTTACGTGTCTCAGCAAAAACTAAAGTGGTCAACACATAATTCTGGTCTGTGTTTGGCTGTTTGAATGAATGGCACGTTCACATCAGCTTTGAAAGGTGCATGTGACAATCGCAGTCAGCGCACTTTGTAATTGCAACTGACTAGGTTACTAAAGTTTATGGGCCTACCCTATGAAAAGCACACAACACATGATTCCATAATACCAGATAGTTCTGCTATTACTAAACAGACAGGCCGTCTTTAGAATAGCTTTCCAATGACCTCTATGTTTTAATTCATTACTTTGGTTAGATCCTAATGAATGAGATAAAGGGGTGGAATGTACAGGTATAGAGTTTTTGGCGTGACTCACCTAGTTGAGCCCAGGTGTGTGGATAGGTTGCCCCAACCCCCTCACTATTGTAAGGAATGAGCCAGGGAGAATGATGGGGAGATAGGAGAGGTGTGAGAGAGATATGTGATAGGAAGTCCTGGGTGCTAGACTTATACATGTTGGTGAGAGGAAGTGTATGAGATTAGGATCTAACCTTTATCCTAAACTGCAGTTATAAACTTCATTTATCACCTTGTCATGTCCCTTAGCTTTCTCTGTACTGGTTATACAAATGACACTGTTTGTGAGGTAACCTGGAGTTTGACTGAACCAAGATGATTCTGCTGAAGGTACAAAATATATCATATATAAAATTACTCTTATTGAAGTATATACTGAATATATACACCATTTTTTATTATGCATAATTTATACCAGCTTCTGTTGCATTAGAACCTTATAAAATTATATCAATTCCAAACACTGGAGAATAATTTTGCAGACTTCAACATTTCTAATGATCTTCAAAGCTTTCTAGCAAAAGCAGTGAACTTTGGAAAACAAATTGCCGAAGATAAAAAAAAATGTCCCTCTGAGCCAAATTTTCAGAAGGTGACTGAATTTGAATTAGACACTTAACGTAGCGTTTTATGAGATGATTTAGAGCATCATTGACCATTTACTTTTGAAAGAGTCCAAGGGGAATACACATTTTTAACTGTTTGGATTTATGCAGATTCAATGAGATAAGTTAAAATAAAATGATTCTAGGCCGGAAACTGAGAGAGTGCACAAGTGCAACTGTAAACCCCAGTTGCAGCAGATGTTTTGTGCCCCAGAAATATCACTCTAACATTGTTGCACAACTAAGGTTCCATACTACTACCAGCACTATTGACACCGATATAACACATGTCCAGCACGTATTCTGGTATTTGGGGTATTTAGGGTAATTGATATGAACCAAATGACAAGCAATGACCAGCTACAGCAACCAAATCCTGAACAGTTTGTTTTCCTGTTTTATCAAGCTAAACTTTAAAACTGGACTTTAAAATTCTGGATTTCAGTGAAAAGATATCAAGGCTATTGTGTGCCATTGAAAGATACAGTATTACTCAATCCTTTATTGAAATAACAAATTAGTATCTTTGCATGAGCTAAGTTACAAGCAATTAGTGAGTTATAAGAGATAAATGTTCTGTCACTGCATTTTGCCATGATGCTCTGTTGAATGTATTCATTGAAGTGATGCTGTTACTTTTTAATGCATGTTACTTTCATCACAGCAAATGAGTTCCTGTATTCTTGTATTGTATACCGCACTTATTTCCTCAGAAGCACTTATCTACAGTACGACCAGTCCTAAAGAAGATGAAAAAATCAAATGTGGACAGAAAGGTTTTTGCAAGTGTGACACTTCCACATTGCACATCATTCTGTTGAGAGCAGAAGCTGATTCAGTGTAACAGCTCATTAAATTGGGGTTCTTTTTCTTCATCTTATTGCAGGACCATATTGTGCACATCCATTTGAATAAGATGCACTAAAGACTGCCATAATTGTTTTTCTCTCTTTCTGATGGAAAGACCTTTTTGGACATGGCTGAGCCAGATAGCCATGAATTTAGTTCTACAGTCACTCATCGTGACTGCGAAGACAAATGCCTTTCGCAGCTCTGTCTAGCAGAATCAGAGAAGGTAAAATGTTCTCGGTTCTTTCCAAACACAAGAACGCATTTGTTCTTTTCCTGTTTTCTCGTTAGGCCTGACAAAGGGTTAATGGGCCAAAACAACTCAATTAAAAAAGTCAACAGTTTTTGGTTCCCATCATCTAAATTGTGGCCATGCAGTCCAGAATATTGCACATTCCTCACTAAAGTAGCACATCTGGAGTTCAAACAGACAAAAGTTTTCTTTCATATTAGATGTTTATTGTTCTGTGAGATTGATGCCGTTAATATCAGCTTTCAAAATGACAGATTAGCATCACCAGTTAATCAGTGCTATTAGGAGATAAATATCGGTAATTTAATCACTACAGTAATTTCTTTAACAATAATAAGATTTACAAATGTAAGTGATTAAGTAATTAGCTTACATCTCTGCAGATTACAATCCCTTAGAGTTTGGTAAATCTGGTTTCTGAAGATTACAGTATTTAATTAAAGCCACCGCCTTTTTGTGAATGAGATTCATTTGCTGTTGGCCAAAACTTAAAGTACTTTATAAATGACCCTCACATCCCTAAAAGGCCCCTTTTTAGTAACTCTACCAATTTCCCAGTGAAAGTCTGTGTCTTGCACAAGTGGTGTACACTAGGGAAATGAATGCCTTACATTAAAATCAATTGAAAAATTATGTGCACTTGATAAAATAAAGCCTGGCCCTGTACTGGCATATCTAAACAGCTATCAAGGATCCCTTTGTTGCTCCATAAGCATTTGCCCAGGGCAAGTCTAGGTTTCAACATTCTAACGTTATACTCCTTTATTTACAAAGTAATTTGACGGTTAGTGTTAATTTCCTAAATGCGACATAAAAGGGGTGCTGGAGAAAGAAAAAAAAATTAAAGGAAAAAAAAATCATAAAAACAGCAGAGAATCAGCCAAATTGCTTCCATGTGTGGTACACTGCCAGAGCAGCTCTCTCTATAACCGTGTTTGACCTATTGAGCCTGAGCCAATTCAATTTGAAAGGCAGTGTTCTTTAATGAAGGCCTAATTTTTATTGCCACTCCATTGACTTCAAAGCCGTTCAGGTTGCCAAACATAATTTCACTGGAGGTATTTTCAGGTGCACTGCAAATAGTTCATAAATAATTTCCCCATTAGTCTACTTTTCCTCCCAAAATGCACTTTGTAAATGTTTAGTCTGTTACCTCTGCTCTGGTCCTTAGCAGCTTAAGAAGTCAAATAGCATTTTGCAGCTCTGCAACTTCTCCAATATTTCATATTGAGTTAGAGTAAGAACAGAAAAATCAACATTACAGGATTAGTGAATTAAAACGAATCTACCCAAGGAACAGTAATAACTAATACCTTATTCCAATTGACTCTGCCACTCCCAATAGCTACAGGCCTGGAGAAAAGTCAGTGGCAAGAATACTGAGTATTGATCTTTCTAGCCAGGCAACTTCAGTTCTAAGTAAAATGATGTATCAATGAGTTATAATAAAACTCAAAACTGCTTATTAAACACATCACCAAAGTCTGCAAGCTTTATTGCACATTGGAATGCAAACCATAAAACTTAATAAATATAACTGCCCTAAAACCGTACTTACCATGATTATTAAATAAGATGTAAAGGAATTAAAAAATTAAGGTTTTATTCTTATAGAGATATATTATCCATAAAGCTTTGAACAAACTCAGTTTTGCTATTTTCACATACTGTGGCAAAAAATCAACATTAACCAATGTTTGAATAAAAAGATAGGGTGCAGCATATTTAAAAAATGCATTACTTGCTTAATCAGTTACATTTTTCAGTTTATTGTCCACACAATCTATAAATATTTTCTTTAAAGAGCAGAAACAGTTTTTTTTTCAACGAATCTGTATTTTGTTTAATGTGAACATGCATTATATGGAACCTGCCTGGATCTATTTAACTATGTTTGTGTAAATACCTTCATAAAACATACAAGTCTTACAATACGTAATTACATACAGGAGGTGAGGTACGTCTGAATTTTTGGATTCCTGGAATCACGTCCGAGCATAAATTTCAAAGAAAACAAAAGTACTATTTAGAATGCCCATAACAGAATTTATTTTTTTTCTTTTTAAATATTATTGTTCTTTAATTGCATTTTCTTCCCTGCAGCAGGCTGCAACCTTTGAAAAATAAGACACTTCTTTCTTTGTAACAGTGGAGGTATTTGGCAATAAAACACACTCATGTCAATGTACACATAACATGTTTAATGTGAAAACAGGCCATAAATCATGGCTTCTTGCAATGATATCTGATTATGCTTACATAATTACAGCTGCCTTCTTTAAGCCTTTGTATTTGTTCTCTTCTAAGAATTACATTTCCTCGCTTAAGAAAACATACAAAAGCTTGGACTGTTCCTAGTGAACGAGCCGTGTCTTTCTGTAGGATTATATATATAAAGAAGGAATAGGAATTATTTGCTTAATGATATTTGTTTCAGTGTTGAATTCCTCCTGTGTTATTAATTGCATCAAACCATACCACCTCTTTTTCTACTATTTTCCTGCATTCTTTGGTTTTATCACTGCCACAAATTCCATTTTCCAAGCTGTCCTACATGACCGCTTGTCCAGCAGTCATATTCTAAAGCATTTACTGTACATCCAGCCAGTCACATTTCATACCTTATGCAATGTCCTGCTTGGAAAAATCTTCTAAATGTTCTCTCTAAAAAGCCCCCAATGCAACGTGCATCACCTACTGTATAGTCTCATGCTAACTGAGCAACAGAGAGAGTTTTTCACTTAATTTCACACTCATCTGTGCTTCAGATTAAAAACTTGGATACGTCTGGAATTGTGAGAGGTTTTAGCTATTCAGTATGTCAGTGTTTAAGCACCACTAAGAATAAAAAGACATAAAGTATCAACATATATACAGTATTTGACAAATCAGAAGTCTAACTCATTTTCTAAAGAGCAAGAATTATTTGGCTGTTGTTATTTGGAACTAATGAATTTCCCATCTTACAGATGTAATGCGTAGTCGAAGTAAACTAAACAAAGATATCTTTTCTCGTAATAAGTCTACCATTAGGTGTTCCAACACACTGAGTACAGGAGGGTGTACTGTAAATTAACCTGAAGAGGACATGTAAAACCCAGTAAAATTCACCTCTCTCTGTAAATTCGAGAGCGATTTTGTTTTGATTTTGAAACAGTGAGTTTCAGAATTCCAAGAAAAATAATTGTATCAGGTATTTATCCATATGACATTTATAATAAGCCCTGGCTATTTGCTCAGCATTTTAACACATTTCTGGAATAATGTGCTGCAGAACCTATTGCATCTGGGATCAACAGTCTAAAAATGTAAAAAGAACAACACGAAAGAAGGGGAGTTTAAAATGGCACTCTCCACATCTGGTATATACACATTTCTCTCTTCTATTTGTTTTGTGCTTATTATGAAATTGCATATTAAGTTAACATGTTTATTGTACAACAAGTACTGTATGAACCAAAAAGTCTTCTAAAACAGTCTGTAAGAGACCTTTTCACCCTAAAGTCAATTCCAGAAGGTAGCCACAGGAAATTGTAGAGCTTGACCTGTGGCATTCAGGGGAAAGAGCCTATCTAAGTCAGTTAGGGATAGAGTTGCAATACTTTCATCTGTTATTCTCCAAGAAAGATTTAGTTTGCTTGGATAAATCTGCATGCCTTTCGATTTTTTATCCTGTATCCTGCAACTTTAAAAGGGCAACAAACACGTGGTCATGTCATCTACAGAGGAGCATTAGGGGACTCTAATTGGTTTGAAATAACAATTACTAATTGTATTAAAATTACTAATTCACATTATGTTTTCCCAGTACACACTAGTGAAGGAGTTAAATTTTTTTTTTCCCCACATGAAACCCAGGGTTAACATAAGCTGACATCAGCATTTCCATCTTGTAGCCTGATCTTGTCAATTCCAGAAGCTAAGCCTGGTAAGTACTGGGATGGTAGACCTCCAAGGCAAAAAGAGGTTGCAGCTGTAAGTGGTAGTGGTGGACCAGGAGGCGCTACTCTTAGTATTTTCAAACCAGATTTCTGTACTTTGTTGACTGGAGACACTACTGTGCTGTAGGACGGGATTGAGAGTCATTGGAGATCACTTTATTAGCCATATACAATTTCTTGCATTAGGAATTTGTCTTTTCACATACCCCAGCTTGCTCTCCATGAGACACACAGGCGAGGAAAGAGAAGCTTGGGGTCAGAGCACAGGGTCAGCCATTTATGTAGCACCCCTGGAGCAGATGGGGTTAAAGGGCTTGCTCAGGAACCCAACAGGGTAGGATTCCAACCACAGCGCAGATCCTTAGCCACAGTGCCACCGCTCCGCCCAATTGATGTCAAGTGCCTTTTTAAGGTGTATTTATTAAATTCCTTTTAGCAACTACAAAGGTGAAAAATTAAAACTGGTACCTCATCAGCTCTGAAGCAGTTTCTGAGGATCAGAATTTCCCTCATTTGGATGTGTTATCAATAATGCAACCTATTGGACCTCTGGAAAAGGAAAAAAATTCTGTTATTTTGTTATTTGATACACTGGTATTCCCAAGGAGTCTCCCCATCATAAACTGGTCACCTAATAAAAGCAGAATTAAAGGAGAACCACATTAGAGAGAAACTGGTTAAAGGTCTGTACTGTATATTAAACAGTTGTAAACAAAATGCTTGAAGTTAGGATTTTTCCAAACCAAGATCGAATGCAGAAACCAATAAACATGCAAGCAGATCAATTAAAAGTATCAGTTAGCACCAATGGATTAAGAGCTCAGCTTCAATGAACACTTACTGTAGCAGATACAGAGGTCCTCCAGGGAACTGGGAACCAATGTGTTGGTTGAAATGCTAAAATGCTGCCATGACTACTTGGTTACTAAAGATCTCACAGTATTGTTTAGAAGAGCGGGGGTCTCAACCCTGGCGTCCCCTTTGCTCTTACATAATCTGGCCTACCTAAAGTTCTACCTCTCTCTCAATTCAATTTGCTCATTGATAAAATTCTAGAAGTAACCTGTAATTATTCCCACAATGTGTATCAGAGGACTTACTGTACACATCAATGCTGTGACCAGAGGTCAAATTTTATGAAGGAAAACACAAAATTCAAGCAAGTCTTTACGTCTACGTCTTCTCTTTACAATGAAAAAGACAAATAAATGATATTATTATAATAAGACACCATAGCAAGTAGAATAAGGGGTTCACAGCCCATGATTGTGGAATTTGCCTCATCCCAACATTGCCAATATAAATCCATTGGACTTATAACAGCTGCAAAGACTCAAGGATTTTGTGGACGGCACATAAGAAATTGCTTTTGAAACTGTATTGTACTCTGCATTGCATTCTCTTTCAGGCATGTTTGTGGGCTGGAGTGTTTGTGTGGTTACCCTGTTCTGAGAACATTGTGGTTAGCGGTGGAATGCCAGCATCTTCTCCCTGTCAACAAAGTGTTCTGCAGGGACTACTAAGCAATCACCATTGGCTGTTTAGCTAGGGACTGTGTTGTACTGTATCTTATGTGATGAGCATGTAAATAATTCAACATATGAATAGGTCATTTAAGATTGAATGACCTATGTCATAGATGTTTTTTATACTACCCTCTATATTGTTTGTAATAACTGTTGTTGAGTTTTCAAGGCTTTATTTTTGCTAGTACATTAGGGATTGAAGGATAATGTAAGACTTAAAAGACTCCAGACTATGACGAATGCAAGCAAGACTCCGGCCTGAACTGCATTTAAAGGGTAAGCTGCAAGGATTTTGCAAATCTCCAGATGTTTTATTTACATTTTATCATGGAGAGGTACAATTGTGACAGAGCAGTCTGTCACTGTGGCAAATGGAACATGCTAGGACAGGGGTGGCAGAAGTTAATGGAGCATATTTTTCTAAAACACCACAGTGTGTCAGTTCTCACCAATTTACCCTGTTCATTTCTCAGCCTGTGGGTGCACACGCAGGTTGTGGAAAGGAGGGGAACAAAAGGTAGAGAACACTATTTTTATAGAAACTGCACTAAAGAAACAAGACAGTGTAGAATGCCACCAGCTTACCTCTTAACAGCACTATATGAGTGGAGAAGTCAGTACCTATTTGTTTGGAGGGGTCCTCAGAAAGGTCAAAAGGTTGCAAACAGCCAGGAGACTGGTTATATGCCTGAAAGCTTAGCTTGAGGATCATACTATTGCTGGAATGCTGAGAGAGGAGGATGTCAGAGCCTAATGTTATTACTAAAAATGGCAACCAGGTATAGAAGATCTAATGAATGTCTGTTCCGTGTATTGGTAGGGCTTTCATGGATTTGTGTGTCCAAGTAGTCCGGACTACCATGCTATGTGTTGTTTTGTCTTGTGATTTTTATGTTTTTCATCTATAGTATAGTATCCATACTGGTACAGCCTAAACCCTATTTAAAGGGTGTTGTGAGCACTAGGAGTGGTTGGGAGTCAGGAGTCTAGAAATAAGAGCAAGGTGTGTGTGATATTATATAAAGTTTGTTGTGGTTTTTTTTGTTTGATATCTGGTGAAGAATGCCAGTGAGTGCTTGTGTGGCCAGCTGCGTGCAAAACTTCAACAAAACTAGCCTATTGTTTGCTGTGAATGCTGACTTGCCATTGTGTATTTTTTCCTCTCTGTGGACAATACGTTCTCTGACCAAACACAGGAGGTGTTGTGTGACAAATACTAGAGTAATAATAATAATAATAATAATAATACTGTAGACATGCTGTGGTTACAGAAGAAAAGTCTGTGGATTCAAGATCATTCAAGATCAACATCAAGGCAGCGTTCACTGTAGAAATCTTGTTATAGCCACATGTCCCACATAGGAGGATAAATCACCCTACATGTGTCTTTTGTACAGGTATGGAAACAAAACTATTATAGAATGCGAGACTACCATAGTCTCCCGGTGGCATCCTGATTCTAGTTATTGTTATATGTATAGTAATAAATTTGCATTTTTACAATTTTTGATCTATCTCTGCATCTCTGTTAACCATATTTTCTATTATTCACCAACAAGTCCATCTTTGTATTTTTGTATACAAATTTGATTAGATGTATAATATACTGTTGGTTTTTAGTTTCTTTTTTACTTGACCTTGCAAGTTCTCTGCAGTTAATCAGATATTGAAATAATCTTAATTTTTTTAGTTCCTACCATACAAAGATTTTGATTCATTTTCTCAATTCTGAATTGCACGTCATTTAACAATTAAATCTTGTTCAAATCCATCCAAAAAGTCATTTTCCTCCCAAATTAACCCTAATTAAGTTGATTGAAATATAGTCTTGGCATAACTGTATGTTGAATTGTTAATTTCAGAAGATCTGTACTATAGATGTGACTCAAAAGATTATGATTTAAGATATTTATCATTGAAATTTTTTTGCAGGATTTTTAATCTTGAAAAACATAGAAAGTCTCTTAATTGCATACATGTTCTCAAAGCCCTCAGATTAAAAGAAGCTCTTTCCTTAACTAGTCAAGCAAAAGCATAATTGCTCTCTTGTGGCTTTGAAACTAATGCCAAGACAGAGATTTTTGAATTCTTATTAATGTATAATCCCAGAAAAAGTGAAATATGAAAGAAATATTTTATAGCAAAATTTCTATGAAATACAAATATGAAAAAAATAGTTTAAACTTTAATAATAAGAATCACCAGCAACTCATTATCTTTGTTGTTTATATTTATTAGTGAATTGTTCTCTAAAATGCAACATAATGGTCATCTCAAAAAAGTAAATTAACAAGTTTATAGAATTGGTAGCTGTTACCTCACAGCTCTTGGGTCCTGGGGTGAGTCCTGCCTAGGGAACCTTCTGTGTGGATATGCATGTGCTTCTCCCCAATCCCTCATGAGATCCTACCTTGTGTTTCATTTCTTTCTCCCACTGTCACATATTGTAACATGCTCTCCAGGTTAATTGGTGGCTCTGTGTTTCCATCAATATGTATATACTGTAGATTGTGTATGTTTGTGCACTGCAATGGACTGTACTAGAATCCAGGCTGCCACCTTGTGCCCTCTGCGTGCCAGGCTCCAGCTCATAATGACTCTCTACGAATAAAACATTATTAAAAATGGAAGAATGAATGGAATTCATCATGCCATATTCCTGAAAGGAGAATCTGTCCTTTAGCTAAACACACAGTCCTGACTTGTACAATATCTTCAAGTTTCCTCTTCGGTTCTTTTTAAAGAGAAGGTCCTCATTGCTTTTCTCATTAGTTTTCTGCTCATTCTCTGTTAGTAACTCTTAACTCTAAACAACGGCTGCAGTTTTGTTTCCCCTTTTCCCTTTGCTTCTCTCGTTTCCTAATCCTACTTGGTTTGGTCTCCTTTCTTCCCCTTTTTTTTCTCCATTTTTGGTCGTCCAACTGACTGCTCCTTTGGGCCGAGCTTTATATGTAGTTCTGTCTATTGTCTCTCCCCAATCTTTCTTTTCATGGCTTGCACCGGAGCTTCCAGTTGCTGACTCCCACTGAACCACAAGGTGTGAGAGCACAATATCAATATCACAACCTAGGTTTACTTTCCCCTTCCCTCAGCTGGTGTCCAATTGGTGCATTATTGGACCTCGACTCTTCCCACTACCAAAGATTCAATGTCACATCCATCTGGGAATGACTTGGAACCTGCGGTTGCATTCACACAAGTGCTCCCAATCCATTCAAGCCTGTGTGAATGAGATTGGTCCACTTTGCCTTTCAATCAGCCAGCCAATCTATTAATCAAACCTCTTATTAACACCCATTTAAATGCTTGATTCACAGCATATTCAGGGTTCTGACATTGAGATAATGACAGCCAAAGGTGTCAATAGCCTGAAACCACAGGTAGCCATGAACAGTCCCCATTTCCCAGGAAACCAGGTAGCCTGGCTTGCCTGCTTTAAAACCCCAAGCAGTCTGGTTATTTAGAAAACTCAGGCACATCTGCTGCTGTCTCCCTGAAATCCAGGCAGCCTTTAATCTGACAATCAATCTGCATGAAGTATGCCAGACAGCTCTTGTTGCACTCGACTCTCCCTGAATAACTTAGGAGAAACCCAAAGCCCTGCACTGCCCGTGGTACTGCACTGTACTCGTGGCATAACATTCCTTCCACATAACCAGCTTATGTTTCTTTTTTGGGGGGGAGGGGTTGCTTGGAACATGTCATCTTTCTGTTTAGGAAACTTCACCAAGTGGTAGCACTCTTCCTACTTTCACGTCAACACTAAGGCTGCCTAGATGGTATTTCTCATTTGTGTTATTGTATTCTGAACCTGCAAGCTCCTCATACCCAGATTGCAGGTAGTAAATTGTAGGCAGTAGGTATTTGTGAAAATGCATGTGTTTGGTTTGAGAAATGGTTAATAAAAAACAAAGATTACAGTTAGGGTGTAAATACTCAAACTAGTGTGACGTAATAAGAGGAGTACCACAGGGGTCTATACTAGGACCACTGTTCTGACTACTATATATCAATGACCCAGATTCCAATAAAATTAGTAATATAGTAAGGTTTGCAGAAACTATAAAATTAGTAGAATTAGCAAACTCTGTAGCAGTCGGAATGCAATTCATAAAGATTCATACAAATTTCAATATTTTGCAGACACCTGGCAGATCACCTTAAATGTAGACAAATGCAGAATTACATGTATGGAAGGTAATAGTAAAAACATCAAGTATAAGTACAAAATTAAGAAGGGCTACAACGTAGATGTTTATGTAGACACATCATTCACATTTCCTAAACAATGATGGGAAACAATAAAAAGACAAAATATTCTGATATAGAGATAAACATGGAAATCAATTAATATTATGTTGCAATTGCACAATACGCTAAAACCTAGTTTAGAATACTGTGTACAAAGGGTTACAATGTTGTGAAGAACAGGTCCAATGAAGAGCAGCTAGATACATTCGAGGGCTTTAAAGAATGTCCTAAACTGACAGGCAAATAAACAGAACCTTTTTAATCTTGAACAAAGAGTACTAGGAGACCTTATTCAAGCATTCAAAATCCTCAAGACAATAATGTCAACCCAGTGGACAGCTTCTGAATCAACAGTGAAATATAAACCTGAGGGCACAAATGGAAACTACATAGCATTTAAAATAGTGGATAGGAAGCGCTTATTTATGCACATTGTTGAGAAAGTATGAAACAATCTGTTGAAACAATTATGTATGAAACAATAATGCTGTTGAAGCTGATACCCTAGCTAATTTCAAGAAATAGCTTGATGAGGTCCTGGGATCAATTAGCTACTAACTACCAAATGTTTCAGATGGGCCCAATGGCCTCCCATTTGTAACATTTTCATGTTGTTATGCGCTGCGTAACCAATGCACATCCCAGGCACTGGTTAATTTATTGTACATGTGACAACAATATTTCAGTTTGAAGCCTGAGCCATGTTTTTCACAAAAGTTTAAACTCTTCTTCAGAACCAGTCAACCAGTAAAACTGAAACCTGGCAAATATCAGCAGAATCTATAATATCATCAACATGGCCTCAGCATTGGCTGAGGTGAATACATTTTAATCTCAAAACAGCAGCCACAAATTTAAACCCCTTCTGTTCAAAATCAGATTTTGTCATTCTGTGGTACAATTTTTCCCATTTAAAATATTCTTAAACAGTAGTTGTATTGTCATCTTTTATCATTTAAAAATGTGTTCTTCATCTGACATTTTACACTGTATCTGTTGAAATACAACCTAGCTAATAAACACCACACTTTGAAGGCATCATCCGTGCACAATAGGATTTAAATTTTTAAAACTTGTGTTCCTAGATAATTAAATAGCTGCACCAAAACTGAAAAGTGTGGTGGAAATTGCAAATTGTTCTTGTCAATTAACCCAAAAAATCTCAACATTTGTACAGACAACTTAATGTGATTCTATAGTATAAGCAACATTATTTCCACGAGTTCTTGCTGCCCTCTGGTGATTATTATTTTTTTACTTGAATTTTAGTAGACTTTAAAAAATAATGTTGCCAATTATTTTTGGGATATGTGTTATACTGTACCTAATTCAATTTGGAATCTAAAATTGTTTTTGTGTCTCCACTATTGGCTCACGGCTATAAGCAGAACCCCACGATGGCACACAGGGGAATGTGTGTGAAAAGGCGTAGGCAGACTGTTCTGATCTGTCCGTATTTAAATCTCCTATCTTTTAACACATCACAAGCAACACAGTGTTGTATTGGAGGTTCAGTGCTGGCTGCAGGAGATGCTTGTCTCCCACCAACAGCACTGCAGACTAATCCCTCCTTAACCTCACTGATACTCGGCCAATTACACACTGCAGCTAAAGGAATCCCAGTCACAGTAGGCTTGTGAGATGACCCAGGCTGGAACTTGGATCGTGGAGCTCACCCTGCGTTCATCTTTACAAGTTGAATGATTTAGGAAGATGCAAGATACATTAAACACTCCAACACACAGCTGCAATTGGTCCTTGAATTAATTATTTTTTTATTTTTAACATATGCAGACCAAAGACTGATGAAGGAAACCCAAAAGAAAACCTACAGTAGCTCTGCTGATATCTAACCAATGTTGGTGATAATTCCCTTTCTAAATGCTGGAAAGCTTCCTCTTTTCCTGGTAAAAGCACATACACATACTGTAAATGCAAAGAGTTACAAGATTTCTGATTACCAACAACAACAGCCTACCAACACAAATTAGAGCTAACATTTCTTTTAATACACTTGTTTAACTCCCACACATGACAGTGCTTCCCCAAATAAAGCATAATAATAAAAAAAATCCCGATGTTCACATTCTGATAATCATTTAGATTGACGAATGGGTGATTATTCAATTGACAAAGAAAGTCTTTCGACTGTTTTTTGCCACTACACCTCCCAATTCAAGTCTGGTTAATATCAGTTTAGTGAAGTTAGTACTATTGCAGTTATGCACCAGTGTGATACAGAACATTTTTAACATGTCTCAGTTAGTGTCCTTGGCTATAAGCAGGTAAATGCTTCTTAATTTCTTATAGATCATCTCAGTTTTGAGGCTGAAGCTAATTTGATTATATTCATTTGATGTATAAATTAATCAGACAAGATTATATTTTGATATTTTTTGTTGTTTTTAACTAATATCCATTCTATAGGAAATTACCTGCCACGTTGCTTTAAAGCAAGATTTCATAACAGTAACGTTTTTTGTGTAATGGTTTTTGTATTAGAGTTTTAGTGAAACAAATAATCATTATACATTCTTCTATTTTGAAACACAAACCTTTCTAGGGTTTTTTTATTGTATTGTAGAAGACATACCTTTGTAAGATGATCTATATACCTTTCAATAGTATAGTTCTTGAATCTTGTGCTACACTTAATGAAAAGTCAGTATTATATTTGATTGTTTGTTTGGGGGCTTGAAGATCAGAAATTAAACACTCTCTGCTCTCATGTTGATCATCAAATAAAAGTCTAAACAAATTTGTATAAGTTAAAAGAAGTACTCCAACCATATTTAGAAAAGAATGTTCTACAATGTATACAGATCAGATTGTTGCTTTATCAATTAGATTTTGACATAATATCTGAGTCTTGAGAGTCATTGTAAATCGTCCATGTTAGAGCAGTTTTATACATGTACAGTATACAGTATATACTGACTTTTAAACCTGACAACAAGGTGTGGCCTCTACACAGAGGCAAAAGGGGTGTACCTAGGATAGGAGTAGTTAACTTTGGTATTTTCATTCCACATCATTACAGTACTTTGAACCTTCCAATGAATTAATTGATCCTTAATTGCTTAATTAACCTAGGTGCTGGAGGCTGATTCTGCCTACTGCTAGCCACTTATAAAAGTCATGTAATGAATTTCATAGTAAGGATTACTTTTTCACAGTCAATCAATAATCTTTTATTTTACTAAATTTACATTGTTGCAAATGCATTGCTTTTACCTATTACTTTATTAATAAATTGAATCACAATTAAATAAACAGTATTGATGCCAGTCTGTTGATACGTATTTCTCAAAATAGTGTGAAACTGAAGAGGAAAATCATTTCAATCCTCTGTCATCAGAACTAATGAATGATAATGATAGCGTATGCAGTTCAATCTGCTCCATTCTTTTCACAAGAGAAGGAATTATTAAAAATAATGGAATTCTGTTCAAAGTCACATTTTTTTGTTTCTTCCCTCTCCAACAGAGATTACTGCATTAAGATTTTTCCCTGAGTGAAAGAAATTGCATTGACCTCTTCTATCTATTGCTTCCATATGAAAGCAGTTATCTTTCTTGCAAATGGAAATGAGACCCAAAATTGCAACAAATGGGGCCATGCCACTGAATGCAGATGTTCCCCTTTTCACAGAAAGTGTACATGCCCGATTGAATTAACTTTAACCCCTCCATCGGCAAAACAGGCATGGCTTCTTAAAGGCACTTGTTCAATTTGTTTTGAGTTGCAGCTTTGGAGTAAAATTGTGTCTCAGCTCACTAGGTAACATCTGATATTAAAAACCAGCTCCTGAGGGACTTACCAAAGTTTGATGTATCCTTCAGCATATTGCACTCACATTTAGACTACTAAACTCCTCAATGAAAAAACTGCATTTTGAAGGAACACACCTGTTTATGAAAGTGACCCTTCTCAAGTAGAAGGATGAAAGGAGTCAGCTGGGTTGAATGAGGCCAGACAAGCTTGCAGGTGTTTCCTATGTGCCACAATGTACTGGGAAAGTCAGGATAATATATGGTAATTGATAAAGCACTCTCTCACATTCATTCTTTTTTTGACCATGTTTAATGAGAAACCCTGTAAAATCGCCTCTAAAGATAATTTACTAAATTGGTTAATTTTTTTTCAGCTTCGTGTTTTAATTTGCCTTGCTCAAATCTGGCATCGTTCAGAAGGAAATTCAATGAAAATACATATCAATTTTTTTCGTAAGTCTTCGGCCGTCAGAGCTCAGGAATCTACATCGTGATGTATTGTAAAGTTCATCAGAAAAGCCCATCTGCTTCTCAGGAGAGCCGTGGAATAGAAAATGAGGGTGGTCCTTAAGTATCAAACCAGATTGCGCTGTGGTGCTGGGACATGATCCACATTATATCTGAATTCCAGATCATGACCGTAGTTGTTTGGAAAATAAACCAATCACTCTGATTTTAAATTTGTTTTGACTTCTCAGAGGAAAACTGTTCCCTAAAGTTTTAGCACTTTGTAGCTCCATAATAAGAACAAAAAAGGGAAAAGGCCCTGCCGACAAGGAGTTCTCACAATGGAATTCTTAGAGATGGCCCAACCCCCACCCCCCTCAGTAATCAGCTCTATTGGTAATGACTTCAATAGTTTACAGTGTAACTGTTTCCCTCCAGTACCTCTTTAATCACAAATATTAAATCTATAGTTGTTCTATTACTGCAAGATAGTGCTTTCTTCACCTTAAAATAGAAGCATCCTATTAGAAGCAATATTTGCAAAGGGCCTCCTACTGTAGGCATTACTGTTGCTTAAAGTATAAAGTATGATCACAATGCATAATTGAAAGAGCAGTTCGTGAGATTTTCGCAATTTGGACTTAATTTAAAATAATGAATAAAGGGGAATCAGAGGACACTACATTTGAGGTGCTCAAGTCACGAGTGGACTATGGATTGCTAAAATGCTCAAATGAATTGTCTTATGAAATATATTCTCAACACTCTTTTATGTCTCAAGTACTAAAAGAGTGGCTTCACCAGCTAAAGAGGACACTCACACTTCCAAATAGGGTTAGATATAAAATTTTTAAAAATCTGAAAACAGGAAAGAATAGTTCAAAAGAAACTACTGTAAAATTAAATATTTCCAGAATAAAATTACAATACTGTATATAGTAATCATTTTCAAAATATGGACCTGATCAACTATAATACCTGTAATGTAAATCACATTACCACATAAAAATATTTTTCCAAAAAGACTAATTGAGATATTGTGCAGCAATTGATGCAATATGGCCTTGTGTACTTCTAAATACTGTACATGGCATGCTGGGTTGAATCTTTCAGTCTGATGCACTAACATTGTACTGTGACAGTTACTTTTGTACTACAATACAATGCCACCATAAGGATTTGGTACAATATTTTTATGTTACAACTACCTTATTGCCTAGCTGTGCTTATATCTAGAGGAATTGAATAGAACCCCTCTAGCCCTCTCTAGGACACAGCTTCTTCCTTGAAAGAAGGCGGCTCCATAGCCGAAATGTTGTGTTTTCTCTCTTCTCTTCTTCCTTGAAAGCTCTGTTGACAGTGGTGATAAAAATGTCATTCCAAGTTCCTAAAATCCCCACTGCCAAGGAGCACGTCTGGAGCAATAATTCAACCCTATCAGAGACCCTTCCAATCTCTCTTTTACAGCTCACATACAAAATGTTCAGAAAACTCCACTGGCCCACCTTATCTTTAACAAAAATGGTGTGATTCTCAGAAATCTTAAAACTGTCAGTTTAGAAAAAAAGTATATAAAAATATGGAGGAAATTGACCTCAAAGGAAACTCAGAAAATAGAAACCTACAGGTGTTAACTTAATTCACTTTAGATGTCTCTGCACATTCTTAATGAACCCCAGGTGAAAGCTATAGCTTTAATCAAGCTGAAAGGGGACTGCTTTGAAATTTGTAGCTTGTTGAAAGGTATGCCATACACATGGGGTTCATTAGGAGGTTATACGAAAATCAGTCAAGAACAATTGTTTTCCCACTCCTACTCTTAGACTGGAACAGCCCATATAAACAATGAAAGATGACTATTCCTAAATATATTAATGGCTCTTCCATTTTTCACATGACAGAATATCACCCTAAATAATTCCTAATTAAATCTCACTAAATCACAACACAAGTTGCTTTGCACTTATTGTGTCCAGGGCTCATATATATATATAAATAGGTCTCGTACAAAATTAGTCTGGTATTCAGTCACAGCTGGTGGTCTGCAGAGACTCTGTCAGCTCCCTTCTGCAGGTTGACATTTTGTGAACAGAGAGAGAATTCAGGCTTTCACTGCCAGTGGTCATGACTCTTTACTTTAACAGCCTGAACAGGGCCAAAGCAATGCTGCTAGATTAAGCATGGAAGAATCTAGAAGTGCAGCAGCATGTCAATCTGCTTAGCAACACCCAAGAAGGTTACAGTCTTACAGTCTGTACACATCCACTCTGCTTTGTGCTAAGACTGAGGAATTGGGTTAGTCTCAGGCTGTGGTCAGGGATACTACTGTGGTAGTAGAGAAACTACCAGTGCTTGTATCTGTTTGAAATGCTGGCTGTGGATGTTGCCCATTATGGTACAGTAACATGTTTTCAGAAGGTAAAAGCTGACAGCATAGGAAAAATATTGAAATCAGTCACACGCAACACAAGTGCTGTATCGTGCTAAGAGAAGCGTCAGGTGACATACTGTATAATTGTCATATGTTTGTGAAGAAGTACTTGCAGCAAGTATGATGATGGATTGAAGGGAGGGATGAAAAAGGAAATCTGCATGTACTGTAGCTAGGAAATATAGTATCTATGTACAGGGAAGCAGACGTGGATGTGATCAGAGTTTAACCACCTCCTGAACGTTTGCTAAAATTTCAATTTCAGTAGGTCAACTAAACCTTAAGGCAGAGTTGAGAGAAAAACCTGCCCATGTGGAAGAAAACTGTAGAAAATAATTCTTAATTTCTGTAGTTTCAAATAGAATAAGAACAAGGAGACGGTCAGTCGATCAAAGGAAGACAAGGGCATGTGAATGTTGTGATGGAAGCCTTGGTAACATTTCCTAGCCCAGGTTTGAGCAAGGGCGATGATGGGGTTATGGCAATATTAATGTCTGGGCTGTGTCTCTTCCAGTGCTTGGCTCCACCAAAAAGCAGCAATATGGCTCCCATATGCCAAAGAGGAATCAGGAAAGAGAGTTGCACATTTTGTGAGTCCTTTTTTTTCTGTAGGCATGAAACTGGGGTCCACAAGAGTATAGGAGCGTGAGAATGGATGGTTATGGAGGGTGGAATAGTTCCTGGTGCTCAGCTGCGCTGGAGCTCCATGAAAGGGAGGCGTCATGAGGGAAGGCCAAGGGAGCAGGGAGGCAATTCCAGCGAACAGGTGTGTGGAAATTTTGGACCCCTATGGCTGGCTGGAAAACGGAAGAGGCTGACAACGGGGGTCATCTGCCGGAAGAGCAGGAAGCGGCCGGGCGCAGCGGCGATAGAAACAGACACGGGTCGGAGTGCCGAGGCCTGACCCCAGCAGACACCCAGACAGGCTGGTGGGATCAGGGAGATGGAGGGCAGGAGCTGGAGCGACGCTGGCTGCCGTGAGGAACGCAGATGAAGCACGCAGCTTTCTGAAATGGAGAACTGGAATAGAAGTGTGTGCAGCCGGTAAGAATCAGGGTTAAAAATTGAATAAAATGACTGAGTTTAATATTAGGAAATCTTTTCATCAGGACAAATTATAAATGTAATTATGTATGACCCTCCTATAATACAGGATATTGCACAACATTAATGCTGTGCATGCAAATTCCTCAAAATGGATCAATGGAGCTGAAAGGAAATAGTGTATAAAATGAATTTATTACTAGTGCCGGAACACTAAAAAATATTACTTATGTCTTGGCTTCCCAGCTTGCTTTCATAACCCATGTTGTATTTGCAAGATATTACTTTCTTGAGTCCGGTATTTAATTATATTTAAATACACATACTGTATTACACAAACTGCATTTATGGTAGTTTCAAAGCCGAGAGGCAACAGTTTGACTCTTAACATTCTCATTCTTAACATGCTGTGGTCTGCACTGTCCATTTATATGCCCCAGAGCGAGTTAAAAAATGCCAAAGCAAACTATCTTGCATTTTCTGTTGTATTGTACCGTTTGACACTGTACATTAGTTTAAAGACAACAGGTTTGGGAGGAGACAGATATCAACTTCATGTTTTCTTCCTTTTACAAAGCCAAAGAATAAGAATCCTGTACCCTGACAGATCATTTCTCAAAATATATTGCCAACACTGGCTTATCCTCCTGTTTTCAGTAAGAATGTATGTGTGTCAATTGCTGTAAAGAAATATAGACATATTTTGACACTTCTAAAGTTCAACCTGTGCTTATTATGTGGAGTGCTTTGGGGTGTTTCGTGCAAAAAATACTTAATACATATGCATTACATTTGTATTTTAATCTATATTAGGAAAGCAATTTGAATTTCAACACCTTCTAAGTTTTTGAGCCCTTACAGAAAACTTTAAACACAGCAGACAATTGTAGATTGTAATAAGTCTAAAAAAATCATAATTTTTATTGTGAAAAAAAGTAGCATTAGCTTTTGGCCAGTCAATCACCTACAGCGAAAGTTTGCCCTAACTTTAGCTGCAGGAGATGCAACCTATGAAGTCAAATAAACATTATTCAGGTTCATTTCTAGAGCAAAACAGTTGTACATAGTATACAGTACAATGTGTTGCATCATTCTTTTTTATTTCACTGATTTCTAACACAATGCATCAACACTCAAACAGAAAAAAAAACTTTAAGCACCAATAAAGTAACATACTGTATGTGATTTAAACATCTCTGGGGAGACATAAAAACTTATTCACAGCAAAACTTCTCATCTTAAATTATAAAGAATGTTTCAATAGACATAAATATATGACTGTTATTCAAAACTACAACATAAATGCAATTTTTTTTCATTTTACTTACAATACTTCCAGAGAATTATGGCTTAGTGTTGAGAAGCAAAGCAAGTATTTAAAAACAACTGTGTACCGCAGTTTGACCTATGAAACAGAACTGAATTTTTACTATTAGACAGATGTAGACATCTCTGTATTTCTGTTAAAAATAATCCTTCTTCTAAACCCTGCAATAGGAAACAAGGTTTTCTATACATCAGAAAATGTTTCCCAAATCTTCTCTAATTATTATTAGTCAACAGTACACATTCATGTTTTTGTGACTATTTTTATTATGAAAATATTTTCAGTGCCCTATTATTTCAAAACATCTATTTTGTGCATAAATGAATACGAGAAACATTCAAAATGTCCGTCTGATAAATTAATGCATTCCTGACACGTTACATTCTGAATTCATTAATTCAGCAAACTGAAACTTTTGCAAAATACCCGATTCACTAAAAACTCTTCATATATCTGAAATAATAATAATAATAATAGTGGTCAAAAGCTTTAAACACTAAGATATTTCAGATGACATCTTTACATGTAAAGCTTTCTCAAATTGCTTTAACATTCGTCACTGACCTCTTTCTAAAGAGTTTTATGTACCCTAATTAAACACTTCTAATATATAAATACATTTTATTCCATGTGTTTCAATATATACTGTTTAGGTATTTGGAAGCTCCCACTAAATTTCCCTTTTCTAATCAAAACAATTTGGTAAAAATTGTAACATCCTTTTTATAGCTTCTACATCCAATTAAGGGTTGCAGGGGAGCCAGAGTCTATCCCAGCAAGCATCAGGCACAAGGCAGGGTACACCCTGGACAGGACGCCAGTCCATCACAGGGCACAAACAAACACAAACAGAGACACACACACTCACACCAGGAACAGTTTTCATAGAAGCCAATTAACCTACCAGTACATGTTTGGACTGTGGGAGGAAATTGGAGCACGAGAAGGAAACCCACAGAAATACTGGTTAAACATACAAACTTCATGGAGATGCATCTCAGTTCAGGAACTGAAACCACAGCCCTAGCACTGCAAGGCTGCAATGCTGCAATGCTGACCACTGTACCACCATGCCACTCACATTGCTGACAAAACTTTTGAATTAACTTAACTCAGCTCATCATTAAAAACCACTGTTCCACTTGGTGGTGAGGATGTGGGGAGGACAATCTTAGCTCTCTGACCAAGGCTCAATTTTTACATTTGTTGGCACTCCCAATGACATTAGGTAAAAAGTATGATCCCTGCTCACAGCCTTAATCATTAATGACCCCTTCCACTAGAGTGGACAGTGGGATTGCATAAAACATTACCCAAAATCTGATGAACCGTACAGACCTCAGTCCAAGACTCTTTAAAATGCAAGGATTTACTATAGATTCTTACTGTATTTGACACGGAAAATCTGTGATGCTAAAAGAATGCCATTTCATGGGGAATGACAATAGCCAAGAATGAAATTGAAAGTGTTTATTGAGTGTTTATTCCTAGTAAGACTTGGCTCAACCTGCTGGGACCAAGGGGCAGCTGCGCAGGTGGGAAGATGAATGCGAGGGTGCAAAGGCTCACAGTTTTAGATTTTTTTAACCTTTAGGAAATTTTTACATCAAAACCTTTACATCAAGAATGACTAAAAGTCAGGGCAGCTGAGGTGAAAGTGAACTTGGATGTTGGCGTCCCTAATTTGAACTCTGTGAACTCCATTAAACTGTTTTTACGGCTTGCTTTTTAGAGAAACCAGCCTAGCGATGCCAAACACTTTTTAAATTAACCTCATTAAAACTGTACAAAACTATTTCAAATTATCCATTCAAAGACAAGAACAAACCCTTGCCTTGACAATGCTACCAATGCTACACTTCAGAAATCTCTCCTTCTATCTAATTGTACTGTAACATTTCTTTTAGGAAAGCTCATTGAAGAGTACGATCCCACTGTAGAGGATGTACAATATACTCACAGAACACAGCACTAAATAATTTAAAAAACTAAATGTCTGAAGAATACAAAGGAACTTACAAAAAGTTAGGATCATGCAGTGAAACTTTCTGTGAAAAAAGAGTGCAGTTAAATAGACCATACAGAAATATTAAGTTTAATCTTCCACATGATACTAAAGAATGAGCTTTAGAAGGTCACCCAGAAGTAAATGGAAGGCATCATTTTACATAAAACTCTCCACATGATCTGTGACACAGTTGCTTAGAATGTCAGATTGCTGATGGGCCTGGGTCACCTCCCATTACAGCTCCACATGTCAGAAGTGTCAAGCAGTTTTTCAAACTGTAAGTTAACTCCAAGCAATATAAAAGTGTGTGACAGACATCATTACTGTCATATACACCAGAATGGTGAATCATAAGACACCCTTATTATAAATGGGAAACCCATTCGAAAAAACGACTTGGAAAAATATTGAAGATGTTATTCGATTGGTCTCTTGGGATCCCAGGGAACAATTAGGCTGCTATTTCACCCACGATAAAAACCAAGTCAATCAGTTAAATGATTTAAAGCACATCCTGCACCTGAAAAATTACTGACTATCCACAAATGTGGTGCTACTTTGCAAATGTGTAAAGAGGCTGCCTTTAGCATTTGACCTTTGCTACTTCTTATTTAGTTACAAGCCAATTAAAATGGTCTGGTGTTTCTGAAAACATTTAAAGCCATCTCTTTCTGCATCTGTTTCATTGTACTCAGATGTGCAGATGTGAAGCAAAGCAGAATACTTTATTTCTAGTTCATGTCAGTATTATAGCAATAAAATAATAAGAAACTGAGAGGCTACTTACATAAAAGTGACATCAGACTGGAAATAAAGGGTCAAAGCAAAACAGATTGATATACTGTAGGTTCAGTGGAGATAAAAGCAGTAGGATATTACCAAACTTACAACAGGACAACAGCATGTTTGGGTTGATTGACCATAAATACAATACATGTTGAAGGGTTTGGAATTTCTATCTGTCTACACTCCAGGTAGAGTAATTCTGTGGTATTTTTCTAAAATGTTGTTAATCTCTTTGTCTGAAATGGGCCCTTTAATGGTTTTATATTGGCACTTAAGCATATTGTACCACATTAACTGAGTCATTTCAAAGGCAGAAAACAGACATAGAAAAAAAGCTGTGAACTGTTTTAGGGTGAAAAGCTGATAAAGGAATAAAGTTGCATTCAAAAGAACAGCAGTCAATGCGAGCCTGTGTATTACCAGTAGGTGCAGCTGTAGTTCAACACAGGAAAAAATGTCCCAATGACCCGCTGTGAATATTCTGTGGCACAGCACAATGAGGCTTAGCTTGTCTGGCAACAAAACTGCACTGATGACTCTCTATATGTCACACAACTGAAAATGTTATCTAATCAAGGCTGTAACAATTGTACTTAAAGTGAAACAATATTCAGTACCTGAAGAACAAACACAGTCTCTAGTTACCATGTTCAACAGATTAACTTCTAAGCATGTTCGTAATGATTAACAAATTTTACAGACACTATCTGAAGCACGAAATATTGTAGAAAATTTAAAAAGTAGAGACTATACATTTTCCTATTAGGGATAGGGTAAGACAGAAAAATTATCACAGCTGTTGCACTAATGTGGTTCTCCAGTTTCCGCAATATTTTTGTTGAATGGCTATCTACAGCAACCCGTGTTAGGTTAATATTTTTTTTTGTTCTGGTATTTTTAAGGGATATTCCAACAATTTGAGCTTCTGATTTCTCAATGAAAAACCTTTCGGGTTTTTTGATTAATTTACAAAGGCACAGAGAAGGCTGGACATAAATTGTTGCTTTATGCCAATTAATTGTGCACTTACAAACTAATATATTATATTTACATTTAAATTTCTTATTAAAATTGACTTTTACGTGAAACATTTCTGTTGTTTGAAGTGCATAAAGCATTCAATTGTTCACAGGTTAATTAGAAGATTGTTTATCACATGAAAATCCCAATAAAGCCTAGTTTGAGCTTGTCAGCACCTATGGAGTCACCTAGACTCAGCCCAAGGGGAGTGAAAAGATTTCAACCACAAGAACCTCAACAGTGGTCTGGCAGTCATCTGACCAGCGTCTCTTCCTGTGAGCTGACATTTTTCCCTAGAAGCCTCCATTGGCCAGCACCTGTGAATCTGTCGGGTGATGATTAATTTCCCAGGCAGTTTTTAAATGTTGCATGGCCGTGTTTGCCTCAGAGAAGAGGGAAAAGGCTTGCATATCCGAAAAATGTTGCTCTGTTTTGGTGGGAAAACAAAGCAAATAAGGGACATTTTTAAACTTGATGATTACAGGAGACCTTTACTGGGCGAAGAAAAAGGATGGGCTCTATTAGGTATAATTGGCTAAATGCTTTCCTTCTAATAGGGTGCACTTTGTTCTCTTTGGTTTATTGAAATGCCTCAAATTTATTTAGTTACCCGATTGCATTCCAGTTGCAAAAAGAAAGAAGGGAGAAAGAGCTCTGGGGGGAGGGGGATTGGGGGGGCGGGGGTAGATGAGTGAAATCCAAGGTTGAGCAGAGCAGAAGACATCTGCAACATTAATGACCCCATTGTTATGATAGGTGTTTGCTTTACCCCAGAGTGGAAGCATTGTAATTCATCCGTCTCTGAATGAGAGGGGACAATTAGTACCGTCAATCTGTCCCACGTGCTCCCTGTAGCAATCTGATCAGGATTTCTTCAGGCCCCAGCAGAGAAGAGCTGCCCTGAAAACTGAGCCTGTGGATGTGCTCATGATTATCTCAATAGGGCCACCTGCTGATAGAGGCAGCTCCTTTGTGTGGGGCTGTCAGTTTGTGGATAGGGCTGCCATGTGCACTGCCCCAAGGGAGGGGCAGACAGGCTTAAGAACCAAGTATACTCTCTCCGGGCACATGTATTACATATATGGAGCTACAATCTCCTACCATTTACGGAATCTACTCACTAGAAAAACAAAAAATTAGACCATAGCACAGTGCCTATGTTATAGTTTAAAAGGCTGTAGGTTAGAACCCCATTACGGAAAGCTCTTTATTTGTTTTTTTATTTTATATTATTGCGTAGAATTGCATTCTTCTAATTCTTAGCATATTTACATTTGCATAATATTTAAATTCTCCGTTTTATTTGACTAAATATATTGCACAGTGGGTCAAACTGAATTATTGCTGACTGAGTAATATGGTATAATATGCATATATTATAGTAGTGATACAGTATAGTAGCAACATTATATGTTATATTCACATATTTGTATAATTCATATAAAGTTATTTGTACAAATCAGAAAAAAAAATGCCTTCTGTTATTCGTGTTTTGTGTGGTTTAGTATCTGCCGCATAAATAACAGGCAACTATAATGATACAAACTCAAATTCCATCAATATTTGTTCCATCCACAGGACAGTAATGATTATATATAAATGAAAATGAGTGCAAATGAAATGCAAATAAATGAAAATTTAAATGACCATTGCTGTTATAACCATCATTGTAGAAGACAAGCAGATATAAAGAAATAAATAACCGGGTAAACTATTTTCAGTAGTAATATTGAAAGGAAATATAGTACAACCTACATTAAATATAGGGAGCAGAAGAGGAGGTCAGTGTGTGAAAATAAAGACATTTTAAAATCAATAGATCACTTGCTTTCCATGAATTGTGAGACCTACTCTTGTTTCTCCCAGCAGAAATGAAAACCACTCTTGTATCACTGGAACTGACAGACATGGTGCATCTGTTACAGCCTTTGATGGGACTTGTTTAATGTCAGAATCTTGTTAATGTGGGGCGGATTGGGGAACGTCTTGCAAACTGATCCTTTCTTCTATCCATAACAATCTGTATCCAGTACCAAACCTGACATAAGAATGCACCCTTCACATTTTTAAAAGCAAAATAACCAGTTCTTACTTCCCTGCATATGCAATCAACACAGAAAATGCTATCAGCTTTATTCTGTGCTGCTTGAATAATATTTCTTTAGAACATTCGTCACTTCATTTAAATGATTAGAAAAAGAGTCAGTACCCCAAAGAGCCATTAACTAACCAATGCACTTACTGTATAAATCAGAGTAGAGAAATTCAAGACAAAACGTTTAATACACCATAATGAATCTTTTATTACATCACATACTGGTGTATTTTGAATAACACTTAACACCAGAAAGACAAAATAAGGAAATCAATCATTTTACTATAAACATTAAGTAAATACAGTAACTTCAATATTATGAGGTACAATTTGAAGATTAAGTATTTTTGTCATCTACTGTATATCATGAATAAAAAAATATTTATTTTTATGAAATAATGGGTTCAGCTCACTGCATTTATAACATATATTTTTGTGTTTTTTATAAAATACAGAATGCCATTAATTTTTTATCTCAAACATAGATCATAGATCTAGGAGGGAATTTATAATGACAACATAAAAACATTCCCATGAGACTATACTGTATATATACTGACCTCAAATATATATTTGACATTCTTGGACACTTTGCAGCAAAAACAGAAAGTAATCAATTTGAAATCATATCACCACTATCCACCCCCCCCCCCCCCCCCCACAAAAAAAATTTGTGTCAGTAAATGGTCTTATGAAACTTATTTTGATAAATAACACTGCAAATCTACACAGACTTTACAGTAGAATGGAAACCTACATCACAGCAATAACTTCTGTTGTCTAATCATTGGATGAACGAATATGTAAAACCACACAAGCATGAAGTCATCGTCAAATCATCTATCCCTTTTAAACATTTGTTTTAATAGAAACAACACATGGTATAATATTGTTGCAATTGCCAAAAATTACAAGTACATATCAGTATTGCACCCATTTTACAGCTGCAATCATTCTATTATAAGAATTCTTTGTTAGTCAGGAACCTTGTCTTGTAATTTAACCTCCAAAAATTCTGTATCTTGTTCATGGTGCATAGATGCATCCGATTAGAAAATCCAGAATAAAATAAATAATGCCTTGTCAAAGAAAGCTGTAGAGATTAATTACTCCCTAATGTGTAACTGTGCTCCACATGTTTTTGGGAGACTGTCTGTAATGGGGTTTTATGTTTTCTGTATTTTTCCAGATAAGTAGCCTGTGTATTTTATGTCTTTGCTTTACATTGTGACTCATTAATTTGATTTATTCAGTCGTTTGTTTTATTTGCTCTCCTAATTGCTTGTTTTGTTTTTTTCCTCCATGAATGTAAATCAATATCAAAGGACTTTTTTATTTCAGGTAAACTGCATTTAATATTGTCATTTATGTTAACAGCATATCTGCTGAAGCTATGTATTAACAAAAATAGTAGTCTTTTGTAGAATGTTAAAGCATTAATAAGATCTAGCACTATAATATATCATAAGTTATGTGCGTCTGCTTCAATGCCACAAAACCTCTGTTGGTTATAAAAATCAAAAGCTACCATAAGCTAAGATGACTAGGAAAGACCTGGTTTTTGTTTATACAATGAAATATAAACAGTGACAATCTGACTAATTAAAACTTGCTTTTTCATGCATAAGGTAATAGTAGGATACAAGAACACTTTGAAATGTTCACTCTGAATTGGAGGAGTTTTTAAAACAAATCAAGACATTAACAGGAATACTTTGAATATTTTAAAATAAATACCTGCTTTTTTGGGGCCATAGATTTTTGAGCATTTATTAGAATTTTTCATTTTTTCACATTCGTGAATATCCTAAAGCAAAAAAGCATAGTGATGACAGGTGGACAACAATCTTGAATTTCCATCTCTAGTTAACTCATTGGTCTTCCCTGAATTGCAGGAATGGGTGTAGAGGGGAAATAAAGGAAAAAACAAGTACAATCAATTATTGAGTCGTGTGAAAATTAGGGGATTTAAATCATTTATGAATTAAAATTAAAATGTGGAATTTCTACAATTTTCACTTGAACATAAGAGCTCGGATTTCAACACTGCTGTTGAAATTTCCTCTTTAATGTAATCTGACAATGAAATGACAGCAAACCTACAAATGTGACCTTGACCGACAGCATTGTGCAGCCAAAAAGATATTAAGCTCTGACAATACATTCAGAATCGGCCTGAGCATCTTGAGCTCAGAAAGTATTGACAGCTTTTCCGTCACTTGTAATTTTGTTAAATCTTTCTTGAACTGCTGTCGTTCTTGCCAGTCCAGTGCTTCTGACAAACATCATTCAGGAGCCGTCAACAGGGCTTTGTAATGGAAAAGAAAGTCAATTCAACACTATTCTAATTCCCATTTATAGTGTGAGCATTGCCCTACTCCCCTCTTGTACATTTTCCAATGGCAAAACCCATTCGTGACCTGCTGTGGCGAAATAGTCGCCATGTGAGCCCAGGGTGTCTGCGTGCCACCGTTTGAGGTATGCCTCTTATTAGGAAGCGCGTCTGGAAAAGGAGTGGTATTTTGGTCACCCCCCAAAAAAAGCGGTAAATAAGTCACACAAATGCTTATTGCCCTGCAGACTGAACCTATGAAAAAAATATTGTCTGTCCTATAGGGTGTTGCTTTTCTGGTTGCAAGAATCTCATGAAAGACAGGACGAATTGACCACAAAAGCCTGAAATTCTCCCATTGATACTGGACTGTGCTACTTGAAGAGCGTGCTCTCCAGCAGGAGTATTTGGCTGCGGTTGTAAAAAAAACACCTTTCAAAAGGGAGATCCTCCATGAGTCAAGATGATGTCATGGGCTTCAGCAGTAGCAGTAAAGCCACTTGACCAACTTGGCTACGGCTACAAAATGTGAAAACATATTTTGATTTTTTTCCTCTTCCCATTTTTTCTTGGAAACTGCGGTTGGGAGCTATAATTGCAATTTACTTATCATTCCAGTTATCAGAAAAAAAAGCTTTGGGGCAGATTAATTTAACTGAAAAATAAGTTAAAACAAAGCAAGGGGTCACTTTTCTATTATCCATTCTAAGTGGTTGCTTTAAGAAGTTTAATATAAGGAGTATTCTGTGTTCAAGAATGTCAAGACAAACGTACTGTATACTGTTTAAAGTCAAATCTAAGATGCCTATAGTCAACGGTAAACTAGTGGACCACCAGAATGCAGCACACTATATAAGGGCACTTTTTTGTGTTGTTCTGACAATTTTCAGAATTGGTCTTTATTTCTATGAAAACTCTAACATGCTAAAACTTCCAGCTGCATTATAGTTAATAGAAGGATTTATCAATTCATTTGCAAAGTTTTAACAGGTTCTGTCCTTTATTTCTGAGCTGAAATGGTAGTATTATAAAAATGCTGTAAGAATCCAAGGATATGTAGATTTGCTTCCTGAATAAAGTGCAGTGACTATATAGAGAAGGTAGCATAGAGTTGTGAGCTGTGGTTGCCCATTTAACTGTGATGATGTTAGTTTGATCATATTCCTGACAAGTTATCTCTTTCATATAGGTGGATATGAAATACACATAATTTTAACTTACCAATACAGTATCTACTGTAAATAAACTGGGGTAAAAACTACATACTGTTTTTACAAGCTATTACACAGTTTAATGAGCTCTATTCAATTTACCCTTTATAATCTATTTATCTTCATTTTGGCACATAGCCCATTTTTTTTGCTGTTCACCTTCTGTTTTTAATGCTTTGAGCTACTGTATGTAACTGCTCCACTAGGGTGCTTTGATAAAAAAAAATAGATGCTTTAAATAATAATTAAGAAAATATGTAGTTTCAGGATTATTAGTTTTCTTCTTAAAAGAAGAATTCTTTACTGAATGTCTTGAGACAGACAAATATTTTAGTACTCGCGTTGTCGATAACTCCTCAAGCCTTTTCATGCTGCTGTTTAACTTAACTCGGATCTCAAAAATGTTCCTGGTGGAAGATTTGCCTTGGAGAGTTCTTCAGTTCCAGTCCTTAAAGCTCTGTATCTACATTCATCATAAGCACTGTGTTCTAGGAAAGTGGGCCGTTCATTTGTACCAACACAGAACTTTTTGTTCCTCTGCCAATGTGTGATTTTAGGAGCTATTTTTTGGCCAGTGCTGGCACCACAAACAATCACAGTGATCATAGCTAGTCCAACAGAAATGCTGGAATTAGAGTAGGCATAAAGTGTCTTTAATGGAACCTTTGCAACACAGCTGTTAGTTGGTTAACAAGAGTCTCAATAAATGGCAGCTACATAACTTCCCTTAATCAGATTGGAGCAATCAAGTTGAAAAATTTTCCCATATGTTGCTGGAGAGTTGGGAGAGCAGGCCCAGGGTTACTGCAAGGACACAGGCCACTCCAAGGTTACTAAGTCTGGCTACAATTAGGCACTCAGTAAAGAAATTGTGATGATGCTTGAGGGAGCTATTGCTCCTCAGTCATTTGTGATTACTTTTTCAGGAATTACTCGCTCTGAAAGCAAAGTGTGGCTCTCATGATTTACACACACATTTCTCTTTTAAAGCTCTGGCAATTGAATGTTTAAACTCGAAAGGGGACATGGGGCAGCTTGTTGACAGTATGTATTTACTCCTTAGAATTATTAAGAAATATTATGAATTGATTATTTAGCAAAAGCATTAACTTTATGCAATGGATAATTGAACAAAACAAAAGTATCATAATTTCATAGTCAACTGCAGGTCTGTCTCAGTAGTACAACAAGTGATTAATTAAGATAATTTTACAGTTCAATAAAATAAGATATACAGTAGTACAATACAAGACACAAAATTTAAATTGTGATCAAGAGAAAAGAAAATATATATTTGTACAAACTGAAGTTTATGGAATGATAAAAGAATATAACATAAAATATGATAACATTATAATATACAGTACATTTTCACAGTTTTTTACAAACATTTTTCTCTATTGAGGTATAGAACTGTACACATTTTAAATATCAAATATTTGTTTGTATTGGCATCAATTTAAATCTTTTTCTTTCTTTTATCATCTTCGTAATTGTATCCTGTAATGCCAGGAAATATTGAGATCTGCATATCACATGAAATGGACTTCACCCTTTTGATCATTTGAACTGAAAAATGTCATGAAAAAAATGTAATAAAATTGTATTGCTTAAATAAAAAAAAAACTAGATGCAAAAGCCAGGAAGCAAATCAAACAGTGTCGTGAAGCCTTGCATTGTGGTACAGTGCAGTGCATTAATTGGCTAATTAAAGCGCTGCACTCCAAAAGTATGGCAATTCCTTACTTCAGTTTTAATTGCCAGAAATCTCTGTGGTTTGTGCTTTTTTTTTTCCTTGTCTCATCCCACAAGAAATGGGTTTGGCAGAATGCATGCTTTGGGATAAAAACAGTAATCTTTGAAATCTGCCCAAGATAAACACTCACCTTCAGGGTCATTATAACTTACAGGCTACGGCCAGATTTCAACAAAACAAGCCCATTTGCAGTGCCTCTTGCCAAAGCTGGAAGCTCGGGGATCACAGTCACGTGCAATCATCTTTCTGTAGAAGTTTAGGGGCTTTGAGTCAGGGCCCATTTAAATCATAGACCCTCCCCCTGCGCCAATCTGTTTGATTTGTTTTGTTGTTTGCCTTTTTTGTGATGTGGTTAAAGTCTACAAGGTCAGACCCTTGGAAGAGTAAAGCAGCTGTGTGTTCACACTTAGATTCACTTAGATTCCAGCATAATGTTTACCTCATGCTCCATTCCTAAATAAATAAAACACTAAAATGCATTGCTGTGTTTATGTTTCAGCAAATGCAAGTTATATTTATTTGGCTTATGCCTTTTCCGCAGCCTACGCTTGCATCCCTTTACATGGCTGAGTATTTCACTGGATGTCGAAGTACTAAGGGTACAGCAGCAGTGTCTCACCTGGGATTCAAACCCACAACCTTCCAGGTATGAGTCCAGAAACCTAAACATAGTCCCCTACATGCTGTATGGTTTCTCTTTTCATGCCCTCCTTTCAGTTCCCTTTTTATTAGTCACATTTTAACAGAGTGGGTTGTTCCACATGCATTGTTGGTACATGATTAATAAAAACAAAAATATTTAACATTCGTTTAAAGTAAGGTAAAACTAAAGTTAGTTAAGCTAAGTCTTTAAGTCATTGTTACCAGATGTACTGTATTCCCTGCTGTTCTGTGACTGTGGACAGTACAATGGGCTTTCACCAGGACTAGCAGGAAGAAACAGGTTTCCACTAGGTGTCTTGTTCGTACTTCTATGTCAATTTCTTCCATGGTTTCTTACTCATCCTCCCCATCAAAAGGCCAGAGGTTGACGGGTTCCTACTCCAGTAGGCAACCCCATTCCTCTCTCAGACTGTGGAGGGCCTGCAGTGAGGGTCAGTCAGGCAGGAATAAGATGCACAAAAAAGGTAAATACAGGTGGGCTCATTGAGTCAGAGTGGCACAGATGATGTTTTCCCAACATTTCTGAACAGAATTCTATGTCAAAGGCATCAATAATGAATGGAATTTTAACAAACACTGGAGAACCCTTTCCCAGCATTGCCTTTGGCTACTTATACCTGGCATAGCCTGGCTGTGTAACGCCTTACAGCTTGTTAGTCATTTGATCAAATTCTAATACAACAAAATTAAATAAATGGATAACATACTTAATAATTTAATGTTTGGTGTTAATGCACCTGGCTGAGGAAGTGACAGCTCTGGCCAAGATCAGAGCTGTCACATCCCCCCTCACTTACGAGGAATGAACCAGGGAGGCAGCTGCAAGGGTGAAGTTGGTGTGGAGGAAGGGGAACCATAATACATGCAGATTTGTGGACAGCAGGAGAGAATCTGATGAGAAAGCAGAAGTCCGAGATTACAGTTTGAACTCCTCTCTAATTTCTGTTTCACAACACCATTTTTGAAAATTCCTGAGAAAGGAGGGGTCCAAACCATGAGACCTGTTGCTGTAACTTTCTTTCCAATGCAATTTCCTAAATGCTTGGACAAACCTGCCAAATTTAATGGGTTTCCATCAGCAAGGTTAAATTTCTAATAAAAACAATAATAGTAGAGTTCTGAGTACATTGCTTGGCCTAGTAATACAATTCTGAATATGAAACACAGGAAACAAAGTGAATTATCTGATGTTAGGTGTACCCAAACTTTAGAGAAATTTGTAAATACACAACACGCAAGTAAACTGTTTTTTGGAAACCATGTTTTTAAATAGTAGCAGGAACTAGTGCAGCTTTCATTTCCCATAGATCATATTCATTACCTGCTTCATTTATTCATGTTTAATTTAACACTTGACCCATCTCAATTATCTCTAGTACTTGTTTACCATTCCTACACCTACAAGATTCTTTTTCTTTCCCATGTATGAGAAATGCATAAATGAAAGTAAGAAATCAGTGTAACCTGCAATTCTTACTGAATTGATTTAAATCCTTTTGACACGGCGAATCCAATAGTGCCACACAAGCTGTCAAAGATGACATGTGTCTTACTATGCAAGCCCTCAATTATGTATAATCCAATGTTTTCCGGGCTTTTAATTGAATCACACAGTCTCAGACTTGTTATTTTTAATTTGTTGCATTTGATTTTTGACACCCAGCGCTGGGGTGTCATGAATTATGCAGGCAGGGACCTTAATTGTGGATGTTATTAAAACAAAACTAATTGCCAATGATTTAAAAGAAATGAATATAAGGATATTTCTCAGTGACACAAGTTTCCACGATTTGCCAAAACACGATTTGACTTCCTTATGCTGTCTGCTGTAGTGCCTGTGTTTAGATCCTGGAAGAGGCGATTGAATTTGACGCAAATTAAAGGAAAACACGGACTTTTAAATGCAAGTGTACAGAAATTGTGTCAGTGGGTCTGGTGGTGTTAAATTCCACCAGATTGCATGGAACTAAATACTCAACAGCAGCTAAGGCACCTCATATGAAGAAAATTGAAAATAATTTCCTTTTTCTTGTGTGCCTCATAACAAGGTTCAAAAGGCTTCATTGATCATTTTTTTCTTAGGCATAGATGAAACTGTTTTATGATATCATTAAAACACTTACTGCTTTTCATTGCAAGAATTACACTCAATAATTCTTGATGGCTGGTGGTGGACTATTTGGCTATTCTTTTAAACCTCTACCGTCTCCCGAGAAATCCTTTCCTTTCATGTGTACTAATCATCTGCTCCCTATGCCTTTTCATTCAAAGTCATAAAGGAGCACTGTGCAAAGGAGAAGTATAAGACTTACATGACCACAATTTTTTAAAAAAGCTTTATAAATCACAATTGAATAGCTATAACTTAGAATATGATATTGGCAAAGTTAAGTAATAAGATCCATAGAATTACTGCATTTAAGAAACAAAACAAATACGTTTGTAATGAATGCAGCACTTACTATGTATGTATATGCTTAGAGGTGGCAGCTGTAAAATAAATGTTCCTCTTCAATTCATTGGAGACTTAGCTATTCAATTTAGCCTGTAGGCAAAGCTGAAACACCTGACTCTAAGGTAAGAATCCTTTACTTCTTTTAAACTTACATCACTTTAGAGATGTCTGGAAATCATTTCCATTCCTGCCAGGGAAGGAAGGGCTGCTTTAGTTTCATGAATGTTCAATCAATTTAATAGGACAGCTTAACTTTTTTCTACTGAAAACATTTAAAGCCCCACAGGCAGTAACAGAGTGGATTCAAAGACTGTACTTTAAAAAAGCACAGAAATCTCACCTTTGGGGGTCGGTTAAAACCCGGAAAAAAAAGAGAAAAAAGCAGTTGAAATCCCTTTTTTTAGTAATAGGAAAAGGTCACAGGGGCAACTATTCTGGCAGTCCATTCATACACTGGCTCACAAATTATACAATTTATATGAAATCTCATAAAATTCCCGTTGAACCCCCAAGACAAGCTTTTCGTTTTGACAAAATTAATACCAATAAATATGTTTTTAGCACGGAACTGCCATATGAAACACCCCTAATCGTTAGTCTTTACAAATCATGATGTCACTGTACTGTACATACAGTCTAATACATACAGTGCTACAAGTGCAGCTCAAAATGTAGTCATTCCTTCCGCATTGTACACACATTTCATGCAACTAGTTCACCCTGCATGTTACGTGGGCCTGCAAAGTGATCAACAGCAGACCAGACAACACCAGAGGAAGCAAGAGGACGTGTGGCTGAAAACAAACAGGAGGCATGTCCTTACACAGAGGGTTGTGGGAGTCTGGAACAGGCTGCTCGGTTACGTATCCTCAACTGGAACTAGCTCACTTCAACCCACCAGGCCTTGAAAAAGGCTTTTGCTTCTTTCACGAAATGGTTGGAGGACATCCTTGGCTCAATTAGATACTAAAAAACCCAACGAGCTATACGCTCCAAATGGCCTCCTCTCATTTTCTAACCTTCTTATGTCGTTTCCAAAAAAAACTTAAATGACGTACTGTAGCTGATTCATCAAAAGTTTTAAAACTCTAAAAATGATTTCAGCCTTTCAACAGGACGAACCACACTTATTACAATCACATGTTTTGCACAGGAATGGAAGGGTGAAATGTTTTTAAACCCCCAAGAGAGTTCCAGGAAATTTAAATTAAACAAAAATACTTGGGATGATTCGGGAAGCATACACTGGGGAAAAGCGGGGCACAGGGCAGGAAATTATTTAAGACACCGAAGCGGGAGCTTATTAGGAAAGTGACTTATGTTACTTCAGTTTCTTCAGGACTGAGTCACACCTTCCAGTGCTTTGAAAACAGATCATTAAGTGCTGCACTGACTATATGACACTAATGCAACGAAGTGCAGACAAACTCCAGCACAGCAGGGAGGGAAAGCATTTTTTCAGGGTTATTGAAACTCTGTAAAATCTGGGATTTATGCCAGTCATTTAATCATATATGAAAGACATATTTATATACTATGGCGTATTTAATATTAATAATGTAATATATCCCTTACGTGTCCATTTGGAAGTGTTGTATAAAGCTTCAGCTCGTGGCTGGAGTAAGTGACCCCTGAGAAGAACAGGGAAAATCTCCTTTGTCTGCGACTCCAAAGGGTATAATGGGCAATCCATGGCCATTTCCCATGGAAAAATCAGTTTTAAGTGAAAATCCTGATTATGTTGAAAGATGGAGAAAGGGAGAGAGCAAGGGAGGGATACATAGAAATGGAAAAAAATACAGTAAATATACAGTATGGTCCAGTTTTATTTTTTAAAGACATTCCCTTATCATTCCTTTCAATTTGATCAAAATATTGTATTTATAATACAATAACAAAATGCAGTACACTTTATTAACCCCTTTTATAATGCTTAACCTGCCCTGTAATATGATTATTTGCAGTTGTTCTTATTGGCAGAGGACATCAGGTTTCACCCTGTAGGTGCACAAGAGTCTCATTGACAACAATCTGAAATTAATTCTCGAACTTTTATTGTTGTTATATAATGTAAGTGTTGGATACAACTTTGCATTAAGGGTGATAGTTTTAACTGTTTTTACAAGACGCATCACACAGTACGACTGTACATAGGCAATCAAAACATTAAAGTAGGATGTTACTTATTTTAGTTATGACACAGCAGTAACTTTAGTTGGGCTTAAGCCACCAAGAACAGTCGAGCATTATTTTAAAATTCTGTACTTATTACAGAATAAAAGACAAGTGCAGAATGAAATATAGGGTCTATTCTGCAAGGTTTACTCTACATGGTTCATCAATACAGTCCTCTTCATCCAGTAGTAAAATAGTTTTTCGGCTATTACGCCTACACAAAACCCTTGCCTAAAGGACTGCTTCTCTGTCAGAGGAGCGCATTTACCATTTACTGTACAGTACGTTACTAAACTACTGTTCATTGTTACACTGGCTTCACCGGTTCACAGTGCCGAAATGAAATAGGAATTCTTGGTTAAATGCATCCAGTACCCTGCAGTCACGTTCTGAGAATAGTTTGGTTATGCACATGCATTAATAACACGCATACAGGGTGTCCTTTATATACAGTATGTCGATCTACAATATCTGGTTCTTGGCATACGACTCAAGCGATTCTGCAGACATGTCTCGACAGGTACTGTATGACGGGGATGACACACATACAGTACTGTATAGCTCTGTATAAACGTGCTTCTGATGATTAAAATGTTAAGAAGTTCAACTTACAGTACTTTTCCACCAGAATTTTGTTTGCCCTCGGTACTAAATTTGTTTTTTGTTATTCTGGGAAATAACGTGAGTTTACTGTATAGTATGTCGGGAGGTCACTCCGTCTGACCACCGTGCTTCCGCAATATGAAGACAACTGTGATACCCAACTAGACTACAAAATCCGTACCAAGGAAGTGATTTTCATCCGCATGTACTGCAACTCCAGGCAATATCGTTGGTCTTATGCATTTAGAATTTATCAATTGCCCTTCATATTGTGTAATTGCCTTTAGGCTGTGCTAAACAGGGTTCGTGTACGCAGGGTTCGTGTATTTTTAATACCGTATTTAAAAAAAGACTACTGTACCTCAAGGGGTTTTCGCCAGTCCGATTACACATCTGTTTGTCCAAAATGCGGTATTGTTAATTACTGGTCTTTGTTTTATTTGCGGTCTCTGTTGGAAATCTTTGAAAAACCGCTCTTGTTTGAAGCAGCTAGTGGGTTTTTATTATTATAAGGTACTAGGTTTTTAACACACGGCTTATACAGTAGATGACATTACCCTAATTGAGTAAATATAACCAGATAATAAATACAACACTAAACAAAACTGGAAAGTCGACTTCTATAATTTGATTTTGTTTCTTTTTGTTTTGGTGCATTGCAAGAGGAGCAAGTTTCTATACAGGTGTTTTTTAAAAAATTGCTAAACACAATCTCTGTCTTCATACCTTTTTTGTATTGTTTTTTTTTCCACATTTTTAGAAAAGAGGGCACTCAATGTAATATTTTAATGTCATATGTCATGCCCTTAAAGTAATTGGATTATCATGTAGTTTTGTTTCTTCTTCTGAGGACTTTTTTTTTCAGATTTAATCTTTTCATAAAATATTGATTTGATTCCCCGGATATTATGGATTAGCTTGTTTTACTACTGTGGCTACAGACTCGGAATGAAGTCGGTATGTACCATTATCCCAGGTGTTTGTGATGCTCAAAAGTGGGATCTCATTTGGCTAATTTACAGTTAGTTACTGAACAACATCTCTTTTTCCAAATAACTGTGATTGTGCTTACCATTGAAGCACCATGCTGAGTACACTGCCAATTTCAGAACTTCAGCTTTCTTAATAGTCTTTGTCAATAAGGGTTTCCTACATGCGGTTCTGTCAATATGATAAAGTAGCTTGCTAAATTTCAAGGAGCATCTCTTTAATGGTAGCAGTTTCTTGTCTTCTGGAATGACAATTAGAGTCACTTTCCACGTAAGTTAAGGAAAATCTCCCCTGTCAGCTACCTGGAGAGTCAAATATAAAGCAAATATTGTGGATCTAAGTCTGATTTAATTTCTCCTCATGATCCTTGCCATGACCATTTGAAAATGGAGACAAAAGAAGCCTGTTGAGGAGGCAGGTGTTTTGGTGCATTTGAATTCTCTCCCAGAGTACCCCAGGCGTCTTTTTTATAGTTTCCAAGGACACAACTGTCAGCCAGCAATTGTTGTTAAATATCTCTCCATTTCACTTTTAATATCCCCAAACCAATAAAAATGCCAATATAATCACTGCAGGCATTTTCAAGTAATAAGTGGAAAGACAGGAAATGATGCTGGCTCTGGTAACACAAAGTTATCAGCTGCTGTAATGCACATTCAGAGTCCAAACCAAATGGAACCACCTCTTTAGAAATCAGCATTCCTCATTATATGTGTCAGTCACTCTAAGCCATGTGGCCCACATTCTTTAACTTGCTGAACATATTTTTTTGGGGTTAGATTCTATGTATATTGTTTTTTTGATTAAGACATTTAGCATGAGCTGAATCTTCCTAGTTACCAAAGGATCACTTCCCCAACTTCATCTCCCTGGAAAACCCATTTTCCCAACAAAGGGGAACGAAAGAGGAGAAAGAAGGATGTTGACATTTGAAAAAGACACAAGCGGGGTCAAATCTAAGACCTTGTGCTACTTTGTGCCGAATAATCCCAGAAAAACATTTTCCTGCGTTTCCACGCAGAGAACATTTTTACACAAGATAATCTCATGAGGATGAAGATATCTACAGCTGGCAGTTGACATTGTATTTGACTTATTCTACTCGAAGATGAGTGCTGTAATGTTCACATTTTTTGTATCTGGGTGTTCATGCTGTAGTGTGATTAGTACCATATTGCTTCATAGGAAAATGGCAAGAGATCATAATTTTTTACACAACTCTAGTGTGCAAATGATTGTGGATCGCAGATTTTAAATTTCAAACTCATGTCAATTTTAATACTATAAAGCTCTCGTGTTATTTTAAGAAAAGTGTTTTGTAGAATGTGCAAATATTCCTTCTGAAGCGTTTTATTTGAAAAATTCCTCTGGATTGACTTTGTCAATGCCTTTGAGGATTTTGAATACTCACTTCACTTCTTCTTCTTGTCTTCTCTTTTCAAGACTGAAATGGTTCAGTTCCTTCAGCCTATCAGTGGAAGACATTCCTTTAAGTCCCAGAATGCATCTGGTGGCTCTTTCTAGACTGATTCCAGGGCAACAATATTTTTTGTAACACAGAAACCAAATTGTACACAATATTCTAAACGATGCCTAGCTAGTGCATTATACAATTTTAGCATGACATCCTTTGATTTGAATACTACACTCATGACTGTATAGCCTAGCATTGTGTTTGCCTTTTTTGCTACTTCCTTTGGAAGACATATCAAAATAAACATATGATATGATATTGGCGATCTTCTAGTTTAAATCTAATAATTGTTTCCATAACCTTACATGTAAGTTAGATTTATTGGCCTATAATTACATGAGTTGGTTATGTCTCCCTTCTAGTGTAATGGGCACCACATAAACAAATTTTCAGTCCAGTGGGTACTGTCCCTGTCTTGAGCCACTAGTGGAAGAGTCGTGTCACTAGGTTCTCAATAACATTGCTTGTTTCTTTGGTTACAATTGCTAAGATAGCACAGGCCCTTGGGAATTATTCATCTTTAGTGCTTCTAGAACCCAAAACACTTTTTCTCTTCTATTCTTACACTATTTAATGGAGAACTTTTTCTTTCTACTGATTTAGTCATATTGGTGATTTCCTCCTTAGTGAGCAGCTGAGTGAAATACTTATTTAGTACATCAGTCATTTGCCAAATAATTTAATTAATTATTTTTCATTTAAACTAGGGTTGTTTGGACTGCCAATTTCTCCCATACACTGTGATCATCAATCACCTAGTAAGCTATCTGGGTGAGATAAGATCTCCACCTTGTGTTTTTGATGATGGACATTTTTAATATACATTGCTGGTGTACTGTATATAAACATGCACCTTTTAAAGGCATTTTCCCAGTTTCATTTATTTACAGTATACAACAATTCAACCTACTCTAAAATTTACATATAAACAAAGTAGCTAGAGATTCGTAATAGCAAGAAGGCGGAATATATATTTTACTTTTCATTGCTGTATCAATGCAAAATATAATAAGAAAAGATCACTTTATTGGCCATATACAATTTCTTGTATTAGGAATTTGTCTTTTCACATACCCCAGCTTGCTCTCCATGAGACACAGACAGAGAGAAGCTTGGGGTCAGAGCATAGGTTCAGCCATTTACTGTATATGGCATCCCTGGAGCTGTTGGGGTTAAGGGCCTTGCTCAGGGGCCCAAAGCAGTAGGATTCCTCTGCCAGCCACAGGATATGAACCAGCAACCTTCCAGCCACAGGTGCAGATCCTTAGCCACAGAGCCACCGCACCACCCCAGTAATAATGCAAAACTATCTCAGATAGAGAACATATTTAACATGTTAAAAACAAGAGTAACACAACTCCTCCTGAAGTGAGAAATTAAGTGTTATTGTTTCTCCTCTGTCTTTGGGAGATTTTCACTCTCAATCAGCCCTTCAGCTTTTCCACAGGTAATGTAGGCTAAGAAAGCTGTAATTGCTGTCAGTCATTTCTCCCCAAACCATGAAGCCATGGCATCTAACAGTGAAGTGCTAGGATTTAGGCAGAGTCTTGAGGATGAGACTCCAGTTTCTTCTTCTTGCCTCCTGAGGATTCTGGCACTTTCTCTTTCTTATTTACTTATATTTTTATTGTCAACAGGGTGCACATTTCAAAATACAATGAAAAACAAAGAGTCTTACAGACACGGGAGATAATTGAGAAGATTACTCTCCAAATGCCAACAGCGATTTGGCATCAAGAACTTTTCCAGAAGCTGGATTCTTTGCTTAGGGGAAGATTGAATCTCTAAAAAGGGCATCGCACATAATTTTGCCTGGTGTTATTGCTTTTTAGATTAGTTTATTTGTCTCTCTGACACATTCTTGACATTGTTTTGCAAAAAATGGTGGAAAGTTCTCTTGTTCACAGGCTTCTCAGATCTACTTGTGACTAAAGTCTCTCTATATATGTTTCAGTCTAAATACCAACACATCAGCTTGCATTAAAGGCACAAAAATCAACTCATTAAGCTCTAAGTTTGTACATGTGCATATGTTTGTTTTTTTAAACATTTTGGTGTTATGAAATAGCAGACATCTTACAGTCATGTAGGAGGCTAAGGGTTAAATTTTTACAGAAGAAAAAATCATGTCATGCCTTTCAGGGTCTGCCATATTTTGAAGTATTTAATCTAGGACTCTTATAGGAAAACATTACAATTCATCCAAAAGTGTTAGCCAGTGAAGCTAAATCCTCCTGATGCAGCTTAAATCTCCAGGAAATTGCTTGCATTAAGGAGATATATTGATGTGCAAAGCACCTTTGGCATTATGCTTAACTGAACTGGTTAATTTCTATGTGTTCATTGATAGCTTGATTTTTTTTCTCTTGTGAATCACAGTACAATGATCAGATGAAACAGTGTTATATAAACATGTGGCTTCTTTTCAATCTTGATATAGAATATGAAAGAAAATTCCAAACATTTTTCCAAACATTCCAAATTCTGGAGTTTCCTAAAAGGTGATTCATAAATACATAGACTTCAATGTCCCCTTCTTCTGCCATCAGTGTTTTATTAATTTTTATTGTAAATAATTATTTTCTGGCCTGTTCAACGTTTCTTGCCAAATCTAGAAGTCAAATTGCAAAAACGCGTTGAGCGATGTGAAAATAATAAAGTTTGGCAAAAGGATTTAATTCCTGTTGAGACTGTATTAGAATGACAGAGAATTCCACAATGCTTTCACTTGCCTTGAAACCCACAGGCACCCATTCTTTTGAAGTTCGACATGCTATATATCATTCAGAAAGCTCAGTACTCTCTGAAACATATGGATGTGATTTTAAACATCTTTTTTTTAGATATTGAAATTCCTTTTCAGATATCCCTAATATAAACCACTACTACAGACATCTATCTGTCTATCTGTGTAGGGAATGAATATTATTAGCTTGTTAGACTTTTAGAGTTTCAAAACTCTGAAGGGGGCAGAACCATCCAAATAGACATCTAATTCTATCCTTTGAATATATAAAGTCAAAGTTATCATTTATGTATATTCAGAAAAGTGTTGTGAAAGGCAAAGAGCTGTTTAATATTCATTCCTTTGACTGCATGAAATAAAACACACTATAAACCTGAAAGGCATAACTTGTAAGACAGCTATCTGTGAAGCTTTCTTTAAACTTTGGAACTCACTGTATTCCATGTTTATAATTCAGAGGTAAACCATCTGTAATCATATTATATAGCATATGATTTGTGCTATATAATATAAAGCAATATTATCAAGATGGTTGCACATATATTTTTCAACATGCAAAATGTATTTATCAACATTGTAAACCCTTTAACTTGTATGTGTATCATCATAAGAACAATACAGAAAAAAAGATTATTAAAAATGTATGTCTATTTAAACCAGACTAATTGAAATATTTTGTATTTCTCAAATACAAGGAGATCATACTATGGGTATAAGCTTATCATTTTCATTGGAAACAACAGGTATACAGTATATAAATCCATACATATACTACTTAAACTCAAAGATATAAGAAGGCAAATTAACAATTAGTGACAAGGTGTACTAGACACAGAGCAACTTCACAGCAACTCTTTTTTAAAGGGTTCATTTTTAAAAATTAAATGAATCTCATTAAAACAATGCTTTGCTGTGAATCTGTTTACAAAGATGTACAACACCTACAGTAATAAAGATGGTTTCTAAAATTCATGTTCAAACATCATAGAATTAGACCATTATCAATGGAATTTTTACTAAGTTGCTGTTTGCTTCTTCAACTACGTAAGTTATTTTTCTTATGAGAATTTTTGTGAGACAACCTGATTACCCTCCTAATTTAGCTTCGTATTTTCAGGTGTAAACAGAATCTGTTTTTTTTTCTTGTTAAAAAACACCACCACTAGATTGCATGAGTTTAAATCTGCAGCTCCTGATTTCCCTGAGGTATTTATTTTATTTTATTTTTTGAATACGGACATGCTTTGCTGCAACTTTGTGCATGAGCTCTGTGTTTAAAAATATTTTAATTGCTTTTCGCTGTACTGTACTTACATTAATGAAAACCTCAAACTCGAGAAATTTTGACCTTTTGGTGTGCAGGAATCAATATGAAGTTGATAAAGCCAAGTTCATTGCTGCCTAACATAAAACAAACCTGATTTGTTTACTTACCTAAGCCTCTGTCTGTCAGGCCCATTATGAAATGATTTATAGACCTCTACCCAATGAAATTGTTTAAAGTAGATTAGGTTCAGCGAACGATCACCACTAATATGACAAGCTGATGCCACATGACAGGTAACCAAGCAAACAAGTTCCTGAAATTCATATTGAATTAGAACACTAATGATACTATAGGGAGCAGAGGATTTAATCAGGGTTGGGTCAGGGGAATTCTGTCTCTGGGCCCAAATGTAAATGTGTATCCACGCTGTGAAATAGGTGACAGAAGCAATGCCTCACTGCACAGCACAAAACAATGGGGCCATTTGTGTGTGCGTGAGTTTGCCTGTATTTCCAGGTATATTTTAAATCAGAAAACACTGGCCACCTTGAGCTGAAATAGAAACTAACAGATGATTAGCAGAAGGAGACATATCATAAGTCTATCAATTAATAGCATCTATGCTTTTAGTGGACTTGGGAGAATCTGTTTCTAGATTCAGGAAAACTGCAGAACTTCAAACAGAACACTCTGTGAACAACTGTAACACACAACGGAAGTCATAGAATAAATATTTTAACGTACAATAATGCTACAGATAGCAAAATAAACATGAATCTAAAGTTATCATGTTCTATCTGTTACTTTAAACAGTTACATTTGTGTTTTTACCATTTAAAAATTATTTAGTGCTGCTGTTTTTAACAGATAAAGACTTGTTTAATTGTATTTAAATTATTTTAAATTGCAGTAAACATGCAGTTTTGGGGTGTATTTTTATATATAGTAATAACAGTAATAAAAAAGTATAGGAATGTTTCTCATGAAGGTTTATTTTTTTTATTTATTGCTTTGTTTATTTATTTTTGAGAAATGCATTTTTCTTTATTGGAATATAATGAATAAAAATGAGTAATGCTCCCAGCTTCCCTGGACACATTAAGCAAATTGTATACAAATTAGAATAATAACGTGTAAGTAAGGTACATTGTTTGGACGCAGATACATGCATAATAAATATTAGATTATAGCAACTAAAAATACAAATTCAAAAAGCTGAAAAAACTACTATGCATTTTTAATATATTTGTTTATGGAAAACCACAATTAAGAAGTTTTGTTGTTGTTGATACAATATTCATTTTTTGTCTGTATTTTGGTCTATATTATTTTTCCTGTACAATACTTCAATGTTTTTTTGTTCTAAGACACAAAAAGCAATATAAAGTTTCATGTACAGAAAATAATCAAGAAACTGTTTATTATCTTACACGTGTAAAGGTTTTCAGGGGTATTTGTTACTCCTAAAATAAGTTATTAGTTTATAAAGTATTTTAAATGAAATAAGTGTTTCAAAAAGAATGTTTTTGTTTGTTCCCCACCATTAAAATTCTTCTTCCAAAGTGACTACCAGTATATTATTATTATTATTATTATTATTATTATTATTATTATTATTATTATTATTAGAAACTATTAGCTGTGACCTTCACTAATCTACACATTTTGAAGATTTCTTAATTATTCATAAACCATTAAAAGAAAAAAAACAAATGTATCATAAAAACAAAAATATCTGTTTAATACACGTTAAATCAAATATATCAGCACAAAAATGTAAGCGACTGAGATGCAGGAACAACATAATTTGTTGTTAATGTTTTCATATTGAACAAAATGTAACATATTTTATCAGGAGACTTTCAATAAAATAATATGCTTGGAGTTTATTTTTCATCATTAATATGGGTAGTTTTACCATTAATAATAGTGGGAGCCATCACAGTACTGTTAATTTAAGTTCTAGTTATGTTCAGTTCTAGGTCTTGTAGTGAATGCAGAAACTTTCAGTTTTCTCAGAATGTGGATCACTACTTTCTTTCTGCTGATTAGACGTATATAGTAAATAAAGTGTAGATCAGTGTTTCATGTGGGCCGACAGCTCAAGTGCCCCCATTGTAATTAAAAGGCCTGTTACTAAACTTGTGCACACCAAGTGTCACAGCAGCCTGGGCTGAAGAATTACTGTTTCACTGAAGAGTCAGTGCTCCCAGACACAGCATGTGTCCACACCTGCAAATCCCTAACAAATTCAAACCATACCTTGTGATCTGGTGTTCTTCTTAAGAAGTAGCACCGCAAACTGGAAAGCAAAATCAGACATGAGAAATGACAAGGATTGTTCTTTATTCGGTGCTCAGTATTCTTAATTAAATAAACAGTTTTAGATTGTGGCTGGTTTATTTATTTTTGGCATGCGCAATAGCTGAAGCTGAATGTTTTGGTTCTGCAGTATGGATCAAGAACCTAAAACACTGCAACACTCAGGACACAACAGGTGACAGAAACATCATGGAGATGTGTTTTATATGATAATATACATTTTATATGATACTTTTACAGGATAATAGTGAAAAAATGAGAGCTCGATACAAGTAAGATATAAAGGAATTTATTTCAAATATCTAGCTTCAGTTGTTACTATATTAACATTTATAACTACAGTCGGGCAAATTAAATAACAATACCCTCTCACAGGAAGCTAGCTCATAATCAATTAGACACTTACTGTATGTTTTATGTGTATTTAGCAGGTTGGATTTTTTTATCCAAACACTACTTTGTTTTTCTTCCACATGTGGGTGGCATTTGTGCCTGGGGTTGGTTAACTCTCAAGAATGGAAATATGGAAATACTTTGTTTTCCTCCCGACTTTCATCCATGCCAGTATTATAATATTGATAGTATAATGCTTATGAGATAAGCAATTCAAAATGTTACAACAGTGCTGCTTGAAACAGTTTCATGATGGAAACCGTGGAATTGGAAAAATAGCATTTGATGAAGAGGTTGTAATTAAAGTTTAAAATTGCAGTCTTCCTATGGGGTCTGGTCACTGCAAAGCAATTGCTATATTTGCTACAAATGAGAGGTATCACATTGCAGTGTAATGTTCAAACAGGAACACTTGGAACTATAGCCAAGCAGAGTACTAACTAACTGAAACATGTCAGCAGTCCGGCTTCTGAACGGATTAGATTGACTGCCTTCTAATTGACCACTCGTTGGTGAAGAGGCAGAACACTAGTTTAAAATGTTCAGTCCAATTACACCGACTTGAGTCTAGTTAATTATTTTCCATCAAAAACAATAATATTGGTCACTGTTTTCTTTTTGGTGAAAATGTCCTTTATGGAAGAGAAATGTGTTCATGAGCTGCTTTAATATGATAATATGTATTACTGTATATGACAAACTGATATACGGTACAAGACAGTATGAAAGGACATCTGCCACAAACATGTAATTCCTTTTTTCATCTTCCATATTAGGTTGAAAACTGGAAACAACAACATACAGTAGACACCAGCTGAAAAACTAGATACATCCTGTACTGCTTCAAAGATAAAATACGATAGCCGTAGTAGGCACCAGAAAAATTCTTCCTCTCTCAATATCACATTGATGGGTTTTCTACAATTTCAAAAGAAAACATTTTAGTAATTTAAAAAATCCTAATTAAAGAATGTCATTTATTCTTAAAGTTGTAACAATAATTGAAAAATCCAAATAAGTTATAATCTGTATTATGTTATTCAAACATGCAAAAATGTTATTAAAAGACACAATTTGAATTTTAAAACAGACATCTTTAATGAAACTTTTCATTATTCATAAAATGATTTAAAACACACACTTATAATTCATGGCAACTACCACTTTTTTCTAAAACCAAATATCTTACAGACTTTACCTGTGGCTGGCCTGGTTGTGTTGTGACTATTGTGCCTCGTTAATTTATTTTTATAAACAGTTCCAACAGTCATTATTTTCATTGTTTTATTAATAACAGCAATGTGCAACTGAAGTCAGTCACAGTTTATACCCTTACTGCAATGCAGGAGGGAAAAAATAATTAAAACTGCTTGGTTTCAGAATCATATCATCTGGTATTCTACAATTTTGATTGTTGTTAGGGATGCATGTTTTTTCTCTGGTACAAACATATATAGATATACTGTAGAGGGATTCACCTCTGAAAATGTATTTACAGTACTATAGGGTACCTAAAGCCTAACAGCTAATTAAGTTTAAAAAAGTTAATCATTTTTCAGTTCTCTTAGCTTTTCTGTTTTATATGCACTTACAAATATTTATATTTCGGTGCTGATAGAGAAAAGCGCATATCTTTTTAGAAGTATTAAGAATGTTAAATAAAGAAAAATGAAAATCTGTTCTTAGCCACTAGTGGGCCATGCAGACTTAACAGGTCCTAGCTTTCCATATGAATAATGTGTTTAAACGTGTAGTCAGGGCTGATAAGTCTTGTTTTAATTTCCAAATTAAATAAACTAGTCTGTGTGCCTTAATTTGCCTCTGCTGCTAACCTGGTTTTAGACTGTAACAGTAGTTTTCAAAAAGTGTGAAATGGTTAAGCAGGATGTCAATTAAGTTAGAAATGAGGAGCTAGGATCAACTACCCCAGCTGGAGAAACTCTGAAAATGCATTTACTCTTGAAAATTTTCCTTTGATGAATCAGGTTTTATACTTGACATTTGAATTGTTAGGTAAAATTATACACAAGACTTTAGCAGAAGTCTGAGCAAGAAAATATCAGTAGCTCTTTTTTAAACCAGCTATTATACATTACTGACAGAGCACTTTGTACCTGGAACTCTGATTATGCTTAACCACACTGCAATGGCCTGTGAGACAACATGTACTGTATTCAGTGCTAATAAATAGCATTCATTATTTTTGAAAGGATTGTGTTTCTGAAGACTCATTTCATAAATATCACCAATAATGTCCATGTCACTGTACTCCCAGGTCTTTTAATTGACTTGGCCAGGTTCAGAAGGCACAGAAGTAAACATTCTTTCTTTCCAAAATAAAAGTATGAGAAATTAAAGCTACAGATAATGCTGACTTCAGCTGAAGATTTTAAATATGATAGTCTGGGTGGTAGAAATAACTGGATATTAGCAACAGCAACAATTAGCACAAAGTTCACGTTCCCTGTAAAGCCAAACAATTGAGATATAAAAAAAATAATGGTTGTCAGGTGGCAGCCATTATGTGTCAGGAGTCCCAGATCAGGTACAAAAGTGAGAAACCGGATGAAGTAAGGTGGGATTTTAGGGAGGCTAAACTGTACATGCCCAGATTGGAGTTTAGTCAGGAAACACCATCCCTCTTAGAAAATGCCACATGTTCTTATAACAAAGTCATCAAGACCTTGGTTTATAGTCTGGTCTCAAGGACGGCTCCTCCTCCTGCCTTATTCCAACTGAGTACCTTAAATCTTCCTTGTGAATTCAACTGTATGATTTTATGGTATGAATTAAATCTGAATGTGATGCTTAACTCTTAAGACAGTTTCCCATAAAGGCTTTAGCCAAATGAGTAAGCTAGAGCTATTTGGGTAGGTACAGTATAAGCATTCTAACGCCTTATCAAGCGTTGTTTAAACATCACCACATGTACTCCCAAAACACTTCTCTCTTGTAATACCCGTAATAAAGTGTAGGCTGTACACAAGCCTGATGTGTGTGGATACCAATCGTACAAGCATCTCACTTGTCAAACTATTCATGACAAAAGCCAAAACCTGCTGTGACGATAGCTATTTTGATTCGTAGCCATTTCCTTCATAATCATTTTTTCATTGTTCATTGATTTAAAATCAGCGGTATCGCTCAAGAATTGGTTATCTGACAGCTCATGAAAGATGTAGGCAGTCTCGCAACTTAATTAGCAGCCGCTTGTGAGGCATGTGTCATTTTAATTGAACAGTAGCTGAAGAACTGTTGAAATTGAAAATCCAAAGTAAAACAGGAAAGACTACAATATTTAAATCTAGTGGAAATATTTTAGTGTTGGTGACGAGGAATGTAATAAAGTTAATGATTTGAACTAAATAGAGCTGATGTGCCCACTGGGGTATTAAGAATCTGTATTACGGCCTCCTTTATTGTCATTGGTAAAGTAACCATATAATATATATAACGACTGTATGCGCTTTCTTTCGCAAGAGATTGGAAAAAGCTTGTTTGGATTGCAATCAGAAGCTCATAAAAGAGTACTTCGGGTCTTAATCAGTCAAAGCTTTAATAGAGCAGCACTTTAAAAATATTATTAACCTCATCTGTCTAGATTAAGAACTAATAGCCCATTTTCCCTGTATTGTCTTTGTAGCAGCCGGTAATGTACATATTTATTAATCCACTCTTCCCGGAGAGATTGTGCAAAACCGAAACAACAGTAACCTTCAGAGGGAGCAGACACGGGTTAGGGGGCCACTAATTAAATGTCAGACTTGACAGATTAAAATTATGAAATTTAAAATCTCAGAGCAGCTCTTTGTCATTGTCAAATTAGGGGGCAGTGTGATGAGAAGCTGGGGATTGAGAGTTTTAATGGATTGAAAGGGAATGTGGTTTAGCAGCAAGAGGGTTTAGTGAATAAAGATTTTCCACCAACTCAGGTCTTGGGCTGCATGTTCAATTTCCCATTCTGCGGCGTTAGTTATTCAGCGCTATTTTGTGTGCTAGTGAGGTTTTCCTGACCACACAATTCAAGGGTTTTATTAATCTAAACAAATTCTGGAATAAAATTTAACAGGGGAAGGTAATTGATCCACCCACCCCCACCCCAAAACACATATTCACCACTTTTTAATCTGCACATAAAACAGTTAAGGGAAATGTCTTAGCTGAGGAAACCAGAACAATTTCAATCAGCTATTATTTCGTTTCTCATATTAGATTGTATTGCATTTTTATTTTTTTACAAGGACGAGATATACTATTTTATATACATATAATATCCCCAGTCTTGTAAATTTCATTCTTCTATTGAATACAATCTACACTGTGCTGTTAGAAAAATATTAAAAGTTTCTATGAGAGGACATACACAGTACGTGCTTCTCCAGCCCTTCTTTTTCTTCCTCTAACCTCATGCATAAACATCGGTTTCCTTGGGAAAAAAATATCAGACTTCTGCAAAGTTACACATATCAATTAATTCAGTAGAGCAGTAAAACAGAATTAAATAGAAATGGGTTTTAGAGTTTTTAATTATCAAAGCAGCAATTTAGTTACTTGCATCCATATTTATGATGTTGCTGGTTTTTTAATGAACCGCACGTCAGATCATTTTGAGACACGTTCGTGTGGATTACAGGGACCAATCCGTGCGGTAGGGCTTAATGAACTCCAACAAGGGCTTTTCTTTGCAATTGAACAAGAAAAACAAATTCCAATTTCAGGCCTGCAATTCCAAATAAACAAATCCATGCTGAATTAGCCTGATTTTTGTTATTCCATTCATGGTTCAAAGCCCCCTGTGCTGAAATCAGGTCCCTATTTATTCCTCAGCGGTTCAGACTCGGGGCACAGTTTGCAATAAAGAAACGAACACACCAAGAAGCTGCAACACTGCAGTAACACTCAACAAGGATCAAAAAGCGACAGGGATTTAAAGTGACAAGAGCCAATTAAATTTAATTACACAAGCTGTATTTTCATTTTAACTGACACTTTTTATTAAGGAGCCACACGCACTTAAGCAAGAAACACGGGCCAAATTATATATGTGTAATACAGTTAGGTTATGCAAAATCCCGTGTATCTAATTTACTGGAATTGAATTAGAGACAAGAGGATTGCAAAAGAGTTCAATTGTTTGAAAAAAAAGTCAGAGATCTATGAGTGTGTCGCACCTATTACATTGACACATCAGGTTATTTAAAGGGCAAGTGCATCCTTGATTGTCAGTGTCTTACTGCAGAGAAGCGTGAAGAGCAGACAAAACGCTACAGGTTGTGAACAGGAGGACAATACTATTGCCATCGAATTATTACCTCACTAAATAACCGACATGCTGTAATTTTTTTGTAGGTCTTGTCGGTAGAAGTTTGACACTACAGACGGCGCAACACGAAGACACCATCAATCAATATTTACCGAGTGTCAAAACAACAGTACAGCGATTGGTAATGCCAGGCGACTGGGTTCCAAACTTGTGACGAATATACAGTATGTGCCATACGTGTGTATGTTGAAGGTGTAGCCTGGACTATCTGTGTGTTCTTGATGCTTGGAGGAGGAATCACTCTCAGAAAACGAAGTCAAGTAAAATCTCCATGTGCCCCCCCCCCATCCCATCCCATCCCATCCCATCCCTTGCCTCCACCTTATCACCCTCCAAAGCACATGATGATTTTAAGGTTGAGATGTCCCACTAGGGCCCTGTTGACTCACAACTTTTAGGTCTCGGGTTCTATTCCTGACCGGGGCACCCTCTGTCTGGAGATCGCATGTTCTCATCAGATTCACACAGGTTGTTGCTACTTATCCCATTTTCCTCCCACCTTACAAAGACATGGTTACAAGTTTCATTGGGGTCTCTGGAATAGGGATCTCTAGGTGCTTGTGAGCATGAACAAAAAAGGCTTTTCTTTGAAGCAGTTTAATATGCCTTTGAGGTTTGGCTTTAAAGCCTGTTCGTATTTATTCCGTACTAAAATCAGGGCCGTCATGGGCTGTGATGTGTGGGGTATAGTTCATAGTCTTGTACCTACAGATATAAAAAGGGAACTATTATAACAAGTCCAGTGAATTTGTTCAAGAAATCATTCACAGATTTGAGACAGATGTGTAAACGTCCTTTGCACAACAAAAAGAGTTTTACACCCTTTGCTGTACATTTAGTTGTATAGCAAAACCTAGCCGGAATAATATGCACACTAATCACTGTGGACTTCCGAAACCTATCCCAGCGAACAATGGGTGCAAGGCAAGGTGCATCCTGGATGGGAAGCCAGTCCATCGCAGGACACACACACACAAAGACAGACACACGCACACTCCCTCTAAGGCCAATTTTCCCAGAAGCCAATTAAACTATCAGGATGTTTTTGGACTTTGGGTGGAAACAAGAGCACTCAGAGGAAACTCTGAGGGAACGTATCAATTCCATGCAGAAAGCACACCAGGAATTGAACCCAGGGCCACAGTGCTATGAGGCTAACCACTGTGCCCCAGTGCTGCCCTCACATTCATTTTATTGATTTTTATTTTAGTAAAGTCATTCATTTGATATCTTGTCTGAACCCCTATACGACTTGACTCAGGTCTCACACATTCTCATTTCCCTCCACAAAAGGAGTTCCAAGTTTCACACACCCCAATAGATCAGGACACGATCTCTCATGTTTACACTCAACACACCATGCAAGGTAATTCACAGTACAACTTCAATGGCAAGTAGTATCAATAGGTATTAAGCTGTAAAGCTAATAGGAACATCCTTTGTCAATGCCTTTGAATTCTGATGCGCATTGTGAAAAAGCCAAATGATGATTGACACTGTTCTCAAATGTTCCAACGGCACAAAGAGAAAAACGCTTTAATCTTATTAAAGGGAGAAATCGGCAAGTGATTATTTCCCATTGCAGTGCAATAGCTGGTTTATTTTTACACCCAACGAAAAAAAAAACATTGACCTGCGATGTAAAATGAGAAAATGCCTTATGCATTTCTCCCTGAAAACAAAACAGAGTAGATTTAATTTGCGCTAAATAATTAGGATCCAGTGTTTGATGGCTCTGTTTTTTTTAATGGGGTGAAGTGGGAGACTGTTCTGAGCTAAAATACACCCTGCTCCTGCCTAAGAGGAAATGACAGGGCTCTAAACTGTTGTAATTAAAAACATGACTGTGTGGTGTGCTGTGTTATAACTTCCAACCTTATTACAAAATTTAAAGTGACACTTAAGAGTTAGCTATATGTGTATTTGAAAGCTTTGTGTAGGCATGTGAGTGGCAGAGAAACTGGGTAGCCTTAGGTGCTATGTTTCTATCACCCATCTTGTCTCCTGTGCAAGTGAATACTAAACTGTCTTCCCTGTGGTGATTTATTGCCTTTTCCAGGGGTGTTGATAATACTTTTTTTTTCATTTTTGACTCGTAGTACCAGTGAGACTGCGGAATTGGATTATTTAAAAAAAAATTGCAAAACGTGAGCATATCTTGGCCACCATGATAGTTCCTGTGATACTAAAGCAATTTAAGGCATTCAGGACATTCTGCCTAATTACAGATGATTCTTGTGCTGCCTTTGCATTCTTCAGTACATGTTAAACTGTATGTCTGAATTTTATTCAGACTGTCGTTTATGTCATTTTTCAGTGTACCACTTGGATATTCATTTATTTTTTTACAAATGCCTACTGATCCTTTATTTTACCAGGTAAATCAATGGAGAACAAATTTTTACTGATGACTGGGAGGCCCATTGATACAGCAGGGTATTTTACTGGAGTAATTTAGGTGAAGTACCTCACTCAACAATACAACCAGTGAGCCATTTCCCACCCAGGATTTGAACCCACAACTCCCAGACCCTCTTGAAAGGGCAAAGATTCATTCAGTGTTCCCAATCGTATCAGATTTCAATATGAGCAACAATGACACGTGGACATGAGACTACCACAAATAATATTTAAAAGGGTCAAATCAATTCTGAATTATGCAGCATTCACTATTACTCTATATAAAAATATTAAATAAAATATATTAAATAAAGTCTTTCACGTCTTAAAATTGCATTTAAATATTCAGAATTGCAGGGAGATGTACAGTATACAGTATGTATTGCTCATTTTTTCCTCATTTTTTTTCAGAAATGTCAGTATGATTTTTATTTCCCTTTGAAGGAAGACATGTGACATTATCTCACATGGTTCACTCCCACATAACACACACACACACACACACACATGCTGACGCACAAATACTAACTTGCCTGTTTAAGTGTTATCATTGGGCTTTGATTCTCTTTCGTGCTAATCCTCTCCCATCTGTGCCAAAGTGAAGCTGTGGTGTCTATATCCAGGGTCACGCAGGTCAGCAGTGACACCAGATTTAACTGTTATTTACTCTGATTCCACGACAAGACAGATACAGCGTCGACTGACTAAAGTGATGTATGTTAAATGTGTTCCAAATTACTGGCATGATGGATCTATCGATAGGCCATTCTGGCTGTCAGGACATCTCTATCAGCCTCTCAGTTATCCCCCCCCCCCCCACCCCGCAGCTCTCCCGCTGTCTTGCTGCCTGTCTCAGCCTTCTGCCCTGTGCGTTCACTGCCGAGCACCTTTCACTGAATGCTAAATTAAAGGGCAGGCAGGAACAGGGACCTCGTGCTGGAACCCTGTGCTGTCACATAATGCAAGACAGCTTTGTTTATCAAATCTTTTTCTGCATCAACAAGATTTAATGCATTCTGCTTCTGGCATTAATTATTATTATTATTAATCATCATCATCATCAATGAATGTTTAGCAATTTTCTTAAATTCAATACCATCAATGGGGTTTTAACAGCCAGTCTAAGCAGGTTAAACTAATACCCCCAGTTAATTTCAGTTATGAAGCTGTCCATTACATTTAGCACTTAGGACCATATGCATATATTTTGAAGCTCACCTGTGATTTCAATGAGGAAGTCTGGAATGACGAAGTCTGGAATGATTCGGTTATTCCCACCAATGGTCAGTTCGAACTCTGACTGAGACCTGTGCTGTTATTGACAGGGGCACGTCATGTCATCATTACGTTTATTTAGTTTCTTCAGGTGCACAAAACCAAGCAGGGACATTTAAGGAATTTTCCTTGCATTTTTCCAAATCATCTCTTCATTTGGTGGTAGCCCTACCTGTATTATTCAATAATACCGTTTATATAATTTTTAACAATGCCAAATACAATGTGCTGTTTACTATGGGAAATAGGCTTCTTTACAGGCCAGGTGCGCAGATATGTCTAATATTGGTTGATAACCTTGTAAGATCAATACTGCATATGATTCATTCCTCTAAGCACAAAAAATACATGGACAAATAGAACTCTATAAAAAACAACAAAATTAAAAACATTTGGTGAAAAACAAGCAACCTTAAAACTCTGGTCATCTGTTTCTTGCTGGGAATGACTGTTTAAGTGATGCATTCAGCAGACTTCTGCTATTCAGGGCACTATTCAGGACATTCTCTCTGAATCAGGCCACTGCACATCTATTGCTCCTAATTGACCTGCGCAGGCATTACTGGGATGAAGTTAAAGCCCAAAGTTCATTAAGCAGACAGATGTATCTGTTACACTGCTGAAGAGTTATTATGCAAACTTAAGCCTTTGAAAATGTGACTCTTATGCAATTGAGTCTAAAAGGCTTGGTGTAATGGTTTAGTACTTATCTCATACGTACTGCCAAGTCTTAACAGCTAAATTCACCAAATTCTGAACTATATTTCTTCGTTTGGTTTTCCAAAAGCCAAACCGTGGGATTTTTGTGGATGTCTCTCTATACATATGTAAATGTTCCTACAAAATATGTACATTTAACAATAAATTAAATGCATGTCATGAAGTAACATTCAAAAATCTAAAAATCCAACTGACAAATATAAAGTATACATGTATTCTGTAATGTACTGTACGTGAACATGATTTCTATCATTTATCTACAAATATTTTTTAAAGTGCAGGCTTACATGGTATACAGTACATCAGAAAGGCAAAAATAATTAAAGTTGCAGTACATTTAAATATGTTTTAAGACAGTAACATAACACAGTAAGTCTTGTATTGCTGTGCATTGTTCCTTATTAAGGTTTGTTATGTGCTCTTTTTAGAAAGCAGTTTTAAGTCAATGGTAGCGTGCAAAAAAAAAAATACTTTGGCTTTTCCTTCATAGCTTCAGCAAGAGCATATTTGTAGTGCGGGTATGTAGCCGGGAGTGATATACCAGTGGGTGTACTGTGGGCTGTAGATTGTACTTTTATTTTGCCACTTAAAGGACAAATTACCCAGACAATGGTCTACTAAGGTTGCCCCTTAATTCAATTGCAGCTGTTGACTTGGGGCATTTGGTATGTTTGCCCTGAGAAGTAAATTCCCAAAACTTCATCTGGATGCAGTCAAACAAAATGAAAGGTAATATTCTTTATCTGCCACAGATTGCTGCAGATGAACTGCTTTAATATGAGCGTAAATAAGATTTAGTGTATTCCATACTTCAGCTGGCCTCGACTGAAAGTGATTTGGATCAATATTGTTTGCGCGCACAGTGGCAAGCCCCGGCGTGCATTACGATCTCAAGTCGAGCGGCTGTATTCAAATTTTTCTGTGTCAAATTAATTTCCATGTTATCCAGAAATTCAATTAGATGGGAACCCCCCATTGTAACTAAGAAAGTGTCCGACATCCCGATGTGACAAATTACACCGCTCAGTGTGCATATCAAGCCGAAGTGTTGAGCCTTGCTAATCTTCTCACTAATTCTCAATTACCGTAAAATGAAGCCATAAATCACACAGACAGGGAGATCGATGGAAATGTTGTTTTCTGAGTGATTGGCAGCCTCCCCAAAGGTTACTTTTTAAGTTGGTTTAAGGTTACCACTCTCTGAGGGCTTGGGAGAATTGGGGGGGTAGATGAAGGGGTGTGTGACTGTGTATTGGCGGTGGTGGGGGGGGGGTGGGGGTCACTCTCAATCTATATGATGCAAGGCTTCAACCCTTTAGGGGATACAGCAGAGGGACAGGACCAATTTTTAGCCCATCAGCGATCCAATTTTTCTCCTTTTCATACCTGCTGTAGTAAATGAGAAACAAATTAAATTTCTCCCCACTATCTCCACAGAAACCATTTAAATCCTTTATGGAAACTAAATTGTCCCCAGACAAATCGCCCCTGGTTCTCTGAAAATATACTATGGCAGTGCAACTGAAATAAATTTGTGTCACTCCAGATATGGCATTGTCTCTAATGCCATTCATTGGAGACCCATATAAAAAAAGAGAGAGAGGGAGAGAGAAGAAAAATAAAAAAGAGGCACTTTTGGTAGCACAAAAGGGGGCTAGAACCTGTTCTGTATTCTTCCTCCCCATTGCCGGCCTCCCACTCTCTCTGTGTTATTAATTTTCGGCCAGAGTTTTGCATTCATGAGGCTGAGATTGAAATGTAAATCAGGGCTGGAATAAGCAGTCAGCAGTGGCCCCAGCCAAGCTGCTCATGTCAGAGACAGAGGGACTTTACACTCCAGCAGTTATCATTCAGGGAGATTAAGAGCACAGAACATCAATCACTACATCAGGGAAACAATGAATAAAATGGCCCAACAAGGGTGATGAAAAATTACCAGCGGAACGAGAGGCCTGTTATTGTGCTACCTGTTTAAGGGGCCGGCAATTTATCCAATACCAAGGTGGCCGAGCTGCCAGCAAGACGCACAAGTACTTTCACATCTCCAAGATACTTTGCCTCTTCCCTTTCTGTCATTAAATGGGGGCACATGCCATTTTGTTCCTGGAGGGTATTTATCAGGCAATGTCAGTGTTTCTTTTCCTACCAGAAAGAACTCAGAGCCTTGTGTATTTTACCAGAGCAAGGGCTTTGTAGGTTGCAACAGCTTTAACACACCCTGGCAAGAAGCCGAGCTTCACTGATTCACGAGGAGTTCTCTGGTTCATTAAATTAGTTTAATTTACTTTGCCTTTCTCAGCCCAAAGGGTCCCAGAGAGCTTTATATATAAGTGGGGATCAACTTCATCCACCAGGGATGTGCAACACCTGCCTAGTGTCTCCATTATGCAATCAGGTAGAGGAGAGAGAAACTGCTTCAGCTGAATTAAACTGGATCTTGAGGCAAACACATTGTTCAAGTCCTGAGTGGAATTTTACCAGGGCACTAGGTTTAACTCCGCACACTCAGTTCCATGTGATCTTTAGTGACCAAAATGTCAGGACCTCAGTTTAACCTCTCAACCGATGGACGGCACCTCCTAAACAAAGTGTCTGTGGCACTGTATTGAAAAGTTTAGTCTAGAAGGAAGCGTGTCCACAAACACCATACCTCAGCAACCTGGCTTCTCTTTTAGAAATACAGAATTATTTTACATTCGAAATATATTAATTGATTATTTATTCCATTAGTCCCAGATATCTATATAATTCTGCACAGTCTGTGTCTCATTAGTGCTGTAGAATGCTTTTTATACTAATAATACCATATACCTTCTATTGAAACAAATTTTTGGCTGAAAACCAGGTCTGTGGTTTAAACCCATACCTTGGAAAATGCTTGATATGTGATCTGTGTGATTAATTAATGACTAAATACAACATACAGTACTCATTAAAAGACCCTTTCATACAGCTCCAAGGCAGGAACAAGTTACCAATCTGAATATCATTTGTTCCTTAAATATAAAAGAAGAATTCATGGCATGCTCTGTCCCATCTGACAGAGGACAAAAGGTTTCAGAAGACACTTCTCCTTGGTGATAGCGAATCTGTACTGTTGTTGATTTTATCATCATTGTTATCATTATTAGCGGCGATAGCTGGGGATATGTGTTTGTGTCAGATAAGCCATAAAAATCTGGAAGAAAGCAATCCCAGAATTTTAGAATCATAAGTGCCATTCATCCTTCACATGTCTAGCTTTGCAATACAAGAAAAAACAAACAAACAAACAAACAAAACAGCTGCTGAATTTGGGAGGAAGATTCCCCCTGAGATTTGCACTGATCAATTTAGGTAAATGTGCCAAGGTGGCAAATTTAAAAACATTTTGAATCTGATTATATGTTGATAAAAAACTCATTCTTATGCTTATGGTTAGCTGCAGCTTGAGCAGCATTTCCATTTTGAAGTGGGAAAATTCTAATTAACAAGATTTTTTTGTCATCACTCTAAACAAATCCAGCTAGTGCTCTTAAAAATTTAAGAGATTATGAACATGTCTGCCTCAGTATTCAATAGAAGTTTGACAGTTCTGTACATTATCACTTCAATGTGTTTTTACTTTTACCTATATCAACATGGCCATGTTGTGTCTGCAGAGACGTTAGGTCATGAGTATTTTAAAACCTCTAGATAATACATCAGCTTAAAAAAGGCTGGTTCTACCCTCTGGAAGCAGGACTGTCTCCTGTCAAACGAAACCTGCTGCGTAAGACAAGCACTTTACCATTTCCAACTGTTGGTTCCAAGGAAACCAGCATATTTGTCAAGAGATTGTTTGATTGACAGAAGGCAATTGACAGATATTTGAGCAAACCAACCTGCAGTTTGTACATCCATTTAGTGTACCACCCCTCTAAGAATTGGCACTATGCCGAGAAATATCACAAATATTACTTTTGAACTCCTTCCTAGCACCAGTAGTCAAACAAATTGATTTCTCCATTAATCTCAGAGTGAACCCGTTTTAATGAATATTTTATTTGCACACCACATGCTTCTTAAACTAGACCCCAGTAAAAGTTGTTCAAGAAATTCCAGTGTCTGTTTTACAGACCTTTCCTTCCCTCTGCTTTTTTTTTTAATTGAAAGTAGTTTTACACACTGGTATAAACATCATTCTGCTCAATCAGTGCTGGTTTAGATCAAATACTAGTGGGCTGATTTAGATTCCTTCAACTCTGACTTGCCTGTTAGCTTCCTCACTCTTAAATATTGTGGCGCACTTTTTAGTATGAGATGCCTGTCACTGTATTTTGTCAGCAAAGCATAATATTTCTTCAGGAGTTCTAAATCTGACACTCAGCAGGGTAGAAATTAAAATACTGCACTATATAAACTGCAAAAACAGTTGTAAATCACCTAAGAGTGTAGAGGCACCATATTTAAAGCTGCATGCTGTCAAATCCACCACAGAAAACAGATTGGACAACAGCCACGAAGCTTTAATCAAATTTCAAATCAAAGACGTGTCCTTGCTTTTTTTAAAGTATTGCGTCGCAGTGAATTGTGAGAAGCAAATTGCTGTGTATGTTTTGTTTTGCAGATGGCTCTTTATAAATTTCACTTTTTTATTTTTTTAAGATGGTGAGGGTTTATTTCTTTGGACTTACACCTTAAGATTGTATTATTTTATGTGTTTGATATTTTATCCAAAAAGCACATAACATCTGCACGCATGTACATGGAATCATATCTCTGTGAAGCTCCTAGCCCATGGACATAACAGTAGTGTCTCACCAGGGATTTGAACCTTCACTTTCCCCAAGTACAAGAGCATCATCACCTTGCAGGAAATACAGGAGGTACTGCTGGATAAAGCCTTTCACCAGTGAGTGAAATTCGTATAGATCTTAAAGGTTTGGACATATCTAGATACAATATTTTTGTTTATGTTACAAGATATTTAAATCCACGTCATTTTAGTTTTTGTGGTTTTGAAATATACCCATGGTGGAAAAAAAGGATGTCTTCTTTTGGATGTCTAGATTAGCAACATGCACGTTAGAAAACTGTTTTTCTAACCACAATCCATCAGTGCATACTATAAGAAGGCTGTTTTGCAAGGAACGAGGAAAATGTTTTACTTTCATCTTCAAAGCATTTTTCAGTTCTGAAGAGACAAACCAACTCAACCTAGTCTTTCCCTGGGAACTAAATGCATGAGATTTTATGTTTCAGCATTATAAATATTTTGGGGTAGAATAGTGTCAAGGGTAAGTCCCTCAATTCTCTGGGTTTTGGGTTCAAGGTCCCACTGCAGACCCTGCTGTTGTAACTTGAGTGAGGACCCATCCAGCTGTATGAATGGGGATCAGCTTTGCAGGGGGTGAACTCTGTGATGGAAAGGTGTCCCATTCAGGAGGAGAGTCATGTGCTCTTTAATGGCTTAACACTACATTAACCAGAATAAACTCTGGCATGAGAGCCATTGTGGATTGGATATGATCTATGTACCCATTATCATGCATAACTCCTGACTGCAAGCAAAATGAGCTAGCTATTTATATAATAGCCACCATATTTTTATAAGGCTAACCATACACATTCTAAATATCTAAGTATCTGCCTATTATTCATATAACATTGATGACATTAAGGCACTGGACAGGTTCACCTAAAAGATTAAATGAGCATCCATTTAGACACAGCTTTTATGATGTTAATAACATCTCTGCAGAGTCTAATGTCTATCTGGAAACCATTTCACCATTTCATAGGCCATTCTAGAATGTAGTTTTTCTCACAGATTAATAAACAAAGTCCCATCTAGATACAGTGTCCTCTGAATGTTTTGGGACAGCAAGGTCAGAAAAGGTTATTTTTGCCCTATTGGCCAGCAAATGCCCATGAGATTTATGAGTGTTAAATAAAACACAATATACATTTTTGCATATTTGTAAATTTATGCACACTTTTGCTCGCTTACGTACAGTATGTAAGTCTCACATTTAAGACTTTGTTTCACGTAGCTCTCTCGCATCACCCCCGCCTTCCCATTAACATCCTTACAGCAGCTCCCTGGCTCATTCCTCACAATAGTGAGAGGTTTGGGCATCTTCATCCTCACTTCTAGACTGCCATTCCCTCAGCTAGGTTAGAAGAAAAACGTGTTTAATCAATGATTTTAAGTTGCCATAGGCATGAGGGAATATTTATGTTACAATTCAGCGAATTTCACTACATAATCATGCTGTAAAATGCCCCATGGTAACCTTTCCAGAAAGTGAATTTAAGCATTCCTATAGGTTAATGTGTTTCATGTCATTTGCCAACATGAGGAAGTTGTTTTTCTTTTTATTGCAAAGTTTAGCATATTAGCAGATCATTCCCAGTTAGTAAGCCCAATAACTGGAAAATTCAAAGGAATTCCTTACATTCGTATAGCAGTTTTCATCCCCAAGATTCTCCAGTCTCATCTAACAGATACCTGTACGTATACCTGTACGTCTTTACTGTTGCATTCCATTTGTCTTGTTGACCTCAATATTTTTCCAGACAATTTTCCCATTATTCAGGCAAAGCTGTTTGTTTTACTTGTTGCAATAATGTGGGTGAAATATAACCCTGTTTTAATTTCACAAGTTTAGAAAATGTTTACAAAACCAGTGGTTTTGTGTCACAAGCATTCTCTAAATTGCGTATAAAAATATTTTTGTCTGGCACTACAGTGTTGTTTATATCAAGTGGATAAGAAAACAAAACCCACTTTGAGCCACAGTGCTTGTGGACGACATTCTCAAGCCCTCTGAGCCTAAACGGTTTTAAATGGTGAATCCCCGATATTGTCACAAATTTAATAAAGTATAATCAAAATTCTCACATTAGCCATGGGCTGCCGTCTACAATAAAACTTTCAGACACTCTGTCCCAGATGCCTGTCAGTTTTCCTCATCATAATGTCAGCTCATCTTCAAAATAATCATGACTTCGTCTCTCTCAGAGTCCCCTCAGAGAAGCAGATGTTTGACTTGTCTCCTGGAAAAAAAAATTGAGTTATGGCTTCATGGTACAGAATTTGCAGTGTTTTCTGCAGTTTATTAGTGTTAACCAAATAAAAATGACATTAGTGAAAAAGATCTACATGATGCGGTAGAACTCTTGAGATTAGGCCAGATGGCCATTTCTAACTGGTGTAATCTAGTAAGCCTTGTTGAGAAGCAGGCTATTGATTGAATTTCTGCCTTTAGATACAGCCTCTATATCTACATGTGTCCACGCTGGTATCAGTTGCGAGAAATCTAATAGGGGGCAAAGTCTAAAGGATGGAGCTCATTGATGCTTATTAAAACTGTCCAATCCATCTGTTCCCTATTCTAAGATGCGGCTTCTAGACCCCTGGAATGAAAAGAGAATATCCTGTGAGATCTTTCCGCCGTTTAAAAGAAAAATGTGTTCATTGTTACTCACATGAATGAATGCTCAGTTTAGAGCTGCCTAAATACATTTTTTAACTTAATTCATTGGAGTAAGCAGACAGTGATTAGGAGAAGGGTTAGGCAGTGATACTGGCTAATGTGCAGTGTGCACAATATTCATGATCCTGTCAGGAAAAAGCTAGAATGTCTGAATTCTCAGCAACACCTGAATGTGGAAAGACTATTGTGCATAATACAGCATATTTATGTAGATAGTAAGATACTATTACCGATATTCTGAGTGGTATTGAAGACTTCATGTGATTGTCACTGGCAAGAGAAGACAGTAATCTAGTCTGTTATAGTTGGAATGTGAATAATATCATATTTAACTGGCAGTTGTCCTTTATTCCATACTGTATATATATCTGCTGAGATTCATCGACGCTGTTCTGTTCCACTGTATTACACCACTATCCAACACAATAAAGTATTTATTTCCACTAAATTTGATAGAGTAAGTAAATTTTACCAATGACTCCAAGTTTAGTTGGAAATCTGACTCCCTTTTCTTGGGATTGTGTTCAGCAGAGCATGTTCTATTCCTCTTAATAAAAGATGTGTTATTCAATGAAACAAATAGAACCAGAGGGATATTACATAGTCTAAAACGCTCTATGAAAATGTCCCATTCTGGTCTGGATTATTTTATCAAAATGATGTATCTTGTCTGTAAGCAATTTCACAGATCTGTGCTGTTCTAACTATATTAAGCATCATGTCAGCACATCATCAAAACAAATATGCAAGTGACTGCTGTCATTTACATAGGACATAACTGCTGCATACAGTAGGTAACACTTCCAAATGTTCTTATTCTACCTTGGAGCTGCAAAACATTATTTAGCTGTTTGGGTTGGGTAACTTGTAACTCTGCTTACAAGTAGCAGAGATACAAAATGCCGGATTGGGAAGTCTTTTTAGATTGATTTTCGTGTTTGTGAGGTTATTATATGCAATCAAGTTTTTTTTAATGAAAGACTTACACGTAAAATGTACTGTATATCGCATCTGCAGTACCTAGATGAAACATCAATTAAGACAGGTAACAAACATCAATTTAAAAAGAAAAATCAGTGACCCACCACACTGTTGCAAATGCAGCTTCAGAAATGCTTTTTAAATAATTCCACTCATTTGTTAAGAGAAAGCGAAGATACCCTGCTTGAGAGAAAAGCCTTTCATGCACCTCCAAAATGAAACGGCCGTGAGAAGAAATTGAGGCATGACCTTAGGGTACTGTGTCAGATTTTAACTACGTAATTATGTCAGCTGACCACATACAACCAATAAACCGCTAATGTCTTTTGGCATCTGAATTGAAGAAACAAAGTTATTCTCGCATTTATCAAGAGATTGTATTACATTTTTTTTCTTTCTCTCAATTCAAAGACAGTGAGTCACAACCATGAGATATCAGTCCCACCCCTCCACTTTGTAAAATGGCGAAATTAAGTTTTCCGTACTGCTACCAAGGGAGTGCAGTAAATTACCCTGGTAACAGAGTTTACATTGATTCAGAAATAAGCACTTGTCCACGTGTAACAACGATAACCTTTTAGTGGATTTGGAAAACATATCTGACACCCATTAAAAAGCAAATGATTTTTCCTCCTCCAAGGAAGTGAAAAAAAATGCTCTTCAGACAAAAAGGAACATTAATAACTTATGTTGTCTTTACATGGCAACTCGAAATGAATACCCCTATAAGAGCACAAGGAAAATATATAGAGACCATACTCACATAAATTGTATAAATTATACAGCATGCAAGTGGAAAGTCAATAAATCAAGTGGCTTTATGAATTGTTCATCAAATACACTTCGCAGGTGGGGAAGGTGCCATATGTTTCAACATAGTTCCCTTGTACAACCACACACTTCTCAAAGTTATGGATTTCCATTAAAAAAAAAGTTCTGTTAGTTGACCCCAGAGTCCCTACACCACCACTTAAAATTTAAGAAAGTTGCAAACATAAAGAGGAGACTGGGCCCACGAAGCCCAGTTTGTAGGTAGTGGCTTTCTGGACATAAACATGAGCTCCAGTTTCAACAGCCAGTCCTCACTAAAGCTTTGATCTGAGTGCCAAATCTGGCTAGTGTGGTGGGTGGAAATGAAAATTCAAAACATAATGCAAAATGAGACCTTCTGCTTTGCATCATTGGAAGAGACCCTGGCGGTTTCAGAAGATTCTCCGTTCGAGTTTTTTAACAAACTCAGATTTTGACAGCGTGGATGGCCTACTTGCTTTTGTATGGTTTAACGTGATCCTTACTTGCACCCACCTAGAGCATAGCTTGAAGAATCCCAAACTTGAATGGGTCACGGACTATGCCTTGAGTCACACCTACAATGGCAGGTGTTGGCTCAATCTTAATCAGAGTCTCTGTCAATCCTGTCCTACAAGACAATGGGTATGACACTTTCATACCCATTTTTCCACAGTAGGTTTTGGAAGATGCTGCACACCCACCTAAGTGGCCTGAAAATTGAGTTTGGCTTTGGTGGTGTAGGAATCAGTGCAGAGAAGCGACTAATTAAAATGCAGGAACAGGAGGCTGATAGCAGAATTGAGCCTGAGGTCCTGAACGTAAGCACCTTGACTTGTCCACTCTGCTTTTTTGGAGTTAGGCCAGATTTTTTGCTCCAGGCAGAATCCCAAGATATAGCGACAAAAGTGAAGGTCTTTCTAGGAATATCCTTGAGAGGCTCTCCAAGGGGGCCACAGAAAGTGTTTGGGGCAGCCAATCCTGCGTCAGTTGGAGCCACTGGAGGGGGGGAGGGTGCAGAGGGAATCTGTCGCTGCTGCTACCCGTCAAAGGTAGTGTCAGAGGCTGAGAACTGGGAGCTCGAACCCTGTGTAGGCTGACAATGACCAGACTCGACCACCGGGATGCAGGGGGAACGCGAGTTGGATGCGCAGGAGAGATGAAAGGGGAATGTCAGATATGGAAAATTGGAGAGTTAGCTCAGAACATGCACAGCACAAGAAAAAAAGCACCAAGTGGCACCCAGGAGGAGAGATATTTATATGTAGGGGAGCAGAAGTGGGTGAGATTAGATTTTGACCTTGTCCCAGACTTCTATTTAAAATCTCCATGAATCAACACACCACAACAAGGAATCTGAGAATCACTGAGAAGTGATATATGCTTGTGATACAAAATAGTGTAAGCAAGCTGAGCAAATTAAATAAAGGATGTGCACAATTATTTATTCATCTCCTACAATATATCATCTGCAACTTTTCTGGAGTGTCTGAACCACAGATCTGAACCATTACATATCCAACACATGAATCAGTTTGTCTGTTTTCTCCTTCATATTCCATCACTTGAATACTTCCACATTCAACTTCACTTGTCTGTGATGCTTAGTGGTCAGTTTTCAAGGATAAATACTGACCAAAATCTGCTACAAAATAGGTAAAGAAAGAGCTGACATGATAGTTTTGCATGTCCAACTGGCCACCTGGTTTAAATGTGCACTCGGCAAGGGTTAAAGAGCCATCGAACAGGTTTTTTTACTCCACTGAGACTCGTTGCTCTGTATAGTAGTACAGAAAGAAATTAGAAATTCAGCGGTGTGAGGAGAAGGAGGGGTAACCATTCTTGTATGCAACAAATCTATTATCCAGATGACAGATGTTCGCTTTTGTGTGTTTTTTAGTATAATGTTATATACGTGTTGACGCAAGTAGGGCTTTAATGATTGAAATCGTTTTCAATGTGATTCATTTTAACAATGGTCATGGTGAAAACCAGAGAGCACATTTCACTCTGATCACTGAATGAAGGTAAGTTTCTCTCTTTCCTTCTGTCAGATTCCCTTTGAGTCAAATCAAACAGTGCTCTATATCTACGGACAGTAGAGAAGCCCAAATACGGATGTTAGTATTTTCTCTGAATTCATATCTTTAAAGCATCACAGCTTGTAGCTCAGAACATGTTGAGTTCATTGTGCTTATTTAAGGGGTTAAATTACAGTTTAGCTACCAAAAAAAGGTTATAAAAAAGTCCTATTTAGCTCCATTACATCTCTCATATACTGGAAGAAGCCATTAATCGCCACCTTTCACAGAAATGATAGTTGTCTTTTTCTATTGTCAGCAAAGATGATTTAATCCTAAATATTAGTATGAATATAAGTGCAACAGCAAAGTAAGGGAGAGGCAGAATGATATAGCTGTTTGCACTGCTGCCTCACAGCTGTACAATACAAGCCTCCGGCCTTTGTCTGTGTGGAGTTTGCATGTTCCCCTGTGTTTTGCTGGGTGATGCAATTTCCTCCCACCTGCCAAAGCCATGCTGCCTAGGTTTGATTGGCTGTTCTAATTGGTCTCTTTCTCGGTCTTGTGATAGACTGGTGTTCCGTTCAGGGTGAGAGCACTCGTGTGCTTCCAGGATTGGCTGCAGTTCGCCTTGACACTCGCCAGAATAAACCGCTTCTGAAAATGAATAGGTTGCGCAATGTGAGGTGAAAATGTGTGTCCTCCTTCTCCGTTTTTGTAGCCCTTAGCTCATCGTTTACTGCAAAGGAGTACAGTTAAAGGGAATTTGAGTTTCTGCTATTATTGCCTCCTGCTTAGGGGAATTTAAGAGCTCATAAGTTACAATTAAGCATTAATAAAGAATTCAAATGCCTTTTGCTGTTTTAGCATACTGCATGTGGAATGCAACTTTCATGTCAAAGACAGTGTATTTGCCTTGCTACATTAGTTATCCTAATGAAATAATCAGGACTAATTACCACAACTATTGGATAAATCTAAAGTCACTTGATGCATTTCATTTTTTATTACTCCTAATTATAATCATATTAGCAGGATAGCTGCATATACTGTACACTGGTTTGTACCAATCATCCCAAAAGCAGATTCTGCAGCTCGGAAAGCTTCAGAAGTGTAATGCAGACTTGAAGTGAAGCTCTGTTTGCAGCCATGCCTGCAGGCAAACTGACACACATGACAGCTTTGTAAGATTTTAAACACCAGAGCAAAAATTGTCAGCAGCAAAAGTTGGTGTAAGTGGTGCTTGCAGGTTGGAACATTTAATCACAAATACTCCAAAAACATTTCTGATATAACCAAACGCTTGAAATCCAAAGAAAAAAAATCAATATTTGTCATTAGAAATTTTTATATTTTCTATAATATATTTTATTTTATATTAAGAGCCATACTTCCAAAAAACAGATTTCAGTTTTCCTAAACTGAACAATTTGATATCAAGACTGTCTTGAAAAGTTACTATTGATCTTAAAAGTACAGTAGTTGAATTCTTGAAGTGCATACTTTTTATTATTTTTCATTACTGCATGACCACAGTGCATCATGTGACATAAATGACAGACATTGTCATAACAACTCTGTACAGGACCTATGGAGTGATAAATACTTCAATCTTATTGCTTTTAAGTTTAAAATGTAGGAACAGTAATGGCATGTTGTTACCTTGCAATTTGCTGTTTCTGGAGTGTGAATTAGCTGTGAATGGACTGTATTTATTTAGCTATTCAAATAATTGTTCAAGCTAAACTCTCAAAGTGACACCTGACAAATCAAGTAGGCCCCTGCAAGCAGTTCAGTGAAAATATTATTAAATAAAAAAAGGAAAGAAAACTGACTGATGGACAGCTTTGGCACTCTGAAACACTTATACAATTATTAATGTTTTTTGAAAATCACCGCATCTGACATAATATAAATACATGTATAATTTCACATTGCACTGGTGGACATGGGTCACTTTGAAGGAGCACAGAGAAAAACTCGTTATAGCTTTGTATTTCAAGATCAATCATCAAAATTACCCCCATACTTTCTTCTCCTTTATTTTTTTTTCCATCCCCAGCAGCAGACAATGACCATTAGAAAAAAAAAGTATTTGAGAAGATCTTTGAAGTGCAGCTGTCCATCACGAGTCTCGGAGACTGAAATCAATATGGTGAAATGGCATGCAGGTGTGGCTCCTGTTGCTGCCTTTGACAGATGGACAGCAGCAGGTCAAGTGGAGAAACAGCACTCTTAAATGGATGCTCTGCTCAGGGAATAACGTTGGTCAGCAGTAGTCAAATTGTAACAACAACACCCACTGTGAGACTGGTTAAGGCCATTGGAGCGCATGATGTATAAACATCAGGAGGAGCGACTGTTTGTCTTCAGTACAGTACATAACTAAACAAATAAATAAATGGAAATTGTTCTGCAAAGTGGCAGCATTGTCTGGTTGTTTATTTATGCCAATTGACATGGGAAGATTAAATGTGATAGTCCGCAACCCCTTTTCAGAGCAGTAAACTACTTAACATGAAGCTGTTCACATTCTGTACAAGAGGGATGTTGCAGGGAAAAGAAATAGTTGTATTCCAATTAGATTGTGCTTATTTAATCAAAATAACTATTTTGGGGGAAGGAGTGTCTATAAAAAAAAAAACAGAAGACATTTTTAGACCTTAGATACAGTTGTCAAATTGTTCAACATTCTCATGATGTAGATTGGCATCATGGTTTTTACGCTTATTGTTTTTAGGCTTTGGGTACTTGAGACGTCAGGCATGCCTAGAAAATGGCCCGCTGAATTTCTGACAAGATCCAAGCATTGTTCTGCACAATTGGTTAGCGGAACTGAGCATGCCTTTCACAGAAAATCCAAACTTCGCAAAATCCTGAGAGCACTAGCATGCCGTGTGAACACAGAGAAATTAAGCCACACATTAGATCTTCTTAAAATGGATAAGTTATTTCAGAGGTGTGGATTCAGTCATGAAAAATATCAACTAGAAAGTGCAAATTCATCAGTGTGTAAGATACTGTATATCCATTCTATAACTATAAATTGGTCAGGGTTCCTTTTTGTCAGTAAAAATTGCTCTGCTCATGTGTCAGACATGAAAGCTGCACATGTTTGTGCAAATATGTAAATATCTACTGTAGATTTCTGTTTTGTTATTTTAAAAGAAAGGGTTAATTTCTAATCTATGAGTTTACAACAAGTGCATTTTCACTAAATCACATTTGAAAATAAAAGAAAGCATGTTTTAACTATAAATTAATAGGTCTAATCTGCAGGGTAATTACAAGAAAATAGCACTTTGTAATCAGCAGTAAACTACAAGCTTTCTGCTTTCCTTTGCCAAACAGCTGCTCGGAAAGGTAGGACTCTGATCTCTTTCCCTGCACATGTTGGAACAGATGAAAGTAATTTTGTTGCACTTAACTGTCTATAAGCAATTAGACCAAAATGTAAAGACGTCTTTATGTACAACTTCAGAAACATTTTTACTCTCTCTTTCCCTGTGTGCATGCAGAACAATTATTAACAATCTTCTTCATCTGCTAGGTACACTTCATGAATTTTACATGAGCCCTCATTATTACCATAACTAGACTATCAAAGATATTTTAAGCCTTCAACATTCTTTTCTCTGGGAACTTACTTAGATCTATTGTCAAGAATCAGAATATCATCCACAATTTAAATTCACAAGTTTTTTTTATATATTTGGTATGTGTATGTGTGATTTGTGGAGGCTGGAGGGTGTGCCTGGTTTGTGTGTTGGTGTGTAAGGTTGCGTTTCCTTGCTTTTCCAGCTGTAGTTACATTGACTTACTGCTTAAAATCATTATGAACATCCTTTTCTCCCCCTTCTGCATTCAGTGTGTCACTGGATGTTATCTTTCTGTAGCAAGTTTCTAATAAAGTATGCTGACTGATAAAAAGGTAACATTTACATAAATGTGGGGAGGTAGTAAAAAAGCACTTTTCTATTAAACTTGCAAGCCTTTTAGTCATTAGGCATTCAGTTTTGATAGACATCCACTATGTGGTATAGTAATTATATTTTTTCTTCTTAGAGTTTTCTTTCTCTTTTTCACTACTGTGATGTCCTATGCAGTCCAAAATGTGCAAGAATACTGTTATCATTTTGAAACTGCCAGAAAGCTCCAACAGACCATAATTATGTATTGCCTGAAATGGATTTTGTGTGAAGAACAAAGAACCCCTGAAAAAAAAACACTGGTAAGAATATTTGGTTGTTTTGTACAAAACGTCCATCACATATTGCATTAACAATTGTACCTGGTGTGTGTGTTTTGTTCCTTTTCAGTGAATTGAATTGCTCGTTAACACAGAACCTTTTATGTCTCTGTAGCATTTAGATCACCATATTTTTAGAAAGAATTATTTAACTAATGATATTACATTGGAACATTGATGGAATGTAGTATTGATATCCAGAAACAGATATCACATGCATTTGTAGATAGGTACACGTACTGTATTGTGCTGGATTTTCCGTGACTAAACCAATCAGTTTTCACAAGATATTTCTGAAGATACAGGAGATGACAGAGGTAAACAGCTGTCTGATTTAATTGCTTTAGGATCCATTGGACACATTGAAGAAATTTATATGTTTGTTTTAAAATAATTTTATATCTACTTTTTATATGTCTGACTATTAAGGATGAGTTGCAATTATCTTATTTGATACAATTGTGTATCAAAGTGGATTAAAAGAAGTTGAGATCTGTAATGTTAACAGTGATAAAAAATAAATTGCCAAGTGAAGTTGAAGAAATGTGTATTAAAGCTTTATTTATAGATTTAGTTTATTGTTCTTACTCTTAATGTTCAAATGGGTTCTGTAGTTTAGGGAACAGCAATAACAGTCTGCTAACAGTTGTGCTAAACAGTGTCTGTTTGAATTCACCATCTCTTAAATGTTTCATTATGTATATCATTTGACAGATAAATGAATGGACTTCCTTAAGTTTATGCAGTCCAACCAGCAAAAGCTTCATTTACGTAGAAAAACCATTCTTACCAATTCCAGCAAAGCCCCAAGGTGTTGAATTTGAATATAATGGGACCTATTATTTTTCAATGTGAATGTAATCATTTACAAAACTGTGATTTTACATATGAAATACAAGATGTTTTATTATGTGTTCTGTTTGTAATTTATGTGAAGAGTGACAGCAGAGAGAAGAAATGTCCTGATTTTAAACATATTTAACTCAATTGAATTAGTGCCCATTCACAGGTAGCCTGAACTGTGAATTTATGCAGCTGCCTCTGAGACAGAATTTGTTCTATCAGATTAAAATTATAGATAGTTACGACAGCTCATCTAATGCATTTTGGAAACCCTGCACTAATATGCATTGAAGTTTGTATATAACATTATACCTCCAGAACAATTGAGGTACAGAGCTAGTTGCTGGTGGCTGTCTAATATTCAATAACAGTAAAGAAAACTAAGTTCTCTCAGAAACAGTCAAACCAATTACTCATGCCAATCTAATTTCTATGCAAGTACACCGTACAGAAGTGTAATTTGTAATTTGTTGTAATTGTATGCGACCACATATATGCTGAGAATTTTACGGTCATTGGGGAAAAGGAAACAAAGTAAGCACAGCATTGCAAGCGGTGTGTTGATAAAAGAACTGGAACAGATAATTTTCTATTCTTCTCAGTGCTTCTTGTAATTTGAGAAATGCCTTTTATTGTAGTACGTTTGTGCCTTTTCCAGTAGGAGTAAGAATATGCTGTTAATGCAAAAGAATTAAAATTTCATAACTATATTCCGGACCTTAAGCAACAGCAACACTTTTTAAATTAATTTAATTTTTATGCTATCATAAAAACAATACTGCAAATGGCTTCTGGGTGGCAGGCTCTGTGACTATAATATAATAGTATAATATTATACAATATTCCTAGAAATTCTGTACATTAACTGAAATACACATTGTGAAATACCTGCTCTCCATGAAATAAACAGTGACAAATATCTACAGTACAACATTAAAGCTGTGTTTTGAGATATACTGTACCTAGGTAGACCATAGACTCAGATCTCCGAGACCTGTCATAGATTTATTTTTCTTTAGCTGTTCACATACAGCATGAAGCTTAAGGAATCACACCAGCCCATCACATCTTGCACCTAATCATAGAAGCATTTAATGTTTATATTTTTTATGTTTTGTCATACTAGAACAAGTGTAGTTAAGTGCCAACCCCTTTCTGTATTCCAGTGCAGACAGCTCCTTAGTCAGTATCAGTGAATCAAACGGTTTAAGCTGGTCTTGGCAAAGTCCTGAAATGGAATTATCCAAACGTATTTATGGCCAAAGTCACCATAATTCAACCAAATAAAACGTTGCGTTCATCTGACAAGATATGTCACCGTGCACGAGAGCTGAGGTATAATGGCACTTTATTGATGATGAGCAGTATAATGATCTCCATGACTTTTAATGTCCTTACAAGTCAATTGACGGGCTGCACAGAAATGTGTTCTAGTATTTACTGAACATAACCTGAGTGTTTTTCGTGGCAAGTCTGGACAACCCCTCCTCCAGTACTAAAAGATAAGAAAAAATAACAACGACAAGAAATGCCAAAATAATTTGGTAATTTGAGAACTTATAAACATTGCAAAAAAAAAGAGGACCATTCTAAATCTTTGTTTGGTTCGCAGTAAGAGATTTATCCCATAATGTCATTTAACATTTTCTAAAGTTTCCAGATTGGCTGCTTCAAGAACCTGCTGGCTGCTGTCATGTATCAGGGCCACACTGTAAGGTTGCAGCAACAGATGATGTTCATTTTAAAACATCAACTATTATATCTTCTCTTGTTCTCCATGGAATCAGCTAGAATTTCCTAAAATAGTTATATATTAAATGACGGTTGTTGTGAAACTGGACCGAGTTCCCAGGACCTGATTAAGTGCAGAATGTCTGGAAGTTTAGTGTCGAAGGGTATAAACTACTTTTTTACTTGAAGACAATTTACTGAACTGGTAGAGAAGTCTAAATAAAATCAACCCTTTCTTCTCCTCTAAAGAACTTTGTTTGTTTTTACAGTGCAAACAAATATCTTGGGGATGATGTCTTTGCAGATTTTGATCTTAGATGCTTCATCTATCGTCTTGACAATAACCTACTTCCAAGATGAGTAACTGCAGCATCAGAGTCTTGTGCCCAGTGATCTCTAAAGAGATGGAGTGCAAAGCTGATAGCACACTCGACACAGCACAGTGACATCACCAACAAAGCAGAAGCTTTGAACTTCAACATTAAATAGATGTCATGCTATCTAAAACCTATAAATACAACTCTAATGTTGGGTTTCAAACACATTCTCCCTTGAGAAAGATAGATAAAGCACTCTGAAAAGCTGGAAAGCCTACTTATTTCTTTGAGTAAATTTCTAAATACTGTCCTAAATTAGTTTTACAGTTGAGTACCCAGTCATTTGTCTATCAACAAAATATGCTGCCTTTGTTCTTAGGTAAAAAAATATCCATTTAAACATGGTGTTGGTGTCTAGTTACATTCTAGTTATTTTCTATGGCCTCAGATTGCCCTGGATTGAGCTCCCTCTTGTTAAGTGTAGTAGAGTAATTGGTTTCCATCAGCATACCACTGAACACTGCATTCTTTACTTGTTATATCATTATGATAATGTGGTCAAGAATAAAAGTGTTCCACTCAGATAAAATTTACAGATCTTATACTACTTCATTTGCCACTAACGACCAAACTGAGTAGATGACCACCTCATATCGGTCTATCTTATATTCTTATACAATTGTACATACATTTCTACAAATACAGTATATGTGCAAATAGCGTGCTTTTTTTAAAAAAAAGTCCACTTCCACCTCATAACCTCCCAAGCTGTATCTCTAAAAGAATCTTATCACCTTAATATTTTCACTGCCATTTTTGTTTTTCAAAGTTAAATGAAATATATATACAGTTCTTAGTTAGAGGCAGCCCAGTGAGTGACATTTTATTGACAGCCAATATTCCATATACATATTTAAAATATTATGGATGATTTAATTAATTTAGAAAATTAATGTTAAAAAAATCTGAAAACTATAGTGTGAATGGAAAGACACAACTGTGTACGTTTACAGGTAAATGTTCTAAATAAACTGGAAGTATTCATACTACTTTTGTATTGTACTGTACTGCTGCTAGATTAACTTACAGTTTTAACTATTAGGCATGTACAAACTCACTCTCAGCAGTTTCAGTGTCCTGTTCCTTTTGTAGCCAAGAAACTAATAAAACAACTTTAGATTTTCTTGTTTTTAAATTTTATATGGTGTTTATATACAAATACTAAGATGGATTTTAATTAAATTAGATGCAGTATCAGTTTGTGGTGCACAGCTGGAGCATAACTAAGATACCATTAATAAATGCTGAAATTTTAGAAGAAAAGGGACATTTCAAAATTGTCATAATAATTAGGCCTACAATCTAGAGATGGTGCTTCTCTCTCCCGCTAATAAACATTGCAGTACTGTGTAATATTAAACTGCAAAGGCGAAAGTCTGCAATATCATACAGCAAGTATTTCCTCAGCCAAGTAACAAGTAGTTCAGGTGGGTAGCTGCATCTGGATGCGTAGACTGCAAAGGAACAAGTAATAGGTTTATTCCATGCTGAAAAGCGAAGAAAGGAAACGCAACATTTCGACTGTGGAGCCTTCTTCAAGGGTGAGGAAGGGTGTCCATCACACCCGCAGAAGGCTCCACAGCCAAAATGTTGCATTTCCGTTCTTTGCTTTTCAGCATGCAATAAGCCTATTACGCGTTCCTGAGTAACAAGTATATTTAAGAAAATATACTTTATATTTTAAGAAAATATTACATGTGGGTGGTACAGTGGCATAGTGGGTAGCAGTGCACTCCACAGTCCAAAGAAAGACTGACAGGTTGGAGGGCTTCTGGCCCTGATGCGAGTGTGTCATTATCTGTGTGTGCTCTGTGACAGACTGACATCTCATCCAAGGTGTATTCTGCCTTGCACGTGTTGCTTGCTAGGATAGTCTCCAGCTCCCCAACAAATATTGTATGTTAACTTCTGATGTTGCCCGTCTCTTATGCAGGGAGCATGAAACGTAAAGCTGCAGACATCGTCTTACCCAACATGGGAATCATTTACGTTATTACAAAGGTAAGTCACATTTGCAAAATTAGCATAACCAGATTAAAGCACTTATTTAGTTGTCTTTAAAATATAGAATTGGGCAACTGGAGGAAAGGCAAATCTCCCTACTAAAGTCACTGTGAACCTACAGGCACTCAGGACATTGCTGGGGGTCACTGTTCACTAGGAGCATTGATCCCAGCAGCACTGAACAAATTGCACACAATTGCCCTTGTGCACCACTTCTCTGGGAATCCCCATCACAGCCATGCAATCACATGACCTGAGACTCAAAGTCACAACCTCAGGATCACTGAGCTCAAGCTTTGCTTCTCTGAATGAGCCATTTTAGACTGGGCCAACAATCCAGCCCTGCTTCCTTGGTAGTAATGTCCTGCATCAGTGGGAAGCAGTTTCATATCCTCAGAGCATCATATACCACACAAACACCAATGCTGCTAACAAGGAATTAAAGAAAATAGACGTTCTAAGATTTTTTTTTTTAAATTCCAAGATTTCTCCTTCTAAATAAAATGCTTTAAAAACTTTCGGAGTGCTTCAGGTGATATCTCGAGGGGTCACCCATGGTGATCTGGGCCACAGGCTCCTTACTACTGTTCTATATAGAGTGAGGATTGATTTAATCTATACGGCAATACTCTTGAGTCCTGACATTTTCCCCCCCAAGTCCTAACTAGGCTGCAGTCACTGCTGTCAGAGATCAAGGGAAAGATGAAATGGTTTCGAACACAGAAGATACCAAAAAAACAAACAAATTAAACAGTTTGTATATTAGTTAAGCAAAGTAAAACACTAAGCATTAATATGTGTCTCAACATACCCAACGATAGCCAATTATGTGGTATAAAAAGTTTCCTACTATATACACAGAGAAAAACAACAGCTCTGTTTAGCTTTAAAGCTTCTGCTTCAAAAACTATATTGAGCAAATAATCTGACGAGAACCATAACCCTGAGAGACCTAACTGACTGCCTCATAATTGTCTGTTTTCATGGCATCATCCATCCAGAAAATTACACTTCTGTTCACAAGCCTGTTAGGCTGTATCACTTGGGCTATCACAAACAAGGAAAGCTTAACAAAGACTTCTCTCCATAGGGAGCACAGAAAACCTTATGATTATCTGACCATAGGGATCTATTCCCACATAAATAGTTTCAAAGGAACTGGGGCTCATAAAATCCAGTACATTTTTAGCTGCTTGTTTTAGTTTTTGGCAAGTGCTAATCTTTTTAAGATGTTGTATAAAAGATTTAGCAGCATTTACTCAGTGTAGTTACCATTTATTTTACCAACACTTCTGTAGCAAATACAATGACAAAGCAAATCTCATATCTGAGGACACATTCTATACTATATGCAATATAGGACATTTTCCAATTGATTGATTCTGCTGATTTTAATTTAATTTATGTGCATTTCCACATCAGCCTGAATCAAATAGCAATAACCGATTGCAACATGATTTTAGGACAATTCTTATTTTGAAAAACATTAGAATATAAAAAATGAACAGTGACTTATAGTAGTTTGCTTAACATCTTGATTCCTTCAACTTTGCTTTTAATACTGTTAATACAGGAGCTATTGAGGTACAATACACAAGTTATGTAGAAACTTTCAAACAAGGTGGCCCAGGGGCCTACAGTACACCCTGACCACTCAGAAAAACCCCAGACTACTACCAAGTATTCAATTTTTATATAACACCCACTCAGGCCAACGAGAGAGATAAAACCGTCTCCTAAACCTACAAAATGTGACTTACGGTTAAATCTCTCTCTCCATTAATCTGGAGGCTACAAAATAAATGTGGTCTACTGTATCTAAGGTTTCTCACTTCTCTAAAATGCATGCACTAACCAGGCGAGTCCATTTTTAACTGAAGAATTCTCTAAATAGGAAATCCATTTCCTAAACAAAACAGAATGACAAGCTATCTTAACAAGGTTCAAATACTTTGAAGCAATTCTTAATGGATGATCTGGACAAGGAGCTTTTGCCTCCTGTCTTCTTCTCCTCTCTTCTTTCTTCCCTTTTCTTTCTCTGTACCTGCCTGGTTCCCGGACCATTGACTGTTGACACTCTTAATGAATTTACCAAGAACAAAATTAACAGAGGTAAACTTTACAATTACTTTGATCAGCGAATCTCAGGTCCCTACATCTCAGCAAACATCACCTTCCTTTGAAGCTCTCAAGAACCAGAAATGTTGACAATATGCAGGTGCTGCTGACCCTTGTCCCTTAGATTACATGACATCTCAATATCCACTTCCATTAGCTATAACAATCTTAACAGCAAACTAAAATATTGCAATCAATAACTATTTACAATCGGGGGACCAAAATATCAACATGTTAATTGCATGGAGAATTTTAGTTCTTGAGTTGCAACAGACACTTAATGGCTCCAAAACATTTGTTGCCAAAAGAACTGAATTAAAAGTATGCTATGCACTAAATTAACAATTTTAAACTTTTGATTAAAGAGAAATGACAAATTGTTTTATTCAGATGAGCGAAGAGAGGAAGACATTGCTACATGAGCAACCAGATGAAGAAGAAAATACCAACTTCAGGTGCTTCCTCAAGACTCACCTGTTACAACCACACCTGCATTGATTGCTTAACATCTGCTCTTCACCTTTTACCCTTTACATTCATCACTGTGACTGATTTTATTCCTGATTTTTAAATACCTTCCCAAAGGCTACGGCATATTTGAAATCTGTAACCACCACCATCTTTTTTCCTCATACCATGTAGTCCAATGAACATGCATTTATCTGCATTGTATTTGACTGTGCGATGTTTAATTATCTGCCTGTGAGGTGGGTTTGTGAGAGAGCTACTTGTTAATTTGAAAAACCTGTAGAATAAGGCACACCTAGTTTGAATGAGTAATTAGCACTCAGAGGAAGTAGAATTCCACATGAGTTAGTGGGCTAGGCTCTGAGTGGAATTAACAACTCCTCTGGACTAATTAAGAGATTTATAAGAACAGCCAAGAGGAAAAGGGTTTCAGTAAGTGTCTTGGCATGTGTAGTGTCTAATCACTAATCACTAATCACTAATCACTAATCACTAATCACTAATCACTAATCACTAATCACTAATCACTAATCACTAATCAGTGAGGAGTGAGGAGTGGAACCAAGTAAAGACCAATCAGGAAGAAATAATGTTATAATAATGTAGATGTTACAGACCTAAGAGAGAAGGTGTAACAGACCAGGGGGTTTGGTCAGCTCGCTACACCTTGGGTGCAGGACAGACTGACACAGTGCAGCACCAGCCTTAAGCAAATCTGTCCACCAAAATCTACCAACCAGAGTCTGGGAGTAAGGGCCTCTGGGGTGTTGCGTTCTTCAGTTTCGGAGAGGATTCCTGGGAAAAGGAGGCTGTGAAGGAATGGTAAACAGCCCGATGGGGGTGCAGGCAGGCAGACTGGCAGGCTGTTGTGCAGGAAGAGGACAGTGCAGGAAAAACAGGTGGATGACGGGGATGAGCCACCAAAGTCCAGAGGTGTGTCTCAGTGCTGAGTGGTCCACCCTCCCAGGCCAAACAGGAAGCTTTGGTTTGGAGTAGTCTGAACAGAGTGGACCAGCAGTCAGCCAATTCAAGGCGTGTGTCGTAAGGGGAAGGGAGTGTCCTGCAAAGGCCAGGCCATACATGCCCGGTCAGAGCAGTCTCCTGGAAGGCTTCCCTCCAGGGAAGCACCCAAAGTACATGGAGCAGGATTCCTAGGCACCATCTGGACCGGGGCGGACAGAGACATGGACCCTCTCTCAGCCACTGGAAATCCCCAGGCAGCACAGCCACAGGTGCATCTCCCAGGTGCAGCCTGAGGGAGCTGGAAACCAGGAACAAGAAGGGCTCTGCTGTGTCTCAGGAAGGTGGCTCAGGAGCAGGGTGAAGACAGCGATGCCAGATCTCTGAGGAGAAACAGCGGAGGGATGAAATACCTTCTCGCTGCAGCGAGATTTCCAACTGTAGCCAGGTGCTCTGAATCGTCTGTCTCCACGGAAATCAGGCAGAGTGTTGACATGGCCACGGCCCACGGAAACTGTGACACGCCCTGCTGAAGAGCAGGAAGGGCAGCCATATTAACAGTCTCTCATTGAATGCACCCTGATCTGGGTTTTGAAGGCTTCAAGTTAGGGTTTTTCTTTAGCAAAGCACATGGCTTATATAACACTTTTTACACACTTTTTAAGCTGAAGGATGTGTAAAGGGAATCAAGACATTATTTTAATAATGGCATGGCTGGGCATCTTCACGTTCATGACTGGCTGAGGTCTATTTCAGCACTAAGCAGTGGCACAAAATGAAGGAACTGCCCTTTTCACATTGCTCCTGTGATTAATACTTGTCCTTGTGTTTGTGAGGTTGTAGGCCACACACTAATATCCATCTTCACTACCACTCTGAGACTGATGAAGATTTCACCTCTGTCCTGAAATCCAAAACATGGTTGTCTGGGTCAGCGAACCTAGCCATCATCAATCAGTCTGAATCAATTGTCTTTCATACCAGCGAGGCACTCTGTGATAAAGACAACTGCATATATTAAATAAAATACCAGTCACCATTAATCAGGCACCCTGAGCACTGTGTGATCCTTACTTGTAGGCCTCTTTCTTTTGGGTTCCTATGTCAGAACCTATTAGTCAAACAGGCATTTGTTCACCTGCCAATATTGTATTCACATGCAGCGTGTCAGTTAGCATTCTGAATGTATACAGTACATTTACTTGAGAATGCTTTTCTTGATCAGCTCCTCTTGTGATCATTAGCATGGCACATTTGTCATATTCAATGAATTACTCATAAAAATATTGAAATGTGGTGACTGTTTTAATGTAATGCTTTCGTTTAGTGTTTAATTTACCACCGAGATCCCAATGTGTGGTCCTCATTTAGGGCATTTGAAACAGTGAGTTTTTGTTTAATGCCACTTGATCTGGAAGCATATTGCAATTTATAATTGTAAGTGACATTTAAACACATCTTTCATAGGTTCCACAGCTGGGTTTATTTAGAGAAAGAAAACATTTTTAGAATGCAGACAAAGTATTAAAATGAAGATGTACTGTATACAGTATATCAACAACTACCTCATTCCCCTGTTTTGATATTCTAGCATAAATAAATATTTATATTGTTCTTCAAAAGGGACTACACTAAGGTCTTGAAGAGTGGGTAACTAAAGATCACAAGGCAGATAAAGGTTGTTACGCCTACTGTAGGTCTAGGATAAATTCCTCTCTGAGCTCCCTAAAGGTGTCCTTTAAAAAAGGAGTAGTTTATCACTTCTGCTGGTACAGAATGGCTCAACACCTCACACTTGTGAGGCTGCACTTCAGGAGTGGATGAAGTGGGTCCATTCTATAGGTGTAAAGTGCTTTAGGATGCAGAACACTATGTAAGTGCAATTTCTTAAAGAGCAAGTAAAAATCCTGGCTTTAAAAGGAAAGGTGTGTCAATGAGCGTTTGAACTAATTCTAGACCTAATTACATATGTCACCTCAACTAATGTGTATTCTACTAAAGAAGTAAAATTCAATACCACAGCCACTAATCTCTGTGCCTCCTGTTGTGAGAGATGTGGTCCTTGCTGTGCTATTTAAATTAGAATTGAATTCATCTTTCACAGGTTCATCTAATATAAGTGTTTCTCCAGTCAAATCATCCCCTCTTAATGCGTTCATCAATACAAAATATCCTGCCCTGGGGGAAAACCCGTAAAGTAACTTAACACTGAAGATGTTTTTTCATAATGTTGTAGCAGATTATGTACCTCTGACATTTATTAGCTTTACATGAGATCTCTGAGAAGACAGAGGCAGTAATCATACGCTGAAGCTCATTCTCAGCATCAGCACAGGGTAAAATTGAACAAACTGTGCTAAGAGGTTATGTTTATTACGAGCTAAGAATGTCTAAGCTCTTTAATATGTGATCCCTGTGGGTTTAAACACATCAATATCTCCTGTGTTCTTGTTACACATTCTGCACACATCAGTGTGCACAAAATGCACTGACTTCAGACTGTTTCTTATGTTTGAATGCAGGCTCAGCTTGGAATTAATTGGTAAAATGGTGACTTATACTGCATAGCATGTGATGGAAACATTTATAACTGTGTTGCAGCATGGGTAAAAATGATTTCAACGATCATAGCTTTAGAATCCTGCTAGGAAAACGTATATTTGCAAGTGACTACAGTACAGACTAGGAAAGGCAGCAACAAACTGGCTTTAATACCCTTCTCATTCAGGGTTTAATGATGACTGTATTGGTTCCAATTTGAGGAATCTTCAGAGGTGTATCTTTGTATTATCACATTGCTGTTTCTGACCAGTTTCTTCACACTACAAACAAATAGACCATTGGGTAGTACTCTATTTTTAAACTATTTATATACAGTATAATGCTTACTATTCTCAGTTTCAATTCAACTTTTTCATTATACTTAAACGGGTGCTTAGTATAGTGAAAAGTGTTTCTCATTAGTCTCTCAGGTGCAGTGTATCAATAGAACAGCAGACAAGACAATAGACAGTAATACAATAACAATAACAGTGTCAACAACAGTATGGTGCCAGTGCAAAAATGTCAAAAACTGTGCAAATACGCAAACAGAGAAAAGCATACAAACAGGACAAAAAAACATTGCAAAAGTAATTCAGCGAACAGTGCAGAAGAAGTGAGGAGAAATCATAGTACGATGGGAGGGAGTGGGGACGTCACCAGCTTGACAGCTCTGGGGAAGAAGCTATTTTGGAGTCTAGTTGTGTGCAACTAGAGCAACCGGAACCTTCTACCAGATAGTAGGGGGACAAACACGTTATGACTGGGGTGAGTGGGGTCAGACATAATTTTGTTGCCTTTTTTAAAAAATGCACGTCCCTGTCCATTCTTCTTCACTGCGATCCCTAGAATCACAAATCTATTAAATGCCTGAACAGTCAACTGTTGCACCTTTTGCAATATCCTACACACATCAATTTCCAAGTGTAATGGCTGTTCAAGGTGCCCTCTTTTTGCCAGTGTGTTAAGTCCATAGTAAGATTAAATATCAAGTTGGAAAAGTACAGACTTACAGTAGAGTTTTCATTTTTTGCTCTTAGTTTATTTACAGTGGACTTGGCAAATAATGTCACAAGAGCATGTTGGCATTAGCGCACACAGGTGACTCACCAAAGTCCATGTTTGCAAAGACACCAGGCAGAACCAGACCATGGACAGCAATTTGTTCTGTTTCATGACTCAAGGATGCTTCTTCTTCAGACTGAAGCAAGACGTCATTACAACTACCAGTAAGAAAAAAAGGACATCCTGTATAAAGCGCTAAGAACACAAAAAGTCAATGGCCCAACAATCTCATTTGGTTGCCAGCAGCTAACTAATCGATGAATCTCATCCAGATATTTCTTGAAAGCACCCAGGATATAGACTTCAACAGCACAGACAGCTTCTTCCAATATCTCACAATACTTCGCTGTGCCTATTGTTATCAGTTTGAAATGCACTTTCCTGTAGTTTCCACTGTGCCCTCTACAATCTGTGTTGTATCACAGATTGTAGAGGGCACCTGCATTTCAACTCTTTTCGCTATTTTCCTTTAATTCTGATCACTTTTTAATCAAATGGGCTGACACAGTATTTTGAATAATAATGAAGCTGAGGTAAGTCATAGTAATGTTCACATGTAGTTCTCATTTGGTGGTAGAGCCTAATGAAACTGCAAATTTACCATAATTATAATATTCTACTTATTAGCTTTAAAATATAATTGATTTTAACATTTAAAAAAGTTAAACAGCTACCCACTTAGGTATTTAGACTAGGAATCAATATCAATATGGAATCAATAAAAACCAACAGGAAGAAAAATGAGCTGAACATCCTGACCTAATTAGAGCACAGTGTGATGAAAGTTGTTCTGTACTGGATTGTTGATCTAAAATATTGTATAAATTTGATTATGAATTCTTTAACACTGATCACAGCAGAACGCAGAGCACTGCAAACCACTTCTAAGCATTTCATGTTCTTGTAAAGATCTCACTAGCACAGACCCAAAGCTTTTGAAGGATATGTTTACTGGAGATGTACACACATATTGATTAACAGTCAGAAAATATGAAACAGCTGGGAAACAACCCTTAATCAGAATTGGTAACATTCCCTCAGGCACTCTATAGACTCATCCCTGAAAAGTTAAATTGTCATCTTATGGAGTGTGCATGAAAAAAAGTGGAGTCTGCTTATCCTTCTGAAAGCACTGCTTCGGGTACAAGACTACTTCGATGTCTTTCAAGGTAAGGAGGATTTTTTCCTCAGCCAGGACTACTCAAAAAAAAGCTCCATTTTGTTTTCTAGAGAGGGTTCTATGACTTTTTCTTTTTTTTCCCATCTAAACAGGATTAAAATCAAGTTGTACAGCGGGTGCCTCAGAATATCAGAAGAAGTAATTTTGATGGAATCATTGTGCGTCTCTCCACATCAGAAGGACACAACCCAGTTCACATCATTATGGTCTGGATAGCCCTCTGGATTCATTCCTTTTTATGTGTGTATGTTGGTTTTGTTTTTTAAAGCTGGAGATCTCAGAGGAATCTTAATGTCCCAGTAGTTGATTTTCACCCACCACAATCGCTTTTCCCTTCTAGTCCTCTGGCAAGTACAACGCCAGCTTTTTTCTGAGGTTCATTGTTTTTATCTTACCTCCAAGTCAAAGTGATTCAATTTGCAATTCCAGCTTTATTATCCCCTGGGGGAAAATTGTCTTACGGAAGAGTCTAACACAACAATACAACAAAAACAGGCAAAACATCACCAAAAAGAATACAGTACAACAGTGTTACAGGAGAGTTGTTTTGTATTGTTTAAGAGAGGGGATAAAAACATTTCCTAGATCTATTCCTCTTACTGTTGCCCTTTAATTTGAGATATATTCATTCAGTCTTGAACATAATAGGCTGCTTTTTCACAAAAAAGATGGGATATATTGAATATTGGATGTTGAAGGTCAGACAGGGCATTCCTGGTAAAAATCTGCCTTTCCTGGCTGTCCTGATTGCTTGCAATATTGGTGTAAAAATAGGAGGTGAGAAATTATTTTAATCTGTAGCTCATTCATAATCATAATCAGGCAAACAAGGTAATAATTAACATGAGGCTCTTTTCTTATCACTGTATATGTATGTGCATGTTCTGGTCATAATAGTGATGTTCCAGTGAAAAATTACTGCATAACAGAAGCATTCATGAAAAACTCGCACCCACATGTTACATAAGACATAGGAAAAAACAGACTCACAGTCCTCACCAGGATACCAGACCAACAAAGATGAAGTCTCACTTTGGTAACATGGAGAGACAGGAGATGAGGCTGAGGTTTTTAATTATTATATTTATCATTTTTAATAGGCAGGACCTGTACAGATCAGTCGTATTTATTTATTAGAAGGACAATATGAAGTATTGGAGAGCTTCACACGCCTTTGGTCCCATGTTCCAATGAGCAAATATTAAATAAATGTTTCAATAAATGTTTCATTTTCTCATAGATCCAAAGCATTACAGATAAACGTATCTGTTCAGAATATCCTATAATCAGAGGAAGGACCGCTGGAGTTACTAACTGCCATTTATACCTAAATACTTTACAGAAAATACTGCTTGAAAATAATAATAAATTGTACTCCCAAGACCATAGTAGAAGGTACTGTACTTGATGCAGGCCTGCAGAAAGTTTTCCAATGCCTGAAAGGCTTCTAATAGGTTATCTGCTCTTTGTAGTTTTCTTCCAGGTACTCCGTCTTGACACAAAATAAGCAGAAACACATTTACGTGTTCTACTCTGCAATCATTAGAGATGATTTTAGCCTTGCTTCCGAAATTAGATAATTTTTCCTCAAAATGCCTCAGGCAAGCTGTGATTAATTAGGTACACATCAGACTGGTTTATTGCATGTGTTGTATTTTGTGTCTTTTATTATATTTTCCTATATAAATAGGAAGCAATTAGGACTGGTACAAAATTGTTACCAAGAGTTTTACCTTCGCTTGATTTGATAAATCACATTTCACTTATTCCTTCTTGACCTTTGTTAGATTTTGTAAGCCCAGGGTTAAGTAGTTCTATGAGTTTTAAAATCAGAACCAACCGAGGAAGCACAGACTTAATTAATGTTGGCCTTAAAGAATTTAGATTGCTTCAGAGACTTCTAGTCCCATGTCCAGAGCAGACTACTGTCACAATCTATGATATATGCACCAGAAAAATCTGTTTAAAGCAAAATTAAAAAGTCATATGTTTCAAGGCTAAACAATACACTAGCACTGTGTTTGTGATTTTTAGTGTTAGAAGTTTATGTTTTATGTCACATGAATTCAGTCATATTTTTCATAACCTTATAAGTTGGATTTTTTTTTTAATTTTATACTTTTGATCCTTTATAATCATTGTCAGAAGTGCAAAAAGTCATCATCAAAAAGGTACAAAATTATAGTACTCATGATGTGGAGGATGTGAGGTTTGCATTACTCAAAGGCCTGATTAAGAGTGAAAACAAGGACTGGTTGTGGGGGTGGGGGGGGGGAGTTCTCTTATTTTGATCTAGTTATTGTACCTGAGGTTTAGTTTCAGCAAAAAAAAAGACATACAGTACATCTCAAAATACCTTCCTAAGATCATAATTCCTTTTGATGGCTATATAATATCTTGCTACCTGGGGATGAAATAAACAGAGTACTGTATCAATTAGTCTATTTACCCACTCCAGGAAATATAAATCAAGGGTTAACATACTTTTAATGATTGAAGTGTATTATTTATGTTGTGTAGACTCAAGCTTTATCCTTTAATTGTTACTTACATAGTATCTGGTACAGTGCATTCTTTATAAGGCTTTAGTAGACTAATGAAGCATGATTTTCATGGTTCCATATATCCCTAGGTCTCTTATTCCTTGATCATTGAAGGATCAAGGAGCAGATGACCATGTTTTGTACAAATTAGAAATTTTGTTAGTGATAGGATGAGGGGTGCAGACATCCGACAGCATGAAATTTGAATCTTACTCAATTATTTTTGACCCTTCGCCCTCAGAAGCAGTGTTTTGTTACTGTCACCAAGAGCTTTAATTCACTGCTTTTAACACCATGTCTGTCACAGTAATGACTTTAAAAAAGCTGTACTTTATATAACCTTGTCTTACAAACAACTTGTATTATTTTCTGGTTGATAATCTTTGCATATCTGTATGCGTTGTCATAAACAGTGGGGATTCTGAGAGCTCTCTTTCAATGATGGTTTCCATTTTGCTTTGTGCTAGGGAGCCAAATAATTTTGTTAACAACAGTTGGGCACAAAGTTTGAACGCTCAGGCTTAAAAAATGGATTCTCTGGCTTCTTATGGGGAACTCATGCTGACATGTTGACAAACACTGGACCAATTTCCTTTGATCACCCTTTCCTTCTATACCCATGTACAATGGAGTATGTCACAAAAATACTTGAAATTCCAGGAGAAGTTGAAGTTCTGGAATTATTGATGGCAAAGCATAACAATAGTTATTCACCTTCACTGGAAAACTTGTCAGAAACACAGTGGGGTTTTTTTCCAGAATGAATCAGGTTATTTGCAGAAGCGCAGACCTTCCAGTTCCATTTTATTGATCTTCTGAAGGAATGTCTGGGAAGGTCAATTCCACTCGTAAACCTACAGGTTCCTAAGGCTGCTGTTGACTAAAACGTGGGAAGCTTTTTTCAGAATTTGTTTACCTAGCCCGATGAAAAAAGTCCTTTGAGGTTAGATTTTCTGTAAACAAAACAAGGTCCACGTAGAGTTGCAGGATGTGCTCAGGGATCAACCAATGTTATTTAATTACAAGTGCATTCAAACGTGTGATGATATGCAAAGAAACTGTGTTTCCCATGTATGAAGTCTTGTCTGTTGTTCCCCTCATAGATTTGATTTTTTATATACCGTCATATTGTCTTTGCCTCAGATATGGGAACTCTAGGCCATCAGTTTCATCCACTGGGTCCCCAAATTCAAAACAGTCAGTGAAAATCAAAACTCTTGCAGTGCCAATGGCTGTGCAAGGATGTGCTTTGATAACACAGGACATGGATATGTTTGCGTTCTTCTACAGTATAGTTTTTTTAATTAATAGTACAATTAGTATTTAAAGATGGGAGTAATTATTGAAGGCACTTTCTTAAAATGGGGTCAAGGAGCAATAAAAGACTGAAACTCTAGGCTAACCAAAGGCAGCCTCGGTAACCTAGGTAAACATACAGTAGTTCTACAGCCTGTCTGTAGGATTGTTGGATTGGGAATGCTCAAGCAGGCTAGGAGCTGTCACATATGTAGTCTTCCAGCCTCACATACTGTTGTCTGAGGGTGTCTACATCTCCACCTCTCCTCTTCCCTCTGGTGTCAATCTTGCCACCTGAATTGAGTCTCATAGATGGACAAAACTCAAACATCAAATCAATCCAGACAAACTTAGACCCTGACTGAATATTTCCACATCCAATTCTTACTGCTTCTTTTCCCACTCAGTGACCACTGTAAAAAGTAAACCATTGCTTTCCTTGGATATTGAAGTTATGCTCTAGAAAAGCAGAAAAATAGACATATTTTGAGTGGAACATCTTGAGACAGAGTCATGTGCCGAATCAAGTTAATTTTGAGGAAAAACTCATGCAGCTGCCCTGAATGCAGAGTAAACTGTATGGATGGGCTGTATTTTCAGTTCCGTTCAGAATTGCAATTAATTGCACAGAAATTGCTGTATTATTTATTCTAAAACTTGGTGACTGCCAAAAAGTATAAAGGGAAGAAGCCGTGTATACCCCCTGTGGCGCCTGTCTGCACAGACTTGAAACATGGAAGAGGGTGAGCTTTTGATGTATTCACAGGCAGTAATGCACTAGTTTGATTTTTTTTTCATTCTTGAAAGCAGAAACAGAATACGGTGCACTGGGAGAGGAAAAGAAGAAATTGGCTTAATAAACATTTTAAATAGATTTCAATCGATAACATCTTCATGTACCAAAATAACGTTTTGTGCCCAGAAAATAACTAGGCCCTATTTTTATTTATTCAGCCAGCTAGAAAAAGTCCAAAGTTTCTGAAATTCAAAATAGCTGGATTGTTAGGTAACAATATGTAACAAACAGTCAGTACAATCCGTTAATAATGCACCGCTAACTTCAGCAATGCAAATGGAATTTCAAGGTCTCATTGGAACCTGCTGCTACGCAAGACATGGAGTTTAAATTTGTGCAATGACAAGGGTTACAGATCTTAGGAAGATGATGTTTTTTTTCTGTTTCCAGAAAATGTACATGCTTGGAAGCATTGTTTTCCTGCAGTCTTAGTTTTCCTGTCCTGATAGTGACAATAAGCACCTTTTTAAAACTGAGCAGCTGCTGTGTTGCCTGAACTAAAACACTTCCTCACAGGAAAACGAGGTGCAACCCAAACATCGCAGCCAGAACAAGTTGTAGCTTTTGTTCCAGGCTCTCTTTCTGAATAAGACTCTTGTTGATTAAAACAACTTGCAACTTGCAACAGTGATTTGATCAGTAATTTCACTTCAAGGACTTCACTTCAGTTGCTTCCATTGGTTGATAATTCTTCTTTGAAAGCATGTGCTGGCTTATTGAAACAACCGACTAACAAATGGCATTGAAAGCTTCATGTGGCCACGCGAGAAGAAGGGATGATGTGTCCTCTTGTGGGAAATCTTGCTTATTATCCACAATAATCAGACATGAAACAGAGTTCAAAACTCACAACTCACTTTCTCACAACCCTATTGATACAAACTATGGCAAGTCACCATGGACATGCATAACAGTAATGTCAACCTGGTGGTTTCAGGATTCTCTGGATTTACATTCTTTCAGAAGGATTTAGAGTCTTTTAGATTCTTTCCGAGTGTGTTTCCTTTCTGCAGTATTAGATAGAGCCTCTGTTGCAGTTGCTTATCTTGGCCAAATTTTATTGTTCACCTTTTAATCACATCTCCCAGCCTTCCAGGTGCAAACAGTAGGACAGTTGTAATCAACAGAATGAATGACAGTTTTCCCAGACACCTCTAAATTACACCACAGTAGGTGGTGACAGGTAGGGAAACCGACACAGGTTTAGCCAGACCTTGGACATAATGGAACATACTGTAGAGCACACACCAAAACAAAAGAGGAGGGGACAATACATCATTAAACCTGGCAATCTGCATACGGTCAGATCATTTATTAGCCCCCACTTGTTAGTTCTGCCTATACTCCAGACACCAGCAGGACACTTCTGTCCTGGAGCACTGGCCAGAAAAGCAGGTTCACCAGGATACTGAGCAGAGCTATTTCGTTAGAGTGGTGCTGCTTCTCCTCAATTCTGATGGACATTGGTTTGGGTCCCTGGGTGTTGTAGTGTTCATTTGTTTCCTGAGCGCATGTGTCCCTTGTGGACACTTTGTGTCATGTGTTCTGCATAACAGGTAGAGAGTGGGAGAGACTGTGTTTGCTGAAGTAATAAATAGGGCAATTATATAGTATTACTGCCACAGTACTGCTCTGTGGGTGAATCTGTTGTGGGGGAAACAGGGTCTTAGCACCCTTAAAACTGCTAGGTGGTTTAGTCAGCTAGAAATTCTGTATTCTGCCTTTTGGGGTGTCTATTCATTCTTGCCAATACCTCCATGAGGACTAATTATGACTTGTTTTATTTGAAAATGAAACAGAGGGCAGAAATAAGAAACCTGCACAACTTTAAATTTTCCTTTTTGTCTTTCAAGGTATTTTGGATTTGCATCATAAATCATATAGCTTAAACAAAATAGCTTATACAAAGTAAGAATTAAATATGTTAACAAGGACCCTGTACATTTTATTTGTTTGGTCTTTGAAAGCCAAATGCTGAAGATGTAGTCCATCAGAAAATTTTAACTATTAACACTGATCTTTATTATATATATTTCTTATATGCAATTATTGCCCAGTGCAGTTTGTTTACTTTGTCACATCCTGGAGCAAAATTCTAATGATGACAAAAGACCACTGACAGAAGCCTAAGAATAGTACATAGTTGTGTTTAGAAAACACACAAAGATCTTTGTGAATTTGTGATATGTAAAACAAAGAGGACAGAGATCTCTTCCATTAAACCTCCAATAATCTGCATTGTTTTGCAAGTTTACTGCTTGCACATAAAAAAGGCACTGCTTTTTAGGAAGATATTTCCAAAAGTTTTTGTATTCATTTTTCCATTACTGATTTATGCTGTTTATGCTGTTATCTACAGCATAAACATGTACTGTAAATGCCTTTTATTTTGCTGTTGCTTTTTTGAAGAAAAAAGATTAAATGTTCATCACTTTGCTACATTGCACATGAAAGCAGCTGAGAAGCAATCACTGAGGTCTTGCTAGCAGTATGATGAATATCTAACATTAAAACAAAACGTTTGTCTCTTCTGACACAGCTGAGCTATGAATTACTATATTTAGCTTTATGTAAACTTTTTTTTAGAGCTGCACACAGGAAAAGCAACCTCCTGACATTTCATTTCATATGACAGTTATCGCATGGCATATGCATAAAACTGGTATTAGAATGTTATTTCCTAATGGCTCTTGTTGAGCTGAAAAATAGAAGGGCACAGGTGGAGATCATAAATAAATTTCTGTGAAGATTATTTCTTTGAAACAATGCAAATCAAATGAAAAGGGGGGAAAGACTTGGATGAGGCATCTCTTGGATGAGTCTGATTGAAAGAAAAGACCAAATGATTTTGAAAATGCAGGTAACTGATTTAGAGCTCCTTCCTGACACATTTGGCATTTTATGAGTGCTCACTCCCTGCCTATAATAAATGTAGAAATAAAAGACATTTTGATTAATGACATTTCATGAAATGAAGGTTTCTTAACTGTCATGCCAGCACAGATATAAAGCATATTTTATTAAATTTGGAGAATTAAAACTGTTTATAGTCAAGAAGAGACCTTTGCCATATTAGAATGAACACAACTAAAGACTAAAGACTGAAATTTCCTGATTCTTCATTATATTTCTTACCATGGTATCAGTTTCTACTGTATGTCTGCCAATCTACCTAATGATATAACACTTGCCTGCTCCATCCTGTGCTTAATGCTATAAATATAGCATATATATTCCTCATTAAGCCAGCTCAGTTTAACATGTTAATATTCTATATTATATTAAATGGATTGTATATTGGCATTTATTATTTTATATTATTCCTCAGTAATCATTAACATCACATTATGTTTTTTATATTATATAATATACCCTGGTATTTATTATTTTAGATCATTCCTCAATTATCATTAGCATCACATTCCATTACATATTATCAAAGTCTTTCAGCAATTCTACAAGTGTATTAACTCACAAAATCATTACAAATTCAAACACACTCAACAAAATGAATACACACTGAAAGAATGTTTTATAAAATTTATAAAAAAATGTTATGTAGTGTAAAATATTCAATGGTTGAACACATTAAATCCATCATAAATAATGAGCATATTTTGACCTTCCAGTCAATTTGTGTTCCTTCAAACAAAGATGTTTATAGAGAGAATAAATGAACCTTCTCATTATTGAATCAGTTCAGCATTACTTCAATTTGCATAAACTTGATCAATGAAATGTTAGACTTAAATACAGGCATAAATTCACCATACATAAATCAAATCAGATTTATGACTGAATGTCTCTAAGTCAGAATGACCTCTAAAAGGCACTTCATAACAAAGAATATTCTTTGAATATTTTTGGATAAATTAATTAATACATAACTTCATAAGCAAGACAAGGTAAATTTGACACAAAAAGACACTTTTTAAAATTATTTTTGAATATTGTTTATGGAGACTGAGTATTAGGAGGCCAGGAGTAAAGGTTTGGTCTGTGTACTGTCTGATGTAGAAAGGATTACATGTTAGATTAAAGATCATGAATGAACAGTGGTTTGAAGTGAGTCTTGAATGAAATAGGGTATGAGAAGACAATTTCAATCAATCAGATTCCTGACCTACTTTATTAAAACAAGTAGACTGCATTTTCCATCATTCTAAGTACAATGTACAGCCTCAATCAAAGTACTAGCATTTGCGTAATAAATGTACTGATTAAACAAGAATGTTGGAAAAATAGACCATTGTGCTGTGTTTGGGGGTGCTCGCATCTTTCTTGTACTGGCAAGATATCAGCTTGCCAATTAAATTTTCAAACACAGTCAGAGAAAACCAATGCTAGCTTCTGAGACTGAACAAAACAATTTACCTCATCAAGATTTACATAAAAATATAAGATGACATTTAGCCCATCTAGCTTGTTTGACTTTGCCTACTGTATGTCACAGGCTGTTTGCTTGGCTTTACCATGCATATCAACATACAACCGCTATCCTGTGTTCATTAGTAGTTCACGAGGTTGTTGTTCCTGTATACCCAAGATCGGTAAACATGGAAAGTATTCCCTTCTAAATCCATTTACAGTTGAAGACAAAATTTGTTTGGGCTGTTAAACAAAAGTGGGTTTGAATTCTACTGCCCCTGTAAGATACACAATTGCATAACATGCAAAAACTGAAACCATGTCAAATAATTTCATTTTTTACTTTAGTGTTCTGACTACAGCCCACTTATAGTATCTTGTTTCTTTTGTTTGGGTCGTAACACAAGTTGCTAGCCTCATGTCACCAATATTTCTGCTCACTCTGTGATGTAGTGAGGTCTTAGCTTTTTGGGTATTAAAGATCACATAAAACTGTTTATTTTTTAAATGCTGGGAGTTTCAACTCCAGTGTCCTGTCTAAAATCCTCTCTTGGCTTCCACACTTGAGACCTACCTAAAGTTTTCCCTCAATTCAATTGGTGAGCCATTTTTCATTGTTGATTGGCCGTGTCGTTTGGCTGCTAGAGCATAGTGTCTGTTGTGCATCACCTACAGTAGGTGGTTGCTAGGGATTTGCACTCCAGTGGTGGTTGAAATGTGTCCCCTCTTATAACTTTGGTTTTCTCTAAGCAGCAGCTTTGTTAAAACTCAGCATGAGTGTGACAGAGTGCTTGTTTTTTTTCTTTCTTTTAATGAATATGAAATACTCCAATATTTCCCTCTACACTACTGGTATGTTTGAGAGTGTGTATGTGATACGAATGAAGTGTGAATGATACTTACCTTTTTTTGTTTCCTTAAAATCACTGCAGTGTTTCCCCCAGTGGAGTATTGTATTGTGTTGATCAAGATGGCCACCAGTCACCTTTCCCGTTTGTAGTATCAATTGAATCACAAATGATCTTAAAGGGAAAGGTTACTGGTGAGCCATCTATAAATAACAGATGTAAGGTTATTTGTTTTGTTTAAGTGGATATATAACTGTTGCATGACTCTAAAACATTTAAGTTTTTATGGATGGTTAAATACTTTATTTTGATCAAACTGCCCATCTCTGTTAAACGTCTGTTAAAAAACATGAGCGAGTCCCTTTAAGAGGATGGTCCTTGGAGAGGAGGGACTATAAAAGGGACTGGGAGAGATCAGTATGGAGAGGGTGTCTTGGAGGGAAGGTGTGCAGAGAGTACTCCCGTGAGGGTTTTTTTTTGTTATCCCTATTTTGATGGCAATAAATCCAGTTTTGTTTGCATTTGAAGACTGCTGTTTGGGAGTTTCTTTTCTTTTGAGCCAAACCTGGTCGCTTGGCAGGTGACAATGAGTCACCTCCTTTCTTCCTCCAAACATTGTGTTGCTTTCTTCTGTGAACAAACTTATAATTTGGGTTCGTCTAACAGTAGAACTTGGTTGGAAAACTCATCTGGTTTACTCAAGCGTGCAAAGGAAGACACCAACTGGCTTCTTACTTATTATTTACTTTATTAAAGAAGCTTTTAGTTTTCTGTCCAAATACTTTTATCTGTATTTCTAAATTGAAGTCTTTATGCAGAAAAAAGAACAATGGGCACAAGGCAAAGTGACTAACAATGTTGGATCATTTAGTTTTCCTGGGCAGATTTGGTTGTTGTTTGTCATTTTTGTGCACTGTCCTACAGAGCCCGAAGGATAACATATCCAATATTTCATTTAACGACTGTTAAGGTACTGCGGAAGAAAGTGTTTCAGTGTTAGCTCATGGAGCTTCACAAATCACACCTTATTAACCACTGTTTTTCTTGATTAAGCCTTACTCATAAATGTGCCATAATTGCATGGCTGCAGTATAGAACATAACACTGTTATTAAACAATCAATCTTCATAATTGACCTCATGTTGGTATTCAGTTTTGAAAAAGGAAAGGACCGAGGTTGTCATGTGTCAGAGAAATGGAATGCTGGTCTATGGTAAGCACATTCAGTCCATTTAAACATTGCACATTATAAATCAACTATAACTTATAAGATCAGTGTGCAATCAAACATACATGGAGAACTTTATCTCTGCTCTACCTGTTCACATAAGTAACATCTCAAAATTGCTTTCTAAGTCAATTTAAAACAAATGGCCATCACCCTTATATATGTAGCTCTTTTAAAGCAATGTTTTGGGAAATTAAAATCAGAAGCTTGTGTGTAACAGACACAATGATTATTTATATTTGCTTTTGACTATGTTTGTGTTTGTTTTTGTTTGCGCTCTATCTGCAGCTTTTACAGATAACTTTCTGTGAAAATCTAATGCAGAACCGATTAAGTTAAAATTGACAGTAATTGCGAGCAATTTTCGTGAAAAGGGGAAAAAAGTGTTTTAATCAAAGGAAAAAGATTGTTTATTGCGCAAACACATTCTTCCCAAATGTCATGTCAAAGCTGTATTAACAGGTGAGTCAATACCGCATTTGAAAGATTTTTTATGAATAGCGCCTTCTGTACAGCTGAAGCAGGGAGGGTTTTTTTCTAATGTAAATGGTATCTGAAACTGTGGCTATAAGCCTGTTCAAACAAGATGAGTTGTATCACTGTTGTAATTCCATAACCACAAATTAATTGCCTGATTGACCTGCTCTGTAGTAAAAAAAAACATTAAAAAGACTGAATCATTCTACTAGAAACAGTTGCTCTGAGCGTTGGTTGGGTGCTATGATTGAGACATCATGGGTTCAGGTCTGGGTCAGGTTACTATCTGATTGTGACAGCAATTTCTTGGCTGGTGCAACACACTGGTAAGTGCCACCAGGGGGAGACATTCATCTCATTGCTGTCAGCAACCAATGAAATTGTATCGCAGTGACATCACTGAGAAACACTCCAATCCTCCAATCAGGACTGAACCTCCTGTACATCACCGTGGAGCTTGTGGTATGTCAAAAAGATAAACAGCTCCACAGGTAGGAGGATGGAAGAGCCCATTTGCACTTTTTTAAACCAAGATGAGGAGATAGTTTGGTGATTCCAAACAGGGTGGGTATTTAATAAAACATTACTGGTGATGCTAGATTCTAAAAAGAAGTAATCAAAAAGTTGATGACCAGTGATCTGCAAACTCTCAGTGCTTATGAGCTTAATATGTAAAAATATATGAGTAAGTGCTTCAGTATGCACTGGCTGCAAAAGAAATAGTATAGACCCTAAAACACCCGGAAAACTGTTTCTTCCTTTTTTTCAGCATGGAATTCTTCATTTGTTCCTATGTAAAACAAATGCTTGATTAGTCTATCTTCAATGAGGTAATGATGAAAAAGATTAATGTTTGCAATTTTTAGCTCATACCTTTATTTTCTTAAAACAATTTACCGTCTTATTACTCTTGTTCCACAATGATCACAGAACAGTTTTGTCTTTTAGAAAATACTTCAAAGTCTCTGTAAACATGGGCTCTACAAACATGTACAAGCACAGTCTGACCATGACTTCAAACAATAATCAGATATAAAAACCTTAAAGTACCAATTAGCCACCAATTATTTTAAAATATTCTAGAAAACATAGGTTGCCTAAGGGTTAATACTAATCTGTTGTTATTCCCCTTGACATGACTCCTTCCACCATGACCACTAATAAAGATATGTTATTTATAAAATATGCACCACTCTTTCATCATTTCTGCTTTTTACATTTCTGATCAAGCAGGGTAATTGTATCCCAGAATGGAAGTGGTGGTATGTTAAGAGCAGCGGTTTATCCTCTGGACCAAAATATATATCCACAGCAAAACTGTATTTTGCAGGAGCTTCAGCTGAAGATGAAAAAATTACTTGATAGCTGACATGGGTGCCTTTCACAAATAATCATCTTGATTCTTCTTCTTTTTTTTTCATAAGCAAAGTGTTAGGCTTTTTACATACATAATTTACAGGTCTGAAATTTATCCAAATACACAGTAACTGCATGTGTGGGTTTAAATCCAAAAGAAAGTCCACAGGGGAGGGTGAGAGGCTTATTCTGACTTCTTAGAAGAATCACAAGAATCGGTCCAAAGAGAACAACAACTGAAAAGGTGGTCATGATTTTAGTTAAAAATGGTAGATTTTAGCTCTGTATGTTCTGCTCATGGTGCTCATGGTGCTTATTTATTGTAACTTAATTGTTAGCAATTAAGATAATTTAAATTGTAAATAGTTGCCTAAGTATTGTATTTATACAATGTTTATACAATGTTTTAAGAGAGTAATTATTCTGTTTTTCTTTTTGCTAAAGGTTGGGCTAAATTATTTTCAACATTACTAAAATATGCAAAATTTTAGCAATGGAAAAATGAAAAGTTTGATTTGATGCCATTTAGAGTGTTGCAAACTTTCTCAAACTTATACTTCCTTAGCCCCAAGGGAAGCTACCCTGAAAGGAATGTTCCTCAGAATATGGTTTCACTTTTCATAAATTAACTTAACACCATCCATTGTTTTCAAGAGGCTAGCGAAAAGAATACCAGTATTTCATGTTCGGCGTTTTCATAGTATAATCCCATATTTACAATGGGCAGTCATTACTGAACAGCAAAGTAAAGGTTTCAACCTAGCAAAACACTGTAACTTTGAATTTTTAGCCTTTCTCTTAGAAATTAGGGGGAGAGTTAACAAATTAGAAAGAGGAAGAGTGATATGGAGCTTTTTTGTCTTTCACCTTGCATGCCATTCTTTTAATTAACTTTTTATCAGAAAAGCATGTCTTTCTACTGAGATAAACGCTTCATTTTGACTGCATTTTTCATACTGTTAGGTGAAAATGTTTTCATAGCATTAACATGTTAGTTTTAATATAGTTTTGCACTGTGGTTGACTCCAGATACATTTATAGGCATTAGCCAACAAAGCAAAACCTAAGCTGAACCAAAATAAACTCTAGTGAAAGACATCCTTTGATCTCTAGTCAGTTACAGTGACTTCAGCAGTTAGGGCCTATTATTTGCTTCTGAAGTTTCAGTGGGAGGCTGTTGTTAAAACTGCCTGAACAGGGCTGAAATTGTATTTTTTGAACCAGCAGAAGAAAACTCTACTTGTACACCCCTGCCTAATACAAGATAAATGAAATTTTGTGGATAAGCAAAAAAACACAGGAGGAAAAAAAGCATGGAAATTCAACTTGAAGATTAAAATGTGAGGATTAATTTTTTAAACTAGACCAAGAATTAATCTGAAACAACCACAAAAAATAAAATCAAAAATTAAATTTGGGAGAAATAGTTTCCAGACACTGGCAGGTATTTTCTATGGTCATAAAAGAGGCCCCACTTCAATTTTAAAGGAGTTTATTTTTGGCAAATTCTTAGAACTAACGATCACTCTTTCTAATGGTGCTTTTTTCATATCCCTGTAAGTGCTGTGCAATGCAGGAAGAGAAAAAATGTATTTGAAGCACACAATGTTGCCATAGAGAAACATGACATTCAGAGACAATTATGAAATTGAAATTTAATAATGCTGTTTTCACACAACCTTCACAAATTTGACGCCCATATTTAAAGCTTTCTTTCATAGCTACAGGCATTGTTCTTGTATGTTTCAGATTCCGTTCGCTGAATATGCAGTTCAGTGCCTATTACACTGGAACAGATGCGATTAATATGAAAGTAAAACATCTGAATGTGTGTGCATATTTTTAAATGGAAAACTGTAGGCATATTTTTAATAAGACATCTGATTCAAGTGTAACTTATTTATGAGTGCTTTCGAGTTGATCCAAAATGTCAGTCAGCACTGCAGTGCAATGATATTTGTTAATTGTGCTCACTTCTATGTCCTTCTTTGTTCTATAATAGGCGAAACCTTCATTGACAAAACTGTACATGACCCAGAGCTAGTAAGTAGGTTGAAAAGAGAGCATAAGACAATAGTTTTTCCAGAAGCAAGAAAATGGAAGGAAAAAAGGTACGATCCTTTCAGGAATGAACAACATAAAAACTGCTGCAAAAAATATATATTTTAAAAATAGGTCTTCTTTTACATCATGTGATGATATTTCCTAAGCAACTGTATTTCATTAACTTTATGATAGGCTTTAATAATGAATCTCAGACTAAGCACAACTGCCCAAATTTGTTCAAAATTCCATCCTACCTTTCCGAGAAATGTTGTTGTCCCTCAGCATTGCCTCTTGATTGTAGGTAGAAAACAGACTTTCGAAGTCTTCCAAAGTTAAAGAAAATTTAGATAATATGATCAACACATCCTGTATCTACTACAGCTTTTCAGATCTTTTAGTGATTTGGGCCTGGGTGGGAAGCCTAACAAATACTACCACAGAGAAAATTGTACAGCTAAAGTACGAAAAGGCTATATTCATATTTATTGGTACCAAAGGATAGCCACTTTTGTGAATTAGAAATGCAGACACGCTGTTTCAAATTAGAATGTGGCTTTGCCCCCCTCTATCATGACAATTAAGATTTCAAAACAAGAAGCAAAGCAGCAAAAAAAGAAATGTTATACAGAGTAGGACATCTGCAAACTGTAACGCCTTAAATACTATATAAAAGTGTGTGTATGCATAAAATATATCTCAAGCATGGGAATCTGCTTCCAAAACTGCGTTTGCCAAGCCAGAATGATCTGTGGCACTGGGATAGACTTTACTTTTCACTATTTATTATTTTTTTCCTACAGTACATACTGTATACTCCCCAGTCCACTTTTTTTCTTTTCTAGCAGTGCTAGCAAATTCTTCATTGATAATCTTCTGCAGTCTACAGTGCACTCCTGCCTTTGCAAGGGAATAAGATGACAGTTTGTTTTTAATAAATGATACAGTAGCAATCTTGGTTCCTTTGTCCTTTACGTCTTACCATTGTCATCTCAAACATCAATCCGTCATTTTGCCACCTCCTCCTCTACCAAAAAATAGTTTGCAGAACAAATAGTAACAAAAAACGTTGATATTAAAATATGAATTGCTCTAAGTATTTCCTCTGCAATCATAATTAAAATAAATCAGCAAGAAAAGAAAACATTATAATTGTGCTTTCAATGGCAAGACAATAAATATAATTAGCTGGCCTTTGCAATCAGAAAAAAAGAGTGCTTTGTTTCAAACAAAATAAAAGACCTGTGCTAAAAATAGTGCTTTATTACAGCATTAAATGTTAAAAAATGTTCAAGTTCCTCAGGATACAAAGGGCAGCCAACTGCCCTGAATAGCCAAAAGAATTTATGATAATTTAAGTGGGAATTTATATCAATCAAGTTTCTCCACCTCCATGCCAGCAAAATAACTGAATTGTTTTGCTGGATTGTTAAAATGTATACCATATCCTTTGCGAGTGCAAACACATCATACATACATCTCTTCCACAAACAACATTGAGACTAGCAACTAAAGACAACATGGGACTTTTTACTTGCTGTCTTGTTGTAATTATGACCTTAATAAATGCCTCAAAAAACTAAGAGACAATGCTGTATCTGGCAACACTTTGTCTTTAAAATAAATGCATGAATATTGTCAGGATGATTGTGAGTTAAAACATGGTCACAGGCCTTAAAGTCACGGCTACCTTTTCAACAGTTATCAGTCTGATCCTGTGTCATTAAATTTTGATGTATGACTTGTCGGGGTACAAATTAAACGGGCAGCAACCTTTTTTTGGTACTAGATTAACAGGAAGCTCTGTGACTGTTTCCCAAATGTTATTCAGACAAGAAAGCATTATGCTGAATGCTATAATTACTCCATGTACAGACATCTGGAATTAGGTTTTTAAAGGAAACTAATATACATCAAAAATGTAGACAGTTGCAATGCACAAAAGAAAAGTTTCAGGTGTGCCAATTGTAAAAAGTGCTAGACACATTTAAAACACAAATATACAAAGGGCCAAATATGCAGTATTTTTAAAAAGTATTTAAAGGGCTACACTACTTGGGGGGAGGGGGGGGAATCTCTCAACCCATCTCGCAAACATTTATGAAATCCAGCATTTTATTTCTAAAAATGTTGATTATCTTCCCTATAATTTACTCACAAAATACTGTACTGTACATCTCAATCTTGCTTTTGCCTGTAAATTTGGATTCTTTAGGAGGTTATACAGTTTCTCTCCAACATTTTTTAATGTTGAAAATATAAAATCTCTTGTGATGTCATGGACTGTGAACCTAGTTACTGCATTTGTTTCTCCTTGAGAATGTTTCCAGTTAAGACTGTAGGAATTCTGATCATTCGTGTGAAAAGGGTAAAAACATCAGCACAAGACTGATGTTGTTATTGATTCATCCTTCACCCAGCTCATTTCAATTATTGGATGAATCTAGTATAATTGTTGTAATCCATTTTTTAAAATCACTGGTTTTACTCATTTTAGTTATTCCATTTTTGTGTTCTTCCACCAGCGTTTACAAATAGGCTTGAACTAGTTCACTTTTCTTGTGAAGGCACATTCACTAGGCAAGTGCATCTTTTATAAAAATACAATTTAGACATAAAATAGCATTAGACGGCAGTACAAATACTTATAACTTTATTAATAGTTTACTTGTACAAGATGTACATTCATATTGTGTGATTCAACAACAAAAAAACACCTTTTAACTGAACTGTATGTTGAGTCCATGTTTAAGCATGCTTGCGTAAATCACAAAACTAAAAAGAGAAATAATAGTAATAATAATGTTGGATACAACAGGAACTGTGGCGCCTAAAGTAAATATAGACATGTTTGAAAGGATTTCTTACTTTTTCTTTCCATCCCTGAAATGTTTGTAAACTCAGACACACTACATTTTATGCAAACATTGTACTACAATCACACGTTCCGTTCAAAAAGGTTGCAAAAGTAACATTTTAAAAAAATATAAAAATAAATGCAAAGCCATGTAAAAATTTACACTCATAATTAAAATATTCCTCATTTATAAACTTTCAAACAAAACAATAAATAAAAGCACCCATAAATTCAATCATATAAAATGGAAACATTGCTAAATGACTGCTAAGATGGCTTGTGAAGAGAGAAAAAAATTGGTTTCACAACTAATAATATATTGTTAGAGGTAGACCTGTACTAGGATCAGTATTGTTCAAAGGCAATGGTGAAGTATTGACAAAGCAGTCCATTTCATTTTTGAGTGGAACATACAGTAGTTATTAGCATTTAACACCCAGCCTAAAATAAAACTGTTAATACTATTGGTTGAGATTTGTACGTATCAAAGTAAAGGGACCCTTTAATATAAATAGCCAATTAAAAAAATGTAAAGTAAAAATAAATTGACACCCTCCAATATTACATTTCTCATTGGGTTTTAACTTGATGTTGAATAAAACAAGCATGTTTGTCTTTCTTTTCAATATTACTTTTAACTTGTGAGGAATTTGTTATATAATTACTGAACTTGCTAAGTAATTACAGTAATTACAAAAAGCTCATTTTCTTATGAAAAGGTATGATGGAAATTTATACCAGGTATTAAATAAAAGTAACTCACAAAGCCCCTGATAAGCTGTTCACTTTAATAGAATGCATCTTAAAACTTTGGTGGACTTCAAAATGGCTTAATTGGTGTCAATACTTTAAACAGTTGTTTATTAGTGTTTTCAGATCCTAGTCCTTCTGCAATTGAACTGTACAACAACAAATAAAAGTGCTTTGTCTACCTCAACAAGTTATCATTGATTATTTGTTTCTGTTTATGTGTACAAAACTATGTTTAAATACCACCAAACTCCAGGAGTTATGGCACATGATTGCTTATGAATTAATACAATTTACATCTCTTTGAAAAAAAGTTGTTGGTTTGGCAAAGAAACTCATCACATTGATCTCAGTGCCAAAAAAATGCAAGTTGCTGTTTTTTTATCTCATTAACAATTTACTGCTATTCTGACTAAACGTTTTTAGAAATATTTACAGTATTGCACTTTACTGCACATAATTGCATTTCAGTTAAAATGTTGCTTCATTTATATTTAAAATTAAATAATTGCAGTTACCCTTTGTCCTTTTTCAAACATGTCTCTCTACTGCCTTTTAGAACATAACATACAGAACACAAGAAGGTCATTCGACCTACCTAGCCCGTTTGGTAGTTAGTAGTGAATTGATCCAAGAATCTCATACAGCTTTTTCTTGAAGGAGTCAAGAAAATTGATCAGCTTCATCAACATAGGTGGGAAGTTTCTTCCACACTCCCATAACCTTTGGGTAAATAAGTACCACCTGTTTTTGGCTTAAATGCACTTCCATAAATGAAGAGTCAAATGCCTAGCTCTTGGCATAAATGGCATCAGTGAGACTCAAACCCATACCTCCAGAGAGAGCACAGCTTTAATCCAAAATGCTACCCCTTTCGGTGACACTGAATAGGGTTTGCAGATCTCAGCATGTGAGCCCAATCTGCACTGTATTTTCCCTCTCATTTAAAAGTAGCATTTGCTTGTAGCATGGACTGTAAACAACGAGAAACACAACCTGAAGTGCAACAGCTATTCTTACTTAATTTCCCAGGTCGAAAACATGACTGGTTGTAGCGCAAACATGATCGTAAAAGTATTCTGAATGTACATTGACCCTGGTGACACATATCCAGCAGAAATACAGCAAACAAAATTCCTCCCCCCAAAAAAAGAAAGAATCAAGCACATTGCCAATACTGCTGTGTTATTGCTACTTCCACCACATCCACAGCTCAAAAAAATAAATAAAATAAAAATGAGAAACCTTTGCAGAAGATTTCATTAGTGGAAGATTTTCATGGCAGTGATTAACAGAGTTGGACACATCTCAGGTAAAATGGAGGCCAGCCCCAAATACTGTACGTCTTTACTTCAATCGGACACATGCACTGGTCAGAGGCAGGAACACAGTGGCTGGCGGACTATGGCCATTTTTGCAAACGTGAGCATACAAGGCCTCAGTGTCTTTCTGTCCACACAGGTTGTCTTTAAGTATGATTCGGGTTCTTGCTTTCGTTGGTCTCTCTCATTAGGTCTTTTGTTGGTTTATGTTTTGTGTTTTTAAGTCTTCACAATCTTATATGCAGGTCATGACTCCCGATGTCCAGACATTTCTGCATGTTCCTCGGGCTCTGTTCTTTCAAGCCAAAGGTGACCATAACGGGCTATATCATTTACCTTCAGTCGAGTCTTGCCTGTTGGTTTAAATGAGAAAGGTGATTTCATTGGCGTTAACATATCATCTCTACAAGTTCAGGTGGAAGAAGGCTCCACGGCCGAAACGTTGTGTTCTCTTTCTTCTTTTTTTCAGCATGGAATAAACCTATTACTTGTTCCTTTGCATCTCTACAAGTGGTTGTTTTGGCAGCTGGTTCTGTGACAATTTTCTTTGTAGTTTTTTTTTTCTCTTTTAACTGTGTGTGTGTCATGGCCTTTCCAACAGACGCAGTCTTGTGTGAGAAGCAATTATGAAAGTTCGCAGCACCGCAGAAGCCCGTGGAGGTCAGAGTCCCAGCGCCTCGGCGTGCTTTCGTGCCTTGAGTCTGAGGTCAGCGATACTGGAGTTCTTGCTGTTGCTCTTGGCGGCCGCGGCGACAGCCGCTGCAGCGGAGGCGGAGTCTGCGAGCGACGCGATTGGTAGTCCGAAAGGAGGGGGCGGGAACATGAGATAGGGGGCGTGTGCAGCCAGGTGAGGGTGGAGGTGAGGGTGGGTGTGTGTCACTCCTTCGAGCTGCAGCTGGGCTTGGACCTGCAAAAACGGATACAGATACCATTTATTTCCCGAGCCCCGCACCACGACATGAAAAGGTTATAATTAAACGCTGAAGACAGAGAGTGGCATAAGCATTTTCACTACCCTCTGTGTTCTAAATGCATGTTTTCTCTCAAAATATAATTAAGAGACCTATGTTTATTTTTAAATAAATACTTGGCACATTTAATTTTGATGTTAAATTATCCTTTTAAAAAAAGCTTTCATGAAACACAGGAGTTAAAGAAATAGAGCCAGCTTAATGATTTGTTTATAGAAATTCCCGCTTAATTATTAGCTGTAGTAAAAAAAACTGTATATTTATTCCTTCTCCTGGAACATGTCCATACAAGCATTTCTATTTGAGAAATTGAGGAGTGGGTAATATATAAGGGGGGAAAGAGAAGTATTTCTTGTTATAAAAATATTTTATAAGATACAAACAAATACAACACTAGTTTTTTTTTGTGACCACTTTTTTTCAGAAGTAGATTTTGTATTTGTCTTTACTTGAAGAGAATGTACTGAAATGTGACCATATATCAGCTTCACTTGAATGTGTACACAGTTCAAATTTAATTAAAGGGTTATTAATTTAAGAAATGACTCCACATCGCATGAAATGGAAAGAAGTAACAGACACGGTGGTTGTTACCTGGGAAAATGTTCAGCTAGCTGAACAGCAGAGACTATTAAAAAGCAAAATGCGCCTTTTTTAAAAAAATGAACATTTTAGTAGCATAAATTTGAACTGCCAAATGAGCAACCTCTTGCATAATGGAAAATTATGCCTCTTATTCCCACAACAATTACATGTTTGCGGCAGAAACATTCAACCCTCTGCAACAGAATTTACATTAGACCCTGGACAACACAGAAGGACAAGCTACCTGATTTCTGCTGCCTTTCTGTGCCTGCTGCATTGTGTGATTCCTCATACGTCACCAACATTTTAACACTGTTTCAGGGCTGCCGATTTTAAAGTTTTGGGGCCCTTTGCAATTCAGGGTTACATTATTGGCACTGGGATAACACTGTAGCCTTGTTTATCTACAAGGTAATTGCATACCAGCCTCTGTAGTAAGTGAATGAATATTTGGGTATAAAGAGCAGAATCTTTTTTTTTAGGTTTGCATTACATATAGAGAAATACATTCAATGAGCAATTAACTCATGCTGCTTAAGAGCTAGGGCAACAGGTGGATGACTTTTGAGAGAGATATAATTTCCAGTTTGCACTAGTACAGGTCATTCAGTGTCCACCCTCATTCTGCCAGTGCAGCTCGTTGCCAGTAACCGCTGTTTCTATCTTCCTCCGTTTTACATTTCCTTTCATCTCCCTGCACTCACTTTTCTGGGAGCTTAATTAAGTGGCGCTTTTGTAGGAGATGAAGACATTTTCCATTTGGGCTCTTCAAGCAGACACCAAACCAAATGTCACCCAGTCTTCTTAATCACATTATTTAAAAAAAAGAAATAGAGCCATATTAATAAAAAAGGGGCTTTGGCTGAACTTTGATTTATACCGTGATACTTCCCAAAATAGAAATGTCTTTGAACCATGAATGGGATATTTGGCAATCTACTTATTTGTACCATCTGTTTAATACTCTTGACTTAAAATACCTATAGTGTTTGCATCGCCAATACTAATCTAAAGTTGGCCAACATATCTAATCTGTAGCTGACCGGTGCCCAGATGCCCTATAGGAGAGCCTACACAGTGACTCTAATATACAGCCATTCATCATCAGAAAGCCACTCATTCCTGGCTGGGGTCACGGGTTCCTGGAATCTATCCTGGAAACACACGGTTCAAGGTGGGACTGCATCGTGGACGACATGCTTGTTTCTCTCAGGGCATACGGTGATAATTTAGAGACCTAATAACCGAGCCAGCATCTCGCTGAGAGGTGGGAGGAACCCAGATTACCTGCGAAAAGTATGTGCAGACAGAGGGGAAGCATACAGACTCCACACGGAAGGTGCACCAGACCAGAGTGAAATACAAAGAAAGCCTATGAGCTGTGTAAGGCAATAGTAATAACTACCATGCTACTATTGAACCTTCTCTTCCTATATATACACTGTACTCTACATCAAATGGAATACTGCCTGTACTGTATATCCCTTCTCTGATTACATAATTTGAAAGTGCTTTGCATTTCAGCAGTGCGTTTTATATGTCCTGTCTTGAAAAGAACCCATTGCTGTTCTGAAATTATAAGTGAATGGTTCGATGTGCTTAAATATAGCTGTAATTGTACTAAATTTGGGGGGGGGGGGGGAGATAGGTCTAACAGCAAAGTCAAGAGCTCCATTTTTGTAATCATACAATTACTTTCATACAAGTCTCCTTTTAATGACTATGCATCTGGCAATGTGATATCGAGCATACCACAGAGATTGAGCATACCCCTGAGTTTAAACAAAGCAAATGTCCATATTCATAACCTTAAAGAAGACTGATTCGTCAAAGAATACCCTCACGTATGTTAATATAATACCAGTACTGCATTTCAGTTTTCAGCTAAATTCCAACCATGAAGTTTAATGCGAGTCAATGTCATGGGCCCATTATATTAATTGTCTTACAAATCCTCTCATAAAAGTTGATCTAAATTAGGATACAGTTACAGTAATGCACCCTATTTATTTCCATTCAAGAACGTAAAGGTGATTTTCATCTGCAAAAAATAAAGGTTAATATCATTTTTGGACCTCGACATACAGAATTTGACATGACAAAATAAATGCACCTGCTTTTTCTTATCGAAACTGCTGAATGTGGACAGAAATAAATACCTGTTGGAAAGGCATTCTTAAAGCACCCATATTCACGTAAGGGGCGACACGGCAGGCATCCAAATGGCTAGCTGTACCCAAAATGACACCTAAAGAAAAATGATGTGTCTGTTAAGCAAAAATGAATGTACAATTTAACATGCTCTGTTTATGAAACTGTTAAAAAGTGGTTCCTGAGCATGCAGGGTTTGGTCGTGTTATGCCTGTTGAGAACTCTGATACAAAAACGCAAGCCAGCACAGAACGGTAGTGGAGGTCAAACGCTGAGTGCGCTCTCGCTCATTCTTAACATCATCCATACTCGACATGCACGGAATACGAAAATAAATTGTCTATTTTTTTCTCAGAATCAGGTATATCAAAGCCTCCGGGTTTGTACAATCATATTATCATTTACTCGTAATCGTGTGTTAGGACGTAAATCTTTAATCACACAAATCAATACAGATTCAAAGTCACATTAATGTACCTTTGTGCATTTGGTTTTCTTGTTTTCGACATTTAGCTCTTCTGTTTTGAAACCAAACCTAAAAAATAAAAGGCCATTGGAAACTGAAGTGAAACTGGGTCGATGAGCATGAATTTGAATCAATTTGTCATTTAAAAGAAGATAAATGAAGCACATTTTCAGTTACATCGTCATTAATTTGAAATACAAATGTAAGTAATTCAATCAAGCAGCAGTCGAAGTCACTCATATTAAATTCATAAAGTACTTTAGATGATAAAACTATAAATTACACTGTGCTATCTAACTTCAATTTCCTAACCGCAAAAGGGACTACTGAAATGTCGTTGTTGTTATTATTTCCTTAAGTTTAAGATTTTATTGTGTGTGTGGAGGAAGGGGGGGGGGGTGGTAGTTTATCATACGTGCCACTTAAAAAGTCTTAGCGAAGCGCAAAATTGAACATTGAGGGTGTATTATATTGCTTTTTAAATGTGGTAATTAATGGAAACTATACTGATATATTTATTACCTTAAGTACATTCGACAAATTTATTTTTTTTTTCTGATTAAATCTATAGGAAGCCACAGAATCTCAACCTTTGATGTTATTCTTACCAAAAGATCATATAGTTAATGAATATTAACTTCCCTTCCCATATCACACTACACTACCGTGTTTCCCCCGACTGCTTTAATGATGGTCATTTGCAAGAGAGTAATTAGTGACTAGAAAGACTTCAAAGGGCATTGTTTAATCACCCAAGGTGCCTGAACCATTTTTACACTGTATAAATTGTCGAAACCACAACTCAGTAGTGAAGCAATTATGCATATGTCAATAAAATATACAGAATTGCATATTTTAAATACATTGCGTTAGACCAATTATTATACAGCTTAGCGGACGATGAAGTACAATCTAAAAAGCTATTACCTATTTTTTCGTACATGAAGAACAAAAATGACTTCAAAATTTTCACTTTTAAAAAACTGATAACACCATCGCGGAGAAAGCTGCTCCATGGAGTAATGATAAATATTGCGATTATTCTGATAAAGTTTGGCCATTCTCTGGATACTAGAAATGATATCACAGACAATTTGTTCACATTTATTTTAAATGAAGTAAGATTAAACAACAATTAGTCTGTAAAAAGACATTAGGTTATTATTATCATTATTATTATTATTATTATTATTATTGTTGTTGTTGTTATTATTATACTATATCGGGACTTTCATAATGCTAATAAATCAACCGTTTTTCAGCTCAGGATCAATTCCAATTAGCCATGAATATGCTAAGCAAAGTGAACTACACTGGTTTAGACAGTTATTTCTTCATTAAGGATCACTCAATGATGCGCTTCACAAATACTCTAATCTGATTTCCTTTTGATTTTTATTAGAGACAGTGAATAATGACATTTAATTTAGCTCTGCACCAGAAACCAAAAGATATTAGTCGTAATTGAATTACTGCCTGCTCCTCACTTCGGTCTCATAACTTTCAATTAGACTTGTGACAGCTGGTTGGTGGGGGCTCTCTGTACAGCACTAAAAATATGGGTTAATATGAGCTATCTACCACAGGACTTACAATTTACTTACGATAGATTTTCAGTGTAAATTGAAAATATGTCCCTTTGCGGCTGACATGAAATACACCGCAATTTTAGACTATCTGAAAACTGCGAAAGAACCTTTTTCAGTCTGCAACAAATGTAGCTATTCGAGTTTAGTTACACGTTTCATTTTTATTCGTATTGTTCGTAGACTGACCGTTGTTCTCTTTTGTTCCCCGACATTTTTAATGTGTGTTCCCATGAATTCATGTCCTTTTCATTTTTAGAATAACCACATTTCTAAATGTCGTGCTGGACAAGTGTCACGAAAAGGATTGCGACAGTGCGTCTACTTCCGATTAATATACAGAACAAGCAATATCCCACTGAAAGTGTAACGGGAAAAATAAACTATTCATAATATACATGTATATTATGGGAGCAGTATATAAAGCCAATGGCTAATACTGCTGACATAACGCTGGAGACAGAGGTGGCTGGAGTCTGTCTCAAAGCAACAGCTCAGTCTCGATCAGTTGTGCAGTTAGATCTATCTGTAGTATATAACTTTTAGCGCGTTTAGCGGGCAAATTTCAGGTTTCCTTTTATACTCACAGGTGAAATTCCCAACGGTCTACGTTGAGCAATTGCTTTAATGGTTATGATGGTGTTTGTTGTTTATATTGTTGCAAATAAACCATAAAAACAGTAAGGTAGCAGTAAAGTAACATATCATTGTCACAGGGGGCAGACAGTATTGTCGTCATTGCTACATTTTTGTGTTTTGGTACTTCTGCCGATTCACTTTCCATTAGAAATCTCAGAAAAGATAAAGAGGTTATGTCCAGTTTGCATTCATTCGGTGTAATATTTTCCAGTGATGTGTGTATATTAATGAAAGTGTTAATTAATTCTGTCCAAATTAAACACAACATAAAAAACAATACAATAAATAATTGATCATTTTGCATATCATTTCTATTACTGATGCTGTTGCTGTTTAGACTCCTATAGAGAAAAATGTTTTGATTCTATATATTAGGGGGGGAAAGTTTTAATCAAAGGTTGTTACTCCAGTTGTTTTGACACAGAAGGACAGCCTGTATTAAAAGCCACGGTTTGTATTTTTCTAGTAGTATATTTTAATTATTCATAAGGTGCGAGTTACAAGCTATATGCCCTTACAATCAGAAAACGTGAACCGCAGCTTTGACCTGGTTTCAGTCACACGGATCAAAATGGATTTACTTTATCCATTAAACAAGTTGAATTTGTGCAATTGATTTATTCTCATGAGCATACAGTGTTAAAAACGGAACACATATGAGAACAGTGGACATCTCTTACATAATTTCCTTTGAAAACTTTATAGAAGAATAACCTTTAATTAAAATCTAAAGAATAACTGTCTTGCCATTATCCCTTTATATCCGTAATACGTCTTTAATCAACTATAATAATTTATGATGTAATGATTCTCTATGATTTTAGTATAATGTTTGATCAACCAATTTTTATTATATTTAATATGCACATGTAATGTTATGTTTTTGCATAAAATGTTATGAATTGGTGCAAATGCTTATAAATTGCAGTGCTTTTAAAATGTATTATCCTTGAAAAATTAAATAATGAATAAAGCTAACAATATACAAATCTAAGTTGATAAATTGAAAAATTATATTTATAAAATGTCGGTATCAAACCCTACACTTATAAGAGTAACGACTTATTTTGGAGTAACAGATTTCGAGGATTTAATAACATTGTAGCATTAAATCGATTTTAAAAATCAATATACGTCAATAATTTACACGTTATTTAAATCCAGACAAGAAGACTCCATTGAACTTGATCAAAATGTTCTATTTGAGAAGAAAATGAAATAAGCTTAAAGCGTGTACAACTAAAGTCGTAGTATTTCATTTAATCCAACTCAACCCTAACATCGAAATGTTTCGGAACTTTTCCGTTGCAAAGCAGCACTTTTGCATGTACCTTTGTGTGTTACGAAAGTTGTAAAACTTGTTAATTTGTTGATATCTTCTGTTATCAGTACACGATAACAAACATTATAAAATTAGTAAAATAAACACAAATCCTTTCATCGTTGTCATATTTAAAGCATTTAAAACGGGCCCGATTGCAGTTTCAATAGTACAAATGCCTTTCTGTGCTTTCATATCTGCAGCTGAATGTGTAGTGTCCAACACAAATGCTCTAGTCTTAAAAGACTTTAGCTAACGCAGAAAAACTGTTCTTTGTTCCAAAGACATTGTTTATTCATCAAAACATTGTTACACTAACGCGTAATCAGTTATCAACAGTAATCACACCTTTTGTATGAATGTATTGGACGTTGGTCTACATTTTCCCCTAGATTCTATCTAAAACACTAGTTCTATGCCTTTAAAGTACAATATTGTGAATCTGTTGGCTATTATTAAACACGGAGGTGCTATTTTTAGAAATAAAGCTTACCTGAACCCTAGCCTCTGACAGTCCCAGTCTTTGACTTAGTTCCTCTCTCATGAAGGCATCTGGATAGTGCGTCTCATCAAAGAGTCTTTCCAGTTCATTCAGTTGCTCTAAAGTAAAATTTGTCCTACTCCGTCTCTGCTTTAGTTTGCTTTGTCCATCCTCATCTTCAGATTTCACTTCTTCTTTCTTCTCCTTGCATTCATATATTCCTGTGTAAGTAAAGCACATTCGTGAATCAAGCTCTCGTTGTCCACTTGTAGACCAGGCCTGTCCTGAAACATTGTTCCTGTAAATGTCTTACAGTACGTTCGATATTGTAGTGAAACTAGAAATTACCCGAGGCTGAACTGATTTAGAATACATCCTCAAACATTTGCGTGCGTACCGCACAATATCGTGAATTTAAAATTGCGGCTACTGACGTTTGCTTTGGGAATTCTGGTACAACATTTATGAAAATTAATATATAGTCATTGTTTTTAACTAGCAGATACTTATTTATCTTTCGGCAAAAAAGCTACCAAAATATTCATTTATTGAAGCGTGATAACGTTAGTTTTTTTATGAAATGAGAGCGAGGACGTCTTTTAACGTTTCGCGGAAGTCTAAAACTAAAATGAATTATTCTTGACAGTTTCGCAGCGAAAAATGATTCAGTTTTAACATCATGAAAGCTGTGTGTCAGTCACGACAGACGGGCCCAAACTTCTGCAGACTGTGTGCACTTCAAAATGCACATCATGACTTTTTTGACATTTTTAACAACAACTTATTTTTTTTTTATTATTGTTTGTTGTTGTTATAGCAATACCTCTTGTTTTGCTTTACACACAATTTAATGTGATGAAATACACTGGACAAAATCGTTTAATAAAAACGAACATTTTCATACTACAGAAAAATACAAAAATAGACTACAAATAATTTGAAAGAATAAGACATGTAAGACATATTTTGACTTGACTGTAATTTATCTGGTGATTAATTGCCTCCACTCTGAACAATCAAGCCTACACGACTTATTCGAATATATCATTTAATACAGGTAGTTGCTTCTTCTATACAGTATCAGCAATCAACATGAATGACATTTGTTAATATTTATTATTTTGTTTTTCATGCAAAGAATTTTAAATACTAAAGATATTTTAAAATATAAGCCTGTTTTAGAAAATATTTAGTCATATTTAAATAGCATATAGTACATTCTATTGCCCAGAATGCACTTTGTAAACCAGACTTTTTATACGGTTCTCTTTAATGCAGATTATGAATAGATCGCTTATTTTTGCAAGTTAATTAAATTAATATAATATTAATTTTGTTTGTTTTTTAAAATAAGCTGTTTCTTCTTTTGTTAACAGTTTATTAATTTGCATTAATGATAAATGAGCAAAAGAGAAATTTGGGACACTTTCAATTAAAATTTGATTAATTTACTTTTCACGATATTTCTACTACGTAAACATTTATGTTCTCTCTTTCGATAATAATTACAACTAAATTAAAAAACAATGTCACGTTGTTAGACTAAACTATAAATATCCTCACTTTTTTAAATCAAGTTATTTTCATATACTCAATCTGTGGAGAGATGTTTAGGAAAAATGCCTTATAACTGATTTGAATTGGTTCTGTTTTACAATGTCTGTACCTATACAATATTTGTATAATATCAAAATGTTGTTTGCTACACACCTTTGGGTATAAAAAAATAAAACACTCTATCATAGTAATATATACCCTCACAAAAGCAATAAAACCTCAGATTTGAAATAGAAGTTTCTATATCTACTCAGATAATACAAACTACTATGCTTCAGATTATCATTACCACTATATTAATCGTTTTCCCGTATTTAAAATTTAACAGATGACTACTTTGTGTTTTGAGAATAGCAGTTCAAAATGAACAGCACACCGCATAATTAAGAAAATACTTCAAACTCCATAAAGGCCGTGGAACAGAACGCCAAAAAGTGCCAACTGTTCCTAAAATAAGAGGAGAGAAATTATATCAGCGCATAGAGCTGTTCATTACCTATTGGTCTGCTGAAAGATGTATCGATAATAATGTCTTCACTTTCTGGAAGGACATCGGTCCCATGCACAGAATTGTTTATCGTCGCCTTCTCCCGAAACGCTAGGTTTCCAAGCGCTACCCACCAGCAACATGCAAACAAGCCACCGCCGAAACTGAACAGTGAATTAAAACAAAATTACCTTCCGAAGCCCTCGTTACATTGAACTCCTTCAGTTTTTCTTTTTCCAGCTCTACGTGGTCTTTGTAAAGGTGAACCGGACAATGGTTGCTGGTTTCAGTAATGTCCTGAAGATTTGTCTCCGAGTTCCCCAGTTCCCTGGCTCGTGCTAAGCCACTCTCCAAAACTTCCCTGTACGTGATACTCTCCTTCTTATTGCTTTCCTTGGCTTTCTGGTCGAAAGATTTGGAAACGAAGGCGGTAAGTTCTTCCATGGCTGTCTAGTGGTCCTGATCACAGAAATCCACTTTAAATTTACTAACGGTATATCGGTCCTTTGCCGGGCTCTACGAACGCAGTTATATTTGGGAGTAGAAGGTTAGATCACTCCTGCTGTTATGTCTGTGTTTTTGAGATCACACTATATATACATGGCTACCTCAGCCCAACCCCCATCTCTATGTCTTGAGCAATTACAGACAGCTCTACTGTCTGAATTCAACTTTCTGCAGCTTTTCCTGAAATCAACAGCAATGGTGTCTGTTAATTTAATTGCATTATATTGCGATGGCTTTAAGACACAGTAAAGCACACGGAGGATTAGCAATTTTTAATTAGTCTGGCTTTAATTTTATATGTATTGGAATGAGACGTGCATCACTGAATGTTGCTCTAGTAAAGTGACGTTAAATGTGTCATTGATATACATTGGCTATGTGCATGCAGCAATGTTTTGACATAACGCAAGTTATGAGAGAAAATTATTTGTATGTTAAGCAATTCAATGACATAAATTATGTCGACTCAGCGTTCCAAATAGGATGCACCTACATTAAATTACAGCAATGCAGGAAATATTCAACGGATTGACTAGCCTATTTAAAAATAATTATTTTTTACGATTTATTTGTTTATATACAGAATAAAATAAAAAAGTCGTCCACTGCACGAACATTTAATTTCAATTAGCCAATATCCTCATGATGCTGGGATTACAAATTTAAAAGCAAAGGCGACCGACGATTAAGATACTTAGTTTTAAAGTTACTTGCAAATATAATAATTTTATACATTTTATGCGAAAACTTTTAAGAAAGACATATTTAACTACAGTAAAAGTTAACTGAAATATATACATTGTATTGGGTGGCGGTGGATAAAATTATATGCTCAGTAAAAATAATCTCAAAACTGAAAATTGAGATTGAAGGTACTGTATGAATCCTGTTTTATTCAGATAGGTCTTGTGGTGGTCATTTGTCATCACTTCACAGTTTTACTTTACTTTTCATACTTAATAAATTGCAAGTTTTATTTTATAAGTACCGATGCTCGCAACAAAATAGCTTTCAATTACATATTTGAATTTCAATGAAGAACACATTAAACATTCCTCACAGTAAAAGGGTGTCAAAAACAGACATCGTTAATTTTCTGTACATTACAATGAGTACTGACGAAAACTATATTGCTTGTTTCTGTTTAGGTAAGAACAAAGCGAAGCATGACGGACGAAGTCTTCAACAACCCAAAGACGCGGTGATATTAACCTGTTAAGGTGCTATTTTATAATTATTAGTGGCAGAAATAAGAAGAATTAAGAAGAAGAATGAAGTATTATGCGTTTTATAAGAAATACGTGAGAAGAATTTTACACTGCGAACAAAATAAATTTCGGAATGTATTTCGAAAAATGTGTTTTTGTTCTTTATTCGCAGTTATATACTATTAAATGTTTTAATTATGCAAAAACGCACAATACTGACTCTGTGAATACAATATACAGTATACACATTGCCGGAAAATTAGTGTCAAGGTTTTGTGATCTTCATGCTGAATAACGATGGCGTACTTTTTCATACACAAAATAAGATTAACACAAGTCTTACATGCATTAGTATGTAAAAATATTCTGGGATCGTGTCACATGTAGTCTGGATGTTCTATATAGCAAACAATGAAGCCAAATATGTTTATACTTTGTTTTTAACATTTTACATTAGCGCCAAGTGGCAGCGACCAGATGTTTCGTGATCAAGCACTTGAAATATATTACAAATGTAAACTTTTTTTTGTAATTAAAGGAGGCATTTAAGTCAACACAGCAACATTGGGGACAAGCTAATTGCGTAAAACTATAAACTAAATAAAATGTAAGACAAAAACTAAAGACAAAGAAGCCTCTCGAAATTCCAGTATGTTTTTTGAGACTGCCAACTGATGTTCTATAACATATGAAACGTATAACGTACGTATTGATCAGAACCCCTTTGTAACTTATAATTACGTAAATAAAATCTGCCATTTCTTATTAAATATCACCACAAAGAGGTTTGTTTATAGATGCGAGTGTCTCTATATGCCGTGTGTGTCTGAATTAACTACAGCAAGAAAATAAACAACAGCAATACACAATTACGTCAAGCACTGCAACTTTTCCAATAGACTATAACGTATGCAACTTAATTGAAAGGAATGTTTGCAAATTTGAGTCACTTTCTGGAATCAATCAAGAGTTCACTTTCGATGTACTTACACCTTTCTCTTAATTGGTAGATTTTTCGTGTAATCTTTATTATTTCTCTCACATGTGTTTATGAATTAGTCTTTTTTTTGTATTTTCATTAAGTTGTTCCCAAACTGTAGCTTTTTTTAACAGATAAGGGTCGATTATGAATCGGTTGTCAGTAAATTTGAAGCTCCAACAATAACAGTGGTTTCTGGTTGCGTTCCTCACGAATTATATGATTTTCTCAGTTTGTGCTTCTTGACATAAGGCACTCATCAGTCCTCAATTCAACGTGAAACGGGATAATCTGTCTTCAAATGCTGTGTTTCAAGATTTTTATATAGGTAGCATAGTATTATACTTAATTCAATTTTATCATTAGCATTAGTCTCATTTTCAGCTCTCCTAAAAGATGATCGCAGCTTCTGTAACCCAGGTGATAAGAGCGATCTCTGTTTTACAGGTATTAAACGAGGGGTTAAAGACCTCGCGAGGGTTATATTTGAGAGGAACATTTGCTACTACATACAGTTTGGGATGTTTAATCAGCTAATATAAGATAGCTAACATTTTTAACTACTGGTATTAGTGATGCGCTTCATTTACTTGATTATTTTAACCAATTTTCTTCGGGTGAGCACCTAGTTTTGAATATTTGAAAGTAAAACCGAAGAACAGGGGATGCTAAGAACAATTTCGTACAGGATTGAGGAAATGTAGGCCTGATGTTCGGCGCTCTGTTCTAAGGCAGTTGTTTCTAGATTCAAATGCACTTGAATAATTGCGATACTTCAAAGTCCTCCTAATAAATCTTAGAAAATTACTGAATGCTGGCCGATTGACGTAGATTATCCACATGTGGTTTCCAATCTAACAACAGCCTCTAGGGTAAAGAAATACTGGAGCACAAACCGACCATCAGAGTACTTACAGGGCCAGAGCTCCGCTCTCTTCAGCAGAGCACTGAAACCTCCTTAAAGGGACAGAGGGGAAATTTGCAATTCTACAAATTCGGTTCACAACACCCATCCTCTTTTTGTTCCTTTCTGCCCTATTTCATAGCCACTGTTCATTATTTCATTAAGAACTTCATGATGAAAAAAACTGGAAGTCACATGTCTCTTTCTGACAGCTCCGTACAGCTGTCCTAATTAGTGTTAAGGTACACTGTACTGTAGGTTTTATAAATCATGTAAACCTAATGATTGATTAGCCGGTTTGATCTTTAAAATAAACATACAGTAACAGTATGTTACAGTAATATTGCTCTAATCTGCGAAGTGATTTATCACGTAACAATCGGTTAAAAGAAATCGATTTTAAATTGTTTTGTGGTGTGATAAAGCAAAACTGGCGGCACTGCTATTATTTTGTGGTGCAAGGTACTGTACAGTAGAATACTTTGTGATGCGTATTTTGTCTTTTCTGTCTTTACTTTTAAAAAGGAAGCTGTTTAATCCAGAGCCAAATGCACCTAAATACAGAATATTTCTACAAGTTACACTAGGGGATTTCTGTATCTATATACCTAAGGGAAATGATGTGTCTAGAATCGAGAATAGAGCGTTCTGTGCTGTCTCACGAGACTAAAAACCATGTTAGAGCTGGGCAAGTTCTAGCTTTCAAGAATGCATACAGTATGAACCTGAACACACCTTCCCCCACAAGAACATACAGTACAAATCATTATATGCATACAATTTTATGATTATTTGCATAGTAATTTGTCTAGAATAAACAACCCGAAATAATACATTTTATTTTAAAATGTATGTATATCCTGCTGGTTCAGACAAAGGTTTAGCGTCTAGTTTTATGTAGTTTTTCTAACACTTCTATCTACATATCCTTTCAAAATCACAAGGTGAAGTAACATATTTTACTTTATAACAGGCATTTAATTAAAGTTCGTAGAACTACTTTTAAATATATTTTGGTATCACATTGTGTAACAGTAATACTGATAATTGTTTATTGTTTGGAGTATTGGCCCTTAAAAGATATTTAAAAAGAAATATTCCGTTAATCTGCAGAACAGAACATACCGGTGATTTAGATAGTCCTCCTCAGAATATCTACTGTAAGTAATCGTAGTAAGCTATGTGTTTTTATTATATGAATAATACGCTATGAGTGTTTATTATATGTTTATCATATAAATAATAACCCCAATAACAAACTAGTATATATTTTGTATTAAATATCGTGTTTAAACTTTCCGACATTTTCTTCGGATGTTAGAAACATTATCACGTTGTTTCCAAACATGATAATGCAGTGCAATCGTGCTATTCTAAAACTTTTCAGAGAAGAAAGCACATTAGTATTTACACACAGTATGGGAATATGAGTAGCCGAGGATCGTTTTATTTGGCACTTAAATCATACAGTATGTACTCCAAATTATTGTTTGTAAACTTTGTGGGGTTTAAACATGAGTATTTTTTTAAAGGTAGACCTGTTTTCGTATTTCCACTAGACGCTTTAAATTATACATTTATGATAGAATGTATTTGTAAATTATTTTATAATGATTTTCTAACTCACTGAGACACAAAACCGTGAAGAAGTATTTTTAAAAAGCGCATTATATCAGCAATTCATGCCGAGGCGCCACGATATGTAAAGCATATCACCCGTAATACAATTCTTCTAGTAATACAAATAAAAATCTATGATTTGGTTCTGGGTGTGAACGGTCCGTCATGGTAGCACTAATTATATTACCTGTAATTTGAACATCGCGTATTTGGGTGTTTTCTACATTTTTGCAAGCAGTTCAGTAAGAGTGTTCCAATCTAAAAATTATACTCGACTATCCTGCGATAGGTAGTTCAAATAGGCACACCCGAAGAAGGCTCCACAGCCGCAACGTTGTTTCTTTTCTTCCCTTTTCAGCACGGGAAAAACTTTTACTTGTTCCTATTCTGCGATAAGGCGAGGTCCTTCTTTAACCGGAACTTTGGTCGGGAATTGTATAACCTTACAGTAAGTATCCAGTCTGAGAGGATCAGGACAGCATAAATAATTTTCTTGGAACTTGCACGTTTCTTTGTGTTAACGTGTTGGGCCTCTTACCCCAGTTGATAGCCTTACCTTTCAACTAAGTCGGATGGCACGCAGAAACTAGTCTGGAGAATAATTTAAGCAACTTTGATCAATCCTTGATTTTTTGCAGTAAAGCAATTTAATAGGGCCCAGTTGCACTGTTAACTGATTTCCACCAAAGCATGGCTAAAAGCAAACATGTAAATATTAAACTATTTTACATAAAATCCCCGTTTTCTTTCCTTCAGAGAATTCACTTGGGTAGTAAATAAAACTGTAGTAACTCATCAACTTTGTATCAAGGGGCATGTGGCCTACAGATATACAAAGTTGCTTAACGCAAGGCTATCATTTGGTATGCAGTTCTCATCCAAATTTAGGCCTGCATTATTTCTGTTTCTATATTTCAATGGGAATTATAGGTCCTCGTCATCTTTAATAAAGTCCCTTTGTAGGACCACAAGCAGTCCACTTTGTGTGTTTAATATCTACTTCATAAATGCCAGCAGATGGAACGTCACAGCTTTAAGAACTAATTGGCCTGAATTATTTCCCTTTGCTTAAACAGTTGGCACAGACAGTATACAGTCCTGGTCCCAGTTATGCTAAACGTAGACGTAATTACGTCTTAGTATTCATAATTGTATGATCATATAGCCGTTCTCCTTTCCTAGTTTTGATTAGATTTTGGCACATTATTAGCTAATAAGCAGCTTTTATTAAATCCGATGCCATGCTGAGAAGTAAAAAAATGTAGTCTGTGTGGTCTTGAGATCATTCTAAAATGGCCTAGTGTTCCTGAAATATACATTATGGCAGCAAGAAGTTTAACCTCTTCATAAGACATCTATTGTGTGTTTGTTGTGTTATACTATACATGGTTCCAGTGCACAGTTTAAAATAATCACTGTGATATTTGCAAAGAGTGGTTACCATGCTAATAAAGTACTGCATACCAACCGTGGACCTCTCTGTTGGAACAGTGGTCTTTCTCTGACAAATGTTGTAATATCTTTTGACCTTGTTCACTCACAAAGATTGATTGCTTATGTGCGAGAGATGAATAATTCTAATTTTGCATTTGAAATCATTACTGTTTCCGGTATAGAACACAAATATGTAGTATTCTAAATAATGTGCCCAGGAATTAAATCTTAATAAATGTAACAAGGCCATTCTCTCAAGGTTTTTTTAAGAAGCTGAGTCAATTCAATGTATGTTTATTAAAAAAAATCTGAGAATTTTCATAGCCAGGAAAAAACACATACAGTAAATCTAAAAACCAACACAAGAATTACCCATGTTCCAATCATGTATAGTATTTCATTGTCTGCAGAAGTAGGCTTTGAAATGCACACTAATGGGTAGTGACATTTGAGGCTAAAACCAAATTATTATTTTATAACATAAATTACTGAAATATGTTTTAATTGCAAAGAGATGAATATCTAGTCCAAGTGGTAACTTTTGTTACATTTGTCTTCTAAATATGTCTCTTATTATTTTTCTGTAGCTCATAAAATAGAATCTATAAAATATTTATAAGGTCAGTCAATTTTCCATTTAAAGTGCCCCATACATATTGCTTTAAAGCAATACCAAAACTTTATAATAACTTTTAATCATTTTAGCTTTCATTCTACACCAGAAGCACCACATAAAACTACAACATTTCAGTTTTTCCTTCCAGACTTCATCTCCGATAGTGTTTACAGTGCTGTTAACCTGGAACAATCAGAAACGATCCACATTCTGGATCATTATGAACATTAAGGTTATAATACGAACAATTTTAAGTTTACAGTTTTGCAATATATCAAATAATGAAACACAGATGAATATAAGTAAATGTGCAGATAATTTGACCCGCTGTGCTCACTAGTTTTCATCTACTTCAGGGGAATGAACACCAAGGCCAATGTAAATTTTTACACTCCTCATTGGCTTACTGGTAGTATGGACAAACCAGTATAGCAGTGCAAGGTCTAACTTGGCAGTTTTCCTTGTACTGTCTGCTGTTGTACAGTAACTGCAGTACTTTTTCAGTTATTTTAACAGTTATGATTAATGAGACATTACAGTATATCCATGTTTGGGCTTTGTCAGAACTTGAGATGGATTGTGTTTGTTTAGCTTATTACTGTGTTTTTCAGTGGTCATGCTCTGCAAAGTGAGATTGACATTTTTTAACTCTTAGAATCTCACTGGTATACCATTCGTTACCAAATGTTTTAATTGTATTGTGTGATGTTACAAAATCTGTGCCAATATACTGTATGAATTCTTAATGAAGCTCAAGTGTCAGAAATCCTGACTCAGTCTCAGATTTCAGTGCTTCTTCACTAAGTTTAAACTATTTCTAGTTATAGTGTATTGTTTGTTTAGGTACACAGACATGACATGAGAGTCCTGGATAAGGAAAATTCTGTATATACTGTATAACACTAGCAAAGTGGTTTGATATTTTAGTGACTCCTTTTGCTATGTACAAAGCAAAAATACTGTACACGCATTGTCTGGAATGGTGGAAATAATCACTACTCAGCATTTGCTGGCTTGCTGGAACTTCACTGCAAAGACTCCATACGACAAAATCCTTAGAGATGAGTTTAGCACTCAGGGATCAGTTAAGAATTGTCCTCTCATATTACCATAGTTGTTTTGTTATCTGCTGATGGGTCAGGATATGGCAGTACTTTGATGCTGAGATTCTAGAGAGCATCCCAAATTTGTTAACCCTTCTTATTCCTCAAACCCTGGTTAAAAGTGTTAAACAATCTTTGGATTTTTTTGTTACCTTCAGTTACAACCCAACAAGATGCTCACTTTGGGGCAGAGAGGGATTACTGGTATCTTATCCATAATCAGAAAAATAGGGTCACAGTTGGTATCCCCTTTGATAACTTACTGGCTCACAAGGGAAAGCAAAAACATGGAACCTGTCATCCATAAACTGGGAGGAAGAGATAGAAATTGTTTGTTTGTATTATTAGAACCTAAAACCATGTACTTCAACAAACATCATATCTTCTAGAAAGCTTCTTAATCTTTCTAAAACACATTTTTTCTGTCCTTTTTCAACTGGAAATTCCTTTAAATCATAATTTATTTTTCAGTAGAGCTACTTCATAATACAAGGTTATAGATTTGAAGAGTCTCATGATGTGCAAATTCTGCAGTGGATTTGGAATATTCTGCAGAGCCACCAGCAGTTTTAATAACAACAGTCAGCTCTCTCTCTCAGATGGGGTAAACTTGTCTTTGGAGGCAGCTTCTATGGTTGACCCAGAGGTCCCAGGAAGGAAAATAATTACAGAGGAAATAAATAACGGTTTAGATTTGATAGCTAGAAGGTAGTTCAGATAGCTGTAAACAATGGTGTGGACTGAATAGATGATTTGTAGAATCCCTTCCAGCTTTCTTCCACAGAGCGGGGATTTTAAAGATTCAAAAGCTTGATATAATGAAGGCCTCTACTTGGACAAAACATAAATTCAGAGATCAACATGGGGTTGATCTCCTAATCTTCGCTCTTGATTTATTTCGCAAACATTTCACAGTTAAAAAACTCTCTAACTTTACACTATTCATTGTGAGGTTCAGTTGTGGTAGCTTCTTTCAGTTAAATGCACTGAAATATATGACCACTATTAGTGTATCTGTGACACTCGCAATAGGTTAAGTCAGCTCTGTAATGCAGAGTAAGGACATATCAAATCAATGAAGTCTTTCAGGAAAAAAAAGACAGTTCTCTACCAAGCGGAAATACTTTCAAACTAATTCAGAAACTGAGCAACATCCTGTGCAGATATGCCATGTAAAGTGTGGTGTCCGCTGTCAGCCCAACAACCTATGTCACCAGTGTTTTTGGGATGCTCACTGTTGTCTGCTGAGTGTTACACTGAGTCTAATTTCTTTCCTTGATGAATCTGTCCAGACCTTGATCATGGTCATGCATGGAAAACAGGCAAGTAACCAAACTAAACATTACCTTAAAGTCCACAGAAGCAGAATGTTCAGACAAAATCCTTGACTGCAAAAAACAGCTCCATATAATTTTGGCAGATACACATACCTCAGGGCTTTAAATGCTGTTTTTTTTTATTGCCAGTGCATTTTATTTTTTCACAGTCTTGAAAACAAAAGGACAAGAAATTGGAATTATCCCTTTCAACGTATTTGGCAGGTTTCCTTGGAAAACATATTAATCCAGCGACAGTTCCTAAAAGGAACAACAGCTTCTTTGATGGACAACCATGAGTTATGAAATCTGTATGAAAATATCCGAAGCCGAATTAGTAAGGTCACTTGTCAGTCTTTCCAGTTGAAAGGCATTTGGAATTTGCCAACATGGAAAGATTCCTAAGCCTTATACTGTAGCACCTCTGCTGGCTTAACGGCCCACAGTAGCACAGCTGCTTCCTGAAATGATAGGTGATATGTCTCCTGGGAACCAGAAAATGGATAAAGGACCTAACCTTACAAATCCCTTAACTTGCCCCCCTCCAGCGATCATTTGTGTGGCTTTTAAGAACACTTCTCATGAGGCATAACAGACAGGCAGATTGTTTCTGTGTTCGGGTAATTATCACTTTGGTTGCTGCTTTCGCTTATATTTGGTGTTGAGATACGTTCATTTGCCTCACAAAGAGCATGCCCTGCAATGCCAACGTTCATAAAGATTTTTGTCTTTTTGAAGTCAAGCTCATAGATTTACAAGCTGACCACTTCCCAGGGTTACTTAGAAATAGAAAATTATGGTGAGTGGAGCTATGGGCAGGGATTAAGTGAATAATATAAAAAACTGGGAAGGCTGCTCTTTTCAGGCTTGAAAGAAGTGGATAATATGACAATTTGTGTTTAAATAGTTGATTTTAAGTGCTCAGCTTCAAAAAAGAAAAAATTAAAAATGCATTATATTAAAAACATTCGTTCCCCTGAGCAGTGAACAAAAGGGATGGGGAAAAATTACTGTGGCAGACTGAGCACAAAAGTGGTTCCACATTCATATGGTTAGATTGATGTATTCCACACTATGGAAATCCATCACGTCTGTAAAAAAAATAAAAAGTCCTCCCTTTATTCTGAGTAGAATAGCTTCAGCAGAAATGGAGCATAAAAACTATTTCTGTACCTTGCTACAAACATGAGCACTTAGGGCAGACACTCTTGTTATTAAGCAGGCTACAGTTGCTCAGTACAAGAGAAGCATTGCTGATAAACTCTCCATTATTGGATTACATCATTATACGCCTGCAGTGAGATTTGTGGGCTTGCGCCACAACTAACTCTGCACCTGGGTGAAGGTTCACCCCATAACTCAACCTTCAACCTATAATCCTGAGCCTGATGCTCATCCTGTACAAGAACTAGGGTCGTAGCTGTCGTGCTTTTTACAGTTATGTCACCTTCACCTTAACTAACAGAAATCCGATTCTGCTGCTGATGTTTTTCTACAAGAGAAGGCATGAACGATGAATATAATTCATGAGGATAAAGTATTGCTGCATCCCGCACCTGTTGGTATGCCGGACAGCAGTTCCATATACAGCTATACTGCTCTTGCTATTTTCAATGTTTGCTCACTGTACTAATATAAAGCACTTTAAATGCTACACATTTCTAGTTCCCTCCTTCCCTCTGAGGCCAAGTGAATGATTAGTGGAGAGGATAATCTGAACTGCTGGACAGAAATTAAAAGCTCCACACCTATCCTTGCATATGAACAATAACAATAACAATAACAATAACAATAACAATAAGAAGAAGGCTTCTCCATTTCTCCTACACATTTATAGTTGGTTTGCACTAATTGTATGCAGGTCAATGTCTTCACCTGCTATTGCACCTCTATCAGCCGTCTATCGTCTTCTTCTCCCCAGAAAAAGCCACCATGGCAAAGAATATGCCTTCATACCTGATGACATCAGAGCAGCATCTGTCTCTCTCTGTCCCGAGGGAAATAAGAGCAGCGCAATAAAACGGTAAAGAGCAAATCAATACTTAAAAAAACTTTATAGAAAAGTTTTGAAGTCGCTTTTTATTGCTTGTTTTTTTCGCAGGCATGCAAACTTACCTCAGTTTGTGTTTACTTGGGACAATTCCTGGGGAGAAAGAGGTTGTGGAAGGGAATCCCTCTTGCAGAATTATGCAGAGCTGCTTAGTTGAATGCCCATTGAAAAATGTATCTACAAAGCGTCCCTTTATTAATTAAATAATTCATTCTGTAACTTCGTTAATACTCGGGAAGTATGGTGGTGCAGTGCTTGGCATTACTGCCTTGCAGCGCTAGGGTCCTGGGTTCAATTTTGAACCTGGGGTTCTATCTGTGTGGAGTTTATATGTTCTCCCTGTGTCCTTGTGGATATCCCTTGGGTGCTCTGGTTTCCTCCCAAAGATATACTGATTATATTGGCATTTCAGAAAACTGGCTGTGGTGTGAGTGGGTGCGTGTTTGTGTCTGTGTGTGCATTGTGATGGACTGGCCTCCTGTCCAGGCTGAATCCTGCTTTGTGCCTGTCGCTAGCCAGGATAGACTCTGGCTCGCCCGCAACCCTGGATTGGATTGGATAAAGCAGTTCGAAGATGGCTAGATGCTACATAATAATAATTCTTTAAATGTTTTACTGTGCTTTAATATTATACCAGAACAGTTACCTTAGTTGAACGTGTGTAGTTAAAAATATACTTAAAACAAGTTAGCCAGCCGTGTGGTTGACTCTGCGTTCTACCCTGGCTTGTTTCAAGAAACATCTGGAGGAGATCCTTGGATCAGTTAGCTACTAATTGCCAGACAGGCTAGGTGGTGCTGAAAAGCCTGCTCTCATTCCTAGCTGCTCTTTTGTTCTTATGTGTATTGCTGGTGGATAAAATTCATAACCTAAGTGTAATCCCCTGACACATATTCCCACAAAGCAAAAACAATGAAGGCAGAATATATCATTCTACATAAAAAGGTCGCTGTTTGTTTCTTTTAAATTTTGTTTACCTTTTTTTATCATGTGTTTGCTGTCTAGCAGTAATGTAAGACCACACGTGTTTGTGAAAGCTCAGCTTTGCACAATGCTTTTTTGCACAATGTCTCACAGAAGAGACGTAGGATTTGAGAAGACAAATGCTAATGCTATAAAATGCTTGAAATGCTTTATCAAAGGCAGATCCATCTGTGCACATATATTCATTCACATTTACGATCGGTATAAAAAATAGTAAACTTACTGTCAGACAACAAAGTTCTGGGTTCAAAAATATCTTAACCTCTGTCTCATCATGCCTTGTCATTACAGCTGATGCCTCCTGACAGCGATTGCTGTCTGTTCATTTATTCATACAAGTTGCGATGAATAGAATTTGTTGCAGATTGTAATTTCAGTTGATTTTCTCTGTTGTCTAGCAGAGTGCAAGTGACAAAAGCAGTCCACGTCTGTTATTGCTTCTAGCATGAATTCATATTCCTAACGTGAAGATGCGTCAAATTCTCTTTGGTCAGATTTCTTTCAGCATGCTAACAATGCCTTTAAGACTAAAGTTCTCCACTCAAGATTTTGTGTAATGTGAATCCAGTGGTTTAATCCAGGCTGAGGACCTCTCACGTCAATTAGTAAGCATGAAGCGAATTGACTTGCATGAGGTCAGGATTATTAGAGTGGGACATTGAACATTTGTTCAATCATGCAATTAAACTGCCTTTTTAAAAAAAAAATAAGAGGAAAAAGTGTTGTGCCTTTTTATGACAGCTAAAGATGGCTGCATTAGTAATTTATATAGGGTGATTTATTCACTGATCTCAAGAACAAGAAGTCACAAACAGTGCAGCTCATTAAGATTAATTAAGAGTGGGATCTGCTGTAGCACCCTGACATTAGAGGCAGTGTACATTGTGTGCAGGATACATTTAAGGGGGTCTGGCTCCTGTGGTCTTTCAGTGCTGTGAAGTGAGGTGGTGAAGCCATCTGGGGAAAAGACCCCTGAACAGGTCTCAGCTACTTCCATCTGTCAGAAAACACTCCTTCCCTCTGGGCCCAAGTGAATGATTAGTGGAGAGGATAATCTGAACTGCCGGATAGAAATTAAAAGCTCCACAAGTATCCTTGCATATGAATAATAATAATAATTAGGCTCCTCCATTCCCAATACACATTTCTATTCAATGTTCTTTTTTCTCACGTCATCTTCCAACCATCTGCATTCCCTGTGTATCACAATATCTCCATTAATAATTCTGCTAAAAGGATTTATGCACCTTTTCTTAGAAAAATCATCTCCTTTATTTTTTGCACATCATCTCCTAGCGCAAACTAAACAGAAGTGTATGTCTGTAGATCATCTCTGGGTTAAACCAATGAAAGCAAAACTATTATACTGTATTTAGTTCTTTAGAATTCATGACATTCTATATTCTGATCAAATGTACAGTATGTTTGTTTTAAAACAAGCTACTTTTCCGTCTAAATTAGATGTGTATTTTCTTTGTCTTCATTGTTAAAAATTCAACATTCAAATGGCAAAGCAGGGCACCATTGAACCGAATAAAATTACCAGATTAAATAAAACTGAAAAAGGAAGAGTCCTAAGAATATAATGCATTGAATTGTTTTTGGAAAGCAGGAATATTATCAAGTGATATTTCCTTCAAACATCTTCAGTTTTCAGTGCCGTTTTAAAGATTTGTGATCATGTGTGCTGATTGTATGTTGAAAACAAAAAAATGCAAAGCTCCTTAGCTGACTTTTAATACAAACTCATTTTGATTAATGTGAGAAGTCACGCGTTAACTGAGAGATATAACTTTCTAATGTAAACAAAGTGCAATAAGCCTTATTTTGCACAAACTTGAATAGGTACACTTTCAAGACGTTTGTAAAAGTACACATTCCATATACAAATATTTATAATTATATCATACACTTACAGCATAGTGATCAGACATTACGGTTATCAGTGCACACACTATTATTTTAAAAACGAATTTTAAATAGGAATAAATATGTAGTATATTACAATATGCAATTAGATTTCCAGTAAGACTGGTCTTCATGAATTCTTCCTTCAAAGTGCTTGTTTTGTGGGGGTAGACTAAGTATTGTATAGAAGCAAGCTCATACAGTATCATGCAAAAAGAAGATATAAACTATTTTCCAGCATGTCTAAGTGCTGCAGTTTAAGTAAAGGTTAATATTAAATTTTAATAATTTCTCTTTCTTCCTGTACATCAGAATAAAATAAATATTCTTATGCATGGCACAGGTAAAAACTTAAAATCCTATAGAAGCAATGCAACCAAAACATTGCTGTTGTTTTTTAACAATGTGTTCAACTAAAATATATATATATTTTTGCTATATTTTTTGCTTGTACTCATTTTATCTTTTTGTGTAACTTCTGCAGATGGGCATTATTACTGCAGTAATGCAGTCACTGTGTTGAAAATAGATTTGTATTTTTCTGTATTTGCAGTAAGTACTTTACAACAATAAAAGCAAGAGAACTACACATGAATTAGGTATCTGCTAACAAGATGGAAAAATAGACAAAATGTGACATTTTCTCTCTGATATAAAATACCAAGAACAATTTATTTTGGCGGCAGAGCTCCTGTCTTTCCTCCTCCTAATTCATTTATTTTTAAAGACACAAACAAACTAGAGAACTAGCTAGAGAACTGTGGCATTTGACTGTGGGTGACCTGCTTTGATGGCATCTGTGGTAATAATAAAAAACACAATATAATGCAAAACAGCAAAAAAGAGGCCAAAATGTGATTCATAACAACAACAACATTTCTTTCCCCCCCTCCTCCCCCCAAAGTTCAATAATGAATCCACATTTCAGCAGTTTTCAAGACTTTTACTATTAACCTCAGGAAAATAATTCACACTTTGTTGGCTGATGCATCATATTCAGAAAGCTGGCTCCTTGTGACTGCTTAGAAAACTGCATTATCATTCTTTATTGTAGCTCATTCCTGCAGAAATTGAGCATTTGACCAGAAAAAGACAGTGGGATTATAACATTTTCCCATTGGTATTTTCATGCCTGTGTTGCTGTGTGATTAGTCTCAGCCTTTTTAACAATACCAAAAAGTCTGAGCTACCAGGTGTGTTTGTGTGTACTCTTTGTCATGCTTGGTGTTTTACCAAGTGCTGTTATATTACATCTGCATCAGAATTGCTCATTTTAATGTGGCAGGGGTCTGGAAACAGGGCTATATTTCTCTTAATGCTCAAAGGAGCAGATTAGGAGGCGGTATGTAATAGCTGCCTGGACTCTGCTGTCCTTGTAGATAATGCTGGAGTCATTCAACACAAAATTGAATCCCACTCTGAGCATCAGTGTGCTGGCACGGGACAGATTTTGATCAGCCAGATGACTTCATGTTTCCAGTGTGTACCCGTTTGGTTAGACACAGTATCATCCAAGTCTGTCAATGGCTTGTAAAGAAAATTAATTTAATGTAGTCATTTGAGTTTATTTCTCACTTTTGAAATAAATTAATAAAAGAAATGTGGGCTCAGTCCTGTAAAATAATTTCATATGTGTGTTGAAAAAGCCCATCTAGCTTTCTCTGTCCAAGCAGTCTGTCATAGTAAGCGATTTTCCATTTTGGAAACATTATAAAATTAGTGTGACCCATTAGTTAGAATTTCATTTGGAGCATGGCTCTTAAGAAAGCAATTCATTCATCAGATTCATCAGGAGGTGAAGAAAGACATGTTTAGTTCTATAGTAAAGTTGTATTAACATAAATTCATCATAAATTATGCTAAGTACTTTTGAGATAAAATAAATTAGACATGAGGTTCCTTATTTTAAAAGAAATGGCTTTTGCGAATACATTTCCAAAATGATAAAATGATATCAATGTGAAAGAATGACATTTTATTTAAAAAAATACGACCCTAATCTCACGTTAAAGCAAAACGTCAACGCTTTTCCAGTGTCTGAGACTTAAGCTTCACAGGCACGTAAAGATCCCTTCTCTCTTTCTAGGGTTCTTAATGTATAAAGAACATAGCATGAAAAATCTCACATTGAAGTGTAAAAAAACTCTTTTAGAAGTCAAAATGGTCTGTTGCCATAAGCAACAATTAATTTGGCTTCACATCTGTAATCATTTGACATGCTAAATCTATAGGAGGGTATTAAATGAAGCCAAAATCACTGCCACATTAAATATAAGATAGAAATAATGTGTTGCCTAGTACAAAACCTCTACATCTCTCTGTACCATGTAGTATTTTGGCTGCCTAAATAGAATGTTTTCGTGTGATGAAGTGCTGATGTGCATGAAATAAATTACCACGCTGATTACAAAAGATGTTCCAAACCAATACATTCTAGAAAATATTAAGTAGAAATTAGAAAGAAAAACACAGTAAAGCAAATGGCCCAAAGCCTCTGAGCTATGCTCCATTCCAAAGTTGTTTTCCTGAACATTAGGCGATTGACTAATGGTGTAAATGCTGTTAATTAGCTGTGCCGAAGCCCAAACAGGCTTTTTTGCCTGTAACTAATAAGAAATCAATTAGCTAATGAATTGGTCATTAAGTGAAAAGCTAATCTTAGCCAGGGTATTTTTAATGATTTTTCCTATGATCCTGCCTAATTGCCGTTGTCATACAGAGCTCTCAGCTTTCAGCATGCCTAATGAAGCATCATTAGATCATAACTGGCACTCTTGGAAGATTTAGAGGCAAACCTGCTTCCCAATTATTTTTAATTGCCAACCATTCTCACAAACAAGGCCTGTACCTTGCAGAACAGGAAAGCTATCTGGCATCACCAATGTCTCATTCATTACTTTATTTGAAGCGATTAGAGCAGGTTGCTGTTTTGTTTCTGTTGGTTCTTTTTTTGTTTTCTTTTTTTCATCTAAAGAGACATCATCTTAAATAAACCCGGAGGTGATTTTGGATTCCATTTCTTTGATTCCACTTGCAGGAGGGAGACAGAGAGAGAGAAATAGCTTTCTTCTGTGCAGATCGCCCAGACGGTGTCACAATCATGACCAGCATGCTTCTACTGTACCTGTACACATTATCAAATCACATAAACTGCAGCAAAAATGTATGTTCCTTTCCTCTGTGAATAATTAAGAAAAGACAGAGCCACTTTGCTGTATTTACTGTATTTGTTTCACTGGCAGTCGGGGTCTATGATTCTCTGAGTTGTTCGCTAATGTAATGGAGAAGGCACATTTCTCTCACTGCACTCGGAGATCTAGTCCACCACATGTTTTCAATTTAAGATGATAAAAATACTTGAAACGTGCCATACATAACATTTACTGTAGCGGAAGCGAGTCTACTGAAAGCAGAACAACTCCTTCTATCGATTTCGGCGTTGTCCTTTAAAACGAAGGGAAAATACAGCATTCTCCCACCTGTACCAACTGATACATGTTTGCAGGTTCGCACACAGCACAGTGACAGTTACAGTCACAGTCTGCTCTTGAGAACAACCTACAGGTTAATCAGGACTTTTTCCACTAAACAAGGTTTTCATTAAAACAAAAAAAAATGTGTTGGTGTTGCTCCAGACAAAATCTGAAAGCAAGACTGAAATAATTTTAATAATGTATTGTATTTTGGGGCTATTTCATATGGTTTATGCTTTCATTGCAAAGAGTAAGTATTTATCTGTATTGCCTCCATCTTAATTAATTGGTGAGACATTTGAAGCTTTTTCTCTTTAGGCTGATTAAATATAGTTATTATCATTGCATTCAGCAATACTTTGTGCCTTCTATGCAGAATAATGTGTACACAATACTAACAAACGTGTTGGGTGTGCTTGTTTTCCTCTCTTCCCAGTGGTCTTCCTAATATGTTCTCAAATCCTTTGCCAGAATATCATGCCTTTCAGGCAATAGTTTGTGGAAAATAACAATGAAAGAATTCTGTGGCCATTCCAGAGATTTGATTTACAGTAAATCCAATTGAGTGAAACTCAGAAAGGAAGACTGGACCAACTTCACTGAACTGCTAATTTTTGCTGACAGATGAATGGTGCACCAGATGTCTATCAATATTTAATAGTTTGCATCAGAAACATGAATCAAAAGTGCCAGGAACTTATACCACTGAGTCCTTGATATGTATACCTACAGTATACTTACAACACTATAAGTCCCCAACATTTTTCCTGTCCAATTTTTTGGCTTACATGATACAGTACAGTAGTGTCTTAAAATAACTGATTCACTACAATATCACAGCTGTTATTTGTTAGCCTATGTTCTGCACTCTGCATAACAGTATCACTGATAAACATAGTTTTACAATAATTATTATTTAATTACCATGTTTCATACTTATAAAGGTCAATGTAAACTTATAGGGACAACCAGGTCCCTGGTTTGGTTATCTCAGTGGGTTGCAAACTACATGCAATTGTGTGTATGCTTCTTTCAGAGTGTAAACGTTGATATTTAGTTGCATACCATACAGTGACTGGGTTTAAATCACTGGGTTGAACATAAAGAATGTTTCAGTTCTAATATGATCCAAAGAATGAATGGAATTACCCATAAATAAAACATACTGTATGTTGTATTGTACTTTTTGTTCATATTAATCTCAAGGTCTCAAATATAAATTGCTTGATTGTAAAGCAAAAATAAGTTTTGTTTTTTTCTTAATTTTTGTTTTTCTGTTCCATTAAAATTGGTAAACACTGTATTTTCATTTGCATACTAATTTAATATCAGAGACTGTTAATTTTGAACCTGTATGCAATTCACAGCAGGCACATTTCTACTGTATATTACCACTTTTGAAACAAGTAGAACAAGGCTTGAATTTATTAGTATTAGATTACCATGCATGTTAGTTTATCAAGTGAGCCAGTCTTTTAATGCTGACTTCTCTTCTCTTTTCATGTTATTGAGAATTTAACATGATCTTCAGAAATAATGTGATCTGACGTATCATATATTTTCACAGAGCTTTTTCAATTAACTGCTTTCAGGTTGAACAAATGACCAGCTCACACAATTTTCGAATGTATCATTACCTGGATAAACAGCCAACTACTTTGAGGTTGAAACACTAACAGAAAGTTGACAAGTTGACAAAGTTGCCTTCTGTGTGGAGTTGGTATGTTTCTCCATGTTTACATGTGTTTTCTCTGGTGCTCCAGTTTCCTCCCACCTTTCTAATACATGCTGAAAGGGTTAATTGTTGAGTCTAAATTACCCTCATTGAAAGGGATGAATTTCAGTATTACAAGGAGGATTAGTTCTGATCCGAGCAAAATGAGAGAGTCTTGCTTGCGGCATAGGAGCATGGGAAATGAGTAGAAACAAGAGTTATGTATGACTAGCTTTGTGAAGATTAGTTGAGTCCGCTTCTTAACATGAAGGTAGCAGGTGCAGGTGAGCCAGACATGGAGTTACACATGTTTAGAAGTTGTTGGCAATGCACATTAGACCTCGCTACTTCAATCCACTTTCCAGTGCAGACTGTAAGATAACAAACGTTTATGTCATCAGTGTTCCCTGACGCTTTAGGATGTCATTTATGTCATCAGTGTTCCCTGACGCTTTAGGATGTCCTTTTCAATTGGGACCTGAAGTTTAAAATCTGACCACAATTACAAATAACTAAAATAAATGGAAAATACTCCAATAAATTCTTTAAATGATCATCTTCAAAAGGGATACTGCACCCCCCTTTGAGGACAGAAAAAATACCCAAATATTTTGATATAATTTACTTAATGCTCTTTCTTTTCATTTTAGAGCTTCCGAGGGTCCTCCAATTCCACTTCGGAAACAATTGATATAGAAGAAACTGCCAACGTTTTATTTCTATTTTTGTATGTTTCGCATTCACTTTTCTCTGCACTTGGTGTTATCATTTGTATGATAACTTCAGAAAGTTATCATTTAACCCTTTATTTCAACAACAGGGACAAATTGGGCCAAAGTATTTTCTACAGTCAGTACATTTTAAACCAAGAATAGAAGACAGTTCCTTACCCAAAGGAATGTAGGAGTATGGAACAAGCTACCTAGCCAGGTTGTTCCTTTGCCTATGCCCCCCATAGGGAGAAACACTAAATGTGTCCCTTCACATGACTGATGTCTTACACAGACATTAACCTACAAGAAGGTCAGCTATGCAGACACCCATTTGTACAGTAAATAAACAATCATACATTTTGTAAAATCAATGGTTTCAAACATTGTATAGTTTAGTATATAATTTGCATACTTCTGAATAAACAAACATTTTGAATCTGCTCTTGATTTTCTAGTATTTTAGTTAATATTTGTGCTTTTTACATAAAATCAAATATAATCAATATAATAATAATCCCCATCTATGAATTGGCTCCATCACTCTTCACCTCCCCATTGATAGCTTGTGTGTGGTGAGCGTTCTGTGTGCACTATGGCTGCCCTCACATCATCCGGGTGGGAGCTACATATTGGTGGGGGAGTCCCCATTACCTGTCAAGCACTTTGAGTGGAGTGTCCAGAAAAGTGCTATCTAAATGTAAGGATTATATATTATTTATATATTATTTATAATATAATCATCTATAGCTCTTATCAATATTATCCGAATAGAAAGGAGTAAAAGCCCCCAGACAAGCTTCTTTTGTCCAAAAAAGCCTAGCAAGACCTTCAGAAAAAATCTGACTTTCGAAATACCAGAGTTTCAGCTCCTTAATTTTCTCTGCTGCATTTTCAAAAATAAATTAACCTTCTGAATCAGCGAGAGTAAACAAAGTCGAAGAAAAGGTCACAAATTAATATGATATTAAAGCAGAGCTGAAAATCTGCTTTATATTGTGCTTTGCTGTCTTTCAAACTCAATAAACAAGAATAAATCCGATTAGAACATGCATAATTTAACTTTATGATGCTAAGGCGAACATATGCTCATTCGTACAATTGAATAATTTGAAATGTACGCAGTAGGGCTCTCAGTTTGCCAGCCCCTTCCAGCTGATGAAAACACAATGCATGCTCCCGGCATTTGAGCAAACTTTTTTTTAATCCATCACTCTCCTGGTTTAATTTTCCATTTCAGGTTGTCCTATTTTTTCTTCATTTTTGAGTGCACCTAAGATATACTCAATGACAGAGGAGAGTGCTACCATGACAATATGTACAGTACATAGTCAAGCAGTGCAGGAATATCAGCAGTTTTCAAAACCTGTATTGATAGAAGGGAACAGAAATGCTTAAAAAGAAGATTGTTAACCCAATGACATGAGATCATAACACCATATTTCCAGAATCCTTCCAATGTGCCATCTCTCAGTCTGTACACAGGCAATATACAGTAAACATAGTCAAACAAAATAAATAGAAGTGTATCTCATAAAATAATAATGACTGTTTCATTATGCTTGCACAGCATGACAGTTTTGTGCCTAACCCTTCTTCATAAAGATGCATACAATCTTAACCAGGTATAGTTTCCTACAATGCTTCAAGTCAAGTACCTGACATTATTTTTTACAGTAGCACAAGACTGCTTAGTTTTACCCACTTCCTAAAGATATGAAGTAGCTGAATACAAAACTAGTATAATTCATTACCAGTACTGGTACAGTGTGTTTTTAAGGACTAGCGAAACATTAATGCTGTTTGAAACCCTTCTCTAAGTTATCCTGTGTTTTGCGACAACATAGCGAGAGGAAAAGAGGACAGCTGGGCCTGCAGTGAGAGACAGCCCTGCTCAGAGGAAAAGGGGCAATATTCAGTGAGAGGTTCTTGTCTTTGAGGATATTATGTAAATTGAATTTGTTAATTCAGTGCCCCCGTTTCAGGAAAGCTGCCACCAACACCTGCCACTCTGTCAGGCATCAGGACACAGATCCACTGTGACACTGTGTTCATTAAATAAACAAACCAGGTTCCCTATAACAGCATTTGGTGGAAGGCACCATCAATTCTCGTACATTTAGATCACTGGAATTGAAAATGACAAAGAGTATTTTTATTCTCCTGTCTACAGACACCATAGGAGAGCACAGGATGTTTTTTTTTAACCTGAGACTGTGTTTTCTAATGCATTTTTGATGGTAGATTTAGAATAAAAAATACCCCAAACCTTCTGCCTCATCTAAGTTTTCTAATAACTCTAATGGCCTTAGATTCCACTGCTAGTGGGAAGTACTATAATGTCTTTCACTAATCCCATTGGTGAAGCCATTTCTCACTTCTCTTCCTGGGCAGCGGTGCCAAATGGCAGCCTCATTTCACCCAGGTGGGGCTGCACTTTAGTACTGGAAAAAGTTGGTGCCCTCCCGTATGTAAAGCAGTTTGAGATCCATTGGAATGAAAAAGGTTATAGAAATGCAATCAATTATTAATTATGATTATATCCCTTGGCCTTTGACATCACACCCAACTTCTCTTTGTCTCCTCTTGTTTGTGAACTAAGGATTGCTTTTATGCTCAGAGGTAAGTGGTTATGTGTAGGAAGGCATTGATAAGCACAGCAATGTCACATGATGCAAAAGTAAAAAGAAAACAACCACAAGACACAGCCATGCAAAGACAAGAAAGAGAGATTATAAAGTGCTATATTAAATGTGCTAGATTAAAAATTTACCTTTTATTTTACAGACCCCAGTGATCACAAGCCTTGGTCTCACTAACATTAATTTAGGCAGTCAGGTTATAGTCCAGGTATAGGACTATAGTCAACCAACAGCTTGTAAAATCACCTCTTAAAAGCAGAAAAGCAAAGAGAAAAGAACAACTAATGGTTCAATCCTCTTCTGGGGAAAGTTTGGCAGTTTTGCCATTTAACTGAAACAGTTATAGGCAGGTTTAAGTGTACTGGTTTATTTATTGGCACTATATATATATATTTATAGTTTTAGTAGGTATCTGCCAAGCTATTACTAACATTTTTACACTTTCAAACTTAAAGTGTGTGAACAAACCCATTAAATGTCAACGAACATTAACACACTGTTAAGAAGGCCTTGTGACAATCTTCAGACCTTAACACATACTGATTCGGCCCTTTGCCAATGTCTCAATTAGCACCAGGGCTGGTGCCACTTTTTTCTATTTACCCTTAAAATAGTTTAATTAATACATAGCATTCTTGTTAATTTACCTGTATCTTTTCAAGTAGAAGAAAACTGTGCATCTTAAGGAAAAGAACTTTAGCACAAATACAGCTCTTTGGAACACATATGAATGTATAATAACTCTACACATGTGGAGAACAGTAACCTCACATCATTATTATTGGTGTAAACAAATTAATAGGGTGATTAAATAGAATAATACATAAAAGTGTTTAATACATAAATACATAATTAATACATAAAAGTGAGTTATTGTATGAGAAAAGGTGTGAAAATGCTGACTGACTTATAAGATCTCTTATGGGCCTTGTCATCATTCCACAGTCTTGCAGCAACAGATCAGAAAGCCCATTAAACCCAGGATTCAGAGCTTCTTACTGGGAATCGACAGAAGACCAGAGACCGAAGAGCACAGTTCACTGAAGGTCAGGAGCCAAACTGTTAAAGCCCTTAAAGGTGAGCAGCATATTCATATTCTGAAATCCACAGGGAGCCTGTGCAAGGAAGACAAAACAGGAAAGATATGCTCATGCACTCTGCATGTTAGCTTTTGTCAAAATCTACGCAGCCCAGTTCTGACAATGTTGCAACTTAAGAACGTACAAGCAAACACTGCCTCACAATAATCACGCCAGGAAAAGACAAAAGCACGAGCCTTTCCAGATTGTGTGAGATAGGAGTAATGTAAAAAAAATTAAAATGAAAAAATGTTGTTTATAACAACATAAGTTTCAAATGCAAGGCTCAGATCAAAGATGACACCAAGATCCCTGACCTGCGTGCTTGGCCTGAGTTCAAACCCATCAATAATCAAGCTAAAGTTGACTCTTAAAGGTTTGATATTGAAATGTAAAAAACATAGTTTCATCCATTTTGTAACTTTTTCTAGACACTGTGTTATGGCAGACAGGACTTGATTAATGTCAGGTTTCATGTAATTATAAATTTGAGTGTCATCACCTAAAAAGAATCCAAGCATTTGGTAACATGATGTTAATGACAAATTAAAATTAATAGAACCAAGAACAGAGTTCTGAGGGATGCAAGATAAGGCCATCTTATAGACAAAGATCAACTATCTAAGCAACAGTTCCAGTAATGTCAACAGTCCTCTCAAATCTATTTACTAAGATCAACAGTATCAAAGATTCAAGAGAATCAAAGACTAACACCCCACAGGAAAGAAATTGATAAATAAAACAGGCAGCAATTATTCTTTCTGAACCCTATCAAGTGTCATTTCCCTAACATACATTGATCTGAACCCATACTGAAAGGTTCATAGATTGCATATTACAGCAACAGCATGTTCTAGAACCTTTGCAAAATTATTATTATAAACCAGTGATAGAGGTACTGCTTACTAGTGTCAAAACATAAAGTGTCCTAAGCAGTTTGTCAACTTTGATATGCTTTCAAGATGTATTCCAAATACGTTTTACTTCTGTATTACTTTACTTCCTACTGTATGTCTGAATTACTGCTGCTGGTCTTAAAGTTATTCTAAGTAATTCTTTTTTGTGAAGACCTCAGCAAGAATCCTCTCTCCACATAGCAGTGTGGTACCTTGACTTGGATTCTAGTCTCCCATGTGTTGAAGCTGACACCCTGGTTTCTTTCAAGAAATTGCTGGATTTGATCATTTTATCAATTAACAGCAAACTACCAAAGTGACTAAATGGGTCAATTCTAACCTCTCTTACAGTAAGTTCTTAACTGGAGGGTCCCTGATGAGGCAGTGCCATTGTACCCTTGAGAAAGGCACTTCGCCCAAATAGTTCCATTAATTAAACACCCTGTTGTATAAATAGGCACTCGGCAGGTCGTCGCTGTAAATGAGAATTTGTCCTCGATTGACAGTTAAATAAAGTTGAACAATTTTAAACTGGGGAAATAAAGCATTAAAAATTCCCTTGAGTGTTACTCTGCTGAGGCCGAAAAGATTCGTCACCCTCTTTTCAAAACCCTGAGCAAACTGTCTCAGTTGTGAAACTCGGAGAGGAGTGGAAAAAGTAGTAAACCTCTTTGAGCAGAATTCTTATGCAGGTTAAATGAGCTGAGGTTTTGAATGGTACGTTAGGCTGTAATTATACATTTTGAATTATGAAGAAGTGCTGCCGTGTGCCCAGGCGTTCCCCCCAACCATTTTGCCAATTTCCATAACTGCTTCTGGCTGTTGAGCTCTTATTATTTTTAAATGCAGTTGGACTAAACGCCTTGTCACATCATTTGCGTTTTCTCCAGATTGTGCTGCCTTTTTCCTAAAGGCCATGTTCTAAAACAAATAACCATTATGATGAACTCTGCTGCAATAAGGAGAAATTTTATGTCCTCTGTTGAGATCATTGACAGCTTGATGTGAAAAAGGTCAATTGAAATAACAGGTTTTATTTTATTCTAAATGCATCGATGTGTTTTACTTTGGAGAAAGCCTGGAACTTTTGTTTCTGTTGCAAGGAAAAGAGCAGCAAACGACAATTCACTTTCTGTAATGAGAACGCCGTTTGTGAATTCTGCTTAAATTGGTAATTATGATTTTCTAAAAAAAATTGCCTGATTCGCTCCCCTGAATATTCTGATATGCTGCAGCAGATGGCTTATTTCAACCTTACGTGAAAAGGTCAGCATGAATATAGTGCTCATTGGAATCTGAATCTTGTTTTAATATTCCAAACCATAAGTTTCCAACATGAACGCAGACTCTCATATCCTGTACCTAGAGTTTCTATCATCATCTGTACTTATGGTAGTGCACCTCAACTATGAAATTTTATAGCTGACATTTTATTCTGAAACGTTAGGCCCCGCATTAGGTGTAATTTCACACGTAATTAGAACTGGTTGGAAAACACTATGTGTTTATATCCTTGGCGGAAAGATATTTTTTTTAGTATTAATGGTAATATTTGTATAGATAAATATGTACTCTACTTATACCATTTAGTATTTGAATTCCATTAATAAAACAAAAGCGTAAAAAGTGCTTGCAATGTTAATACAATCTAGTACCTTAGCACCATGGCAAAATTAAATGTTTAGATTCCAAATGCAGAAGAAGGTCTATTCTTTTAACAGGTAACATAATATTATGTTACAAAACTGAATTAAGATACTTAATTTCAGATTTGAAGTTGTGAAGTTCGAGGACTTTTTGTTCTGTATTCATCAATAATGGAAATCATCAAACAGATATAGAAAATGCCATCTATGGAAAAGAAAAGAAATTCTGAAAGGAACACCAATTATACTGAGGAAAACATCTAAAAGCAGATATCCAGGCACAGATAAATAAAGAACAACAAACATGTTTTTGTTAATATTCATTTGTAACTAAAAGGTGAACTAATAGAGCGTTGCATAACATGTTATTCTCAGCTTACTAATTTTTTGTATTTTAAAGCCATTTTCCAGTATCAGTAGCTTTTGAGATATCCAGTCCTTAACTGTTCTGTTTTTCCAGAAATTCTTCTGCAGTTTTTGTAGAATATTTCGGACCATCACCCTGCTGGAATTTAACCCAGTATAACATCTAGCGCTAGGTAAAATGAAAACTTAAAATGTCTAAATATTTCGCAGAATTCATTAATCCCTCCCTAACATGAAAGTTGGCAGTGCCCAAGTTAGGTAAGCACTCCCATATCATCACACAGCCACATAGCACTAGCCATGTGAATCCTTCCTTCAAGTTCTTCTCCCTTCTTCCTCCAAATTTAATATTGTATTCCTAATGAAAAAGATTTCTGTTTTGGATTTCCAGCATAAGACATCATCAGGTTTCTTCATGTATTGCCTGGACAAAGTTGCTTTACAGCCCAAACCTTGTGTAGTTTCCCTACCTACTGTGTCTATGCAGACGCTGCTGATAGGTGTGACATGTCAGTATACTGTACTGTCAGTACACCCTTTTTGCACGAGTTGAGGGTATCTTTTCTGATGGCTGCACTGAAGGGACTGAGGTTTCAGATGGGTCACCTGGCATTATGGTGATGCTTTGGGGCATTTGATTATTATGTGATAACCTAACAGGTTCAGAGGAGCGGTTTGCTAATGTTTTATATTTGATTTTTTGGGGATAACTGAAATTAATCCAAAACCTTTGCTGGTAATACTATCAATTCTTTTGTATTTGTGTGCAGAAATGTTACTTGGTCTTCCACACCTGGCGCTGCTTGCTGTTGTTTCTGTTACAATCTCTTTTTTGTTTTCAAAACTGACTATAGCTGCATAAAATACAAAAAAACATGAAAACATACAGAAAATAGGGAAAAGGGAACCAAGTTCTGAAGGAAAAAAATAGCATCTGCTATACTTTGTTACTGTACTGTCACTGTGCATCATTTATTACATTTTTTGTATGTTCTACAGTTTTATGGTAGTTTCTCCTTTTTACTTAAGTTTTGTCATTGCCATCTTGGCATTATATTTCAATTTTACTATATCTTTAAATTAAATAGTTATAGAATAAATAGTTTTATAGAACTACATAGAATATATACTGTAGTTATGGAAACATAGAAATCACTTTATGGTTTTCTGAGTTTTCACCTGCCCACATACAGTACTTTCTCTTTAATATGTACAGCACATAGGTGTAGCCCAGTGGTTTGACAGTTACTGCTTCATAGTTCCTGGGTCTTGGGTTCAAATCTGGTGCCTTCCATGTGGGGTTTGCATGTTCTCCTCATGTTAGAACTGTTTGTCCTGTGTGTACCCCGCAATAGCTTAGAATCCTATTCAGAGTGTAGTCTTGAACCAGCACAGCACACTCTCTAAGTTTCTGTGACAGTTCAGCCCCCTGCTTTAGGACATTTGTATGGGCGTGAAGTCAACATATCAGTCTTACTTTATTTCATGAGAACTTGTTAATAAATGCAAAAAGCAAGAACTACTTTTTTTCCATTAATATCCATATTATCTGTTTATATCATTGTTAGAGATACTTTGGCATCACAGATAGTGTTTTTAAACTGTAAACAATATAGTAAACGCATCCAGGAGAATTTTGTTTTTGTCTTCCCATTTTTGGTTTTGGATTAACTTTCACCAGAGCTGGGTTATGATTTAAAAACTTTCCATTACGGTTAAAGACATACAACTCTGTTAGCGATTCATACAGTATGTACAGTAGCATTAATTTCAGTATTCCTGTGTTTCTTCCTTAAAAGGAAATAAGATAATGAAGCTACTGACACATAAGACCTTCGAGAAGGTAGAAGAGCAGTAGATGAGGAGTTTGTAGGTCCTTTTTTTTAGAATTGCAGAAAATGTAATGGAGTTTGACAGAGATATCTTCATTAACATAGGCCTAAGCAACAACCAAACCAGCCTGACTGACCTACATGAAACACACCCAGAAAAGAAAACAAGTGTGTTGAAAAGCATACGGACACGAACACAAATGATCTTAGGAGAATTAAGGCTTTTAAACTTGCCCACCCAAGACATACTGGCTTTATCTAACAATCCCCACCCATAAAAGGGGAAACATCTTTAGAGTTGATATTTTAGCCTAGCATAGTTCTTTGGAGATGACAGTGTAATTGTTCATGGTGGAAATTGTGGGTTTTGGCTAATAGTAACCTCGGAATACAGACGGAGGACCATTATTAAATATAATGTTTGAGTGACACAGAGCATTTGGAGCAATTGGAAAGAGTGACATGGTTACCCAAATGACAGGATTGTGTTTCAGCAGTGCATAGGCCTTGACAGAGCTATATGTTTCCACAGGAATTTGGATCCTCTCTATTGACATGCAGGATCTTTCTATGGGGTTACACTCATCAAGAATGGAGACCATTTTTTAAAATCAATTTCCCAATTTCACATAAAAATGGAGAGTGGACAAATTTTTAAAACTATTTACCGCCACTTTAAATAACTGAACGAAACTCACATTAAAATGGTAAGACACCTAGCACCAAAGTGAGGGGACACAAGCACACCCATATCAGTAGTCTTGTACATCACAGGTTTAGCTGGAAATCATGATCATTCCACAGTTACGGTACTAGGGTGGAAAAAATAAAAATAGTTGCACAATCTGTAGGTATTTATTCTATGAGGGCTCTGTATCTCAAATACATATTTGGTGTCATTTAAATATAGCACCAAATACAGCAATCAAACCATAAGTATGTGTAATCCAAGATGTGGAATATTCAATTGCTCTTATTGTGCAGAGAAATCTTTTTTTTTCTTTGCATGAAAGGGAAGTTTAACAATGCTGGCAGACACGGCATTCTCATTGTCTTTTTTTAAAGACACCTAATGCAATCTGCCGTGCGCATTACGCATTGTTTTTTTTTCATCATTCATCCACCACCCTTCTATGATAGAAGCCGGTCCTGATCGTCCCAGGAGGACAGCCATCACGATATTATTTTGAATCTGCAAATGCCGTGATGACTGTTCACATGCAAAATATAATTAGTTGCACATCCAAATTCATCCACAGCATTAAGAAATCTGTCTTTTTTGTTTTAACATAGTGCCACAACAGCCCACAGATAACAGTGCCCAGAATTGGACTAACAAATATAATTGAAGCAATCTTTTTTCTCTTAAATGGAGTGTGTAATTTCAGCAATATGCTTCACGGATGTAGAACAAATAAGAGAGAGGCACTGAGTCCTTCAAATTGCAGTTCTGGGATTGTTCAGAAATGTTTGAAAAATATTTTCCGTTGTCTCATTCATCAACATTTCTTTAATACAGTAGGTCAACAAATATTCCCAGGAGCATCATAGAATAGAAAGGACAATTTCTATGTAATCTATATATATATAGATGTATTCTATGTATAATATAAATAAATGGATCATCATTCTTTGTTGTTATACCAAGTTTGTTGTGAAAGCATGAATTTAATGTGTATTGCTCCTTAAACTATTACCATTATTTTTAATTATGATTTTCAGCAAGGCTCATACTAAGAACTTCTACGGTCTTTAATTTATTTATATTAATAGTCTCAATAGAAGAAATTAGACTACCTTTTGTGTATAATCAATAAGGGATGATTTTCCTAGTGATCGGAAATGTGTTTTACCTTTGTTTACACTATATTTGGAATACTACAAAGACTCTCTTCCCTGCCTCTGCACATATCTTTTCACATCTGTTTACATAGATTATATAAACAGTGTGGACGTGGTTCTCTCTTCCCTCATTGTTTATTTTGACAGGCCTGCTTTTTTGGGCTTCTGTTGCCATATTTTTAGCAGATCCATCCATCCATTTTCTAGCCGCGGTATCCAATTCAGAGTCACAGAGAAGCCAGAGCCCATCGTGGCATGTAATGGGCACAAGGCAGGACACAATCCGGACAGGATCTACCACTGGGCAGACACATAGACACAAACACAGACACGCACCCATTCACATCTAGGACTCATTTTCCCAGAAGCCAATTAACCAACCAGTAGGTCTTTGGACTGTGGGAGGAAACCTGAACACCCAGAGGAAACCCTCATGGACACAGGGAGAACATACAAACTCCACCCAGATACTATGGCACCCTAGGAACTGAGCTCAGGTCCCCAACACTGCAGCGAGACAGCAATACTAACCACTGCGCCGCCATTTAGCAGCCCCATTATTCAATAACTATACTGGAAACCTAGAAACGAAAAAAGGCTGTTGTACCCCTTTTTTGTTGAAAACAGCATGCAACATCACAGGTAGACAATATTAATAATCAAATCATCCATGTTGGGACTAACTTATTTATCATTTACAGTTTTAAACAAGCATTTTTCAAAGAAAATAAAATATGGCTGAGGTTAAGAAGGAAGTGACTTTTGTTTTGGTGTGCTCCAGCAACTCACCGGCTGTTCGTTAGAAGGAGTAAAATTATTGCGTGCGATTTGTTTGGCTAAACCACATTAACGAAAGTGGTGCTTTTACCTGGGCCCTCTCCAGTGAGAGGGGACGGCGCGCTGAGGCAAACTGTGAAAGCTTGTCATCTTTTCTGGCTTTTCTCTGAGTCCCACAGCAACAACACGTAAACACATATAGTTAAATATTCTGTAACATAATCACACATGTCATTCAGCCTATACCTTTACAAAGGTTACATGTATTAATGTCAGTCAGGGGGAGTCCCTGAAGCAGGCCTCCCCATGGCCACCTGCCTTTAAAGTTCCACCAGAGTGAAATGTCAGAGTCAGTATAAAGATACAAACGAGATCGCAAGCCGCATCAAGCCGGCACTGACTTTTCAGACTTTGATCTAATTCTATTTTGCAATTTATGATGCATGAAGCTGTCAGATTAAGGGGTGTTCAAAAAACCACTGTAGCTGTTGATCCTGACAGGCTGTGTGATGGATTAGAGACTAAACAAAAGGGTTATCACCTTCACCACAAACATTTATATCATTTTATATATATATGGGAGGAGGATGCCAGATTCACAACAAAAAATTGCAGGCAGCCGCAGAACTATGTAATTCTGAAACCAGGCAACACGGCAGGTGGGAGTGAAATGTGAGGTATTGTTCCCCAGTGCTGAAAATTGTCTGCACAAAGCATGCAGTCAGCTCCTCCATTGAGGTGTGGGGCACCTAAACTTCAGTCTCAGTAAGCTAACCTGATTGACACTGAAAATAAAAACTAACACAAGAAAATAATCCCTCTTTGACTTGACAATGAGGACAGACTTGCTACTGTTACATGCAACACTCACAGAAGTATTATTCATAGTTACCTTTTCTAATAGCTGAGTGACGGTAGCTGATTCACACGTTTTGTGTCTTATTGATGTTCTTCTTTTAAGATGCCTTATTTCCCTCGCCGACAACAGTTTATGTTTTTAGAAAAGATTGTGCTTTTTGGTTTCCAGCAACAAATTGTTTACAATTTATGGATTTGTTTTAGGCAAATTGCAAGTGAATTCGTTCCTGAGCTCTTACTACAGTGCTGGCTGTTGAATAGTTCGTAATGGAGTGGTGGTTGTTGAAAATGAGGTTTATATAATTAGTATTTACATTTCTGTTTTTTTTAGCTTGTCACCTGTCCCTTTGTGTGTTTTCAGAATCATTTCTACATTGTGTTCTCAAGCCCCTCTAATCTAAAAAATATTAGAGGGGCTTGAGATTAGTGTTGCGAAGTGCCCATTGGTGCCATTGGTGAAGCATGTACTGTAGTTCCAAAACTCTCTCTCCTTCACTATGGAAAATATGGAAAAAAGTGGGAAGGGACCAATTCATCCACCCCTGAAGAGCAGCACTACATGATGTATGAGCCAGCAGCACCACTACAGAGCAGATGAGGTGGAGAAATGAGGAATCTCTTCACCAGCAGTATTATGGGAGAACGTTAGGCAGGCCAACTAATGTAGGTATAAGGATTTAAATTAGAATATGCCATAACAATCCCACTGCTGCTCCCAAAACTAGGATCAGAAGTTATATAGGAGAGCCCACTTACTGGGCAGATAAACTGCTGGGGAACTGTGTGCAGGTGAGCTGAGGCAGAGATAAGTAAATGCACCAGGGAGTAAACCAAGAGGGATGGTCAGGAAGACCTGAAGTCCTAGCTCTGGATGATCATGAGTTGGGTGATCCAGGGCAAACACATGATCAAAGCCAAGGGGAAATCCAGAAATCGTGGTCGAGAGAACAAAGTGGTGACAGGAATCCAAAGCAAGCCACAGGAGACAAAACAAAGCTAGGGACTAGGGGCTACAAAGCTCGAGAGACTCAGAGACAGAGCTTCAGCACAGAGCACAGAGGCCAGAGCCGAGTCTGAGCAGTCCGCAGATATCTCCTGAATCATCCGGACAGGTGAGATGGTAATTGATGGTAATTGCAGGGATCTACCTGCCTCACCAATGCTAGCTCACCCTGCAGAGGTGCCCAGCTGAAGCTCTGGTCCGGAGGAAAGAGCACCACCGTGTAAGCTACTACAGAAACACTGAAAGCAGATCATATCTGCAATGTCTCTTAAGCTTTCAAGCGCTCCATTTCAGGTACAGAAATAGAAAGCAATGGTGTTAGTGGTTCTTCAATAGCCAGTAATTCTTTTTCCAGAAAACTGGTTGTTGAAGTAGTGCATGGGGAGTAGTCAGTTCCATTCCCAATTCCATGCCAAGCAATATGTCCAACACATTACTGCAGGGGAGACTCCATGTCTTGGGCAAGACAGTATGGATCCCACTGCAATCATACAATGAGACAGAATCTGTTCTAATCAAATTCCTGCCCATGGAGTTTAAGTACTGCTCCACTATGGGGAAAAGGAAAAACTTTAATACTGCTGCAATGATAATAAAGGATTTAAACTGTTATATCCAAAGTTTCCCACAGGTCACTGTGAACAGGATGTTGCATAGTGTCACATCAATCAATCAGACACGTTGTTAGATTTTCAATATCTCGGTTTTAAAACGTTGAAATTGGAGTTGTGGCTCAAATAGTTACAGTACAACAATGTATTAGACTGCTTCACATTTAGGGAAGGGGAGATTACAAATACACTTCCTAGATACAATGAGCAGATTTTTTCCCTTTTCACTGGGCAAGACATCTGTTATATAAAGACAGGTGTTTAAAAAAAATGAAGAAGGGAGGAATTGTTACATTGTTATTCCACCTTGTTCTATTGCTGACAGAAAGCGTGCCAAGTTGTGAAATCTCAGCATTGAATTCAAATGACAAGAGGAGATAATGAGATCTTTTGATGTGGCACGTCGCAGGAAGGAACTGAGGCACTAAGGAACCGCATAACAGGTCAGTTTACAACAAGCGGTTGCATCTGTTTCATGTGTCAGAGCTCTGCTTGTGTTCTCAGGTATTAACATTAGAAATCTGGTGTGATCTTTCCACTGTACATGCACTTTCACATCCAGGAAATTCCTTTATTTAGATAACGATGAAAATCATCTTCTCCTTACAGTAATAACCGCAATAATTATTAGGATATTATAGCATTGCAATTCATTATTCAGCGCTTTAAAGTGATCCCGTGTGGATTTTTTTAAGGTTGGTGTAAAAACATGTAGGGACACCTCATACCCACTCAAAGTACAGCCTTTCGTATTGACTGACAGATTTGAAGTAACTCAAGGATACGGTTATTCAAGCTGATGGAGAGATCACAGTAAAACATGCCAGGCATTGTCATCGAGCATAACACCACATAAAAACAGTTCCCAACGTTGATGTTGCAATTCCGTCTGGCAGCAACATTGTTCTGAAGCAAGCTGAGAAGACAAACAATCACAAAGGACATCACTGAGAGAGCGTGAGATATGCAAAGTGAAATTTATTATTGTTGATCGTGAGGAGTGGGGGGGTCACTGAATTTATTTATAGCTGCCAATGAATAATTGATGGAAGGGTGTCACGACTGAAGGGGATGTGAGAGTCTCTGCTTGGCCAGGGCTACAGGAATGGTTCTCATTTTAGTTGAAACAGTGAATGGGCCTCTTCCATGGTTTACATTTAGGAGGTGAGCACAAAAAAGGCTCACATCATTTGTAATCTCCACCCTTTGTAAGTCAGAAATCTCACTCTCCATTCCTGGAGGCATCTTTACTATTATGAACATCTACAGTTTCCAAACAGGTCTGGATGTTTAATTAGACAGGGCAACTTTCTCTGACACTCAGACTGTTTTAGAGGTACCTTCATCTTTCAAATCTAATAATTGCAAGCAAAACACTTTGATTAATATGAAATAATTCCTAGCCAATAATTTCATCAATCACGTACACGGGCTTAGCTTGGCACAAAACCAAAACTGCGGATTCCATGTTCTTTGACCAAAGTAATTGTCGGAGCTTAGTTTTGTCAGATTAAAGGTCCTCTGGTTATTAACACAGAAACTCTTTACTGGTTGAATTAAATTAATCGTCCGGTTTTTTTTTTCTTAAGCTGAAAGCATTTTGGCATTTTTTTTTGTTTTTGAGACCTGCAAAAACAAGGAGCAGTGAAAGTGATCCTGGTTTCCAGTAAGAACAAGGTTATCGAGACAAGGCTGCTGCTGTCTTCCCCGAGCAGGGATTTTCTGTGCTCCTTGAAACCGGGGTCTTGTTAGTTTTCTTTAACTTTTTGCTGGTGTGTGCCATTCCCTTGATTAGCCAAGACACAGCTTGGCATCTCTTCTGGGAACCAGAGGGTGTCTCATGACTAGGTTTAGATTGAATGATCTAATGGGGTCACCCTTTGAGTCAAGAGTCTATTAATGAGAATCAATAAGCATGCCATGAACCAAGGAGAAGATGACAGGGGACATTGACATTTGATAATAAAGAAGGGAATGACATTGAAACTGAGTTGGCACTGAAACTGAGGGCTGAGATTCCGTTCTAGGTAGCAAGGGCAGGCATTGATTCACACACAGCAGTTTCAAGAGTTTTCCCATATTGGTGGAGTCAAGAAGGTGTTGATCTGCATCAACAGCAAGCTGGATATATTCAGGTGCTCAGTGAGTTTGAAAACTCAGGTACAGTATTAAGAGTGCAGCTCACCTGTAAAATATTGGTTCCACAACATGTGGAGAAATCACCTCTTATGTTATTTAAACATAGCTATTTGCATGTGATCACCCGAAAAGGATTTTGTATTACTGTTTATTTTTTTTTTTAATTTGAAGCTTATACCCATTTTTTCATTTATTTTTAGTGTGGCAATGAACCTAAATCTGCAGGGTCTTTAAAATTATAAGCAGTCAATGTTAGAGGAAAACAGGTACACTTTGGTGTTCTATTAATAAAACACAAGAAATAATATTAAGATAATGAAATCTGTTTTAGCTAAGTGAAGGGGAGTCAGAATTTGGGACTATATAGGTGTGTGAAGTTATGGAAAAATAGATTTTTGTTGAAATAATAAATTACCATGAAAACTGTCAAGTTTTTTTTTGTTCTAGCATAGTCTTTGGTCTCCTCATAAACTTAAGGAGCAATATTTTTGGAAATCTCCTTAGGGAAACACTTAAAGATAAAAAAACAAGTTCTTGCATAACAATTTTAAGCACAAAATTAAGCAAAAGAAAATTGTTCTTCTCAGTTGCTTTTCAAGCATACCTGTATCACATATCCATATTTTTTTATTTGTAGATCTATAACTGTTTAAAGAAAAATATATTTCTCATTTACATACAGTATCGCTTTCAAATCTTGGGAAGCAATTCTTGCACAAGAGCCAAAAGCTTTGTTGAATCAAAATCTTCACAGCTCACAGCTTGGCAGCAGGAGGATTTCCGCAAATTTCATTGCAGTTTTATCCCAGAATCAGACTTCTCATCAACCAACGTCTTTAAATGCTTGCAACTAACCCATTACTTCAGAAGAGCAGAAACAGACTGAGCCCAGTCACACTGTGTTTCACAGACTGGTTTAAGATGAAAGATTCTGACATGTTGAGCTCAGGGGTACCAAAACCCAAGAATTTCCACCTGTCTATAGTGAGCACTTCAGCCTGTTCAGTACAGCGGTGTTTTATTTTGTGTAACAGAGTGACATAAAAACAAGAAACAGATTTTAGCACAGTCATGTCAGTGGTAGAACTACTCTGCGTACTATGAAATAAGGACTAGAGGAACAATGACAATATCGCTGAGGCTGTGCTATTTTTATACGTTGCTTATACAATTGCATTATTTGCTTGTTGTTGTCTCCCCACTTGTTCAGTGCGGAGAATGTCATCTCAGCCCAATGCATGATGACAATCTGCACTGTTCCTGATGCGCAGTCCATGCATCTCTTTTCATCTCTAAATCTCCACTGCGCTTTTGGAAATTTCCTCGAAATCAGTTCTCCGAGTGCCAATCAACTTAAAGGGGCAGCTTAGAGAGGAATTTGACTGCCTGAACAAGTTGAGTTTTTTGGACTTGTGAAAAAAAAGAGTCAAGGTCAAACCTTAACTTGGCTACCTTACAAAACTTGACAGGGCTTGTACAATGTGCATACAGGATGGTCAGAATCAAATAGAATGATTTTTGTTGTTTTAAACTGTAAATGAAAACACATCAAAAACTCAATGTTCCTTTTGTAGTTCCTACAGCATGTACAAAAGGTCATTTGGAACAAGATATAGACTATTATCATGCACATAATGTGTAGTTCAGAGCTGCTATACAGTGGGAATTCTGCTACCCAAGCATAGGCTGATGTGAAGCATATGATATTACTTAGGTAGGCATGAAAGCAATCTGTTTTAATATCAGACACTTTGGTGAGTGGAATGCAAAGGTTAGCAGAGGTGAAATGCTGGCTGGTGTGAAAAAACCCAAGGCCATAAAATATTAGCCGATGTCGTTGGTTTCTTGCTTCTGCTCCATTAAAGATTGTAGTAAATTATTGTAAATGCCCTATAAAATGGTTGTGAAACTCAAGTGTGTGTATAATAGGCTACTTGTGACACATTAAAAAAAAACTTAAAGGAAGACAGATGGGCCAATCAGTTTTGTGTATAATGGCCCACCTGCCAGTCACAACCACAAGGGAATATACTGTAGCTCACAATCATGGAAGCATAAGGCAGCAAACAAAAAAAAACATTTTTTAAAAATCGGGGGTATTCAAACATTCCAATAAAAAGGTGTTCTTTATTGTTGTTTTTCGAAACTGTCATAAATCTCAATTTGAAAGAAACTGTGTGGGGAGAAAATGGAATCTGCTGAAGAAATGAATATTCTTTAGTTGTATTGCTCTGTTCTGCTGTGAGAATTTGTATCAATGTAATGATGCAATAAAAATTCATGATGTGTGCATGTTAACCACATTACTCAAGTCTCTTGAGTTTCATGACATGAATCAAAAAAAATCATTTTGATGCCTAATTATTTTTGGTCTTGACAGCCTGAGAGCATAATAGCGGCCAACATATTGTAGGGCACAACAATTTCCTGTTTGCTATGAAACATTACAGCTCTGTGTGAACCCCTGATTATTAGCAGTAATGAGAATGTCCCCTGTAACATTAACAGTCTTAGAACCTCACTCTGCTGTATCCCAGTCTTCCTCTATAGAATTTAACGTTGGTTGATTGTATGAAATCAGACCATTTTGGGAATGTATTTTTATTAGAATTTAACAGGTTTCTTTGGGATAAAAATCTGGGTTGTGATAGAAACTTCTTCTTTGAAACATTGGTATCTCTAAGGTTGTGTGTTCATTCATTTGCCTCTTTAAGTTGGTCGTGTTTCCTTTATACCTGCTTTAAAAGTTGTGCTGAAAAAAGTGACTTGTTTACATATGCTGCAATAGACTGAACAGGCTTGCTATACAAAACATTTTATTAATAATTTATTTGACAGTCCTCAAGGTACAGTATTTCGCTGGTATTTCATGATTTTGTAGAAACAGATTCTGAAGGCAAGCAAGAAGCTGGTACAGTAAATATGTTGTTTAGGCAGTGACGAGGCCTGGGCTTTCAACTGTTGTGATAGAATATCTTCTTTTTTTAGACATTTTTCTACATTTCCCTCTTTTTGAGCACTGAGAACTTTAACTGGTACCCACTCCTACTCTCCTAAGGGTTACAAAATTATTTTTATTTTGAGCACTTGAAAGATTTAGCAAGTAAAAGGTATTGACGTCAGCACTGTAGTTGTTGTATGCAATGTGAGCTTGCGTCTGAATCCATTGGAAACCACTTCCAACACGAAACATCTAAAAATGGAATAAAAGATCTAACACCGGAGAAGGAATGTGCAGATGCGCTCTAATCAACAAATACAGTATGCTAATAGAATAAGCTAGGTGTTTATTATTTCATGTCTGTAACATTGGTGAGATGAGCTGGGATGTCATGAGGCATCTAGGGCCCAGAGACAAGTGAACAGGAGCACACTTGTCCAGGCTCTATGACATGAACTTGTCAGAATCCCACAAGACGTGCGATGTGGTGCAAAGCACCAATTACAGATGTACAGCTTGTACTGCTTCTAGCAGTGGCCACACAAAATACTAGACCTATGGTTTTCACAGTAGACCTCAGCAGCTCAACACTTCTGATGGTGAATATTAATCAGCATAATGAACTGACCTATGTCATGTCTGTCAATAAAATGTCAGTGCACCTGCTACAAAAAAAAGATTCAATTTTCCTGATGGTAACATTGTGAATTTGCTGCAGTTGTAAATGCTAATTTTGTTTTGCTCAGTATATTTAACTGGGCCACACAAAGATCCCACAGAACTACGGTGGCAAAAACCTTTCATACAGGCATTTTGGTGTGACCCAAGTGAGGCACAAAGACTTCATAATTAAAAATGTGCAGTAATTGTTGGAAGACTTTAGCTCCTGTTTAACAATAGCTTGAAAGTGATGGAATATCCTGAAATATCACATTCAGTGAATGAGGCATTGTCCTTCTTGAAGGTTGTAACTTCTGCAACTGCCCACAGGAAGGGTAGCACATCCCGGTAGGTGAGGTCCCAGAGTTTGAACAATGTATCTTCATGGAATCAGGTTTCCTACAATCACTACAAGTGGAGATCTGGAGATCTTTGTACACTACGATTAGCATGTCAACTATTCTGCACATCTGTGCCAGTATACTGGTGTTCATTAAAATGGTCTAAAGAGGGTTAGACTCCACTGTTGATGATCCTACCTGTTGTGAAATCTGTCTTGAAAACCAAAGAAGGGCCAGAGGAGTTGGTCTTTTGATAAGTGGGGCATACTGGCTTCATTCTGTATTTTTATTTCTTGATTTCCACCAAGCATAACAATGAACAAGTTGAATTACTGTACCTCATCACCTGTGCCCAATCAACATTCAACAGGTTAAATCACCTCAACACCTGTGCCCAATTAACTCTCTCTAATGAGGCAATTTACTGCTTATGCAACAGCCAGAGTCACTGAAGTGTATCATGATCTGTCACAAATGATCAATTAATCAAAAAGAAGCCAAAAGTATTTAATATTATTCTAAATCAGTATTTCCTTTTTTTCTAACACAGACATGCAAAACCAGTGGTTGGTTTCTTTTAATATTTTAGGTAAGCCTATGTTATTATGAGATGTAAAGTGGTTCACAAACACCGCCATAAATTCATTTTTAGCTCAGGAGAATGATACATTGTGAAATTAAGTGCTGGTCAACATGGGTATGTTTATGAGGCCTCATTCTGTGGATTAATATTAAAATAGTCAAGGTAGAAGGTCCAATAAGCATCTGTAACTAGACAAACAAACACTTCTTTACTTTTGTAATCTAGCTTGAATTACAATGAAAGGTTCTGCCCATTCTGAGGTGAACATGATCCCCAGGATGAATAAGATACTAATCACTGGAAATGATTTACTAGAGCAAAACGGTACAGGATTGCAAATTTGAATATTGTTAGTAGCTTTTAAATGAAAACTAGGGTCATGCTTTTAAACATCATATCTGCCAGAAATCTGGAGATAAAATAGTTTCAGATGCTGGAAATTTAGTAGAAATCAAGGTTTGGCAATTAAGGTTATTGAGCAATCCTGTGTTTTTCCACAATGAAGAAAGAGATTATGTTTAATTTGAGCCTGCTGTAGGATCTCCTCACCTCACTCAGGATTAACTATAGCCATGTCAGCCAGGCCCATTGGGAAATCATCTGTCTGGAGTCAGGTCACTGCTGTCCTATGCATATATTCATGGGCTTAACCTCATATTATTTCAATGTCGTGGTAAAAAAAAATCTATTTAATTTACAGAACACAAGTTCTGAGCATACATGCATAGAAATGATGTATAAAGGTGTTTCCCATTTTATTGAGATTTTCTGAGACTTAAACTGTATATAAAAGGTGCCGTTGGTTTTAATATGTACCAGGCAGTTTCTAGAAATAAATGTACATGGAATTTCCAAATAATATGAGAGCAACACTGGAGCCCTTGGTTCTGTCTGTGTGGAGTTTGTATGTTCTCCCTCGTGACCCTGAATTGCATAAAGCGGCTAGAAAATGGACAACACGATATGATATCAAGGTATTGGTAGGTGTTGGTGGGACACTGGGAATATTGCGCATCAGCACTTTGTAAGCCAGAATATTTTTATTGTGGACCTGAGCAGGCTACATTCAAGCACTTTGGTTTTATACAAAATATGTTTATTACGAACGGGTAGTTATGAACCCCGTGCAGGTTGCTGAGAGAATGCGATGGCTACGAGTCCAAGAGGAGCGAGGCAGGAGAGCGGTCGGTAGTTCCAGGCTAGAGGTCGGAGTCCAGTAAGAGAAGGCCGCGAGGCAAACAATTCCAAAAAGGACCGAGACGAAAGGGTTGTCGAGAGCTCCAACGCTAGAAAGGTCTGTAAGTCGGTAGCCAGAGGTTCGAGGACGTAGCAAGCTCAGGTGGCGGATAGATTCCTAATACCGAGCGAGGACTAGGAGTGAACGGATGGTTTAAATAGTGAGGGACAAGGAGATTGAATAATGAGGGTCAATTGGTGCCGGCTGTGCTCGTAACAACATTTCATGTCAGATCCATATTGATAGTGAATTCAGTAGTTTGGTTAGATCCTAGCGAATGCAAGAGAGGTTGAACACAGTATGTGTGAAGTATCTGGCTTGGCTCCCCTTGGTAAGGAAATGGCAGCCTATTGGAGGCTGGATAGTGAGTTAGGGAGCTGCTGGAAGGGAGAAAGGGGCAGGCAGGGGGAGATATGAGAGAGATATGCCAAAGCAAGTCCCGGGTACAAGGAAATGGAAGTGTGCAAGATTAGGATTTCAACTTCTTGCAGATTTGCTATCATAATTTACGTTATAACTCATTAAATAAAAATGAATCAACATTGACAAAATGCCACAAGCTAGAATTGATCCTAGGATCACCAAGGTAGTAATGCTTCCCACAAAACCAATGTACTGTTATTACTTTGTGGGCTTGTATACAGGTTCTGGTCACCAGAAGTGTGTTCAGGCTGTTTGTTGCTGTTTTGAAGACTCAAATTTCAAAGGATTCCTTATGAGGCATTAAAACTGTTTCCAGCATGCCTTCAGGAATAAATTTCTGTTTATGAGAAACCATTCTAATGTTCTCCTAGAGTACTGATACATTAAGACTCTATCACAGTTTCTGCAGATGTTTTATAATAGGATAAATTACTGCAACAACACTCCAGGCCTCCAGCTAAACAAAGTCTTCCCTGAAGTACAAAGTATTAATAAAATAAAATGTTTTAGAGGTAAATATTGCCTACTACGTGGATCTTGCACAATTGCTGCAATTATTTATCAATCATAAAACAGCACTCATTTCAATTTTGAATACACATTTCCAGCAACACAGAATTTTCCTCCAGCAACAAATTCTCCAACCAGGAGTTTCAATGTCTACAGTCATGTTTATCTTCCGAGTTCCAAAATGTTCAGGCTTGAACATTTGACATTATCCCAAAAAATAATTAAGCAAAGCCAAATTCTTTAAACGGATATTGTCTTTACATCGATTCACATTTGATACATCTACAATTTTCCATTTCTAAAAGAGTATGCTGGTGCTTTTTTCAGATGCCCAACAGTGAGGCATTTTTCGTTCACAAAAATGAGAAGCTCACTTGAGCCTAAACAAAATCTCCAGAGTCTGTGTTATGTGATAAGTCAACGAAACTCTGGGCAGCATCAGGCATATTAACCCTGGCAATGCTACAGCTCTCTTGCTCTTACTTGTAAACCCTGGCTACAGACAGAGGGTGAGAGCCCAAATTCTTAAAAATGAGAATCATCCATCCATTTTTTAACTACTTCATCCAGTTCAAGGTCACTGGGATCTTGAGAAGCAATGAGTCCAAGGCAGGATACATCCTGGACTGGACACCAGTCCCTCACAGGATACACAGACACAAATATCTACAGACAAGGGCCAATTTTCCCAGAAGCCAATGAACCTACCAGTACCTCTTCGGGCTGTGGGAGGAAACAATCACCTGGAGGAAACCCACACGAACACAGGGAGAACATACAAACTCCACACAGATAATCCCCAGAAATAGAAACTATGGTCCCAGTGCCACGAGGCAGCAATGCTAACCACTGTGCCACCATGCTACTCAGAAGGAGACTACGATGTGTACATAAAATATTGGTGCACTCAGTATACCAGTGCTTCCCAAACTGCATTGCTGTGGCATGGATATGTCCGCTGTGTGTCGCAAAATCAGAAGGAATCATCTTTAAAAACTGTAGATCAGGACCTTTGCATAGGTTTTCCAGGACCTGCTCCAAATATTAAGCTATTATTCTTCATTAAAACAGCCTCACATTTCAACTAGTCTAAAAAGAGAGGTCAAGGTAAATCTGTAGCCTTATGTTTCAGTTTCAGAATAAACGGTCTTGCTGTATCGATGCTGATTTTTTACAAATCATTCAAGGTGCCACAAAAAAAAATTGTGACAATAAATGTGTACTGCCAACTGAAAAGGCTTTGGAAGAACTCCAGTATGCACAGAGTTTTTTTTTTCAGTTCATTTGGAGTTTTGTGGTTTTACAGGGTATTATTTGTTAGTTACAGTGGTTTCAAGAGGCATTTCTGCACGTTTTATTCATAGTTGTAACTGCTCTAAAAGTTACGGCCAATATGAATGTGTGCCTTTGGGCACTGTATCATCATTGTACTGCTGTGGGAGTCTAGGTGGTCCTGAGAAAGGGCTTGTTACCATTAACATTAACAATTCCTGGGTCTTACTCTGAGCTGGTGACTGTAAGCTCTTTGTGCTATAGTGCTATATTCTGGTCTAGTTGAAAGTTCAGCTAGAACTTGTGGCAAGTGAATTATCAGTAGAAGAAAAAAGAATCCATGTATTAACATATTGTTTTTGTTGTTGATGCTGCTGTTACTACAGCTACAGCACAAAGTTAGTTGTCTTAACAGATTTCTCTTTGCGTCCTTCAAGCATTGTTAAATAAAACCTTTAAATTCCCTAAAAGGAGTGCATTACAGAAACATCCATTGTCCTAACACCTGAATGCTCTGTTTGCCCTCATAAACAGTTCAAATCCTTCTGTGACACAAATTAATGTGAATGATTAATGATGAGCAAATATAAATGTATTGCCATGGAAACTAAGAACTGGAAGATACCAGCAGTGTGATACATTACAATAGTTTTCCTCTGGTTTGAATGATTCATCAACAAAATGCAGCTCTTTTTCTAAATCTAAAAGATGCTGATATTCTTTCTCATTAAAGTAAAGTAAATATTTCTTTCCTTGCTTTGCACCTACATTCATAAGAATATACAGCCCTGTATTATGTGGTGTTAGGCTCTAACCTGTCTTGGGCTTGGGACCTGTCTCGTCTTGGTCACCAACACCCTGTCTTGGGCTAAGCAGTTATTGGAAATGGATGATGATGAGAAAAATAAGGATATAACAGATGAAGATCGTGCACAGATTGTGCCTTGTGATATTTTGCCAATTAAAGTGTGAGAACATCCAATTATAAACTCCAATGAGGACTGCAAATGACAGTCTAGTGAAGTTAGAGGAAAAGCAGAAGAGCACATACAGTAAGTAACACATGATGGAGTCCCAGTACTGCTCAGGTCACTTATGGTCAGGCAAAGTCTTCTTCTCCAGTAACAAAAGCCAATTCTACCCAGAAAGCTAACTAAAAAGGAGCTCAACAATTATGCATATTTGCTCAGTCAGATATTCGATTGGTGACTCAGTCAAATAGTACTAAGGTGGCTTGCATGCAACAAAAGCAAATTATTTTAAGAAAACAAAGTATGGATGAGTCTATAAAAAAGTACTCTTATACTGCACCATTATTATAGTTGGTGTCTTTTGTCCCTTCACAGATGTACTTGTACATTGGTAAAAACTATGACAGAACATTTCTTGGAAAGTATCCTAGTCTGTGAATATGTTAAACTTCTGGAAAATGTCAAAATAGGCAAATTACTGATCATCCTACATTTCTGCTTATTTTAATTAACTACAAGTGCAATTCTTTTAAACTTTCATTCCCCCTATTGCGAGTTGTTTCACCTGGGAAAAAGTTGGTGGGATGGCATTTCATATTTCAATAATATGCTTGTAATCCCAAACACACTTTCTGCTGATTCCGTCTGCTATTACTTTTTTAAAGTTAGGTGGAATCTTCCAAATTAATAACAACTGTTGTAAATGATTCCATCCTTTTTATGTAAAACACAATACGTGACATATTTCAAGGTGTTCTAAGAAATTTGCAAACTCCCATAATTTCAGACAAACAAAAAAAAGCTGTTGGAACAACCTCAAGGATACTCTAAGAACAGAAGCCAGTAGGAGGACAGCAGTCTTCAGCCAAACTGATCTACATCTGGCACAGGGTCTGCTCACCACCTGTTCTGATCGGTCCCCAGTCTGACTTGAAACACCTAATGATGCAAATTGGTGACAAATTATTCTGTCCAGGATCTAAGCAATATCTGATGTAAATGATCAAGAAATGGCCAAACTCTGTTCCCATTATCAGTTAACGATCACCAACCCCCACGCCCTCCCCTCCCCAATGGGACCAGGCCTCAGATGGTGGTTGCTGCTGTTAGCTCTCAAAAGGCCTTTTCTTATTATTATCGTTACAAGACCTGTAGTCCAAGATTAGGGTAATAAATTCATCTCTAACAGGGACGGCTTATCCTGACCACTTGCAGACAGAGCCTGTGTAAAAATAAATTTCAGATTTAGAAAAGGCCACTGCAATTTTAACAAATCCAGTCCCACATTCTGGTGTTAAGCCTTGGCAACAGAAGCAGATCTGAGCCATTTTGGTCATGTTTAAGGTTTTTGTGATTTGGCTGGAATTCAGATGAATCAAGTACACTGGCCTTTTCAGCTGCATTTAATTTTTCATGATATTTGTACTCTCCAAAGAGGTCCATTTTTCCCTATCAAAACGGCCTGTCTTTGTAAATGTCAGATTGTTTTTGAAATTTACCTTTAACTGCCGTCAAGGTGTACAGTTAGGCTATTCTGTGAGGAGCTGCTGAAAAACACAGCGTCAGCTCTCATGTGATTGAAGGGCTTCAAAGGCTGTTAACACATCCGGCACGCTCTGTTAGACCAGGCAATTCTTGAAAGAAACTGTTAAAAGTGCTGAACTTATTACTTATTACTGGCAATCCAGCTTTGTTTTTCTTCGTAACAATGATAAAAATTCCTACCATGTTAGAATGAGCAAATCCCAAGATGTGAAATTATACAACCTCTGCCATCCACTTCCACACTTGTGGTATAAATATTAAACCTTGGAAGCACATTGCCATGTTACTCGATACTAGTGTGTTGAAGTCTGCTCCATCTTATGCTTGGTGTTTTATCACATCCCTGTTATCATTATGTCAGGGCACTGTAATAGAATAGTGAGGATGGAAATAATGACTAACAGGCAGGAAAACTTAAATATCAATCCCTATCCAAAGGAATGAAATTCCATGGAAATCCCCTTAAGCGATGGAGGGAAATGCCATTTCTCAAGGCTCAGAATACCGCTGGGGTTTCAGGGTTTCTAAATCTGTTGCATGTATGAACTATGAATTAGCAGTATTCGGTGAATGAGAACTCAGCCAAGACAAAACCAAGACAACCACAGACAAGCCATCCAGCCCTGGAGAGTGTGTAACCGCCTATCGCAGCTCAGAAGACAGACTGGGAGACTGTGGAGAACTGCTACTGCTCAAGGCTGAATGTGTCCACTGCACAGTAATTCAGGGCCAGCCTGAAGTAGACAGGTCCACCGATTAGTACTTATTTTTGAAAGAAATGGGAAAGGTGGTGTTTGTTTCCCAGTGTTCCTGAGATAGCACGGGTTAATGAGGCATGGACAAGGGAACAGTTTTAAGCTTTATTTAATTACAGTTAGCGAGGAATTTGTGTGATGTTTCATCCAGACTATTGGCTAGCGTTGGCAGCAAAGCCTATCTGAGAGACAGCCCACCTACAAACATATTCCTGTCTTTGTGGGAACGTTTCTTTGACACTCATCCTATTTTCATATATGATTCCAAAATCCTATTATTATGGGTCTAGTCCAACAAAATTAAACTCTGTACAGGAATGAAATAACCTGAAACAAATGTGATTGGCCCTGGGAATGTGCTTGGAAGACAAGAGGTCTTCCTTATAAACATAAGAGCCATGTGCACCGTGAGGATGCCCCCACGTTATTTGGTATGGGACCTGGGTTCGATCCCAGACCTGCAGTGCTAACTGTGTGGAGTTTGCATGTTATCCCTATGCTTGTATGGCTTTCCTCCAGGTGCTCTAGTTTCCTCCTGCAGTCCAAAAAAGAACAGGTAGCTTAACTGACTTCTGCTAAAGGTGGCCCTAGGTGCGAGTGTCTGTATGTGTTTGTGTTTATGTGTGTGCCCTGAGATGGACTGGACTCCAGCACCCCAGAGACCCAGAATTGGAAGAAGTGGTTAGAAAATGGATGGATGGATATACTATTAGATACCTCTATATATATAATAAGCAGACGTAACAGTTGCATTTCTATCAGACCCTGTGCTTCAGCGGTCAAAGGTGATAGCAATGCACCTCCAGTGTAATACTTGTAATAACAGCCCTTTAGGGGCTGGGTGAGGCAATATGTTTGGATATGATAGTGTAAGAGGCAGAGGTGGCAAATTAACCTGAAAACTGAAATAGGAAATGAGAGAATGAGTCCATTCAGTCCCCGGAACAGACATTTTGTTGAAAAATGCCAGAATATACATGCAATAAAATTAAAGGACTTTAGTTTCAGTGGATGACAACAATTTACCCCTATGTCTAGAAAACATCAAACTACTAACCAGTTTTGGCATTCTAAAGACAGCCTCTCTGCTTGTGGTTGTGTTTGAAGGTCCTCTGCTCTAGTTCCAGGCTATAGGCAGAGCTCAGGCACTGTAGTGAATTCGTACCCAAAGCCACAGCATTTTTGGGGTTACACCGGATCCCTATTACATCACCATATGAAAACTGAAAACATGATTGATTTAATAAACTCTCTCAGTCCTCTGAGCTGAAGACCACAGCAGTACAGGAAATGCGGACTAAGTATGCAAGATTGCAGAGCTCAGTTTTCTCAAATTTTTCTTTTTTGACCACTGAAATTCTGTCATATGTTACGGAGCCAAAAATCAGGTAACCAAAATCCTGACTTGTCTCATATATATTACTCACCAAATGAGGTAACTCCACAGAGCTTGCTATAGATTGCGTGTCCTGCCTAAAATGTAAGTAAATTTTCCGACATACCGTTTCTGTTATGCTCTTATAATTAGAACAGATTAGGATGACAGCTGTTTGTCTTTGCTGGTATTTTATTTGGCAACAGAGCTATTCCAAAGCCTCATTGTCTTATATTTCCCAAAGCCTATAGCCTATTATATTGGATATACTATATTGTGTATCTGTTATTTTCTTCAGATGAAAGATTAGCTGCACCCACTACTGCATATAATATGAAGGTCTACATTTTGCCTTTACCAAAGCTATATACTTTGTCTGGATAAAGAGCTATCACTGATACACTATGGACCAACATCAAAGGCACCGTGAGAGAGCAATTTTGTTTGTGCAGTGTATTTACTGTAGATGACCCAAATTAATGAAAATCCTTGTCACAAGAACATAAGAATGAATACAAACTAGCCCTTTTGTAAGATAGTACTTCCTGATCCAAGGATCTCTTCCAGATAGATCTTGAAGGACTCCCAGCCAGGGAGCTGGCTTTAACAACATGGCTGGGTAGCTTGTTCCAGACTCCCACAACCCATTGCACATCAAGTGCCTCCTATTCTCAGTTCTAAATGTAGTTCCTTTTCTCCAGGTTAGTTGAGTGGATCAGAGATGTGGACTGAGTTTTATGGTGACAAACCTGCCAAAAGGAATCATTATACATTATTATAACATTGTGTTGTTATTATAGATATTCAAACTTATTTTGATTCTGAAAGGCATTTCAGGCCAGACAACAATGTACAGTAAGTAAAAAATACAGGAAGTTATCTGTTATAGATAGTTCAGCATTATATACTGTACAACATTAATGGCAACGTCAACTATAGAAAGGCACAAAGAACTCACAGTAAATGCCAGTTAATTCAGGATTTAAAAGAACAGACATTACTCAATCTGTGACATGTTAAGCATAGAGATAGGAACAAGTTAAGGTTTATTCCATGCTGAAAAGAGAAGAAAAAACACGACGTTTCGGCTGTGGAGCCTTCTTCGGGTGAGTGGGATAAACGTGTTCCTTTGCAGCCTACAGATGATGACGCAGCTACTTATTTGAATAGCTTAAACAAGGAGATAGTATGGCAAAAACAAAATTACAGCACATCTTATTTGTGAAAGTTTTCTACGATAAGCTTTCATTAGGCTTGTATCATGATGAGGAATGAAGGAAGTCAGTTCTCTAAAAAATCGCGGAGAAAAAAAGCTATCTGTGTTAACTGAGAAAATTAGTTTAGCATAATTAGAAATCCAATTGATGCACTAAAAAGTAATTAAACATATGTAGCTTAGAACTCAAGAGTATTAGGTGGTCTCTTTTGATTAAATTACATCGTTTGAGAGTTGTGAATCGCCTGCGTCCTCCCTGTCGGTTAATTTCCACTTAGGAAGTTAAACTGGAGGATTCGGATTTGTCCAGCCAGGATTCTCAGATCCTGTTTTAATGAAGTAATAATGAACTGGGCAGAATCACTTTGCTATGATTATGTCAACAGTGCAGAATTAATTTGTATCAGGCCTGGTGGATTAGCTGAGATTTGAGCCACCAAGCTGCCTGAGAAGGAGAGAAACTATTCGGGGGTATGAATTGTCCAAGAATGAACATAAGGGAGATTTGCATAGAGGTCAGACCATGTATTTATGGAGGGTTTTGTGTATCTTCTTAGCCTTTCATATTCTGACATCATGGCTTTCAATAAGCAACGAGCCTGCAAAACAAAAACAAAGGAGGTGAAGGTAAAGCGAAAGAAAGGAGGATTCGAAATTTGGAATTTGCCAACAGCGGTTGACTCTTTTTTTTCTTCTTTCTCCTTTTGTTGTTGTCGCGAAATGATACAGTTGCTCAAGCGCAGCATTTGAATCCTAAGGACCTTGGGGAGAGGGTTTTTTTTTTCTCTTCCAAGCTCCCTTCTAACGTGGATTAAGAGGATTAAAAACCATAAAATGACCAACCACTAACTCCCCGAGCAGATTTGGCTTTCCCAACTCCCTGCATCCAGGGACAGACTACAGGCTGGTTTACAAAGTTTCTCTGAATGGCCCTGTTTAGCATGACAAAGGGCAGAACAATTCACTGAGCCACCCGAATGGCACACAATGAACTTGCTGCAGTCTATCCACCTCATTTTCATCTGAACAAATGACATTACACTTGGCAATGACATTGTTCTAAACTCGAACATGGAGCTCCTTTTTCTGAGCAAAGCTCAAGGTGTCATATTAATTATTTAAATCTTTGGAAAATTTCAGCTCTATTCCTCCAAGGCTCTGCTCAGTGCCAGAAGGTCTGGAATCTGCATTAGTTTTGTTAATTAGAACTGAAACAAGGCTTTGATCTCAATGATTATAGCAAAAAAAAAAGAAAAGGGAAAATAAAGAAAACTTCTTGAATGGATCATTTTTTCTAACCTATTTTCTCTTTAAAAAATGTGGCTTTCCTACCGATGCCTTCAACTTTGATTTAGGCAGTGTAATGTCTAGCAAAGAAGTCATTGGTTTACAGTTAAACAACTTGAAAGAGCTTGGGTGAGAGGTAATTGCAACACCCCTAATCCTCACATGGATGCTGACAGAACTGTTTTCACTTTTCATTGGCACTATTACATAGAACAAAGTCAAGCTCTAAGTGGATAGAAGCAGATGTAGGTGGCCCGGTCTTCTTCTCTCATGCCAATTCACACCAGAGGTCAAATGTTCAGTTACATGCAGGAAGAATCCTTTTCACAGGAGCCTGCCATTAGGAGCCAGACATTATAACCTCTCTAAATGTCTTTTCTCATGTCTGGATCTAATTTTCTTAGATGAAACACCTAATGACAGCGACTTCGAAAAACTTTCTTTTCTTTTGGAAAACTCAGCTTTGCCTGATCATCCAAATAACAGCATTAACCAAAACAGTGGATAACTCTTTGTTTCATCAGGCCTTCTCTCTCGTACTTCACAGGAGCCTATTATTTGTGACAACCTGAGCCGTTTCCACAGGACTTACATCTTTAGGCACTTTAAAAAATCCTTTGAATTTCAGAGGAGTGAAACACCAGCACTTTGGATTATTCTGCTGTTTTTTTGGGGGGGGGGCCTCAAATCTGTATAACTACAATCCAGCAACATTTCAACATGCTGGACCCAGAGGAATACCATATCAAGTGTTCTAACATACTGTATTTGCTGAAAGACAAACACTGTTAGTTTTTCATTGGTCTCAGACTCCAGTTAATGGTCTGTTTAAGGGAAAAAAGAGTGCATGAATAGAGTCTGTTTGTAGACAGTGACTTTGTGAGCAAACATTCAATAATGACATGCACGTGGTCAGTATCGTGGCTTTAACTGGAACCTGCAACCTAAGAACCTCTTTCATCAGAAGGTTTGACTTCCTCAAGACAGTCAGCTGGGTTCCACTATTTTGGTTCTTTGATTTAGTGACTGGCAAACATATGGTGTATTGGTTATCATTATTGTTGCTATTTCTTGTGGTGTTAATGGTCGTAATAGCTGCAAAATTGATTTTGGAGAAGGCAGGAGCCGCAGTCAGGTGTCTTGTCTGTCATCTTCCAAAACATCTAAAGTAATAGGTATAATAGCAATGTCAGTAATCATATTTTCCAAAGATAAACCTACAGAGCATATTTTATTAAACAAATGTGTCTGATATTGTAAAAGGGGGGGCTTATAACTGGTTTTTCAGTTTTAGAAATGTGAAAGTGTATAGCAATTGCTTTCTTAGTTCTCTAACATTAATTTAAACTGCACCCATGTAGGTTGGAGATAGAGAGACAGGATCAATGCCAGGAATAGTGTTCTCACGTAAGCATCTTACTAACATGTTCAATACCCAGTTTGCTCCTGAATGTGACCTGGCTTTTACCCTGCAATATTGGCAAGGTGATGATAGAGTCACCATCAGAATTTTTACATCTTCATTTCTTCCATGCAAAACCTTTAGCAGATTTCTGCCAATAGTTAAAAAAAATTGAACAGTTCATGCAAGTTGAATTACATTTTTTTCCATGCCAACTGAGAAAACAGAGGCTCGTTCAGGGGGAGAAGTCCATTTATTGCCTCATTTCCATCCTGCTTGATTGTTTTAGACAGGCTGATGAGAGCTGTGCTGCACTGCAGGGACTTAGGTATCAGTTACATACTCTACATGATTGGTCTTTTATGATGAGTTCTGAGATTCCTTAAATGGGAAGAAATTTCCTCCTGTACATATAACATTCATTAGTTATTTAATTCGTGTTTCAGAAATTGCTTATCAATTTCAAATACCTCCATGTTAAAGACCTCTACATAAATAATTACACTGAGAGGCTGAAATAACTCATTTATTTAGTCTTGAACAGAGGTAACTACATTATGGATGTATGGAACAAGCTACCCAACCATGGCATTGAGTTTTTTTTCAAGGAATTGCTGGATGAGATCCTTGGATTAATTAGCTGCTTACTACCAAGCAGGCTGCGGAATGGCCTTCTCTCATTTGAAACCGTTCTTATGCTCTTACTGTATATGCAAGTAGTCCTATGTTTGCAGGGGTTGTGATGGATTATCATGACCTGAAGGTTCATTAGTCCAAAATATAAGAACAACCTCCATCACTGGTGAGGGGTGAGAGCCTAGAAAGTACCACGAAATGCAGTGTCAGCTCTGTCCAACAGCATGTCATTTCCACTCCAGGACTCCGGGATAACTATAGGAAGCAGTCTTGATAGTTGATTCAGAAGATGCCAATAGATTCATATGTTCACTGGTTTCAGGACTAGTGGCAGTGAGTCTGTTTACATAACAGTTGCCCATTCCAAACCAGGAGGTGGGAAAAATAATAGACACTCTTTAATAATATGTCAGAGAGAATATTTAAGATTTAACCAAAAATATAAAATAGATCATTTCAATCTTCCACTCAAGGAGGAATTTTGCTAGCTTTTTTAGCAGTTTTCTTTCCCTTGTCAATTTCAACTTTCTGTTTTATTGGTTACTTCTTAGATTGGTTGATGTAGGTAAATCATTTTAGAAAATGGCGAGGCCATTCTGTCTCACTCCCAGTGCTTCTACTGTTTACAGCTAGGATCTAAATAAATGTTCAACAGTCCAATTGTTCCGCTGCCAGCTCCTCTTTCTTGTTTGTGTTTTTTTATTCCCAGTTTGTTATGGAAAAGGAAAATAATTACATTAGAACTAAAGTAGCCTGTGGCAGTAGGTCTTGATTTTGATACTCTACAGCCCCAAGTCTGCTCACTTCAGAGTCCTCTATGAGCAAGTGTAAATGAATACAAAGGATTTAGAGGATTAGCTCTTAAGACATTTGGTGGGTATTGTTCTCTTTTTGTAAATTACTTTTGCTGGTTGCATGTGGCAGACTTCTGATCCAAGACATCTCCATGAGGAAATCTTATAATTACCTCTTCCTCAGAAAACGACAGCTTTGGCCTCTGGACCTTGAATCTTGGACATTAGCAATTGAATAGAAAGCCTTCATACTGTATATCATTTTAATCTTTCATGTTTAGGTCTGCCAGATGGCTTATTATTGCTGGTTCTGGGGAGAGAAGGAGACAAATGGCTTCTGTCTTTTTTAAGAAGTGATCCCAAAAATTGCATTCATATAGGTTGAACACTGGATAATTGCATTGCAGGCTGCTTGATACTACAGAGTTTGCATGCTCCTCCTATAAATCAAAAACATGTAAAGCACACAAAGTTCTGTATGATCTTGCCAATGGTGTTTAGAATGTCATAAAAAGCTCAAATTCAAAATGTATGCAATTAACATTTTCTGTCGCTTCCACTTAATTTTGTGGTTAAGTGTGTGATTTGGTTAGATTCTAACCTTAATTTCAGATGATTACCATTACAAAAATGTGTGCATTTTTTGAAGGAGAAAGATCTTTATGTGTATTCAGATTTTTTTTTCAAACGAACATTAGCACAACATTACTAATATTGATGTTAGGAAATTTGTATTTTTTCCTATAACCATCACATGCATAAATCAGGTCTTTGTTCAACAAGGTTAAATAATTTCACTTCCTGCTTGGTTCCACAGTGTAAGATTTAACTTTCAAGCTGAAAGCCCAGGTGAGACGAACAATAATATTGAATAATTTCCAGTGCACTGTAAAATATGAAAAGCATACATAATTTAGTATAAGAAAGGAATCATGATGGCTTCTAAAAATGTAAAGTTAACTCTTAGAACGCAATAATGCACATCTGGGCTTTGCTTTTTATTGGAACTCTTTTTTATTTCATTCCCCTGCAACACTTTGCATTTCAAGCTCCTTCTTCTCGTAACTCTGCACCAGGTTTCCAAAACGAAACAATAAGGTTTAATCTCCAGTGCTGACAATGATTCATGAGCTTGATAAAAAACTCTGTTTAGGTGTTGTCATTAAAAAGCCATTTTTTTTCCATACCTTGTGTGAAAGAAATACAAAAAAGCTCCCCCAAAGTGTAAGGGTTTAATACAGTACAGTACCTCCACAGCTTTTCATTGGCGTTTCTGCTCAACAGGAGGCTGTGATTGTCTCCTTTCTTTTCAATTACCTCACCTGTTCAAATTCGTGTGCAACAGAAAAGTGTTATTCCACAGCAAACGCCTTTTCGAGAGACGCCTTTTGTTTTTAACAATAATGAAGATGATGCTATTATTATTAGAAGTAGCAGTAATAGTGACTAAAAGGCTGGGGTTTGTGTCAGTCATTGAGTATCCTTGATTGCTGTGCAGTGTTATCATTACCAGCACAGTGGAGCTGTGGTCTTAGTGTGACTAGGAAGAGGGTGGCCTGACAAGAGCCTGTTTCAGAGAATACCTGCATGTGTCATCTTCTCTGCTGTGCTAGTTCGTCATCAATTCATCATTTTATTTGCTATAGCATCCTTCACAGCTTTCCACAGAGCACCTTATTGCAGTCAACAATATAATGAAAATTTGACCTTGTGGGCATAGAAAGAAAGTGATGATTACCTCATTTAATGTACTTTTTACATTTGTGGTATATTACGTACTGTATAGTGCTTAGTTTCCTTAAAGTCCTGAGATGGTATCCTACCTTCCTGAGTCCTCCTGAGTCTTCAAAGTTACAGAGGTTTCCTGTGTCTGCCATCTTGGGTCCACCTAGACCCTACTGCTGGCTGTGTTGATAGCTGGGACAGTCTAATTGAAGTGAGTGTAAAAAACTGCCAATTCTCAATTTTGAGGAAAGATAAATGATGAGCAAAGTATCAAGTAAAGATTAATCTTCTTTGGGTGTGAGAGAGAGCTTCTAACATGGAGAGAATATATTGTACAGGAGAACAAGGAACAGAGGTGAGAGCACAAGCACAGAAAGGGGGATCAGAGGAGAGATGTGAAGAGATTTTGGCTTCTGATGTTTTTTGAATAGGAATCCTGAAATCCCCGTAAGAGAATTCATACAGAAAGATTAGTCAAATTGTGGACAGGAGAGGTGATACAGGGAAATATTGGCTTAGAGAGATCTTTGTTTGATCCTCACTGCTCTAACATGCTTCCTGGAATGGTCTCTTCAATGTAAATCGCAGGGCATTTTCTGCTTCTGCTGCAGTAAATGAGATTACCTGATACACAAGTTCTCTGGGTGATTTTGAAATGGCCCAAAGGACAATGTGTAAGTGTGATGCTGGATTACATATTTCCAGGCGATGCAGCAGTTTCTGTTACCAGTTTCTGGTACAGGAAAAGCTTCTGGAGTGGATGGTAGCTGTTGGCAGCTGAGGGAATTGTGGAGAAGCAAGTTGCACATATCAGTTGGTCAATATGAGCAATATGAGATTATGGGGGATCTGAGAAAAGCTGACTTGTTGCAGGTTCATCCTGTAAAATGGTTAAGTCATTTTTATCCTGGCAATTGAAAGGGTGTTGGAGTGGAAGGGAAATGGAATATTGTTCTGGGCTGTTTCTGGCTCAAGTAAGGACAGCATGTAAGGCATCCCCTGTCAATGAAGAGAGAGCATAACAAGGGCTTGGTTATGGAAGTCCAAGCCATCACTGCATAACCTACAAAGTCTGAGGAACTACGAGAAAAGGAGAGAGTTTTTGGTGTGTTTTTAATGTGGAAGGAGCTATAAAGGCGATACAGTAGATATGTAAATCAGTGGGTTTAGAAAACACACAAAATGACAGTCCTGGGTAGTTATGTGTAGAAAAGGAAGAGTGGTTGAGAATATATTACCAGTGAGTTTTAGAAATGGGTAAAAGCTGGTGAACTGATCCAGGAATTGTTGTACCAGATGGTGACACCGGCACAGTTACTGTCCCAAACTTGCTCCCACGGCAACTCCACTGACCTGCTGGTAGAAAATGTTATTGAACGAAAACGTATGCAGAGTGAGAATCAATTTAGATAATTGTACAAGGGAAAATAACATTAATTGTCTTACTGAAGGCAAGCACTATAACATGAAAGAAACAAGAGGAAAAAATGAAAATCTGCTATTTCTTAAAATATCCTCATTGGCATAAATGTTTGTGTGTTCAACAGTAATTCCAGTCTTTCCATGTAATTTGAGTTTTGATATGGTATCCCTTACTATACTTGGGCAGCCTTAGAAAGCCATGATCAACACATTGCACGTTATGAGTCCATCTCTGAGGAAAGGCCAGTCAGAAAGCAGGGAAAAAATGTGGTAAATCATCAATTGAACTGAGATGGCTAATAACTCAATGGACAAGAAGTGTAATGTTTCATATCTGCATGTAAAACCTTACACATCAGAAACGTAAGTCTAGGATTAGCATAAATATAAGCACACCCAGATCTGACAATGATTGTATTGTAATACCTGGAAACCAGAGGTCATTTCCCAGGTGCCCTGTGCCAGAATTTGACAGAGCGCATTTCTTTCACTTTCCTCATAGCCATTTGTAGTCCTCACTCCACCCCACCACAAACTCCCACCACCACAACCACTGCCATCCTTATATGTTACCTATATGAATAGCCAGTCATATTTCATGTTGTGTCACAATCTCAACCACCCATAAGAGATACAATCACAAACTTCCACTCTCTGTAAACAAAAGGCCCATCTTCACTCTGGGAACAGCAAGAGAAAAAACCCACCAACAAAAGAACATCAAATGGCAGTTGTATCACACAGGTTGAAACACTGTCTGAAGATAACAAGGGAAGAACATAGGACAAGTACTAAAGGAGAGAAAGCCATTCAGTCCATCTAGCACAATTATGTGCTACCATCTTAATGACCCCACAGTATATTAACGATTCCATTAATCCATTTCTTAAAGAATCCCATAAAGGTAGTGTCTACTACATGACTAGGGAATTAGTGTCAGACTCTACTATCCTTTGTGTAAATGTGTTTCTTGTGTTTTCTGTCTTGAATCTGCTGCTAGACTAAATTTTCACATGTGATTATTACAGTGGACATTAAGCCCCATGACAACTATAATGAGTATTTGCCAGATGGCTTCCATATCCTTAGATTTATCTAGCAGGTTTTTTGGACTGCTATTAATAAAACAATAGGAATTCTTTTTTTTAATATTGAATGTTCTAATTTCTGCTTCTGCTTTTTGGCATCACTTATCGCTGAGACTATCCGAGACTGTGAGTCCTTGTTTTTGATTAACTGAAATTTTGTGGTTCAATGTTTTTCTATACACCAACCTCTCTCTCACTGTTTTCCCATCTTCAGAAGGGTTACTGTGCTGTTACATTTCCTTTGAAGCAAATATAAGTGACTTTTTAATGCCCTCAGCTGACTGACTGCTTGCTCCCTGCCTGCTTCTTTGTGATTTGAGGCCACTGCTATCTATAGTTTGGTTCCCATGTTTCTGCTTCTTTTTAACCAAGTAAACAAATGGTTGTGATGTGCCCCCTGCTTTCCTAACCTCAGTCTGAGGAGCTCTGGCTGCCCACAGGGGTATGACAAGAGGCAATAAGTCCTTTAGCAACCAGCTCTTGTTTCTATGGTTATCCCAATCAAATTAATAGAATTTCCTAAATGAGTTCTAAAAACATACGTGATGTCAACATAGTATAACAAGGTCACTGCCCTCTCCATAGACATGTGGTGACCTGTAGTTACACCTTTCACTTCCAGAGGGCTCAGTAGGCCACCAACAGACAGTATGTCTTTCCCCCCCTCCCATCCCTTCATATCTACCTTGTCTCTAGTGGCAATACCTACCTGCGGGCCAGCTACTCTGCTCAACACCTCCGACTGTCTTACATTCTATCTTGTCTGCTGTTCTTTTGTTAGCCCCACCACATTCTCTGACCACATATTTCATCCCTTCATGGGTGGATAGCTCCTTTCCTTTCTGCCAGGGATCAATCAGCAAGATTTACTCTCCCCCATACATCCTTACAGCTCCTCCTTGCTGCTACCTACTTCTTTCTCTATTTAAGGTTCTTCTACACTGGAATATATTATTACATATCCCTTTCTCCCTCTGTGGACTTCTCTGTATATCCCAGTCCTTTTTATATTCATATTCTGGATTACAGATCCATCACTAAGAGAGCAACCGCTTGTTTGTTTTGTTTATTGGCTACTGCACATTCCCTTAAGTGGAATGGTTTATATACTGTAATGCGTCTTGCAATGGCCTGATCCTGTAAATTTTCTTATTTATCTGGAGCCAGAGAAACAGTATTGTAGTCTACAGTATTCAGTCTTGACTGTACAGATATATTGAATTATTTATATTTGATAATACTGCGAAAAAACTTACCACAGAGATTCTCAAGTGGCATAACTGTAAAAGGTACAAACAAGGCTGAACTGCTATGATCCTAGACTACAGTGACTGGGATTCCCTAAGCAGTGGCAAACAGTTGGCCCAGCGTTGATACAGTAGGTATTGTCACGAAGTGTCTTTCAGGACCCTATGCAGACAGCACAATCCAGAAGGGAGTGAACAGACATGGGAAGGAGACGAGGAACTGGGCTGGTAGACGAACAGGGGGGCCTGACGTAGGTGCTCGGGGGGGCTTGGCCCAGGCAAACAAGTCCGAAGGGTGTTTGTAGGGAAATCCGTGGGGAGGCAAATGTCCAGAGCCGGGTTGTCCATCCTTGACAAAGACTAACGAAGTTAAAAGCCGGAGCGGGATCCGGTGAAGGGTCGGAGGAATAAAAGGGGGGAACGGGGCCAGGCGCTCCCAGCCCTGGACCCAGATGGTCAGGACTCTGTTGTGAAGCCTATGCCGTCGAGTTGCTCCTGGATTCGCGGGTAGGCAGGCTTCCAGGCGTCCATCTTCCAAAGCTCAGCCCAGATTGGCAGGAACGTCTGGCTCTTATAGGACAGGGGCAGGAACTGGAGGCAGGTGCAGGAGATCAGGTCAATGAGGAAGGGCTGGAGCTTCCTTAAGAGGAGGGGTTTACGATCGTGACAAGAATCTCACAGAGGAATTTAATCTAATAAATCCCAACTAAACAGATGACTTTCTGGATGAACTGGATACTTGGCAAAAAGCATAGGGATGCACCACTTCGCTAATTGGCACTGAACCTCCTCTACACGACTTTGAAGGGAAAGTGGGTCATGGGAGTTTGTATGCACTTCCTTAATCTCCCTTTGTAGTTCAAAGGTTGTTGTTGTGAGCCAAGATGCACCACATCTAATCCTACACGGTTAACACCAAAACTTCTTCCTTTCATGAAAGCCAACTACTGTACCTGCTTGTAGTTTCATGCCATTTTCTAACCAAGGCCTCTTAAAGACGCACATTTAAGGCAGCAGACGACCTCTTAAAAAGAAACATCTTTTTGTTGTCAGGAGGGCTTGAAGTCTCTCATCCTTGTAGTGCAGTCTCTGAAGGATGACATTACAAAATTAGAATCAGTCCATGGAACAGTGGACAGACACATTCCCCCGGATTAAAGGTAAGACCTACACTGAAAAGAATGAGAATGGAATCTTTTTAGTCCTGAACAAGAGTGACTATGTGGGGACCTGATCCAAGTTGAAATCGGGTGAAAACTATGTAGACCTGTATTTAAACCAGAATATTTCTTTCGGGATGTGGCTGGGTGAGATCCTCAGATCAATTAGTTACTAGCAACCAAACAAACAAGATGGACCAAACAGCCTGTTTATGTTTGTCTCCTTTCTTATGTTCTTAGAATTCCTACGGCTCACAATTGTATTGCAGTATATACTGTACATATACAGTATATTACACAAGTCAATATATAGTGGTGGCACTCTGGCTAAGGATCTGCACTGTGGCTGGAAGGTTGCTGGTTCAAATCCCACAGCTGGCAGAGGAATCATACTCCATTAGGTCCCTGAGCAAGGCCCTTAACCCCACCTGCTCCAGGGGGGCTGTATAAATGGCTGACCCTGCACTCTGACCCAAGTGTCTCTCTCCCTGTCTGTGTCCCCATGTGTTTCATAGAGAGCAAGCTGGTGTATGTGAAAAGACAAATTTCTAATACAAGAAATTGTAAATGGCTAATAAAGTGATCTTATCTTATCACTATTTCTAATGTATTGTACACATAACATTTAAGTGAAAAGAATTAAAGGGATGCCCAGGAGTAGATCATGGAGCTGTGGTAGCTCAGATGGCAAGGGTGTCTAGCTCCTGACCAGGAGGTCCCAGGTTCAATCCCAGGTAGGGCCAAGCAATGTATCTTGTTCTAATTCCTTCCAGTTGGCTCCCAGGTCCACTAAGCCTGCTTTTCAAATGAGGGGTAATAGGCTGGCCAGAGTATGATGCTGACCGCATCACCTCCACCTCCAGTGTTGGATGGTTGAGGAAAAATAATAGCTGTTGCCCCCCGTTCCCCCATGGGCCTTCATGGCCTGAAAAGGCACTGACCTACCTACCAGTAGTAGGTCGCTGTAATTCACGATGAAATCCTAATCAAAACATTAATGTCACAAGACGTGGCATAAAAATGTATAATTTAACCATTCAAGCAAATAATTAGTTAATAATGAAACATTAGATCTTATCATCACTCATACACAGCAGTTAAGTAGCTTTCAAAAACTTACATTCATGAAAATATTGAGACTTTTCTTTACAGTATGTCTCACTATAAAGTATTAGCTCATTATTTCACATATACTGTAAGTCAGTACATATTTGTTAAGATGGCCCTAATAAGTAGTGATTATTTATGGATGATAAGTTTTTCAGACTACTGACATAAGATAGAAAGATTTTTGTCATGTCTCAAAAAGGGTTTTCTGCATATACTGTATCTCTTGCATATGTTTGAAAGTATAAATGTCTTGTGTATATTTCTTACTGTTTTGTTGTCACCACCCCAAATATTTACAGTAGCAGTATGTTAGATACAGTACCTTCAGACTTATAAAATATCACAAATTTTTATACCCCAAAATCTCTAATGAAAAGCTATTTTGCACAGACCTTAAAATAATTAAGCTACAAAGCCCTTGATGTTCAATTGTTGAAACTAAAAAAACTATGATCCTATTATTTTAAACTATAATCCACTATCTTATTTATTTATTTGGACACTTCTATCATTTCAAGAAGTTAATATATGTCTAAAACAGGATGTCTAAAATGACGGAAGTCTCTTGGAAAATCCAAGGTTACCTCCCTGAATAACATAAATATATTTTATAGGAAAGGATTGAGGCCAGTTATTCGTACAAGACTTCACGGGGTGTAGAGAAAAATCTGACTTAGTATTTACAGAAAATTGCATCAACCAACCTGAGTTTTACTTTCAAGAGACAAGTGACATCAGAATTGTCTTCCAGATGGTAGGTGTGTATTGGAGTTAGAGAACAGGAAAACTTTATTCACTGGCCTGCAATGTGTATTAGGCTGTTATTACTGTAATCCCAGAACACAAATCACTATTCTGCTTCTCATGACTTGTGATGTCACCTGATAATTTTGATCTAATAATGACTTTCACACACCGCAAGCCAGGCGTAATACAACAAATCCACAGCTGCTCTTGATAGAGAGTTTGTGCATCATTTTTCCAAGAATGGGGTTAAGGGAATTGACAGAATGCACAGAACACATTTGCAAACATCATAATTCCAAAGTTCTAAGTGTGACCTTGGTTGTTACGCCCTTCACTTTGAGTGGTTTTGTATCTGACCAGCTAATTTTTGCTTTGCAAAACAATCATTTCTGCCTAAATTCTTTCACCATTACTCCATAATTTTTCACCTGCCAAATTCTTCCTCGCTAGATTTTGCTGTTTTCAGGATGAATAATTAAGGTCACCATGGAAACCAAGTGAGAGCCCTAACCTAATTGGCCTGAGGTGTACTTTCACTTTGTTTGGAAAGAATAACCAGCTATGCTTAGAAATGTGAAATCCCTTGTTTTACACAAAAACACAGACAAGCACTTGGCTTTACACAATATTACATCCTAGTGCTACTTCAGTATGCAGTAGAGTAATTAAAATTACATTTACAACTGTTTCTTTCAAATTAATGTGTGCTGACAGATAAAATCTGTTCTCATTCGGATTTCCCCTATCATAATCAGAATTAGTAGAGGAACTTCAGATGTCAATTGTTTGTGGCATACCGTATCCCACATACAGCACAGAACTCCAACGAAAACTGGAACACAGTCCTTGCAGATGCAAAGTAATAATGATGTTAAGAAAAGCAAGGTCTGTGTATTTCAGGTCTCTGGTGAATCGTACTCCTTCATTATTTAAAGCCCTAGGTTTTGTTTCCTCCGAAATGACAGTTGTAATGTTAAGCGCAATAATTACACCTGAGTGAACAGCGCCAACTGTCCCTTTTGATATCACCTCAGACAGATACTTCTTATTCAGCCCATGGGTCAAAGGTCATCCCTTCCACTGTTTTTGTATGCATACCCACAATCCCACGTGGGCTCAGCAGGTGACAAACTGCTTGTAGTGCTTCGGAAATGAGCAATGACAGTCTCTGGTGCTATAAGGCAGCATGATTGATTGTACTCCTCACGAAGAGGTTATTGTCACTCCTAACCCTCAATGTGTATTTAAATGGAGAGGATGGTTCTTAGAAATGAAAAAGAAGAAAAAAGAAAGAAAACCTCGATTTTTTTAAAGTGTGATGTGTGTTTGCTGTTGCCAACATTTGACTCACTTTCCCTTGAACTTTTCTGTTTTCCTTTCCACTCAGTTTACTTAGGACAAATAGAACATTACTTGTATAACATAATGCAAACCATTGGAAAATGTGCAATTAATATGTGCATGCATACAATATGTTGAGGGGGAGAGATTGTTATGAGTTTATAAATGTAGGTGCAGAAAAACCAAGGGAGATGTGGCCCAGTGGGCTATCAGCTGTGAGCTGCAGAGATACAGGCTACCTTTATTAAAACCTGGAAACTATTCTGTGTCTTGTCTCTATAACATTAGTTCACATTATGATTTCAGATCTATGTGTCGTTTGAATTTCAAGACTCAGAATATTCTGCTCACAATGGCAATTGAAAATACAAAACGTTTCTGTGAGTTATTGTAGGTGAGCCAGGAGCTTTTTTTAAAAATAAAAATCCCCCATCATTGGTTTATTATACCCTTCTGATTTTGGAATTGCCACTTTTCTAACATCACAGCTCATGGCTACAGACTCTGTAACAGGAGTCTGCACTTACTTTTAAGGCAGTCATTTTTCACCACATTGCGGGTAACACAGCCCGGTACTGGGGGTTCAGTGTCAAGACAAAGACAGTCACATCCCTCACCAGCAGCACTGGAAGCATCTCTGTGTTACTGAGCTGGATGTCAGCTAACAGAGCCCTGGCTGGTGTCCTTTAGTAGTGCTCAGCCAACTGTAGCCACTTGGGGAATGCCAGTCACAGTCAGCTACTAACATGACCAAGGCTCAAACCTGTAACACCTGGATGTCTTTACCAGTTGAACCACTCAGGAAGTCATGTTTTGCCTTTGAAGAAGTGTCTCTCTAAGAGGAATTCCTTTGTACTCTTACTTGTTCAGCTCATCCTCAACTTGTTACTACCTTACAATAGTTCCTTAACTGCAGTGTGTTGGGGCAAAATTCAGACTTCATAAAACTTATAACACACCCTTTGTGTGACTGTCTTCATCAAGCTTTTAGCCAATATCCAAGGACGATGCATCAGACACAGATGTTTTATGCAATCTTTTTTATTTTGCTTTGCCATCTGTAGCATACAGTATTTTTATCATGCCAATGCCCTGCATTGTCATGTAATCTGACAGCAAAATAGCAAAAAATAGTTTTATGTGCAGCATTATACTGAAAAAAAAGTCCTGTTTTAAGGAATTAGATGAGACCCATGAATATAATTCTCAGAACTACATTTACATGAGCCATGCCAGCCCTGGAAGAGGAGTACAAAGTGAAAATATAGAGTCTAGAGCAAAATCAAGGAAATAAATAAGACATGAGATGGCTGCTCAGTTGCAGCCAGGGAGACTTGCCCGAGACAGGCAGATGCGCTCCCAGGTAGAGGAGATGGCTCAGGAAGCGTTCCCCACTGGAGCTGGAGACCAACTTCCTTCCCAGAGCCCTCAGGCTAATACCCACCTCCCACTCTCTGACAGCTCCTCAACTGCTATGCAGCTGTGTTAGCAAGACAGAGCCCTGCTCTATCCAAGTGAGCACCCCAAACATAGTGAAACTGTCTACGTTTCAAACATCACTTTTTGGCCTCCTGGTACAAATGTCAGGATCACGCATGAGATGTCCACCACACAAGGCCCGGGGTGCGAGCCTACTCTGTATTGTGGTTAGTGACGTGCAACATACAAGCAAAGTCAATGTCAAGGCTGCTCATTTTAATATGGCAGAGCTCTGTGTTCAATTATTCAACAGTTGATTCAACACCATTTTCTTGAGGAACCCATCCAAAGTAACCTCCAATGTGCTTACGCTTGTTAGAATAATGCTCTGCTTCTTCAGGGTCAGACAAAAGAACAGATCTCATTGGAAATCATTGATAGAACAAGCTTCTTTTATCAGAAAAGTTCCTTGCATTTATTTTATTCAAGTGCGTTACTGCGCTGTGACATTCTGCAGGTTTTCACAATACACAAAAGCATCAGATTAAGTTATTGTGTTTCATGAGATATATATTTTCAGGCTTTCAGAAACTAAAATGTGACAAGCTTCATCCTCATGAATCAAAACTGTGTATGATCGTCTGTAAAGATGGTTGGGGACAAGGACCAACATTTCAGAAAGAGAGACATTTCAGATGAGCAACATCATCCCGGTAATCAAGACAGAGAGATGAAACCCTAGAGGCAAAAAATGATGCATTATTTCTATAAAATCTGGTGACATCTGGACCATAGACCTCAACCGGTAAGCCAAGAAAGTACCCTTAATGTGTCATTCAGCAGTTCCTGAAAATATCTATTTTATATTCGTTAATGAAAAATGACATCCTCTTATAAGGTTATTGTATCACAAAGTTATCACACATATGGAAACAAAAATCTTAGCAATGCTTAATAATGCTGTCACTTACAATGACTATAACTTCATCATACACATACACAAAAATCAATAACTTCTGTACCTTATTTTTCTGTCCCCATATGAAGCTACAGAGCTTGAATTGGATAAAGAAACCTATTTTCTTTGGACACTCTTCCAGTGTGAGTATATCTGCTTATCTAAGAGCAGAACTAGTAAATGAATGGCCAACCATAGCCTCTGTTTTAACTTATTAGTGTGTATTCAATGAATATTTGGCCAATAAACAATCTTCAACAGAGTTAATTGATAATGAGTCTTCATTCTACATGTATTCTATTCCTGTTCTAAGATTATGTTTGAATGTTACTCTCTCCTTCTCTTGCCACATAAAAAGATCCTGTTACATTCTTTTAGTTTAGCTTACAGATTGTCTTGTGCAATATATCAGATACTTAGCAAACCCACTTCCATAACAGACTATTCAAGATGCCTGGAAAACAGCATCTTTTGTATTTTGTCCATTTCTGACACGGAAATGCTAGAGAAGACATTTTTCACAACTTCATCTTGTAAGTTTATGACAATATAATTTCAGAAAATTAGGTCAATTAAAATGTAACAAACCTGTTAGTAGGACAGTGCCCGTTTAATTTTGCTTTTATGATAGTTCAATATAAGTGCCTGGCTAAGTCTGACTAATGTGTGTGTTGGTAATCTACATTTCTGTTTGCATGTGAGTTTAATCTTGTCATTGTTTTATCTTTAAAAAATCCTCACTAAACTAACAGTGCTTAGTAAAAATCCAAAAATACTCATTTCAAGTCAAGTCTTTATACCATTTTTCTATTGACACATAACTGTACTACGTATTAAAAACATAAGAAGGTTACAAACAGGGAGGCCCTTCAGCCTATCTAGCCTGTTTGGCAGTTAGTAGCTAATTGATTCAAGGATCTCGTTCAGCAGTTTCTTGAAAGAACCCAGGGTATTGCCTTCAAGGGCATGGGTAGCCTGATCTTGTGCTCTTGAATTGTAACAAGCTGTCTCTGTAATCTATTAGAATGTGGTCATACTGTATGGGCCTCCAGCCAGCATGATGGGACCTTAAAAAGTAATTATTTTCTAGCAGGGTTCCAATGTAGGAAAAGCATTAGCATAAGTGAGGTTTGGAGCATGTTCTAGAAAAGCCAACTTGATTTCTGTACTTTTGATGGTGCTAAGATGGTGCTAAGATGACGCAAACACAGAAGCACCCCTGTCTTTACGAAAGCCTTTGACTGTATCTCACAGTCTGTGGAGGTCGTATATTGAGCTCGGGTTCAAATCAAGAAACTCCTTCAATTTAGCACAACACTGCATTGGAAACATTTCATTTTGCCATAGTCTGTGAACTAGTTCCTATAGGAAGACTTATCCGTTTTGCCAATTGCACAAATCTGATGAGTAGCATCTCAGCATTGTGTAGAGAAAAGAAACTGGTAAAGGGATAATCACTTCTGAATCTTGTCTTGCAGAGGAGAAGGAGTTTTTATGGACATGGGGTTACAAGCCATACAGTATACACACCAAATCCTGATTAAACATGCAATTTCTCATCACTGTAGAAGCTAGACACTGGACATCACCATCAACTATACTGTACGTCATGTACATAATTCATGACAGCTTCATATCTTCACCTGAATATTCACATCTTCAGGAATGGTATCTAGTCCAAATTGCTAGTGATTCTAGTGATTCTGTTTGTTAGGTGTTAGTAATGTACACAATGTTGATTTAGTGAACAGTGAAGGAAAATACCGACATGGGACTAAGTGTGATTCCCAGTAATACTAGATATTTCCAGAGCAAAATACTAGCAGGCAGAACATTAAAAAGTTATTTTATTGGTCTGTTAATAGAAGCTCTCGCATAAACTTAACATAGAAAGAATGGCTTTTGTTGCACACTTTTGATGATGGTGCATCGCGAAGGAAATATGTGTCCTTTAATGTAGTGGGAAATCCATACAATCAGTATATTCTTGTTATTTAAAATTGCAAAATGTCTGTTGTTCTGAGTTCCAGGAAACAAAGATTGAAGCCTTATTCTGCAACGTGTCTTATTTGTGACATCCATGCTTGATTACTTATCTCCTTTACTTAAAACACAATGAAATACACTACACATTTCACACAACATGAGCCCATTAACAAATAAGACACATATATGCATAAGACGAGAACAAAAAGGCAGAAGCTTAAGAAATCTTCACAATTTAAAACAAACAGAAATTGGGTCATCTGTATGGGAGATACTGTAGATAGATTCACATGATGAAGAAAAAAAACTATTGTAAAATATACAATCAGTGGTCCAAATTAAGGCAATTAATAGTGGGAATAAAGGATAACTTAGCTCTGTTGCACTTGAATTTGGGTTGTCTAAATCAACAGCCTGACGGAAGGAACTCAGATTCTCTGTGCAAGAGGTGGTCAGGACAGTCAATGATTGTATTGGCCTTCCACACTCTTTGATGTAGATGCCTGACAGCAAGTCACCGGCCATGTGAGCATCTGACAGAACGCTCGCCAGCTGTATTCTTTCCTGCCCTGCTCCCCATTTCAAAAGCACATTGATTAATCAACTAACGCTAGTTTGTTAACTAGTCAAGTACTTGATTCACACGCCAGTACTAATGAATATACAGTACAAAAATCCCCATCAATGACAGGATTGCTGATTTTCCCCAATATAAATTCTGTGATTCAAAAATGATTTGTCCTTAATCAATTCCTTGTGATTTCAAGGCCAACAGCCTCTTCTCACTTTTCTAGTCATTTATCATCTCGGAAACCAAACTCTATATGACCATTTTGTGTCATTAGTACATTCACTAATAAATTATTTAACTAGGCCTTTTCTTAGGAAACAAAACAAAATAGACACTCAAAGAAGCAGTCTTCCTCCACACTGAACGAGAAATTGAGATTATCAGATACTAGCTTGAGAGTAAAGAACCTTTCATATAAGATTGCTAAAATGCAGGGGGGGTTTCTGTGTAGTTATATTACATGTTATCACTGATGTATTTGCAAGATTCATTAAAAAACATAGCATGCACCATATAATATCCAATTGTAAATATTTAGTATGTATGTAACATTTAAAATTGAAATACTGTACAATTCTGAGTAATAAATATTGTTTAATGATTAACTGTATTCAGATGTATTTTCATCTCCTATCTGGAAATTAGTTAAGCAATAATGAAACTAAATTAATTACTCTATAAAACTGTTTTAAAAGAAAAGAGCGGGCTGTTATGTGTACAACTGTAAATACTGTATGTAGGTTTATATAACGTATATATTACAAATTCATCTTAACGTCCTGATGCTAATGAGGTGCTAATGAGATGCATGATATCTACAGAACAAGTTTTGCATACAGTGTAGTAGAATTGCACATTTCCACTTTTATGGGTTCAAAATGAAGTATGTTAGGTTATAACACTCATTGTAATATATCAGCACTTCATATATTTATATTCCTGCATGTATCTGCACTCATATACAGTATGTGTGTGCTTGTGCTGTTTTTTATATTTATTTTTATTGCATTTTGTTTAGAGACATGTTGCTTTGTAGGCTGTGCACATCCTTCATCATCAGCTATAGCAGGAGTGTGTTAGTGCCACTACAAGCAAGGCACATTTTCCTCTGTCTATTAGAGAGGGAGTATTAAGACTGATAGCTCTCAATGCAACAATTGGCTTTTGCTGCCAGGAATTGAGAGTCTTGTAATCACTACAGCATGAATGCTTAACAAGAATATTCCCTGCTGAAGTGTATTGTGCTGCTCCAATATTGCTACTTAAGACAGCATCAGGCACAAAGTGGGTAAACACTTTTTGACATGTTTTCAATATTATTACATTAGAACAAGCAGTGTTTGATTGAAAATCTAATATTCAAGCCATGCAAATCATCAATCACTGGGAGCATATTAATTATTCAATAAAACACTCTAATTCAAGAAATCAATGTTAGGAGTGTAGAAAAGGAAGTCTGGGGCTCCCAGCAGATTGAGAGAGTAGATAATAAAAAAGGAATAGAGAATTATCACAGCTGATCTGTTGTAGCTCGTACTGTCTCTGGCTGTCAGGAAGAACTGTAGTGTGACTTTTTAATCTCCAGAAGTTTAAAGATGACTTCGGCGGCACTTGATTTCCTCACCAAACTTGTTAGGTCTCTGTACCTCATTAACGCTCCTTTTCTGTAGCTTTCGAGGTCATCATTATAGCTCTTACGCTTCCCGCTTGCTGTTTGAAGTTTTAAATTGCAAGCTCTGATCAGCATCAATTACCAGCTGCACTAAATTTTTCCTTGGGAATTCATTATTTACATTCCATTAAATACGTTTAGTTTCCACCCAGATTAAAAATTTAGACAAGTGTCACTGCCCTGTCCATGGAGTTGATTAGCTACCAATGTAAGAACTGGGAAAAAAAAAGTTCTGTCTGTAATTTTGCCCCTTTATGTAAAACAAAAAACTAAGAAATTCAGTAAAATATCAATAGATATTATTGATATTCTCTGAATCCCACACATTTCCAATCTCCCTTTCTTTTTCCTGTTGCTCAAAAAATTGATCTGAATTATATTACTTAACTGCACACCACCTGCTGTAGGTGACCCTCTTTAAATAAGCATCTTTGTTACAGCTGAAAAATGATCATTTATACTGTCCAGCAACTTTGTACAAGAATGGTGAGCTTCCATGGGATGTGTTGCTGTATTTCTCCAACAAACTGTGCTGTCGATGTTAGTTTCCACACACTGTCATGTGATTTCCCATACAGTTTGTGTTAATAACACTCGAAACCATCCTTTGCGATTAGTCTCTTAATCTGAAATCATCATGGGAACACCTGGATGCAAATTTGCCTAAAGAAATCTGCCTTCTTCAAGCTGATTCTGATCTAGTGCATGTTAGTTTATCTTAGGACACTGGCACATTACAATACTCTCTTAAGCCTTGGTTAAACAAAGCAATCTGCTGACAACTATTATTTCTTGTACCCACATGGTCTAACAAAATACACCTCATAATCTACTGTTAACACTGTAGTGATCACTGAACAATGTGATCTGTAGTAGTCCTGTTCCAGGAATAGCAGTCTTATTCCAGGTGACAGGTCCCAGGGGACATCCCATCAGCACATATTTAATAAATAATGAAAAATATAAACTATGAAAATTACAGTTAAGTAGACTCAGGATAAAGATATACAGTATTTCCGATAGGGTTTTATGAAGGCTAGCAGTCAATCATATGGTTTGTGATTTGGTTTTGAATATCAGCAGTAGTAGTTGACATACAAAGTCAATCTGGCAGATTTCCTTAGGAATAATAGTGAAAAATGAACCACAGGTCATGTGAATAAATTATGAGGAATTTGAAACCAAGAACAAAAACTGCTTCTCTATCCAAAGGGTTGTGGGTGTCTGGAGCAAGCTGCCGATCCATGTTTTTGAAGCTGATATCCTGGCTTTGTTCAACAGACAGCTGAATGAGTTCCTTGGACCAAAGGAAATGTATGCTCATGGATTGAGGACAAGCTAGTGAACAGGAATCAGCACAAATTGAGCAGGTGTGTGCTACAGGCCCGGTGCAGACTATCTGAAAACAGGGGAAGTGGCACACACAGAAGCCCCAGCAAGGCAATTTCAAAAACACTTACACATGGCCATGGATTGGGCCAATTAGATTTAATATTAACTAAGAGATCCACCCAGACTGTATAGTACAGTAGGTGCTGCATTATACACAATGTATAATGTTACTCCCTGTAGGGAACTCTTTGGTTTTTCTATGTTCTTATAAAGCAAGGAGGTAATACAAAGGCAAACATAATGCTTGGGTATATCTGTATAAGAAGAGTGGAATTTAAATCAGGGAAGTTATGCCAAAGCTTTACAGCTCATTAGTGAGGATAAGGGGATAATATAGTCTTAGAAAGAGTTCAAAGAAGAGCAACAAGAATGTCTCCTGGTCTCAGGATAATGTCATATACATTACAGACAGGTTAAAGGAAGCAAATCTCTTCAACCTAGTAGAAATAAAATGATATTGAGAGGAGATTTGATCCAAGCATATGAAAATCTAAAAGGAATAAAGACAGGGTCATTATACAATATGGGCCTCTTCAAGCTCAGCAGTGAACAAACTCAGTGACACTGAGTGGAATGAAGCCCCAAGAAATGAATCAGAATGGAAACTAAAAGGAAGTACATTTTGAGCAGGGGCTATAAAGCACAGCTTTATCCAAGGAGTTGTGGAACAGGCCTCTCTGCCCAGGTCCTCAGCTCCTGAAAGAAGCTCCCGAGTTAAATTTAAGAATTGCTAGGCATTTAAACAACAGGAAGGGCAAGGTGGGTGTAATGGACTATTCTCAATTGATCATTCATATGATCTCAGATATGGTAAGTACTTTAAAATGTACACAGTTATTTCAGTTTCACCAAGGTGAAGTCCCCACCTCATTTTCGTCTTGAAAAACTGGTGATTTATGTCAGGGCTCGATACCTGATGTCTGCTGGTGTGTTCATAAGATTCTATTAAAAATCCCTAAGCCCTCTTTCTGCTCCTCGCGGATATGCACAGTATATATGGGTGTTCAATGTTTAAAAAACATTTCTAAAAAGAGTGCTTTGTCCATTGTCAATATGGCCAATTACATACGAAGTCTGTAATTTTAACTTCGCATAGGTAAAGGAAATAAATTTCACAAGCACTGAAATGACGACTAGTTAAAACAAAGACTAGTAAAGTGCTTAAACTATTCAAAGTACAACACCGCACTGCCTATGGAATTTCAAAGCAAATTGAAACACTATCTGCAATATATAACCCTTGCCATACTGTATTTTTATTTTTTATCTCTGCTTACAGTATATACTAGGTTAATGCAATATTCTGATCTAAAATCTGACATGTAGGACAGCCCTTTTTACTGTCACAATGTTGATAGTAATATTATAACAGAATCATTAAATCTACTGTAATACTGCAAGGTATCAAGTTAGTCCAGAAAAATCCCTTAATTACAAACAGGCCCTGGTATTTTAAGATGAATGAAAACATTCCAAGGTGCGGTTACAATTAGTGCAAGGGAAAGCAATGTCAGCACCCAATAAGAACGTTAATATCATATTATATCCTTGTTCATTCGTTTGTTTTCAGGTCATAAAATATGTGGGATAACAAAAGCAAAACTTTGCAACAGACTTTGATGTCATTAATAACTCTGAAAGCTTCCTGCATCTCTACAAAGCACAACCCGGCACTGACCCAAAAAAGACCTCGTACTGTATGTGATACTGGGCCTCATCAAACCTAAGGTTCCCAGATGGCGTCAAAATGTGTCTATTGGTGCTCAGGCTTGTGAAGCAGACAAAACACCACTCTAGGCCTGTGCTGAAACCAACAAATCTCATCTCACTGACGGATTCGAACCCAGAACTTTAGATGGGACTAATAATTTACCTACAGGGTCATTTATCTCCTTGCCATACCATTGCCAATAAAAAAACAAAAGACAATGCCCTGTGCAGGGTGAAATTCCATTGAACAAGGTCATTTTGTGTGTGTGTGAGTTACTGTAGACTGCTGGAATGGGGCCTCAGCAGCCAGAGCTGTCCAGAAAGCCCCAAACCATCTGGGATCTGTGTTCTCCTGAAGCACGCCACTGCCTCTGAACAGGGAGGGCTGAGGATTGAGTAGTTCTGCTGTGTGCATGTTAAATAATACTTTAACTGTCAACAATCACGCATAAATTAACATCTCCAGCCTCCACTGTATTTATTTTTATAATTACCTCCCTCGAGGTTTTGTGCGAGTCAATTCAACAGCATGCTACAGACACAATACAAGGATTCGCCTGTTTCTCTCCCCGACGTTCAAAATTCTGAATCAGCACATTAAAAAGAGGATTAGGGACACAGATGTGTTTTTGGGCTTGTTTATTTGTTTGTTTCAGATAGCTATCTTTTAGTTTTTGTTCATATTCAGGCCATTTTTCTTTTAAAGGCACGCTCCTTAATTCGGCTCTTTTAACATGTTTTGAATCGCTAATCTTCTCCCAACAAGCACGACTGATTAGCTTTATGTTTCTTCTTATTAGGAATTCACACTGCACTGTCAATACAGCAATCCCTAACAGTCCAGAGTTACAAATTCATGTATTAAGCCCTTGTAGCAAGTAATACATGAAGTGAACATTAATGCAACATTAGTATCCTGTATCCTTTAAAGTGACCTTTACTGGTTGTTAATTACATGGTTCTTGTATACTATTACACATTTCTAAGGTGTGATTTGCACTCCCTGAAGCAGTGATACTGAAGCATCTGACTATGTTGTTATAAACTTTTTAGAGGGCAAAAGATTGAAATCCTCATTGTTTTGCTCTTCTCATGGTCCCAAAACGTCAGTTGTCACTTGGCAGTGACCTGTGTATTAAGTAGGAAATGTTCAAGATAAAACAGGTTATTGGATCTTCTGTGCTACTGTTCATGATTGTGAATACCCCACCAGCACAGAAAACGTTTTTATACCCAACTGCATTAAGCCATGGCCTGTATGCAGTTTGTTTTAAAAATACAATTTTTAATCACACATGCAAAATAATGCTTATTGCTTCTATGTACCACACAATTATAAATACTCTCAACGTGTCCAATGGCTGTCTTTGTTCTCCTATAACTCAAAGATAGTGGAATGGTGCCTGACACATACCAAATGGTCTGTATTAAGAGGCACATTTAGTTTTTCCAGTGTTAGTTCTGTAATGGCATTCATTTAGACAATGCAGACCAGAGCAGAAGTGACAGTAACAGCGCTGCTCATCTCAGAACCGAGATTGCTGTGTGAGCAGTTCATCAAAGTATTTCGAACCCCTTTTAAAACTGGGGCCCAGAATAAAATGCATTGGTGTTGTGAAAAGCAACTGAAGATATTACAGCGTACAGGTTACAAAAATGAAATCTAACATTGTAAGCATAGTTAGCTTTCTAAAACATAATGTACATACTTCTTGAAGGACTACACTACCAACGAAATGTCTGCATGTTTACTTTGGTTACTAATTTGTGTTTGATCTGTTTCTTACACCTGTGATGGTCAGTTCTTCTTTTCAGTCCTAAATCACATTTTGAGACAAAATCCCATCACATTTGTCAAAGAAGAATCTATGAATCTATTACAGTACATAATCATGACAAAGTCTTATCACTGTACACTATAGCTATGCTGATTAGTTCTGTCAACATATTAGGATGATTGCTGCAATGCAAATATTATGTGACTGTCATCTAGTAGTTATTCTTGTGTTTGTGTCACTTCTCACTTGAGAAGCTGTCCTGAAGCCAGACGGACAGAATTTGAGAGAATAATGTACAAGACAGGTATTTTGTTGAGAGGGTTGTAGGGTTTATTGGGGGTATCTGGGATGTAAGCTTTTGAAGTCCTAAAGCTTTGACTCACCTTTGGGCTCTGAGCTATCGAACTATGTTCACAAAGATTTTTTTTTCTCACACAATAATACTATTTGCAAATGCACTTAAAACCAACAACAGGAGGCATTTCTTAGTCCAAAGGGTTGTATGACTGTGGGAGAAACTGCCCAGCCATGAAGTTGAAGCCAACAGATTTTCAAGAAACAGCAGGATGAGATCCTTCAATCAGAACATGAAGCACTTCTTCACACAAAGAGCTGTGGGAGCATACAGGAGTCTTCTCTGGTTTACTAACTTTTTTAGGTTCTTTTGTATCTCAGAAACAGCGCGTAGATGCCGACCACGTGACCTCTATCTGCATGTGCACCTAGATGCCTCATTCTTTCTTAAACTAGCTTTCCAAAACTGTACAATCTTTCTAACAAAAGTGAAAAGGTTAATAGCAGGCACAGCTCTGTCAATGTTCCGCTATACTAAAATGCGCACACATGGCACACAGCACAAATAACCCAACTACACCTCAACACCATTCACAGAGTCCCCCTTGTAAGTGGAATTGTTCATCTTGCAAGGCCTGCTACAGATGCTCTAGACTGGTGCTCACACAGCACGTGAAGAAGTGCAGTGGGAACGTGGGCGATGTGACTATTGGTTTAAGAGAAGGGTAAGGAACTTGACAGTGCCATGAGTTTACCAGGAAAGGAGGCCCTGGAAGAACTCATAAATGATGTGACTTGAAAAGTTTGCTAATTAGCTAGATGCTTATAAGCCTGCCATTCTATTCCTTGGTTAGGGTTGAGAAGATTGAAGCTTGGTTTTCTTCTGAGTCCTAGTTAATTAATGACTCTTGAACATTTTTAGCATGTTTTTAATACTTGCCTGGAGCCCAGAGCAATAAATCCGAAGGTGTCGCAAATGACCCGCTGAGGAAACGGAGGATGAACCCTATGCGGTACCTAAGGGGGCTAGGCGAGAAGCTAAGTCCGAGTCGAGATCCAAGGTTCATAGAAAAAGGTAGCAGAGTAGGTTTCCAATCCAGAATAGGGCAAGGCTAAAGTCATAGTCAAAAAGGCAGTTCCGTGATCAAAAGGTGAAGGTCAATCAAAAAGGGTTCCAAATCCGAAGGGGCAAGGCAGTAGATGTAGTCAAAGGTGAGTTCCGAGGTAGGTAACAAAGAGCGAGAAGGAAACAGAAACTAAGGCGAGGTAGGTGCACAAAAGAACAACCAATACCAGGCAGAGAGCAGTGGGTTCAGAAGGGTTTAAGTACTGTGCGAGGAAGAAGGTGCATTGATTGAAGAAGTGTCGTGGTTGGCCGATTTGCAGGGGCGGTGTTGTTTGGCAGAAGTGCTCAGAGCTGGAGTGTAAATAGTGCGGGTGCGTTTCCGTGTGAGAATGTGGTGAGTAGAGGGCGTGACAGAAGGTCTCTGAGGTAGTAGTGTAGTTGTGTTAGTGCCAGTAGGTAGGAGGAGGAGTAGGGGTAGGAAGAGGATTAATAGTAGCTTTCATAGCGGGAGTCTAGTATGAGGAAGAGGAAGAGGGAAGTAGAAGTAGGAGGAAGAGAAGGAGGAATAGAAGGAGGAAAAGGAGGAGTAGAGGTAGTAGGAAGAAGACGAGGAGGGGGGGAGGTAGGAAAGGTGAGAGGAAGAAGAGTAGGAGTCATAGCAGGAGGCGGAAAAGGAGTAGGAGTAGCAGGAGGAATCGGAGGTGGAGGAGTAGCAGTAGTAGGAGAAGGAGGAGGAAGAGGAGGTAAGTAAGTACTGACCATAACGTTATCACCCCTTCTCATCACTTTACTCTGTCACACAGAAAATCAGCGAGATTTAATTTCTAACTGGCTTTTCTCGTGATATGTTTTAAGATTTTTACTAATGTAGATCCAAAGAGAAATACCATCTTCACTGATGTGCTTAAGGTCCTAGCCTCCAAAGGGATATTACATTTACCTATTTCAGGTCTAATCACACCATAATGTCTGACTTATTACAAAAAAGATTAATTAATTAAAAAATATATATATATAAAAATAATTTTCTGATTCCTTCCAAAAAGTTCATTCTTAAATTAGAAAAGTAAATTAAACATAGATCCTGCTAACTTTACCCTTTTTTGCTTATTACACTAGTTGAGCTCAGCAAAACTGTCTATGGAAACAAAACATCTTTCTGTCCAATTTTCACCGCTTTTCAGAGTTTATTTTAAATGAATTGTCAGATACCCCATTGTCAGGACTCTGCACCTTGCGTAAAATGTCAGGAAAATAAAACCAAATGATGGCAGACAGAGAAAATAAAATCTCTCCCACCGTATCCTGCATCTAACAGATGTGAATATTATTATGCTGGTATTTAGAGCCTTGTTTTCTTCATGATGCTGTTGTAATAGACACTTCTTGGCAGGCCCTGGCAGTCACAGCCTGGAAAAGTCATTTCTCCCGATCCAGGCCTTCACTGGGAATGTCTATAGTTAGCAAATTAAGTGAATCCCTTGTCGGAGAGGATGAAATACAAAATGCAATGAAGCTTGTTTAATAGGGATATTAAGTAAACTGCTAGTAAAAATGCCCATTTATCATCTTCAGCTCCTAATTGGTTTCCGATTCCTGTTTCCATGCGGTATTTTTAACTGAATGTGTCTTTTTTTCTGAAGCTCAACCATTCGCACACGTTATAATCAAGTGCACTGACTCCAGTTCGTTCAGGGCGAGGATATAACTGGAGCCAAAATATGCAGAGCACATTCCATGTACAATTAATGTTCATTAAAACCTTACTGAGGAAACACAGCCAGGATACTCTCTACGGCATTCCTTTTCTTGATTACAGACAAGCGACGAAAGCCTCTTGGCGGGACTGTTTTCCACCTTTACATGAAGGTGTAATTCATTCCAGGTTGAGCAAGCCAAAGGTAGGACTTGTGTGAAACGGTGCAACCTGTTGGAAAGATTGTTGTTCACTCAATCACGTTTGAATTCATGACCCTATCTGGGCCTGCATCTTGAAGCAGTGGAGCTAAAGTAAAATAAACAATAATAACAAAATCACAGATTGAATTATACTGTAGGTCCCTGAATTAGGGGTAAAAGCTGGTCTTCTGGTATATTGATCTGTTTTCTGTAATAACAGGTTTCTCCAGGTCTGTCTTCTGGTTTCAGGCAAATCTAAGTGGGGCTTTTTGTGGCACCATTGACCTCCGTTGCCTTATTGTTTCAGGGTACCTCAATCTTCATTACAATGATCAGACTGAAGTTCTGTGTGACTAGACACTCCTGTCCAGACGATCACACTTGAATAGGTCTGTTGTCCATAACTGTAAGGGTGCCATTCTGCATTTTAGCACCGTGCTCACTGACGTTCACCAATATACTGTAGTGTAAAGGAAACCTTGCTACTCACTCCATATCATGCTGTTGTGTCAATGAACATTGGTGATCACTGGGACCCTACGTGGCCTCCTCACAGTCAACAGCTGATGCATGGGTTGCTGCAGCCTAGCATTTCTGATGCAGTGCAACTGGCCGTACTAAAACAATCACACAGATGGAGCATGATGATGAAGGTGGTTTGACTTCTAGATCATGGCAAGTCATTGATGGACTGTGTTCACATTCAATGCTGGTGACTCTAAACACCCCAGTACACATGACAATGTGCTGACTTAGTCTGGCCTCCAACATATTGATGGCATGAAGGCATTGGTTCCTTTCTGTGTTTATCTTTCTTGATTTTCACCAAGGACATTCAACAGGTTAAATGACATTGTCTACTGTGCTCAATCAATCCTCTCGTCAAAGAGGTGGTTTGGTGATGCAACGATCAAAGTCACTCTAGTGTATCAAAGTCAGTCATGAATGATTGATCAAAATAATTCAGGAAACATTCAAATAAAAATACAAGATCTGTGTACTTTATTTTCATAAAAACAGACATCCATATATAGAGTTAAATGAAGCATAAATAACGTTTCTTTTGACTCTCATTAGAATTGACATGGAATTACAGATTTCAATGAGAAAGGAAACAGACTAGCTAGAAGTTTGTCTTTGTTTCTTCTCTTTGAAACACCTGTAAATTGATATTCAGTATTCTTGCTTCACAGTCTTAGCATTAGTGGGCCTTTGTTCAGTCTTGACTTACAGTATGCAATTGCATGCTTCCGAGTTCTGAAGAGAGGTTCTCCTGAGTGAACTGAGATGAGAAAAGGCTTTGTTTCCATTTGGAGTTGAATTCAATCCAGTCCACGCACTCTGACATTCCCAGCCCATTCGCAGGAGGCCCACTGCACTGCTTCCTGAGCAGTTGTGTCATTTCCATCTAGAATTTTGCCAGTCTTCAAACACTTTTAATTATATGTTTTCCTGTTCACCTCTTCTGGCTTAAAAGTTTGTCCACTGGCTTTACAGCTTGCTACATTAATCTATTTTTGCCTCTTACTTCAATGGTGACAAATACAGTAGAAGCACAAATGGTAAGAAAGTAGCCAGCACCAATGTCAGGTGCCCTTTTGTAAATATTTTATATATGTAATATATTTCTACATGTTTTCATTTGCATTCTTAGAGCAAGGAGAAAGCAGACTACTAAAGAAGCATCCAGAAAACAGAGGTGAGCAGGTGAAGACACATGGAGGTTAGCACGACTAGGTCATTCAATATGTTTTTGGTATAGAGGCAGTTTGTGATGATTATTAATCCTAATGGCTTTTCATGAAGTAAGCAAACTGTTGTGTGCTTTCTGAACTGAGGAAATTGGCTCAGTTCAATAAATGCCTTGATTACAGTTTCCAAGAGGAAAACATCCTTCTTCAAGAAAAAGAGGATTTGTTATCACCAAGAATGTAAACCTATTGTAGGTTAAGTCTAAGTCCATAGTGGCGTATGCTGAATTCTAATGATTGGCTAAAAACTTGACAGCATTACCTGACATGGGCATTAAATCATTGCCCCAAGGAATCCTCCATCTACCTATTCCTGACAGGAATGCTGTCATCTCTTCCAGTGTATTACCTATCACTCTTGACAACACTGGATCAAAATTAGTCAGTGCATTAGATGTAAATTGGAGGTGTTCAAGGATAATAATGAGCACCAAAATATATGTCAGTGTTGTTGACATGACGACATCTTGATACTGTCTCCCGCAGGTTTATTATGTCTAATGATATTCAGAGTGTGAAGCAAAAAGTTTATATACAGTTGCCGGCAATGAAGAGTCTGGACAACAAATAATGCAAAGGAGGGGAAAGACCTAGGCATTTTATTGTTTATTTACACTCACTCCAACTGGTAAACCCAGAGTCCGGCCTTATTAAAATGATCCCCAACCCACAAGAAAATCAGGGACTCTTCTCACACTACGGGATATAAATCTTAGCATTCTGCAAGACCACCTGCTTCTCTCTTGCTATGCTCCCCCACACTGCCTGGCCATCACTGTTCGGCTGCCATTTTAAACAGCTCGTGCTTGACGCTGTACCGGAGCCGAGAGACCTACCTGCCTGTAACCTCTTATCTCTCCATATACCCCCTCCCCACATCCCTCTGTTCTTCTGCTATTGGCCAATCTGTCCTTCCTCCCAGATAATTCCCATCTCCCGGAGCCCGCTTGCTTCCACAAGAACAAGCCCCCAGTCAATACCAGATCCGCTCAGCCTCTCAGCTGTTCTGGCACCTCTTCAAGACTCACCTGTGATCCTTCCAGTTTCCCTGCACCAAACCTCACCAAGCCAGATTGGTACCTTCTGTTTACTTGGCACGTTATGGACATTAAATAACAAACTTTTTTGTCGCATTTGATATGTATAAAATCAATTTATTATTACTCTTACTTGTAATATTTTTAATAGTACTGCACCGATCTATATTGCATTAAATTTCAAATGCTATTTTGTGGTTAATTTGTTTTGTGTTGGTCTTTTCTACCAGCATGCAGTAGGTAACCCAGGCTAAGGCGCCTGCTAAGCACACAAATAACAAGTGCGTATGTGAGGCCCAGCTCCAAGGCACACAGTTGCTTGTGACTCTGCAACTCTATGCTCTGTGGTTATTGTTTTGCAGTTCTATTTTTTCAACAATACGGCTCATTTTAATGTGTCAGGGCTCCATAGCTGGTTATCTTGGTTCGCGTTATTCCTGATTCACATCTAAATTTACTGTCCAGCACAAGGAGTAATCTGATGTCATTATCCAGACATGGTCTTAAAATCCCCCCAAAAAAGTTGTTTGTCATCTCCCCATTTGTAAGGTAGTATGTGTCTGTGACATTAGGTACAGTATACAGTATGTGTGTTGACAATAATTAGGCCTGTAAAATCTGATCAAGTTCATGTCTTGCAGGCTTTGAATACTGTATCTAAGGTAAAACACTGATACATGCATTTATTGTATTCATTTATACTTTCCTATTTTTCCATTGTTGTTGCAATTGGCTTTTTAAAAACCAGGGACCTGTGTAACTAAATGCTATTAATTTTTCTGTCTTTACAACTAAAATGGTCTTTAATTGGTGAGCATGTTAATAGGCAGCACTGCATTTATTTTCCATAAAGATAGCTGAAGGTTCTTAATTGTGCCTTCTATTGTATCTAGGTAAATGACAATTAATGCCTAATAAATGTTTAATATTTATATAATTGCTTCCCTGTTAAATATGTAGAAGCTGTAAAAATAGACGCACTTTGATAATTAATTTCAACTTCAAGTAATGCACAAATTGTATCACATTTAAAGGCTTTCTTGAAAGACCTACAGATACCCCCCTCACACCTGGTACTGGGTGTGGGTTACCTGGAGTGGCTGGACTATGAAATTAACCTTCATGTCTCGCCATTGCTAAAGAGAGAGACAGAGGGAGAGGCACTCTATAAAATGCCTAATTGAAAGCATTTAACAAACATTAATTGGAGGTACTGAATGTGGATGAGGAAGCCAGAGGCTGTGTGGAACTATTAACATGTATTCCCAGTAGCTTGTATTTAAAAAAAAACAATCTGGGTTATTGCTGCAAATAATCTTTGCATTCTAAATATAGCAAAGTCTTCTTTGCAGAGATCTACAGCTGCCCACCAAAGCTCAGATTTCCCACAATGCAGGAGAGCTACATCCAAAAACACAGTACTGTCCATCCCACCCATGTCTGGCACTTGGGACTTGCCATAACCACTGGGAAACGCAAATTTTGTTTTACACAAAAATCCCAAAGCCTTTTCAAACCCAGTGTTTTCCATTTCATCATGTTGTGAAAAGTTCTGTCCTGCACTTTGAGTCAGACATTCTCTTAAAATGAATTTGTATCATGTTTCATGTTGAAGAAGAAACTCTCTTTTCTATGGTTTATAAAAAAAAATTTCTCAAATGTGCTAAAGTTGTTTTTCTTATATACATGTACAGATCTAACTACTTCTGGTACACTTTTTTTCTGATTATTAAATATCAAAGGTTAAGAATATAATACTGTGATGGCTAAAATTGTGTGAATTAACTACTATATCTGCATAATAGTTTTCAATTAAGTACAATGGACTTCAATGTAAGTAAAATTGGAATTTGTAATTTAGTAAAATGTAATAAATATTGAGTTACTGTACCTATATCTATTTTTTAAGGAAAATTAAGGGAAAATGATCGCAACATGTTGAATCATCCCCAAATTATTTACTGTTTGCATTTCATCCACAATTTTCATTGCTTTTGTCTTTTACTGAGGATGTTGTACCACCTTACAAAAGTCCGATCAGTACTGTAGCTTCTCTTTGGTCTAACATGTATATACTGAACTGGCTGAGAAAGAAAATTGATTTATTACCTACTAGCAGTGATGGCATTGAACAAGACTCATGTTGTACTCCCACACGGAGTAATGTGTGTCTTTTGGCAGCCAAATAAAAGTACCTTTCTGCAGCTTTTGCTTAGTTCAGTGCAGGTTAAGTTCTGAAGATCATACCTCTGAATAAGCAGACCTTCTACATGCCTGAATTCATTTTCTACAGCACTGCAGAAATGTGGCAGTGCTGTCATTTTTTTAATAAGAGTGTAGGTCATAATTCATGACTTCCTTTTAGCACCTCAGCATATGACATCGCAAGAGGTAGGCTAGCACACACTATAATCTTTCATGGGAATCCTCCTTTTAAATGGGTTTTATCATCATCTTTATCGTCATCATTGTTGGTGTTGGTTCATATTTTTCTGAAATTATATCTTTCTTTTCAGATTTTTTTTTATTGTGCGCCAAACACATCAAAAATAGAACATACTGTATGTACTGTGTACCTGGAGGTTTAAAAAGATGGCTATTGAAACTGGTTGATGTTTGTGCTTATTTCTGGTCAGATCTGAAGTTACAGGACTGGCATTAAGTCTGTATGGTCAGTCTGTGACATTGTACATACTCCTGTGGGTCCAATTGTACATCCAAGTGTATGATAATAACTTAATGAATGTGAATAATCTGTTTATCTTCTTAACTCACCAACCAATGCCAGACTCCTACTGCATCGTATACATGGCCCATCACTCAGAAATCCAACGCATGAAATGTGATTTTTCAAAGCAATCCAGAAAACATCTTCTTATACATTGGAGCTCACTAGAACAATTCTGAGATTAAAAACAAATGTCAGAAATGTCAGTGCAATTTCAGAAATCTGAGATTGAACAGATGTATGATGGACTGTAGAGAACAGAACCATTACTCTGCACTGAGTTGCTTCATTTTGGTGAAGAAAGGAGTGCAAGTGCTCTGCACATTCCCATAGAGCAGCCCTCATCACAGATGCAGTAGACAGACTGATTTTGTTCTTTTCAGGACTTCATTTGACAAAATTTTAAGTCTTGCATTCCCTTGGAGAATCTGTAGATTTTGAGAGAGAGTTCCACCAAAAGGTGGAAGAGAATTTTTGAGAGGAAAAAAAAAACAGAGGAACAGAGGAACCGCTAAAATGCTTCTTTTTCTTAATGATCCTTTAACACAGAATCGGGAAACTTTATTTCACTGCTCATTACACATTATTTATTTAGGTAAGTCCTTAACGCTGCCACATTTAATTTACCTGTCAAGAAATCTCTATGATGTATGAATATAGAACTGTAACACAACACCTACTGTAGCAAAAACTGGACTAGGCACGAACACAGCACTATCTGGCTCTGTTCATCAGGATTAACCTGACTGGTCAGGTCATCCACCATGCTTGGATATCAAATTGTCAGAAGCCCAGAAGTTTAGTCGTTTTTCATTCTTTTATCTCTTTTGACCCCCCAGTGCTATTTCATTGTTCCCTACTCCCAAAGCTTCTTTTTGTATTTTTCATGCATTAGTAATATATATATATATTAAGGCTTCAGTCTCAGATACTTTTTTAACTTTAAAAGTGCACTATGCTATATCCCCTGCTGTTTTGCATGTTTTATGTATCAGTCATAGAGGTTAGGCAACTTATTACAGAGACTTGGTTAAGATTGTTTTTCAAACAAAATTGTTCCTCTTCCAACTGTAAGGCTGTGCATAACTGAAATTGACAAGTCTCCCGATACACAGAGAAAGCATCTTATTAAAAGAGACAGCTTTTATTTCTCACATAAGGTGTATCACAACCACTTGGCCAAGTTTTATGATCATTCCTCCGGCTGACAGTGGGAGGGAGTAGTTAGAATTTATTTATTTATATATAATGTACAAGTTGAGCCTTTCTCTTTCTGAGTTACATTTCGCCATAAATGTATGAAGAATGGCCACCTGTGGGCTTCCCAGTCAGTGTTTCAGAACTCTGCCCTGTAATGCTACACGATATTGTCCTTCATTGCATTCTCCAATGTCAAGCACAAGGAGCTGTTTTCATTTTATCTTTGTAGCTCAGCCTTATTTGACTAGCATTTTAATTTTATGGTTTACGTGCAAACACATCTCCTTTTAAGTTGGCACTGACTGACTTGTACCAAAACTAAAAGGGCATCACCTACTGAAGCAGTCAGGGTCCCCTCTGTTTGTTGGAGAAACTGCATTTCCTGCAATTTGCAGTGTGCCTGAAAAGATGCAGTGCACCATCACTAACCCTCCTCTAAAATGAAGGGCTCTGACTGATATGCAGGTCAAAGGAGCAATAGCAGGCACTTTTCCTTTTGAAAATGTATTTGCAACTTGTAAAGTTTCAACTGCAGGATTTGTTCCTAACCATTCGTCTCTGCATCTGTTAGCTTCCAGATCCCAGCTGTTCATCACGTAACTTCTTTTGTGGAGGTTTACCTTTACATTTTTTGCATTTTCCCCATGGTCTCCATCAGCGATTTGGTCAAACACTAATTAAGGTTTAGGCATGACCTGAGTTGAGAACTTTACTGGGGTAACTAACCTGGAAGAGGGGAACTAAGACACATCCATAAGAACCCCTCAACCTTTCAAAGACGAATGAGCTACAGTAGGGTGAGGATTATACCGCGAGGGCAAAGACGAAGTGGAGGGAGGGAAGCAAAAACGAAACACACAAACACGTGCGTACAGGTACAGTACCTAGGTTGTCAAGATTACAGCTGGGCCTCCCGAGCTTTTGTTTATAATTCCAGTAGCTTTAACTGTGCATCCACTGGACTTCTCTATATCAAATACGTCATAGCAATAGTGTGTTTAAAGTATTTTACCACACCTTTCCACACTTCCACGATACATTCAGCTTACTTTACCACAATTTCTTCTGCTCTAATTTCCCACAGCAATTTTTATTTCCAGGAGCTCCTTGCAAAAACAGAAGGGTGATAGTTTTTACAGGGGCACTATTGTACAATTCCCCCACCTGTGAAAGTTCTCATTTAATGTTGTTTACAAGAAAGTGGGCATTTTATTTGGTTTGGACGCGAAACAAGAAAGAAAAACATTTATCCCAAAACAACACTCCTGAGCCCCATACGGCCCATCCAACATAGACCTGAACTGTCATTAAATTGGTACTGTCTGCCCAGGCATCCGCTCCAATCCATGACTCCGAGATTAAAAATGTGCCGCAAGATCTAACAGAATACTGTAAGAAATAGTTAAGGGATAGAAGCAAGTTTATTTGATTTATAATACCCAATCCAGTTTTAATCTCTGAAGGGTCTTTCACAGAGAAAGAGTGCTAAAAGCACTGTGCATCAGTCAGCTAAAACAACATGTGGTTGATAAGTTTAAGCAAACCAAGACAAGTAGGTGTTTAATTCAGGACATGAAAGCCAGATAGCTGTGAGAGGAGTAAGATAGGCTTGAAAAGTAAAAAGTGTGTGTTCAGCCTGGACTTGAATTTCTGATGAGTATCTCTTGTTAGGATGCTGATGCAGAAGGAAATCCTTCACAGCTCTTTGTGGTTTAATGAAGGTATAGTTGACTTTGCAGCTATTAAATGCCAAAAGCAATTTGAAAGGGAATTTTAGATTTCCGGTGCTGTAATTCTCCTGGAATGGCTATACTCACTCCACACCTAAACTCGGCTCTTTTAATCCCAGAACTCCATGCACTCAACATCAATGATCAAAAGAGTATAAAGGCAAAGGAGCATTATGCCGATGACACTTTCGGTAAGAGCCCATGGAACAAAATGACATGACAGCCATTAAGATTTTAAAGTGGGACTTTAAAAGCGAACTGAAGCATGAGTGTCAGAGCTAAATCAAAAGGGAGAAAGTTAAGTCTTCATAATGTTCTGTGTTGATTCGCCACAAAATAAGTTTCAATGCAAACGAGCTCTGGATTCTCATCCAAAATCTGATTTTTGATTCGGGGGTAAGGGAAGAAAGCGAGCTGTGATGTTATTTTGGGAGCTTTTTAAATAAAAGCTAACTGGGTAACAAGCCTGATCATCAGAGAAGCTGCTGTTAATCATCAGGAATGGACACTCAGCTAGTCCCTAGCTCTGCTGTCTATAGTAATACACTGGATCATCATGTAGTGATATCACTAGGAATATAAAGTGAGATGCCAATTGGGAAGCTGTGAGAAAAGCATGAATTTCCACAATATTAAAAGCAAGTGCAATGAAAGCAAATGGATATTCTCAAAGTGCCAAATGCACCTTTATACTGGTACATAATTGAAAATAAAAATAATTTCAATTGAACCAACAAGCTAAGGAAGGTGTGAAAATTTAGCATACTGTGAATTTCGTCTCCCTTAGTTCTAATTTTTGTAACAGTTCAACTTGCTTTCTCCAAAGAAAAATAAGTGCTAATAATGTTTCAAGATGAAGTTTTAATTCTTTGTTTTTGAGCCTGGTTGTGAACACCAAGGAATACTAGACCAAGAGGCCTGAGTTGTAAGTTAGTATTTCAAGTTTCCCCTGCAATAAGAAGGTATCTAGTCCCTTACTGTGACATAAGCAAGGATTTTTCATCTGGATCTTTCACTTTTCTGTAAGACCTTTTTTTTTCTGAAGGGATAACCCCTTTCAGAGAGTCTTCTGGTCCGTTTCCAGTTAAAGATGTAAAATTAGTCTGTTTACAAGCTGATTAGAAGGCCGCTGTAGTGGCTTTGCTTCTGTCACTCTCTGGGCTCTGATGTCCTGGCAGCACTATCAGAAGCAAGATCCAGTCAAGCGAGCCATTTCAGACAGAAATCACAGTCACACCAAAAAAGTGATGCACAATCTGGGCCTTGTTCTTGCAGAGCACAGCTGTCAGTTTGGAGGGCTCCCAGACACTGCTGTACTTGAGCCAACTGGACCTCTAGAGTAACCCTGTTGGCCCAACTGGCTTCAAAGAGAGGGGGATCTTATTCACTAAATAAGAGTAAGGAGCAAGGAACCAATCCTGGCTACCTTCAATTAATTAATTCAACTAAAATAATTTTGGTTGAATTAAAATGTATTACGTCGAGTTCTATTTTGCCTCACTGAGATGGTTTTGGTTGTACAGTTATTTTTGTTCATTAGTTGCCTACAGAGAAGCTGTCGATTCCAGATTTGCTTTTGCATGTGTGCTTCCATCCCCCTAAATCTCAATCTGCACCCTTTAGTTTCTGCATCTTCCCCACGTGACAGTGGGGAAGGAATTCCCACTGTACACCACTAGAATGCCCTCTAGCCAGCCCCTCTCTGATTAGTTCAGCGTCAGAATATATATCAGCACCACCTGGGTCTTCCTTAGAAACCCTATATAACATTCTCACGCAATCTCCCTGTGTTCGCCTCAGACCCATGGCACCAGTCGTCAGACTGCGGACGTCCGTTTTTCTGCTCTCTGATAGAGATTTCGAACCCTCACGCAGAAATTTGGATACTTTCACCATTTCTTACAAGATCGCTACTTTGTGACTACAAGTTGGGTCTCTACCTCAGCTAGAGGTATTGACCTCCCGCCACTGAAACAGGCAGGTCCAACAACCCACACTACACCCATCAGGCCTCAACAAAAACCTTGTTCTCTCCACCAGGAGAGGTTCCCTTCAGAAGGCAGCCTCCAGTGGGACAGCCCCACCAAAGTAGGGATGTGCTCGCAGCATCTGATGAAGTCATTGTGCAGCCTAACAGCTTCTCTGTACCACTGCTTGTGTTTTTCCTTTGTGAGCTCTACCGTACCTACAGCAGATCCGGCTTCAGCTGGAGAAGCAATGCAGCTCCCACTGTCTACAGTGTTGGCTAACAGACACCATGCAAGTCCCAGGGTTTGATGCTCTGTAGTGGCCGCTCAATCCCAGCAGCACTTTCCCATGACATAACATAACCCAGACTCACACCGCAGACATCTGGACTGCCACCGGCACTCCGAGCAAAAGTTGCTCCTTTGATGGTAGAGCTAACTTCTGAGACCCTAATCACCACAGTTTTACCCTGTTCTGTCTCATATACCCCAGATTTGCAAAGTGGCCTCCTTATGGTGTAAGGAAATGTGATTAAAACCTGGCACGTGAAATTATGCTACAGCAATGAAACACTTTTTTTAGTAATACTTCGCAAACATCTGCTGATGAAGCCTGTGAGTCATAATCATTACGCATCCCAATACTTTTGTACTTTTCTCAAAATATTAAAAGGAGGGAGGTGTAGTTTTTTGGAGATCCAGTATGCAAACATTTCTGCACGACAGATTTCAGGACTGCCATATTTGTATTTGATCTTCCCCAGATTTCAGCCCAGGCTAGAGAAGCTGGACTGATGATCAGTGGGTTATCTAAACTGTTGCCCATTATCTATACTCATTAGGGAGAGATCTTCAGCCTCTGGGTGGTTCTGTTTCGACTCCGCTGGGTTCCTAACCAAAGTTCTGGCAGCTCATCCCTATTCATTACTGAGCCTTTGAGCAGCAAATGTTGCAGTACCATTGTTTCTAAAAAAATCTAAATGAACCTCTAATACCCACAGGCAAGCACTGCATCTCATAATGTGGCTACTAATCTGACCAAATCCCCAGTACAACAACCGCATGCTTACATTACAAAAAGAAAGCGTTTCTTTTTATTCACATGATAAAACATTTGGTTATAGCTCAAAGTTTAAGCCTTGCTTGTAGCTCAAAATCTTATACTACAAATAAGATATATACATATCGCACCCTGCATAACATAAAACATGACATATGCAGATACATTATGCATTAAATCAGTTGATCTGTCTGTCAGCATCTTTCATGAAATCAAGCAGTTTTGTCCTCACACCTTTCGCCTCTTCCTCTTTATTTTGCTGAAGTATGATCACTGTGTATGAACACTAATCACTAATCACTCTTTAACCTCTGGATATCGTTTGAGGCAATATATTGAGGCAGTCTAATCAGTACATTTATTGATTATGCTGCCTCAATTTAGTGTACTTTTCACAGTACTGTTAAATTTATCAATTTTTCACCTTTTCAATACATTTCACTCAGTCACACAGAAGTTTTCCAGGTGTTGAAGAGATAAGTCAGTAGTCTGCATGAAACTGCCACCGTGCTCGATAGTGGGACAGATTAATTTAATTCTTTTTTAACCAGATATTTCTGGAGAACAAATTCACATTTACAATAATAACCTGGCCTTCAGGCTTAAATCATCTCAGAACAGAAAGAGAAGAAATAAACTATATCCATTTTTTCCCAAGGCTAGCTACAGTATATAACTGAGAGAAAACTTTTAGGCAATGCATTTTAGTTTTTATGCAGTGTGATTTTATTTATAAAAGAACATTTTTTTTGGATAAATAGTGTATATGTTGTCAAGAACAATCATAATTATGACCAAAAGAACTGCATAAAATCACATAATATTATGTTAGGATGCCTATAAAATATTTTAATGAGGCCTAACTAACCTGAGGAAAAACCTCAGACATGAGCAACACGTCAGTAAAGCTTTGTTCTAATAGTCATGGCCTGATTTATGCTGTTGTTACGCATTAACTTTTATTGTTTATTGATATTTATACAAGGTAGAAACAAAAAAAGACAGAAAGTCTCAGAAAGCCTCTCAAGCTTGCAGTATACAGGCTTGATGTACTCCTGTATACAGAACGCCAGTGCTCTGTGCTGCCATCTATTGAGAGTCAAGGTGAATGCACCTACCAAATGATGGTTATCATGAAAGACTGAGACTTAATGAACAACAAGAACATCTTAAATACTGGAGAAGCCCTTGAAATTAAGAAAAACACACTTACTACATAGATGTGTTCAGTATCCAAAACATACAGTATGTACTGTATTTGTATTTCAAAAACATGTTTTCTGCATAAAGTGGGACTCAAAGTGGAACATAAACAAATGATTATATATGGTGTTATTTAATGGTCAGTACCAAAGTAATACCTTCTATCTTATTCTCAATTTATATATTTCCAATTACATTCAATTTACAAAGAAGCCTACGGAAGTGATATAAAATACTTTCATGACAAAGTTTCACCATCAGCTAAAACATGCTTCTTCTTTTCCACATCTCATTAATCCACATCAAAATAGAAGCTGGGAAGTATTACTTACACACTGACCCTTGAGTACAAGAAAAAAGACTTCACAATTTGATATGTTGAATATACAATGAATGAGAAGTGGAGCCAATAACATGTGTTGAATTTGTAATGTATCTCAAGTATGTTATATACATACACATTTGACATTTCTAATTGTGAAAAAATCTATAATGGCAGAGTCTTAGGAGGCTGCATGATGACATTGAAATGAGCACAATAAAGAAGGCTCTATTCAAGTCTTCCTGACTTTCAGATGGTCCACCTGTCTGATTTCAACATTCTGCTCCATCTTTGAGGGGCTGTGTCTTTCGTCATGTGCAGAGGCATTGGGAATTTTAAGGAGCATTTACTGTTGAGGACAAACAACCAGTCAGTGATTCCTAGAATGCCCCCAAGTGTGCCTTAAGCACAGAGATGGCAGCACCATGCTGAAGGCACATTTTAAGAGAGAGTTTTGGGGACAAGAAGTCTTTTCAAGCCTCAAAAGCTCTCCCTTACATTTTTTAAACTGTGTTATTTGGAAACAAGCTTAGCATTCACCATGCTATGTCGTTCTTTCACGTATGCATGTTCACAAACGCAAGATAAATTATTCATCTCTAACATCATCAACAACTGCACCTCCTTCTAGAGCCTTCTAGATGAAGTATGGCAGTACCTGTTCTATATACTGTATGAAATCACTTCAACAATCGGCAATCGGGTCTGTAGAAGAAACCTAAAGTCAACTTTGCAGCATTTGATACGGGTACTGTACATTCTTGAAATGATGTCCCTAGGACCACCAATCAGTTAGGAAAACCTTAAAAGCTTAAGACAGATCGATGTACAACTGTAGCAGATCTGTAGAACCTGCTCATATCTGTCTAAAAAATTCAATTAACAGTGAAATCCTGGCAAATACGTCTCTTGAATTGAAGAATGGATAGAGATTTCCTCAGAATAGACTGTCTCAGCAATTATTAACAAGGTCGCATCAGGAGTGATTTTCTGCCCATTCGACAGCTCCCTTAACTCTTCAGGAAACACAAACCATGTTTCCTGATGGCTCTCTGCTATGTTGTTGTTGTGTGCGTGCTTTTTTTTTTTTCCAATGGCAGCCTTGCTGATTCCAGGTACAAATCTCATTTGTGATTGAGCATCGCCCTGCTCGCTGGATTTCTGTGGTCTTTTCTTATCTTGTTCCACACTTCTCAGGCTTTGTGGTTAAATTATGTATTAAGGTCAATGTCAAAACATGGAAGATCTGTAATCTACAGGGAGTTTCCTTTTATTCATTATTACAGTGAAGGCTGAGCACAACTGTCAGGAAGCTGTGGATGTGCTCAGCATGGAAGCTTGCTGCGCAGCAGGACTCCACAAAGCCCCTCTCCCTCCTCTCCCAGGACGGACCCCTTGATAGATTTACCCAGCTAACCCGTCTCGCTTAAAAAGTTCTCTTGTCTTTGCTCCAATCTGAAAGCTGTCAAGTGCACCTATATAGCAGTGTCATAAATCAAACGTAAAATGTGTACACTGGAGACACTGCGGATGTCATGTATTCACTTGTAGTCTGGGATCTTCTAAAGTAAAATGGTGTCAGAATATAGGAGGCTGAGAAGAATGATCTGTTTCTTTTTCCAAAATGCATAAATGTTTTACGATGTTTCCCATCATTCTTCCTTTTCTTAAAATTTAGTCAATCTATTATTTGGCCCTACAAGTATGACAAGGCATTTTTCAGTGTTTTTTTTTTGTACTGTTCTTAAAAGATGGTAGTTCAGCGCTGCCACAGAATCAAAATATGGCCCAGGTTTTTTCTACTGTTTGCTTTTTAGAGTCCATGATGAGGGAGAATTTCTGTTCAGCACTGAAGCTCAAGTCCTTTACAACATGTACAGTAGCTCTGAGTAAGATTAATGCAATAGTGAAAAGTACACACCCAATGATCAGATGCAGCTTGTGACGAGTGGGAGCTCACATCTGTGACTTCAAATATAATAGAGGTCTTTGTTAATCTGGCGAAGTCTATTGCATTTTACCCTGTCCTGTAACTGTGAAGAAGGCAATTCTGGCATCTTTGGGATTTATTTCTCTTGAAGGTTTAAGCCTAATGATTCCCTTTCTATTTGCAATTTTTGAAGTTTTTCAAAGAAATATTGGATGTGGATGCAGTGGTTTGCATTACTGCCTCTCAGTTCTAGAGCCCTTCTGGGTTGAATTCCTGGGGTGCTATCTGTATCTGGAGTTTGCATGTGCTCCTCCTGTTCACATGGATGTCCTCTGGGCCAATCCCCCCCCCTCCACTTTCCTCCCACAGTCCATAGACATACAAGTTGGTCAATTGTCTTCTGGAAAAACTGCCCCTGTTGTGAGTGAGTGAGTGTGTGTGTGTGTGTGTGTGTGTGTGTGTGTCTGCCCTTTCAATGGACAGGTCGAATCCTGCCTTGAACCAGTTGCTTGCCTGGATGGACTTCAGCTCCCCTGAGACCCTGTATTGGATAAAGTATTGGATTTCTATCGGTACCCAGTAAAGGGTCGACTTTTGGTTTTAGACATCTTAGTGCTCTTTTATTGTTGTGGGAATACCTAAGGGACACAGGGGCATCTTTCGGGGACAGTCAGTCAACGCCATGTTTTCGGATGCCTTCTCGACACCGGTGGTTTTGTGCGTTGTGTTGGTGTTGTGGAATGAGGCCAATACTCTGCTTCTGAGCTCCAAAACCAGGACCTCACCACACCACTGGCCCTAGTTCAGGAATTCTGCAGGTACTCATCACATGAAAACATTCATCACAAGAGCATGAGACTCACAGGCATCTGCGTCTTTTACTGTGTCGCGTGAGGTTTTCAACAAATGGCATTTAGTACAGCAGCAGAAACAGAACAGAAATGCTTTATCAATTCCAGAAATGCTTTTATCGTTCATCTAGCCGTTTGTAGACTTTCTCTGGGTCACACTACCAGCTACACAGTTAGCTTATGTTGCTGATCTAACAAACCTAGATCTGCTTTACCCCACTGAAGGATTCTCCCTGTGAGAAGTGCTCATGCTGGTATCATTTCATCTCCACTCTACCCACTGCCTGCTAATTATCATTCTGCTTGATGGTTCTAATCACTTCTGCTCAATTACAAAAGAGGAGCAGCAATATTGCAACATCCTTGCAAACAGATTCCGGGTTTCAAATGAATGTCTGTCTATTGTTTGGAAGTCATCTTTAAAGACTGCTTCTTTTTACTTTCATTCATTCCATATTTCCTATAGGATCATTCTTTGGTTACTGCTATTTAGAGATGCTTTCATGGTGAAATGCTTTCTCTTAACTCACTTAATAATAATCTAAGGGTTTAAATGAATGTATAGGTTGAGATGTTGTAGCATTTCGAAAGCAAATTACATTAGTACCCAGTTATACAGTACTTCTGCGTGTTTTACTGAAGCAGTCTGACTGAAGTACCTGTCTAAGAAGACAACAGCAGTGCCACACCTGGAATTTAACACACAACCTTCTAGTTATAAACCTAGAGCCCTAACCACTGTTCCACACCACCACTGAAAAGTCTGTTTGCATCCTATTTAAAGGATGGAGGAGTCTACAATATATTTTTATTATTTCACTGGCACTTAAATGTTCTGCAATCTTTTTTTCTTTCTATTAAATGATTTTGGCCCCATCAGTTAACACTGAAAGTGTTTAATTTGTTCTCTACCTGCTTCTAATCTTCAAATTCCTATTATTTATTATCTTTAATTACTGTATGTTTCAAATTCTATATTGCAATGTCATCTCTTTTCCCTTACTTGTTGTCTAAAACTGCATGTATGATTACCTTTTAGTTTAGTTCACAAAACAAAATCATTTTAACCCTTGAAAAATTATCATATCTTCGATGTGATATGTTGACGATTTGCTCATGTTTTTTTCAGTGGTGAAGAAAAATCTATTGTAATGTGAAAGACATATAGACATACAACAGTTGCAATAACTAAGAAATGCAAATCCTCAGATGCAGCTGTGCTTGGAAAGGTGAAAAATGTTCTTGCTGTAATATTGTTATTGATATTGGTATCGGTATTGTTTGATCAGTATTGGACAGCCTGGATGATGACACATAAAAGGGAGAACAGTATAGAAATAAGAGCAGCTTGTATTGCAACAGCAATTCCTCATTTGAATAGTCCGATCTTTGTAAAAGGCTCAGACCGGGTCGATACCTGCATAATAGGGTTCATTCCATCTGAAACTCTTACAGTGACCAATAACGCAACCCATGACCAGTCATGTGACCCAGATGGTTAGAAATTCCTTTCAAGCTACAGAAGCTTCCTCCCCCATAAGAATCTCACAGTGATGAACCTGTTACTGTCACGCCCCACACTCTCCCTCGCAAATGCCGTTTCATTCCCAAACCCACTGTTTCATAATCTCATTCCTAATTGAACCCATCACATTCCCACATGCATCAGATTCCACAAATTCTCACTCTCAGACCAATTATCCAACCACGTCCCTTTCCCTTCAGTATTTCAAGTTCCCTCACACACCGACCCATGCTCACTTTTGAGAAGCCTCCCAAAGTATTCTCTTGTGCGCGTTTCTACCCATTTTGACTGATCTCCCGGCTCCTGATCTTTGCTCCTGCCTTTTTGACCACGCTCTCTGGATTTTGTTTTTCGGATTGTCTTGGTTATCAGACTCATTGCCTCTCCAATCGACCAAACCCCTGGATTACGTGTTTTGGGTTCTCCCTGTGCTACTCCACATTCTGCAGGGTTCGCGGTTATGCATAAGGATCCTCCTACTCTACCGATCGGTTCCCTTACAGTTACTCCAGTCTGGGTCACCTCAATGGAAAATCTCTTTGGAAGAGTTCTTGGTGGCATTCGCCTCTATGGACCACAAGTTCCAAAGCACAATAGGAGTCTAAGGAAATACTACAAAGTGGAAGGTGATGTCCTTCAGATGAGATTGTAAACCAAGGTCTTGGGGTAATTGAAGATCCCATGAAGCTGCGCCTCATATGGATTTTAACTCACATGTCTTAGCTGATCCAATTCTTAGTTTCTCATTCTGGTTCACTTAGATCTCCTCTGCGATTTCGTGAGGGTTAATAAGTGTTCACTTCACCGTTCACTGAGGCTCCAACTGTGTGTAAAATGGCTTGGGATTCTGTGGATGATGAACGTCATTGAAAACGAAAGCAACAAAATTAATATTAAAGGAGCTAAAGAAACCGAATGAAAAGGCAAGCCTGAATTTGTTGAGTATTTTTCAGGATGAAAGACGGCAAACTTTTTTTTTTGGTAGACTTGTGAACAAACATCTCAGCCATGTTCTTGAACCCACCACACAAGCTTGAGTAAATGTGGATTATTAAGCACACAATTAAGTTGTGGAAAGTGAACTGTACTTCATTCAATTGTGATTCACTTTCCAGTATTTCAAGTTTAACAGAGACTCAGTGTGTTATTAATATCACTTACACGCCTTCATATCAGAGGGTGTTCTCAGTGGTATGATTAAATCTATTCTGTTTGACTTGAGAATTCATTAACACTGCCCTGTACTGTTATGTTATTTACTTATCGGTGACTGATCTTTTTTTTTCTTTCACTGCTTTGTGTTATGGCTCTTGATGTCAGCTCTTGCCGTATTAGTGATGATAAGGTGTTGATAAGGTATGTTTGTAGCAAATGCCATAGGGTCAAGTGACAACATTGTGGTCTGCCAAAATTCAGTCAAATTTTCAGCATTTTATTTGCAAACTGCTTGCTTTGATATGGGATCCTTGTGATGAATGAAGAGTTAAACTATTAGACACACATCACATTTTGTATTTTGTGCAACATTCATGTGCGCCACTTGGCCAGGTGGGCACTGCAAAAAAATCATTTGTTCACACCTGACCTACCTACTTTAGCTATTATAACATGCAAATGATATGTACGAAACTATCAATGAACAAGAGATATTCAAAGCCATCATCCTGCTGTCATCAACATTCTGAATACTGATATTAGAAAAAATGACAACACAAATTTAAGATGGCATTCTTGATCCATGGCGTGCAAAGAATGTATACATACTGTATGTCAATTGCAATACCTTTCTGTAAGTATTTTTAACTTCACTTATTTCAACTAAGGAACTTCGGTTATGGTGCCATTCATAACAAACAAGACTTAAAAAGAGCATGGAGCTGGAGTCAACAGCCTAATGGAGAAGGAAAACTATAGAACGTTCTCTTCGTGTTTTAAGGTAAAGACTGAAATCAACAGTACAGTACATCCCAAGGGAAGCAAACTGTACTGCTCGTTTGAGAAATGAGTTGGGTCACAGACATTCTGCCTCTTGCTACTTTGAGCCAGTATTTAATTCAGCATGTTTTCAGACTACCAAACCACGCTTGAATAAAATATATAATGGAAGCTTCTTGTTTGTGTAATACTGTACAGTAGGTCACTAAGTAAAGTTTGAAGAAAACACATCACAGAATGATGAAGTATTGAAATACTCCACCTCAGAGGACATTAAGCTTCTTTATAACACTGAATCTGAGAGGTACTAAGTATTAAATATATTCAGGGATGTGTTCAGGTTTTGGTTAAAAAATATTCTATACAGTATATATAATTTGTTGATATACAGTGAAAAAAATAATTGTGATATCTGGAATTCACCTATTTTAAAGAGACCTTGCTCACAGACTGAAGGCAAACCACAGTACAATAATTCATAACTCTCGAGTCTGTGTACAGGTAATGATTAGCAAATGGAATTTATTGGCAATTGCAGACACTGCAAGGAAACACTACAGATTGAATGCATACAACAAACTTGCGTGATGTTGTTTTTTTCTTCTGCACGGTGAGCCAGCTCCTTAGAAACAGCAAGCTTTTCTGAAATGTATTCTGCTCTCATTCTTTTAGGCTGTAGCGGCAGTGTGCTCTTAACCTTGTGTGTAGACTCTGGAAAATAACTTTTGACTACTGGGCCTAATTAATGCCTCCTCCCTGACCTATGCATCTCGCTCTCATCAGAAATCTAACACAGGAGCTGATTCAACATGAGCTACATACCAGGCAGGACCTGTAACTAATGAACGCTAATGAATAATAATTACAGGCTCTTTGGCACCCAGACACACTGCAGGGACAAATGCTAATATGTTTAAAATGTATACTGGAAGAATTGACTAGCAGGCTTATGATGCATTTGGTAAGCCATGGAGGCATAATTCAAGGTGAAAGAAGAAAAAATTATGTACCTGGGTTTAAAACCATCATTGCAAAATCCGAGGCGTATTGAACCATTTCTCATGAAGAAGCACTATAACGCAAATCTCACAAATCTGCTCGTCAACAAATGTACTACTCGACATGACAGTACAGTAGCTGTTAACTGTAACGTATTTAATTGGCATCGTTAGAGTCTACGGCTTAAGACTTTGTTGTTTTCAAAGTGCACTTTTCTGATCGCTTTTGCACTCGTTCTCCACAGCGAGGAAATTAAACTTCTCTTTTCCTTTTTTTTTCCCTGCTGTTTATTCTTTTGATCTATGTGTACATTATGTGGAGCACTTTGAATTTCAATTTCACTGTCATGTAACTCTTTTCATCAGGCTGACTGTTACAGTTCTAATAATATTCAACTTTAAAGTCACTACGGAATGTTAATTAGATTCTTTTTTAATTAATATGTCCCCGCAGGTTTCAATATAAAATCATTTGAACACTGGAGCTTGCACTTTGAGCTCTGAAATCTTCAAATGAAATCACACTCAGATTCAAAAGTATGGTGGCATGCAGGAACAGTGTACATATGTAACATAAGCATATGTATATATACAGCCTGTATATGCCTATACATGTCATGTCATGTCATTTGCCGAACTGCTTTACAACATACGGTGTCGCGGGAAGCCAGAGACTACCCGGCAAGCAACAAGCGCAAGGCAGGGTACACCCTGGAGGGGACGCCAGTCCATCGCAGGGGAAGTGCAAGCTAATCGATTTGGGGGCCACGGTAAAGGCCAAGGGGAGAAATTTGGCCTGGACACCGGGATAACTCCCTACTCTTAGAAATACCCGGGGATCTTTAATGACCACTAAGAGTCAGGGCCTCAGTTTAACATCTCATCCGAAAAACGGCCCCAACTACAGTATAGTGTCCCTACCACTATACCAGGGTATTAGGACCCACACAGACCACTGGGTGGGCACACCCCGGTGGTCCCACTAACACCACTTCCAGCAGCAACCATAGCTTCCCAGGAGGTCTCTCATCCAGGTACTGACCAGGCTCAGCCCTACTTAGCTTCAGTGGGTAGCCAGTTGAGAGCTGCAGGGTGATATGGTTGCTGGCCCATGCCTATACATATAGCTTGAATATAAGAAAGGTTCCAATTGAAAGGGCCATATGGCTCATTTGTATAATTTGGTAGCTAACTGATTGATTTGAGGGTCTCATCCAGGTGCTTCTTGAAAGAAGCCAGTATTGATTTCAACAACATTGATGGGTAACTTACCCATACCCCCCCAGCTCTTCGTGTAAAGAAGTGCCACTTGATCCCAGTAGTGAATGTACTCCTATGTAGTTTCCACTTAAGTCCTTCAGTTTGTGTTTCACAGTTCATTCTGAAGAAATCCACTGGGTTGACTTTGTCAAACTCTTGTATCAGGTCTGTTCCTGATCTTCTATGTGTCAAGTATAAAAATGTTCAGCTCCTTCAGCCTGTCAGCGCTGGACATTCCCTTCAGCCCCAGAATGTATCTGGTTGCTCTTCTCTGGACTGATTTCAGAGCAGCAACATCTTTTCTAGAACACAGCGATCAAAATTGTACACAATATACTAGATGAGGTCTTATTAGTACAATTTCCACATAACATCCTTTGTTGCAAATTCTGTGGTTTTAACTATATATCCTTACATTTTATTGGACTTTTTATTGGTGTTGTCTAATTGTCTAAATAACAATAGATATTGCATACAATGTTAATCAGTTTAAGCAGTTTCAGAATATACGGATTAGAATTCTATAATAATAACATGGTTTTATTCATATATGAAACCAGTACTGGCTGCCAATAATGTTTGACATCAGACAGTCTGTTCTCTGTTTTGCTATAAGGAACAATGTTTTTTAAAGGGAAGTAGACAAGATTCTTACTTTCATACTAATCCTCTTTTCAGCTTGCTTCCTTTCTTCAAAAACAGCCATTTTCACAGAAGATCTAAAATGAAAACAATCTGCTGTCAAAAGAGACATGTTATCCTAAATTCCACACCTCTTCTCAGTCTTTCCTCTTGGATTTTACCATCAGCAGTAGAGGCATTGCCAACCAGACAGTAGCAGAGACTTTCACGTGTCTGAGTCGGTCACCGAGTATTCAAATGATAATTCAGTAGATGTAGATGAGCTCATTTAATATATTTTGGATAAAACTTACAATCATGACCAGAGTAGGTCCTCAGATTGGTTTAATTTTTACCATTTATCTGCCCCCTCAACGTATTTATTTCAATTGCCATTTTATTTCCATTTTCTAGAACAAATAAATGTCGCTATATCAATTTAGCCGTTATTTATCAAAGTCAATATAACACATTCATGTAAAATGTGCACACCGCTGAATTACACAATTCTGTATTCTGGTATGAGAGAGAGATAAGAGAGATCACTTTATTAGCCATATACAATTTCTTGCATTAGGAATTCGTCTTTTTGCATACCTCAGCTTGCTCTCCATGAGACACAGACAGGGAGAGAAGCTTGGGATCAGAGCACAGGGTCAGCCATTGTACAGCGCCCCTGGAGCAGTTGGGGTTAAGGGGCTTGCTCAGGGGCCCAATGGAGTAGGATTCCTCTGCTAGCTGTGGGATTTGAACCAGCAACTTTCCAGCCACAGGTGCAGATCCTTAGTCACAGAGCCATCCATTGTAGTCCCGTGCAATTGTATTTATTATCACACAAACATCAAGAAATAGCATATAGTTCAGTCAGAGTACAAGCTACAATAACAACTAAGCTACTGTACATAACACGAGGATAAACCTAAGCAATTAAAGTGTTCTCTCTTTGGCCTTGTGTTCGCCCTTCAGGTTGGTGCACATATCTCAACATCTCATCTGGATCAGATCTGACTGGCTAGTTGCAATCCTGGGCAGAAGGACACTGTAATTGCCTCTCCTCTTCACACAGGTGACAAAACCTCCAGTTCAGGTTGGGAAGAAGGATTTGGTCTCTACTGCATTCAGTAGGCTGGGCTGAGGACATGCTCTGAAGGCTTTCTTGGATTTTGTTTCTCCATGAAACAAAGCTTCACATAAATGACACAGCTGACGTCACGGCTATTTTCTTCGCAGGGCACATAGAGCAGCTGCCTCACATGACTTTGGACCATGAGTGAGCGGGTCCCTTCTTGACAGGACACGGAGCTTTTCATTCCACCGTTGCCCTCTCCTCTGTCTGTCCTTTGTCCGAGGAGACTTGACACCTCCCTTACTTTCAAGGATGGAGGACTTTGAGGAGATCCCGACCAACAAACATGGATCAAGGTTCTGTGTTCACGGGCCCAGCAGACCTGCTCCTGGAAGATCTTCCCATTTTGCTCAAGACAGTAGAAGAAACAATACAGATGCCTTGGCAAGAGCACACCCAGCAAGGATTCTCACTTTCCCCAGGTAGCCCCTTTCAATCCTTCCTCTAGCAGATGCAGTCATCTGGGAAGTTAAAGATTCATAAGCCCTGCAAGTCGAATGGTCTCGCTTCTTGCCTGAAAATGATGTATTGAAGTACTGGTATCTAGGCATTACTTAATGTCTTGTCCCTGTTGGCACTTCTTTGGCATCAGATGCTGAAAATCATGAGTGAGAAGGACAGTGTACCCCTAATAGCCTTTCACAGGATGTGACGAACGTGGTTTCCGTTACTAGCCCATCTCCTGGGAAGACCTCCACCCCAGCTGGTCCTACTGTGTGACCTCCTTCATGCTTAAGTTTCTCTGAGCCTTCAGCACAAGCTGGGAACCTGGAAGCCTTCCAGCCAACTCAGAGCTTTGAATCAGAGCTCGAACTGCTGTGTCCCTTCAGTGCACAGGTTTTGGTACTGGCCTAACACTATGCCGTCCTCCTTGAAATTATTCAGCACGTGTGGCTTGTTCCAAGCCAGGATTCGATCACCTTCTCTTAGACTCACTTCCAGAATCCAGCAACAAAGACTCCCCTCCAAAGAGTGGTGAATTCCACTATGCCAAAGGGCTGGTCCCCGTGACAGGAGATTTCAACACTACTGGGTGTCCTAGGGGTTACATCACCCTTAAAGGCTCCCAGTCGAGTCCTGCTAGGCAAGGTAACTATTTCAGCTGAATTGATGTTATTTTCTCTGTATTTCTCAGGTAAAATGTAAATCTTTCGGACCACTGCCAAGTTCCTGTATAATTTTCTGAAAGTAATTCTAAATGTTGAACAGTATAGTTGAAGCAAAGGAAAGTTGCGGAAAAGATTTTTTTCCTTTTTGAACTAAGACTGAATTTTACATGGATGTTATTTGGAGACAGAAAAACTGAGGTGAACTTGTTACAAAGAGCTCTGAAACTCGCCTTGTTCAGACGTGTTTGACCAATTAAAAAATAATTTTCATTCCCTGTGTTACTGTTTTCTGAGGTTTTTCAGTTTCTGGATTTCTGTAGGTCAAACTAATGAATACTAGGTTACGTTTTGCTTCTGTGAGTTTTTCATTCTAAATGAAGTGCCCAATGCTGTGTTTTATGCTGTGTACTGTAATATTTCTGTATGTGGAGGAGATTTTGAAAGGCTTCCCCCATTACAAAGCTCCACATATCACAAAAGAGATTCCTTGGTTAACGAAGAAAGTCAAAACTGCATATTTATATGAGGACAGGGGTTCTGCTCATGATCTCTCATGCTTCGCAAGCCTCTTTTTTTCTCAGATGAACATGAACATTGCTATTTAGGGAGAAGAAAAAAATATATTTTGTATTTATTATACTTTAAAATGAAGTAAATCATATCTGCTCTAGAGGTAATTAATAAGGGAAAATCTTGAATTAAAGATGTAAATCTTGACACTTTGGCAGGGGGCCGGTAAGGGACAGTAGTCTCCAAGGTCTGAATTATTCTTAGCGTAGACCAATTAACACCATGTATCTTCTTTTATGTTAACTTCAATTAAGGCTCTTTACAATTTTTTAAGTTCTTTTCTTCTTTATAGTTGGAGAATGTCAGAAACATAGATCAAAGCCGAATGCTTCAGTCCAAGCACCATAGGTAACACTGCTTTGCATAAGAATCTGCATATTGCAAAGGAGTTTTTTTTCTTTCCATTTTGCATGAATTAAAAAGCAGAAGAGAAGCAGTGATGAGGACACATGCATATCACAGACCCACACAGCATATGATATATTCAAAGCCTCTTATTCTCTACTACAAACTGTGCTCACTGCATTCAGGCATCTAAAGCCCCCATAGACCAACATTGTGTGCGGATGGTAATTTATGGTTTTGTCATTTTTTTGTTTATTTGTTTCCTTTTTTAATAAATAGGCTATGACTTGGAATGGTTATTGTGTGCACATTAAATCCATTGAGGGAATTTACAAAAGGGTTTTTCTTTTCAAAACAATTGTTAGCCTTGTCTTTTATTAAGTGCAAAAATACATTTGCTGATGTAAAGACAAACGGGATAGGAAAAATATAATAATATGATAAATGCTGGACTGATTACAGGCTTTATATTATTTACTTACAGTACATCATGTTCAGTTTGTTTTGTGGATGGAGACTCCAAATGCCACTTTCAGACTTTAAGTGATTTTTGCAGTGTTCATTTCCCCCCTGTTCTTTCTAAAATCGTCAGTTTGCTTTAATTAAAAATTATATCCTGTTCATGTATAACAACTCAAAGAAACAAAGAATGCTAACGCTCTGGTTTTTTATAGCAGCCTTTTCTAGACTGCTGTGTTTCACCACTGGAACGGCAGTCCTACATTTTATGATGTAAGGATTCAATTAAGACTTGACCAAGCTAGGAAATTACTGTATTAACCAGTTTCCTTCTGTTTCATGCTTTAGTCTTCAGGGGATAAAACTGATGAGCACATTTTTAATGGATGGAATTAAAAAGACTGATTAATAACACTAAGTGTTTGCTGTATCATGTTTAAAATAAAACATACTGTATGTATTCAAGCTTTATAAGGCTACTTTGTGTAAAATAAGTCTACAACCATATAGGCTCTTATTTTTCTGTACCGATGCTAAATGTAATCTTTTCATTTAAATTTCTAAGCAAACAACGCATTTTCTTGAAAAGACTAACACTTTTTTCAATTACTGTACATCATTGGCTAATATTTTGCTTATGACTCATTTTACTCATGACCGAAGCTTTGAAAAGTTTTTGATTTGCATGCTTTAAAAACACCACAGAGAATTGAGCTTCAGATGTTATTGCCTATTTGAAATAAGAAGACCTGTGTAAGGGGAAAAGGCATCAATATTCCGCCTGATCGGTTGTTTAAACCAGCGTAAAGCAGACAGCCAACCAGTTTCTAAGGAGCAGCATTTTTTATTTTTTTAAGAAACTATAACCGCTATATATCAATAAATAAACGAAGCCATTTAAATGCACAATTATGAAGATTCACTGTTTAGTGGTGTTCTGTTTGATGTACAGTATCATGTACCGTTTTCTTAACATTCCACTAAAAGGCCTCTTCAGATAAAGTAATGCTATTTTAAAAAGGTGTTGACACCCTAATTGTAAAGCTCACCAGTGTATTTAAAGACTGTCCCAACGACCACGCACAATACCGTGAACGACATCCACTTAAAAGAACTCTCCAAACTATATATCTATAATTAGCAATTACATATAGCCACATAAACATTTATTTTTGTATACAAATGTTTGTTTTTCAGATTTTTAACCTATTCTAAAGTTTAGTAGAGAGCAACTTTTAACCTCTCCAATCCACTTTTCCAAGCATGTTTTTCTCCAAATTAAATATCTAACCTTCAGAAGATGCATCTGTACTTAAACAGTATTCACACATCACGACTCGGTAAACGTTTACCAATATTTCAAGTTAAAACTGAGTTCATCTCCTCAGTTATAAATATTTTGATTGCTTCAAACCTTTATTTTATGAGCTTGCATACATTAAAAATATAAGAATGTTTCCACTTTTGTTTTTATTCTTTGGCTAATGATAAAGTGTTTGTTACATGTCTTGTTATCTTCAGTAATTCACATATATCTAGCTCCTTCAAGAAACTGATATCTTTCTATTGGAAAAATCATGTTTCATCACAGATCGCAGTTTTTACACATCGACTGCAAATGTATGCAATAAACGCTGATGTATATGGATCCACGTACTCTATAATTAACTTTTAAATTACAGCTAGATTTAAACAGACGCAGTATCAATGTTTTGGAAGTAACAGATTCACTGTGTGATACAAGGCGGACGCCACTGGAAATGGTTCTGTAGTTTAGAAAAGTACAGTACTTGATACAATATATTGCATTAACCAACGGCCTTTAATATGTGTTTATGTTTAAACATCTTTAACGACTGGCGTAAACGCTGGAATGAATCATTAGTCATAGAAATAAAACAGATGTTTTGGTAAAGTGCTAATTATTGCTTTTGAGGTTTTGTTTTTAAATACTACGTAAAATACTTCTGTTTTTCAAGAGAACTCTTCCTCTCGCATTAATGAGGTCCAGATAAAACCAGGTCAGAAGCCATTTAAACGAATGTAGTACTGTAGTCACAGGTAATACCCCCATCTAGTGGGCAAACCGGATGTTAACAGTACTCCGACATACCGCGTTTGTTCAATTAGTGTCCTCTTTAAAAGTTCAAAACCTGCAGTGTAGTACTAGGAAACCATAAAAACGTTGACTACTGTTAGTAGTAGTAGCAGTAGAACTATTGATCGTGACTTACTGTATTACTTTAACAAAAGTTATATAAAGTTATTTTTTATCAAAGATTGCTTGTATCAAGAGGGATTGTTTTAATTAAAATATAAAAATCCCAGAAATAATAGCTACTAGCATGTATACTTCTTAATAAATCTGAAGTGGTTCACCGGACTCTTAAGGAACAAGAGAGGGATAGTGATGCCGACCCAGCGTGTTCTTGAAGAAGACACCCTGGCATTCTCTCAACAAATTTCTGAATGAAAATGTTAAATCAATGTGATACTAAATATCACACGATTTAGATGTGCTCAGATGGCCTCCTCTTATTTGTGAACAGTCTTATATTCCAAAACTTTGAATATTGACCATTAAACACACAAGGTAGATAGATATTTCATTGAAGATCTAAGCAAGGTGTAACATTTAGGCAAGAAATCCTGCGTTAGAAATCTAAAATAATAATAATGAATGACATGCTTTTAGTAAATCATGAGAAAATAACAGAAAAGTATACTTTTAGAAATGAAGAGCTATAATTCAGAGAACTAATGTTAACCTCCATGATTATTATTATTGTTGTTGTTGTTGTTGTTGTTGTTTACATCCTCAGGGACACGAGAAGCTGTATCCAGTTATCTGGTGCATTGGTTTTCAATGTTGTCCACAGTGATGTCACAGAGTCCTGCTGGCTTTGTAATCTAATGGATTTTCACCAGTCCTGCCTGTCTTGGGGGTCATTGCTCATCCTTTTTCCAGTGAGTCCTTTTCAGCGCTTATGAAACACTAGCCTTTTCTTAAGATAAATAAGCAAATGGAGTCCAAAATGTATTGCACCAATTCCATACAAAATGTCTTTGAAATGCAATGGCTACCAGACATGGTCAGTTGCATAGAGGAGCAGAATGGCTTCCCTCCATTTGTCAACTTTGTAGTTGTAGTTTGTAGTTGTGTTCAACATCTAGCCACCTACACCTTTGAACACTTCGTTAACATTTGAAGAATGACCAGATCTTCCCAGTTCAAGATGAAAATAGTTAATCTAGTCACAAGAGCCACAAGCGGACCCAAACATTTTGCAATTAATATGTAAGACGTTTACATCACGTGATGTCAAGATCTGAAGAGAGCAGCATACATTTCTTGAATGAAAATGTATTGTTGAACCGGAAAGGCTATGAAATCCTTTTTCTTTAATTTAATGTGCTTCTGATTCTTTGTCCCCAGGCACATGGATCTTTATTTCTGGGCAGAATCCAACCCATCGCTTGATGGATTTCATATGTGATGTCATTTTGATAGTTCAAGAAAAGTTAATTTAAAAAAGGGGGCGTCAGGCTATTTTAGTGGTCTGCAGGATAATAAATACATTAGAGATGGCAAATGAGAAAACATTCTTTTTTTTAGAATTAAGTGGCTCATCTTTCTTTATAGAGGTCAAGGGTAATGGAAGTTAGAACAAAGCTCACTAAGTAAAGTAATTTGGGCTGGTCTTGAAACTGTTAATTGAGAAGTTACATTTCAAAACAATTTTAAATTGCTATTAGATAGAATTTCTATGTACCTGGTATTGTTTGTTTTTTCACTAACATGTCTATCTCTCTGCTTCTCCCATACCACAGAAATGAAAAATGCTTTACTTGATTAAAAATGTACATTTGCATTTTATTGTCAGTCAGTATTAGTGAAAGAAAATCAAATGCTGCAAGTTCAATTAAATTTTGTTTGGCCTATGATCATGAACATAAATACATTCCAAAGACATTCTTCATCCAAACATCCATGTACTAACCACTTTATCTAATATAGCGTCACAGAAAAACTGGTCTTGTGTGTTACAAAATCTGAGACTAGCACATCTTGTGAGTGAAAAATGTACACACACACTGGAATTGTCTAGATAATTAGTGAACAATTTGATTGGTAGTATAATGGCGAGACTACTAAAACATATAATCAAATCATTGCCTTGAGAGACCTTAATTCCCTTACATGTGCGTATCCACAAAATATTATGTGTCCATGCAGTCTTGTTTCTCATGATTGTTTCTTTTTGACTTCAGACTTTGATTCCTAAATGTCATATCATCACCGCATCCATCCTAGAGAGCTGTGCATCAGTAACTGTGGCTTTGTCATCCTGGATTGAACACGGACTGGTATTTTGCAAAATGTCTAAACTGGAATTGAACTTTTAGGAGTATGCTAACTTTCCCTGCTCTTCTCTGTGAATGACTCTTGCCAATACATGTGAAATACTGTTTTCTGAAAGAATGACGCAGTGGATGTATATCTTGTAAAAAGCCTTGTAAACTCCTCTAGGTTATATATATACAGTATGAATAATAATTTGTCACACCCAAGAGTCTGAGAAGTATTTTATATATATATATGTTGCCTTGTTGTTAAACCAGTAAACAAATGAATGATGAGATGCAGATGTATGCATGCAAGGCAACAGCATTACTACCTTGTATCATGATGTCTTCTGATCTCAGAAGCTATGTAAGGCTTGGTCTTGTCAGTACTGGGACAGAAGACCTCAAAAGGAAAACTAGACTGTTGCTGGAATTGATGCTGGTGAGCTACTTTGAGACATAGTATTGATATAAGTATCAATACTAGAATTTCCTAAGCAAGGGTTGAGTATAGGGAACAGTGTGCTGTAATTGCCATCCTGCAGATGAGATATTAAAGGTCCTGACTACTTGGTTATGAAGGTCCCATGTCACTGTTTGTAACAGTAGTAGTGTTAAGCCTGGTGTATTTGTGAACTTCCACTGCAGACATATTACAGTCTGGCCTTCCTAAAGTTTCCTCTTAATTCAACTGGATAAATAATGTCTCACTTCTCTTTCTGCTGGTGCAAACAAATAGCTGCTGTGTGTCACCCAGGTGGGGCTGTACTTCACTGGTAAATGAGAGAGTCTCCTTCTATATGTAAAACACTTTGTGATGCTTTAGAATGGAAGGCGCTATACAATATAACATTATTATTAAGAAATTAACTACTGAAATTCAGTGGTTTAATTTACACAATGGCTGGTATTTAGCCAAAACAAGTTGTATGTATTTGGATTAGCCTTTCTGATTGAAAAAAAAAACAAAATAGCATACTTATAAATGACTTCCTTGAAGAAATTGAACAAAAAAACGTTTTATGATTTTGTAAATCGAATGTGGGCTTTGTTGATTTTTTTTTATGGATGTAATTTTGTGAGACTGTGTACCAAATACACACTGCTTAAGGGTAGAGACTCCGGGGTTTGTGAGAGAGCACTTTGCTATTTATTGGACTTTGAATTACAGAGTGCGTTTCAAAACCAGGAAGAAGTACAAAAAAGATTTTCGCAGGAGAAAAAACAATTTCCGAGAAGCCAAGTAATCAGCTAAAAAAGAAGTTGAGAGGAAAAAAATGCTTGTCATCCCTCATACTGAGATTCAACCCTGAAATTACATTTACTGTAATTTATACCTCCATTTCTGTGCGTATAACTGAAGGTATTTCATAGGACTTTCATTTAATCTTATTTAAGCTGTCGTTTTGTTGTTTAAATTTCACTTTATAACCAATTGTAGAAATGGAAAGACTTACGGTTTTGTTTGGTGTCTTTGGCAGAGGGCACAGTTTCTAACTTTGTCAAGTAAGAATCCGTCATTGATCTGTCAGATTAAAAGAGTGACCCCTGAACTGTGTGTTCAAGACTGCTATAACAAACCTTATTCCTTCTGATCGCAAGCTTTGAACTAAAGCTGTAAAAATATATAATTGAACATATGCACTACATTGATAAAACAGTGAGGCTTTTTTTAGAAGTAACTTCAATTTAATTTTGTTTTTGGCTTGTTGATTTAATTTTTAAAGATGATTTCAGTTTAAATCCTCTACAGTTGGACTTTGTACCAAGTGTACTGTATGTAACACTCATTAGGAACTTAAGTAGTAGTGATTACATTGTCAGAGTAGTGTGCAAAATGAATAGTTTATACAGCAACAACAGGTTTTCTGCCATGACTAATTGGTTTGCAGCAAAAGCATACACTGCTGACTACAAAGGGACTTTGAAGACACAAAAAGTAAGGGCTAATCACCAAAACGTTAACACCATTATATTTGTCAGAGTTCAATCTTCTCTTTTCCTCTGTTAGGCAAAAATTCTTCTTATCCCAGTGAAGAGATGAACTGGTACAGTAGTTATAAAACCCTTATTTTAATGGCATCAGGAGCCCTCAGCCCTCACAACAGCAAGATACTGCCCTGTTTGATTAGACACAGATCAGCTCTCTACCTAGATCCTTAGCATGTCTCATGTCTTTGGCCAACCAATCACCATCTGCTCTGTACAGAAAATTACCAAAACATATTCTTGTACATTAAATTATCATTTCTGAGGGCTAGATAGATTACAACATTATATGGCAAGTTTAAAACTTCCAGAAAAGAAAGCTTATCATTTAGCAATTTTTGTGTCATTGATGTCATTTATCAGAAGACACAGCATGATGCATCTGGTTTTGCAAGTGGAATAATTCACACATTGTTCCACCAAGACCACAACGATCACAACAAAATTCAATCTGACTCTTTGCATTCATCCCTATGCTGCCAGACACAAAAAAAAAATCTTTGCTGCTCTACTTCACACCACTGATTGCAAGTAGAAATCTGACAACTGGCAAAAAGTCTACCGTATTACTGGAACAGTGGAGCCAAATCACATTTTGTAAATACTTACAGTAGGATTGCTATGTTTTATTTTTAGCAAGTAGCAAAACCTGCTACAGTACTTATGAGCCAGAATGGAAGCTTGCAAGCTGACTGTGGTTCTAGCTACTGTATATGTAGACTCCCAGACAGACTTTAACACCCGTTGTTGTGCACTCGCGCAAAGACATCAGCTCTCCAGCTGCCGTAATGACCCAGCCCAGTGTGCTTTCAGTAACCCACTCAGGCAAGAAGGAAAAGGAGCCACCTGCATCAGCCCCCTGCATCACCTCCCAGGGGTACGAGACAGAAAAAAGCATACACTGCTGACTACAAAGGGACTTTGAAGACACAAAAAGTAAGGGCTAATCACCAAAACGTTAACACCATTATATCTGTCAGAGTTCAATCTTCTCTTTTCCTCGGTTAGGCAAAAATTCCTCTTATCCCAGTGAAGAGAGGAACTGGTGTAAGAGTACAACATGGCAAGGAAAGAGGGCAGAATTTAGGCCAAGCAGCACATCCGCAGCAGGATTCCACTTTTTTTAGTTCTAGAGTCTGAGATTTCAGCTTTCCGATTTAGTGTACCCTCAACGTATTTCTCACAGTCTTCTTCAGACGAGTCCTTGTATCCTGGCCCTCCAGCAGGAAGCACCTACTATACATGAATATGAGCATTTTCTTTACAATGAAATTTGTTGTTTAACTAATTCTGAAACATAGCAGCAACATCACAGGTCTTAAACAAATTAGTCCCTTTCCCATATTAGGACTGAATTATCAATTTTACAACGTGTCTAGTCTTTTTCCCATTTTTCCAATTTTTTTTCATTTTTGTACATTTAATACTTCTTTCAGCTGTTACAGAATCAAATGTTATTTCCAGCACGCATATACTAATTTGTACTTTTTTTCGTTTTCCAGTTAGATAAACCAAAATGATCTAGAAATGACATAGAAAATACTTCATACTTCATAAGGCGCTCATATTCTCAGTGCCCACCCCCAAACTCCCACGCGTGCCCTGTAATTTTCCCTTCATATTTTTCACTTCAACCCCTCAGTTAAAGTCCTAAGTAAGATAATGAATTAATTGATTTTACTGAAAACCAAAATAAAAACAACTAAATTGACCGAGTCATTTCCATGCCCTCAGCTGCAATGTACAAGGAGGTGTGTGTGGGGGGCTGTGCAATGTGATACAGTGAGGATTGCTTTGGTTTCCCACACTAAAGCCATTAAGACAAGATTAGAATCTCAAAGCAAATTCACAGATAAAATGTGTTTTTTTTAAAATGGCACTTTGCAATTTTGTCGATGCCATTTGTTTTCTTGGAAACAATTTCTAAGCAATGTCTTTTTTTCAAACTTCATGAAATAATTGAGCAAAAGTGGTATAATAACTGGTCCCATTATCTCAAAAGCATGATGGTCTATCAACTACTGGGAACAGTTAATACATTAAAATAGCTCACAAATGGCAATAAATGAGCTTTGCTGCTCCAATTATGATCTCTGGAAATGTTAGGCCTTTATAATTTGATAAGAGTGTATATTATGAAACACAAGAGAACACTAAAAGGAAGTACGGTAATAAATTGTACTCACACCAGATGATCTAGACTCTTGAAAATAGCTCAAAGCACTACAATGAAATTTCTAAGCAAGGTATGAACTAAAGTTTATCTACACGAAGCTGAATATGAAGTTCACCCATTGATCCAGGGTCACAGGGGAGCTGGCGCCTATCCCAGCAAACTAAAGGGCACGAATCAGGATACACGCTAGATGGGCTGCCAAGTCATCACAGGGCAGGCAGAAACACTCACACTCAAACCTACGGCCAGTTTTCCCAGAAGCCAGTTACCCTGACAATATGTTTTTGGCTTGTGAGAGGAAACCGAAGCACCCAGAGGAAACCTACGTGAACATGGGGAAAACATACAAACTCCACTCTGGTAGTGACCCAGGTCCAAAATTTAAACCAGGGACCCAGCATTGCAAGGCAGCAGTGCTGACTAAAGTGGCATGTCTGCAAGAAAACGGCCAACAGAGAACTGTGACAAAGGAACAAGGCACACAGACGGGAAGGATCCTCTCCAATTCCGCAACAGGAATTGTCTTGCGTACTCTGCTCTTAAAAATGATTGTATAAAAACAAGGAGATAGTCCATTTACATGTACACTTACAGTACTTTGGAACTGAGAAGAAAAATCAAAATGAAGAGTAAAATGAGATCATAGGATGCATGTTTATTCCCCACAGGAGCTGACTTTGGTGTTTGCTGCAAAAAACACAAACTCTACTGTACATTACAGAACTTTATAAATGAGAGAACTAAAATCTCTACTCGTCTTTGCTTTACTTGATAACCTGCCAGTTCCAAATGTCCAGTGGAGCAAAACGTATTCATCCTCTGTGGTTTGAGTCTTAAACAGGAAAAGGACAAAAAAGAAGGCCAAGGAGAACTGTACGTTGGAGGAATACTGCACGGTCCAGACAAAGGGATCTCTGGTTAAAGACATGTGCAGATGAATCCAGCCATCATGGGTAGACTCATCGGCCTAGCATATTTCCATGTATGTAAAATCTGTAAAACAGAAAACACCCGTGAGAATCCTCATCGCTTGTGTCATTACAAAGACATAACAAGCTGGTCAGGTAAAAGAGAATTAACACACAGAGAAAAATGGTGGAACAAATTCAAGGGGCACATGACCACTTTGTCGATAACATTGCAAGGCTAGAAACATAAATTTAAAGTTTATTTCTCACCACCAGTCATAATTGAAACCTGTCCTCCTTTTTTTACAGTCATTATAACACAATTTACTATTGGGATTCCTTTAAAAGCTGATTTTCTTTATTGCTCAGAGCCAATCAAACAGTTAAAAACTTAATGTTGTATCACAGTATTCTAGAACTTCTTCACAACTTAAAATATGTTTGTTTCTAAGTGACTGGCTTCCACCTTCACTGCACACTTAAAAAGCTTAAAAAGAAGAATACTTTATAAAGTTAGATTTTGAAGACATATCTATAATAAATACACCTCACCCACTACTTACCACAATGGAATGTCCTTGTGATTAAATAGTTATGACACATTAAATGCAATCAAAGTCCCCCTGTCCCATGCCTTCAGTTATAACCAAAACCTGTTTTTTATTTCTCCCAGTAACTCCATTTCAGGTGAGACAAAGGATGTCCTTTCATTTAAAACAAACAGTAGAATACCAAGGGAATTAATAACCAAGGTTTAAGATTCACAGCTTTTTTTTTATCTTCATTTGAGCACGGGAAGTTCAATTACATGAAGAAATTTTGGAGCGGCGAATGGATTTTAAGCTTTGCAGTGCATTAATGATTTGGTGATTTAATGATTTACTGCCAGAGCACCTACAGAGACTGAAGTCACGTTAACAAGGGGCTCTTGCAATGTATGGTTGTATTATACTATGGCAAAGCGGCAGCCTAATTTCTTGTACCTGTGTTTTTAGTATAAGAGATGTCAACACTACCTGGGGGTTGTATTATTTATTTGCCTCTTCTCTTTCATAAATATATAATGAAAAGAACTCTAAACACGTTTAAAGCAAACAAAACATGTTCTCTTTTTTGTCTTTAAAACAGAGGAATCTCAAATGGAAAGTACAAACTTCTGAGAGCAACTGAAGTATCTAATAAAAAACACAGCCATTCTCTCCCCCCCCTCCCATGACTCAATTTTGTTACCTGCATTATAAAGCCCCAAGTAGTCTGAAGGAGGTTTTTCGGATGATTTTTTCATTTTCTGGTATATATTTTTTAGAAGCACAAAAAAAATGAAAGGGGAGTACAAGGGGGATTGTTTATTGTGCAATTATGAAAGGTTTATGAGAAAGAGCTTTGTGTTCAGCTGTGGTATCATGAATGACAGTTGCTGAGAAAAAACAGAGATTAAAGATACCTTTAAAGATACCTTACCTTACTTCTTAACTTATTTTTATTGAAAATATTGCCATATAGTTACTGCATGAGTAAAAAAAGACCTTTAATGCACTATAGGTTTTAAATCAGAGAAATGTTCTTAAAGAGGAAATCACAGCATTCTGTGAACAGGCAAATTAACTGCATGGATACAGAATTTTTTCAGACTAAAGTTTAAATTATCTAACGTATGAAGCATTCGTCCATATGCTTTTGGCCATGGGTAAAAAAGGACCCTTTGTATTTCTTTACAGATACATATTAACTCATATATACAGTAAGAATTACAAAAATGTCTCGCTTTCACATTTTACACTATGTCCAGATTACCAGACACTCAAGACAGATCTTTAGTTTAATTTGACTTACTCTCTCTTTGTGTATGTACAGTCCAGAGGCATTAACCTGTATGTTTCTTCTCCTTCTAGATGTTTATGTCAAGATCACAACACTAACAAGTCACGCATGTCTATAGACAACAGCTAGTGAGTGCCCTTTCACCTATAGACTACAGCTACTGACCTGGGGACAGCTAAGCTTCGCACTAAGCAAGTATGCCAATAATTAAAAAAATAATAAAATGACAATTTTATTTAAGAGCAACAAGGATGCTGTATAACAAATTACAATTTGCATTCCATGTTGGCCACTTGATATTGGAACATAAGAAAGCTGTTTGGCGCATCTAGCTTGATTGGTTTGTTTTAATTTATCTGAGGATTTTATCCAGCTGTTTCTAGAAAGTAGACAATATCAGTTTCTTTCATCCTTGTATACTGTACAAACTAAGTTTTATTTTTAAGTCAAAGAATTCAGGTTCACATTTTCTTAACATTACAAAGTATTTGGAGGCAAAGTGTTGTTTCAGAATCTTAATATTAATTACCGAACATCGGTGTAACCTGTAAAAGATAAGCGTCCAGTTCTCATTCTTTCACTTTCTCTACGTCATCCCAGAAAGCTTGAATCAATTGGCTACCGATCCAAAAGACCTTGAAAGCTTGAGAGGCGAAAAGGATTTAAACTTTGGTTTAAGGTTGCCAGATTTATACCAACTAGTGATCCAGTGCACCCAGGACCCAGTTTTCCAGAGCCTATCCCAGCAAAGCAGGCATACACAGGACACCATCACAGGCTCACACAGACTCAAACACAGACACTCACACCTAGGGCCAGTTTTCCTAGAAGCCATTTAACCTACAAGTATTGTTATGAAATGTTGAAGAAAAGAAAAGCACCCAGAGAAAATCCACACAATCACAGGAAGAACATGTTAGTTCCACATAGATGGCACCCCGGATCCGGAACTGAACCCTTGACCCCAGCAATGCTAACCACTGCATCACAGTGCCAACCCTGGGCCCAGTTATTTGGCTATATACAATCTGTGTTGTGTTTTCCCAATCACACCAGCTAATACAGCACTGAAAATGGGAAATGAATCACATTTCTGAATTATGTATTTTTGTACAGAGCCCCAAAAAGGGTACTAATAATTAAGCAGGGCTTCGATAATTTGCCCTTTTTACAAGACTAATAATCAATACCAACTGATCCTATGGATATAAGACCCACATTGTTCCAGCCCTGCCCTGAAAAATACTAACTTTAACTCAAACTTGGAAACATTTCCAAACTGTAGGTGGCCAATATTTGGGGGAAATATTTTCCCTGCCAAGATTAATGTTTCAAGTTCTTATTTAAATAGTGCAACCACTGCTGGAATAAAATCTGCTTAAGTTGGGAAAAATAATGTAATGCACAATTTAGAAATTGACCATTTTAAAGCAGCTTTTTAAAATTCAACTGATATACCATCAAATATAACTACAAACTTCTCATTAAACCATTGAAACCAGTAGGCTCCTTAAATTGGTGCCAACTCATAATTCCTTTTTTTATTTTTCAAAGAGTTGTGTGCTTTAAGCATTAAGGCAGTTTCCCTGAATTACAGCAACAGACTTCAACTGGTATTGTCCAAAATTAGTTAGTCCAGCTGATATGTGTGCAGGATAGTAAGTTTTGATTGAGGAATAATTAAGGGTTACTCATAAATTATTATTTTCTTACTGCTTGAGGTGAGTTTTTTTGAGAGTGGAAATTCTTCAGTGACTAATAGACTGTCTGGAAGAACTAAGAAGGGGACTTACCCACACAATCAAAAACAACAAAGACATCTGACAGACCAGCATGCAGCAAAACCACAGCTTTTATTCTATGCAAAGTTTGCCTAATTGTTTTCTGATTAGCAATGAAACAGTCCTGACTCCATGTTGCTGGGACCACGCTTCTGTATGTGCAATGTGTAAAGTACAGTATGCGTGTGCTTCTGATAAATTTGACACCTCGCCTTTTACTTTACTCCACAGTCACACAGGAACACAGAGGGATTCCAGAGATAAATCCACCTGCCAAACCAGGCTTCCCTTCATTCACCTGCTGCTTCAGTTTTTTTGAGAGTCGTATTCGATGACTTATCAATGAACTTTATGACAGAGCTGCCCTTTTCTGTTACTTTCCCTAAAATGGTCTTAATCTAGCAAGAGCACCCCAATTTCAGTAAAAACTGTTAATCTGGGAATCACCAATCTGGGAAATATGAAATAAAATAATATCACGGATGTCGGAAGGGACGAACCGTGGAATGGCAGGAGAATGAAAAAGACCCTATGCGTAGCGGCGAGACGGGGGTTAGCCTGGGCTCAGCTGGCCAGGAAATGCCATATAGAAACCTATGCCCTCAGGTAGCGGACGTGGTGCGACCTGGTGCTAGGCGGGTTTCAGGACATCCGAACATCGATGCTGAGCGAAGGAGCAGAGCAGAGGCAGGAAGTAAATAGGCTACACAACAAGACACACCAGAAAGACATGAATAATCGCAGGGAACTAGGAACAGGAGAGAAGAAGAGCACCCTCTAGGTGTACTGGGAGTGACAGTACTGTAGCATAAAACATAAGAAAGGTTAAAAACAAGGGGAGAACTTTTTTCCCACCTTGTTCTTGATTATTACTGGCTCAGTTATTAAAAGATACTCCTAATTCTTGAAGGATCTCAAGGTTTCATCTTTAACAGTGTGTTTGGGTGGTATTTCTTTCCCCGACAACAATCATTCTTTGTTTAAAGAAACACCCCCTCTTTTGGGAAATGAACTACCCCAAAGATGAAAACCCCTTGAAACTCTCACTGGGAATAATCCATTTAGAGAGCATGCATGTCTCTGAAAAGTGGAAGGAAAACCACCCAGTAAAATCCATGCAAATATAGGCACAAGCAGCAAGCTCATGATTTCTTACTGTGAGGCAGTGTGGCTAACCACAATGCCACCATACCTCCCTGCAACACATTTTCTTCAATCTGTCTTGAGCCTATATACTGTGTACTTATTTATTCAAACATCACTGTACTGTACATGTTGCTGCTGGCTTCTTTCAAGAAATGGCTAAATGAGATTAAAGATCCATGAGGCGGCAGTGCCAACGGAGACGCCATCTTGACACCCTGAAATCCACCTTTTGAAAAAAATAAGACTTAATTCACTTGGCTTTTGTTTTTCCGAGCAAGGAAAGCATATAAATGAACTGCAAAATCTCAGTTTCAGAAGAAACGGGGAAACTTTCATGTCACCACAGACAAACAAGCCACAGTCTTGTGGAAACAATGTCTTTGACTAGTAAAGGGCTTCCAGATCCCTGCCTCACTATAAAAAAGGGAATTTCTTGACTACAGTACAGCATATTTTAAAAACATTAGGTATAATTCTTATACTTCTAATATCAAGCAGCATGCATATCTGAAGGTCCGTCAACAATGACTTCTTCAGCATGCAGCATAAATTGCATTGAGCACTCACAATGAAACCTAGATTAATACTAGTTTGAGGCGAGCATTCTGCTTGATCAGTGTCGTCTTCTTCTTGCAATATGATGACGGATTACAATCAGCAGCACTGATACTGATTCGCAACCTCACCTGTTTTACAGTGAATAATACTTTCTTCCAATGGGTGTAGCAGTTTTCACCTCAAAGCACTTTACACACCTGTGACAGGGCCCCCAGGGAGCCACACCACATGGTAGATCAGGTAAAGAACTCAGAAGTTGCTTCAGTGATTGAACTAAGATTCAGTTCTAGACCTGGGATTCTATCTGTGTGGAGTTTGTATGTTCTCTCTGTGTTTGTATGGGTTTCCTCCAGGTGCTCTGGTTTCCTCTCACAGTCCAGAAACATACTGGTAGGTTAATTGGCTTCTGGGGAAAATGGCCCTGGTGTGAGTGTGTGCCTGGCTGTGTTTGTGTGTCTGCCTTGTGACGGAATGGCATCCTGTCCAGGGTGTAACCAGCCTTGCACCTGCTGCTTGCTGCGATAGACTATGGCTCCCCCGTGACCCTGAATTGGATAAAGTGGTTAGAAAATGGAAGAAGGGATATACAGGTATGAAGAACACTAGAGGAAAGCCAACATAAAATATTCAGTGGTAAGAGGGATTATTGAATGTCACTTTCATTAGTGCTTAAATACATTCGTTTCAGTGTTCCGCTGTGATTGCAATTTTACAAAAATCCCCCTGTGCTCAGAATATAACAAATGTAAGCGTCCTCTACATAACTGATTTTAAAACATGGGAGAGAGAGAAAAAACTCTTACCTTTCTGTTGGTTGCTGTCGTAAAGTGCTGTTTTTTCCAAAGGATAAAGCAAGGGAACCATATTGTCTGGGGTGACTCTTCTGTAACAGTCAATGAGTTGGTCCAAGCTCTCAAAAAATTCTGGCTTCACTGTGGGAGGTGTCTAGAATATTATTTAAAATTAAAGAAAATGAATTACTGTAGGCACAGAAGAGTCATCATAACTCGTGCATGGACAATTCGGATAAGATAATAAGGAAAAAAGACAAATGCAATTGTCATGACACTAATGATAAACACTACACACAAAAAGGGTTTGGAAAATCTCAATATAGGACATTAAAACATTTAAAATAAAATTAAAACTATGTATCTGAATACTATAAAAGTGTTGTTTTGTAAAGAGAAAAATTTAATATGGTCATAAATATCTGAGATGACCGTATAAACAATATTCAGATAAAAATGAAAAACCAAAATAAGAAATATTTGGCTACACAACAATACATGATATATTATTCATTATATAAATATATTAATATAATTTAAATGTATATTAGGAACATTTTAATTCTTGCTGAAAGGCATTAAGGACAAATGAGCATTGGAACCAATAGGATTTGTTGTGTTTTTAAGATGTGCGCTGGTATGTGTTCTTATATTGAAAAGGTGCAACACACATAAAATCCTCCTAAAATTGTGGAATTGCATTTAAAACTGAGAACAGAAGGTTCTTTACCAAAAAGATTGCTGGAGTTTGGAATAAGCTATCCACCCATGTTGTTGAAGCCAAAACAGATGTTTCTTTCAAGAAACACCAGGATGCAATCCTTTGATCAATAAACTACTAACTACCAAATGGTTTAGATGGACAAAATGACCTCCTCTCATTGGTAACCCTTCTTATGTCTTTATGTTCACTCATGAAAGAGTCAAAAGTGTGACTGTAGTTATTCATCAGAGAGATGAGATCAGTTAAAAATCATAAGGTCAAAGCATCACATGCAACAGAGGTAAATCAGTTCACTACCATTTGATCTGGTATTCTCAGGTGCCAACAGTTAAAAAAGAACCTGAAACAGTTTGTAATAACAGGATGTTTCACTTTTGCTGTGTGCCACTCACATCCAACATCTATTTAACAACATATTCACCAGACATTAAGCAATCCACTTTATTTGTCCATCATTGTGATGTCTATATACAGTAGCAGCAAGAAGTATATTTGGGTGATACAGCTTAAACAGCATCAAAGACGATGTTGATTTGGTGCATATCTGATTGAAAAAATAGTTGTACTTGAAGCATTCCAGGTGTAGCTTTCTCTGCTTGGAATGTCTGAAAGGAGCGTGTTGCAAATTCAACACATAGAACTGACACCTCCTAAAAACAGGGTGTGAGGGACATAAGGATTGCAAGTGAATAATAGCTTATGGCTGGAGATGGAATCAAACACTTCTCTATGGTATGGGTTTCCATGGTGAATTTTATGATTCAGTGGAGACTGGGAAATGTACTTTTTTACACATAGGGCTTGGGAAGACTGCAACAGGAGGCACAGCCATGTTTTTGAAGCTGATATTCGGGTTTCTTTCAAGAATAGACTGGATGAGATCCTTGGATCCCTTATATATTCACAGACCACATGAGCTGGATGGACTGAATGGCCTACTCTTGTTTGCAATCTTTCTTACATTCTTCTGGGACTGTAAAGTCTCTTACACAACCAAGTCCAGTATTTCTCCACCAGCGGCTGGGAGACACCTGGGAATCCTCGGAACTTGTCCAGGGGATCCCCACAAACAAAGGGAAACTTTTCACCCCACATCCAGTAGTAAGTAAAATGAACATTCACACAGCTGATCTGACAGATCTTACACTTAGTCTGCAGTGGTGCCTTTCTCCTAATCAACCATATACGCATTCTTAGATATGCCAATTCAAATTGGCATAAAACAAAACAGAGACTTAGCAAGAACGGTCTCTTGAAAAGACCTCAATGAGAGAGAAGAGACTGAGAATGCCTAACTTACACACGAGTAACATAAACTTTAACCCCTTGAGCTACGAATTTTGAGTCTGTGTTTGTGTGCATTTTGTGTAAAAAAGAATCCATAATTTCACACTGTGTAAGTCGCTGACCTCTTGCATGCTTCAAAAAAGTTTACTAAGCGACACCTAAAACCATACTATTTCAGAATGCAGTCACAGACAGCATGGCTAAACCACTTATTGCCTCTGACTTTAAAAACAGAGAGCATATAATTCAGATATATGTGGTAGAAGGTAATATCCACCCACAATATGAGTCAGTTATATCAAAGAAAAGGCTATCAAATGAAACCGAAGAGCCATAAATTGATTCTAAATCCCTCAAAACAACTATTCAAATCTTAAATACTTTGTTAAAGGAAGAATAATCACTATGCGTGTTTTCATTCACGACGTATAAATACGAAACGGCAATGCCTCTGAAGTGACAGAAACTGAAGAGTGTGTCACCTATTATCTGCCCAGCATCGAGAGTGAGTTTTGCAAAATGGAGTCCGTTCTTGTGCTTTTTCGATCATTAATGGATAACTCCTTTTCACACAGAAGGACAATGACTCATGCTGAAAATACATGTTTCGCAAATGAGGATAATCGCTTTAAAACAGTATTGAAAATGCCTTCGAAATACACCAGGCTGCAAATGGGTGGATAGCAAATACACGGTTTCACGCTTTTTTGTTAAGGCTTCATAAATAAATTCGTGCAGAAAAAAGTTTCCACGCAGTTCTGAGATGGCAAGGAAAGCCTTTTACTCCAATTCGAAATGAAAAAGAATAGCTACAGGCTTCAACAGATTAGTGGAATTGTTTTCTATTTTGGTGATATTTTTACTTACAGTACGTTACATGTTAATGCATCGTAGCGCACGGCCACATTGCTAGTGCTGAAAGACGAAAAAAAAAGACCTGACCCCGCACCACACCCTCCCACATCCGCCCTATAGCATCTGATATGTCTTCCCACGACCATCAGACGAATGTAAAATAAAAACATATTTACTGCCGGCGGTTTCGTCTCGATAGCATCCGCGAGTACTTGTCTTTACAGCTGTCAAGCAATCCACTTCAAAACTCAAGCTTCCACCACCTTATCGTACACCAGAAGTATAAAACAGAGCTTTTTCTTCTGTTGACTTCAAAGAAACGAGTTATTCTAGATTCAAGAGTTTCCGGGTTTAAATTAAATACTGAAGAAAACATTATACTTGTTGTTGATATAGAGTTATGATTTAATATATCCTCATAATAAAAATTAAAAATACCTCCCGATTTTTTAATATTTCTGAAGCCTATTCAAACCTAAAAGTGAACATCACCATAATTGGAATTTGACAAATTCTAAATTAAGAGTGAGAATGATGGATTGCGAATACGGAGAAAAGAAGGGAGAGTATACACAGATCTGACGAAAAGAATAGCAAATACAGTACCTTAACAGCCCATTTCCCTGCAGATTTATAAATCCTGTATGTATGGACGAAGTTGTCCTTCCTGTAAAGAAATGGGAGAAACACAGATGTAAGAGAACACTGTATTTATATTTTTATGATTATCGGTAGCTACAGTTAAAACAAGTAAACATTTCTTTTTTACAATTCTTGAACTGTCAACCTACAGAAAGGCTGTTATAAATAGTAAAATAAGGTCATTTTCTTTAACCATTTTATAGATGTTTTCTGTTTCTAATAATAATAACGTTAGGGCAATGAACATTAAAAAAACTAAATTGCCAGTTTTCTATACATACACAACACAAAAGGTTAATTCTAAACTCAGAGTTGTTTAAACTGATTGAATCTGACCTAATTGTGCAAACCATAATTCTGCACAGACCGCCACCTCCACACCCCTTTTAAAGAAATTAACAGAATAACAAGCCAATACGTCATTTTCTGCAACTTTCTTTTACCCATTTCGGGAAATGAAAATATTTATGCACTGTACATTTTTGGCTTCTTTGTAAAAATTATGCGTGTGCTAATATTTCAGTCATATAATTACTTTACTTTGTTGCCCTAATTTTGTACTATGTTGCTGTTATTTTTTGTTGTTATTTATAATAAGCAGATACTAGAACGTCCACTGAAATCCTCGCAATATATCATCTCATTTTAATTTTCCTTATTACGTAAAGATGAAAAGATTGCAGACTCTAAAGGTTTTGCATTCCGAAAGTAGGTGCTGCAGCCGAGCATTTCCAGGGCACTTAGTTAAATAGAAGAAGAGTTGTGAAAATGCACTTTTTTTCCATTTTCATTCTTTATTGAATTGTCTGTTGACCTTTTCATTCCCTGTGGCTGTATCAAGGGTTCTAATGGGGGGAGAAATGGAATTTGAGTTTTTGATAATAAAATTTTCTCACTTGCCTTCGGCGACCTTTAGTTCAATTTCCTTTCCCCAGAGACACTGTACATTACAGAAGTGAATAAAATCATTTATTCATAGAAAGAGCCCCAATTTCATCAGAATATTCAGCATTTTTTTTCCACGGTCAGCGTGATGGATGATATATTGAAATGCCTGTTGTTCGTGTAATGAAATAGTGGGAATAGGTTTGTATTGGAAAAACAATGAAGCTGATTCGACAGTTATATCCGTGTCAACTCAGGGTACATTAAATAAAACCCAGAGATGCAAAAGTTTCTTCAGGTTATGCATATTAAGTGACTTTTGTTGAAATTCGGAAGCTGCATCTGTGTTCTGAGAGGGAACACCAAATAACTCAACCATCTTATAAGAACTCTATACATCAAATTCAAACGAGACTTCTGTTACTTCCTATGAGGCTGCATGAAACATTTTTGAAATAAGTATTAAATAAGAAACTCATAATTATGTTATTTAAAGTAATTACAATTTGGGACCTTAAGGCTTTTATATGATGTTATATATTTATAATATTAGTTATCTTTATCACACATAATTGAATTTTTCGTGGCATTTACACTATGGTTAGTCATTTGTTGTATTTAAAGCGTCAGAACATGTCTGGATCGTTACAAATCATGGAAAAATATAACCTGTTTTGAAAATAGTTACAAATAACAGAAAATGAATCAGAGACAACCCAAGTGCTACTTAGCTTTAGACTTTAGACTTGATTGCACCTGAACGACGGACTGAATGAAACTGGCATTATTCCACAATGTGGTAAATATTTGTCACGGAAATTAAGTTTTTTTTTACATAAAAAAAATAAGTTCAGTATTTAAGATGTCAGATAATCATGTTATTTAAGTTCGTTAGTTCGAATTGCTGTCTGGTTATTTCAAATGCTCAGAAAATACACAACCCAGGCTACCTGCGTTAGTTTTGCAAGTAAGCGCACTTACCGCACACAGAGACAAAAAGCTCCACGCACGCTTTCGCTGTCTCGGGCTAGAAAACTTCCATCTCTTCCATATATTTCTAGCAGTTTCTCTGTTTCTTCCTTACCAATTTTCCCGAAGTATATCGAACGAAACATTGCTTGAGCAACGAGCAATAATCCTCGTTTAGAGGAAGTGAGGCGCCTTGTCTTAAAACAATAAGAGCAAAGGAGAATCTGACCTGGCAAGTTTGAAACTCTTCTAACTTCCTGAGCCTACCAGACAATGACTGAACTAGATGAAAGCGTGAGGTTTTCACACTTCGTTCAAGGCTTGCAGTGTGATGTTTTGAACCATCATGCTTTAAAATAAAATCGGTCACAGAGGCCCCCAGCAGAGCTGCACAAAGTTCGCGTAGGGTACTATACGTTTATAAAGTTTCTTAATTTGTTATACAGTACTTCGACCACGAATAAAATCAAGAAAATATTTTTTTACCGAGTTTTTCTTTGTTTCGTGTATTGTATGATCTTGTTCTTGTGTTTCAAGGTCTCGGCTATTAGTATATTATTAGTATTTTAAATTTATTTCATTCCTAGAAAGGAAAGGAAATAAGACAAATAAAAAGTACTGTACTGTACATTATTCTTCAAATTCGATGTAACAACTGGCACTCCTGGGCCACCTAGTGCTCAAAAGATTTTTAAACCTAAAATCCCTTAACGTAAGTAGAAATTCATATAGTATGAATTGTACCAACCCCAAAAATCATTTGTAGCTTTTTAAATGTAAATGCATGTGAGAATGCTTTACTAATATGACCTATGTACCCATGTAATGGACATTTCACGTTGTAAGGCCTCTAGAGGATAAGAAGAATTTTGGAAAGTATAACAGTGTAAATAAAACATTCCTGCATATGATGGGTTTTTTTTATTCTTTTATTTAAAACATTAAGGTCTTTTGTCCCATAATTAAGGTCCTCGTTGACTCCTGTCAGTCTTTGTAACTACTGCCTTCATGTGTATATTACAGGGATGATTCATCACTCCTAATGCTCAATGGCATTTCTTTCAAAGACTGGCAAGAGACTGTTGAATGTGGTGCGTCTGGTGGAGCCATCTTCACATCTCAGCAAAGGTATGGGGTAAAACATATGCGGTAGTCCGCAGTGTCATTCATGACGTGACCTGTCGTGGTGATGGGATCGTCTTTTTTTTTCTCTTGCTCTTCCCCTTGATCATTCGCTGCTTATCAGATGGGACACAGGTTACTGTAGGGTTTCTCTGATATTATTCGAAAAGCAGATCAATTGGCATCGCTAACTAAACCCTAGCAGTCATCCCAGATCTATACCCAGAGAAACACCAGCTTGCTTTCCATACCCAACAGCATTAGAAAGCTAGTCTGAATACGAACTCAAAAAAGGTATTCACTGTTCATGTAGTTCAGCATTCAGTTGTTTTTGTGCTTCACTATGTTATCACTGTTTCCTATTTCCTCTTTCATTTTTAAATTGATTTTGTTATGTTCCACATTTCTGTGGTTCCCCCTTCTACACTAATTTATTCTGTGTCTTAAGCTTTTTTACCAATGAAACGATAATTGGAGCAGGTTAAATTTTCACAATTGACCTTATATTTTCTATCTGATTTCCTTAGATGAGCCAGTCAGGATTCTCTCATTTGCAAACTTTCTTTATCTAGCAGTTTCAGTCTTGATTGATGTGGGAAGCTAAATCCTACTGGGAGGTGCTTTTAAAACTCAGAACAGGAAAAAAAAAGTTGTGGGAGTATGGAACAAGGTACCCAGCTATGTTGGCGATGCCTATACCCTCACTGCTTTCAAGAAATGGCTGGGTGAGATTCTCAGATCACTTAGCTGCCAAGAACAAAATGAAATTGATGGATCTCACCTTGTTTGCAAACTTTCATATCTTCTTATGGAAGAAGTTCGATGTCCATTTCTTCAATCGCTTGAAAATATCCAGAGACATTTTCACACAGGAAATGTGCATTCATACAAAGGTTGTTTTTTTTTATTAAAATTCTGAAGTAGCTTTCACTCATATACCTGTACAGGAATGTAAGGATGGCTGTTGCTTTTTTTTAAATGGACTTACAGTACATAAAACATTTTTCTGAAAGATGCATCTTAAGAGATTTTGTTTTGTTTACATTTTTTTTAATTTTCTTCCCATGTTTACAGAAACCTAACACCTGTGCTTGAGGTTTATGCTAAAGCAAGTTTCACATATTGGTATCTTTGTAAAATCTGTCATGCAGCTGAAAGCCTTACCTTGTTTATGCAAACTGTTATTCAGATCAACCACAATGAACCACATGAGCTATGGTTTTTGAAAAAAAAAGTGCAGCATACAGTATTTTCAGTGTCTGGGGTTTCAGAATAGCTTATGGGCTGATATTTTTAAGCAGTACAATATTTAAAAAATACCCCCCCCCCCCTCCTAACTCTTCACTCCAGAAAGGAGGATGTCTGACAAAACTGTGGTTACTTTTTTATTACAGTAATGATGAATAATAAATCACTTCATCGTTGCTCAACAAATAAGAAAAGTCATCCACTGTACTTAACTAAAGGAAGCTAGTACTGTACATCTACAGTACCTCTCGTGTAGATAAAAGCTGGTAAAAGGGTGAGATGCTTGGGTAACCTGATCTGTGTGGTATGATGGCTCAGACATCCAGCTGCAGAACCGATCAGAATCAGAAACGCCTTCATTTGTCAAGTTCTTTTCAGGTACAAGGAATTTACTCTGGTGGATTTGGTGCAGCAAAAACATTCTTTATATACCACACATGTCAGGATCGTAATCCCTCCTCTTAAGGGCGGTCCGGCTCTTTCCACATTTTGGCTGATTCCGTGCACCTGTCCTCAATCCTGCCCCACCTTATTTAAGGTGGACGCTCTCGCTACTCCCGGCTCTGCATTGGAAGACAGACGCCCGGAGGCCCGCCTACCACCAAGTTGCCCTACGTCCACAGCTTGAGGGCATAGGCCTCCAATCGGCGTCCTGACCCTGCTGAGTCCGGGGTTCCAAGCGCCTGGCCAAGTGATCCTGCTTTTATTCCCCGTCCCTTCCAGTTTTTAACTGTGTCTTGTTTTCGTCTAGTTTGGATTTCCCGGTTTTGGACTTTTGGACTTCACCCCAGATCCTCCCCCTGGACTCCCTTGGACTTGTTTGCCATGGCCATGCCCCCCGAGCACCAGTTCACTGTCATCATGCCCCGCTGTTTGTCAACCCCTCCTGATCCTCGTCTCTTCCCCATTGTTCTACTCAACTCACTTCCAGATTATACCGTCTGCATAGTTCTACACAACGTTAGGACACAAACACAAGACAATAGGCTTTATTAAGACAGCGCACATTTAATTAGGAATCCTGGCTAAGAAAAAGACAGCCCCAGGAAAGAAGCTGTTCAAATACCGGGTTGTTTAGATTTTAATAGCGTCTCCCTGAGGGAAGTTTATGAAACAGGTTTATGAAACCTGCCTAGGAAGGGGTCATCAGCAATCTTTCCTGTCCGCTTCTTTGTTCTGGAATTTCAGAAATTATTAATAGGTCAGCAATGTTGTTTGAAGGTCACATGATTATAACGGTCCAGTATATGCTGGAAGGGATCCTTCCCAGTTGAGTCACCGGCTGTTTTCCTTTTAGCAGCTTGCTGATGTAAACAGGGCTCTCCCAAGTGATGTGATTGAAGCTGATTTATGGGATCCTTTAAGAAAGGAATAGACAACATTCTTTAAACATTAGACCACAACCCCCCAAGGACTGTTACCTTGAAGTGGTGGAGTGGCTTGTGTGAACCCCCGAGTTATGGCTAGTGATCCTGGAAGCTTCTCACTTAGCAAACACATCTGAGACCTTCAGCATTCGAATAAACAGCTCATCTAATAAAGATCCTCACCCGGATTGTAGATGTCAGGACCCACCCCTGTGCTAGGGGTTTACCTACGAGCGCCTGATGACCAGGCCACCCATGCAGCATTTCAGGGTACAGCACAAAACAGAGACAGCGTTTAGGCCCAGCATCCACAAAGCAAAGAGTGAGGATGAAGAATCCCAACAGAATGTGCACTGGTAAATGCAACTGACTATTGGAACCTGGGGTGTCACTCCTGTGGTGAGAAAGGAATCAGACTTGGTGGAGGAGTCTGGAAGGTGCCAAGGAGATACTTGTCTCACCTTCTTAATTGAAGGTGGTCTGCTCTGGAGTGGGCCTGCGAAGGTTTGAGGGGTAGTCAGTCACAAACCCATGACTGGGTGCTGAGTTTGTCCCTGTGCATGAGAGTGTCTCTGGGTCTCAGAGGGGAAAGACCTGACTTGTTTGTGCCTATATGCGCCCAACATCAGTTCAGAGTATTGGAGGGTTTGGAATTACCAATTCTGTAATTCCACTGGGTGACTTGATCTCTGACATGGAGAAAGATGGAGATAGCTGGAGGGGAATAGAAAGAAGGCCTTCCTAACCTCAAGCAGAGCAGCAAATTGTTATTGAATGTGTGTAATAAACATGAATTATCTTCATAGAACATCATGTTCTTGAACGCAAGGTTATTTGCAACTGTACCTGGAACTGGGGCACCTTTGGCTGAATAATTTTGCCTGGTTGAATGCTTTAGTCTGCTGGAAAGATCTGTAGCATGAAGGAAGTAATTGGTGATGATAGGAGCTGTCACGTCATAGAAGGAGGCCTTTTGAGATAAGCTCATGAGCAGGTTTCTCAATTCAAAAAAAGCTGACTGACAATAGATAGATGGATCAAACTACTAAGAATCAAATGAGCAAATGGGTGGACTGGCTTCCTCTCATTGGTAGCCTTTATGTTCTAGATGGAGTCCTAGAATAGTGAGACCATTAGGAATGACGATGAAGTGTGATATTTAACCCTTCCAAAACCAAACCTGGGCCTAGTTATAATGGCGGATTAAAACAGGTTTTAGAATAATGTAAAAAGAGCAAGAAAATATGCAATGCACTTTATTTCACAGAGGAAAAAAATATATTTATTCCCCGAAACATATGGATGTTCACATTCATGAGTTGGTTTATCTGCCTATTTTTTTCCCTGTTTATCCTCTGTGCGGGGTTCCTGTGTGCATCTGTGTCTTTTCCACCTCCCTATTTGCTTTAGCTTAAGATATTACAAGGAGATCATCAGATGGCTCCTTTAGTAGGCTCTGTAGTCAAATCCAAGCTAATGACCTCCTGTGTATTTACAGGATGGTTATGGTGAACACCATCTGTCTTCTCCCTTCTAGTCCCTCTCCCTTTGGTGTTGCTCTGATCAACCAATCCTGTTGCTGTCCTACAGGGAATTGTGGGATTATTATTTCTTGTACTAATGACAAATCAAGCTGAACTACAATAAGCCTTGTAATAAACTCCCTGGCATCTGAGTAATATATAGGCATTTCTGCCACTTGGCTGATGGAGACTTGGCTCTTAGTTCTGCCAGCATTATGACTGCTTTGGGACCTGACAGTCTCTATTCAATTTCCATTCCATGCTTTTAATATAAAGCAAAAGCATGCCAAGTACCTTCTAGTAGAGTCTTTATTCCCAGTAACCATTTTAATTGTTCTGTTCCCCTGCCCACATAAAAAGGATCACCATAGCAGTACTTGAAAGTCTCAACGGCTTTCAAATTAATTAAATGATTTAACTCATTTTAAGGTATTTATTTTTAATAAATGTCAAGACTACATCTCTACATAACTTAAAACCACCAGAAAATAATATATAATGGGTACTGAAAGTAATAAGACATGGAGGATTTGAATATGAATCCAGCTAGGAGCAAAAACAAAGAAGCCAAAATGATTTAAAAAGATAAGTAAAAGTACTGCAGTGACCTGTTTATCAATCATTCAATTAATCGATCAAATCAAATCAGAATCCACCACAATGGGAAAGCAATAATAAATGCCATGAAATCTGGCATTGTGTATTTTACAGTTCCTGGTCTCCAGTTTTCTGCATCTTATCCGCTTGTTCATGGTATACCCTTCTCACGGATCAGAGAGTAGACCCTCAAATAAACACTCATAACCTCAGACTTCACTCCCCTTTTCATTTCAGAGGGCTGTCCTCATATCTTGAGACATACATGGGTGTAATGTCATACAGAGAAACCTTTTGTGACATTTTGTTTTTTATGGATGGTCTGTAAAAAACATAAAAATAGCTGATTGGTGCGACATTTAAAAAAGGAAGCATATTTCTCCAGACTGTATTTGTTTTGTGAAACAGCTCTAGAATAGTTTTTGACCCCATTTAGTTGCATGTAATGGAGTCACACAGGTCGTCTTTTACAACCCTCAGCACTACAACACAGATATTGTGAGGCCACCTGCTGGAGGGGTTGGTGATGTAGCTGCATAGTTAATTACCTCCACAGGGATGAAGACATTATCTGAATACTGGGGACCTTCACGTTAACTTCTCACATCCACAGCAAAAGGCACTATGTTCTTATAACCTCAAACCTCATCCCTTCTTCGTTTCAGTCTTTATCCTGGTGCCAAAGATACTGATAGGAGAACTGGTGTTCCTCACTACCCCCTAGCAACCCAACCAAAGTAAAACTTAGCAGAGGGCCGATGCTACTGCTGGGCACTATAAGACTATAGTTGGACTGTAAACATGGTATATACAGTAATTAGAGTGTGATATCTTCCCCTGTCTTCTTATATAGCCTACTAAAAATACAAGTTTAAAAAGCTTGTTCTAGATTCAGCATTGTGTATAATCAGTGCAGAACATTTTGATGTCTTTGTTTATAGTCCCCCAAGGTATCGTTTGTTATAATAATTACTATTATCTATAGGTAAGCCTGGAAGTGTTTAAATGTAATTTATCCCGCGAACATTAGTAGGTTCACTCGTTCTCACATATGTTCACATCGGTCTCTCAGGTTACGAAGGTTAAGAACTCAAAGAGAACAAATTGAGTACCAGCTGTTGTCGTCTCAGTACGAATGTTTTTTATCGATGTATATTATTCTTATATACAGAACATCTTCGGCAGAACAGGAGCGACAGTGCTCGGGTCACTATGGTTACAAGTACACAAACCCTTGTCTCGCGATAGTTGTACTACTGGGCCACCTTGGGAAAAACGAGAGTTTGAGTTCAAAGTAAACCGCGTTGACATGAATAGTATGGTTTGTACAGCGTCTTTTTTCTGCAGAGGAAAACGGGTAGGTTCTTTTACATGAATGTTAAAATTGCGGGGATCTAAATTCAGACTAATAAGCGCCGAGCTCTTAAGCCATATGAAATAGCTTGTGTCCTTCGGGAAAGTGCACCGGTTCGGATCTGTGTGTGTGTCCAGCGTCTGTGGGAACTAGGCCCGTGGGTTGTGTAAGAGGTATCGTAGTTTTGCACAGTTTTATTGTGCTTTGACACAGGCAAAGTCTTGTTCAAGACACCATCGGTGATTACATTGTAAGAATGCACTTGTATTATATATCGAGCATTGCATCCAAAGTGTTGAAATGGTATCAGACGAATATACTTGGTTGTACGAAGAGCTATTATGAAAATAAACAAGTGTCTGAACAACTTTACCGTAGGCAGCTATTGCAAGGTGGCATGAAAAAGCGAGCAAGTCTTCCATCTCGGCAAAGGAGCTCATGGTTACTACTGTACGTCTTTTAAGATCCGTGATGCACAATCATTTATAGTTGATAGTATTATTATTGTAGTGGTTAATTTGTTAAAACAGATTAAATATAGCGAATATTTGATTTCGCGTAGCTGTGTTTACTGTGTGGTATCGTGTTGCGACTGGTTGAAATTTACTTTTCAGTTTGAAGGCGGTCTTGGCTTTCTAACGATCTTGAACTGAAATCCAGTCTCACAGATATTCACCGCACTGTATTTTTCCTCTGTTGTGTAAATGCTTTTACCATTTATAGTCCCTTTTAGGGTTAGCAACTGTAAACTCGCGCGTATCCGTTGCTTTCTTGTTTTGTTAACTTATTTTAGTAACATAGTAACTTAATTTAAGAGAGCTCGCTGGGCTGCTGCCTGCGTGGGCGCCGCCCTTACCCCCGCACTATCAAACTATTAAACTCTCAGCCTCTCTCACCTACGATCTGAACCTCACAGTGCCTTCTTTCTTACCAAAAACTCAAACACATATTGAAATCTACCTCTACCTCGCATGTCAAAAAGCTCACTCCCCATAATTTCTATCCTTTTATTTCATTCTGTTGATGCATGTTTTTGCACATCTGATGTTGTTTTGGACATTACCTGTTACCTTTTGTTGTTTTGCACACTGCCTGTTGTCTCTGTCTTTCTTTTATTATACAATTGTATTGTTGTTTTTCTGTACTACTTATCGTCTGAGAGCTAGCTAAATACCATTTCGTTATATTATATACCTGTATATGAGAATAATTAATAGGTTTATTCCATGCTGAAAAAAAGAAGAAAGAGAACACAACGTTTCGGCCGTGGAGCCTTCTTCAGGTGTGGAATAATGAGAATAATGTCTATAAACTTGAACTAATTTAACAGGCGAGCCTGTTTTCAATATCTTATCAGTGAGTAGTAATAAATAAGGTTTGTTAATTTGGTTGTTATACCTTCGTTTCAGCAACATTAACTATTGACTTCCTTAACATTAGCTATACAGAGACCATGTCCCGGGAGTTTAAAATGTATTTAATTCTCTACAGCCCTTAATATTGATGTAAGCAATTTATAAATGGCATGTCTCATTTAATCTCCAGGTAAAACGGTTGTTACCGATTTTGATAATGTAAAGAAATATTTTTCTAAATCATTTTTACACTTTATTTTTAATAGCATTAAGGTAGATGTTGTCGTGTTAGGTCAACGTACAGCTCAGTAGTGAGGCAGAGGTTTATCATTGAAATAGTCTTGCATAGTATCGTATTTGCGCAACCATCTGTATCGGTCTAGGTGCTGTGTTAGGGGGCTGCAGTGTTTGTCTCCGCTCTGTTTTGTGTATTGTGTTTTCCATTGCCTTTGTCTTTAAGTAAAAGAAGGCTCATCTATTTTGCGAGGTTTCCTTGACTTATATCGTTGGGGCTGGTCAATCTTATCACGTTCCATTGTGTTGGAAATCTTTGCTCTAACTAATCCTTAATTATCAAAGTGAACTTTGGCACATGGCTTAATCACCGATTGGGATCAATCCGTTTGTTCACAATTTATTGGGTATTTAAATTCCTGTAATGGGATAGAATGCAAGTACCAAGTTTGAATATATTGCTTTGCCGTTTGTCTAATGCATCCCTAAAATGTAGGAATTTGAGAATATCAGGAGTGCTTTCATCTCTGTTTTGTGCATGTCAGTGCTCAGTTAGTATATAGCTTCTGCAGCTATACCTCGGAGATTAAGGTGAATGCCAGGTAGGTTTGTTTGTTGTAGTTTTAACAGCAGAAAGGTTCGAATATCTGCCGTGAGTTGCTTTCTGAGGTAAGAGGCCTGACAACAACATTTCACTGCATCCTGTTTCTCAATTTACAGTCCAGTGGCTTCAGAGCATCTGAGTTATGTACACAAACTGGAGATACAGTCCAGTTTGAAGAGCAGCTAAAGAATGCAGCAGAAAACCATGAAGCACATGCAGAAGCCAGAAGTGAGAACTCAGAGCTGTTATGTGTATTCTGACTGCCTTATTTACAAACATTGATTCCAGTTAAGTGTTTGCAGGTACCCATGTTTGGGAGCTGTTAGTATGGTATATCAGAATGGCACAAACGTAGTTGCAGGTAATGGTGGTTTTTGAATGGCAAGGTGAAGGTGAAGCATTGGAACAGGTTAGCTGAGTAACGAGAAGTGACTGAAGGAAAGCAGTAGGCCGGAGCACGCACAAGAATTGGCACGGTTAGGAAGTAAACTGTGAAACTGGTCTGTCACACAGTGGGAGGACAGAGGGGAAAAAGACAAACGTCCGAGGGGGGGACAGCATAAACCAGCTAATTAAAGGATCAGGTTTCTGGTGAATAGTCAAGGATAGGAGATTCTTTGTGGATGAATCTTGGGGTGGGAAACCCATCAGTGAATAGGTGAAGTCCCATAGTGCTGATGGTGATAAAACTGCAAGTAAATGAATCGGTCCAGAGCAGTGCTCTCCAAAATGTTAACCCAGTAGGCCCAGTCGTGAGTGTTTTCCACTAGGAAGCTAAATATGAAGCCAGAAATGGCCCTATATATGAGTTATCCCCTGAGGTTACTTTTGATTTATAAAAAAACAGAAAACAGATTTATTTTTTCATGGAGAAATGTTTTAGATATTGCTTTTTAAGGTACATCATCTCAAGGCACTGTGAAACTGTCAGACGAAACAGTTATGCACATAATTATACGCTAAATTAATTAAAAGCTAGACGATAACAGTGGGTTTTAAGACGGGATTTAAAAGTAGTGACTTTGCTAGATCTGTTATGGGCTGGGAAATCCTTACACAGTCTTGCAGCAACAAAGCAGAACGCACATTCTCCTGTTTTTCTTCTCCTGGGGTAGTGAAAAAGGACCATAGTCTGAAGAGTGCAAATGTCATGTACATGGGAAATAACAGTTCAATGATGTAGTCTGCAGCAACAGCGTTGTTCAAGTACTTAATGATGAACAGTGGTATTTTGAATTTTATTCTGACATCCACAGCAAAGAACTCTAGAATGGATGATACATGCACTGGTACTTTATATTTCGTTAAGGTGTTGGAAGCTGAGTTCTGAGCTTGTAGCAATTTGAGAGTTGATACACAATTAGTGATGCAATACTCACTAAAGCAGTCAATACAGTAATCAAGCCAGGAATAGACAAAAGTATACTTTTTCTTTCCTGCCTCAGATGGGAGAAATGTGTATGAGTGACATTCGGAAGGTAAAAAAAGACACCTTCTCAAGATGACAAGCACAAATTCAGTTGAACTGCGTTTTTCCTAAGGTTATGTTATACTCATAGAGCATGCACAAATTATGATTCTTCTGGAATAGCAATTTTTACAAGTTTCTTCAAAGACTGTAAGTCATTAAAGCATCCTGCACACTTTTTGATATCACATAATCAAGAACAGTATTTTCTCATTTTGGAAGGTTTTTTATGCCCCTATATTTCCAACAGTTCACGCTTGTGAAGAAGGGATAAATTAGTCAAGTTAAGTCTGAATTAGATCAATTTAACACTTATGCCAGTGAGTATCTGCTTCTAATGTCAGGACACATAGAAAAAATGCTGTTTTCTGAACTCTGAGGAACTGTGTTGTGAACCTGGTGTTGCACATTTTCCATAGTCTCCATAGAATGAGCTCTTAATTCCACATTCAAAAATTTATGATACTTGTGTGGTTAGAAACATCACCGGTATGCCACAGTATTCTGTTTGTTGATGCTCTCATCTTTTCCAACAGGTTAGCTGAAGTGGATTTTAGATTTCCAGTGGTCCTGTGGAAGCGTCGAATGTTCCTTTCTTCAGAGAGTTGATCCGAAACCAAGGGGGGTCACGATGCCAGCAGCGCCAGTTCTTCAGCCGGTTCTGAAAATGAAAGTGGACGAGCTCTTCTTGAACTGGTTGAGTGAAACGACCACGCAGCTAATGCTGAAGGATTACCTCAGGCGAATAAAGAATGGAGAGCGGATAGAAACTGGCGCGGGAGATGGCAAACACAACAGAAGCTTAGTCTGCAGTGCCAATAAGAATAACGTTGTCTCTAAAAAGAACATGGCGGAGAAAGCGGTATCGCCATTAAGTACTCCTTCGAGCCCCCCTTCAGCCCCCTCTACCGCACTGCCTTCTGGGAGCTGTGGAAGCCCTCGTGTTGGGCCTAATGGTAGACCAGTGAGAAGGTCCATTGGCACTAAACTGGTAAGTTGTTTTCCAGTTTGCTTCTTTGCTTTTATGTTGGCTAATTTTAGATGAAATATATTATTCCTTAGAGTGAAGACTGCAGCCTCACATTTGACTCCATTTGGATTTATTTTTTGCCTGTTCTTGATAGGTGAGGGTGGTCCTGACAGCAGGGGGATGTTGAAGGCTTCTAGGTGTGAATAAGTGGGCCCTCACCCCTATATTTGTGTCCTAATAGGATGTCAGGAAGTACTTTTCCCTCTTTCAGCCTCAGTGATTGTGTCATTAACGTAAAGCAGGGAAGCCAAAATGTTTTCTGGCCCTCAGTCCTGCCAGCCCAGATCCTGTACCCGCAGGATGCTTGCTGCAGTTCCGCTCAGTGTGTGTGTCCTCTGCCAGAGCTGCCCTGCAGCGTTCCCCGAATTCCTGTGCCAGGGCTGTGTGCAATCAAGACTACACTAAGCAATATGCTGTGTGAGCAAGCAGAGAGGTTTAGGAATTAACACAGTTTCGTTTGAGGTTTTGGGCCAGTTTCACAGTCTATTTTAAAAAAGCTTGTTTAAAATACTCCTTTTTCATAATAAGTATTGCTGTATAATCTATTGGCATACCTGTCCTGCAAACACAATGATTCAACACTTCCGGCACTAACCTAGTAGTCCTTTAGTATGTAAAAAAGGTCAGCTGTCAGCTGCTCAAAATAACCATTTTATTGAACTTTATTGAATGCCTGTTTTTCCATTAGAATTTTCTACAGCTGGATGGCATATCGTAGCACCCAATACATTAACTTTCATTAGAATAACATGTTTATGCTTCTATTCCATGTATTAATGTATAGATTTGAAGAAAGACTTTACAGTACATTTGTCACTTTTTTGCCAGATTCACTAGCCAGCTTTTGATTTCTAAATTTCTAAGTTTCCCTTTTACTCTTTAATTTTTTACTTTTGCGTTCTACATGATTTTTTAATACTCTCATTTTTCTGTACAGTTGAAACGTACAGAATTTGAATGTCACCAGCTATATCCTCAGTGTTGGTGAAAATGTTGAATTAATGAGAAAGTAGACCTTTCGGTCTACATATGTTATGTTACAGGGCTCACTGTTTCACTGGGAGCAAAGTAGAATACAGAAGTGTGCTCGTTGGTTCATTTCAATACTCTTGAAATCAACGGGGTGGAGCGGTGGTTCTGTGGCTAAGGATCTGCGCCTGTGGCTGGAAGGTTGCCGGTTCAAATCCCGCAGCCGGCAGAGGAATCCTACTCCGTTGGGCCCCTGAGCAAGGCCCTTCACCCCAGCTGCTCCAGGGGCGCTGTACAATGGCTGACCCTGCGCTCTGACCCCAGGCTCTCTCCCTATCTGTGTGTCTGTGTGTCTCATGGAGAGCAAGCTGGGGTATGCGAAAAGATCATTCCTAATGCAAGAAATTGTATAGGGTTAACAAAGTTATGTTATGTTAACGGCATGAAGCAATTGCAGTATCAGGCATGGAAGCAGCTGATGGTACACTTCACACGAGCAGTAACGCATCAACATCCAGGCAGCTGGACATCTTCTAGCCTTTCAAAACCTTCTGTCCAGGCCAGGGTCAGAGTTCATGGGTGTTGGTGCCGATTTGTCTTACTCAGCACTTCATTATAGCTTTGGGCTCCACCAGGAAGGACTTGGGTGAAACAGCAAATCAGTGGAGTTAAAAACATGCATTTCACGTGAGACTGTTTTGCGCAGATTGTACAGATGTTACAGACTGAAGGTCATGTCTTAATGAGGACGCAAGTTGAATCTATATGGAAGTGTAAACCCGAGAACAGGTGGCACGTCTTTCCCCATGGGGTTGTGGGCGTGTGGAACCAACTATCCAGCCGTGTTGTTCAAGAATCCTAACTTTTTTCAAGAAATAGGCTGGATGAGATTCCTTAATCAGTTACCTACTAATTACCAAATGGGGATTACCAAATTCGTTTCTAACCACGTAATTACCTTAGAGACTGAATACAACAGTGACAGATATCCCATGTCATTGTTCCACAGTAAGGCTTTTCTCACTTATAGAACTGCTGAAATGTCAGGTCGGATATATATATATACAGTGCAGTGAAGTGTGTGTTCTCATCGATCTCATGTTTCTCCTGTTGCTCTTTCAAGCCACAAGAGGTTGCTGAACAGCTGCTCTCCTTGAGTCAGGGTAGGAAAAGTGTGTAGGGTTAGATGAAAATGTGTGCTTTCTGGTAGTGATGACATAGCTCTGTTTTGTGCAGTAGTTTGTTGTAAACTGCCTTTAGCACTTGAAACTAGAAATTGAAACTAATGTATTTATTGTACCTGAATGCTGATTGACAACTACTGTTATATCATATTAAGAGTTTAGTTTTATGGAGGTAATGTTATATTATTTTTTCCACTAACACTTTTCCTGTTTTAAACAAACCATGTTCATGGTGGGAGATTTATAACGCTAACAAAAAAACAGACAAAAGTAAATTCCAGATTGTTTTTCTAACGTTTTTGTCATTTTTTCCATTGGAGAGGAGGGGCCTGCCTACCTCATTTTCAGAGAGCACATGGATTTAAATTCTGGACATGTGATCTGCTTTTAGCGCACCATGTAGGTCTTGACTGCTGCGAGTGCTTACATTTTGTAGGAGGGTATCCTTGAACACATTTGACAGCTGTAGTCCATGTTGAAAAAAAAAATAAATCCTTTAAGAACAAAATGCCATGTCTATTCCTCCAGCATAATAGTTTTTTAACCCCTTATATGGCTTGATCACAAAATCATTGCAGTCGGTAGTTCAGGCTTAACTCATTACCCAAAAAGAAATGACACCGTTGAGTAATCTGCTACTAGTTTGGGCTGATTCAGCTGATTGGTTCCTTTCTAGGTTGAGGCAAACCAGGCATTTCCCACTGTAGCCCTTTGAAATGTGTTGACAGTGAGCGATAGTCACAGCTGCGTCCACAAGTGCTCCATAGCTGTAACATGTTGACATGTCAGACATGGCAGGGTAGTGTCGTGGAGCCCTCGCTGCTACAGCTCAAAACTAACATCACTTTTATGTGGTTTCCGCTCTTCCAGAAAACAGCTCACACTCCTGTCGTTGAGGGTATCCAACTGTTTCGATGGGGTTTTTTTTTTTGTGGTGCGCTCGGTTTTCAATAGCTCCTGTTAATGCTCGCAGAAAATGAGACATTGGTGGCGTTCACCTTTATATAAGGGGTTTTGAATACATTTATATATTAAATCGGCTACAATATTTTTCTTCCTCTTTGGTGAGAATGATGCAATAGTTTTGTATAGTATATAATCAGTGTAGCTAGTATACTGACAACGACTACTTGAACTTGTCCACATTCAAAAACTGTGCACTTCTGACATGTAAACCAGTCATTGATGGGTTTTCTTTTGTAGAAGCATAACAGTTTTTTTTTTTACTGAAGCCCATTAGAAATCTCAAGACAATTTCAAGAATTGTCTAATGATGATTGAATTATCACTGTCAGGGTCCTCCGGAGGTCATGTGTGTTTTTAGCTTAAAAGGAAAATCTTCTGAAAATAGCAGTTAATTGCTTTTCCCTGTGAATGTCAGCAGTAGTGGAATGACATGGATAACAAATATAAATTGTTCCTCTAAGAGCACGGCAATATTACTATATTTGAAATTCCCTCACAAAGGTGAGTTTAAGTTCCAGAACAAATTTATTTATTACACAGAAGAGAACTTTTTAAAATACCGGATGTATTTAAATAGTGCATTGCAATTCAAGGCTTAGTCTGTAAGAGAAGGTACAGATAATTCCAAGACTGGAGTGTGTTCCAATTTTTCAATTCCATTTTCATTTGCTTTTTCCCATCCACAGAAGTGGAATTAACCCACACCCTGAATGTTTCCACTCCAGAAAAGATTACGCCTTCTCAGGTTGGACAGGAGCATTTGAGGCTATGTTCTCCCAAAGTAATTATCACAACCAGTACTCTGATATCTTGTGAACTATAACTATAGTTTAGATTTTTCATTCCACTGTTTTTACCAGTAATACTGTAACTGTAATACTAAAAATACACTACCATAAGTGGAACGGTGTGGATATATTAATAGCAAAACACCTGTATACTGTGCCTATAGTTTCAAGTCATTAGTAGACTTTCATGACTGTCTTCTGCATGTTAAAACATCAAATGAGCCAGAGTTGATAAGAATAGGTGTAGAAATAGATAGAATAGAATAGGTTTTTGTGTGAAGCAGGAAACGCTGTTTTGGGCCCACTTGTCCACATTGCCTCACTGTGAAATTACACACTTTGTCAGGTGGCTAGTTGATGCAGTTGGGTGCTAAACCCAGGTCCTTGCTTACACTGGCTGAAACTCCTAGGTGTTCGTGTGCAAGCAGCAGGACACCGGGCAAGAGGACATGGCCATTAAAGAAGCAAAGGTTGATGCCTCAGTCATGCTGCAGGCAGTGCAGTAAGGAGGGAATACATGTGGTATATGAAACCCAGGACCGTTTACTGTGCTCAGTGTTTAATCAGTCTGGATATTTGTTAACGTGATGTGTGAGTGCATCCCACTCTGTACTCCAGGGTTTTGGGGGGCATGTCTCTTAATCAAATTCCTTGTTGATGCATGTTAGTCATTTATTCCCTTATTCATGCATTCCCTTTTTAATTGTATATTGTTAGCATGCTCAAAGGGGTTGGGCAGCCAGTTGACCTTGGACCCCTGGAGGGTCCTCCCCTTCATTGTCTTCTGGTCTTTTCTGTTCTGTATTCACAACATGTATGGTCACTTGCTTTGTTAAGTGCCTTGGGGCAACCTTGTTGTGAAAGGCGCTATATAAAAATACATTGAATTGAATTTAAATATTCATTGTGTACCCTAAGAATAACACATGTTTCTCAAAGTAGACCTTGCATACCATGTCTGAGGAGTATTTTTGGATCATTGAATCCACTGTTCAAGAAAGAAAAATGTTTTACCCCAGGTGTAATTACTCTGCACTGTTTTAGCATAATTAGGAATCTTTACATCCATCTGTGGCTTCAGAACAGTGAATCAATATAATGAATCAGCAAAAGTTTTCTGTTTCCCCTGTTTTTGTTTTCATGTAGTGGCAGACCTACTGTATCGGTTTAGATTCCAGTCTTTACTCTGTACATATACTGAATCCATTTTAATGGGAGACGCTGCTTGAAATGTAAATAACTATTTCAATTCAGTCAGTGTCCACGAAGCAATTGTTTTTTTTAATTGAAATATCAGAATGTTTTTTGTCAAGAGTATCTATTTTCCATTATTAAGTATTATAAATAAGATGACATTACTGAAATACTCTCTAAGCATCTATTTGTTATGGCATTACGATTTAATGCAATACTTATTTTTTTAAAGGAAATGCATCTGAAGATTTGTCCTTCTTGTAAATGAGTCTAAGAGACTTTCATTAAATTACATAAGATTAAAATACATTGCTTCTGCTCAGTACATCAACTTAAATGGTTTATTTAAATGACAGTTGATCAAGACTGCTGGCAGTATGAGACAGACATGTTGTGCTTTGACTGTCCCAGTAGCAGAACTGAAGACCAGGTTCTGAATCCTATTCTCTAGGAATAATGTTTCTGTGGAATATGTATACAGTACATTTTATGGGTTAACAGTATGGGATTAACTTGAAAGCGTGTGCAGTTCTCTCATTTCCATCCTGAAGTTTCAGATCTGAGATTTTCCACTCTGTGGGTTGGTAAATGTAAACTGTGGTGTTTCTTAGTTCTTTTTTTAAAATGTGGTCAATGTAGGTGTGTACAGCATGAAAGACATAGCATAGGTCTGCAGGAGCACGTACAGAATTGTGGCATACCTGAATGCCTGAACAGCCTTCTTTGCTGACTCCAAATACATAAATATGGCAAGAGTTTTTTGTAGTACTTTGACTTTTTTTTAAATTTTTGATTGAGGTGGTTTTCAGTGCGGAAAGCTAAGCGAGCCAAAAGACGCGGGGAAGCTTTTCCTTTTAGCCGTTCTCAGACACTTTACAGTAAATGAAAAACATGTTAAGTTTTCTTGAGTGATGTAAGCAGCATGTGCCCACAATGTCACTGAGTATTAAAGTAATTCTCATCCTACATAAGTAATGCTCTATTTTAAGAAAGCCAAAGAAATTCCAGAATACAAATGCATTCTTCAAAGGATTAGTTAAAAATTCAATTAACGTCATGCTGATGCAGCTTGGGACAGCTGGTCTAACTTTGACACAAGACACCGATAAAGATAGCCTTCATTCTCTTGTACTGACATTAGCTAGCAAAATGGAGTCAGTGCTCTACTGTAAATGCCAAGAAGGCTTGTCTATGCCCTTGCTTATTGAACATTTCTGAACTATTTCTGCATTATGTGTTACTAATCTTTAGTGCGATGGCAGAAGATAACTTGTGATCCTTTGTATAATCTATTTTAACAGATGGGAACCAATTTGAAATATTCTGTCTGGGGAAAAACAAATCTCTTCAGTTTCAGTGCACCATGAAGATCTGGTAAATAAGCTGATGTTTCCATACCAGACAAAGAAAAGTTGCAATTAAGAAGAGTATCTTTCTTGGTCTGTGCTGGTCGTTCTTAAAGAATCTCACGGAACTGATTCCAGCCTCATGTCTAGGAAGCCAGTGGCAGGCACCTGCGACTAAAAAAGCATGATTCATTTTCTGTTCTAAACTTAATTTTCATTTGTCTCCATCTTTGTGTTTCTGCTGATTTCTAAGTCCCCCAAGTTAGCTTGGGTGGTGCCTTTCAGCATTTTGAATACCTGAATCCTGGTCACAAGTCATGGTCCTGTTTCAGGTTAGAAGATTAATTCCCTTAGCATTTTGAAAGCCTCGGACAAAGGATTGGTCTGGTTGCTCTCTATTGTCATGCCTCTAGTACAATACTCTTTATGCAGCATGGTGACAAAATGGGCCACTATTCTTAGTGAGATCCAAGTAATGCATTGTCTAATTTTAACAATTACTTCTCTTGATTAACTTCTGGAATCTTAACAATATAACCTAGCACTGTGTTGACCTTATTTACTGCTTCCCTGCATCTTAAAAGCTGAGTCTACATACACTCCCATATCTTTCTCACGCATTGCGTCTTATTCAGTACTACCCATTTGAAATGTACTTTCTCGCTTCCTGCATACAGTCTAATAAATGTATCCACATTAACTTTTTCAAGAGTCTGTCTTTTCCGGATTTTGATATATGTTCTCTTAGACTAAACCAGGGATGCAGAACTCCACGTCCTAGAGGGCTACAGTGTTTATGGGATGCGTTTCCATCCCACTTCTGTTAATGAACTAATTTAGCCGATCGTTAGCTTAATTGGACCATTTTAACACTTTTCAGCAGTGTTCAGCTGTGACTTAAAGAGGCCTGGAAGAACTCCTGATTGCTGTCCCTCAAGGACAAGACTTGTGCAGAACCTGTGGACTAAGTATAAACTAGAAGACAAATCACACCTGCACTTGATCATGAAATAGGTGATCAAAATCTTTTCTTAAACAATTAGGAGTTGGAGAATTAGACAGATACTGACAAGAGAAAGTTTTATTAAGCTCAAGAAAAATGATAAAAACAATTATCTTAGAGCCCGTCACCAAAAATGGATCCCAAATCCAATCAGAGATGGCCCTAAATCTTTTTAAGGTTAGGTAGGACTGTTTTCATGAGCTAAATACACCACAGTTGAACTTAGAGTCTAAACCGAGCCTTAAAAGACGACTGTCCTTGGAGACAATTTTGAACACGAATGCATATAAAAAAAGAGGAACAAACCCTGCCTGGTAAATGTATAAAGGAAAGTTAAAAAGTTCCAGAAATCTACAATGACATCTCCTTTTCCTGAATTCCTGAATTTTAAGTCCCTTCTGTGCCCAGTACCTGTTAGGTTTTTGTTTTGTATGAAAGGGATACTTTGGTGAGGATGGAATGTAGGCTGTAACTCACTCTCTCCTATCATATCTCATCTCTTGCTACCTGATTTTCTTTTTCGTCTGCCTCCGTAGGATAACGGTTGTACTATAGGTTAGGAGCCTTGAAGGTCACATTGTCAAGAAAATCTCTAAGCCCTATTTGTGTTATAGAGATACAAATGGATCTAACACACTGCTTATTCCCCTACTGATATTTTACTAGTGTAATACTGAAACTAAAGCCAAGACATTATGGCTCCCACACCTGTTTCAGTTTCTCTTTTGACTCTTTTGATAACTTTTCTTGGCTTGCTTTTACTGCTGTGTGTTCTTTGCTTTGCATTTTCACTCTTTTTATGTTCTCTATAACTTATTTTCTGTCTCTTTTTCTTTTGTGATCTATTAAATCATTTAGGCCAGTATTTACTAGATCATAATTTGTTAACATTTGGTATGAATTCTTCCTGTGCCTGTAGGTTTCTGATGCATAAGCATGTGTTCAATACTGATTTACTAATTTAAACCACCTGTTTTCTTAAGCACTGTCTGGTTCAGTTAGTCTCACAAAAACTGAGACTGTATGCTTTTACACTCTCCTCATCTATTTTTGAAACCATATGAACTTTTATCCCATCTTAACATTTTCTTCCATTTATTTCAGAATATATTATAATTATAATTTTATTGCATTGTCCAATTTATTCCAAAACAGATGTGTCTTGGTCATCAGACATGAAGACCATAACCCGTCATTCCTAATTAATATTTAAAAAGTTTTTTAAATACATCTCAATCTATCAGTATGGTTTGTAATATTGCATTTTTTAATTCATTTTAATAAGTGCTTTAACAAAAAGCTCATAGCACAAATAACATTGGTGCATTCAATATGGTATATTAAATTTGAATGAGGGAGCTTTTTCATGAAACATTTTGCTTGAAAAACTGTCTGTGGTTATCTTGGTTACAGATCTATTTCAGGTGATCTTTTGTACAAACTGCTAAGCAACAAAGTGTCATTAATGTGTTTGCTATGTGATGATAAAAGCATGAACAGTGAAGGAATTCTTAAGTTAAAAATCTCTGTACCATAAAATTGTAATATTGTCCTTTGCCATCTAGAAAAGAAGTAGTCTGCAATGTTTTTGGACGTTCATGATCATGGGTTCGAGCCTGGGTCACGTCACTAGCCTACTGTGACTGGGATCTCCTGAGCAGTGGTGCTCAGCCAATTGTGTGCTGCTGTTTGAGGAATCCCAGTCCCAGTTGACTAATGAGATTAAGGTGAGATTAGTTGCCCACAGCGACTTTATAGCCCTTTGGGCAAAAGCAGGCATGCTGTGCAACAGCTGTGGGATGCATCTCTCCTCCAGTCAGCGCCGAACACCAGTACTGGATGGTATTACCTGTGATGTAGTGCATTCTCTCTTGTTTGGACTTCCTGAGTGGTCACAGGGTTCATAGTTATGAGCTGAGACTTGAAAAAACCCAATTGGCAATTTCATATCAGGTGGCATAATACAAAACAACTAGTTGTTGAGTTTTTAAGCTCAGGCAGTTATCAAGTGACTGATTTGATCAGAAATAATAGGAAATATCATAATGAATTAACAGTGCTGTCAGAACAATAGTTACATTTGATTACTGTCCTCCATTGACTGGTAAGACAACATAGGAGACCCTATAGGAAAATCTATACAATTAGAGAGCAGTTGATCTGTAAGGTCATTATTGATACTGAGTTAGCCTGAAAACTAGAAGCCATCCCACTTTCACACAACACTGTGCAAAGAATTAAATGTTAAGCATCTGTACTGAAATGTAGCTCACTGAGGTAAGGTTAGTGGTATATACAACTGTAATTATAAACTTTGGAAGTGTAAAACATTTGACTTCATGTTTAAATGTCTGTGCAAATCGTGACAGTTAATGTAGTGCGGAGGGCCGCTGAGTTTCTTGTGCTTTGTTTTTGGAACTAGTGTTTGAAATTAGGAAAGAATTGCATGCGTTTGAAGCCAACGTTAACTCTTCCTTGCCAGGTTTCTTCCGAGACGAGAAGGGCATGCCAAGTTGGCTTGCCTAGAGGTATGTCTAATGTTGTGGCATTTAATTTGTCGTTGCAAGGGACTGACACAAATGCACTTTTTTTTTTGCTCGATAAATTGAAACCATTTCACAAATTTAATGTTGGGAAAGTTTGTGTAGAAAATGGAATTGATGAAATATTTTCAGTTCTCTCAGAATAGCTACAGTGGACATCGAAAGGCGACACACCCTTATTGTAATGATGGAAAGGCTGAAGTCAAGACAAATCATGCCAGACCTTTTTTTCCACCTTTAATACTGAATAGTGAAAAACGAATGGATCATTTTAAAAATAAACTAAAAAACTTCCACTGTACAGTATATAGCACTGACTCTAGGTTTGAAACCAAACAGGGTTACCATCTTGTCATAACCTGTTACCTGTTAATTCCCAGAATTGGATTTTGGGAGTAAACCCTGGATTTGCGTCTCATTTGCTGTGGATTTGGAAAAGTAGCTCACTGTGGACAGCAAAAAAAAAAAAGAATAAGCTGATTGAGTTTTCATTTGATAGTTCATGGAAGGTGAGATTTAACTTATTTGCTATCTGCATTTTCCCCGCAGTTTAAGAGCAAGTATCCAATGTTGTCAGACAAAACCTTAAAGTCTCTATACCATTTTGTATAAGCTTCCAGCGCAAGTGTTCCCTTCCAACATAATGGCAATTATCAAGCAGTGCATTAAGCTTTTTGTTGCAAATGATCTCTGACTGTGCCTCTCAGAAATTGCACCAAAGAGTGGAACAGCTGTGCAATTTGGCCCAATTTTATCCTTCGCAGATGCCAACTTCGGAATTGAACAAAATGGGGGAAAGGGTTTTTCTCTCATGTTTGAAAGCTTCTAGATTAGATGTTATTGCATTCCATGGTTCTGTGGGTTTATGTGTATATAAGTGCAGGGTGATTTTGTTTTAGAATTAGGGTAGACTAATAGAGATGTGCTTTTAAATTGAAAATAACATGAGGGCGGTGTTATGAGAGGAGCACACTGCATGTTGCTTCTGAAGTGTCTGCTGTGGGCCGCCAAAATAAGCACATTGTAGTTAGTGGGTTGCTTCCAAAAAAAAAAAGTTTGGGACTGGCTGCCTTAGAGATTCCGTTGCAGCCATGTAACCCTTTCCCTTTTACATGTCTGAAAGGGAGTGTGCAGTATTGAGGTTATTCAGAGGAAGATTTTGCAATGTGACGCAATGAGCCTTCCAACAGGCAGGTTTGCTAATCTGGTGTCTGTTGCTTGGCCTGTTGTGCACAGAATAGTGGATGTTCTTTTCATTTCAGTGAGATATGATAGCTAATATGTCTACCACAATAAACATTCAGGAATAATGAAATAGACATAGTGGTTTTCATGGCCGCTGAATTTATTTTCTTAAATGTCCTATGGTTTATTTTATTTATGCCTCTAAACCAGTAGTTCTTAACCTGGGGTGCACACTCCCCACAGGGGTGTGATATGCTCTTTCTCGGGGTGTGAGACATGTCAGATCTTTTTAAAACGTAAATCACGTCAAACGCAAATTAAGCACAGGTACGGAAGTACAGCTACTTTGTTTCACCAAACCTAGGTGTTTTAAAGTAAACTTAAGAAAGTATAGTTTTTCATGTATTCTTAACAGCAAAATAAAATTATTTTTAATCTCTTTCATTCTTTAGTACTGATATATCTTAGGTTTAAAGAACTGACCTATTTCAATGATTTCTGATAAGGGGCACAAGAACAGATTTTAAGAACCAAAGTGGGGCAGGCTGCGGTGAAGATTAAGACCTACTCCTCTGAACAATGGCATTCTGTGTAATATATTAAATATATTGTATATGTATACCTTCTATTTTTGTCTTGGCTTGTGTATTTTATTACTGTTGCTGTGGAAAAACAGCGGGCCCCACTTCAAACAGAATGAGTACAGAATGGGGTCTTGAGGACTACTTGTTCTGACCAGACATTTTCTCAAGCTAGTTTTGGTTAAATTCACAATGTTTTTGTGACTTCCACACTAAAGAGAATCTAAGTGATTAACCACCAATTCTTCAATGAATTCTAGTTTGTGTGTCATTATGCCTGTGATAGACTGGCGTCCCACCCAGGGTGTATTCTGCCTCATGCCCGTTTCGTGTTGGGATAGGCCTCACTTTCCTGCTGCCCTGTGTTGGTTAAAGTGGTTCAGAAATGAATGGAGGTCCTTGGGCAAATTCTTACACAAAATATAGGGAGACTTTACAATGGGATTATAAAAGATCAACATTTACAAACTCTAGTTAAAAATTCAATGCATCAGAAACACTTTTAACAGTGTTTAACAGGGTTTACGTGAATATTCTTTATTTTTTCCCCACTCACTTTTGGTGGGGTTCAACTCTTTTGTTTTCCTAGCCTTTTAACCCATGAAGTTATTTTCATTCTCCAGACAAGATCAGCCCGATTTTTGATTGACTGGGGCAATTGCGTGATGTCTATTTTTTTCTTCCAGTCGGTTGCTGTCACTTTCTAGGAAGTGTTATGCTGTTTAAATAAATGTCTTGACCCCTCTTCTCTTGCTATTATGAAATAATTCCTTTCTTAATCTGATAGTGAATAATGTGTTCAAGTGCCTCACACTGCATGCAGACCTGCTAGTGAAAGTGTGCTCCGAAACTTCTTCCGTCTTCGAGCAGTAGCATGAATCTTGGAATGTATTTTTAAATTGAATATGCATTTTGATTTTAATCTGCAAAGACAAAATAATCCTCATCAAATCTCTTTGTGGTACATTAAAGTTTGTATTTTAGAGTTTAGTAAGACTAAGCTTTTCAAGGCTAGCGATTATTGTGATGGTGTATCTTGGAATATGTAATGGATGTGCACTGGGTATGTGTCCAGGCTCAGCAGTGGAGGTGGAATGAGAGAACAGTCAACTGTGTGCACAACTGTACCTTCTTTACTTCCTGAAAATTGAATACCATATAAAAGTGCCTTAACCAATTGAACTGATTGAATTCCATTGGGGTAATTTTCATAATTTTGGAGAAATAGTCCAAAACCTTCTTTTAGAACTGTTATGACCTCGTGGCCCATTGCGGGAAGCTTTTTGTAGGCGTCATCTGTGTCAGAGGAGGATTTAAAAATACTAAGTACAGGGGGTGTGAACAAACGTCACCCTTGTGTTTTTTTTTAATGAAAAATGAGACCTTTGCTCTGTGATCAAAATAAGATTACAGTAAATGTTTTGAAGTCTATCAAACACATAGGTTTTTCTGTTATGTGCTATTTTTATCCTGTTCTGTGGGTGGTATGAATAAGCGTAGAATGCACACTATTAACCTAGAGAGCCTACCTCTCCCCATTAAAACTTGGGAACATGCAGCGTATTAATGTCATCCTGTGAAAAGATACTTTTGTTTGTAGATGACAAGGTGAGGTAATTATGACCTTGTTATTGTAGTTCCCATTACTTTCCAATAAATTAAGAGAAGTTCAACAATTTAGTGGCAGGTGTAGATATCTAACACGTTATTTCTAAAAACCTTTTTACCTAAAACGAACAGCTTGCATTCTTCATTGTCATTTTATTGCCCCAAATGCAAGCCCTTTATTTGAAAAAAAATGGATTTTAGGTAAGCAGAGAATGCAAGGTGCAAGTTGTATACCTCTTGGTAAATTTAAAACAACGAAATTTGAGTTCAGTGAGTTATTTATGTATGAGAATGTTTGTCATTAAGTTCTGTAATGTTTTGAAGTAGTCTAATAATTTGTTTTTAGGTATAGTGGAATTCTAAGTCTTGGTCTTAGTTGTATTTTATTTACTGCACTTGAACTTTCAACATACTATTTCCCCTGTGGTGTACATCATGAGGTTTATTGTGCCTTGACTGGAAACAGCGCAGTTTAAGGGAAATGGCACTTGTTACCCGGACAGCTGCACTCATCTCATTCAGTCAGTACCAGCTCACTGCTACAGCACAAAAAACTATGAGGTCTTTGTTTTTTCATTATATATTTGTTCATCCAAAACATTGTATCCCATAAAAGAAAGACTCAACTGTGAGAGCAAAATGTGAATGTTTAATAGCAATAAAAAAATAGAATTCCTTTGTGCTGTACTCAGCTTTAACAGCTCATACAGGAACTGAAAAGTATAATTCAGTCAGTCTCTGAAGAATTGGTATACTTTCAACAAACCTTAATGGCACAATTTTGTTTACTTACTGACTGATTTCTATAGCAGCTAGCTCGTAGGTTCAGGTGCTTTGAATTCCAGTTTTTGTAGAGATTATCAAAACTGGACAGTATCCTGTTATTGTGAGATAAGAGGATTTGGAATTGCAGTGAAAATGAATGGAAGAATCTAATTGTCGTCTATCTGATCTGCCTGTAAAAGCATGTAACTTAAACCTGGGTGTGCCTTATTTTGAATCAGAGCGTGGAGCATGATGGTTTAACACTGCTAATGTGCGCAACGCTTTTGCGTTCATTCCTGCCATTCAAGTTGGCACCCTCGACATGTATTAATAGGATCCATGAAAAATGACATTTTCAGCTGTCCTGATTTTCTTAAGTTGGTTTAGATCAGAACATTCGGCAGGAATTGTCATAATTGCTGTCAGCCCTAAAACGGATGTTTGTTAGAACTAAAATAAACTTGTTTCTCTAGATCTTGTTTCTTAGGTTGCCCAAACAGTACACGCGGGCTTTTAATAGTCTCAGGCTGGTTAAGCTATCGTTCTTTGAATGCTATGCATCCCAATGCCTAGTGACTGTTATCAGCGATAATAAGAGATGTCATAGCTAGAAGCAACCGTGCTACTGGGGGGGGGGGGGATTCTTGTCTCGGACATCCTCTTCCTCTGCTTATGAAACTTATGAAATTTTTCTGCCTCCCCCTTCCCCAGTCTTACGCATGATCTCCATTGTGCAATGTAACGCAGTTCTGAAATTCCCTTTTTTTTTTTTAACTGAACGCAAGAAAAAAAATCGCCTCAGAATTGGTGACCATTCCGGGGCTTGTTTCTGCGGACAGAACAGCTCCCCTGCTTGTGGTCCGAAGGGGCCCGTGAGCATCAGCGATTGAGCTGTACGCGGGTCAGATGCCAGGAGCTGCGAGAACTGCCGGCGATAAAATGGGATTCCAAGGCCGTACTGTGTATTTGTTCTCCTGAGAGTGGAAGACAAGTGTACAGATCCCTGCGAGGTCCCTGGCAGCCACCTCCAGCTGGACACTTCAGTCAAGCGGGACAGCTTGAGCGGATTGTGACAGAAGGAAATTGGTCAAGGAGGGGGTATGCAGGGGGGGGGATCCAGAAAGAGCCAGTACCCGCTGTAATTTTGGCATTCTGCTGCATCCCAAGAGTCAGCTGGATCTTATATCAGAGAGCTCGAAAACAACAGGTTTGTTTCTTTACATAACCTTCTGTGTGCGCTGTGGAATGCAAGCTGGAAAGGGCAGTTCCACACGCCCCAATAACCGCCCCCCCCTCAACTACCACCACACGTCTCCCTAGTGACTTTTCAGGATAGGGTTTTCTGATTTTAGCCAACTTGTCTTCGATGTATGGAACAACAGGCTCCAGCCAAACGGGCAGGCAGAATATCCCGGAATTAAAAAGGCACAGTTGCTGCTTGGAGTTAAGTGGCTGAAGCTTTGATAAGAGAAGCAGAAGCTCGGCTGTGGTGCAGATACCACTGATTGCACAGCCGTGTTTACTGGAAACGCTCGGCGTGTCCTGCCTTTTGGAGGGCTTAATGAAGTCGGACATTATGAGGATGAAGGACATTTCACTACGGCAAGACCCAGACCTCCGAAAGGAATTGGCATTGTTGGCTCGGGGGTGTGATTTTGTCCTGCCCTCCCGGTTTAAGAAGAGACTGAAAGCTTTCCAGCAAGTACAGGCAGGTTGTCTTAATTTGTTCTTTTCCGGGGACTCGTGGCGGAGCTTGAAGTCATTTTTAGGTGGTCCTCTATGGACTGCTGGAGTCTGGTTTTGTTTTCCAACTTTCAGTCTTTGCTTGGCTTTCAGTCAGTGTTTCAGTCTTTTGTGTACCTTAAATATGGGATAAATTCAATTAAGTAAGACTGTCCTTACATGTCATCCTGTGACGTAAATTAAAGAGCTTCTTCAGGTTTCCTACTGCAGAAACTTTGTAAAGCGTGACCGTAAATCGGGGTTCAAAAAGAACAGAGATGAATTCCCTTTTATGGACGTCGGGCCAGTGAGAAAATGAAGTATTTGCTGTTTGCTTTCTTGTTGAATCATTCTTTGATTGAAATGATTGAATCTCATTGATTGCAATTAATGACAGACCAAGTGTCATTCTGAGGCGTGATGCTAGAGTGAAGTTTCCTCAATTTAATATTTTTCTCTTGCTAAATGTACTACTGTAGTTTTTCTTTTTACAGTTCTTTTGTGCAATCTGTCATAATCTAAATATTTATTTAAAAATAGTTTATTTCACATTTGTATGCTTTTAAAGTATTGCATTAAAGTTATAGGAAAGAAACATTTTGTTGTAGTATTTTTTGTTTTGCTAGTACCCATCGTTTGGGAGTATTACAGAACCAAGACTAAAAATTTGTTTGCATGTGACTAGCATGCTGTGGTCACACACCAGAGCTTTACTAATGGCTTCTGGTTGCTTACCTAGTCATGGGTGTCCAGTGCACAAACATGCCTTCTGTGTTCTTCAGTTGTGGTAGAGGTCTGTCTGGGAATTTATCAGCGCAGGTCGTTCAGTACATCAAAACAATGCCCTTGTTTCTCTGTCTCAGAGTGGACCTCCAGTAGCAGCAGTGAAAACAGCCCCATGTATGCTCATTAAAGATTAGTGTTGAACAAAATAAAAATGTGTGCCACTGGAAATCCACAACAAAATGTTGAATGGTTTCCATTCGTTTTAACTTACTGTAACAGTTATGTTAAAAGTGTTAAAATTATTCAATGTTATTCACTTTTGGGGAAAGTCATCACAGCTATATCTTGAGACTTCAGCTGTAATGCTAACAATTCTTAGTGCTAGAACTCAGAAATTGATGTGGTTGTTTTTTTGCAAACATTTTCACAATTACAGTTAAACAATTACATTGTTTAAGAAGACCAAATGTGGCCATTAGAATTTAGTTCTAACTTCAGCACACGTACACAAGCAAAACACCGGTGATTAATTTAACTGACTGTGATGGACTTGTTTTTCTTTAATATCAAAGAGTCATTTCATAACCGTGCACTGTAACTGGTAATACGAAAGTTTGGGTTTCTAAACTGTGACGTTATATTTAATGCCATTAACACCATACCATCTTCATGAAATGCTGAGAAATGTATATATTCATATTGTTTCAATGTTTTTATGTATTTGAAGATTTGAAGAAATGTTAAGGAAGTATTTGTGATGTTAAGGTGGCTTTCATTTCACAGAAGATAGTAAAGCTTAAAAATGCAAACAAAGACGAATATGGTTCATTATATTTTAAAGCCCTAGCAAATAGATTTTTTAAAAAAGGAAATAAATTATGACATACAGTATAGACAACAGTTACTGTTGTTTTGATTGTCTGTGTGACAGTCACTTGCTGTTTAGGAGCTATCAACGATCAGCTAGTATCACCTAGGGGTTGGCAATATACTGACCAAAAGTTTTATATATATATATTTTTGCCATCAGTATGAAATGTATATATCACAACTGACAGCACCGATTGAAGTGTTTTTTGTACCCGTATACAATTGTGACAGGATTGGTCATGGAAAGGATGACAAGAATTTTACACTTGGCTGGCAGTGTCATCTGAAAATGACAGATATACTGTATCTGTATCTGTTTATTAAACAGACTTTATCCCATTATGAAATAAAAGCAGATGAGAGTTTGATTGCATAAACAAACTGGCTAACAATTTGAGCAAAGAAATTGTGCCAAACTTTCTTCACTGTTCACTTCACTGTTTCATAGCCTTGCAGTAGACATTTTCTTACATTACAGCTATGAGCAATCTCTTTTTAGCGCGATTTCAAAAAGTGCTTTGTTAATTTAGAACAGCAGGAATGTTGGGTACTTGGATGCTGATGTAGAACGTCTGAGACTACCAGACAGATATGTTGCTAATGTAAAAGATTCCAGTCCACACGTATTTAGCTCTGCAGCCCCGAAGATGTTTGAGACTCTTCCCGTGGTCATGCAGATTAATTGCACACCCCGGGCCCTGACCCAAGGCACACAGCAGATCTCATGTGAGTCTTTGAGTGAAGTACATGTTGACAAACAATTTGTGCATGAAGTTAAATCGGAATTGATGTAGTGTGCAGAGTGGCAGACTAAAGTATAGTTCAGTTGTTTTTTTTTGGGGCTGGTTCTGCTATTGGCTATTTCATAGATCAGATTCGCAAATCATTCGCAAGTTCATCTGAACAAGGAGGAAAATAAACACTGACAATGAGACTCTCTGTGATGTCCACTCCTCTCTCATTTGAATACAGCTATTACATAATTCCGTTTCACTTCCAATGCTGCAGATGTTCCCATTCTGTACATGTATAACAGCAGTTACAAATGAGAGGTGGTCTTTTGACCCATCTAGCTCTTTTGTTATTTGCTACTGAGCTGCTCTGAGGATCTCTTCCGGCCAAAATATCAGCTTCAACAACATGGCTGGGTAGCTTGTTGCATACAATCCTTTTGGGAAAAGAAGTGCCTCCTGTTCCCAAATAATGCCAAGTTTTATGAGGCGTATGATGTCTTATGAGGCGTAAGATGTCGGTCATACCTGTAATGTACAACACACAAAGGTTTTTTTAAGCGTGGACTGAATTTTTCAAAAGAAAGAACATGATATTTTGTTTGTGTGAGTGAGATGTTAAATATGAGTGATTTGCAATATAGTTTAGGGTTACACTCTAGAAGACTTTGTAAAATTGACCTGAAGAGCACAAAATCCCTGATTTGTTTTATGTGCGAGATCTCCTCTGCCTTTATCACATGACAGAAGCCATTAAAACCTTAATGCCGAGTTTCTTCTCAAACCCTGATCATTTGGTGTTTCAACCAGGGTTTGAGAAGTACTTTGTTGTAGTATCGGTACATCACAGTGGCTACAAGGGAGAGGAGGCTGTTTGGCCCATCACGCTCATTTGATTCTGCTTTAATCGCACGGGTACTAGACTAAAAGGCAATGACCGCTACCCCCGGTAAAGAAAGGGACAGTTCAGAATAGCCAGTCAAGCCAAACCGAATTGGTTTCAGGATGTTGGAGGAGGCTTGGACATGTGGCATGCCCAGGGTCACGCAAACTCCTCACAGAGAGGCACCCAAAGCCAGACTCACATCCTGGTCTGTGGTGTTGTGGCAAAATAGTCTGCTAATAAGATCTTATATAACTGCGATTACCAAGGATTTAATCCTCTGTTCTGCTCGTAAATAAGATGAATAAAGTCCTGCAAAACGGGGCACCAGTGTTCGTATCTTACTTTAAGTTTTGATGAAAACGCATCATTTATTCTGTATTCGGGGAAGAATAAGTTGTGGCTGTGGAATTTTAATGCTCAAGTCTTATCAACAGTAGCAGTACTAAAATGAGTGGCAGTTGACGTTTTTGAATCCATAATTAAATGTTACATTTCATCTGTAAATCTGAAATCTATCTTAAATTTGCTGACAGGTATTCAATTTCCTGATAATTTCAACAAAAAGGTGTACTTTCAGTAAGCTTCATTCTGCTAAGTGTACATTCCTACATTTTCTAAAGCTTTTTTTGTCGATAAGATTCCCAAGCTCAAGTGCCATTTCCAGCTAAGAGTAGCTTAGGAATCAGAAGCAATATAAAATGATTGTTTGCTCCATGATTGGAATTTTCAGCAGGTCTATTTTGGCTTTGATGGAAAATGTAGGCTCAAATTGAAAATACTGAGACACATTTCTGAGACACCGTATTTGCTTCAATCTGTATTCCGGTTCCATTTTAGCCACTAGCAATCTCCTAGCAGATGTTTTTCCTTCATGTGTAAGTAAACAAAGACATTGATTTAACTCAAAACAGGAAATAAGGTTTCCAGTAATGAGGCTATAAAGGAGCAACCATAATTTTAAGTGTTTGTGTTTAAAGAAGGATAGACACATCTTGACTGTTCATATATTTTTTTTTATTTGCAGGCTCAGGTAAAGAAAGATGAACCCATAACACCAGCCTTAAGTGAGAACATTCCAAGGTTTTATTTCCCACGAGGACGGCCTAAAGCCAATCCCAACATCGACTCGCTCATTTCCAGAATAGAGAGAACATTTTCACAGTTCCCCAATGAAAGGGCAACTATTGAAGACATGGGGAAGGTAGCCAAAGTGAGTATGATTTACCACATCTGTTCTCTTGCCACCCAACCAGCACAGCCATCTTCCGTGTAATTAAGCTTATGGATTTTATGAGAAAGGAATCTGTATCCTAGCTTTCCAAGGTAGGTTTGGAGTGACATGTATACGGCTCTTGTCATATTTGCCGTATTCCACAGAAAAAGATTATTGCATTTCCTGCAGGAAGGCTTAATTGCGCACTGAACAAACACTTCCATATAGACATGGAAGACGTTTATAGACATGTTATCTTTGTAAAATTAGAGGTACAGTTTATTCACATTAAAAACCTAAAAATACACATCCTGTGTTGCACAGCGATACAAGTTTAAAAATAGTCTATAAATGAAGCTCAGAGGCCAAATGCTGAGAACCTGAATTTGCCAATTAGAACCTTCATTATTATTATTGTTGTTGTTATTGAATCTTAATTAAGTTCACAGTCTCCTCTAAGTGTATAATAAGCTTTCAGCTCAGTCTGTTTCCCAAAACATTAAATTAGTGCTCCCTTCACAGACAGCAGCTCACTCATGTGTTAACTAGCAAACTGGACATTCTCCTCCATGGAGCCTCCAGGCATTTAAACATTCATTTTGGCAACTTTTTTTTTGTTGGCTCCCATAAGTACAGTCTGTTTAAGCAGGCATTTCAGAGCAAAATATACTTTCTCACAATATTTCAAAGGATGTGATTTATTTTCTTTTATATGGCATTTACAGTTTCCAGAAAACAGTTTGGACTGCAAATACCACTCACACCAAATTATAAGAGAAGAGGCCATTTGGCCAGTCCCCTTTGGTAGTCAATAGCTAATTAATCCACAGATCTCATCCAACTGTTTCTTGAGAGACACCCAAGTATTGACTTCAAAAACATGTTTAGCCATACTGTACCACCTTGTTCCATACACCCACAACCCTTTGTGTGCAGACGTGCCTCCTGTTTTTGTTTCTAAATGTATTTTCACATAGTCTCCACTTGTGTCTCTGGTTTGCGTTTCGCAGTGACTTTGTCAATGCCTTTGATGTTAATGCCTAGGTGATACATTTTAGCAACTTAACACGTTTTTGATGCTCAGCAGCCAACAAAAAGACAAGTACATTGTGTAGCCATTGTAGGTTTTCTTTTGAAATATTAAAGCTGCATGCATTTCAGAGAGATCCTGTTTGTTTGCTTGATCGCAGCTATAGGTTAAGTTAACCACAAATGGTTATCTTGGCCTTTTTGTAGTTTGTCTAGTAGCTACAGAGAAACCACTTTTACCTTGGTCACTCTGAAAGCTCTTTGATATTTGTTCTCCGCATTCAAAATGCACAAGTAAACACTTGACCTAAGTGCATGCTAGGTGGAATGTGTATGTCCAAACGTTTATATGTTTTTCATTAGAGATATTTCTTTTTAACAGTAACACTGTGCACTTTTCCTCAGGCTAATATTTGAAAATATTTCAAAATATAAAGATTTAAGGTGAAATACTACACCAAAGTTAGACAGCCCTGCCAGGGAACTTTATATATGTAACTGTATAAGACTATATAAGATGGAAGAATTGAAAATGATTTTAAAAGCTTTAAATCCTTGAACCTATCCCAGTTCTTGTTAAAGTATTTTTTTGTCTTCCCAGGCTTGTGAATGTCCACTCTACTGGAAAATGCCATTGTTCTGTGCTGCTGGAGGGGACAGAACAGGATTCGTATCCGTTCACAAATTTGTTGCAATGTGGAGAAAGTAAGACAATGGTAGCTTGTCTGTGAGATAGACTGTCTATATTATTTTACAACAACTATAAAATTACATATGCTAATGCTTCATTATAAAATTAACATGACATTGTTTTTCAAATTGTATTAGTTAGAAGATACTATATATGTATTTATATAGCTGTTTAACAGATACCTTTCAATCTAAAGAACAACATTTTGAATTTAAACGGTTTGTTTCCTTCTCAGGGTGGTGGGAAAATAAACATGCAGTTTTGTTCATTTGTGAAACAAGTTTTAAATGCTTGTATTCCTTCATCAAGGAAAAGACATTTTATCATTTATTGTTTTACAGAACCTTACAGACCTGCCATGATGACGCATCTAAATTTGTTCACCTTTTGGCCAAGCCGAGCTGTAATTACATTGAACAGGAAGACTTTATTCCATTCCTTCAGGTGTTGTTGTCTTCTGAATGTTTTGCTGCAAAACACACATAATGTGCAAATATAGTAATTGGCACATGATTATCCTGAGAAAGGAAAGCAGGATGAAACTTCACAGTCTACCACAAAACCATTTAGAATGTGAAACAGATCAAAAGCAACTATGTTAAATAAATAGCAGAATAATGCATTTTTACAGCCCCAGTCTTGAATTCATTTTGCATGCTTGTTTTTCACTTTAGGCTTATAAAGTTTTGGGTGCCTTGTTGTAGGTCACATGCTCCAATCAGGGATAAATGTCATCTGAAAAATAGATTTCAACATGTTTTCTACACAAGCTACTTTGACAGATTCCCATAAAAGATAGTAAGCAAATTGTAATTTGCACAATCATTTATTTGTGGAGAAGACTCAATGTAATGAGTCTGTTTTTCAGGTCTGTTTTCCCCTTTCTGAACGTGTAGATAAAATATTTTTGTGAACAAGACGAAGTTGCATACTTGAGGGCAAAGAGGGATTATAGTGAACAAAATCTTTCACATGATTTATGTTTAATCGTTATGATTAAATTAAAACAATAGAATGTAATTTGACATTGTGAGCTCTCGATACATGTTTACTGTGGTCAGTATACGCTGCGTTTGCCTTTTCACTTAGCAGCTCCTGTTAAGCCAAGAGAGTTGCCATTTGTATTCAAGGCAGCAGAATCGCCCAAGCTTAGGGTGTTTGAGTTCAGTGAAGAGATGCATTTTGGCATCCTGTATTTAATTTGTATTGTGTGGTTTTGGCAATTGATCTGACCGTTTTGATGAATGAAATAAGTATTGCTTTGGAGTAGATTTGACTTCCCCTGTGGATTCATAAGGAGAGTGATTTATGTATTTTTCTATTATTTAATTTCACAAGGGAAGGGTCAAGGAGCATTGTGTTCATCTGCAGATAAAACTGTTTAATTTTATTTCCACATATGCAAGCACATGGAAATTTGACTTGAAAAAAATCTGTGGCTTGACTCTCATTACCCCTCCATATTAAAAAAAAATTCTGTCTGCCACATAAAAGGTTTCCTTTAGAAATGATGCATGGAAAATAGGTTCCTCCTGACACGATTTACAGTAGTCCCACTCTTTAGGCCCTTTAGGAGATCTGATTTACCTAGTAGTCTCCTTTATTTCAAACCTGGATTCCTTAATCTTATCCAAGTAACTCATTTCAGCTGAGAGACTAATGTAGTCTCCCTTATAAATTTTCTTTCAGTACAGTAGTGACTTTATTTTTACATTGTAGACTGTTTATAGGCTGTTCTAGTTAGCATCCTGCATATGGTAAATATAAAAAAACAACTCTTCCATATGTTTCAGGATCTCATCTAATACAAGAACAATAAAATATTCTTGTTTTTCAGGATGTGGTCAACACACACACTGGTCTCACGTTTCTAAGGGAGGCCTCGGACTTTCACTCTCGCTACATTACCACAGTAAGTTGACTTCTTTGTGGCTGTATCAGCTGTGGTCTGGAACTAATGTAAAGACACTGAAGTCCAACCCTTTCCTTAATACCAAGGATACTTTTTTTTGCCTTACAGTTCCCTTACCCTTCCAGGTTTTATTGTAGTTGAGTTTCTAATCACAGGGTCACTATATTTACATTTTTGTTTTCCTTGTTTCTTCTTCCTTTATTATTTTAGGCACGGAAATGTTGATTGGAATTATCCTTGTACTAGTTCATGAGGTTTAGATCTCACCTTATTAAGGTTTTCCCCCAAAGGAGAGGAGTGCAAGTGATTTGCAAGTTATTGATACACTGTCTTTCAACCTTTGTTTGGAACTGATCATAAATTAGATGCTGTGCAGTCACGGTTGAAATGGCAAAATCTCAGATGCAAGTGGGTGAGACACTGAATAACCTGCTGCATGCTGAATGTGTTGAAAACAGCGTTTTGGAATAAGGTATTGTCATACAGTTTATTCAGAGACCAAGGTCTGAACATTAAAAACAGCTCAACAAGCAAGCAGATCAATAAATGGCGTAAATGACCATTAGTGATTTAAGAGCTAATCTAGACTGAAAACCGGCAGACTCGGGGGTCCCCCAGCACCAGGATGGGGAATCACTGGTGGAGGTTGTAGGTCTTTTTAAGATGGGAAAAGTTTGTACTTTTATTGTCTCAAGGAAGCAATACAAAAGTCAACTTGACAAAAAAAATCTGTTTTATGTCTCAAAATATTTCTTCCCTCTAGTTTAAAAAAGTAGAAATGGTCATTTAAAGAGGTTAATTCATAATATACTGAGTAATATTAATTGGTGCTTGGTGTTAAAGTAAAAAATGCTTCTTGATTTACCTTACCACTTTTTTCTTAGTAGTCTTTTTTTTCCCCAAGAATGAAGAGGGCGAGTACAGAAATACAAATTTCTGGCTGCTCTGTGTGTCACAATGGATGAATTGCAGCAACTTCCTGTGGCTACACTAACACTGAGCTGAAGCAGGCAGCTGATCTTTCAGCTGCTCTAATGGCTTCTCTGTAATTAGTTTAGTGATCTGAAGGCACAGTAACTGAAAGACCTCAACTTGTATTACTAACTCGAGCTTTTTAACTGGCCACTGGTATGCCAGAGTGAAAGTATTGATTAACTATATTTTAGTTTTGGCCTTTTAGTGCGCTACAAATTTTGGAGGCAGTTTGTTGATTTATAAGCTGTACAAATGCCGACTGTTTAGCACGACCCTACCAGTTGTTTTTCTCCTTTCCACCCAGTTGGGAATACAAGTACAGCACCAGAAGACTGAGAAACAGAAACTGGGACCTTTCATTCACAGTATCACTGTATCTAATTAATGAGTGTGTTCATGATTATTACATGAAGTTGTATGTTTCGTTAGTATATTAAGGATGATTTTTGTCAGTTATTATTTGGTGTTGTAATGGTTATCTTCTGTGTTTCTATTATTACTATTACTTCAGTTGCATCAATGGTCATTGGTTTGTCCTGGATGTTTTTTGGAAAAGCCCTTTTGTAGATCGTTTGTGCTGGTAAACAGAGCAGATCCAGGTTCTGGTTCCGTTCTTGGCCAGTTCAGGAAGGCATACTTTGGATTCTGCTCCACAGGGGCAACTCCACAGGAAATGGCTGTTCTTTATAGCACGGGCAGATAAGCTCACCCCTGGTGGAAAATAGCTGGGAGCACGCGACGTGCTGCGTGCCCTTTTGCACGAGCTCTTCCGAGTCGCACGTGTGTACAGATGGGCGCGCTTCAGCGGGGGTTGGGTTTCACCTTCAAATTCCCACTTACAAGCAGCCAGGACAAGAGTGTCCTTATTTTAGAAGCATTTGCGCTTTTCCTGTTGGAAGCAAGTGCTGCCTGCATTGATATACAGTGCCTTGCAAACGTATTGAGCCCATTCCAGTGACGTCCCAATTTGCTGATGATGTACACACATTTTAAAGTAAATATTTTAATCACGACTAGATTTTTGATTACATTTCATTTTGATAAGGATATCTGGTTATTAAAACTGATGAATTTAAGTCAGTCTTTAACGACCTGTCCTTCCTGCACAGTAGAAGAGGCTCTGGCCTCTTAGGAGTTCTTGGAAGTAGGAGACTTGTTCAGGTTTGTGAGTATCTAGCGAAGTGCAGCTTACATGTCAAACTTGCAAATGTGTTATTTTCCACTTAAGAGTCTTCAAAAATGTTTTGTCACTCTATAAGGTTTATATCATTTGCATTTACTTCTAAGTATTTTAGAATAAAGTTATTTTCATGTGTACACAGTTTTCTTTCACTTCTGGCTGGGGAAAAACTGCAGTGTTTCTTGAATGAAGAAATATGTATTATGAATCACTCTTACACTTAATAGGGTGTTTAGTGTATATATAATATTTATACTGTAGAATATATGTGCTTGTATAATCCAGTAAGAAAAAATGAACTTAACATTAATATAAAGCTGACTTGGCTCAATCGGATCTTGATCAATAGTATATACTGTTGACTAGTCAAGTTTTTGATCTTAATCACAGCTTGAAAACTGTTCCTATTGCATTTCTTTCAGGTTATTCAGCGGATATATTACAATGTAAACAGATCATGGACGGGCAAAATAACATGCTCGGAACTTAGGAAAAGCAGTTTTCTGCAGGTTAGTAACATTTTTGTATGTTAGGTAGGTAAAACTTAAGAAACTTAGCTTTGGGGCTTAAAGTCTTATGATATATGTACAGTTTGCAAACCTCCAGAGCAAAACAACACTTGGGAGTGTACAATTGTCCAATAAGTGTTTTACAATGTGAAAAGATGTAACAGCAGCTAGAGCTAGGTAGAAATTATAAAACTATAATTATGGATGGTGAATTTGTTGGAGCAATACATTATAAACTATAACAGAGGGTAATTCTAAACATTTAATGATAACATTTTAATTTATTTTGTGTTCAGATTTTACAATGAATAAAATGTAAAATGAATGCGCTAATGAATATGTTCTTTTCAAATGTCCGTTATAAGATCACTTTTTTACCATATACAAATTCTTGCATTAGGAATTTGTCTTTTTCGCATACCCTAACTTGCTCTCCATGAGACACACAGACAGAGAGAAGCTTGGGGTCAGAGCGCAGGGTCAGCCATTTATACAGCACCCCTGGAGCAGTTGGGGTTAAGGGCCTTGCTCAGGGGCCCAACAGAATAGGATTCCTCTGCCGGCCGTGGGATATGAACCGGCAACTTTCCAGCCACAGGCACAGATCCCTAGCCACAGAGCCACCGCGCCGCCCACATTTTTTATGTTAAAAGGTTCAAACAATGCCACAGGAATTGAAGGCCATTAGCAAAATCAAGTTGTTGGTGCTGCTGCTGCAAAAATGTTGTTCCTGTTGAACAGTAATCATGCATGTATATTTGATCATGCAGTACAGTATTTGTAATAGCACTGTTCCCTAAGAAAAGGAGGGAACAAAAGCACAAAAAAAGTCAAATAGAGGGAAAGGCAGAAGTCACATTTTTTAAAGCCTGTATTAAAGCCAAAATCAAATGAACCTATGTATACTGTGGCAATGTGTCGGTGAGCTTCTGCACTAACAGCACTGTGTGATGACAGAGACATGCTCACTGTTGTCAAAGGTGTAATGTGTGTATTTATTTTATGGATGTATTGTCGACTGTTGGAAGGGTGTCTGCAGTCAGCGGTGGGCTGCAGGTGTGATGATTGATATGATGTAGTTTGGGGGGTTTTACATGGTGGGTAGTACATGCTTTTTGCTGGAAGATATTTTTGAACGTATTCCTGGTGGTTTGTCAACAGAATGTGGCATTATTAGAGGATGAGGAAGATGTCAACCAGCTCACTGACTATTTCTCCTATGAACATTTCTACGTCATTTATTGTAAATTCTGGGAACTTGACGCGGACCACGATCTCTACATTGATCAGAAAGACCTAGCTCGACACAATGATCATGGTATTGTTTTATTTCTTCTTCATACCAAATGTGTAACCCGGTAGAATAATCAGAATAGAATGTCCACCTCCTATAATGTCTAATGTTCAGCAATGTTTCTTACAGGCTTCTTTGTCAAAGGTGTTTCATTAACACTTGCTGTTGCAGTCATTCTGCACATTTTGCTATGGGTAGCTGAATTTTTCATGTGTTCCTTTATGAAAAGGGGGGGAATTAAAGATTTACAAGACCTCAAAACTGTATTAATTAGTAATACTATGCAAATCACATTTAATCACATTGTTTTCAGGCTTTACATAAGTGTCACAGAGCTTTTTCGACTGAATGGCTTCAATCACCAAATTGGTGTAGAATGGACAGTGAAATGCAAAGCAGAGGACAAAAGTGAAAACTACATGGAAGAGCATTTAAAACTGACAACAGGAGGCACTTCTTTACCTAAAGTGTTGTGGGTGTTTGAACAAGCTGTATTGAGACTGATACTGTAGCTTCTTTCAGGAAAAGGCTGGATGAGATCCTTGACTCAATAGTAACTACCAAATAGAATAGATGGGCTGAATGGCCTCCTCTGTAACTATTGTATGGTATTACTTTTAATACACATTCAAATAAATAAAGCTTAGTGCAAGGACATAATCATTCTCTTTTCTTATGCCTTATCAAAACCATATTACTGTCAGCAAGAATACACAAAGCATTGGTGTTTCATCTAAGTTCACATATTTTATAAGTGTTATAAGTTCCATACTGGATCCTCACATGTTGTGTATTTTTTTTTCTTAAAGCAATCTCCCATAAAATGATTGAAAGGATATTCTCAGGAGCCGTTACCAGGTAAATGTTTTTATTTATTATTCTTTTTAAATAAGGAAGGAATATTTGTGCATGACTCCTGGATAGAAATGAGTACTTTGCCTCTAGTTATTAAAGAAGAATAGAGCTCTACAGTTATTAAATTGTCTGCCTGATGTGAAAGATACTTTGGGTATGTTTGTGTTTGTTCCTGAACTAGTTTCTTTTGTAGGGGCAAAAGAGCACATAAGGAAGGAAGAATGAGCTATGCAGATTTTGTATGGTTTCTGATTTCTGAAGAGGACAAGAAGACACCAACCAGGTGACTTGGGAAAGCTGACTATTTTAGGTCAACCTTGCTCAAACCAGTGATTCAGCTTTTTGCATTGCTGCACCAAGAGCACTTGTAGTGATTATCTCTGGAAAGTACAATGTCTCTTTTAAGACTTCTCTTCCCACTTCACATTCATTTGCATAGGCTTCCACTGAACTTATCCACTGCATAAAGCTGTTGAAAGTGGAAGAACGATGCCTGCCTTCTCAAAACCAGAATAAATCCAGCAGTGTGCACTTGATTCTAAGATAGCTGAGGGCAATGAAGTGACGACAAACTATTTAAACAGTGAAAGGGACGAGGGAAGTGTTTTCATTTATGCAGAGATGTTTGTTTTCCAGCATAGAGTACTGGTTCCGCTGCATGGATCTTGATGGAGACGGAGTGCTCTCTATGTATGAGCTGGAATACTTTTATGAGGAACAGTGCCAGAGACTAGAGAACATGGCCATTGAACCCCTGCCTTTTGAAGACTGTCTCTGCCAAATGCTGGACCTTGTCAAACCCAAAACTGAAGGTATGTAGCCTCAAGCTCAAAGGTTTTACCAGGTATCAATTGAACAGAGTAGCATGTGTAGTGATGTCAGAACCAGTGTTTAGACTTATCTGATCCTGCACGGCTGCTTATTTTGAATGCATCTTGTTTCTTAAAACATTAAGAAAGACAAAAATACATTTTAGTAGCCACAGGTTATTTTTGTCTTTTGTTCTCTGTTTCTGAGAGAACAGCAGGGAAGGCTGTTTATTTAGGACTCTTGTCATCTCTTTTTCCTCATCTTAGTGATGTGAAGAAACTGGATTTGTTAAATTTGCCTTGCTGTGTTTTTTGTAGCTAGTGTAACACTTGCTTAACAGGCTTTGAAAAAAAATCCATTATACAACTAAGAAATACATTATCGTAGAGACTGTAAAAATAAATTGTCAGTGCGAAAATAGGGAAAATTATATTTCTGGTAGTTACAACAAAAATCTTTTCATTCAGATCAGCAGCTGAACATAAAATTGTTCTAGTGCTCACACAGACAGGCAGCTTTGTCTAGTGTCATGGTCTTTGTGGTGTCTTCTGTGGCGTCAGTAACAAAATCATCATTGTAAATCAGTTAAATTATGCGAGGTGGAAATGATCAGTTCTTTCTGCTCACATAGACACCCTTTCTGTTCTAGAAGCTACTGTAGAAACCCTGCCAAATGTGTGTCCAAACTCTTGTTGCTTCACAGGAAAGATCACTCTTCATGATCTGAAGAAGTGCAAGTTGTCACACCTGTTCTTTGATACTTTTTTCAATATCGAGAAGTACCTGGACCATGAGCAGAAAGATCCATTTTCGGTTGTCAGGGTAAGGTCGGCAAATCCGATTAAACATGATCCCATTGGAAAGCGGTCTTCCCAAGGCTCTGCGATAACCCCGTCCCTTGTGTCCTAGGATGGAGAGGGTGAGGTGCAGGACATCTCCGACTGGGAGAAGTACGCTGCAGAGGAGTACGACAGCTTGGTAGCCGAGGAGGCAGCCAATGAGCAGTTTAATGACGGGTAAGATGCTTAAAAGCGAAAAAAGTTTAGAAGTTTGTCATACCGAGTGTAATTCCGACTCCCTTACCCAGTTTCCCCCAGGAAGACTGTGCCATTGCACTATAAAACTATTAGCACATAATCTTCTTTTCACTAGAACAGTGTCAGGAACGTATCTGTGCTTTAAACCTTTAATTTTGTGTTAGTGGAAGGTTGGCTTTTTCTGTTGCCTATTGCCACGATAGCTCTCAAACCCTCTGGAATAGGAGAAAGTGGCAATAGGTGAGTAAGCCCTATTAACAGGCGTCCAATGAACATTTTAGGGACTCCAGTAACTTTTAATGGCTGCATCACTGAAGTATTGAAACTGAAAGGTAAGAGTGAGCTACTCTGGTGTCCACTAAGGGTTTTGTCACAGGTGCTCTCTAGCGTTTCTGTGATAACACTTTTCTTTTCTGGGGTGGCTGAGGTTCTCAAGTCTGTCTTGTTCTCCTCGGCTGACTCTGTATCATTTCTGTTTAAAACTGGACTTCCTGACCCACACGTTCACAGTGGTAAATGATTGAAATCTAAATTTGCCTGCACTGAAATACTGATCACAAAAGAGATAACCCTGAAGCCTTAGTTACACAGAAATATTTTATAGGTGAATAGAACTAAGATGGAGTGCAAGAAATGGTATCATATCTGATATAAATGCAAAAAAGTCAGTTGAGCCATTTATATAGCAAAGTATGTATTGAAGCAGTCCAGTGAAGTACTTCTTAAAGGACAACAGCAGCAGCTCATGTGGGATTTGAGTTCTCCAGTCTGGGTTCCAGAGACTTAGCAGTACAGGCAGCTGAGTATGCTGTACCTCTTATTACAATCCTAAGCATTTATTGATTCCGAGCAGTTTGCAGGAATTATTTCCATTCCATTTTGAAAAGGAATAAAACTGGGATATTTCCATTTTTTTTTTAAATATATCCTCTTGAAGGGGAAATATGAGATCGAATTGAGTTTTTGGTAAAACATCACTTGATTTTTGTTTGTCCTGTTAGATATGAACATGCTATTGATCCAATAGACTGTCAGATCTCACACGAGCTAAACCTACGAACAGACAAGAGACACTTCTTCCAAATACCGAGCCCGCACTCCAACCTAGACCTGGAGGAATACGAATATGAAGATGACTTTGAATGACAGCTGGAGCATACATGTCCTACATTACTGGCTGTGTGCAGCTGTGCTGCAAAAACTGTATAAAGAATGAATGTTAATGAAGCCTATAAATGTTTCATAGATTAGGTTGTAGCTTTAGGTTATTCGCACTTAACCATGGGAGCAGGAAACGCAGACCTGGAGAAGCCAAAAGCTGTCACTCATCCATTAAGAATATTTTCATTTTTATACATTATCAGGAAATCTCTTTGCAGAAGTTAAAACAAAATCACACCTAAGAAGTGCTGTTTATGATGTAGCAAGCTAAATATTAAATGTACACCTAAAGTTTTCTAGTAACACTTTATTATTAAAGATATTATACATATTTTGATTTATATGTTTATATATGGTTAATAAAGACATTCTAAAGTATTCATAAAACATTGTCATTACAAAAATGTAATACTTTCCAATGGCTTCTCCATTTGACAAAGCACAACACCTACATAAGATCCCATTTTTACATTTAAATAATGTAATGCTTTATTAATACTTCAGGACATTTTATCAATTTGTATAAATCATTAGTAAAATATTACAAGGAAAACCTTAATATAAAGTGTTCTCACTGTTCTTTCAGTAGTTTATTTATTTGGCTAATTGTGACTGGCCATTAGTTTTGAGTGTTGTGTTATTTGTAAATAAGAATGCTTCTAATATTTATTATGAAATCATTCGAGAGCGACTGGCACGTGCACAGCATATACCTGTGAACCAATTCAGTTTCTTGCTTGAAGAAATCTTAGTTCGCTGCACTGGAACTTAAAAAGCTTAGACACTGAAAAACACTTGAATTACTGAATGTGCACTAACTGTAAGAGCAATACATTTGTAATTTCTTAGGATTGGCTAATGCAACATTCCAGAGATATTAAACATACTACTAATTTCAAAATAAGTTTTCTTATCCTGGTGCCTATAAACCTGCATTTTTACATCTATGCATTAGTCTTTATGAAATTCCCGTGCCTTGTAATATATAATGTATTTATCTGCAAGTTTCAAGTTATTTTTTTTTTACTGTTTAATACTTTTATTTTGACTTTGGAGAGGTTATAAATTATAAGCTGTAAATGTTATTTTGTGCTTGCTGTGTAAAAACAGGGTTTCTAAGTGTACACAAATTATGTTCCATTGTTGATGGCTATCTGCAAAAGTACTTGGGTCATTTCATAATGTACTTTTATTGATGAAAAAGAAACCAATTTTAAAATTTGTATATTATTTTGTTGATATTATTTTAAATAAAGTATACCTCAGAATGTATTTTCTTGTTTTTCGGTTGTCCCCATTTTACAAGCAAATTACATGCTGTAGATCATTCTTTTTTTTTATTGAAGCAAGGCAATGAAAATAATGGAACACGTACAAAAGATCTGTCGTCTTAATGTACACTATCCAATTGAATGTTACACAGTGGCATGGGTTTAAATCATCAGTATGCATTTCAAAAGAGTAGAAAACCTTTTTTCTGAGGTGGGTGCTACTTCAGTGAACACAAAACATCTAACAATAAGAAATAATGTAACTACTTACAAAAGGAGCTGCCGTGATGAAAAATGAGCTGTAAATTAGTTCTTACATTTATAACAGTCAAGTAAATGTGGGGGGGGAGGGAAAGGGGTCCAGAATTTATTCCAGGAACTTCCCAGAAAGAAGCCATAGCAATAAAAAAAACACACCCCACACAAATGAAACAGGCCAAGAATTACCTGTGGAAATTGGCGTGTGCTTTTAGCAAAACAAAACTCTCTCGCCCCTCCCCACTCAAGACAAACAAATGTAGACTCGACACCACACTTAAAATGTTCTGTACCACCCCTGCTAACACTTGGCCCTCTTACAGCATTGTCAAACGAGACGTGCTCAGTAATGTATAGACAGGAACTCCTGCGACTACAAGGGGAAAATAGAATGTATAGACAAACCATGAACATTGGAAACGCACCTTAATACTATTTATCTTATTGGTACTGATGCAATATTTAAATTGCAGGTAACCTGAAACAGGCATATACTTGGATGTCTTTTATTCTCCTCTGTCAAAAGAAATTCTGTAATAAGTACTGGTAAAACTGTTTTGTGTCTAGGAATCCAGTGGCAAAAATACTAAGGAAGTGTTAGGAGGAAAGAAAGGGAAATCAGTTTTAGGTAGAATTTGACAGTTTCCCTTTGTTCCTGACATACACTTCAAATCTAAAACATAGGTGTAGGGTAAAAAGAAAAAATAAAACCGGTTTACTAAAACAACTAGTTAAAATGCATTCAGTAATCAGTGATGCCCAATTCCTAGGCTGACGGACCAGGGTTGGCCACTTTTCATTCCAGCTGAACAGTCACCATCTCGATGAGACCCTTAACTGACAGTTTCTGAAGATATGAGCCACTTGCATACATATTTATATTGCTGCACTATTATTCTCAAGCTCTTGGGTCTGTTTTTCTGTCCTTCTGCATTCAAACAAGAGTAGCCTAGATCTGGCATTGGCCTTACAGAAATAAACTTTAATGAATTCTGTACTGTGTAGGAAACTCTGAAAATGACAGCGTGTTTCTTCCTTAGATGGATCTGCATGCTCCTGAACCCCCCCTATCTTTCTTTTCAAAGAACAAAATTCAAAGCACTCATCCTGGGGGGTCGTAGGAGTCGGAAAGAAACAAAAGATCTGATGAGCTTGCACTGACCTTGAACCATAAACACTGCTTGGGATACATCTGAGTAAATTTGGTGGGAACGCACCAGAAAAATAAATACCTGTCGGAAAACACCTAAGGAGGTACATAGAAAGTGCTGTAATTTATAGAATTGATAATACAGTACCTCAATGCAGGAGGAATGAGGGCACTTCCACTACAACAAGCACAAGCCCCTGTTCCCCTTCGTGAAGCCACCTACCCCCTCCGTCAACAAGTGAGTGAGGGGAACTGCAGAGCACAGCAATCGCAGGGCTGCGCCGAAAGGCTCATGTTAGCTCGATATCAACCGAATCGACGTCCACATCCTCACTCGTAAGATCACTCTGGTCCCTGGACTTTAAAGCCGTGTCTTGCAGTTGAGGGATCTTGGAGGGTCCTTCCATTTCTTTCTTGTCATCTTGGCTGGAGAAAAATAAGCCGCAGCTTTTATTCTAGAAAATAGGCTTAAATATTGTGTCAGAAATTGAAAATGTAGCAATCAAAGTGGAAATCAATCTGAAATTGAATTCCATGGCAATTGCTAGTTGGTATAAAATTAGTTCCCACACTTTATTTTACTTTTCTATACCTGGCCAGAGTGTTTCTCACCTTTCACTAGATTTGAGAGGTTTTCTCCCTTTCATAACTGCGGAGGTCAGCTGTGGTGGAGCCTTTAGATCAGGGGTTTTGCAGGCGAGCCAGGAGTTGCTGTGCAAGTCTCCTGAAATTGTAAGAAAGCAGCAAAAATAAGTTACTTGACCACAAGTGTAACTAATGTTTTGCAACTCTATTTAAAAATATCATCGCTTTCTCAGGCATCTCCACACGTGGATATAGGAAACAATAGGACACATTTGCATTCCCGTCTACTAACAAAGGAGTGAGTTTGTCACATTGATTTCAGTGTTACATTGGTGTTGCTAATGAAAAGGTGGTCCTTGTATCAGCAGATCTCAATTTTTTTTATTTTGTCATATTAGGCTGTTGTTCCTTTTTTTTAACAAGTGTGGTAAACATCCTGCATTCTGCGACACTGTTGTAAATACATTTCTTCACCAGGTAGCAGGGGAGAAAGAGAAGTAGCAGATTATAATTGCACAACAGAACAGCAAGTTCCTCTCTCTTTTCAGTTTTGTTTCAGTTTCAGCGGTGAAACACTAGAGTGATCAAAAGAAAAGGCACAAGAATCATCTTAGCCCATTACATAGTTAATTGATCCAGGTATCTCATCGAGCCTTTACTTGAAGGAGTTGGGGTATGGGCTTCAGCTGCATGGCTGGGTAGCTTGTTCTATAACCCTTTGGGTAAAGAAGCACCTAGTGCACTTCCTGAGTTTGTTCCGAGGATGGCCGCTAGGTTGGCTCTATCAGTGCCCTTGCGAGTGAGCGTACCGTCAGAGGGAGCCTGCCTCAGCGATGGCGGCCTGGAGCAGACTGCTGTGGAGGGCTGCCTGAAGGTGTCTGTGCTGATGTAGGAGCAGGAGTCCTCTCCCTCGGTGGTGGCCAGCAGAGAGGCCCTGTAGTAAATCAGGGGGAGCCAGCAGTCCTCCCTGTTATTGACGGTCTGCTCGCCCGCATACCTCTGCAAGTAACTGTACCTGAGGGAGAAGCAACAAATCGCTTAAGGGCAAGATAAGTGTTTTCAAACTGAAGCTGGCCTTCAAGACAGACCCAACAATCCTGTGCCATCCGCTGTAGGGAAGGCTCCCGTTTTTAATGCTCCAAGCCCTGGAAATGCAGCTCCATGGAATGGAACCCACCACACTTGTCTGTGCTCGTTTGTGCCACCGAAAGTAGTGTTTGTGCTGTTTTTGTTCCCGAGATACAGCACCTTCATTTTCTGAGGTGTGAGCTCCCCTTCAACGGTGACGAGGGTCTTCTGAGCCCCCGAAAAAAGGTGCAATATCTTGAGAATGAAAGCACCTCAGACACAACTCGGGCACAAACCAGCGCACACAATATGGTGAGCTCTGTTGCTTGTGTTGTTTGGAGGGGGAGTTCAGAAATGCCCCCCCACACAAACACACAGACTGGCGACTCTTTATCTTTAAGTACTTCAAGTCCCCCCTCCTCGTGTCAGAGAGGCTAACAGACTTACACCGTTTTTTTATCAGGCTTCAGCAGCCGGCTGGAAAACTCGCTGAGGATGGTAAGGTATGAGATGTAGGGCGGAGTGTGCTTCTCCCCTCCCTGCACGAATCCCCCGAAGACGAACTCTATACCATCCCTGCGAACAAAAGGGCAAACTCAAACTGAGCAGGAGCATATTATACAGACAACCTGTGGGGTTTGCACAGCCATTAAGACCCTTCCCACACGAGGCCTTTAAATCATTCCCCCCAACCCTTACGAAAACAAACCTGATATCAGGCCTCAGCCGCTATGAGTACAATGCACTATAAATCAACAGAATTCCAAATAAAGCAATGGAGCCCAGAAACAGTACGCGCCATTTGCAAGACAGCTGCATAAAAGCTCACACCCCCCTAAGACGGTTCTGAAATGATCTGTTTTGGGGGGTTTTCTTGATCCGGACTGGGCTGGCTGAAGCCTTTGGCCGTTTGAAAACAATATCTTGGAAAAGCCTAAAGCTTTTCATTTTGTGAGCCTATAGAGCAGCACGAGAAACAGTGACACAGTGATTAGGTTTTCTAGTTCATGACAACTCAGCCGCATTGTAGCAGCTTGAAAATCGCACCAAAATCCTTTTAATCCACAGGTCCCCTTCACATCCCGGAATGGTGAATAACAGCAGGGACAATCCCCAGCTGTTCAGACAGAAATTAAAATATGTATATTTTTATGGGGTAAATGAAAAGGCAAAAATCACACAAAGATATTTTTGGGACAAAGATGAGCTGCGAAACACATTTTCCAAAACCACCCCGTGCCATCTCCCAAGAGCTTGCCTGTGGATCAGGGCCAGAGATTCCCTGGATTTGATCTGGTCCCATCCAAAAGTCAGGGAGAAGCGCCGGGCCAGTTCCTTGATGCTGCTGAATGTCTGAATGGACGAACTGCACACGGTGCCGCTCTCCTGCTCCTGCTTTAGCCTGAGGAACAGCTGCAGAAAGCACAAATGGCTTCTTTAAAAACTGAACGGTCCCAGCGGCAGACATTTACATAGAGAAAATTCACATTAAAACTAAACGTCTTATTTGGCAGTTGCTAGCTGCAGAAAAATTTAATTCAAGGAAACACTTTGTATCACTAAAAACATTATTCACACTTTTCAATCGAAACGTACACCCAAACTTTCCCCAGTTTCTGTTTAACTTCCAGATATATTGATCAGTGTTTTTAACAACTTCACTTTAACCTGTTTGTCAGCTGTCTTCAATATACAAACTTTATTCAGCGTCAGGGACTCCATTCTTTGTACAGAACACTACCAGCCTGGGTGCGACCCGGGTTTATCGAGCTACGCATCAGAGAATCACAAAAGAACCCTTCTAAGACAAAGCCTTTCAGCACAGACCCTTTACCAATCACTCGAGCAGCTGTGGTTATTACCTGCGATTGGGTTAATTTTTTAATTCACAAGAGCAGTCAATGGTTGAAGCCAATAACGAGTAAAACCATAGAGTGGTTCAACACAACAGAGCGGAGCATGCTGGGAGGCCCGCCAGAAGAAGGGTTCACAAGGACAAGGATCTCGGGGAAAAAAGAGAACTAAAAAATGAAGATTAAAAAGCAGGCGCTGAAGATAATGCTTCAATACCGCGGAGGTCTGGAAGTGTTTCAGCTCTCTTTCTCATGGCCAGCAGAGCGAACTAGTAAAGAGCTGGTGTGCTGTAGTAATGGAATGTTCCATCAGATGCTGAGAGCTGTGACATCTCAATGATCTAGTGAAGTGATGACAGCCTGCAAGGCTCGCTGGGAGATCGGGGGTAGGGCCCTGAAACATTTGGCACACATCTTCATGGAGCCAGACAATGGGAGAGGCTTAGCAGATGTCAGATATGTGTCTACGGGCAGGGCCTGCCCTTGTATTCTACATACCTGCTGCAGGCAGAGGACAAGGGTCCTTGCACTCTCAATCTTATCCATCTGCCTGGTCCTGCTCAGAGTCTCCTTAATGATGTCTCCAAAGTCATTGTAATACTACAGAAAGACAAGACAGACACTGATGATGATGATAATAAAAAACATCATCACAAGCTTATTCTGCGTGCATCTACATACATTCGTTCAGCATTTTAAAAGATGGGGAGAGGTCCAGAATGATAAACAGCCTGTTTTTGTTTAAATTAAAAAATGAAAACCACAAGAACAATAATTCTAGAGAGCCCCCCAGGCTTCCTAGATCTAGATTTTATCTAGATTTCTGAGAGGGAAATGTAGAGGATATTTTGGATAAATGCAAAGATTAGAAAATCATTTTGCCTCTTGGATCTGAGCTCCAGCTGCTTGCTAACATGTACAGACCATGCAGAGGTTTGCTGTAAAGACAGTATAATGGCAATACATCTGCAGTGAACGATTACAATCACAATCAAGCTAAAAACACAGCCAGCACAGAGATGAAGATGGAAATCACTGGCTGCCCTTTCCCTAATAACTTTTGGGGTCTTTAAAAAAAAACACTAGAATTGCCTTTTCTGGGGCTAAAGTCACCCCATTTAGAATAGCCAATTGTTTTTATCACTTCTACTGTAGGTTCACAGTTACAAAATGAACACAGGAGAAGATCAGGAAGTGAAAACAGACTCCTCCCCCTTATATGAACTATATATACAGTAATATATAATAACCTGGCTATATAAACTATAATAATTCCTTTCGACATTTCTGCTACAAAGTCAGAACCATGAAATTAAACATGATGTTGCCTCTAGTATTAAAGATAATATGACTCTTAAAAGTCAAAAACTAGCAAGAAACCCCTTATGGTCTAATTCTAAGATTACTGGTAAAAACTTCCCCCTCTCTATTTTAACAAAGCAGAATCCAATGCTATGAAATTAATTCAAACATCACAGAAAAAATACAGCAGGAAGGAGTTTACTCCGTTAGGCTCGTGCTGAATGCTGCCACATGCTCCAAAGCCAAGGTCACACAACCTGCTGGACAAATTTCCTCAGCACAGTGGAGAAGACATTTGTCCGATTATGATTACGTTTTATGTAACAGGACAGAAGGATTTACAGCGCAAGCCCCCGGTTTCAACTGGATTGGGCGGGGAAAAAAAAACCTGCTTAATCAGAAAAAGCACATCTGATTTAAATCAGATAGCCACAGCACACGTCGGAATCAAGAAATGTTTTATCGAAAGCCCTGATAAAACAGCAGTCACAGCAAATCCTCTTGTCCCAGCTGTTCAGTCAGCCCTTGGAAGACAGCTGCAGTTAAGATCTAATCGCCTTTTCCTCTGATGGTTTTTGCACCTCAAGGTCAGGGTCCATCTGCGTAGTAGGAGCCATGGAGCCCAGGTGGAGTTACTTTGCTCCACAGCCTGTCAATGCTCCCCTGTTCCCTCTCTTTCTGAACAACTACAGAAGCTCTACCTTAAGGAGCCACTGCCCAAAATGCCCAGCACACAGGCGGCTCTTTCTGAATACAGAAAACAAAGTTCCCTTTGGCAGAATGGAGGTTCAGTCAGAAATTAGTTTTCTTTCAATCCTGCTGAAAGTCAGTTGACTTGTTAATGCCGATCACATGTAGGAAATGTATCTGACCAGCAACCATTGTAACAAGCTTTGTTGGTCCCCAAACATCTTTTTACAGTGCAATACCATGAGCATTTTCTTTTTTTCCCCCTAGCAAATGAATGTACAATGCTGGAAAATAAGAAACAAAGTCATATAGAAAGAAACAGGCAAAAGAAATGATGAGTTATGAGTTTTTTACAATTTTCCTTAACATTTATAATACCCTGGGCATTATATCGTCTGTAAACTGGACTGCTCAAATGTGATCAAGTACATACAGTACATACCCCTGACACATTAATATGAGCGCTGAACAAACACTGCTTTTCTGTGTGCTGCCCTAAACCATTTAAAAAATGAAAATAAGAAGGGTTACAAATGAGAGGAGGCCATTATGGCCTTGGTATACCCACTTGGTAGTCTGTAGTTAATTCAGCACTTACTTAAAGAGCTGAGGAAAAATTCTCACCTACAGTACAACGATGACCTGTGCATGGCAATGCCTCTGCGAGATGAAGCACTTTTCCCAGGGTACAACAGCAGCTGCCCACCCAGTATGTGGGCACAGGACCTTCTGGTCAAAGGTCATTAACCACTGCGCGCAACACCACCCTGCCCCCTCAGGTACAGACACACTTGCAGCATCTCCAAAGCTGTATATTACAGCAAGGATTTGTTTTACATTGGGGTTTTTTTCCTGAAAACATTCCCCTTAATCTATCATTATCTGATACAAACCCTTTTGCCACACTTCCTGTAATGCAGGGCTGCCCAATTTCAGTCCTAAACGGCTGCTGTCCAGCAGGTTTTATAGGCCTCTACATTTTCCAGCTTCTTGAGAAAAAGGAATTACTTCTCCCCAAGTGCAATGAATTAATTTCAACTAGGTTCTGAAGGGCTCAGGTGGAAAGGAACCCAGAGCCACTCTGTGCCTAAACAATATGGAATAGACTATGTCACTACTCGGTGGCACCGTCTCTCTGCACCGCTGTCGTTCCTCCCTACTGCCGCTGCGCTGTGGCAGGGAGGGGGCTACCTTCATGTACTGCTGGAATATCTCCGCCGCAGCGCTCATCTCCAGCACGCTGTGCACGATCAGTTTGCAGTACGCGGCCAGCAGGTTCCTCCTCCTGTGCAGCTCATCCAGTTTACCGACTCCCGCGTCGCTCTCGCTGGCTGTGAAGGGGGGGGTGGGAAGAGTACGAAAGAAACGCTCAAATTTTGCAGCAAAGAATCTGTAATACGGTTTCGTTATTACACCCAACTGCTTAAACCTCACATCAGGAGATAATGCAATAACTTTTTGAAGTTGAAGATGAGTTGAAGTTAATAATGTTTTTCATAAAGTCTATAGCCCTAAACACTTAGATTTTTTTTAATGACTGCATTTCCCCCGTCACCCCTACACAGCCAAGTTGTAACGTCTCCAAAATTAATAAACGGTTACCTTGTTCCCGCGAAAGTCTGAAAATTGTACAATCTGTGGATTGTAGTTTTATTACTCTTTCACACTGGTGGTACAATACCACATTTAATTCCTTTTCTGAAAACACCAGACAAGCCCTACAGAACAGATATACGCTGTATGGATGGCCTAGTGGTAGGATTCGACGCACACAGATGAAAAGCACACCGAATGTCTGGCCTCATTTTTTATGTCGCGCTGCTAATTGCTGTGCTGTAACCCGCAGCTCATCAGAGTGCACAAGATCCCTGCAGTGGACGTACTGTAAACAGCAGTGCACCACAAAATATAAACTGGGTAAAATGAGTCATGCAGCTTTCCTCAAAAACCTCAATGTGCGAACAGATTGTCAGGCACTCAAAAAGGCACACAGTGCTTTGAGTTCACACTCAGCAGAATGCACAGTTACTCCACAAGCAAGCTCATCTAGACAAACCCATCCAATTTACAAACTGGATTACAAAGTGGATTCCTCCAATCTACAGACCTCTAAACTATAGCAGCCCTAATCCAGATTAGGCAAAGTGGCAGTTAAGATCTTCTATTTTGCGTCACTGTCCAGCAGAGTTCAACAAAACACTTTGCCTGTCCCACACCTACCCAGTCCTACACTGCCAACCCCCCTGGGATGTCTATTCCCTATTTCATTACGAATCCTCACATATTGGATCATCGCAGCACCTTGCCCATATTGATCAGTTTGTCATAATAAGGTTTCAAGCCCATGACTGCTTTATCTAAAGTGATGGATACCTCCACATGAAAAAATGTTGAAATCTAATGTTTTTAACAGCTAAGGGCTTCCTTAGATCAATATGCTGTCAGAGGGATGGAGACTACCCCATGGTGGAAGACTGACGACTCCCTCTAAAAATTATAGGAAATAAAATGCCAAATTATATGGCTGCAATGCAGGTTACATTGTGAATTTAAGATGAAGGCTAAACTTTATCTGCAAACATTTACTTTAATTCCCCCATGCTGTCTCACAGTTTGCACTATGTTTTACCATAGCTGAGAGTACTTGGCTGTGTTTCTTATGCAACTTCTAACTTTGCATAACATAATGCTGAGACTTTTATCAAAGAAGGCTTTCCTGATTATTAGTGTTTAGGCCAGATTAAAAAAGTAACCTACAGTACCTACAAAGAAGAGGTCCTTTAGAAGTACTGATCAATGAAAGAAAGTAATGCAATATGCTCAAACAGTACACAGGGCCGTAGATGGCTTGAGTACAAATTGTTGTTAAATTTAAAACTGAAAACAGGAGCAACTTCTGGGGTTTGGAACTTTTAGGGTTTGGCTACCCACCCCAGCTGATAAAGCCAATACCCTGGTTTCTTTGAAGAAATGGCAGGATGTGATCCTGAGATCAATTATCTACTACAACTAACCACCAAACCAGCTGGATGAGCTGAATGCCCTCCTGTTGTTTGTATCCGTCCTTATGAATCATTAGATTTAACTCGCTGGTGCCCGCACCTCTGTCGCCGGGCCAAATGCTTAATACTCCTCTGCACCCTCCTCCAACCTGGCTTCTCCTACTTTCTGCCCAGACAGAACTCGGATATGAGCAAAAACGACTCAGTTGAAAGCTGCGTCAGATTTTATTTTCATCTCTCTTCTATACCCACCAATTCAGAATAATAAAGAGGATCTTTATTATTCTTTGGGGTGGTTCGATGACCCCTGTTGTTTCCGCACAGGCGGACAATAATTCAGTGCCATGCAGGAACCTGGTACCAGCTGCAGGACAGGTGCAGCACATCATTCAGCTGCAGGTGCCTGCCAGGTGAACCACCTGCACACTTCTGCTTGGGAATCACAGGCACATCTGGACCTCTGGACACATGTTGCCCTGCTAGACTTTAACGAGTAGCTTCAGAATTCTAGAACTGTGGCAAAATACCAACCACAAAAGGGAGCAGACGGAAACACGCCCACATCTGAGAGCTACTGTAGGCCTAATGCACCGCGCACGGTTTGCAGCGGACATCCTCTTGTAATATAATACTGACATCATGGGCACAGACATTATTTCAAAATCTTTTCAGCTGTCGCTTTATTCCAAAAAAAGCTTTACATGTGCACCCATTTATGCAGCTGGGAATTTTACTGAAGCAATCTAGGTAAAGTCACTTGCTCACAATACAACAGCAGGACCCCACAACTTTCCTCTTACACCTCCAAAGTCTTCACCACAGCTCCCAGTGGTTGCCTCCCCGCTGTACAATGGAATATATCCATTATTTAAGGGAGGCATTCATTTATACAGCAAGAAGAGAAAGGATTGCTTATCTGCACGCTCATCAGAAATCCCTGAAAGTCACTGCTTGAGAAACCCCAGCTGTATGGTTCAGTGTAAAGGCCCCGATTTGAATGGTGTCTAACTGGAAACCCCATTCACACTTTAAGACTGCCATCTGCTGGTTGTCATTGTTTACAGTATCTGAAATATAAACGGGCTGAGAGCTACTCTGTACTTGAAGGTACTCTAAGAAATCACACAGGAACATACATGTGTTCTAATTACTTTCTGAACATGCTATTTATGATGGTATCCTGTTTATCATCATTCTGTACTTAAATTATTACAGGCTCGCTTTAAACACATTCAAATTTCAATAATATTTAACAGAAGACAAAACACATTAACCAGCAAGAAACTAAAGGTACCACTGAAGCCACTAATTATGTGGCACCCTGAAATGAAACTTTTAGGTATGACATCCAATGGTAGATGGCAAGGAAAAAGAACTTTCACCACGTGCTTTGTAATACAGCAATGCCCTTGTATCTATGCTACACTAATTCTTCGTTATGGTGGCCTGTCAAAGGTACAGTAACTTTCTCTTGGTACAGTGCAACTATGTAAGGTATTCACATTATAGTTTACACTCAGGAGTTACACCTATTCACAGATTAAGTTAGCTACTGCAGTGTTTTTGAGAAGTTCCATTTAAACTCTAGCATTGTATTGTCTACTACTCCGATGGGTCATGTGCCTGAAGAGTTCCTCACTTCCATTCGGTGCACGTCTCCTTTTCTAATGCGAGATCTGTACATGTCGTCAAAGCATGCGTTCCTCCTGTTCCGTCCCCCCTTGCCTGAAGTACAGGACGAAAGGGTGTCCGAGCCCGCTGGTGCTTCTTCAGGAAGGCTCACCTCTGCTCTGGCTGTCCTGCTCCAGGCCGGTGAACACACGCTCTTGTATGAAGGACAGCAGTGCCTTCTGGAGCTTGGGGTCGGGGGTGTAGAGAAGGGGGCTGACAGCCCCTTGTTCCACAGAGTGAAGCTGATAGCTATGAGCCATCAGAACATCGCAGAGGGACAGGAAGGCCTGAGGAGAGGTCAAACCAGATGCAATCAATAAAGCAATCTCTCATAAAGCAATTAAATACGGCAACGATAACTTCAGATCAGACGTGTGTTCAGCGTTTTAAATCCGTGGCAAATGGACGCTTCTGCCGGGAGCCGTGCAAAAGACACCCAGAAAAGGCAGCTCATATTCCCAGTTCTACAAACTTTTCCAAATGTCAGGAATGTCAGGTCTTTTCAAATGTGTGTTAATCTTAGGTATTCAGCAAAGTAATCCATGAAATGTTTGTACACACTCGGACAGAGTCACATTTTTTGCAGAAAGACACCAGCTTATAAGGGACGAAAACATGACTGGATGCCCGTTATTTCAATAATTCCTTATACTAAAGGCTTGTTATGCTTGTCCATCTTCTGAATTGCAGACCTTATTATTCAAGTTCACTTTTAACAGGCTATGATTCATTTTCCAGATAAACCCAGAACACACAGATCCATGTTCATGAAGTGTTTTTCACCACATCATAGTAACAGACCAGTACGAAAATAGCAATCTAAAGCTATATACCAATGTCATATCAATCAGTACAGGGAGGTCAATCACTGCAAAAGTCTCTGAAGGCAGTTCAAATGTTTAGGTTTGATTTTGTAACTCAAGAAACGCACCGCCCATATACTGTGATGGAACATGCCTTATGAGACATACAGTAGACCATAATTTGGTTCAGTTTGGATTGCCTCAGCAATAAAGTCAATACCCCAGTATTGTAAAAACAGTGCTGCATGGGAAAACTACTGTTTGTAAGAAAACTCTAGCTTTTTAACTTGTTCCAAAGAGCAAAACATTATAATTACAACTAAATGTTTTTAGAAACATATATGTTCTGTACAAAGTTGGCACTCTCTCAAACTCTTAGACGTCAGTGCGACACAAAATATATTTGCTCAACAGAAACAGTACGATGCAGAAAAGGGACACAAGCCAGTCCACAATTTCTCTGCAGGAAATTAAATTTAGAAAGGAAATGGGCACTCACTAACTTTGATACATCTCTAAGAAAATGAAAAGCCTTTAACATTTTGGAATTGTTGCTGCTTTGCTTAGCCATAGAAATCCAATAAAAAACCATGCACTAACCAACCTGTTCCTTTACAGCAGGATGAGCATGGGACAGGCAACGATGACATTTCTCACAAAAGTTTCTTAACTGACTTCTTTGGGCAAGCGCACTCTCCTTCAAGCAAAAACACACAAATGGTTTAAAATTGGAATTGTTACAAGCACTCACATCACAAACTGAGCATCGAAAGAGACTTATCACTCTATGCCAGCATTTTCAGAAACATGAAGTATACAGAATCTGGATAAAGTACACAGAATATGTTTTTGGCGTCACTTTGATTAAATGACCATTCACGACTGACAGCAACACGCTTGAGTGACTTTGAGCATTGCTGGGTGGAAGTAGTTTATATGTTTCTGTTGGTTTTCTTCAGCTTTTGGTTTATCACAAGTGGTTTACACAAGTGGCTCACATACAGTAAGCTGGTGGAGATCCAGTATACAACTGAGGAATGTGAGGTCTGTGTTAAGACCTTACATATCTTGACTGTCCCTCTTCATACTGGCGAGTTTCATGCTGAGAGAAACTCATCTCGGGCCAGAGGTGGGAGGCAGAGTTCTGTCTGCAGCAAAAAGGTCGTTCTGAAGGAAACTGCCGTCAGACACATTCTGTACAGTAAGTTATGTATTTATGAACATAATGATAAATAAACAAAATAAAGTGGATTAGTGTTAAATAAACAGAAATTAAAACCATACTGTGTTTTTAATCTTAATTTTTTAAAAAAACATTAAAGCCTGGCCAATTTAATGTAAACTTAAAAACCAGTAGCTTTATTTGTTTCATAAAGAACCATTTAGGTCTTCACTGATATTCTTCATAATGTAAATTTCTTTTCAAATTATGATATAAAATTTTGCTGGGGACGCAGAACTTGCAATTTTAGGTATTCCAATAATTGTGCGACCCCGTCCTCTAATTTCATCAACATGACTCATTTTAATCCCTGTTTTCTGCTGAATGTTTCTTTTCATTTGAAATCGCCTTACCACTAAAGTCAAATGCCAGTGGAATTAGAATTGCAGATTACAACATATTCATTGCTGCTGACTGAAATTACTGTCCATATTGTCAATTATTGATGAAAAAGTCCCCGACACAAACTGCCATCCACTCTCTTCTCTTGCATAAAAATTAAATGCTTTTTTGGAGCGTTCATAATAGCCATCAATATTTGATTTAAGATACGTCAAAAGGTCAATGAACATACAGAAAAATACCATTAGGTTCTTCCAGAGACAAAAGATTTAATAATAAGAACAGCATATTAAGATGTTCAGTGCATGGCTATCCAAATGCTAGTTATTTATAAAATTCAATCTATAACTTTCAGAGTACTTCCCTTAATTTTTTCAAATTCATTTTTGCTCCAGTATTTGTTTTTTCTTATTAAAGGCCTAGAGGTCACTGGGACTAAATGAAAGATCTGATCTTTGAACTTGCTTATTTTTTTGTTTGCGGGCACTGTTGTTACTATGTTTCAGTAAAAGTTGGAATTTAAAAAATCCATCCTCTGCAAAGCACACATAAGGCTTTTGTTTGGTTTTTATTCTAACCTGAGAAATCAACTAAACAATTAACCTTATTATTTTCTAAATTAGACATATATAGGATTGTTCTTAACGTACAGTACGTTACAGTTGAATATAAAAGAAACTGATTTCCGTAAAGTTTTAGTGTTACAATTATGCACCTTTTTAAATAACCAGATCATGGTTGTGACTGAAAAAATGAGTGGGACGAGAAGATGCTAGACCCTTGAGCAACTTCATGTGACCCTACTGGTCTAAAGAGAGGAGTTTTGATTAAATACCGAAAGGTAGACAGTAACACAGCAGGCCTTTGCCTGTGAACTGAAGATCTCCAACTTTAGAGCAGAATAAAAACTGAATTGATAATAGGTTTGATTGGAGCCTTTACCAATTAAGGATTCAATGGAGGAAGGAGTTCAGGGACGGAATAAATCAGGCTGGTAAGGTGTCCGCAGGACAAGAGGGACCCCAGCGAATGCCCGGGGTTAGCAGACTGAAGGCAACACATGATTTAAATGCACTTCGGACTGGAGTATGAAGACTTTCACAATTACTTACCCTGGAAGACACACCTCCACAGCTTGTGTTCAGCTGCCAGAGAACAGCGTAGCACGCACACTGTAAAGCATGGACAATTACCTGTTGAAAAGTACATACATAGTTACAATCATCCGTGCACTTGACACTAAAGCACATGCACAGTAGGTAGGATAATAGCTACTGCTTGTGCACCTCATGAGGGACTCCTTGCTGGACCTCAGCAGTAAGTAGTCTTGAAATGGTGTCGTACACTCTCCACTTTGACAGGTCATGAGCACTGCCATTTAGAAAACAAGACAAAAAAAACACTGAAATGGTGCCAAATTGCAATCGATCAGTAATACGACTTTCTAGATCAGAGAATGCTTTTATGTAAAGACAGATGTCTAACATCAGCTGTAATCTCTGAGAAAATGCCAGCTTTCTGTGTTACATCTATCTTGTTTGTCAGGTAAAATTCAAATGTGTTTGCAAAAGCAGAAACAAGTTTTCAGCTTATTTAACAGATTCACACAAGTGTTGCTAAATGTGGGTTCTTTTTGCCAGGACAACAGGTGTTTTGATCAGGAACGGAAATTTTAGAAAATGAGAATTTTTAATTCCTTATCATTCACATGTACCCATCTAACAAATGAAATGCTTTTTATATGCTACGTATGTAAATGTCAGGTTGTCCTTCAGAGCTAGCTTGTAGACCACCAATGAGAAACAAGAAATTCAGTGCAACAGGGCTAACATATCTGTGCTTCCCTGCCAAACCATCATGCTTGTGGGGAGACACACGCTAAGTTAGAGAAATTCATACTTGTGAAAAGCCGTGACTCTCTTGAGCAAAAATAAAATCTTGTTTGCTCTTTCTTCATCTGCAGCTGGGGTCCCACCCTGGAAGAAAGAGAAGATTAGAAAATCACTTTCTTTTGCTTAGGTTTTCCCTCAAAGACCCTGCAAACGGTTAAGGACTAATATACAATAACGATGGGCTTTCCCATGCATCAGTGCTCAGGTTTCATCCATGCCCTTTTTTAAAAGCATAATTGTGACATTCTACAAACTACTGTGGCAAGATCCATAATAGAGAGAGGACTGTTGACAGGCATGTTTTTAATGTCTTTTTATATTACAATTACAATTAGACGTCACCTCCATGCCAACAAACTATTTGGAAGGCTTTTCCATGTCAAAACATGAAGTATTTTAAAAGATAATGGACTATTTCCAAGACAATACTAGAGATCCGAAGAAGATGCCTCATAAAGGCATCACTACATATACATATACAATTTAAAATTCATGAATATGCTTATTTGTGATCCATCTGGCTGATTGGGTGTTGGATGGAAGAAGAGCAGAGAGGGATGAAACCGAGCTGTAGGTTGTTAAGTACACCCCACTTTCAAATTAGTTGCACAACAGACGAGATTTGAGAGAGCTTTATGTTGTTTATTTTAGCTGATTACTATAAGAGTAACTACGCTCAGGCTATGCAGACTGAACACCTAATGTTGAATTCACAGAAGCTTAGCACACTAGCAATAATGAGAGGAATGTGATGTAGAGAACAGGATGCACTTGACTGGGTTCTTGAGATATCTATAGCATGAATAGTAAAAACCCCTGTTAGAATGAATAGCTTTTTGCGTCTTACTGTATGTGATACAAAACGGTGTACATAAGCAGCTGTGTCTGCTTTAGAATTTGTGTTGAGACAGTGGACTCTGCCACTGACATTCTCCCTCCCTGCAGACTGAAAAAATCTGTCTCTGGTGAACTCTCTCTTTCAAGGCTCTGATTTCTGGTTTGGACCAGTAAACACCTAACACTTGTTTATTTCAGCTGATCAATTTTATTTTAACTAACTTAAAGCCAATGCATTATTACATTAACTGTCATATAAGGGAGGGTTACTTATGTCTTTTAAACACACACACATATACAGTGCCCTCCAGAATTATTGGCACCCTTGGTAAAGATAAGCAAAAAAGGCTATGAGAAAATGTCTTTGTTGTTTATCAGCTTGATCTTACACAGAAAATAAATATTTTATTAGAAATTATTAGAAATTCCTATGAACGAAATCTAATTGACATACATTCCCATTCATATTTCACCTTTTTAAAGCACACCTGAGTCTTTAGGAACTCTTAAGTGGTCATCCATGACTTCCTGTTTCACTAGGGTATAAATATGAGGTGACATGCAGGCCAAACACCCTTAGTCATCCATCAACATGGAGAAGATCAGAGAATACAAAAATGAAATGAGACAAAAGGTTAATGACCTTCATAAATCAGGCAATGGCTATAAAAAATAGCTTCACATCTGAAAATACCCATCTCCACTATTAGGGCAATAATTAAGAAGTTTCAAACAACTGGAGCTCTGATGAACCTGCCTGGAAGAGGACGCAAGTGTATTTTCCCCCACTCACAGTGAGGAAGATGGTTTGAGAGGCAAAACTTGCTCCAAGGATCACAGTTGGACAATTGCAGGAGTTGGTTGCATCCTGGGGTCACCAAGTCTCCAAAACTACAATTAGACGTCACCTCCATGCCAACAAACTATTTGGAAGGCTTGCCAGAAGAAAGCCTCTGCTGTCGTCACACCACAAACGCAAATGCCTGGAGTATGCTAAACATCACTGGAACTTTGATTGGAACCGGGTTCTATGGTCAGATGAGACAAAAATAGAGCTTTTTGGCAACAAACACCAGAGGTGGGTTTGGCATAAAAAGAGTCAAGGTAATGCAGAAAAGAACCTTATCCCCACTGTGAAGTATGGTGGTGGATCTGTGATGTTGTGGGGCTGTTTATGTTCCAAAAGCCCTGGGAATCTTGATAGGATACATGGCATCATGGACTCCATCAAATACCAAGAGATTTTAGATCAAAATCTGGCTGCCTCTGACAGGAGGCTAAGACTGGGTCATGGTTGGATCTTCCAGCAGGACAATGATTCTCCAAATGGTTCACTGACCACAGAATCAAGCTTTTGCAGTGGCCATCCCAGTCTCCTGACCTAAACCCCCTTGAAAACCTGGTGGGTGAGCTGAAGAGAAGAGTCCACAAGCGAGCACCAAGGACCCTGAATGATCTGGAGAGATTTTGTATGGAGGAATGGTTTCAGGTTCCTTTATATGTGTTCTCCCACCTCATACAGCATTATAAGAGAAGACTCAGTGCTGTTATCTCGGGCGGAGCAGTGGCACTGCGGCTAAGGATCTGCGCCTGTGACTGAAAGGTTGCCGGTCCAAATCCCACGGCCGGCAGAGGAATCCTATTCCATTGGGCCCCTGAGCAAGGCCCTTTACCCCAACTGCTCCAGGGGTGCTGTACAATGGCTGACCCTGTGCCCTGACCCCAAGCTTTTCTCCCTGTCTGTGTGTCTGTGTCTCATGGAGAGCAAGTTGGGGTATGTGAAAAAGACAAATTTCTAATGCAAGAAATTGTATATGGCCAATAAAGTGATCAGATGTTGGCAAAGGGAGGGTGCACAAAGTACTTAATGCAGGGGTGCCAATAATTGTTAATTTTATTATAAAATGTTAATTTTTTTATAAGATTTTTTACTTTGAATAATTTTATCTCACTGAAAGGTTAAATTTCTCTCATATTTTCAGTGTAAGATCAAGCTGATAAACAACAAAGACATTTTTCCCTAGCCATTTTTGCTCATCTTTACCGAGGGTGCCAGTAATTCTGGAGGGCACTGTATACTGTAGTACACCATGCAATGATATAGGAGTGGACATGGTTATATGCAAATCTGGTTAGTTGAGACAGTTGTCTGCAACGAACACTCGCAAATATTGAGCCTCTACCGTAACGCAGACTAACAGATATACAAATGCCAGACACAGAGAGAATTGACTGAAAGTCAAATACTTCACAAGTCAAAATACTGCAGAGAGACAGTTACTGTAGGTATATTACTGAGCATGAAAATAATCCAAATTGAAAACCCTTATTAAAAACCTGAACACTGTTACCCCCTCCTGTAGGTCTCGCAGCAGCTGGTTGAGGTCGTCCACCCACTGGTCCACGAGCTGGTCCCTGGAACTGATGGCGAGGTGGCGAGCAGCCGCGTCCTCACAGCAGAGGGTCTGGAATGTCCGGGAACAGGCCTCGAGAGCCCCCGAGTCTGCCGGCCGCCCCAGGACACTGCTCATCTCCCTCAGCAGGGCCGGCAGGTACTGCAACACAAGCACCCGGCCCTGGCACGATTACTCGGGAGGAGACTGTGAGGATGGGCGCCCGGTGGCACAGCGGTTAGCCTTGCTGCCTCGCAGTGCTGAGGCCCCGAGTTTAATGCCGGACCGTATCTGGGTGGAGTTCGTATGTTCTCCCCATGTTTGTGTGGATTTTCTCCGGGTGCTCCAGTTTCCTCCCACAGTCTAAAAACATGCTGATAAGTTAATTGGCTTGTGAAATAACTGGCCCTGGTGTGAGTGTGTGTCTGTGTGTGCCCTGTGATGGACTGGCGTCCCGTCCAGGGTGTATCCTGCCTTGTGCCCTTTGCTTGCTGGGATAGACTCCGGCTCTCCTGTCACCCTGTATTGGATAAAGCAGTTAGAAAACTGATGGATGGCTGATTGTGGGGAAGAAAAAATGTCTTACTGGTCTCATTCTGAAATGATTCAGCTGTAGGTATAAGCATTTAGGACACTCCTGTGAACTCTTAATAACTCTCCGGGTTCTTATGAGCTCTGTCTAATAAATTTTACATTCTTAATGCAGGTGTTACAGAATTAGATTCGGCCCTCATGGCTCTGGCCTTGTGGTTGAAACCACTCAAGAACAAAGAAGACACTTGCGACTTCACAAAAAAAAGTTTTGCTCACATCATGCATGACAAAAGAGTAGCTTCGCCCCTGGAAGGAACACTGTGCAGCCTCTACAATGCCTTTGTCCGTCCTTGACTGCCTTCTCTGAAATTCTCATTATGAGCGAGGTTTTCTATGTTGAGGGTACCTCAGCTCGGGATTACTGATTTCAACAAGAACAAATGAATTTCAGTCACTGCAATGTCCTGAACGGACACGGCTGCCATTAAAATTGACTAAATAAGGATAAGACCGAGGGATGTTCACAGAGAAGAGAAGACTGAAAAGGAAGCCTACCTTTTCAAAATGTTCAGAACTGCAGGCATCCACCTGGAAATACTGAGGTATTTTAAGGAAGCATGTCAGCTTTTCCATCTGATCTGCATACTGTGGAAATAAGGCAAATGGAATTAACAGATGCATGATCACAACCAAGCTATGCAGACAACATCAAAGTGATGGCAGTGAGGGACTCATCAAAGGGAGGGCTCAGTACCTTAGCTAAAAGTGCAGGAAGTACCGCAATGAAATGCTCAGTGAGTCTAATGCAGTCATCCATCTGGCTCTTCCTTTCTTTGGCAGTGATAACCTGTGACAAACGCAGCCATAGTGAAACGTAACTGAATATAATTTCTGTAGGCTTGTGCCTTTCCTGCCCTACCCACACAAAAAGGGAAGAAAAGACAAGTCTTTTTAAGACTCCCTAAAAAAGAAATTGCCTGTATAACAGGAGGTAAAGAACTAATTGAGATACAAGGAAAGAAAAGTGTTACTTTCCTTAAGTTATCCGGCTTATTATACAAAACTGATGAGTGAGTGTTAAAGCAGAGCAAAACATTCTTAATAACTTACATTCTTAGGTGGTTCAGAGTTTTAGGCCCCTGATATATGGCAATAGTGTGAATGTTTACTGAGAAAAGGCTACATTTAATAAATTCATTGACGATATGGATGGGCAATTCTAGTTAGTGGATCTTTGATATCCGTCCTTTCTTCACATCTGTGCTGCGTGAACGATCCTGACCTTCTTGCCTGACCCTCTCCCAGCCACGGGGGGTCCTTCCGCAGCCTGGCGGACAGACGCCAACAGGATCTCGATGACGGTGCTTTCCTGAGAGCTACTTAAACCTACAGGCAGCAACACACAGGACAGATCAGCCACATAGCTACTTCACACAACTCTATAAGATAAGATCACTTTATAAGCCTAATACAATTTCTTGCATTAGGAATTTGTCTTTTCGCCTACCCCAGCTTGCTCTCCATGAGACACACAGACAGGGAGAGAAGCTTGGGGTCACAGCGCAGGGTCAGCCATCTATACGGCGCCCCTGGAGCAGTTGGGGTTAAGGGCCTTGCTCAGGGGCCCAACGGAGTAGGATTCCTCTGCAGGCCGAGGGATTTGAACCGGCAACCTTCCAGCCACAGGCGCAGATCCTTAGCCACAGTGCCACCGCCCCGCTCAGCTAGGGGCTATCCCAGCACCCCTTGCTTTCCCTTGGGGGTGAAGCTTAAACTCCCCTTCTCACCTTCCCCCTCTGCAGGCATTTCCTCCAGCAGCAGCGTGGTGAGGGAGTCCCAGTCCTTCAGCAGAGAGGCCGCTGAGTCCCACAGGCTGTCCACCAGGTAGGCCACGTGCTGATGAACCTACAAGCCAACTCCACAGGTCAGCTCTCTCACATAGATTTGTGCACAGAAAACAGCACCAGGAGCAGGAGAAGTTAATATCCCACTTACAGCAGCCTCATTAAGTTCACTACATCCCGTTCTTTACTGCACATGAAATAGATATTCGATGGGACAGACTGCTTTCGTTGACTGTAAGTCACCCTGGATGAAACCATCTGCCTGTCAAGCACAAACAGCAACATGGAACAGTCTAAAGTGAGCTGCTGTCTTGCTCAAAGCGGTTTGTTTCACTTCAAACAGGGGGGAAGCGGGTCATCTGCAGATCTGCAGCACTGTCTCAACTGAAATCCAAAAGGAATTAGATAGGTGTTACAGTTATTGAGAACTACACGGAAATGCCCCCTGAGGATGTTTCTAAATGTCACAAGCCTCAGCTCAATGGGAGGCATCTCTTTCTGAAAGGGAAAGAGTCGCCCTGGACGTGTCCTCGTATGTAGTTAGAGGACTCGCATGTCGCAGGACAGAATGTAGCCACGGCCATTAACACGGCAGGAAGGGGCAAGCCGAATTTCTCACCCCGCCCTCCTGGAAGAAGTGGATCAGAGTTCTCATTCTGGACGCGGTCAGGCTGCACTGCCCTTTCTTTTCCAAGACTCCTTCTGCCTTCTCCAGTGGCTCAGGGAAACTGAGCAGCCTGAGGAGAAAGAAAATGAGATCCTGGCAGATCCGTTCCCAGCAATTCGCTCCATTACACAGTACCGTGCAACATCCGACTTGTAAAATTTCTGTCTGAGCTTCATAATGAGATCTTTTGACACCAACTGCAACGCCACAACATGTGTCTACATATTTGAAAAAGCCAGCCTCAATCCATCGTCCACACACCCTCATGAGAGAATCACTGTAATAGAAACAAACACCTACTACATTTAAAATGCACCTCACCAGCTGAACAGGAGATGGAGTGTTTTTTATATCACAGTACTACAAACACAACCAATTGGGAGTCTGAAAAAGCTACACAGCCAGGTAGTCAAAGCCGGTACCCTGATTTCCTTCAAGAAAGAGCCAGATGGGATCATTGGATCAATTAACTACTATCATTAGAGAAAATGGGCCAAATGATCTCCTCTTGTACGCAAATTTTCTATGTCCTTAAGTTAACGACAATCTGACAAAAGCACAAGCAGAATCTGCAAAGCTGTTCAATAAAATGATATGTTTTCCTGCTGCTTCTTTGGAGATCGGTCCCTGAGCTTTGTTGGGACTTTAACAGGAAATGTCACTGTGCGCACACAAGCAATGCGGCCGTTTAGCATGTTGCAAACCCTGGGGGATCAGACTCGGCTCTATGCAGAGACTATATTTTTGTCAACTTACTTCTCATACACAAACTCTCCCGCAGCAGAAGCAAGGGGCCTGTAAGAGGCATAAACAAACTGGAACATGTGTTTACAGTCTTCGGCAGTCAGAACATCTTCACAGGTCCTGAAAGAAAGAGCTTCACATGTGATTTTATCCACAGAGAAGGTTAGGTGAAAATATATCAATGTTCACCTGTAATTGGTGCATCAGTTCCTAAGCAGCCCAACAGAAGTTTAATGTTTCTTAAGAATGAAAAAGGGTGAATGTGGTAAAGTCCCAGATTATAAAAGTAAATACCACAGGACAGGAGAACGAGGAAACCGAGGCAAACCGAGTCAAGCCATCATGTTTTGAGCTGGCATTATTCAAAACCCTTTCAAATAAAAGATATGCTATATTGGATCCTTCTTCCTATTACTTAAAAACACAGAAAAATGTAAGTGATGATAGTATTGACAAGAGCATTCCACCATTAATGTCCTGTCGGATGCCTGGCTGGTGATTAAACTCTCTGACAGATGCAGGATTCAGATCTTTAGGGATATGGCGCGGCTCCGGGCTCTGAAGCAGATTTTGATCCACTCCATGTTGATGGCCCTCCTGCTGCAGAGGTTGTGAGTGGATGAGAAATGTGTGATGTAACACAGCCAGAGGGAGTTGGCTGAAATGGACTGCTAGGAGACAAAAACAACCGCAACAGGAGTGCCAACTCACTGTGATATGATGGTGAGCAACTTCATGGCACATACAGCTACTTCATGGTCTTTGTCCAGAGTCATGGAACTTATTCTGTCCTGTAAGGAAAATCACAGTGGTTACATAAAGAAAGAGACAGGCTTAAGTATGAATCTAATCTTAATAAAGCAAACCCCTAAAGCAATATCAGCTCTAAAAACTATTTATCTGTTATCTTTCACTCTGTCTTCTCTCTGTTTTAATGCTGCAATGTAAAGGATAAAGCAACATTCCAATTTCCTGCTGCTGAAAACAATGGCAGTGCAATAATGCTGACATATGGGGAAATGCTTTGTTTCATCAGATCACATTGTAGCACTTTCAACCTGACTTGTTTATCTTAAACGATCTTAAAGCTTAGTAGTTATGGTTCAGGGTGGCACATTGGTGCAGCGGTTAGCATTGCTGCCTCACAGTGCTGTGGCCTTTGGCTTAATTCAGGACCTGAGGTGCTATCTGGGTGGAGTTTGTGTGTCATCTCCTTGGTTGCACAGTTTCCTCCCACAGCTAGAAGATGTAAAGGTAGGTTAACTGGCTTCTGAGAAAAACTGGTCCTGGTGAGTGTGTTTGTGTGTCTGTGTCTACTCTGAGATGGACTGGCGCCCTATTGCTTGCCAGGATTCCTCAGTTTCCCCCACAACACTGAAATGAATGAAGTGATTAGAAAATGGATGGATGGAGAGAAACTGATCAGTTTACAAACCGCAGTACTGAGAGAGGCATGATGTAAATTTTCCCGGCCAATTTCTTTTGCAAAATGATAAGCAGAACATACCAGTGAGCAACAGCAATAAAAGTTCAAACTGAAAAATAAGATGATATACCACCGCCCTCAAAAAATCAGTGTGCGGTAGCTATGCTTTCTGTGTAGCAAAATGTGCCCCATCGTGTTATAATGAATACCCCCAAAACTCATCTGACCTGCCCTGGCTTTCATACTGTACTTCCACATCTGTGATAGAAACAACAGCCTTCTCCACCGCCATCAACATCAGGAACTGTAACAGACACCGGCTTCCTGCTGTGCAATTGCCTGGGTCGGTTCAGAAGGCAAACGGCCTTTTCAAACACATGGCTTACAAGACCCAGTTTTCCACAAACACTGTACATGGCCTTAAAGAGCTGGCAAACTTTCTAAACCTGGCACGGCGAGACATCTTCTCTTTAAAAACCGCAGATTCACAGGCATGTACTGTTTCTCCATGTTTATTCTAGCAAGAGTGTCCCAATCTATTCTCTGCTTCAGGCACTCTTATTTCTGTAATGAAATGCAAGGGGGCCTTTCAATCCCTCTGCATAATGACCGAACGGAGGGGTTACACAGCCTGAGGCAAACCTAAGGAAGCCTCTAACAAGCTGACATTCATTAATTCACTAGTAATGGGTCAACCACCTGTACACTAGCATCAACACAGACACAATCTTACCAACGCCAAAATGACTAAATGTATTTCTGCTGAAGGAAACTGCTTGCCACTTGGAGCCCGTTAAACTGAATAAATGTTTTCCGAGTCCCAGAGTTAACAAGATCACATGGTATGAAATCCCAGTTGCCTGCAGCAGTACCACAGAAAGGCAGGTACAGAAAACAATTAAGAAAACGCCAATTACCTTAAAACGACTGGTGAAGAGGTCCAGCTTTGAAACAAGGGAATCATCTCCATAAAGCCCCTGCAATCCCAGCACGCACTTTAAACGGACTTCCGGTTGCTGGAATGAGAAATGAGATTGAGGAAGATGCTGGTCAATGGAAGCTGCTAATCTAACACCTCAAGCAGGCAGGCTGATTTTAATTTAACAGAGCTCTCTTTCAATCCAGTTAGAGGCTCTTTCCTTACTTCTCATCTCCTGTTTTCTGTTAATCATTTAATATGGATTTATATTTGATATGACAATAACGTAACCAAAACAACAAAAGGTGTTGTAAACCTTAAGCAACCGTAAGAATATCTTTGTTTAAAGAAGACATGAAAATTAACAAAAAATCTGTTTGTTTGTTTTTTGACAACCGTAAGGTCTTTAATTAACATTGGCTGGTAGATGCAACAAAACTACAGAAGATTCCTATATGTTATTACTTTAAGGCCAGTGCCCTGCAGTAACAGGAGCTACCATTAAATATTTTAAATCTGCACGTCAGAAGCTCTGGCTTTGAAAGAAACACAGCCGATTTTCCATCCTAATTAGAAAGAAAAATGTATTCGAGAGAAGCTATTCTCTTACAAAGAGAACCTTCTTACAGAGTGATCAAGATCAAGATATGGAAAGAATTCCAAGCCTGAAATTCTTCTTCAGCTGGTCTGCGATGTCTAAATCCGGAAGGCAAGAGAGATCCCACACACCTGGATCGAGCCTCAGCCTCCTGCGTTCTTTAAACCCCCTTGCCTAACAAAAAGTTTCCACGTCTCACATCTGCTCAAAAGCGTTTGAAAAGTTTCTTGTGGTTTCTAAACGCGAGAAGTGCTGCTTCCTGTCCTTTTCCTAAACAATGAAAACATGCAGACAGTACATACCACACCCTGGGGCCACGATTTATTAATAGTTTACTGACAAGAATATAATACCATTAATAACTGGGGCATTCACGTGTGACAGAGTGGCATGAGTCCTTGGCAACATGGTTGCTTGAGGGCTTGCTGTCACTCACAGAGCCCTCTTAATAACCAAAGGTTACTTGCTACACGTGCTCAGTTAAAGCCAGAATTGAGCCCTGAAGCGGAAACAAATGTACACAATCTGCAAAGCAAGGAACTTCTTTATATCCAGGCAGCCTTGTAGAAGTTAAAATAGTCTAAAATCTACAATATAATAGTTTTGCTGCCAAGGAAAATAAATTTTCCTCCCTCCACAAACCTTATCGTGCAGCATCCACCCGATGTATTTCAAATAGCTGTCGTTTAAAAACACCTGGCTGTACAACCTCATCCAGAGGCCGAGCTCTTCCATGCAGATCGCTCTGATTTCAGGAATCACATCACTGGTAGTTTCCAAGGAGAAAGGTGGGAAAAAAGAATCAAGAGACCACAGACGATGCAAAAATCATGTTTGAACAGAGATAAATCAGGAGAATGAAACATTGCACTCCCGTGTATCTAATAAAATTTTACAACTGCAATCATTTGAAATACTGTATATACTGAGAAAGAAAAGTGGTGCATTAACTGCGGCATAATAACAAACATTAATTCTCAATGTTATTTGCAGGTAGTCTACATTTATTCAAAGATATAGGAACAATATGATTGGTTGTGGGCAGCTTGATTATTCAGAACGACATGGTTTCGGTTCAGAAGAGGTGTACATTTTTCATGTTATGAGAAATGAGAACATAATTATATTACAAGGGAAGAAGTAATAGGTTTATTCCATGCTGAAAAAAAGAAGAAAAAACACAACGTTTCAGCCGTGGAGCCTTCTTCAGGTGTGACGTTACAAGCGTTACGGTGTTACAAGTGCACACTGAGTTCTGTCGTCACGGGTTCGAGCCAACTGTAACTAGATCTCGCGCCAGTTGTGTACAATTGACTGAGTGCTGCTAAAGCTGGGAAGGAGTTAGTCAGCCGGGGATCTTTTGGCTCTCAGCGACACATAGACCCCTGTGGCCTCCTGGGTGCATGCAGGGCTTCAGTGCCAGTGACAGACGCACCTCTCCTTCAATCAGCACCGAAATCCAGCACTAGGCGGTGTGTTAAAAGACGATTGGCTCGAAGCTAGGTGGATGGAGGAGTCTGCCTGCATTTCCTCATTCTCCCATGTGTGTAGTCATGAGGATTATAGTTGAAGACTTCAAACTGAGTGGGTACAACAACAACTCTCCAGGCACATTTTCAGCACTGGATAACAGTGAAAAGTGCAGCCCTAACACAGTAGGCCAATAAAAGAAGCATTCTTATTGATGGTATTTCAAATAAAAACATCTTACCGGTATCTCTTCAGAAACACTCCTTTAAAAATGGCATCCATCATATTTTCTATTTCTTGTCTTCTGTCTTGCAACTACAAAAGAAGCCAAAAACATTTAAAAATTGGGACTTGTACTCCACATACAAGAGGTTTACTACAGCTGCTTAGTGGAAAGAAAAAAAAATCAAACCACCTTTGTAGTGGTTAAATTGTCAAATGCGTTCAACCCTTAGAGAGCAGGGAGTCAGACCCATGGGCAATAAAGGCCTTCAAAGCTTTAGCAGGTTTGAAGTTAGAAAGGCTCGGGCAGTGCCAAAATTTGTCTTTACCACAGAGTATACTGTTTCCTAATGAAGTCGAAGTGTCCATTAATACGAGATAAAAAATGTGTGTGTTACTGTTCATTACCATTGTTAATAAATGTTTAAAATAAATGAATCCAATAATTCAAACCATTTCATAATAAAACTATAAAGCAACTCCAAAAACAGGTTTGACTCCGTGTTGGAGTCTTCGAGTCAGATATGAAGGCAGGAAGGAAGACCTGAACTCAAACAAGGTTCTTCTTGACTAAAAAAAGTCAGTTTCAACTGTTGACAGCCATGAATTAATACTACACACGGACAGATTGATAAATTAGCTTTTAAGTACAGTATTGCTCATAAATTTGGAAACCAAGTTTAGTCTTCATTTTTATCTCATTCACCACATTAATATAGAGATCTCAGATTCACTAATATCTCTATATTAATAAAGGGAAAAATATTCTCCTGATTTCTTTAATTCCCGCCATTAACTTAGCTTCTTGGAAAAAGTGTTAGAATTTCAGTTTCAGCTTCACTATTTATACTTAAATTAAGTGGAAAAAATGGAACCTGTTTTTGTCTCGTTCTGACTATGTTTATTTTTTGCTTTTGTTCCTAATGGCAAAACCCGATGACACTTTTCATCTGTTGCAATACCTCATCGATTTTCTTTTCTAGCTTTTCCACTCTGGGGCTTGCGCGTTTGGAGGGGGCCTTGACCTTCTCCACTTCATACAGCCTCTGAGAGTTGTCTATGTTAACACCCAGGTTCAGAGCCACACCAGCCAGGGCAGTCAGGAGCTTCACAGCTGAAGAACAAGAGCAACACTCCACAGTTACCTCCACAGACTGCAGGCCCACTGAGAAATGTGTGAGCAGCTCAAGCAGGTGGGTTACCTCATCTCTAGCCAAATTTGTCAGGAGTTAGAGGATTCCCTTTTCGTCCTTCATGTCCTCTTGCCTCAATAAAATGAGTTTTAGTGCTTACGTGTGTAGAAATGTAGTTATCCAAGTCACTTACTGTTTTAAAGTATCTGAAACTACATTTTAAGTGGATTGCCCTGCTGTCAGAGCTGTGGGGCTATGCATTGTCACATGATAACAGTATCCATAAAAAACAAATTTTGATAAATGTATCGAACTGGTTGCCAATGTTTGTACGGGCACAGATAAAAAAGGAACTTTAATTCAACATTTCACCTGCATGCATTAAGGACCCCCTTCACATCGATATGTTCAGACCCCCGGGACTGCTCTCTTTCTTACCAGCCAGTGTACAGGTGTGTCTAAAGGCTCGGACTCCCGAGTCAGACAGCTCAGTCAGCAGGGAGATGACCGTGTCCATCAGGTAGCTGTCAAAGATGACGTTGTACTGACACTGAGAAACCAGCACTTCGACAAACTCACAGAAATTGGACCTGAACTTCTTCCAGTAGGGCCCAGGCATTGTGAGGGGGTAATCACCACTGTCCTGAAACAGCAGAGGGAGAGTTAAGGGTATTAAACTAAATTTCTCAATTTCTGAAGAAAGATCTATTAATATAGAGTGGCATGGTGGCGCAGTGGTTGGCATTGCTGTCTCACAGTGCTTGCTGCCCTGGGTTGCTGACTGTGTGGAGTTTGTATGCTCTCTCTAGGTTCGTGTGGGTTTGTTTCTGGTGCTCCAGTTGCCTCCCACACTCCACAGACATGCTGTTAGGTTAATTGGCTTGTAAGTAGAACCTGGCTGTGTGTATGTGCTTTCCTGCTCAGGGTCTGTGCTGCCTTCTACCTGTGGTTTGCCTGGATAGGCTCTGGTTCCCCCATGGGTGAAGTGGTTAGAAAGTGGATGGATAGAATTAATGTGATGTGTGGGAGTGTTAAAAGAAATCGCACAGATTTTATCTCGTACGTTAACAAAGTATACCACATTAAATCTACTTCTTTTCAGTTTTATGGTGGTTTACCTACATATACCATGAGGATAATGTGCTGTACTTGTACCTTTTTATTCTGTGTATTAACAAGATTTCTCTGTGCTTGACCAGTCTTTTCCTCTGATCTTACCTTGCAATGCAACGGTAAGCTTTAACTACTTCTAATCGTCAAGCTCAAAACATATGATTTCAATGTTAACAACCCTTAGGTTCTAGTAAATATGAACTCTAAGAAAAACTCCTAAAAGCAACTTCAAGTGTTGTTTTTTTTTTCCTAAGGACATCTGCAACATTAAAATCTAGGAATTATCTCCAGACTGCCTCAAGGTGCATGTGACCACGACACCAGATACTGCTGTGTTTGGGTTGGATGCAGTATGCAGGTACTTGACATTTCTCTGCACTTGTAATACACTGCATCTGTAACAAGGATGATCAATTTAACATGTCTGGCTTCTGTTCCTATGGAAGTGAGAGCCACAGAAAAAAACAGCATGGGTAAGAGTAAGAGAAAGCTAAAACTGGTCTCATTATTGCTGTTCATGAAATCAGAAAAGCTTAAATGTCAGCAGGAGAACACAATCTGCCGGTGGTGATATACAAGGGATCTTGACAGCTCGTCTAGCAACAGTCTCTCAGAAGCAGAACCAAACTGCATTTAAAATGACTGCAGTGCGTAAATGGAAGGACAAATGTTTAGGGTAAGGACAGTCCATGAACAGCTGACAATCCATAATTTTACCAATTCCATTGGCCATGTCACTGTGAGGATCCAAGGAAAAGCCAGGAACTTCTTGTACTGTAAGCCGGATCCCTTTAAAAATACACAAGAATCACAAGCATAAATCTTCAAATCTGAAAACATAGTTAAGATAAAGATAGCAGTGCTAAGAGAAAGAACTCAGTATTCAATTAATATAGTCAATTTTGTCCAGTCAAGCCCTACACCTTTCTTTTGTTTACCAAAAGTATCCCAACTCTTGCAGGGTCACACAGGATTAATAGGTCTCTTAATTAAATCAGCATCTGCTTAAGTCATGGGAAAAGCAGTAAACTGTTCTGATTTAAAATTAATTTATAATTAGTGAACACAGAGCTCAGGGGATAGGAAAACCAAACAACCTTGTGGTACTCCAGGAATTTTACGTTCCTGTCATGGGGCTTTTGAAGTCTGAATTTCCTTCATTCTGGATGTATTTGGAAGGCTCTGTAATGCTGTGCCTTACTGAGCACTTTAACTATTTTATTGCAATGGACAACCTCACCTTCACACACACCATCTGAAAACCAGTCAGGTACAAGAGTTAGCGGTGGGAGTAATTTATCATTCTCAGCCTGGCATTTTCTGCACTCAGCTGAGTAAGTTTCTTTCAGTAACTGTTGTGCTTTTTATCAGAAGATTCACTTCGATTTTGGCTTTCTGCGAAGCACAAGAAAAACCCCCAATGCCTCATCTTTTGAAAAACAACGCATACCTCATCTAGCTCTTCCACCATTTTGTTCATGACTTCGTTGTCCTCTTTGTTCTGAAACATTTCAGCTGTGACAACACCTGCAGCAAGAAATCCAGAGATCACAGACGTACACCGCCAATTTCTCTAGTCTCCAGTGCTTGCTGACATTCTGCTTCAGAATTACGGGAATCAGAAGTTCTCATATGGCTTTTCTAACCTGCAGATGTTCTCATGAGCAGGTGCAGGCAAAAAACGCATCACACTCAGACAGTTTTTTTTAAGTTCTACCCTTCATTGTGTTGAACGTTTTCCACCTCCAGCAAACTGGCTGCTTCACATGAGTTGGAGAAACATGGTCTGTCTACGCCACCACTTGAAAAGGAATGCAAGAAAAAAATTGCCTTTGCATCCCGAGCACTGGATGAAGAAGCTGATGAGATCCAGAAGTGCTGTATCTCGGTCTGCCTGGTAGGCCTCTATCCAGTCGTCCACCACTGACTTCAAAACAAAGACAGCACAGACAGGTCAGTCAAGGAGCCTTCCCAGCCTTCACTGCAGCACACTGCTTTGACGGGGCAGGCGCCTGTGCCCCATATTTCGATTCACGAGCTGGCCCCTGGACGAAAATGAAGGCGCGTACCTGCATGGCACTCTTCCCCATGGCGATCACTTCGAACAGCGTGACGGCCTCCACGTCATCCCCGTTTTTGAGGCGGTCATGGTCCACGCCCCCCTGGCTCCCACAGCCAGCCTCGGGGCGCCTCCGCTTCGCATTCTCGGAGCCCTCCCGAGCCCTCCTCTTGGCCCTCTGCTCACGACAACACAGTACAGCAGGGCGCGGGACCCATCAGGATCTCCCGTCTGCAAGGGGGAGGGATGTGGTGGCGCCAGACTCACGTAGGATAGGGCCGGGCTTGAGACTGGTAGCATAGCTAATCCATTTCCCGGAACAGGACACACAACCGTTTCACACTCACAAGTTGGCTGGCGTCATTGACAGCACACACAGAGGCTCGGACACAGCCATTAGAGAGTACAGTGAGGAAAAATGCTGTGTACAAAACAGTGCCGAGACACATACTCGTACCAGAGTCGGACCACACCTTCCATCCCCATCCTCATCTCGACCTGAAGGCTGACGATGACACCACAAGAAGGTGCTGTGAGGAAAACTAAATATTTCCACCTCCAACTTGGCGGCGTTTTGATATACTTGGCTTGGAGTTTTAATATACATACTGTAGCAGGTTTGCCTAGTGTGCAACACATTTCTTTTAGGATTTTGTATACAAATGCACAGCAGAAGAGATCAAGTGCAAATATTCTTCATATATACTGATGGAAAAAAGAAACGCAACATTTTCTGAAATGAGGATACTATAGTTATAGCTTATGTACTTTCACAAAAAGTTGTCCATTTGTTTTAAGCCCTCTGACCAGCAATACAGTTTGTGCAGTGAGGCATTGCAACTTGCCAATCACAGAAAAGTTCATTAGGTGCACTTTTACCCACTGAGGTCCAGGTGGAACAATGCCTGATCAATTCACCTTTAAAAATGCCTTAATTCAAAGCTTAGGTCACTCCAAGAAAAAGGCCACAGTTTTCTGTGCATTCAATAATGCCTCGAATGTCACCAGAAGCAAGAGAGAGGGCCATTGGCATGCTGCAGGCAGGCATGTCATGTGCCAGTGTTGCCAGACACTATGGAGTAAGCCGCTCCACTGTGTCCCGACTGCAGAGAAGGTTTCAGCAGAGTGGCAGGACAGATGACCGTTCAAGATCAGGTCGCCCTGAGTGACCACACCAGAGCAGGACCAACACCTCAGACTGGTCCATCTGAGAGATGGTTTCAGATCTTCCACCCATACTGCTGCTGAAACTGCCAGCAGACACAATGCCCACGTCAGTGACAGGACAGTGAGGCCCCATGCTGCTGGCCTTAGAGCAAGGCGACCTGTCAGAGGCCCTCTGCTCACAACTACTAGACATCACACTCAACTGGCTGGGGCCAGACAGAGGCTGCGATGGATCAGCAGTGGCATCAGGTCCTCTTCACAAATGAGTCACTCTTCAGCCTGATCCACACAGACAGGAGGGCTAGAGTGTGGAGAAGGAGGTGTTGTATTTATTTTTTCCATCGGTATATATAGAACCAAAGATTTATTCATGTGACGAATACGAACCACTGTCTTCTGTCTGTTCTCATTTTTCACGGCATTAGGGGTGTGAGCTGCAGAGCCAGAGGTGACGTCAGTAATAGAATTCTCTCTGAAAATTGCGAAGAAAAACACCCATAGATGTAGGCATCTTCCAATACAAGCACACATACATACAGTACAGTACATCGACCTCTATTAATCACTCCACTCTAGGGCTGGTGAAGGGGAATCCTGACTAGAATTTCAAATAGATCTGTGATTTCATCTGAGATCCTTGATATCCAATGTTATTTATATCTGTGCAAAGGGTTTCAATGCTCTACTTTCATGTCATCATTTTGTTAACTTTGAGTAGGCCAAGCCTGATGAGCTCTGAACATTAGGACACAGTAAAGGGTCTGTGGCTACATAGGGTAGGTAAAGCAGGAACAGTAGACAAGACTAGGTGAAACTGAGTGATGGTAACATCATTAGCTCTAGATGTCTAAGTATCAAAATCCATGACTTTTATCTCTGGAATTGCAGCTTGAGGAAACAAAGCACATTGTTTTCCAGTGGGAAATATGCTTTACTGTTCCCCTCAGGCTGCAAAAGAACTGGTCGTTTACCACATTAAGAAGCCCTGTACATGGAGCGAAGTCCAAAATCTTACTTTTGCAGGGACGATCTGGTAGATAATGTTGGCTCTGCTATCATTTCTTACATGTTCAGATGGAGGCCATGATCATGTGCAGGGTAATATTCCAGAATCACCATTCAGCAGAGCAAAATCTTTAAAAAAAAGAACAATCAAACAGATCAGCAGACTGGAAACAAAAGTGTTTATGTTAATTATCTAAATACGTTGCCTTTGGTACAGCAACTCTGCCCCACCATACTGTCTATGTGACACAACGTCAAATACAAACACACCTGTAAGTTATCTTGCAAGTCTGACACAGGCACTTCAGAAGAAGTATTGCTACAAATTCCACTGATGACAAAAATAACCCAGAATCAACAGTGAAACATGAAGCAGAAGACACAACTATTACTCATGAATTTAAAACTGAGATTTTTAACATTTGTGGACCAAGTGTTGTGGGAAACTGGAACATGCCAACCTGCCATGTTTTCAAATGTATCCTATATCCTGGCTTTTTTCAAGGAAATGCTGGATGAAATGCTCTAATTAATTAGCCACCAGCACTTCAACAAGCTAATTGGGCTACTAGCCTCTTCTCATTTAATGTGTTTTGGCTAACTAATTTTAATTAAGCAGGGCTCTTTAATTTCATTCCAAAGCACTTCTTTAAAAAAAACAAAACAAAACTAGACTTGAGAGTAGCAAAGAGTAAGACATTACAGCAGGGGGGAGCAGTGGTTAGACTTGTAAGTGGTTGGGAGATTCAAATCCCAGGCCAGGCACTGATGCTGTACCTTTGTGTAAAGTACTTCACTCAGATTCCTTCAATAAAATATCCTCTTCTATAAATTAATTCAAATAAAAGTAACCATGAATACAAAATAAAAGGTAATGCTGTGAGTAATGCTGAATTTTCCAAACACTTGCCAACAGGGCACTAAACCTGAAGCTTGAGAGATAAAGACAATTCGGCTTTATGAACAAGTGGGGTTTCCATGCCAGCGGTTGGTGGTGAAGAAGCAGGTTTCTCAGGTGTTGTTCACTAATTGCCCCCTGTCGAGGCCCCAGAGGGAAAACCACGAATGGAGAATGAGGTGTTCCTCTAGCAACCTAACAACGCGCCACCCGATTCCCAAACACAAAGGCAGCGACCCAGCCCAAGTCCATCTTCAAAGCGCTAACATCACAGCTGGGACTTATTCTATCTCGACTACGCTGCACTCTATTTTTTCCGTGAAAGGTAAGAAAACCTCTAACTCAACACTGCCCTGGAGAGGAGAAGGGGCTTGATTTAGCTTGAATTATTGATACCAGTCACATAAGTGTGACTAGCGCTGAAACAGAAAGCACTTGCTGACTTACTGCACTATGTTGAGTACTAGCTAGTACAACACAGTCTCGGGATCACCCCCCAGCTGCCTGCTTAATTACAGGAAAGAAACCTGTGGAACAAAGCTGACGATGATCCCATTCTTATCACAATACTAAGGATTAAGCTGCTTTTCTACCGAGCAGGAACTGATTCGGAATATTTTAATTATGCTTACCAGTAAACTTATATGTGGCAAAAAAAAACAAGTAAAGGTTTATTCTGTGCTGGAAAAGAAACAACGTTTCAGCTGTGTAGCCTTCAGAAGGCTTAAGAATAAACCTTAACTTGTTCCATGCTGACGCAGCTACCCACTTGAACTAATATGTGGCCAACGTTAACATATATATATATTACTATTTTCGTAGTTGGATGCTCATTATAAATTAATTTTATTTTTTAATATCTATGCTAAAATACTCCAGATGAAGTCACGTAACTAGCTGTGCGATATTCTATAAACTTCAATGCAGCACGAAACAAGTGCAGCAGCTGCTGGATGCTGTTTGAATTTGATCACAGTGGCTTTAATTTTCATTGATAAATGATACAGAGAAACACTGAGACCATTAAGACGCTTAAGAGAACACATTGGTAACTCAGTTTTTATGAGAGACGTGAGCTACATTTACGTGTACGAAACATAAAGATCGACCTCGCGCACTTTCATGTGCTACACTTGTTGCGCTTAAGAGTGTTTTCGATCTCTGCAGTTATGATAATGACCCTACCTCTCCGAAAATTAAGCAACTGAAGCCCCGACTGAGTTCTAAGGGATCTTTCGTCTATAAACCTTTGCATTTAACTATATATAATAACACATTGTATCCACTGTAGCCCTCTTCGTCAATATCCCCGCTGCCCTCTAAGGACTACCAACAGACTCGAGTGCACTCAGGCTGAACACTTTTTAAGTCTCTTATCGTTCAGCTGCATTTACCTAGATTTCCTTTCACTTCCATAATCAGAATATTTATGCCAATATATATCTCAGAACTCACTATCGCAGACTGAAGGCTCAATGTGCATCACGAGGTACTGTATAATACACATAATAATGACAACACCTTCCTTCATGATTAGAATAAGGGACGTAGTGTCGTTGGAATACGTTTTTAGTTGAACATTACATTTCACAGCGATGAAATCTTAAAATCATTACGTTTTAATGATGTTATTTCAGTAATAACTTGCTACTACTATTAGGATCTTTCTCATGTGATTCGGTGTTCCCCTCAGTAACGGTATTAAATTTTAAATTGTTAAGTCTATAGCAAGAGTTTTACTACATTAGTACTTAGTCCCCTACTTTTGTACCTTTTGAGGGCTTCGGATTTTATTTTGGAGGTTCGTTGATACTGAGAAGATTTAAAATAATAATAATACGCCCTCCCCTCCACTGGCCAAATTGCGCCCGCACGCTCACCGTACACCAGCTATCACTGGACAGGGGAACAATGAAGCCAATTGACAGATGGGGATTATTAGGAGGATTACCAATTATTACCATGATTGGCAGATTTTGCCAGGACATCGGAGTAATAACCCTACTCTTTTCGAGAAATGTCGGTCCTTTTTAATAATCACAGATAGTCATGACCTCGGTTTTAGTCTTCTACAGTACAGTGTCCCCGTCACTATACTGGGGCATTAGGACCGACCAGACCGCAGGGTGAGCGCCCCCTGCTGGCCCCACTAACACCTCTTCCAGCGGCAACAGCTTTTCCAGGACGACTCCCATGCAAGGTTCCTACCAGGCTCATACCTGTTCAGCTACAGTGGGTTGCCAGTTGTGAGTTGGAGGGTGATATTACACCTCTACTGGCTGTATGAAGGAACTGGAGACTAATATCTGCAGCCACGTTTGTTGCAATGTATTAATCTAGCGTGCGGAACTGCATGCTAACCTCAGGATTAAGTAGTTAGCAAGCTGCTATGCGTACAGTACGTTTCAATTGACCCATCTTGACTGAAGAGTGAGGCTGAGCATTTGGGGAAAAGTACCCGAGAAGATATATTCAGTTGAAAAACAAAGGACAAGGAAATTAGAAAAATAAAAACAATTGCATTTATTTGGTTGCCTGTTTGATTTTGATTTTGTTTCATATTTAACAAATCCGTATAATAATTCATACAAAATCTTAACCTTGTATTATACTCATAAATTGACCAAATGGGTCTTGCAGTTATATTTTATGACTACTTCATTCAAAGTTATCAATACTCGATGAATAGCTTGTTTTTGCTTTAATCTGACAGCGAACTGTAAGCAATATCTCGAGTGACATGGAATTGCACCGTTTTCTCAGCCCTGTGCGGTCGTAATTTAACGTCGGGGTAAACGCAAACTGAACCCTAGTCTGGACTCGATGAGAAACGACTTTTACAGCAACAAAAAAAAACGCAAGACCGTTTCGAGTTTGCAAAATGAAGCTGCTGACGCAATGTTACATTTGCAGCATATGCAATTCTTTTAAAAATCCCGCAGATAAGCACGAACGGCACCACGCTACCCTGGGAGAGGAAAAATCGGTGCAACGGTAGCCGGTACCAGCACCGCCAACGGTGAGCCGTCATTCGCCACCCAGTTGTCAGTCAAGTCAGTGCCGAGGATGTGATTGGTGATTCTGCCTGTCATTCTGGGTACTCATCTCCTGCATGCCGTCAACCCCCCCCCCCCCCCCCCCCCCACACCTGCTTCCTTCCAAAACAAACCGAACTTGACTCTTTCGGCCCAGAGCTTGAAATTGTGAACCCTGAGCACATTTACCATTTCTGTTTTAGTTTTTTTCTATGAGAGGCGCTAATCTGGTTTACCTCTTTCGTGCAGGTTGTTGCGAATCCGTTCACAGTGCAACGCCCTGCGGTTCCAATTGACTCTCGCCTCCCCCTCGTATCTTACCTAGAAATCGCTCTTGCTGGAAACAGATCAAGAGAAGAAAAAGCCTTGTGCATTGGGGCCCAAGATGCCAAATTCCTGGGTAACGTCAGCGCGCCATCCAGCGGCATTACCTCGTAAAAACAAAGCTGTCAAAAATGCAGGAGGTGGGACCCCGAAGAAATGGTGCGTTGTGCCGTCTGCAAGACCGACACACTGAGGAGGAACCGCGTATTTGTATAAAAACGAACAACCCACATAACTCTTCCTTCCTTGTCGCTTATTTACATTGTCATGACCTCGGAATCTTGGGAGTTACATGTGGTTTTTTCCCCATTAAGGGACCATCTCTAAATTCGTACTTCCTTGCACAACAGCACAATGTGAAAAAACAGGCAGCCTAAATCAGACATCAAACATACTCTCCGAGGAGTATATTTTGTAACAACCATGAATCTTCATTATGTACACAGTTAACAGCTCGATGTTTTCATGAAATGCATAAGGGGGGATAATAACGTCAAAAAGCATCCATGAACCCTAACTCCATCGCTATGATCAACATGACGTCACAAAGTGTGTAGGGAATTGATGAGTTGGAAGGCTTTAGTTATTATAATGGGAATGGTGTTGTGACTTTACGGGGATTTTTAGTCCAGTTCAGGAAATGGTTCTGTGATAGTTTACACGATTTGTCATCCAGTTAATCTGCTTGAGGGACAATATTTTTATTAAACCATTAAGAACGGCACAGTTGCTCTTGTTAATTTGTTTTCGTTATTTTTATTGCTGCTGTCGTTCTGGAATGCTCTTACAAGTAGTACATCATACAAGCAGTACATCAAACCCATGTCATAGATGTACTGTATATAAACATTTTACGACTTCTGACAAATACAAAATGGTTCAAAACCTAGGAATAAGACACGAGCTCTGTTGTGATCTACCTTTTGCTACGATCACAAATTCCGTTTCATTTCAGACGGTCGTATCTTCTGTCATATACCATAGAAAATCAGTACTGACACCATATCATAAAATGCTTATAAAATGTTCAAACCAGCATCATGCTTCCAACGTCTGTATTTCCGAAACGCACGTATGGATTTATAATGAATCCAGATGTGGAACCTGTGCAAATGTCCTTTTTCCTACTTGTAAAATAGACCATTTGGAGCCTACTTGTGTTCAGCTTTTTGAATAGACAGAAATCACTTTAATTTGTTAAGAGCAATAATAAAATGTTATCTTTTAACAGGGAAGGAGGCCTGACAAATTCAAACAGTATAGCTTTATTAAAAGAGATACAGTACAGTCACATAACAGTTACTTTCTGATAAACAACATTCTAATCAGTGTTGGTATCACATCCCTCAATGCTTTAGAAAATGTAGACACAACCTTTCACCATTATGTGTAATGGTACTTGAACCACTTTTGAAATGCTTTCCGTTTAATCAAGATGTATTATGGATGTGATAAGGGCCTATACAGAATCAATGAACATTAAACTGGATTTAAAAAAAATAGCTGCCACCTGGAAAAAACAAAACAAAAATTAATACTTCTAACAAACAGTATAGAAAGAGATCTGCAATAACAGATCAGAAGGTCACTCAAACCTCAGAAGGCAGCAGTATGGTTAGGTTACATGGTTAGGGCTCTGGACTGTATCCGTTTACTGCAGTATCAGGCATAATTTTGTCTATTTATCTGCTTTTTTAACTTTTACTGTAGGTTTGTCTATACATATGCTGTAGTTCATCTGCACTATAACACAGTAGTTCATAATACTGAATCTTTGCTTTAGGTGACAATAACACTGCAGTTAAAATAATAATAATGATAATAAACACTGCTTCATTGCATCAACTCCACATGTGCCAGTATGGACCAGCTACCCAGCCATGTGGCTGAAGCCAGTACCTTGGCTTCCTTTAGAGTTCTCTGGCTGGATGTGACCGTAAGATCTATTAACTACTATCTACTCAACAGGCCAGATGGACCAAACTGCCTCCTCTTGTTTGTAGCCTTCATTATGATCTAATGTTAACCACAATCTGACAGCAGCATCAGGAGTTGTGTTCTTATGTTACCTGTTTTCATAACCTTTTCAAAATTTTCATAACTATACTACAAGGAAGAAGGAAACAAATCAAGTAAAATTGCAATGAGTTTTGAAAACAATGTACAGTAACTGCATTTGTTCATTGGAATAATAGTCTGGAGCAGTTAAGTCAATACCAACTTACTCTGACACCATGGTCCCGAAACGATCCCTAACCTGAGATATGTCCAAAGTTGCATGTCACATGCATACTACAATATTAAACCTAATCTTAAAATAATTATCTTATTTATAAGAATTTAACTTAGACCCTGAAATTACATACTGTACTATCTATACTATACTCATATACTACAGTACGCTACTGTAATTTACTGAATGACCTGTGTTAAGCCAACTCTTCAATCTACCCCCTAGCTGCAGATTTCTAGCTCTTTAATCGATGCAAGCAGAAAGCCACCATGAAGAACTGGGTTTGTAATTGGAGCTGGTGGGTGGATTGCAGTTGTGACGGTATCTCGGTCACTGCTGACCCCACTTCATGGGCCAGGAGGGCTAGGTGACCCAGCCCCTGCAGCAGGAGCTGAGCGGGCAGGGGTCATGTGAGGCTGGCGACAAAGGACATCGCTGGACCCAGGACTTCCGTCAGCTCCTCGGGGAGAGACGACACTAACGATATAAGGCTCTGGGTCAGATTCAATATCCTGCGAAGACACAAACCAGCGTTTAGACCTGAGCAATATAACTGTCGACAACAAGAGTTATAATAGATTGCATAGTCCAAAGCCAGAGTTGTACTTAGTAACCTCTAGAGGGCATCAGATTTTACTTTGGGTCCATTGCAATTGAGAACATTTTAATAATAATAATAATAATAATAATTGCACCAATTCAACATGTGGCAGTGTGGACCAGCTAGAGAAATGGCTGGATGTGATCCTTGGATCTATTGACTACTATTTACTGAACTGTCCACATGGGCCAAACAGCCTCCTCTCATTTGTAACGTTTTTTATGTTCCCCTCCAAAAATCATCACAATGTACAATACCTGGATGATACAATGGCAGCCAAAGTGCACCAGTATGCTCACCACATACTGGTGTACATTACTGCTTCCTATTCACTGTGAAAGTGCTATATGCTGGTGATCACCCAGATGCCTACCTGCCCAGAGCAGTGCAGAGCAGTTCAAGTACACATCTTGCAACATTACGTATAAGGCAAACTGAAATAGGTAATTGCTTAGCCTCGCTGTAGGAAAGAAAGTTGGTCCTTCATTTTTTGTGCTATAGAAATACAATTGATTTATGGACATACCCACCAGAGCACTTTTTCAGGGTGAGACACCTGGGAGCCCCGAAACATATTTTAATTGATATTACACAGGGTAATAGGATTCTGAAGCAGCTGTGGTACAAAATTCCAGAAATAGGACCTTCTGCCTGCAACAGTTGAGTCTGTAGTTATGCCTCAGTGGTGCCAACACCCACTTCTCAGTAGTTCACTAACAGAGCAAAGAACATGCTTCTGTCTGAGGTGCCAACCTGCTTTGTCACTGCTCACTAAATATGGTCATTAAAATAAAGAAGAGATGTGGTAGGTTAGTCACCTCCCCTACAAAGGAGAGGACTGCATCTATGGTCTTACCAGCTGACGTAATGTGCAGGCAACTGGGGCTCTTGCTTGGATTCCTGCTCTGTGGCCAGTGACAGTTTCAATGACTTGAAATTGGCTTCAATGTCCCTCTTGAGAATGGATAGTGGCGTGATGCCTTTGAAAGAGCTGATAACTTGCTGTAACAAGTTAAAGACAACAGACAGGTTGTAAGTGGCCAAAGAAATTCCAATTTGATAAAATGGGGTAATTTACAGACTAGCAATTACCAGCGTTAATGAAAATAAGCAATCTTGGAAGATCCAACAAGAACCAGTGCTTTTGTCCATTTTGTGTGTATTTGGATTGCGTATCTGTCACGATCGTAAACCCCTCCTCTTAAGGATGCTTCAGCCCTTCCTTGTTTAATTCGTTATCTCCTGCACCTGCCTTCGATTCCTGCCCCCCTGCTATAAAAGCCAGATGTTCCTGCCAATCTGGGCTGGGCTTTGGAAGATGGACGCCTGGAAGCCCGCCTACCCGCGAGTCCAGGAGCGACTCGACAGCATAGGCTTCACAACAGCATCCTGACCTTCTGGGTCTGGGACTGGAGTGTCTGGTCCCGTTACCCCCTTTTATTCCCTCAAACCTTCACTGGATCCCGCTCTGGCTTTTAACTACATTTGTCTGTGTCAGGATGGATCACCCGGCTTTGGACATTGGCTTTCCCTGGATTATTTTACGGACTCCCTTTGACTTGTTTGCCCTGGACACACCCCCCACCCAAACACCAGCGCACCTTGGACACGCCCCCTGTTCTTCTTCCAGCCCCTATCCTAGTCTTTTTCCCCGTGTTTTCTCACTCCCTTCCGGATTGTTCTGTCTGCATAGGGTCCTGAAAGACGCTTCGTGACGGTATCAACTAGTGTTAATTTTTAATGATTTTGAATATCACAGTTGCCAACAAATGGTGAATCTAGCTGGTCACAAAAAACAATCAATTGTGTTTATGAAGTGAAATAGTAGAAAATATTGTAAGTTATGAAGCCTTAATGGTTTGCTTTCAGCCACCCACCTGTAGAAGTTATGTTTAAGAGTTTAGTGTAAAATTCAACAAAAGAAATGGAAAATTTCAACCCTCCAAATTAAAATGCAAAGACATTAAACAGTAATATTAATGATTAAGGAGTTTAAACACCTGTAATAATAATACAGAGCTATTTATAGGGTGTAAGTAGCTATTATCAACCCTAATAAGTTCAGCACAAAATAAAAAGAAATTCTGCCCCAATATAGTTGTGTTTGTGATTTGAACTTTAAAAGGCCTTGCTCAAATCATTTTACTCCACAAAATGATTATAAAGGATTGCTGTAAATGAACTGCATCACAGATCTATTTTTACATTTGTAATAGTAACAGAAAGCAGCAAAGAGGTATGAACTAAGCACACTCACATATAAAACAGACAGCTGGTGTGCTATGTATTTGTGGCTGCCCAGGTGTTTCACATCATCTTCTAACTGCTGGCTCAGGACAAGTAATTGGTTCATCTTCCCAATGTGAGGAAAATAGTCTGCAATAATAAAACAGCATGTAATTCATCTTCCGGCCCTCTCAATTCCTGTTCACCTGTAGATACAAGCCTTGCCATATTGAAAAGAATGTTCAGATATCCTAGTGTTCGGTCACCTTTTTTACTGCCAGGGTGTGTAGGGGTGTTCAGCTGCAGAAACTTTACTGTTAAATGAAACAAAAAATAAGACCTTGCATTATGGAGATAGCAAAACTAACAGTGCTGGAGAGCATTATTATTGTTGTTGCGCATAAGCCTTTATTCAAGATGATTTTCAAAGTTTTACATTAAGTGAAAGTGCAACAGAAACAATGGATTTAAAAGTTGTTGATTATTTGTCAAATAAATTACAACAAGGCAAACACTTTTTTTAACTCTATCCATTTGGGCATCGCTTGAAGTCTTACTACAAAGTGCCGAAGAAGAGATATGTGAGGAGGTGTCGCTCTTGAAAGTTAGCTAGTTAAATTGTTTTCTATTCTTATTCTGTTATTGAATAAAATTTTACAGTAAACAAGGACTGGGCGTAGAGGAAAAACAGAAGAGACATTTTAAGAGTATCAATATATTTGAGGGAAATAACATGGCATTCTGAATAATTCTGCTGATTGAATGTAGTGAAAGACTGAAAAAGTAAATGCTTACTAAAAAATTCAATTGGTGTTCATCTTTCTGTCAGGCATAGCTGTAGCATCAAATACAAAGTTCTGGTTAACAAAACTGTCCATATTCAAGAAGTCAGTTTTTATTCTTTGTTACTTCCTTAATTTGGCGAGATGACGAATTACCTCATGTTTACCGAAATACCACGTATGTGATGTGTTGTAGTGGATAATTACAGCAGGCAGCTCTCACCGTCCATGGGAGGATTCTCCAGCATGTCAACAGGACTCCCGTGTATGATGAAGATCTCAACTCGAGGGAACATTGTAGACAGTCCCACTGCATCTAGGTAATCCTGGTTAAGAGCACAACAAGTCATTGTCTTTAATAATGAAACTTGCCTTCTTAAACTGCATTAAGCATAAACCACCATTTTGTTCAGCTGACATCCGTCAAACGAAGATGTTTTCCAAAAGTGCTTTTAGTCCTGTGTGCTGCACATCTGAATTCACTAGCAGTTACAGTTTGAAACTGTACAAAGTATGTGCTGAGAAACACTAGAAAGAAACTTGATGAGACCTTAGAAAAGTGTAAAAAACACAGCAGATAATTCAATTTAGGCAAGATGTTTTTGATTCTTGTTTTGATTCTTGGCCATTGGCACACAACACAAGCAACTACATCAGTTTAGGGTGTACTAGAAGTGTACTTTCATCATTAAGGAGTTTAATATATAAAATGTATATATGGTATTTAACAATTTATATATAAAAAAACTAAAAACAGTTGTTACCTCTAGCTGTGGAACAGGTTTGGGCAGATGCTCCAGAATTTGTTTCATTCGTTCTATTATCTTGGTGCCTGTATTATTGGGAAAGGGAACATTACAACAACCCACAACCATTGCCTAAGATAGATAAGGAGACAGACATACAGGTAAGTACAAATGGATTGCTATTAAAAGACACCATGACCCTGAAAGTGTCATGGTGTCTTTTAAGATTAAACTGTCACTATGGACTATGCAAATGTGAATATTAATTAGTTCTGGCGGTTTCACAGCCCTGGAAAGCTGGACTGTCTAAACAGACTTCTAATTCCACTTCGTATATATTAAAACCCAAGACAGCAGCCACAGATTTTTCAGCCTGATAAGGTTCATCATTATTAATCATGAGTGTATATATGTACCTTACAAGGAAAATATTTAGATAGGAAGGGGTGATTACTGGGAATAAATCTTAATTAGCTCTTGCCATTTCACCACACTGAAGAAGGCAGGACCATCATATTTCATTATTCATATTCATCACCGTAAAACATAGTGACTGCATGCTCTTAACACCACAACATAAACCAGAAAGGTGAATAATGTCCCATGGATAAGCTCACCTCGTCTGTGGAAAGATTCTGATTCAACTGGACTAATATCTTGTCCGAGTTGCTCCTGGAACTGTGGAGAATAGCAGCATTGAGTAAAGTAAGTAAGGGGAGAAACCTTTCTTCTACTTAGCACAAAGAGAGAGTGTATTACATTTCCAGTCCAGTATCAAATGCAAAAATGCCATCAGAACAGAAACAAAACATTTTTTCTCTTCATCCTTACAAAGACAAAATCCAGTGCCTCAAACTCCTTGAGGTAAAAGCAAATGTTGGTGCAAAGTCATGATACAGTAAATGACAGAAAATAAGGAACAATCTCTCTAAAGCACGTTGCAAATAAAACTCGTTCTACAGTGTAATAGAAATTATAGATCACTTCTGAAAGGTTATTATAACACAAAATCTATAGCCATTTTTTAATTTAAAGTTTTCCTTTCCGGTGTAATTAAACCAAGTAACAGTTACAATTTACAGTGATGACACATTTTTTACGGGAAATGTCTATCCAAAGTACTTTGCTCAAGAGTACAAAAACAATTTTCTGCTCCACACTACAACCCTTAACTGTTTTCTCATATCTGTATGTAAAGCCTAATGTAGTAAAACTGTGATTTCTCTCAATAAGATATATAATTGTGTATTCAAGGAGTGTACAGGTGACTGTAAATTGTTATTATCTTTGATTTTAGTACAAACATGAAGGTTGACTCATTTCACCTTTTAAGATTATCTACACCTTTTTAACTGAAAAAACACTAGACAGAAAAAGGTTAGTGATAATCAGGATCTGTGAAGCTACTAGGCAGTGTTGGTCTGTTGGTCTAAAAAAAACACTGAATTTATATGATTGTCCAACATCCAGGATTTTACAAGACAAGCTTTTGTCATTCTAAGGTATATCCAATCTGAGTAGTTAATTAGGTTGGTTTGGATTTACCGTTAAACCAATATTATCCTTCTTCAGTCCAGAGGAAGGATAATATTGGAAGGCATTGGGGCTTGATGTCTGTTTTCATACTACAATCGCCTACAATCACTGGTAGGTTTGATTAGGGTTGTTATTAAAGGTATGACTTGTTTTACGGTCACATCTAGGTTTAAGCAAAGAAATATTTTGTCTGACGCATCCATAAAGGTGAACCATAATGATGAGGACCGACAGGAGCTGTGGACACTGCAGAGTCTTTCCACCTCACCTGTTGAACCTGGGCTCTGATGAGGAGGTCCAGCTGGCAGCACAGACTCATCATCTCCAATGCCACCTGCTCACAACTCAGGTGAATGGGCTGCAGGGGTTTCTCAACATTCACCTCCACTGTAACACAGGAAAACATTTCAGTAATACGCTATTCATAAACTTTTGCAGCAGCCTCACCAAATTATAACCCGGTTGTGAAAGCGCTGTCTAGATTTACTGTGAGTTAATACGAAAATCAGTACTACAACGTCTGGCACCGCGACGGTGCTGCGGATACTCAGACTGTGTATATAATACGGCCCATTGCCATCTACTGGCAGCAAGGAAAACGAAATATTTTTTAACGGTAAATTTTAAGATGATTTTGTTACCCGAATACTACTTAATTAAAATACAAAATAAAGAATCCCCATTTTCAGAAAAGCTTTTCACAAATTTCATATAGTGTATATGACATTGAATGATAAAGATTTGTATGATATTTTTCTCTTCAAAAATAAATTCGAAATGTAAATTATGCATTGATAAGTACTGCTATTTTCTGCGTAACGTAGCTTGTTTCTTTAACGGTAATACGTGACTCACCTTTGAATTTAGCATCATAAATACAAGGTTGGCATAGCGGCTCCGTGCTGCTTACAGCTGCCATCCCGAAAACAGCCGGCTGGCTGCAACACATACCCGGAGCCATTTCGTGTTACACTTAAGCAAAATAAAATTTAACAAAAACATGGCATGGGTGAGAGGAGAGCATGTACGACTCTTTCGATGTATATTATGCATATTGTTCCATCCTCTGATACAAAATCTGGAAAAGTGTATCTCTTTTAAAAGTTCAAACCTATTACCTCTGATATTAAGAACGTATTTTAATATCAGGGTAGGACAGTTTCTTAACGCGACTATTTTCATCCGGGAATGATTTTAGGTTACACCCGAATGGATATATGATAATAGATGACTGTGAGCTGGGTTATGGTTATACAGTAAATGATTGAGTGTATAACGTCCGGGTTTAATAGGTTTATATCCTTAGGGATATAAATTTAAAAATAGTTCCTACTAAGCTCTTATATTTACAAACTATCCTGTCGTTTCACAAACCCCGATCAGCATCATGTATGCTGATCTAAGCAATAATACCCAGGGAAACGGAGAGTATAGCTAACCTTGGTCTGTGAAAACATGGATATATCTGTGTAGTATTCTCCGTACAAAATGAAAGATTAATTTTTTCATTCTTTTGGAAAGCTAGTTGGAAAACAACATTACACTTACAACGGAAAATGTTATATGAAAATTTTTTACATAAAAAGTGAAGAGATTGATATGCAATGCAACGTTTGGGTTATTCATTTAAAATTAAGACAATACAATGAGTGGCTGTTTGATTTTATTTTTATAGCTCAATTAAGTCATTTTAAATAGATATTTGGTTAAAAATTGCAGCAATTATATTTTCTCCATTTCACAATGTTACATTTTTCCACACCATTACTGATCTAGCATGTGTATTTCAAAAGGTAACAGTACCTGGGATTTTTAATCACAATCTGCCAATATTACAGTATAAAGACATATTAAGATAGTCTAAGACATAGATAATATAAAATAATCCATTATGCAGAGTTTAACTTAACATCATCTAATTGCCAATTACAAAAAATAAAATGAGAAACAATTTTCTCAATATTATCCCAAGGTGATACCATCTTCCATTACAAACATCAAATATGCATTTGCAACACGTTAATAAATCCAAATAAGTCCAAAGAAATTACATTTAAAAATAATTTCCTTTGCACATTGCTTTATAAGCGTTATTGAGATGACAACCGTGTCATTGTGTACAGCAGCCTAAAAAGTGTCTTTTTAAATTTAGTCCATTTCCTTGAAGTCAAGAGGAAGAAAAACTGTTCAAGGCAGTTCATCAACAGTGTGACTGTCTCCAGCCATGAGTTTGTGTGGGGTTATTTTCCGTCCCTCGACCTTTATCCCAGGCCTCCTCAGCAAGGTATCCAGTATGAAGGTTATTCCATGAGCTCAAGCCCCAGGTTAAAAATGTTTTGGTAGATTTCACAGCACCAGCCTGCTCCAAAGCCAATCCCTGCGTAAAGTAAGCTCTTCCTTGGCTAATCTGGGCATCAGTGTGCACAGGCTGCTGCTTAAAGAACACGGCTTACATCTGAAAATAAAATGGGTTGAGGGACAAAAAAATGTAACACTTCTGAGAGCAGACTTTTTAAAATCAATGCAGATTACACTTCTGGTGTATTAAATTTTGAAGGTCAGCAACATTGTTGAAAAGGTTAACCCCTTAAGTTAAGGGCATAACAAATAGCAGAATTGGTATTTTTCATATAAAGTTTTACCTTCCACCCTAGTGGATGGTAAAGGTAGTTCATACAAGGATACTGTACAACAAGCATTATCCTACAAGTAAATACTAACAGCAATGTGAGGGCCTGGGCCTTTTTTTTTTGGTGTCTTTCTATGCGGAAATCACCTGATCAGCACTGTCTTCAAACAAGTACTTGAATCGAGCCTGCAGCTCCTCACCCAGCTTCTCCTGGGCACACTCCCAGCTGGGCTCCCAATCTGCAAAGGAAACGGGCAGCTTTGTCACCATAGGCCCCCCTCTCAGACTCGTAGCTGGTAGTGTTTTGTTTCTTTAAAATCGGGCAACTTCCCAAGATCATAACACTTCTTTTGCCATTTTTGTCTGTTTTAATGATAACGCTCAGTTCTTTGTGTTTCATCCAAGCGCTAGTTCTGGGGGTCCAGGGCTGAGCCAAGGCAGCTAGCCCTGAAGACTTGTGGGCAATTACCTTGGTGGGAGCAGTCAAAGCTGGCCGAGAAGGTGACCTTCACGCCATGTTTTTCTGCTGTGTCCTCGAACTTGAGCGACTTCCAGCCATTCTTATCAAACCACTCCTGCACCCGGTTCCTCGCTGGGGTGCTGTTGCTTGCATCTTAAAAGTTAACCCAAAACTCGGAATCACCAAACAGTCACACACAAGGACAACGTTTTGAATTAGGACTACAAAGAGTGTTTACACTAAGCAGTATTGTGATGGAAAACTTACTTTTTAAGGTACAGTTTAAGTTCCTTTAAAATACCAGGATTTTCTTTTCAGTTTCCCTAGATTTAAAATGACAAAATTTTGTTTGTGACCGACTTGAAGTTAAAACTCCTTAATGTAAATAAGGCTCAAGCAGCTAGGGAACATTTTAGCATGAACACCACATGGGCTGTATGAAGATGAAGTTTGAAAATGTAGTTGGGGCTTTATCATCTTAAGTTGTTGATATGCTACATCAGCCTTCCATTCATGTTCAATAACCCTATAAAGTTAGTCCAATATAGGGTTACAGTGACTCAGAGATTAACCCAACAGGTGCAAGGCAGGATACTCTCTGGACAGTTACTTGTTTATCTCGGCACAAACACACAGGGGACAATTTAAAGACTCCACTTAACCAAGACATGTCTTTTGGACAAGCAGAGCACATGTACCCACAGGGAGAACATGCAAACTCCACACAGAAGGTACCTCAGGCCAGGTCCCCAGGAAGGTGAGGCAGCAGGGCCAACCACCACTCCACCATGTCATCAATTATCGATCACCAAGGACCTCTTCTGCTTTCCTGCATTGAAAAGTCCAGAGTAATGAGGAGACACTCACCTTCCTCCCCCATCTCTCCCAGCAGCCTGAGGAGCCGAGTGCTGACTTCTTTCTGCGTTAGTTTCTTGGAGCCAAGCCGATGGCCACTGCTCTCCAGGGAGAAGTTGTTGAAGTTCAGCTGAGCAGTGGCCTTGTGAAGGGTGTCGATGAGCTGAAAAGTGGGAGGACTCTGCTGGGTCTCCTGTAGCAACATGGTGAGCCTGCCCACTGAGTCTTCACCGTTTGGCACCTTGGCCGCCAGGCCCCAGTCAAAAATGTGGGTGAGCTGGGAGAGAGTGAACCTGGAGGCCTCGGCTTTGGCTAGGTCTTCAGAAGACCCTGAAAGACAAACATATCTTATTATCGTATACAAAATCCACTCGTGAATCATAAAGACCTGACTAACCTAGTCTTCAGTTTGAAGCCACTCCAATGACACTCATCTAACGTACAAGATGGTTACAAAGTTAGCTGTTCTTATAACAAAAGAAGATTTTTATCTTAAACAGGGCTTCAGGAATCAAATTGTTTGAAGGCAGACTGAGAGAGTGGAGCAAAAAGTTGAGCTGACAAACTATGAACCCCATTCACAATGTTTGTTATTATTTTTCAGGAATGATCAATGACAACAAGTTAAAAATATATACACTGAGCTCAGGAAGATAGGAAATTTAATCCAACAAGACTGACTCTAGCTCACCTTTTCCTTCACACGAAACTGTAAAGGAAGGAACTTTCAGCTGGCAATTGAACTTCTTGTCTGCAGTTTCAGTGAACTCTTCCGTGGGGAGATCATATGAATTCTGCTTGAAATGCTCTTTCACAAGCATCGTCGCTTTGATCTCTTCTGTGAAACAATAAGAAAAAAGACAGGTACTGTCTTCTTAATCTCTATGGGGAGGAACACTCAATTCCAGTCCAAACCTTCTGGCTTTCACACTTTCCTGAGTAGTTAATTACTGACAGAATACGTGAGTTGCTTAACAGGACTGATATACCCTTGTTCTTTATAGGTATTAAGCCGTTATTGATGAAAGTGACCTACAGGACTAGAGTCCACTGTCGTATCTACTACCCATGGCTTTAATATTTGAATAATTTGCATACAACGCACCAAACAATCTTTCAGTTTCAATTTCCAATACATTCTCTGCATGCAAATTCACAAATGTCCATGGTTAGCCTGAAGAGTGAAAGTAGAAAATTAATACATTTCTTAGGCGGGTGCTGTACATTGGTGGTGGTGGAGGGGAGTCTCCATTACCTGTAAAGTGCTTTGAGTGGAGTGTCCAGATGAGCACTATATGTGTAAGGAATTCTTTATTATTATTATTTATTATTATTATTGTTCACCTCCTGCCTTTGTGCAGATTAGATTGCAACGCTCGATCTTTTACAAATCCCCACAGGCAGAAATCACATGAAATCAAATCAGGCAACATGGGTGGTTCTCCAATTTGGACACTACTATCTATTTTTTCCAAAATGTATGTGTTTCATGCAGAAAGCTTCAAATTCTAAATGGAAGAGTCTCTCTAGAATGAGATTCCAACTGCGGCATTTGCTGGATTTGTCACCGACAGTCTGATAATCAGTAGTTCTTGCCTGCTGTACAGTAACAGCACTGCAATAATTTCCCATTCCTTTTTAACTCCTTCAAACAATCTGTGTTCCTAATATTATGCATAATGAGACTTTGATTTCTTTTATAATAGTAAGGTATTAAAAAATAAATCAAGACTATTAAAACCACAGGTTGTCACCTTGTGGCCTAATCTTGTCAGGTTTCAAAGCTGATGAGAAGCTAGGATGGAAAACCTCAAAGGAAAACCAGGTGGCTGCTTTAATGCTGTACCGGTAATGCTGGACCAGTAGGAGGCGCTCTTCCGTCGGGAGCAGAAATACAATGCCCTAACGTGGTGAACAGGGACACTATGCTGGAGGAGGTGCTGTCCTTTAGATCAGACCTTAAATCTAATTACTAACTATGCAGTCATTGAACATCATGTAGCAATTTCCATATAAACAGGGGTTATAATCCCTGTGTGCTGGCTAAACTGCACTCTGGGCCTCCCCGAGTATAATCTGGCTTCCCAGCAGTTCCCCCTCAACGTACTAGTAGATGCAACATCTCACTTCTGCACTTGATGTGCTGTGTAGTGGGGCTGTTGGTGTGAAGTGGGTCCCTCCTGATATCTAAAGCGATCTGTGATATTTTGGGCTGAAAAAATTTAAAGACGGAATATAAATGCAATTATTTATTATTGGAACATGCTGGTCCTAAAGAACCAGGACTAAGGGCCCCTGCAGTGGGGAATCCCAGTGGTGGTACATGTATTGGAGTCCATCATAATGGCTGAACACCATGTTCATCGGCCCATGAAAAGAGAAGCATGAACACACCTGCTTCCTGGAGACCCAGCGCTAGGCAGAGTTTAAGGTATGATTTTCTCGTGGCTTCCTTCTTGGAACTCCAGCTCTGCTGGGTTTGAATGCCGAGGCCAACAAGGTGGACTGTCACTTTGCACACAAACATCTTCACCACGCTCACACGGCTGGTGACCTGAGGCGGCCGCAGACCACACTTCTCCAGCAACCTTTGGATTTCTGCCACACAGACACATACATAACAAAACATCGCAGCGTGTGAACCGTCGTCTCTTGGTTTCACGCTTGATGCTCAGGCACAAACATCTCACTTCTGTGTTGTTTTGGACAAGAATCACAAGGTTCAAGTTTAAAATGATAAAATAAAGGCTACAACATATTAAAATGAGCACTCATAAGTATAGCATATATTTGTCCAGTTTGTTAACAGTTCTTCCACACCCAAAGTGTAGAATAGCGGCCTTCTGAAAGGGCATCTAAATCAGGCCCTGTGTGATGCACACAGCTAAACTGTAAGTTCAGTTTGTGCATGCTCCATTTTGTGCTCCTTGTTGTGTTATGTACAAATTAAATCCCCATCGAAGGTGATTATTGCTGCATGACAGGGTTCTGAACGTCACAAAATGCCATTTTAGTTATTCAGGAGGGAGACAGAGGGCACAAAAACCACCCAAATCAAAGCCTCCACCAAATACTGGCGGCTATTTTACCTGGAGACTCGATCCTGGGCATTTTGCTTTGAGCAGACAGCTCATCGAGCTCGTCAAGCTGTGTTACCATGGCAACGGAGTCGCTGGGTGACGCACTGGCCTGAGCTGAAGATTCTCTCACACTGCTGATCTCTGAGGCTGGAGCAAGAGCAAGAAAATGTTAAGCATGTTTTCTGCTTTCTTTCATATGCAACAACCCCTCTGAGATTTACTTTCAAGCACGGCCTATTAATTTGTTTCTTTACACCCAGTCTTATGAAACCCTGTGCTATGAAAATAGGACATACACAAAACTTATAAAGTTGCCCAGTATTGCTGTGTCATTTCAAACCCATGATATATCAATCCTCTGGATGAACAGCAGCTCTGAAATGTGCCGGAGGACGAGACAGTTACTGCTGTGTTGTGTCAGCTTGGTTTGGCACTTGGTGCTCAAGCACAAACATCTTACTTCTGTATAGACTCATTTTAAGGTGGCAGGTCTTTAGGTAGGTTTCTTCTTAAGTCCTAATTCTGTTGCATTTTTAATGGACATTGGTACTGTTCTCTGCCCCATGTCTTCTGAGTCGCCAAATTGACTCTGTCAAACGTCCTGAACACTTCAGCCAAATATACAGTTCAAAAAGGGGTGTTGTCTGAGGTTCTAAAGGAACACAGAGGTCAATAGGAGACTGAGGCCTCTATACCTGTGACTTGGTGGCCTGTGCCAAGAGGAAAGGCAGTGTCACAGCATGGCCCAGGAACAGACTGGTACAAGGGTTTCTCCTGCCCGTGCTTTATCAGCAGCTCCTGAAGTCTCCCTTTGTAGTTCCCATCAGCACAGGCAGGGTCCCACCCCAGGACCCCTGCCAGCCTAGCCAGGGCTTCTTTAGCTGCCCCCTGTTCTGCCTGCTGCTTTCTTGAAACCCCTTCTACAATACAGAAAACCAAAAGTCATAAACAATACATCACACCACATCACTAATCACTGAATTCTAGTGAATCTGACAAGAAAACTGATTTTGACACCAGAAATATATGAGTCCTTCTTCAGTTCAGTACCAAGGTTTTTTTGTTGTTGTTTTTGCTAAAAATTATATGATAAAAAATGATCGCACACTCTAGTAAGGGAATGGTCTGCAGTCAACATCAGAGATTGCATGAGCTCTTCTCTTTTTAAAAGAACAGCAGTTTATTTATTAACAGTATTTTCTTTTCCGAAAAAAAATGTTACTTGTCAACTTTCTTCACTGAACGGGACAACGTGAGGCAGGGAATCTAAACCACCTCTTTTTTTAAAAAAAAAATTGTAAACTCTGTTCATGCTCCCCACCTTGACTCTGGAATGCAAAGTTCCCAGAGATCTCCAGTTTGCATGTGAACAGTTTGTCCACAGACTCACATGTCTCTACAGGTGGGTTTAGTCCAGATTTAGCGAAGAAATCCAAGACTACCTGTTTGGATGTGCTGGAAGAGGCAGCTAAAAAAGAGGAAGATATAAAATCATTCAATTCCAAAGGCCGTGTACAAATGCTTAAAATCAAGACAATGAACTCAGATAGCAAAGAAATAAAGTGAACACACATTGTTAAAGATGACAAAAAGGAACTTTCAGAAATACAGGACCTTTTCACAAAATAGTTCTAGTAGCAGCATGTGTAGGCTGCAAAGGACCAATTCCAGAATCTCTCTTTTTTCAGCATTGAATAATCCTTTACATGTTCCTTTTCACAAAATGCCTACAACAGGCCCCGGAGGTGATGAACTAAAAACACAGCAGTAGAAGAAGACAAATTGTCTTCATCCATTATAACTGCCTCTGTGGCTTTGTCTGCAAGGTCTGGGCAGGGACTGGTCAGCATTGCCCCAGAGACTGGTACTGGTCTGTGGGCTCAGGGACTGAAGAACATGGGCCCACAGAAACGCTCTCATTCAGATTTCCATAAAAGTAGCACAGCCACTCCAATAAAAGGAATGCTTGCTTTTGAATTCTTAAACGGTTCCTGTTTTAATAATAGAACAATAGCAGGTTAGTAGTTAATGGACTGGTGACACTCAAAACCTCCAGATTTTGTGCACAGTAGAGCTAAATTACATGGACTCTCAGAAAAAATATAAAATTGTTTTAACTGTGCACAGCGCTTTGCACCAATGGTATAAATACCAGCCTGCTGCATAACATATCCACAGTGTCGACTGCATTATGCGCAAGGCAATGCAACCAGATATGGAGCTGTTTGTGTTTTCTCCCCTTTGTGCTTGGTATTTTGTTAAACTTGAATTATTTCTAGACCACAGCTGCTTATATCACAAGTCGCTGTATAGAGAACATTAGAGGCACAACAGTCCCACTGGTACCTGAGGCTGTGTCTGTCAGACCAAAGGACAATGCCAATCTACTGTAGGCTCCCTGAATGGCATCCTTTTTCTTCCTGTGTGTTTCTGCTGGGTCGAACACTTTCTTCACAGGCACAGTCACACTGGCAAAGTACAGCTGGCCTCCTGTTGTAAGATGGGTAAAAGAATACACCTGTCAATGTCGACCTCTGATTAGGATGAGCCTGGCCTACTAATTCTCTGGCTTCACTGTAGAGAAGAGCCATCAGGTGCATTCTTGGGCTTAAAGGAAATATCCCACACTGACAGGCTGAAGGAACTGAACCTTTTCAGTCTTGAACAGAGAAGACTGTAAAGGGGGGCCCGATAAAAGAACTCAAAATACGCAGACATCGACAAAGTCAAAGCAGCAGATTTCTTCTTCCTGGGAAAGCTGGCATGCCTAGCTTGCAGACAGCTGGACCAGCCCCGCTGAGGAGCTGAGGAGCCCTTGAAGAGTCCGTCCACCAACCTGAGGACACCGAGAGCTCCTGGGAGGGCTCAGCTGTCACATGGTTGGTCGCCTGGGCCAGCCCCTGGGCCGGCTTCTGTCCTGGTGGGTCAGCGCCCTGTGAGCTGGGGGCTGGCAGGTTCTGTAGCGGGGTAACTGTGAGAGTCACAGCAACAGCTAATAAGGACAAAAAATATGCCAAGAGATTGGTGGTAGAAAACAAATGTAAAGACTTTTCCATCCACCCATTTTCTTACCATCAATTCAGGGTCACGAGGGAGCCGAGCCTCTCCTGGCAAGGAAAGGGCACCCCACGTTTAGAAATGACCCCATACGGAAGCAAGGAGCTGTAATGGGTCTTGCTTACCGAATCCTACTCCATCAGCTCCTCCGCTGCTTCCTGCTGATGCGTGATACGAGGCCTCACCCAGGTGCCTGCTTTCCAGCAGCTCCTTCAGTGCCCCCTTGTGGTTTTCCTCAGGGCCGCCGCGCCAGCCGAGGAGCCCGGCCAGCCGGGTGAGGGCCACTCTGGCGGCCTGCTGCTCTGCCAGCTTCTTCTTGCTCACGCCGTCTGAACATGCAAACAAAACGACAGGCATCAGAGCAGCACAGCCCAGTATGACGGATACCAACACAGCACAGTACGACAGGTATCAGCACAGCACAGTACGACAGGTAGCAGCACAGTACAGCCCAGTACGACAGGTAGCAGCACAGCCCATTACGACAGGTAGCAGCACAGCCCATTACGACAGGTAGCAGCACAGCCCAGTACGACAGGTAGCAGCACAGCCCAGTACGACAGGTATCAGCACAGATTACAGAATACAAGAGCCTTCACTTAGCTACTTAGCAAGGTTTTATTGTGTCCCCCATAAAATATTTTTACTAAATAAAGTACACATTTTCCATATACTCCTTTTAATCCACCCCTTACATAAGCTTGTCAACACAAACTAGAATGCATGGACATCTTTTCCTTGAAGAAATCTGCCTTCAAGTATGCACTGTTTAATGTGCGCTGATACTAGTCATGACAGTGACAGTAATAGCAGGCTATGTTGTTCACACTCCTCTATACTGTATATTTGCAAATAAAACTTAATTCATTACCACACTCTGGACAGAAACTGTGTCCTTTCCTCAGCACTCTTCACTCACCTTGACTTTCAAAAGTAAAGGGCCCAGAGATTTTCAGTTTGCAGCTGAATTTGCCATGAGGGCTTGTCTGGAGTATCTCCTCTGGCTGTGTGAAACCAGACTCTGAGAAATGTTGCTGGACTTTCTGCTTAGCTGATTCGCCTGAAACAAGTTTTCCTAACAATTTAAATCATCTTAATAGACCTAATTATAAAGCAAAACTTATACTACTATCAACGTTCTCAACATTATTTTTGCTAATGTAAAGCCTGATTTTATTGTGGAAGAAGTTGTGGATCAGTTGTGAAGAAGGCTCAAGTGTTCAAACATTGTGTTTCTTCTTTCTACTTTTCAGCGTGGAATTAAACTTTATTTGTTCCTTTGCAGCCAAGACACTTGCAGCTTCCCTCTTGAACATCTAATTTTATTATTGGTTAAATAACATTTTTATTCACCCTCTAATCCACCTATTCTATTTGCCTTCTCACAGGTCCTCTTTTTCAAGAATAATGCTTTGGTTTCCTCATAAAACACAGTTTACTCAGGCAGATACAGTATAATTTCACAATATTCTCAGGAACAAAAGAAAATCACCACAACTTCAGATGTCAGATGGACAGAAAAGTAAAGGGTGAGACAGAGGATGTGTATTTACCTGCAGCAGAGACTTCCAGGCCAAACACGGAGCCTAATTTGTCATAAGCTGCTTCAACTGCCTCTTCCTTCTCACTGTACTCATCAGGAGCAATAACCTCTGTGTTCAGAGTGACAGTCACACTTCCGAAAAACATCGGGGCTGTAGGGGTAGAAATGTTTTACTATTTGCTAGACAGCTTTGAAGAAAACAAGGCATGAACTGTTTATCTATGTACATAAGGTTTTTGTACATCTATAAGTAAGACATTGAATACCTTTTTTGGTTAGCTGGTATAATATAATGTATAATATAATAATAATATAACAGCGTAGGCTTTGAAGAGGAAGGCACCTGTTGCAGTTGAGGATGTTTCTGATTGGTCGGTGGGCTTCAGCAGAGGTCCTGGGGGTTGTGTAGAGCTGTCTTCGCCTGTGCCAGAGGCCAGAGAAGGTGCCTGCTTTTCCAGTTCCCGCAGCGCCAACATTGCCACCTCCTGGTGCGCCGCCTTCACATTGAGATGGACCTGTCTGCCCTTGAATTTCTGCCCATTCACCTCCACCATCGCAGTGTAGCCTGGCAAGGGCAGCATGCGTCAGCAATGGTTCCCACAAAGCCCTGCATCTCCCTGGCTGCTCCACACTAACCAGAGCCTGCTGCCCCTTGAGTAACAGAATGAATCTTGGCTCTGTTGTGAAGTCCATCCGTTAACAAAACACTGAAAGGGCACTGGACTAAGCATTGGAATAACAGAACAGCATATGTTACACTTCATGTTTGATCAGGGAAAAAAATAAACCATAGTCAGGAATAACTCGTAATTTATATTCTCAGCCAAAGCATATAATAATCTTTCAAGCCATGACATGTTAAAAATCTGTAACATTAATTTTTTCCTGCACTTTTTAGCCCTGTATTATTTCTTATAACTGAATGTTTCTTAAATACCATCCTCCTAATGCACTATCTGGCTGTATGTACCTTTTGCATGGGCATGTTCTGTGAACACAGGGAGGGGCCACCTATTCTTCTGAGCCATTTCCAGCAGATGGTTCTTGTACCTGACTACCTCAGCGCTGAAAATAGGCTCTGTAAGACAAAAAGCAAAAGAATTTCAGCCTAATAACAACACCCCATAACAGCAATAATAATAATTTTAAACTTCATTTATATATAGCTGTTCATCCCAAAGGATCCCAAAGCGCTTCACACACAAGAGGGGACCCATTTCATCCCCCACCTGAATGAACACACTGCACCAACTGCGCTGCAGATCAATGGGAGGAGTGTCTCACCAATTGAATTAAGGGGGAAGGACAGATTGTACAAGCTCAGAGTGGAATTTAGCTAGGAAATGGAGGATAACACCCCTACTCCTTCCAACAGTGTTGTGGATTTAACGCCTGATCCAAAAGGATGGGGCTACCTGCAAAAACCATTTTGAAAATTCAAGTCCAGAAAGGAGAGAGCCACTTACTAGTTCAGCAACAGGAACAGGAACTTAATTCACAGTTGAAAAATACCAGTTCAGGACACCCCAGAGACATGGGTACAGCAATTTTGTGTCAATAATGAGCCTTGGTCCATTATTCAACAGCTGTCACCAAACAGAAGGCATAAAATGGGGCGGTGGCACCATGGCTAAGGATCTGAGCCTGTGGCTGGAAAGTTGCTGGTTCAAATCCCACGGCTGGCAGAGGAATCCTACTCCGTTGGGCCCCTGAGGAAGGCCCTTAACCCCAACTGCTCCAGGGGTGCTGTATAAAAGGCTGACTCTGCGCTCTGACCCCAAGCTTCTCTCTCCCCGTCTGTTTGCTGTGTGTCTCATGGAGAGCAAGTTGGGGTATGTGAAAAGACAAATTCCTAATGCAAGAAATAGTATATGGCCAATAAAGTGATCTTATCGTATCTTAAATGGTGCAGTTGAAAGAACCTGTGTGGGACAGCAGCTGACGAGCTGTTACCAAGCTCTGAGGTGTGTGGTCATGCAGGAGGCTGACAATTCCAACAGAAGCTTTGGGCAATTCTAGTCTTTCCAGAAGAGCTCTGTTTTTTTAAAAAAACAGCTAAAGTCGATTTCTTTCATAACCAGTTTAGCACTGACCAGAATAAACTGGAAAGATTGATGATGCATCATTTACTTTATATCAGGGCACAGGAATTCTGTTCCAAAAAGTTCAAAGGAATGAAAAATATGAATGATATTGAGGTAAAGAACAATGATGTTCACACTGATCCTGAAGTGTTCGCTCACCAGTATGGATAGTATTTGGACATAAAGATAGTCTGTGTACAAGCAAATTTAAGCACTGCACAAATTTTAAAATACAAGGCACTTAATATTTGAGTAAACAATGAGTTCATAAGTGTTTGTTAATGACTCATAAACACTTATGAACTTTGGACAATATGAGCCATGGTGGAGTTTCTAATGAGCTTCCAAAAATAACTAGGAGTGTTGTTCAAAATTCAGTCATGTACAACTGGACCTCAAATTCAGATTCAACCACCTTTATTAATAGGACACATGAATTCCACTGTTGCCAAAGCAAAAGCAATTAGCAATACATTTACATCAAAAACCCCATTATTACTATTCAAGAGACTCACTCTGTTACTCAGCTGTGATAGGAGATCACATACTGGGACTGCAGCTCTATAGAGTTTCTCCTCCCCTCACCCAGTAGGATTGATAATTTATTATCCAGGCAGAACTGGGAAACTTCACTCTCGCAATGCATTCAGATCATTTCTACAAGTTCTCATTTTGGAATGAGACACACTCTCATAGGAGAGAGACTTCTGTGACGAATGTATAATAACTGCTGCACTAGTCTTATCAGGAAACATTGTCACTTAGAACAATAATATTTTTAAACTCTTATCATTTGTATTTCCAGAAAAATAGGAGTCAATTTCAACCTGGGGAGAAAAAGCTCTAAAAATACACTCTGTCAGTCGTAAAATTTGATGAAGGCCCTGTGCATATGACATAATTTAGGCCCTTCGTCTTTGACTCACCATCATTCTTCTTCTCCAGGTTGTCCACTTTCTCAGTCAGGACGGTGAGCTGCTGGTCATGCAGGTGTACTTTCTCAAAGATGAAGTTCAGCTGCTTTACCTGTGGGCCCAGCTGAACCAGCAGGTCCTTGTTCTGATCCAGGAACTCCTTCATCATGCAGAGCTCCTCATGGCTCTAGACAGACACACACAGGAGACAGCTCGCCTCAGACATTCTGCTGCATCTCACACACACGCTACCACATGGAGAGAGACAGACTTAATGGACAGTTTCAAAGACTGAGAGTTGAAAATATTCTAGATATTTTATAAACCTACTAGGAGAGTAGGTGATATAGTCCAGTGTAATTGCTCTTGAAGAGTTCACTGGCACATTGGAAAGGTTGACTGTCACTCTGACAGTACCATTCCATACTCATTTCTGAAGGCACAAAATACAACCATCACCCCACATCAGAGTGCCAAAACTCCAATGAAACAGGTTTCCACTGAGGAGTTTCTGTTCCTACAGTAAAGGCAGGAAGATTAGATACTGTCTGTTGTGTCAGAGTGGGTTCCCTTCCCCACTATCTTTTTAAGCATCACATACTTTAGTTAGAAAAATACAGTATAATACAGTGTCTTATTATAGTGCATTAATAAATAATATTACTCACACAAATTGAAATGATAATTTTGTTAAAAGATGTTGAATGCAGACAGAAACAGACATGAATTTACACCTTATTTTAAAATAAGTCTGCTTCCCATAAAAACTGTTTTATAACTTCGAGTATTGTGGCTGGTCTCAGTCAGATGTAGTCAATCAAGACTGGCCAGTTTATTGATGGAACATTTTCACATGTCATTCTGCAGATATACTGTATAAGTGTCTCCTCCCAGGCAGCTCTTACTTCGGGCAGAATTTTCTCATCCTCAAAACGAAGGGCCAAGGACTCGATCTTCTCCTTCAGTGCCTGCTGCTCCATGTCGTGGATCTTCTGTACGCTCAGTAAAGTGTTGATAAGGTTGCCGCTGTGAAACACCGGTAAGTCAGGCTTCTGCTCCACATTCCCTAACAGAATGTTGAGCTCAGTCTCCTGCAGCTGGTGACAAGAGAAAATGCTCGACTAGGTGGGAGAAATGAGGGCAAACACCAGCACTTGAATACAAAACATCTTCTGGACAGGAAAAAAAACTTCTAATAATTTTGCTTAAATAACTAAACCACTGAGGGCTCCATTAAAACAAAACAAAAACAGGAGACTCTGTGACTCCCCAGGAAATCTACAAGACCTGGTCAAAAAGCTCAGGAGGCTTAAACATAAACTGCCACTTATCTCAGGGACTCCTACACTTCCGTCTTCACAACTCTGTCTTCTGCTTTTCAAGTCATCTAAGTTCTTAATTACTTAATTGAGCCCTAAAGATATTAATTATAATATGTACATTTTTTGATTCACTTGAAATTTCCATGTAAGACTTCAAACTAGGAGGTCTCCAACCCTGGTCTTCAAGAGCCCCAATATAGTAAGTCTTAAAGGTCATCTGTTTCTAAAGAATTAGAGTCCCATTAAGTTACTTATTCATTCAGTTAAATTAAGGTTTGGGGTCCTAAATGATAACTAAGTTACTTGATTTCACAAATCTCCTGCTTAATTGATCTCAGTGTGATTCCAAATCGTTAGAAACTCTGCTTTGGGGTTCTCCACGTCCAGGGCTAGAGACCACTTTAGAACAATGAAGCAATTAATCCAACTGAGGGCTGAACTTAATATAAGATCTCATTTGTAGGCAACAAAAAATATAAAGGTTCTCAAGGTTTGAGAAATCCTGCCCTAATTTCAGCTGAAGACTCCTCTTCATTTAACCATGAAGAACTGCCACAGGCTGGTGCTCACTATAATGCAGGCTGACCACTATGATCACAGGTTCAAGCCTGAGTCATGTTACTAGCTGACTGTGACTGATTCCACAAATGGCAGTGTTCATCTGGCTGAGCTCAACTGAGGGTAGGGTAGGACTAGACAGCTCAGCGACACAGTGCCCCCTGTGGCCTATCGGGTGCTTACAGAATTGGAGTTCTGGTAATTAGGGACACCCTTCTCCTCCAAACGCCATCAGCTCACCGGTACTGGGCTGCCTGTAATATGTTAAAAGTCGAGTGATTCTAATATAGGCGGGACAGAGGAGTCAATCTACACTTCCTCATTCACCTCTGAGGAACCCTAGCTGAGAACCAAGATTCCAAAGCGCGTAGGTAAAACAAAAGTTTGTAAATTAAAAAAAACAAAGAACTTCCACTGACCTACAAGTGATGAACAGCAGTCTCCAATGTGTCTCACCTCTTTAATTGCGGTCTCCAGCTCGAACAGGCTAGGCACGTGTTTCTTCAGCTCAGTTACAAGGTGCAGAATTTTCTGCATGTGCGTCATCATGTCCTGTGTTGCCACCTTCATATCAGCCGAATGCATCATCTTGTTTCTTACATTGGTAACCTTCATGAACATAGAGCACAATTAATGACCTACCCAGGCCTTAAGCTCCTTAAGTACTGCTTGCATATCTTGTCTTAACTTCAACCAGAAACAATACACAATGCACTAAAAGCAATCGTTTCAGTCTTCTAAAATCTCAGTTTACTATTATGTTGTTTTTGAACACCTCAGACAACCTAATATGATCTTTGTTGAAGGTTAACAACTTGATCAAAAATAATTATTTGTATTCACTGCAACGTATTGCAGTTACATAGTGGCCACACACAATTCCCCTTTAACGACTCCTTAAAAAATAAGCTGGAAAGACACAGGCAATTGTAAGTCTGCACTCTTCAAACAGAATTAAATGTGATGTGTCAGTGCAGCTGTGAAGGTGGAAGCACAACACAACTGAATTTAATCTTGCATTCAAGACAATTTATATGGTCAGTAAGAAAATAATTGAACAATAATCTGGTTGAAATTTGTTCTGGTTGAAGCTGAAACAAAGAGGGTTGCACAAAGTGAAAGCACAGTGTAAGGATGAAGCTGTGGTCTTGTCTGGACCTCATTCCCCAGAAGCCTTTGGGAAGTGGGGGACTGCTGTCCCAGGCACCTGACTAATTGTGAGAAGACAAAGAGAGCAGAGGCTCGTGTGAAAATCTCCAGAGAGAGGAGAAGAACTGACCAGGATCTGTGGAACTCTGGAACTGTGGACAAAGAAACTGTCAGGTTTTTTAAAGAATCCCGGGGAAAGATGAGAGCTCATTTGTGAAATGTCTCAGAGAGAGACAAGTTTTGTTCATTTTAAAGCCTGAAATCAGCTAAGTTGCCTGACATGTTAGCCCAGGGACTATGCTCAAAGAAGAGTTAGGCTTTTGCTTAGGTGCTTTGGTTTGTGAGGTTTTTGTTTCCCTCATGGTGTTTCAACACGGTTAGTTGAAGCAGACATGGTTACTGACAGGCAGGATTTGCAGGGATTTGGTGATCTTTGGCGGCTGGCAGAAAAAGCCGAGGCTGAAGGCACTTGGCACTCACCAGAGACAGCTGACGACAAACAGGGATGGAGAAGAGTTATGGTGGTCAGAGTAAAAGAAACTGCAAACTAGCAGGCGGTTCTGGGAAGGTGCCACTGGATCGGTGCTGGTTGTCATGGTAGCAGACATGTTTCGGGTTACAGGTTTCAGGTCCCAGACATTTTTTGATTTTCAGGTTATCAGTCTGTTGCGTCTCTCAGAACTAAGTGCAGCACTTCCTGGGGAATCTCAATGTCAGAGCAACATTTCAGTGGCGTAATATATTTTAAATATGGGAAATCAAATTGGATGATTGATTGGATAATAGATTGCATGATTGATAGGGTGAGAGGCACACTAACAAATGGCCTGAGTGTATTGGGATGGTCCCGAGGTGAATGTGATCATTTATGGAAATGTTACAGGCTGCCAGAGCAACCAAGGACTGCGAACTGCTGTCCACCTGGGCATGGCAGTGCCCCCCACCCCCCCACCCAATGAGACTCCCTGGACACAGGAGCATTCAGGGGTGCCATGTGTGGATGGTGTTTAATAACAGGCATGTGGAAATAGCGAGCAGGTACCCACGTCCGTTCCTCAAGTCCAAGGCCCCTTCAGGTATTGTAATATGTTTATTATAATTTGTGTAAATTGCACAGTTTAGATTTTACAGCTATGTTTGTGTCTGTTTTCCTGGACCCACCTATTTTAAAGATCTCATTACAGCACGTCCAGTGGGATGTCACAATTCAAACAAGAGAGTGAACACATTTCTCACCAGTGGACTGGTTTCCTGGCATGGAGGATCTGGTGCTTGTTCAGACTGTGCCTGTCAAGCGACAGGCACTAACAATACTTAAGCCAGCAATGCAAACGATGGTGAATTCCAGATTAGTCCAAGGTTTTAAATTAAATACCATCCCAAGGAACACTGTAAGTGCTGGCTAGTGGGACAGTACCTGGTCCAGTGCTATGGTATTCACATACTTCTTGAAGTGAGTGCAGAACTTCATCAAATTCAGGAATGCAGAGATATCAAAATCCTGCACTTTGCTGTGGTCCTTGTTTCCTCGTGGCATGTAGACCTACAATAAACAACAGAAACTAGAGTCAGATCCAACCCCAGACTCCCAAATTCACATACAGGACTAAGATACCTACTGTACAGGCTCCTCTTTTATTCAGAATTTGAATGTGAATGTGCACTTCTTTCTTTCCAGCTCATCCCCTATTGCAAAACAAAAACCCTATTCACAATTTTCTCAAGCCAGCCTGTAAAAATAATACATTCTAGAACAAAACAGGCTATTCATGATCCATAACTATATACTTTTGTACAGTGTTTTGCAATGTTATTTTGATTTTAAAAGAAATCTAATATTTTTTTTCATAAGGTATGTATATTACATATATAAAACAGTAGTGACACTTTAAAGTAGAAATGTTGTACCTTTATACTGTACACACATTAAACGAGCAGCAATTGTAATAAACTTTAAGATAATTTTTTGCTCTGTCAGAAAATCTGGAAACTGCAGCGCTTTAAAACTGATTCTTTGTCTGAAAATGTTATTCCATTTTTTTCAGTTCGCTGTGCAGCATTTCTTTAAAATTGCAGTTTCTAATGTTTCTAATGAACACATTTTCTTCCTGTTACCACCATGGCTGCTGCAGGGCATACTGACAGGGAGCAACCCAGGCGCAGGGCTTCAGGGTTTTTCAGGAGATTTTGGGGACCAAGAAAACAGGGCAGAGTAGGTAGACGTAAGAGCAGAAAGTGAGCTGCTGGACTGAGAGCTGCCCGGGGATTACGGCTGCTGGGGTATCTGGATACGAGAGCTTCCTGGGGAATCAGACAGCCGAGCTTCATCGCCGGGCCAGTGTTGGCGAGTCTTGGCTTTCGGTATTGGTTGCACACAGACGATGAACGTGGAGCTGCTAGCCAGACAGCGCACAGAAGCTCCAATGTCAGAGCACTGGTCTAGTGGCAAATCAAGCCTATAGTCAGAGTACTAATTGGTGGTTTGATTAGAAGATATTAGAAGATGCCTGACTGGTGAGTTAGGTGACCAGCGTCAGCCCCAGCCCAGACCAGACACTTCCAACAGAATAATTGAACTTTATTTCTTTAATATGGATTCTTCTTTCCGCAACTGGTGATCAATTGATCACCCAAGGTTTGCAAATTCTGTTCTGTCCTCCTTATCCTGTTTCTCTTCCTCTGACCTTCTAGAGGACAAAATACAGATACTTGACAGTGCTCTTTTATCTATCATTGACACCTTTGCTCCTTTAAAAACTCGAACCATCTCTTTCTCTCGCCCTGCCCCCTGGTACAATGACCATCTGCGATCCATGAAGGCAGCCTCTCGCAAACTTGAGTGTAGGTGGCATCTTTCTGGCCTAAATGTACATTATCAGGCTTGGAGAGATTACTTATCTGATTATAAGGTTACCATAGAGTCTGCTAGATCCACCTACTACACTCACATCATTGAAAATCACCAAAACAATCCCACACATCTTTTTTCCACCATCAACAGACTGCTCAAGCCAAACTGCCCTACCACATTACCTGCCTCATCACAACTTTGCAACACATTCTTTAGATTTCTTTAGTTCTAAGATTGACAACATCCGGCATCACATTCTCTCCACTATGCATATCATTTCCATACCTCCTCCCTCCTCATCCAACTTCTCTGGTTCTCATCCCTCAACAAACTAGTTACACGCATGAAACCCACCACATCTATCTGAGATCCCATTCCCACCACTTCATTCCAGTCCTGTTTCTCTTCTCTCTGTCCCATTGTCCTCAATATTTTACATGAATCCATGAGCACTGGCGTTGTACCAATGGTCCTCAAAACTGCTGCCATTACCCCCGTGCCGAAAAAAGCCTAACATGGCTCTCGACAATCTTAACAATTTTCACCCCATCTCCAACTTACCCTTTCTTTCTAAAATTCTAGAACGTGCTGTCACACTTCAGTTACATAACCACCTCATGACAAACAACCTTTTCGAACCCCTCCAATCTGGCTTCCGTCAACTTCACAGCACAGAAACTGCCCTGGTCAAAGTCACCAATGATCTTCTAATAGCTTCTGATTCTGGTTCTCTCTCTATACTCATCCTTCTTGATCTCAATGCTGCTTTTGACACTGTTGACCATAACATCTTACTCTCTCATCTTGAGACTGTGTTTGGAGTTTCTGACAGTGCCCTCAAATGGTTCAAATCTTACCTCACTGATCGCTGTCACTTTGTCTCTCTTAATGGGTACAGGTCTGAAATTGGTCTTGTTAAGTCTGGTGTCCCTCAGGGCTCAATACTGGGCCCCTTGCTCTTCAGCATTTACGTGTTCCCTCTTGGTCAGCTTTTAAGATCACATGGCCTCAGCTTTCATTTTTACACTGACGATACTCAAATATACATCCATACCAAACCTGACAATGATGTGGCTGTCTCTATTCTATCTAATTGCATCTCTGACATAAAAATTTGGATGACTCAAAACGTCCTTCATCTCAGCTGCGACAAGACTGAAGTCATACTTATTGGTACCCCCCATCAACTTCGTAAAGCCAATCCTGTAACCCTTTCTGTAGATAGCTCTGTACTTGAGCTTCAATCAAAATTGAAAAACCTTGGGGTTATATTAGATTCTGGCTTAACATTCAACCCACATGTGCAGCATACTGTCAAAACATATTTTTTTCACCTTAGAAATATCGCAAGACTACGCCCTATGCTATCACCAACTGTGGCTGAAAAGCAGATCAACACATTCGTATTCTCTTGAATTGACTACTGTAATAGTCTACTTGCAGGGGTATCAAAATCTACTCTGAACAAACTGCAGTATGTCCAAAATTCAGCAGCCAGAATCCTGACCAGGTCTAGTGCAAGTGTTCACCTTACTCCTGTCCTGGAGTCCTTGCACTGTCAAATTCCGTGTAGACTTTAAAATCCTCATGCTCACCTATAAGGCTCTGCATGGCTTGGCACCTCAGTACCTGTCTGAACTATTATCGCCCTACTCCCCACCTCGCAACCTCCGCTCTTCAAATTCTGCCCTCCTTACTGTCCCCCAAGCCCGTCTACATTGTATGGGTGACAGGGCCTTCTCCTGTTATGCCCCCAAGCTCTGGAACTCTTTGCCCAAGGATATCAGAGAGTCACCTTCTCTAAACTCCTTCAAATCCAGACTCAAAACCCTCTTCTTCAGAAAAGCCTTTACTTAACTGGTTCCATTCTTCACCCCTCTGCTCTTCATAGTACCACCATCCACGGTCTCCTCTATATATTGTAATTGTGTTTTATCTTGTGTATTCTTCTTATTTATTGTTGTTGTCATCCTGTAAAGCACTTTGAGAAGCCACCTTTAAAGGCGCTATATAAAATAAAGTTTATTATTATTATTATTCTTTCCTATCTTAGGAACGAACGTACCATTCTTTTATAAGAGAGACAAATTAAAGCACATTAGAGGATTTCCATTACAGCAGAAATGTTTAGGTGAACATCAAGAAATGTGGCTCATTTGGTAGTTATGTCACGGAAAATAAATAGTAACTGTGCATAAAAATTTGCAGAAATATGTCAAGTTTAAGTTTGTTCACTGCTGAGGTTGTGTTAACTTCTTTTCACTTAGAAAATCAACAAAACGTGTAATTTGGCCAGGGGTGCCCAAACTGTTGCATACAACTGTATATCTTGGTGGCTACTTCCTGGTGGTTAGTTTCTGGAACAAACAGAACCAGCAGCAGTGTCCACTGACTTACCTTTGCCACTTCCCATTTCTCTGTTGGCCACAGATGAGGCCGGCTGTTATTCCAGTAAATAATCCCTTTCCTGTTGCTGTGGTTCGAGAGGATTTCATCTTTCCACTGTGTGCAAGCAGGACACATCTGAGGAGGCTTGGGGAGAAAGAAGACCACTGGATCTCAGGACACGTCTGTGACACTTTCCTAATTGAAGCCCTTGAAGGAAGCAGCTGAGGACCTCTGCATAGACTATTCGCCAAGAGGGAATACAACTTTCCTTTAAGCTCTGAACAATTTCACTTGCTTAGTTTCATACGTACCTTCACCTGAAGGTTATATTAAATGAACACTAGGATGGACGATTCTAGGTTTAAAAGAAGGAGAACTCCTGTGTTTTCTTTTTTTTATGTATGGATTTTTTGTTTGTATTATAAACTCGTCAATAAAGACAGGATCTTAATTACATTTAGTGCTCGAGTAGTTAACACACAAAGGTCCTCACAGCCAGTCTACCACAAAGCAGGGATCTTCCCCAAACAAACGTGAACATTTTTTAGATATGAGAGAGTACACACAGAGTAGGTTGATATTACGCCATCTGCTCTTCTAACACAATACAGCAATTACTATTACTCTATTTGTGTTGAAGGCTGTCCTGAAGGCAGCTAAGATGGTTTTAAATGCACCATGTGGGCAGGGTGTTTATCTACAGGAATTCCATACAAATATTCCTCAGTAGGTACCTTACCCTAGGAAATAAAATAAAAATCTTAATTGGGGTGAACCCATTTAGTTTAAAAGACAAACTGAGACATATCAGTTAGGATATGTTTTAAATCTCAGACATCATGTGTTTCACACACCTCATTATGGCTTCAAAAGTGCCACAGCAGAAAAGTAATCCAAAAATGTCCACCAGGCACCCAAAATGCATCAGGATCCAACAGGGGTCTTTAATCCTGGTCCTGGTTGTTGGCACTCTGGTAAGTTATATAGTTCATTACATATAACTAAATCGTGTATCTGAAACAAATTTAAGTTATTTATCATTTCAAAAAGTAAAGTGTTCCTGTCAGAAAAAAGATCTATTAGAATTAAAGGGTATTCACATTTTATAGCCAAATTGTTATCTTAATTATACAACTTAACCAATCACCTAATTAATTGAACAAACCTAACCTGTTTCAGGTCGTAAAGAATTGATGATTCACTGTGGTAAGCCTTAAATTTCCTGGACTTGGGGCTCTCCAGGACAGGGGTTGGTGAACTTTGGGGCTCACTGTTACTAACCCAAACAACATATGTGAAAATGTATTTACCCCCTGTCTGATTTTCTGCAAAATGAACTTGTTCAGAAATGTTCGGGGGTAGTAGTAGCATATAGAGCAGAGTCTGAGAGAAAAATGGCTTCTTTCATTTGTTTGGTGTGGATGGTAATCAAACATGCAATCTACAGGTGTGAAAAAGTTACTGCCCCACCTAGTGTACTCAACCCAATTAAAGGAATAATAAGGGTCAGCTGTTTGAACACTCTGGTAAACAGTCAGGCCTGTGTTATGCCAGCCCTGCCTAATATAAATCTGACTAACGCTGGCCCTTATAATCAGAAGTGAAGTTGTTAGCACACAGGATCTAGAGGCACATCATGCCCCGGTCAAAAGAAAGGCCTAAAAAACCTCTAGAAAAACTGCTTATGTTTATTAGTCTGGAAAGGGTTCCTGAAAACCTCTAGAAAAACATTGTTGTTCATTAGTCTGGAAATGCTTACAAAACCATTTCTAAGGCTCTGGGGCTCCACCAAACCACAGTCAGAACTATATTGTACAAAGGAGAAAGTTTAGAACAGTAGTGAATCTTCCCAGGAATGGCTGTTCTGCCAAAATCTCTCCAAGAGCAAGGTATGAAATTGTCCAGGATGTCACAAAGAACCCTAGAACAACATCTCTCACCTTGGCTAAAGTCAGTGTTCATGCCTCTACCATCAGACACTGGGTTAAAATAGGACACATGGCAGAGCAGCAAGGTGGAACCACTGCTCTCTAAGAAGAACATGAGTGCTCACCAAAATGCACCTGGATGGTCCTCAAGAGTTATGGAACAATGTTCTATGGACAGATGCGTCCAAAGTGGAGCTTTTTGGCCAACATGAGCCCCGTTATGTCTGACAAAAACCTAACACAAAGCATTCCAGAGTAATACCAACAGTCCAGCATGGTGGTGGATGTGTCATGGATTGGGAATGCTTTGCTGCATCAGGACCAAGATGTCTTGCTATCATTGAGGAAACCATGAATTCGGCTCTGGATCAGAGGATTCTATAGGAGACCATCTGACCGCGATCTGAAACTGAAGCACAGCTGGGTCATGCAGCAAGACAATGATCCGAAACACGCAAGCAAGTCTGCATCGGAATGGTTGAAGAACAAGAGCTTTAGAGCTTTGGGGTGGCCTAGTTAAAGACAAAGATGTTGTAGTAGGACCTGTAAAGAGCAGTTCATGCTCAAAAACCAACAAACGTCACTGAGTTGAAGCAGTTCTGCGTGGAGGAGTGGGACAAACTTCCCTCCACAGCCTTGTGACAGACAGATCAATAACTACAGGAAACATCTGGTTGCAGTTATAGTTGCTAAAAGTGGACTCACCGGTTACTAAGTCTACTGAGGCAATTACTTTTTCACACAGTGCATTGAGTGTTGCCTAACATTCTTTGACAAATAAACGAAATACATATCAAAATGTTGAAATTTTGTTTTATGTTCACTCAGGGTCCCTTTTATCCAATATTAGATTTTGTTTGAAGATCTGATACCATTCACTGTGAAAAATATGCAGTAGTGCAGAAAATCATTCAGGGGGAAAGATCTTTTTCACAGCTCTCTACCTACCTTGGTGCCTTGAGGTCCGCAGCTTTTCGTATTACAGGGGGGGCGAGCCTGACAGTTCTGTCCCATCAATTTATTGCCGAGCTGAGAGTGAAATGTTTCGGTTTCGTTTTCCAGAAACGTTTCGAGCCTGGTTCTCAGTAACAGCAGAGTCATGGTAGTTTTCAGCCAGTTCTTGTACTCGGTATCGGTGAATCGATGTTGCATTAAAGCAGCCATCACGGCCAACGCTGGCAAGGACGATTAAGTCGTCTGTTCTATCGACACTATTCCGATTCGCTCTGCCACCAGCTTGGTTTTGTCGGGCTCTACAGATCGGGAAGCAAGGAATTGCGCAAAGCTGTCATCTGGGCCGGGCGAGTCTCCAGTTCACATGATTCTGATAGGTTGAATTACGTCACGGCCATGAGCCATGAGCTTTGAGCATAGTGCACTAATACAGTAGATTTATTCAGCGCCTTTATAGTAAGCGACTTATACAGTATGTATAATAAACTAAATTTGTGCTACGAAGTAGCAATGTTTCACGAGTAGACATAAAGCAGGGAAACTTTTTTTTTATTTGTTACTTTTAATGGAGTAAAAAGTAACCTTTGGAGTATTGTTACGTTTGAACAAAAAAATGGGTGTGTCTTATTATTAATGTTAATGTTATTATTCATCTCTTATTAATAATGTTATCATTCTAAAGCATAAATAAGATTTAAGAAGTACGTTTCTGATAAATTAATATCTTTTTTATAGGTCTACCTCGAATTTAAGTTCCTAAAATTAAGTTTTTAATAAGGTAAACGTTTCACCATAAGTAAATTTTGGACATCATGAAACAGAATACGATATAGTTTTCACTATAAACTGGAGAGTTGTGTGCAATTTCTGAAATTTTGACTACGATATTTTGCCAGAGAAAATCGTTATCCTTCCCAGTTCTCACCACGATTTTACTCGGTACTTTCAGCAGGTTTCTTATTTCCTGGAACTGAGGGTGTTGCCTATTCTCGCAGCTGTGCCCTTCTATATTTACTGCCTACATGTTGTAAAATGTATTTACCAGATTTAAACTCAGACCTGTACAGCACTTTAACCTTTAACATATATGTGGTATTGTTTAAGGTGGTTTCATTAGCCTTAATTTACTTAATTTCACTGTATGTTTTAAGTTTCTAAATGCACTTGCAAGAGGTGCAAAAATACGCTTTCTGGAACCGATACTGGTGTTCCTAAAATGTGAACATTTTTGGTACAATAATTATAAAACTATATTACGATATTTAGTCTACTGCTGCTTAATAAAATGTACAATTTAGTGAACAGTTTTCGTACTTGTTTTATTCTGGGGCGATGTTCTACTGCCCTTCAGCTGTCGCAATATGTATTTGGCGCAATATTATGGTAATAATCTTACTTAAAGTAACATTGTCTTAATTACGTCTAATTATTACATCAATGTCACGTCAGCCTGCCAAACCAAGATCCCAACAGATGTTCGGAAAGAAATTATGCTTGTTCAATGCCGTACACTCTAGAACACCCATAGCCACACTTTGATTCAAATATTCTGAAAAGCACATTTACAGTTCTGTTGTTTCCTACATAAAATTGATTTCTTGCAAATTTAGCAAAAATGACCCATCTTGGAATGCTGGCCGTCATCTGTCATCAGGCTGTCTCCTCTGAAAAAAGAGACGTTCAAAATTTTACATGCTTGCAAAAACCAGCCTGCAAGTATAGCAGTGTAATGCTTCAGATATTTTAATTATCTGTATTACACATCTGTCATATTACAGACTTGGCCTACAGTTCATAAGTACATTATTCTGGGGCATGCTAGCATCATAGAAATAGGAGGCTTATCCTGGAGAATGTTTCTGAACCAATCAATACTAACTTTTCTAAAAGAATAAGATGACAACAGATGATATCAAAATAACAAAGGAAGCTCAAGAGAAATCAAGAAATATAGGAAAATATGATGTCTGCCTAGGATGACGCAGTTTTCATGTTAGTACAAAGTGATCTGGCTGGTCCTCTTCATGCAAAAGTGTTCTTCAAAGGTCTGCCAGTCTCTACCCAAGTTGGCAGAAGAGATGTTTTACTGACAAAACAAACAGACCAAAACAAAGCCTGATATGAAATCAAATGGACATCCAAGACAACCGTTAAAAACAATATTCTTTAACGCCAGCAGCCATATCACTCTGCAACTCACAACTGGCAACCCACTGAAGCTAAGCAGGTGTGAGCCTGGTCAGTACCTGGATGGGAGACCTCCTGATAAAGTGCTTGGAGTGGAGTGTCCAGAAAAGCGCTATATAAGTGTAAGCAATTATTATAATTATAATACATCCTGTATTGGGAAGTGCAAGGATTGAAATGGTTTATTAAAAACATGGTTTATTCAGAGGAGCAAACATTGCAGAAAACATGAAACAGGTGCTTAAAAATATTAAAACACCTATTTAAAGCTGACACAGTATAAATGTTTGCGACATCTGATACAGTTTTCCATGACAAAGGTATCGATCAGGCACAGTTGAAAAATACTGCAGTCTTCAGTCATGGATTGCTGGATGTAATCCAGAAGATTGTTCCACAGGTCACCTAACAGTAAAAATGCCCAAGAAACTATTAAATTATGTCACGTACAATTCAGAGATAGGTGCATAAAGAAGAGAACATGCTGTGCAAATGAGGAATTATACAATGCCTTGAGTCTCCAAGTTATTGGACAGCTCATACAGTCTCATTTAAAATGAGCACTTTTTATGCAAATTTGGACAAACTGCTATTTCACACCATGATTTACAGTAGGTACCACTATTTTGAGCTCTCACACAAACACACACTTGTAAGCCGAGCAAGGAGATTATGTTCCAGCAGGGATTTTCTCAATCTTATGTACAGTATACCAGAGGCAATGTGTGATCAGTTTAGCAATTGCCTACAGTTTGGCGTGATAGCTAGCTTATTGGTTATTATTGTAGCCTTGAGCAAAAGCAGTACAGAAACTATTTTTTGGAATTTCTGTGCAATTGTCACATTATTAGCTCCTGGACGTTTTTACTAACATTGCCTTTGGCAAGGTGGTGGTGCTGAATTTGTCTGCTTCAGGAATACAGACTGATTCTGATATCAACTGTTATATCTGTTAACCCTTTCAACGTCAAGCAGTACTATTCTCTTGGAGGCATATCTAATGCATTAGTACAATTGGAGCAGTAGCTGAGCAGCAATGATTACAGAAACTGGGGGAAGAGTAGAGTAGTGCCTTTAAATAAAAAGATAAGACAATAGCCAACTTTGAAACATCTGACACCTCCATGAATTATTACTTAGCATTCACCTGTCTCTGTCCCACAATGCCTTGCACTAGTACCTGTAATACATGGGCGCAGCTCTCAAAGCAATTGATAAAACAGCCTCAAATCAAATAAGTATCTGTCATGAAGGCGTTCTTTCCAGACCCTATGCAGACGACACAATCCGGGGAAGAGTGAGGAAGACACGGGGAAAAAAGCATGTAGGAGGCTGAAAGGAAAACAGGGGGCGTGTCCATGGTACACTGGTGTTTGGGGGAGGTGTGGCCGAGGCAAACTGTCCAAAACTGAGTCCAATGGGGAATCCGAGAAAAGGCAAAAGTCCAGAGCCGGGCAGTCCATCCAAGACAAACAGAATTAAAACTGGAATCGGGTCGGAACCGGCAGGAACAGGAACTTAAAACCTTGACAGGACCAGGCGCTCCAGGTCCCGGACTCGCCTGGTACAGGAACCAAAGCAGAGCCCAGAACAGAGTGAGCGTCTGGCTTTTATAGGACAGGGGGCAGGAACCAGAGGCAGGTGCAGGGAATGAGTACTAAACAAGGAAGAGCTGGAGCGTCCTTAAGAAGAGGGGTTTACGATCATGACAGTATCTGTACAGCTTACCATATCTTCTTCAGTCATTCTTTATCTAGCTGAGCAATACCTAGAAGACAAGATTGCATAAAAATCATACATTTTTATTTCAAATTATCCAACTTTATAGCCCCCTATACTGAGTGGCTCTCAATGCTTAAAGTAAAGAAAATCAGCAGTTTAGTCAGTGAACTTGGAAGTTGTAAATGAGTGTTGTTTATTTCTTTCACTTTTATTATTTCTGTAGATTACAAACCCTGGCTTATTCTAAAGAACATCTGGTCGCAATATCTTGCTAGGCATTCTTTCTTTTTGAGTAACAGACACCTAGAGCGTACTTTGAGTGTACGAGTGTGTTCGAGTACACGAGTATACGAACTCCAGAAAGCACCAAGGGACAAGCCTGTCTCCAAGGATGACCAACAGACAGCTGAGCCTGAAATACTCTACCCCTCTGGCTGACAACTAAATGCCAAAAAAGCATCAAGTGATATAATACTGATTCACCTGACGCATATTCTGACAACCAGTCATGTCAGGGGTGGCACGGTTAGTATTGCTGTCCTGCAGCACTGAGGCCATGGGTTCAATTCTGGACCTGGAGTACTATGTGTATGGAGTTTGTATGTTCTCCCCATGTTTGCATGGTTTCCTCCAGGTTCTCTGGTTTCCTCCCACAGTCCAAAGACATGCTGGCAAGTTAATTGGCTTCTGGGAAAATTGGCCCTGGTGGTTTACGTAAGTCTTTTTATTGCAGCGGGGCCACAGACAGCAGCCTCTGCAATCAGAGGAGACTGGACACATTTTCGACATGCTAAAGTGTTCCTAAACCATGAACCATCAGGGATCAGGATTGGTTATACCTACACATTACACCTGAGCAAGCATTTCTGGCACAGTGCTTCACGGTAAAGAAGAAACTATTTGGCTTTGACTTAGATTCAGTGCAGAATAAATAGGTTTGTTAGCAGCTCAAGAATTGTGTGACCAAATGTTGCTTCTTTTCAAACACTATAGGATGCTTAATAGAATATCCGTAATTTTCCAAAACCCTTAAGAAGTGACTCCAGGTAATACAGTTCTCCACGCAACATAAAACTCTTCTGTCAGACACAGTTAATAAATACTATTAATAATTACTAAAGCTCTTCACCTGCTTCCTTGTCTCGGTTGTCCTCACTGTCTTTGTCTCCGGGCTTCTGCAACTCCAGTTCTAGAGACTGCAGGTCCTGGACCTCCGCCTGAAACCTCTCCTCCAGATCCTGGTGGCTCTGCAGAAAATCCCTGAGCCTCTGCAAACCCTCCAGGCTCTGCTGAGGGGCAACAAAAAATCTTCAATGAGTGGTTGCCTGCGCATATTACTCTACATTACCCCTTATATAAAAGTTATTGATTGCAGTGTGATTCTTGAATAGAAACTGCCATCCAGATACACTGAAGGATATGAGATCCATTAAGTACCATGATTGAGTGAAAATATAATAGTGCCTTGTTGAAAACTGGGTTTTGTAGAAAGCAAATCTTGTGTGACCAAAAGTATTATTTAAAAGCAAGTTTCACGAACATATCTCATTTATACAATGTACAACTATACTATAAACATGCATGCAGCGCTCGAGTCTCGGTAAGGAAATAACTGCAGGACCCCAGCGGAAGGACAATGCACTGTGTTTGTGCAGTGTGCTTCTCAGGACAGGCTGGGTTTATGTGTGTCTTGTGTGTGTAGTGGCAGTACCTGTTCAGAAAGGGGGTTCACTTCCCCGGAATAGAGGAGCACCTCCTTCACACTCTCCCTCAGGAGCTCTGTCTCTGCCAGGCTGACGTGGCCGAGCTCTGGAAAAGCGCTCTCCGGCCCATCGGTGCTGTCCGCTCCAGGTATTTGAACTGACCAATCCACAGCCAATATCTGCACACAGACAGCAGCACAGGGTCTCAGAGCACAGGCACACACCTGCATACTTTATAGTGTCAGGGTATCTTTCTGATATGCACGTTTTTATCAAATGCAAGAGGTATACAGATGCAGCCATTCAAAACGAGCGGGGTATGCTGCGGTACAACGCGGTGGGCGTGTCTCAATATACCGCAATATACCGTATGCAAATTAGATTATGTTAATAGTATCTGGAATCACCTTGTAAAACCGGCAGGTGGAGCTAATAAAGCTTAACCTCTCCTGTACAGCATTTGAGCTGTCACCAGAAAACACCCGCTTTTGAATCCCAATCACTGCTGAGGGACAATCTTTATTCAATTAAGAATTTAAGTTGTATACTCTTTAGACTTTTAAATTTAAACTGTGCATTACAGCATGTTAATCATTATACATTAAAAAGTTGGTATATTTTATGAAAGCAATATTGCTCAGTTGGACAAAAGTACACAACCTACCACCTTTATCATAAATATTTTAATTATGCAGAAATATTTTATGCATCAAAGTCTTTACCGAAGATATTACTAATAGTATTAATAATGAATGATCTTGGACAAGCTGTAAACTCAAAGTATTACCCTGGTCCACATTCTTTGTAACCATCTTTGTAAATGAAAAGACTTTATTTTTTCATTGACAAAAAGTAACACCACAGCATTGCGTTGATCTGATCACGCATTCGTTTCCAATCATACAAAGTATGCCTTTCACATGCTCATAAAAGATATTAATTTAGGAACATAAACATATTACTGTATGTAAACTGTACTGTATATGGCTGGTATAATACTGTATAATACTGACACACCAGTATTCTATTTCTCCCTAAACATTTTAAGCATCAAAGTCTTACATGTGGTTATTTCAGAAACGTTTTTACGTGCTCCGTCTGACCATATTACTGTACGTTTATATACTTTGTGAAAATTGATTGTTTTAACCTTTTCTGCAAATACGCTCGTTATCGGAGTAAACAAAAGCATACTTTTAGAATTTGATTAATAGGGAATATAATATGGAATCGCGTATCTAAAGAAATAAATAACGATATAATTATATTCAGGTACTGTAGCACAAACAGTAATATAAAACTTTCCATTGATACATGTGTATTGCTGTTTCAGTGCATGTCACATGACTGGATCAGTGGTGTGACAGCTTAAGTGATTTATGAGCGTGAGGTCGGGTGTTCAAATCCAGCAAACGCTAGGAGTTTTCTTTTAACAAATAAACATTTCTTTGAAAAACTAAAATAGCAAATATTATGGACACTACAGTATATTGACATTTTTTAAATTTCTAAATATCACAACATGTTCGTACTGTATGTACACAGCGGTACCGCAGGGTGTAGGGCCAAACCCGCAAGCCCTACATTAATGTTGCACATTCGCTTGGCGCTGCGGCTGAAGAGCGCCTGCCTGGGGTATGCGGCAAGGGGCAGGACAGGAGTGGTAGTTATCAGGGCAAAGATTAGGAAAGCCGCTGACCAGTGCAGCTGTCCCTCTTTGAAACGGGCGTACAGTCTGGGGAGATCGCCTGGGTTTTGCACCCGTGCCTGCTCTGCTCTCTCTCCGGGAGTGGTGGCTGTGCCAAATTTCACTCCACAAAGTCTGAGTCTCTGTGTCTACATTGTTTGTAAACAAACCGGTTTCACAAGTGTTTCCTCAGCTTCTTCATTTTCAAATGCCCACGGGCAGACTGACGCATGTTTTCTTAGAAAAACAGATTAACAACACGAACCTGTGTCAGTCTTCTGTGTAAAAAAAATCGGCTTGAACACCGTGGGTGCTGTTTTTAATAAGCTGCTGAGTAAAGAATGGGAATTTTCCTGCTGTCAGCAGTATTGTGTATATAGTTTTATGTACAGGCTGTGAAAAGTTTCACAAGTAGAGATCTTTAAAATTAGGCTGGGTAAACGATTTTTTTAATTCTTAAAAAATAAATAAAAAATGAGATATAATGATGTGTTCCTGCTTAGACATTGCACGACTTTAAAAGCTATAAAAACAGGCTTCGGCGGTTAATAACCACAACACCATCCAAATCATGTCAGCTACTGTATATAAAATAAAGCAATATATTTACAATAATTTAAAGTATATATTTAAAGTAATAATTTAACAATATATGTAAATGTTTTATGATATGTCTTTTTTGTAAATGTCTGTAATATGTCTGTAGATTGTATCTTATTTTTAGTTTTTGTTTTGTTTCATGTTAATTTTATAAGGGAGAGTGTCACAGAGAGGCCCCCTTACCCCCATCTCGATTAAATTCGCAAACGTGTGTTTCATAAAATACTTTTATTTTTCACAATCTGACAATGCAAGACAGAATTCACATTCACTGCACCCAACAGCCTTACAGATCAGCAAATCAAGGAAGAAAACAATTATCATGCCCAGCTTTTCAATGGAATTGCTTTAACTTGCTAATGCATTACTATAACAGTCCGGGTGTGGCGAGTTTCTAATGTCTCCTGACTGTCTTGGGCGAAAGGAACCTGTCTTTCATTGGAAAGCGGGAGGGGGTGCTGTTCCAGCAGGAGCGTATTGTACTTCCTCTTGGGATCAAACATGGAAAGATTAGATTGTAATCGTTTTAATTTTTAAAATAAATTTTAGAAAAGTGTAATCTATACTAAAAAGCTGTATTTATTTAATACCACTTGATAGTTATATTAATAGAGATAAGAATTCAAGTTGATACTGTTAAGACTTTTAATTATTTTAACTGCATTACAGCATCGTACACATTAAACATGAAAACGTGGGTATATTTTATAAAAACAAGATTGCTCAGTTGGACAGTATAAAGCAAGTATGATTTTAATGTTTGTAATCGCTATTCTTGCAAGTACAAACAAACTGTAATGCTACAGAACCCTAAAGAGACAATACACACTTTTAGTTTAGCAATATTTGCGCGATAAGCACATTGTTTAATGGGGATGACATTACCCATGTCTATTATCACTGTACAAGACTACTTCAGCCTGTGTAGTCTGCAAAAGAACAAGTAATAGGTTTATTCCATGCTGAAAAGAGAAGAGAGAAAACGCAACGTTTCGGCTGTGAAGCCTTCTTCAGGTGTGAGGGTCTTCAGCTCAAAATGAAACGCTAAAGGATCTGAACGGGTTAAACTTTGATTTGGGCTTACTTGACGTCACTGCCTTTCATCCGAAATCCTGCTTGAATCCTGCTAAACTAAAAGAAGAGAAGAGGCTCTGGTGAAATTTCTCTGTGAACTGAAGAGTTAAAGTGTAAAGTGTCTCCTCCTTTTAAACTTTGTTAATGCGACACGGAAGATATTACTGTATTAATGATGTAGCACTTCAGGCTCACGTGGGTTTGCGCCCTACTGACAGCAGGAAAATTCCCATTCTTTACTCAGCAGCTTATTAAAAACAGCACCCACGGTGTTCAAGCCGATTTTTTTTACACAGAAGACTGACACAGGTTCGTGTTGTTAATCTGTTTTTCTAAGAAAACATGCGTCAGTCTGCCCGTGGGCATTTGAAAATGAAGAAGCTGAGGAAACACTTGTGAAACTGGTTTGTTTACAAACAATGTAGACACAGAGACTCAGACTTTGTGGAGTGAAATTCGGCACAGCCAGCACTCCCGAGAGAGAGAGAGCAGAGCAGGCACGGGTGCAAAACCCAGGTGATCTCCCCAGACTGTACGCCCGTTTCAAAGAGGGGCAGCTGCACTGGTCAGCGGCTTTCCTAATCTTTGCCCTGATAACTACCACTCCTGTCCTGCCCCTTGCCGCATACCCCAGGCAGGCGCTCTTCGGCCGCAGCGCCAAGAGAATGCGCAACATTAATGTAGGGCTTGCGGGTTTGGCCCTACACCCTGCGTTACCGCTGTGTACATACAGTACGAACATGTTGTGATATTTAGACACATACAAAATGTCAATATACTGTAGTGTCCATAATATTTGCTATTTTAATTTTTCAAAGAAATGTTTATTTGTTAAAGGAAAACTCTAATTCTTTAGATACGCGATTCCATATTATATTCCCTATTAATCAAATTCTAAAAGTATGCTTTTGTTTACTCCGATAATGAGCGTATTCACAGAAAAGGTTAAAACGATCAATTTTCACAAAGTATATAAACGTACAGTAATATGGTCAGAAGGAGCATGTAAAAACATTTCCGAAATAACCACATGTAAGACTTTGGTGCTTAAAATATTTAGGGAGAAATGGAATACTGGTGTGCATTTTTTCTTTAAACTACCAATACCAGCAATATACAGTTTACATAATATGTTTATGTTCCTAAATTAATATTGTTTATGACCTTCAGATGCGTTATGCTCCTCTTCTTTTTATGCTCAGCTACTAAAAATTCCCTTTAGTTGTAAAATTCCATATAAATATTCAATACTAAGCGGATTAAAATGTGCACAGTAAAGAGATTAAATTATTAAATCTTTTCACTACCGACCAATGCACCACGAGTGCCCCTGTCGGTCATTTTGGCCAGCCAATCACGTACTGTACTGTGGTACGGCGCGGTGGTTCGTACGTAGTTGTGCGCGGTACGGGTTTGTACCGCAAACTTTGAATGGCTACATCTGTAAATGTTTTAATTAAGGGTGCTACAGCATTTTCAGCAAGGCTCTATCATGGCCTTGAGTTTCACATTTACGGCTTCGTTGACCCCTGACCTCCTTTATCTCTCGGCCAGCAGCGACCATCTCCGGAATGTGTCTCAGCTCCAGGAGCAGACCTTCCAGGTTCTTTTCGTAACGAGCCATCCACTGGGCAGACACCCTCATCTCGCATGAGTGCATCAGCTCGTTCCGGCTCTTTATCACCTTATTCGGCAGACAAACGAGACAAATTGCTACTCAGCACAAAGTCATTGCCAACGTTGCCCACCTGAAAAGCATTACCAACATATAATGAACCAGAACAGAAACGTATCACTCCTTTAAAAGATATTAACATCACTTTAATTAATGATCATTTACGACTCGTCATGACTCACCCTAGGGACTTAGACTGTTAGATACATTTTAAGTTGAAAATAAGATGGAGATCAGATCATGTCTATACAGATTGGAGTATTTACACTCTCTGTTGAATGTATACCATGCATCAGACTTACTGTGCTGTTTATGCATGTGCGCTCTGAAGAATGAAGAGATAAGAGAGACACCCAGGAAGTGAGATAATAATATCATTTTCTTGTTTTTGTATGTCTTTGCAAACTATGCAGTCTTGTGGCTTGACGTAGGCTTTGTGCTCAAATGTATATAAAGATGCTGCCTGTCCTTGCTCAGTAAGGGGCATGTATTTGGTAAGCTGGCTGTACGCCCAGAATATGAAAAGAACTAACTGTTGTCTAGTCTGCAACTTAGATATAATTAATTAGCAGGTGTTGCTGTTTTATCATTTGTTTAGAATATGTCATAGTAACTCTTTGTGTTTTAAGGTATAAAGGACCATCTTCAGCTACTTATTTTTTAAGTCTGGTGGTTGCAAGCCAGACTTCCATATGCATATGAATAAAGGGACTTCTGCTTCACAGACACCTGAACTTTGTCATTTGTTTGACACTACAGCTCTTAGACACAGTATACAGATTTTGTTTTTGGTGTCATCATTTATTAATTGATCGTTCATGATTGACCATTACGTACTTATCTAATTTTTACTTTTTCGTTTTCACAAAATCAAAGTTGATTGGGCATACAGTAGTAGATGCCGTTATTTAAGATATAGAATGTCAAGCCTGGGGAAAATCATGAAAAGCTATAGAAACCAAAGACAGAAAGGAACTTATTTAGGTGGGTGGCTGCGTCAGCATGCGTAGGCTGCAAAGAAACAAGTAGTAGGTTTATTCCATGCTGAAAAAAAGAAGAAAGAAAACACAACGTTTTGGCCGTGGAGCCTTCTTCAGGTGTGAGAAAGACAAGGCAGTAAGCAAAGGTAATGCAGCGACATTACTACATGTGAATGTTGTAATGAAGGTTGTCTTGTGAACACAAGACACAAGAAGGTTGTCTTGTGAATCCCACACCTCTACTCACCTCTCTGACCTGCTGCTGGTCGAGGAAGCTGAAGTGATCGCAGCAGCCGAGGAGATTGAGCAGCGCGGCAGCGTCACACTGCCCGGGCCCGGTGCTGGCCGCCTGGCCGCGGGGCATGTAGGCCTGCGGGGGGAGAGCGCATCTCTTACCTCTCTGTGCTCCTCCACAGGGACAAAGGCGCCCTAAAAGCCCTACAGGTTTCAGAATTAACTAGCAAGAAGCAACAACTCTCTCTTAACATAGCCCCCCTCTACTGTTATTACAACTCGCTGTCGCAGGAAGGCTGGGAGTATCGCTAAGGATAACAATCACCGTGGTTCCTCACTTTTCTCCCCCCTTCCCTCTGGTAAGCATTATAGGAGCATGAAGGCACGAACCCCCACATTCTGAGATGCCTTGTTCCTGCAAGCTGGCAGATTATTGAATTCTACCTGTACCATTGACTCAAACCGACGTTTTCAAACCGTCTTTTTATGGGCGCATTTCATCGCACTTGAACTCTGCACACTGATATCAGTCCATTGGCACAGACCAGGGGCAGTCAACAGGTATATAACGCCATTTGGACCAATCAAGCAATTAAAACATCAATCGGGTAATTAACTTACCAGAAGGTTCAAGGCCCTTTAATGCCAAAACTGAACCACGCCAGGTATTTGTATAACAAAAGAGAGCACTTGGCAGCCCTGGCTGCAAGATTAATGAGCTGGCTTTTGTGGGACACATTCTAGAGTACGAAAAAGTTAAAATAAGTGAGATTAAGTAATACGAAAACTGAGAATAAAAGTGAGAATAAGTAAAAATAAACATTTCATTGCACCATACGTATTTCATTTCACTTGTGCACCTGACAAATAAACTGAACTGACCTGAGATTATCAAATAGGGATTAATTTTGAGGAAGAATTAGCTAGACTGTACCTTTGCGAGCTCCCAGTGCTGAGAAGGCCAGAGCCAGGGCTTGCAGTTGCCCCAGTTAATGACCGCTGCCCTGTAGGAGTGATGCCTGAGGATCTCCCTCTTCCACTCCTCACACAGCGCGCAGACGGAGTGGAGCTAGAGGCGGGAGGAACACGGTGAATGGAGAAAGCAGTAGACCCAAACTAAAGAATCAACAGGCTCGAAAAACAAAAATCAGTTCCAAATCAAATGGGAGAATATTGAATGAAGATAAGCGGAGTGGTTTAAGGTGATATGGTGGCACAGTGCTTAGCACTGTGTAGCTCTCGCCCTGTGATATAAACGCACGATAGTGATAAACATCAGTAAAACCAGAACGCAAATGCATACAGTAAGAGACGCTGAGAGATTAGATCTTTCATGGTAGCTCAACAGACACTAACAGGCCATGTCCTAGTGCTACAGAAAGTCCTGAGCAATGATGTTTCATGTCGTATCTGTCTGCGTCACCGAAGCTCCTAATGTCGCCAGGAGACCGAATGTGACGCCTTCACCAAAGCCTTTATAAGGCGCACCCTCCCCCACAGCGAGACACAGCAGAACTTCGGAGTGGAAGGTGCGGCATCGTTCAGAATCGCTTTGGAGGTGGGTACTAAACATCATATTACAATCATCCCAGCGATCCTGTGGTAAAGGACAGGGCTGTTTAAGAAGCGCTGAGCTCTGTAAACGGTGCACTGAGGCTTTCCAGGGCTCGCACGGCGCCTTGGTTGTTAGCGATGCTGCATCGCAGCTCTTGTGTCACGGGTATAGTGTGCCCTGTGTACGGAGCTTGCATGTTCTCTCCTCGAGTACGCTAATTTCTCAAATCAGTGTAAACTCTGTAAAATGACGTTAACAGGTGATTTAAAATAACCTCCAGACTGCTTTTGATATTTGAATAAACAGTTTTTGAACACGTATTGTAGCTCTCTACAGTACTACATGAGCCTGCTAATTAACTACACGCATATTAAAGTGCGAATTGATGCATATCTCACTTTAAGTCTGAAAGCGCGCTGTTGTTTGTCGCTCGACAGACGCATTTCTGCATGAATAGCTCACCTGGTTGCCCGTAGGTCGGCACCCGTGTCTGCACGTGTATCCCCGCCGCAGTACGGGGTTCTTATCGATCAGCCTCCCGTGGAAAGTCTTCGTCTCATTATTGACGAACCCGTGCAACCCGTCTCTCAGCTTAAGAAGGCAGTAGCCTGCCTTCAGCCAGTTTTTGTAACCGATGTCATTGAGACGGGCGCTTAATTCTTCGTGTACCATCGCAAAAGGGAGTGTTCCTTCAAGACCTGAGCAGGTTGATCGTTAATAAAACTCCAGCTATCTTACGGTTTTTCAGCAACGGTTCCACGGAAACTCCCTGACAGGACAGCACATGCCCGTCTCCGCTCACACCGGGAAAAGTCCTACTAGCTAGCACTGTTTTAACAACTTCAGATCCGAAACAAGCGTGCATTGAGCCCTACTCCAGCCTGGTGTTTTACGATAGGAAGAGACTTTTCTTTTTAATAAACCTTGGGGTAGCCAATCAGATTCCGGAGTCCTGGCAGGAAAACAACGTGGCTTCTAAAACACTTAAAACAACTTTCATTTAATTTTCACGTATAAAACTTGTTCGGTTTGCACTTAAACTGTTTAAGATAAACTTGTATGTATGTTACAGAATATTTCTACTTATTTCTCTGAATGTTTAAAAGGTTCCTGGGTGTTAGTATCTACCTTCTTATGATCTTTGTTGTGTCTTAATTTTGTCAGATGAAATGGATGATGGGATTTGTAGTTCTAGCGGACTCCACTGCAGAACGAGACAGTGGGTAGAATTTGTTCCTTATGGATCGAACTTGTATTTTTAATTCTGGAAAATAAACGCTCAGAAATCACAATTTTGGATAGGAGCAGCAGCTTCGGCAGGATTAACACATCTATTTTATAGTGTCGACTTAGAAAGGAAATGAAAAGCAAACCGTCTTTAGTTTTTGGGAACGGTTTTTCAAACGAAACGTAACCAGAACGGATTTATGATTCTGCTCGTTTATTGGACAAAAATATACCATGACAATTCACAATGCAGATTGGAGTGGCGGTTTTTTAATTGATCGTCTTATTTCCTGACGGTGACCTGCGTTGTAATGCAAAATGTCATTGGAGTGAAAATTTCAAAGATAAAGTCACAAGAAGAATAAGTTAAAAAGTATAGACATTTTCAAGTTTACCCGGACTGCTCTTAATGGTAAAATTACATTTAAATGAAGCACATTTTGGGGGTGGAAATGAGTTACGGATTAAGTGGGTTGCTACAAGCTGTAATACATACACTAAGAGCAATGTTCCTACACTTCAGTAAAACAGATCTCACACAGTTTGTGGCAAATCGCATATGCATAGTTAAATAAAGGGAATGGTATCGAAGACTAAAACTTTATTTGAGCGTGTAGAAAACACTTCTTGGGCTATCATTAGAAAGAAAAATATATTTTTGAGCAACAAAGGTGAAAGATCCCTGCACACTCTGTAGAAATATCCTCAATAGGCGGCTCAACTTCGACATGTAACTTCATTGGCCCTTTCACAAGGGCAGTCGTGAGATCAGGGACCCTGCACTTCCCAAAGCACAAGATGGCACTGAAAATGATGGGTCTGGTCAAGGATCACACACGAGACTGGATTTCTTTGTCTGTTTATTAAATACCCCTCCCTCCCCAGGGGCTATAACAGGCCTCGGATTCCTTCAAGACAGAAATCCACTCGTAATAAAATACAGCTTAATTATAAAGTTTGTCACAGATTTACAGTATTCAAAGGGACAGGTTTGAATGTAAATGTTTAATTTAAGCCATGACATTTAAAAGAAAGACATTTAAATACAGTACTAATAAAGAATGCAATATTAAATACCCCAGACATCAGTGTTGCAGTTATTTAAAAAAAAAGGAATTTGAATAAAGTTTCATACAAAGAGGATATCAGGCTGGATGTTTCCTTGAAACTGCATTAAAAACAAAATACGGCTGCAGGTAAACAAATCAAAACCAATTATTACATTTCTTTTCCTATTTAAGAAGTGCATCTCTGAAAAAATAAAATCTTACTTTTCCTTTAGCTCTTTGAATTAATTCAGACATGGACTGCCTCAAGAGAGGAGGCCACTGATTTGCTGTAGTATTTTTTTAAAGTGTTCTATGGCTGCTTTTCATTAATACATTTCTTTTTTTTTTAAGTTGCCATATGCCAGACGCAGCACAGCTCAAAATCTGAAGTCTGAGGAACGTGTGGAATTATTTTAGACATCAGTTTGTCCACTATGCTTGACGCCCTTGGATCACTATGGATTCAGAGTCCAGTTTCTTGAACACCACGAGATGTGCTACGGTCGTCCACCGGGGGGCAGTGTGAGGTTTGCCATCAGTTCATGAACAGACGCAAATATCGTGCATTCACCTGTAGGAGATAGCAAACAGACCAGTGATACAATGCCAGTGGGTTATAGTTGCAACAATGTTTATACGTTATCAGTCTTTCTCCTGTAAGACGGATAGCTGCACTGATATTCTAGATAGGAACAATGAAACTGAAAAAGATTGGATGTGCATTTCAATCTAGCTGTCTACCTAATACAATACAAAAGTGCATATAGAACAGGAGGCACGTCTTTACCCAAAGGGATATGGGAGTTTGGAACAAGGTACACGCATGCTGTCCAAGGTACTTTCGTCTTCCTTCAAGAAACACCTGAATAAGATCCTTGGATCCATAGGATACTAATTACCAACCAAGTTAGACGGACTAAATGGCTTCCTCTCATTTGCAACTGTACTTTATTTAATAAAGACAATAAATCTGCAAGTAATGGTTGCTCTGGAAAATCTTTTCACCTACGCATCTGCTTCAGTGCTATGAGGAGCATGCTTCTACATTAGCATCCCTATCAGAATGTCTAGACTTTATGTTTTAATACTCAAGAATAAAAATCAAATATTGCTTTGTGCAGTCTGATCTGTTTTGTGACACTATCTCTGGATTACAGCAAGTTCTGTTCTGACTGTGATAGCTATTATCTCAAACAGGTTTGGAGCAATGTGAAAGAAAATAAAATGTCGTTATGTCTAATAAATGTGTTTGCGGGCGATTTCTATTGACCCCTCCCCATCTTGTAAAACAGCCAGTGACTGAGGTGGAGAACAACTGGTGAAATAACTAATCAGTTACTCCAACCGCAGGCTGAGGGGAGGAGGGATGTGGCGATGGGACAGCACACTCACTCTGCCGCGGGGGGTGCATCTCGTTGAACCTCTTGAGGATGCTGCTGACCATGAGGGCGGCGGCCCCCGAGGAGCTGGGCTGTCTGGGAATGTCCGCCTGTTGCGTCAGCCCGGTGGCCATGTCGTAGACGATGGGCACGATGATGCTGATGGGCTCCTGGGGGACGGGCAGCCTCTGGGTCAGCTGGAGCTGGGGGAGACGAGAGGAAGCCAGGGAGAGACATGAGTGGAGGAGACTAATGATCTTCACCTCATGTTGCAGCTTCTCTTTCCTAGAATGTCTACCAGAATAACACACAGCACCATGGTGCCATGATCATGACAGCATCAGGTGACCACACAAGCACTGTGGATGTGGGCAAAAGAAACATTATCCAGGACTCTTTTTTTTTACAGTTTTAATGATCATTAGAACTGGAAACCTCCCCATCTGAAACAGACAGTAGATGAGTAGGACATCACAAATCACAGCCCAAGATCTTATATCTTCTTTAAAAGAATTTTGAAATTCAAAACTGCAAAGAAAATTCTTGCTTCCAGTACTGTTACCAAGTTTAGAACAACAGTTATAGTCTCGTGTGCTTTCATGTGGTCCATCAGCTCCACAGACACTTGGGAACACCTTGCACCTGAACAGAAAGGCTTGGATTCCAATATAGTTCAACACTTGTTGTGTGTATATAACTTGGCAAAAGAAACATTATCCAGGACTCTTTTTTTCCCCACAGGTCTAATAATCATTACCTGTACAATAAACAATAATGCTATAAGGTAAAAAAATACACAAAAGATATTTTATAGGTTGTAGTACGTTAGGTATAGAAAGAAAGAACTGCACAATAACTCTCCTGCATTGACAAAAACATCTTGTCATTTTCTTTCCTGACTTGCCATGATGGTGAAAGGAAAATCTTTTCCCCAACAGGAAGGATGCAAGCTCTTCAGAGTAACATGCGCAAGTAGTGGGCAAAAAACGGAAACACCAATGTAAAGTCATTAAATAGGACATTGGGACACAGTCAACCAGTGTCTGGAATTATGCAGATTGGATGCCATGCTCATGAAACCATCAGGTGACCACACAAGCTCTGTGGATGTGGGCATTGATGATCTTCACCCCATGTTGCAGCTTCTCTTTCCTAGAATGTCTACCAGAATGACACTCGGCACCACTGACCTTGCCTTGTAAGAGAATAAATGCAACCAAACTGTGCCAGGAAAATGCACCCCACTGCGTTCAAGAATCACCTGAACACTTTTACTAGTGGAACCAAACACTTGGGCTTGGAGTTCTTTAGACTGGCACCATTTAGAGAAATGATGGTGAAGGATGAGTCATCTGATCATATATTTCCACTGCTGCACAACAAACATGCACAACCAGATGCGATGAACCATTTGTTCCTGACTATGGTATCATCCCCCTGTTGAGGAGTTCTCAATGGGTTGTTCTGGAAGAAAATGACAGCTCGCATCCCCGACTGAAATTTGAAGTCAAAGTGATCTGAATTCGCTCGTCTGTGTTGCACAGCACTTCAAATTACTGCCCAGATATCACGATCCTGGAGTGGGAGCTTCCACCCAGTTGCCCTTTGCTGCTGATGTGTTTCCCTTGATATCACTTTGGACACTGTTGTATGTGAAACATCTGCAGGTTGAGCTGTCTTGGTCACTGGAGCTTGGTCACACAGTCATGCATGTCCAGTATTTTAAGCACGCTGGGATGTTGTTTGCTTATTTACCACAAGAGCCACAGCTGTGTAGAAGCCCTTGCTTTGGTGTGCCTCATTGACTCGGGTGTTTCCCATTTTTATTGTACGCTCCCTGCAACAGTGTTAAAATGGAATAACCTCTAACCCGTTGCCTTGTTCAGAAACCTCTCCACCCATAGCTGGGTACGGAGGTGGTGGGGAGGTTTTTACACTGTAGCCCTGTCACTGGATCCGCGGAATAGCTGTCAAGGCTGATTTACTTACGAAGAACAACATTTTAGACTTGAGCACCACGGCGATGGTCCCGGGAGGCGCGATGGGTGGGGCGCTGGGTGGGATGGTGAGGCAGAACTGTACATTCCACTTCAGTTGGGTGGCCTGGTCTGGGAACTGGGTCAGAACAGAACGCAGGACGGATTTAGTGCCAGGCTGAATATCCCTGGATGTCCTATTTCTACAGGACGTTTCTAGGAAGTTCTAGGAGTTAAGAGACTACGTTCGATGTTGACAATCTAAATAACTTGACACTATCACCAATTCTAACTCTTCATAACCTAACTGCACTTTTAGGACACAAAAGGCTACAAAGTATTAAAATCGCAACTTTGTTACATTATCAGTAATATAGTTGACCTTTTCTTCCCCCCAAGAAAGTCTAAAGATTAAGTGAAAATTAGCTTTAAAATATTAGCCCTCATTTTAAATGTGACATTTCTGTGGTAAAACAACTGTACAATTTAGTTACTAAACAATCTGAAAAGAATCTGCACATGCACTTAGCATCAAACGAAACTGCATAACTGCAACAAATTCAGTGATCAGGATAATCACCCTTGCCGTAGCAGATATCTTACAGAATGGAAAACCAAGTTAATTTTGTTGAGTAACATTTGTCATTGATTGGCCGGGAGTATACTGTGAAAGTCACAGGCTCTATGCAAGTGTAAGGATTATTTATTCGGAACATCTGGAAGCAATACAAGCTGTACGCCTGCATTGCAAGCTTTGCGCCAGGATGCAGATGCTGTCCTGTAGGATTCAGTCCTATTCTGCCCATAGAGCCCGGTCTCTGAATCCAAAATGCCACACATTGTCCTAGATCATCAAACAATGTGCATCCCCACAGGGTTCAGGTGTGGAAACTGTCACATTCCCATCTTCACACAACTTTGTCCTGCTGCAGTGTTATCATATTAAGACGAGACTGCAGGAAGATCAAACATGTGAGGTACCAGGACTTCCTGATACATGGCAGTCAGGTGGTCATCACTCACTACAAGTGGAATTCTGTACTCAACAGACACCCCTCTCAGACTGTCACACTTGGATTATAATGAACTGATCTGGAAGGGGTGTGATGACTCATGGTCTCCCCATAACTTCCTTCAATTGTTCGGTCATCATGGACAGACTGCTTAATTGGAACATCTTGCCACATCAGAAATTCCTAGCTGTGGAACATCCCAAAACAGTCAGCACTGTTGCTTTTTAAGTCTCCAACATATTGACACAAAGGCATTAATCTCTTGATAAGGGAAGCATATTTCCTGTTTTTTTCTTAATTTGTTGAAAATCAAGCCTAGTGAAATCAGATTGTCACCTATGCCAGATCAACGCTAAGGCAATTAGTTGCCTCACAGTCAGTAAAAAACATATGTTCAACAGCCAAAATCAATATGCATATAACATATATGCGTAGAATGATATACGTTTTCTGTTTGATGATGAACAATATATATTTAAATTTTTCAAAAACTGGCTTCCTTTGTTTTGGAAAAAGCAGATGAACATACAGTACTTTGCCAGTTTTCCATCATATGTATCCTATGAAACAAACACGTGAGAAATGAAGGTTTTTACCCGACAGCAAAAGCACTTACCAGCTCCAGTTTCATGATGCGTACACAGTCCCTGAGGATGTGTGTGGGAGCCCCCAGGAGCTTGGTAAAGGCATTTAGTGTGTTGTATTTAAAGGGTGGTCCAGCGACCTGTGAGAGAAGGAGAGAGACGAATAGCGGAGCATAAGACACAAAGTTCTGGCCCATGACAGAAATTCCAGCCCAAACTGCCTATGATTTGGTAGAAGTTCTGCTAACAAGTTTTAATGAATTACTGTTCTAAGGTTAAGATATATTTGTCCAATTCTCCAAGTGGTTCACTTCATCTTCCACTCACTTTGAATCACAAAGCTGCTCTGTGGTGCTGAAAGCAGCATTTTCTTGAACCAAGTCACACCAGCACACACTCAATACTACATAGTACGCTAGGTCTTTTACATCTTATTCATCCCGTACTTGCTTTGGTCATAAATGGGATTAATTAATTTGCTTCAAATCCAGAGTTCTCCCACAAGCGCTAATGTCTAACTGAATGAGTCTTACAGCAGAAAGCAGTGAAGTTAACCAGGTTCTGCATCGTTCTGCATCGTTTTTTTGTTGTCAAGTTGTCATAGCACCTAAGTGACTCAAGGGTCTCATCCTGCTACTTCTTCAGAAAACCTTGGGTGTCAGCTTCAACAAAATGGCAGAAAGTTTAAAGATAGTGGTCAAAACCAATGAGCCACACATTAAAAGAACCTGCAGAAAATATTTGTTGCTAAAAAAATATACTTTTAAGGCCATTAGCAAAAATAAATGTCATATAATGCCATAGCAAAAGTTTGTAATACATTTATAATTCTTTTAATGACAAGATCTTTCTCGGATAAACCCAGTAAGGTGTGCCCAGCCCTAAAAACTCGGTGTCGCTTTCCTTCGGGATCTAAGTCTTTCTTCTTTTTACCACTAACACTTTTCTCTTAGCAAGGACTGTGATGATGAGCATTACACATTTGTGCTGAAATGCAGATTTTTATAAGCAGGATCTTAGCTTCTAACACATTTACCATCAGTGCTAAATAGAAGATGATTTAAAGTGCACTGTACACTGTAAGCACGGTTTAATGAAGAATACCATGCATATATCATTACCATCATTAGTGCTACCTTTCCCCAGCATTAGCCCTTTGTTTGCTTAGCAGACACCAATGAATCCATGGCCTTATTTTTGTTGTTAAAGTGTCTTGCATTTGAAGACGCATCTAATCACAGTTGATGAATGCAGTGTGTAGTAGTGTGCACCTTATCACACACAAATCTTTAGTGAATGAGGCATTGAGTGTCTAACGTCTGCTCTGCTGACACTGACAAGTATGCAGTGAGTTAATTTCCTTGTGAGCGCTGAAAATAAACATTTTTTTTTCCTTTGTATGTCATCTGTAGGCTTCTGAAGAGCTCTTAGCAAATGAATGCACCACCTGTCCCAGTCCTGCATACTGGAGGTGATTAAATTGTAGCTGGTCTCGGTATCCCTGACTACAGTTTTCCCATCTACACCTTGTAAGAGGACCAGAGGAAGGGTCATCCAGGACAGGTATTTTAGGAACGATCTGCTCACTATACTTGACTTAGACCTGACCAAGATGGCCGCTAAGAGAAACCAGCTGACCCGCAGATGGAAAGGGCTCAGTCTGAAAGACAATGAGACACAGGTGTGTCTCACCAGGAAACAAAATATATATGCCCTGGAAACAGTGAACTGGCGTGGAAGCCAGTAGGTGAATGTGTTTTGGAGGAGATAGTGGAGTTCGGTTGGTGTGGATACAGAGTTAAGGATAACGGATTTACGGAATAAATAAAGGATTACGGTTTACGGTTTGTGTTTCGGATTCGGCGCGGATTTGTGGGACTTTTGGAACTCGGACTGATTAAGGATAGAGAGAACGGATTGCGGACTGGCTTGGAAGATGGACGAACGGGAGAAAGGGAGAAAACTTCACAAAAATAAAAGAAGAGTGTGTGGTATGAGTACTTTTGTACCTATTACATAAACCTTTTCCCCCCGGAGGCACCACAACCTGTTGGAGCTTCTGGTATTAGATATATACCTTCAGGAAGGATTTGAATGGGAACTAACTGTTCTTTAAAAATAGTTTTTCTGCTGCATCTAGAAATATAAAACCTTAAAAAGCACTTTAAATGTGTCTTTCCTATATTCATAAAACTTTACCTATGAACATCACCTTCTAATAAACTACCTCTAGTTACATTTATTTATCAGCCCTAATTAATCCATTTTCACCTTTTTTTTAAATAACCATCTAAACATTTTTACCTTTTCTGCACCTGATATGATATTAATGGCAAGGACTTCAAACAGGCCATACAAACAACTCACAAAACCTAAAATCTGATATGATATACACAGTTAGAGTAAGATTTTATCCTAACAGAGGAGAGCAGAAGCATAGTCAAAAGACTGACAGTATTTTAGACTGCTACACATTTATGTTTTACATGATCTTCCTGCAAAAGCATAATGAACGCTGAAATGTCTATATATAAACAAGGACTCTCATCACTTTATTTACACTAAAGAACACTAAATCAAGGGGAATTTGGCCACTCAATGGAAGGCAGTACAGTATTTAGTATTAAAAATCTGACAAAACTAAATTACACTCTGCCCCATAGAACAAAGCATAAAGGAGGGAAAAAATGCTCTAGTTTTGGAGCTTGGCTGTCAAGAACGTTTATTGAGCCACACGCATAAACCCAGTAATATTTCACATTTACGGCCTACAGCTTTGCTCTCTGGAATTTTTCCCCAGGTCTCCGATGCTGCACAGGAACAGAAATCCCACCACTCACGAGCACAGCCTGCAGTCTTACCCTGGTCTCAAAGAACTTCTCCAAGACCTGCAGCTCCTCCTGGGACCAAGGCCCTGTGTTATCAGGGGTCACCTTGAGCTGTAGGGTCTGGTAGGTCTTGGGGTTCAGGGCCACTCTGCATTTCAGCACATCCGTCTTGAACATGATCACCCCTGGCTCATTGGAATTCACGATCTGGAGCTACAGGAGCCAGAGGGAGAACAGAGGGTGTAGGAACACAACAAAGCATAACGCCTGTTAGAATAATTTCAACAGGCAAAAGAGCAAAAACAGGAACTAATCTATAAGCTACTGATCCTGAATGTGAGTTAGGGCTCGCCCACCTTAGTGATATGCACTAATAGTCTATTACATTCTTCTTCAAAGACAAATCATTCATTTATAATGGGACAAGAAGGAAGAAGAGCAAAAACAATTAACAAGAAACCAGTCACACTTAACTAACAATTCTGTTTAGGGCCACTTTATGCAAACACACTCAGAATTTCCCAGATACACTGACCAAGTAGCAGTGGCCACCCAGTTAATCGTTGCCATGTTCGTCTTCATCTCGCACCATCTTTCAAATGCATTGTGAAATAAGATTCATAGACTCATCACGGAGAAGGACTGTCACAGTAAAGAGACAGCAGGCCCAGAAAGTGTGCTCTGCCAGCAGGATGGAAGAGGAGCTTGCCTAAGGATTTAGAGCTAGATTAGATCTCTTGGTTTAAAAGTAATCTGTTAGATGCAAAGCCACACTCCCAACAGCATGGTACAGGATGAGAAGACAAAAAAGGCGATGGGCCCTGAGTAACGGAGATGAGCGGTTTGCTGGAAGGCAGACACAGGAGGGGGTGGGGGGACAGGGCTGCTTACGTTGGGCTCCTGCTGGATGATCCTCTGCAGGTGGCGCCTCATGATGACCGAACCCAGGAAGCGCTCCAGTGGGGAACACAGGTAGCTGCCAGCCAGGCCGGGCACCAGGCAGGGGGTGGGCGATGGCAGCAACAAGACATGCAAGGCACTGTGTGTCAGGATGGTGGGGATGGAGGCCGCCCAGGAGCGCTGAGGTAGCTTACGAGGAGGCGGCATGTTTGTCGGCATCCCCTGGGAGCCTGGAACACAACCCCAAAGAAAGGATATCACTTCAGGCGAAAATGTGTCCATGAAACATAAGACTTGTGTTTGGGGAAAAAATAAGGTCTCTCTATGATAGATTTCATCTATACCTTTTAATATGTCCTGAGGAATGTTAATATACTCAATTAAAGTGGCCTGCAGATTTAAATCGCTTCACTCCCCTTATGCCCCCTGAATGGTACATTTGGAAAACAGAAGAATAAGAGGTTGGCGTCGCGGACAGGGCGAGAGCAGTCATGTGCTCCATGTTTCTGCGGTAGCCTCCGGATTACTGTGACCCTCACAAGGAGGAGCTACAGCCTGATAACTGAGTGGAGGGGGCTAGTTCATGTACTCCCAAACAAAATGAACAAAAACAAGCCATGCCAACAGGGGAAATCAACAACAGTCAGCAATGCTGCCCGACCGGCTTTACTCATTGCTTAAAAGCCCTCTTCGGCTTAGGGAAGCTATCCGTCACGAGCGACTGCAGGACACGAGAGTGCTACGCCCAGCGGTGGAGAGGCGTCTAAAGATGCCCAGCTCTGGTCTGCGGGAGACTTACTTGTCCCGGCGCGAGGGGAATGTGAGGCGTCGGGGATGGGGGAGTGCAGGGAAGGGTTGGCCGGCGACATCCCCGGCATGCGAGCGGCGGGCGAGGGGCCGGACACCTGGGGCGAGCCCGGCCAGTTGCTGGAGCGCTGACCAGGCGACATCAAGGCGTAAGGAGAGCTGGGGTCCAGAGTGCCTGCAAAGCGCAACAATAATTTCGCAACTCCCAACACCAAAATCAGGCGACTGGCACATCAAAGCTTTGATACGACATTTCTTTTTATAGCAGCTTCCGAGCAGAAGTACCCCAGAAACACAAGCACATGTGCAGAAAAGGTACCCCACCTTCTTCTTAGCTAACTCTAATACAAGGTTCAGATGAAAATTGCTTCATTTACATTTTATGACGGCTTAAAATGGAGCAACCCAGCCCCTCAAACAGACTCTTACCTGCAGCTGTGTGAAGTAGTGGTTGAGGTTTTGGGCTTATAGATGAAAAGTCATGGGTTCAAATCCCAGGTGGGACAGTGGTGATGTTGCATGTTACTCAGACTGCTTCACTAAAATACTCATTTGTATAAATGGGTTCAAATGTAAGCTGATTTCTATAAAAATGTCAGTATTACAGTATAATGCTCATTAGAATGTTTTCTGTCCACACAGAAAAGAGCAAACTGGCCTTTTCTTACTCCCAGGATAGCTGCAGAATAAAAACCCCAAATGACAAGCTGTTGAAAGATTAAGGGCTGCTCTCTGGCTCTAAGCACAGTCGGCAGAAGGCCAGACCTCTTCAGAAGGGCTCTGAGAAGAAGAAAGACTTCAGCCCACACTCTTAAAATATCTCCACAGAGCTTTCTCCAACCACAGAACTAGCCATTCAACCACTTGGCCTCTGAGCACTTCATGAAATATGAGCTGGGACATAGCAGGACATTTTGACAATTCAACGTCTTAAAGTGGCCTCAAATGTATCATCTGCATTTATGGTGAAGAGAGGTAGAGGAAGAGAGTAATTAAGTAAAATAACTCAAGGAAGTGGTAAAGATGGATTTTTACTAATTTTTACACACTAACAGCAAAGGATTCAGCAGACAATCACGCAAGGAGAAAGAAAATGTAAAAAAATTGTATATACCAATCATTAAAATAGTCATAAAAAATTTCCTGCAGCATCAATTTATGCCGAACATTTCCACAAAAAAAATGGCAACTACCCTTTGTTGAAACAAAGAGCAGAAATTAAGTTTGCGCGACATATTAGAATATAACAAAATTAATTAAAATATTTGTCATTTAAGACTAGAATATGAAGGAAAAGTATTTCAGAAAGTTTCATGGTACATTTTGTAACCAAAAAGATGGGGGGTAAAAGCTGGTTGGAAATCGATATCCTTGATTTTCATTCACTGGGAAGCAAAAGCAGAGAGATCGCAAGTTCAACTACCGTTCAGCCGCACGCTTTAAAAAGCCCCACTGAGAAGCTGTATGCGGTGCAGAATCATGTACCGTGTCCTGCGGGCCTCGCCTTCGCTTCCACTTACCGTGCGGGCTGGCAAAGTTGGACGTCTGCCCCATTGAAATCCCCAGAGAGGAGGGAGACGGGGTGGGGCCAAACGATGCCGGCGAAGGGGCCCGCAGCGCGCCGCTCGGGGAGCTGGCGGCGTGGATGGTCCCTGCACACAATCAACCAGTGGGCTCGTCAGACACCAGCGTGCAAAGTCACGTCAAACACAGCGGCTAGGCGGGTGGCTCCAAGCTGATGGCGGGATGTCTGGGATGGGGATGGCGAGACCGAAAGTATGCCTCTCACCGAGGTGAGGATTCCGTACTCGCTAGAACGCGTCTTGGAAATCGCAGCATGGCTTCGCTTCACACGAACAGCAGGTGCACTGCAGCCAAGGATATGGTTCTCGGCTCATGTGGCGGCTGTGGTTTTCGACCAGCAGGCAGCTACCGTATTGCACAAAGAGTAAACTGGGTGTGTGTGTGTGTAGGGGGGGGGGGGTTACCTGGGGACTGCGTAGGCATCATGGAAGGCGAGGGGGTCACTCCTGTGTGGTAGGAGGTGGGGGGCGACGTTATGGGGTAGACTCCTGTCCCACCTGCCTGCTTCCCAAATGGCTGAACACCGGGTGGGGGGAAGAAAAAGTAGATAGTGACACAAGCTTAGCTTAGATTGCTCCACTGATTTAAGACTTAAATTTCTGGGCTGTCTACCTTAAAAAAACAGATAGTCGTAAAGAGAACACCCAGACACATTGTTCCACTGCAGGCCCATGGCACAGTCTTCTGTATAGGAGAATGCCTTCCACAAAGCCTGAGTGTTTCAGACGCTGCTGCATTTGTCTCTGCTCCTTTTTTTGCGCTTTGTGTTGTACCTCCACGACGAGACCACCAGGTCTCATGGCGTTACAACCTCCCAGGGTTTTTACAAGCATACAAACGCCTCACAGCAGCACACCAGTTTGGTCTAATCCCCTTCTGGCCGTTAGACCAAGGGGTGGGAAACAAAGGGCTGTCAAAGTGATACGCTAGAAGTAGCACAGAGGACAAAGCGTATTTTCAATCGAATCATTTTTAGTGTAAATGGGGCAGAGCTGTAGGGGCTCACCTGGGGCTGGCCTGGAGGAGGCTGCAGTTGGGACATGAGAGCATCCATCACATCCACCCCCACGGGCGACGGGGGGTTATCATCCTCGTTGACGGACCGCCGCCGGGCGTCCTGGTTACTGTCCACAAACATGTTCAGGAATGTCTGGAGGGAGGCACAGAGGAGAGAGTTCAAGCTACCGGTCTCGAGGGAAAAACGAGCCGCACTCACAATGACAGCACCCCAATTATTACTTATGCCACTTTCTGTCTATTTCACTTTAGTTACCCAAACTACTAATAATGTTAGTAGCTATGTGTGTGTGACCTCAAAAATTTGATTTTAGGTTTTGGAAATCCAGAGAATCTCCTCAAGACATTAATCCAAAGGCTAACAAGCTTTCCATGACTGATGCCTTAGCATTTACTTTAACGGTAAACGTAATTCTTAAATCGACAACTTTTTGCTATACGCACAAGAAGCAGAACAGCTAACTTTGTTCCTCGCATCTACGAACCCCACAGCCGCACATGGGAGAAAGGGCCAGTAGAGACAAACTCCACCTCCTCGCCCACGTTTGAGCCACAGTTTGGGGAACCCCGGTCAAAGCTGGCTTGTTACGTCACCCGGGTTCGAAACCATGATTACAATGCTCAAGCTGAACTTGGGGGGAGCACCTTCACAGGTTGAGTGACTAGTGAGGACCCCGTTAATGCAATGCTTTCTCAACTTCTAAATAAGCTGATTAGTCAGCCCTGGACCAGGTTGGAAAAATAAGGATTTCCAGTCCATGGATCAGTCCTGGTAAAGGAAAATGATCTCAGTCGAAAGAAAAAAATTAGAATGCGTGAGAAAACAAAGAGGAACCTTTTCTGGAAGAGAAACCAAGACTATAAGGTACAAAACAGACACTTGTACATAAACACAGCAGGCATCACCTTAAGACCAGGCGCAGGGTAGAAGCCCTCCACAATCTTGGTGTTGTCAAAGAGGCTGTAGGCCCCGTCGCGGATGGCCACCACGCCTCGGCTGCGGCAGTAGATGTCGATACAGTACATGTTGCGGAAGGCCAGGCGGATGTGCGTGGGAGACTGTGGCAGGATGGAGAAGCACTGGTAGGCCGTGTTGGTCCTCTGTGTCAGACCCAGCATGGGCACGGTGGGCAGCTTATTGATGGCATTGAGAGGAGCCTGCGTGTCAGACAGCACCTGCAGCACAGCGGCGGGGGCGGGGGGGTAGAGAACAGTGAGGAGACTCCGACATCCATCAGCAACCACCTGTTCCACTGCCTCTGCCAGAACGGGGCCTGATTGTGACAATTCCCACACACTGCAGCTCTAGGAAAAGCAATGACACCTGCCCTTGGCTCCTGACCCGACTGACAGGAAGAAATCACCCAGTGGACTAAGACCTCCCCACTGTTTTACCACGTCTGCAATCTCACCATGTCGTCATGTACAGGAACTATTAAGGGTGTTAAATGAAAGTAACTGTCAATACCAGTTTCGTTTACAAAACACATAAGCAAGTGGCTTCCTTTCATAAGGCTGAAAACAGTGCATCAAAGAATTCTCCTAAGGTATGAATAGTTGCAGATCAAACAGGCCATCTTTTATGACTAAAATCTGTAGGTTTTCTGTGAAAAAGTATTTTTGGAATTTTTGCATAAATTCACAGCTGAGCTTCATGTAGGTCCTAGAGATATATAAAGGGCCAAAGGTTTGTTAGTTTTTCATAGAAAAGGGCTGGATCAAATCAGCCCTGATTGTGTAGTGAAGTACTCACACAGCTAGACCTAGCTATCCCTTTAACTGGACTAATTGTTAATTGTGTTAACATTTTCACAGGAGGACACTGGATATTGTTGGATGTCTGAGAAGACCTTTTTTATGAAATAAATGAAACAAGCATAAAACTTTGGAGTTATCCGTTCACTCAGACTCCCTTATTATGTCACTAGAAAACACTTCAAACACAACATTCACAGGGGGAAATATGCAAAAATCCAGGAATCCTGAAATATGGTGAATATTTAATAATTAACAATTATAATAATAATGGTTAATTTTTTGCAGAACTGTAGTACTAGTATAGAACATTCTAGAACTAGCACGATATATTCAAATATATGTAAGTTAGAACAAATCACCCAAAATAAATAACCATCTAAGCATGGTGGAGCATCATTTTTAAGAGCCTTAGCTCCTCCGATATGAACAGGGCTGTACCTGCAGGAGCTGGACCACACTGGGTGTCTTATTGAACATCTCCTGAAGCTGATGAAGGATGATATTGTGACAATTACTGCAGCCTGAGTTGGGCCCCACAGTCCCCAGCGAGATGTGAAACTTCTGGGTCACAGAGTTCCACTGAATCGTGATCTGGAGAAGAAAGATGAACAATCTGAATACTCAAAAACAATGACGGTGCACACAAAACCATAACAGAAAACCAAATACGTGCTCTAAGCTACACGTTCAAGCACTAATCATGGGACCTAAATAATGGGGGGGAGAGATCAAAACAGAAATGATAATTCTGTGATCAGAAATAAATGATTTCTGAATCAGACATAAAATGTTTAAAAGACAAATGGTTTACTGACTAGGCGGTTGCAAATAAGTACATAGTGGAACAAGTCATTTAAAATAAAAACTCAGTTATTATAAAAAACAGGTTAAAAAGATTTGTACTTTGAAGGTGGTACAAGACTGGGATGGTTATAAATGAATCAAAAATTCAATTATCTTGTCCTGACCTACTCCTTTTGAGCAGGTGGTCATACAGTAGTTACTGAACTTGATTTTAAAAGGACCACTGAAAAGTTCATAGAAGCTATTCTGACCTTCCCCCCCCAACTCGCATGCAGCCATTACCACAAAGAGTTCGATACAATCCAAGAAAGATGGGACGGAATGCCCACACAACTATCCATGACTACACATTCTGTCATTACTTTCAAATAGTATATTACTTTCAAAATATATGAAGTTTGTTATACTAAACATAACATTTGTACAGCAAGGCTCCATTCTGCATTTTACAAGAAAATTAACAAGTTAGAGCCACTTAAGTGTCCCTTTAGCTGGGCCACTGTTTATTTTCCTTCTTATGTAGAATACTAACAGAAAATTAGCTGTGGGAATATGACATAAGATATTTGAAAACAGTCAAGCAATGAAAGACAGAATGTAAGACTGCAATTCAGAAAAAGAATTCCAAACGCATGTTTTTTTTTTGCTGGTATTTTAATCGCCTTTGATACAAGACAGAAAAGCCTACAGCTAGAAGCTGAAATGCTGAAAGATTAGTTCTTTTACTAGCTTAAATGGATCCAAACAGCTCACTTTACTGCTCATAAATTCCTGGGGTTATCAGAGCAAGGGCTCCGTGATACTTACTGAGCTTCCTTTAGTGCTGCCGTAGCCCAGGACAAGCTTGCGGTAATTATAGAGCCGGATTTCAGAGAACAGGCTTAAATAGGAGGGCATGTCTAAGAGGGAGAGAGAAATGAAGAACTCGGCATTCTGCTGAAATCATAATTGTGTTTCAGTCGGAAAAGTCTGCTCTCACTGCAACCCACAGCTGGGCCCTTTCAAATCACCAAGCTCCAGGGTTTCTTCAGTCGCTCGATACAAACACAAGGCTATCACCAGATAACCAGCTGAGAGTCACCCCCCCCCCCCAGCCCAGTCCAGTGCTCTGTCCCTTCACTCTTCATCACACTGGTCTACATATCATGCCAGTCATTTCTGCCATGCTGGAAATGGGATGTTTCCGAGTAATCACGCCATTGTCATCCACCGTACTCGAAAAATCCCTCCAAGACGTGGTGAACTGGAAAAACAGGGCGATTTCCCAGAGAGTGTCCCTCCTCACCTCCGAGCGACCGCGCAAAGTCCAGGACGCACTCGTAGAGCTGGGCGATGCTGCACCAGTCGTTCAGGAACATCTCCACCACCTTGCGCCCCCCCACCGGCTCCGAAAGGGGGTTCTCGTAGGTCAGGTAAACGTGCCGCGTGGACGCTGCCGAAACAAAAGTCACGCGTTGGAGCTGAGCCACGTCCCAGTCCTGTCCTGCTTTTCATTCCCTCTTGCAGCCGTTCAGCTGAAAGCTCACTATTTTAGAGGGCAAAGAAAGTTAAGTCCAGGATACTGGGTTTGAGCAAGAATATCTCCACTTGCACTTAAGTAGAACAATCACATAAAGAGTCAACTTCCAGAGAAGAAACATGGGAATCACAGAAGCAACCAGAGACAGAAGGTAGATCACATTTCCTCCCTGTACTCAAAACCCACCCAGAACAACAGCCGTATTAACAACTTTAATACAGGAGTGAACTGCAGCTCTAGGCTGTCTGCCTTGCTGAAATCACTTGCAAATATCCCAGTGGTGAACAAGACTAATTAATGCACAGCCTGCTGCAAGATCAAAGACAGAGCTCAATTAACATGCAACGGACCATTAGCTGGAAGACACTACATAGCTCTAAAGACAACCCTCCCAGGTGGGAGAAGATCGTCAGGAATGGCCCAGGGAGTCACAGATCAGTGCCTGCAAAGACCTAAGAATCTTCCATGTCCGTCTTTTAACTCCAACAACATTCCCAATCACAATCAAAGCTACTCCTAAAAATGGGGGAATAAACTATAAGGACAGTTCTATAACCCTGTATTCCTGTGCCTGGTACGACACGATCACAAAGATTTAAATTACCAGCAGGAAGCCACTGAGGACAAATCAGGAACAGTCTGCCTTATTACTCTCACACCAGACGCTATAAATAGACAAGCACAGGTTTCCGAAAGCCAGCTCTGTAGCCCTTATAAAATGAATCGACGCACAATGAAAAAAAACTCTTAACAAGGTCTTCAAACTACCTCATGCACGGGATGAACTGTAATCCTTAGGTCTTGTACCAGTTTATGGAAAAATACAGATTGCACATTAGTAGCCACGCTGAAACTGAAAAACTTCAAACATTTCAAAATGCCTTGCACTGCTCTTGAAAACCTTTAAAAGACTAAGATTAAAGTCACCGATTCAGTTTGTCCGAGTTTGCATTGCCTGCACTTCACCAGCATTAGCTATTCCCTTTATAAAAGGGCTACCCTGATAAAAGTAATAACCACTGGTACAGCCAGCCAAGATTATTTGTTGGGGAGTTTCAGAAGCCATCTCATTTACATGATCCTACGCAATGGAAACAAGAGACAAATCCCACAAGCCCACAGCAGTAAGGTCATGGTAAGAAATAAACAGTCAAACAGCTTAACAGCTCAAGGAGACACTTTCGGTTGCTGAGAAAGTTTGAAAATCACTGACTTTTTGAAACAGCTATCTTTTCCCTAAACCCTGATAGCCTTTTTCCCCTTGTTTACCTACATCTCATTTCACAGGTTACACTCGACATATGCAAAAACCACACATGGGTCTCACAATACATTCACAGCGCTGGGGGGGCCTGGGATCAATTCTGGAGCTGGGGAGCTATCAGTACATGGTGGTTTGTATGTTGTGTTCAAATGTGTTTCCTCCCACAGTCTAAAAACATGCTGGCAGGTTAACTGGCTTCTGGGAAAACTGTGTGCGCGTCTCAGCGTCTGTGCCCGTTTGCCTTGCAATGGACAGGTTTCCTGAACAGGGTGTATCCTGCCTTGTGCATGCTGCTTGCCAGGATAGGCTCCAGCTCCCTTCACCGCCCTTAATTGGAAATAGCAGTTAAAAAATGGATGGATAGATCGGTAGATCTCAAGAAAACTTTCGGATCTTGGGAAGTTTACATTACATCTATAAAGAGCGAGGAGAGCAGTAAGATCCTTCCATGGGTGTTGAGTGAGGAGTGAGCATCATGCAGTATCCACCAGGGCTCCCTTCTACACTTTCTTTTCACACTTGCTTGCCAACCTTCAAAGGTTTTCTGAAATTTACTGAAAAATGTAAGTAACGCATTTTGTAATCAGGTCAGGTAAGCACCCAGGAAATTTTTATTTACTGTGCATCTAATCCCATGATTATTTACTGAATAGTACAGTGAAATGAACAGTATACATTTGTTAAAAGGTAACTGTCTCTTCAATGTTTATCTACTGTACTGTATATTTTTAAGTGCATGCTACAAGTTTTGTTCTCATTTGGTTTTTAATTTCTCTCCCCCTATATAAAGGGATGAAGTTCCCTTCCTCTACCTTAAGGACTGCAAGCTTAAGACCTGTGGGTAACAGCCCAATCCTGCTCTCCTGTCCCTCCTTCCTCCACTCGCTGACACAGCTGGGGAAAACAAGTCAAGATTGCTGCGATATCCCAAAGAGTGAGCTTCTAAACGTGCTCAGCAATGGCTAAGAAAGTGTCGCATCCAACTTAAACAAAATGCAGGTTATGTAAAGATTTGTGGAAGGGACCCCTTACTCTGCATGTTGTGTTAAATAAGAAGGATAAAATTAAATAAGGACAACCTTATTTAAATAACGGAGGAACTTATTTGTAGCTTGGGTTTCTTGGGCTCAGTGCTGGTCTCCCATGCTCTGGGGAAATATTTTCTGTGTCTCAACCTGTAAATGTTCCTTTTTTCAATGCTTTCTGCAGTGGCGCTACAGAAACACCAGCATAGCTACAGAAATCACTGGCACAGAATAAGTGACTTTAGGAGCCTCCAAACAGCCTTTAGAAAACAGTTCAAGTAGGGAGCTGCATCAGCATGCGTAGGCTGCAAAGGAACAAGTAATAGGTTTATTCCATGCTGAAAAGAGAAGAAATGAAACAAGGTTTCGTCTGTGGAGCCTTCTTCGGGTGTGGCACACCCGAATTTGACGCACCCGAAGAAGGCTCCACAGCCAAAGTGTTGTTTCCTTTTTTTCCTTCTTTTCAGCATGGAATAAACCTTTATTTGTTCCCTTGCAGCCTATAGAAAAAGCTCTATAAAACGGAAAACATTTTTCTACACATCACTGCCACTGTGACGGTATCGTCTAGAGCTTGACCAGAGTTTTTTGAGGAATATTTAAATTTGCCACTGCTATAAAACGGAGGGGGGGAAGATTTGACTTCTTACTGTCAATTAGGCTATTAGGTTCAAGGTGGAATCAAAGCACGCAGGATCTCGTGGCTGGAGAACTGGAACTGGCCTCCTGCGAGGTAGAACTGGAAAGCACGAGAAGAGCCTGATCCCCGGATCGCCTCCCACACCCAACAGGCTGGGCCCCCTGGCGCTGACCTTGCTCCTTGCTGGAGGTGCTGGTGAGCGGGCAGTTGGCGAAGACCAGCTCTGCCACCCAGGTGCGGTTGTTCCGGCCCTGCAGGCGGAACGTGCAGTCCAGCAGGGAGCGCTCCAGGACCCTCCGCGTCTCCTCGCTCACGCCTTTACTGGGGGGGATCCTGGAGTGACAGGGAACGGCAAGACACAACGTCATCTCAAGGTACACCGACAAATCAGCAGCCTGCCGTAAACCCCATTACTGATCTACCTTGTAGCTTGATTCTTACCCAGTGCTGGTCTAATAAGGATAATATTAAATAAGAACAATGTTAAAATAACTGAGGAACTTATTTGTAGCTTGATTCTTATCCAGTGCTGGTCTCCCCATGCTCTGGGGAAATATTTTTCAACGTCTCAACCTGTAAATATCCCTTTCTTCAGATTCAATGCTTTCTGCATTGGCACTACAGAAATGCACCAGCCTAGCTACAGAAATCACCGGCGCTCTCGAACAAAAAATGCCCAGCGTGTCCTGAGCATATGAAGGCAAAAAGGACATATTTCCTGAGAGAGATTCATCTTTGTATCATTTAAATCTGCTGCCCGGAAGGCACAAAAAAACAGAGAAACCATCGACATAAGTAATGGCATCGTTATTTTTTACTATCAGTGAGGTCCGCGAGGCAGAGCTGAAAAGCAAGAAAACTTGATTTAGCACTTAAAATTAAAAAATAAATTAGACCTAATATTTCAGCCGTGGAGCCTCACCTCAGCTGTCCTGAGTCAAACCCTTGGCCCCACAGCCCAAATTGCACATTTTACTCTTCCAAACATAATCTGCACAAATTCAATAAAACCACGTTCTGGAATGACAGGAGTTCCTTCAAAAAAAACAACCAATGAACTAATCCTTGCATAGTAAGGACTAAGCTAGCACAGTGTCCTTGGGCACTGTATAAATAAAACTCTAAATAACACATCCTGAAGAATCAAACAGACAACAATAAGCAGCTTCGCACTGTGAAGCCGTTAGCTGGGCCACAACAGACCCCTTTTCCACAGAAAGTACCTACTTCAGAATGCGAATGGCATGACTGCAGCCATCCCCTTCAACCTGCACTCCCTGGTGAGGAATCTCCATGGTGGACAGCTGGAAGAAAAAGGCAAGGACGAGCTCAGAAGTTGCATTTACAGCCAATACTTAAATTAAGGCCTTGGGAAATGTACAGCCCCCAATTCACATAAAGCACGATTTCAATACTGTCTCAAGACAGAGCTTCCTGGCCTCTCTACGACTGAAGCCCTTGTAAGGTGGTACGAAATAAAATGAGTAAAATAAATTAGGATTAAATCTTCAAAAACATGGAAGATGACTCTTAAGGGTTACAAATTAAAGAAAAAGCAGAGTGTCTAAAATAGATTAAAAAGTGCCACAAGCTTATTTCTCTGAAAACGTTGTAAAATACAGAAGGGTCTTAACGTTCGCAAGGGTTCAGTGCAAAAAACTGTCACAAATAGCCAAATTTAAATATAACCAAGTGCACCCTTATACCATTACATAACATACTACAGTATATAGCATGTGTGGTTAAAAGGCATAAGTAACTCCCCCTTATATGACAGTTAAAGTACTAATGCATTGGCTTTAAGTCAATTAAAATAACACAGATCAACTAAAACATATTACATCAGCCAAAATAAACAACATGAATCGCTCCTCTGTGTCCAGTGAATGTCTGGACTTTCGCTCTCTGCATCTGTGATAAGCATGGCCCACAGAAATGAAAAGCCCCGCTGGTGTGTGCAATAAGAGCAGACAGCCTCACTGCTGCAGGGGGCGGCCGGGCGGTTCCCTCACCTCACAGCGGAGTCCGATGAAGGGCATGTTGGTGTCGCACATGGCTACAAGGTGGGCCAGAACCTTGTTGAACGCACACATCTCTCCCGCCCGCTTGGGTTTCTTGGGCTCAATGGCGCCCTGGTCCCCAGATAACTGCAAGAGCCAACGCAAATTGAAGATAAGGGTTACCGCCTTATTTCTCATTTCTTTATCTCATCGCAAATAGTAAGCGTGACAAGGGTGAAATGACAACGAGGCTGGAAACGAAAAGATTTAAAGGAACTTCCCTTCTGGCAGTTGTTGCAGCCTCAACTGCCTGACGGGCAAGCGTTTGCAGCATACTCTGAAAAAGCTCTGACCCAGCCCTGCAGTCAGAGCTCTCTGGTGTGTTATATCTAGCTCAAAACAACTGAACAGCAGATTTCCTGTATCACACAGAACAGCAATCAAGGATGAACAAAAACCACAGAGCATTCTGACATCGAACAAGGCAGCTTGGGCATTCTGCACAGCTGCTGCACCTGGTCGTATTAAAGCACATTTTACGTATGTTTGTCTACTTGTCTGTCTATACATAAATACAAGGGTTTTATGAACCGATTTTCAGAAACAATTGGGACTGGTTTGCAACACGTGCATTTTAGCCGAATTTTAACGCTTTAAAAGAACATAAAAGTTACAAACAAGAGATGAGCCAGATGTCCTAACATGTTTGGTCACTAGGAGCTAATTGATCCAAGGATCTCATCCAGCAGAAATCAAGGTCTCAGCTTCAGCACAGCCAAGTAGCTTGCTCCGAACCCCAAGAACTCTGTATAGGTGCCACTTGTTCACATGTTTCAAATTCACTTTCACGTAGCTCTCACGCGGCCTCATCACTATTCAGTTTAAAGTTGTTCACAAGGAAAAGAGTTTTAGTGCCTTTGGGGGATTTTGAGTACTTGAAGCAGGTCCTCGTGTAGTTTCTGTTCAAGACTGAAAGGTTCAGTTCATTTAGCTTGTCTCCCTAAATAAAACATGTGGGGTGGAATTTCATTAAAACCTTTTGTTAAGAATAAAGTATTCAAATGTACCTGCAGTTAAGGCTGCTCATTCCAACATGCAGAAGTGAGCACAAATGCATATTTTTTCCAAGATAGAAAAAAATGCCCCAGGCCCAGAATATGCATCCTTCATATTCTAGCAGAGGAGCAGCAGATAAACACCACTGTTTCCACACTGTGACGCAGCTCTGTGACGGGAGAACCCCTCCCCAGTGGGATCAATGTGCCGAGCAGGCAGCCATGTGGGGATCTCCTGCTGTGAGCCACAGACGCAAGTGCACTCATTTTAGCATGACTCTCTGCACCTCTTCAAAAACAAAATTTCACAGGGCTCATTTTCATTTAAAACCTTAAGTGCTAACAATAACTATCTCAGAAAACCACATCAAAACAAATCCGGGTATACCAGCCTGTAATACTAAAGAATTTAGAGATACTACAGAAAAACAATTCAACGTATTACATACTTAACCACAAAGAAAAAAATCAATAATTCATTTATTATGATCATAATTTTTAGTTTAACCAACGCTTTTAGCAACTTTTACATTCAAATCATGGCACCCACTTATACAGCTGGGTTTCCTGGACTAATCCGATTAAAACAACTTGCTCGAGGGTACATCTCTGTGCCTATGAAAGCTGAACCCTACTCCGAGTCCAGAACCCTGAACACAACTCTTCACAGACTTTCACATGCCAACAGAATTTAGGTGTATGTGGTGCTATTTGCATAATGACCAAATCCATGAATGAGGAGTTATTACCCTGTCTTGTTTTTCACTAATTCTATTTTACATGCACTGGAACTATACTACCTTAAATCTTGTGTGAGACTTAGTTTGCAATACTACGCAATTTACCTCTCCCAATTCACTCCAGATGAAGATAAAAGCCGAAGAAAAACTATGCCACAGCTCACAGTGCATAACACCTGTGCATCCACCATATGCTTTGTGACCTCATTGAGGTGAAGTGTGAGCTCTGTGGTGTAGTCGCCTACCTTCCTTTTTGTCCCAGACTTGGCCCCCCGTCCTGGTGTGGCATCCAGGACCAGCTCCTCCAGGTTGGGCTTGAACTGCTGCAGCAGCTGGGCGCTAGGGGGGCCCTCGTCCCCCTCCAGCATGGCCACCGACAGGAAGTAGTACTTGTACTCCAGCTCCGTGGGGCAGCCGGGGACGTCGAACATCTCCACCACCTTCACAGCGGCAGGAGAAGGAGAAGAGCAGATGGGCTGGGGCTAACGCGGTCACGGTTCAGACCAACACAGGCCAGACCAACACAGGGAGCAATGTAAAATATTATTCCTCATTCCTGCCGCAACAGCTATAGAGCAGAACAGGATTCAGCACTGCTTGGCTGTAGGGGCAGCTCTACAACACTGTAGCACAATACTCTGTAAGTTCCTCACATTTCATAGACAGGAGTAACACACTCTGCAGAGCATACCAAATTACGTTTTCCAGTAAATAGTCAAGATATTTTCAGGGCCTGGCTTTTCAGTAGGGCTTTTCTGTTTAAGTAACGATCCCATGGGCTGTGCCCAGTGCCGGCGCCGGAGGGCAGGAGGTGCACTTACGATGTAGTACTGCGGGAGGCGCGTGAGTCGGATGAAGAGGCGGTGTTTGGAGAGGCTGCCGGCCGGATGGGAGGCGGCGTTGGAGAGATGCAGGGTTTTGGAGCACACGGTGGGCAGGTGTTTGACGGACTGCCTGCAGCGCTGCTCCCCCAGCCAGAACCTGTGCACGAGCACCACAGCCAGGGTTAAAAACACAGCCATCGTACCCAGAGAGAGACCAAGCCCGAGCCGTCGCACCCAGGAGACACTGCTGCAGGCATCCCAGTCCTGTTCAAATCCGCTTATACAGCGGCTGAATTACCACATTCATAACGTGCAGGCTCTGCCAGAGTGGGCGCTTCCAATCCTCAGGGATGCTATTTAGCCATTTTCTACATCGACAGAGAAATTCAGCATTTGAGCAGGAAGTCACCTTGCTCAAAAGGAGGGCTGCTGGCTGTGCACGTCTAGGCTTCACTTTCCATTGCAAGAGTCTATAGAAATTTATGCTGTCAGAAATTAAAGCTTTTGGTGAATTTGCACGTTTCAGGCATTTATTTTTTATCACGAGGACCCCCGTTCCAAAACAGGGGTTGGGTCCTCTTTATATTCACTGCAGATGCTGATGGTTCTGGCTTAAACCCCAATCTCCAACCCAGATCTTCCAATGTCTCCAGCAACTGTTTTTTTTTTTTAAAAAACGTCCTACACTAGCTCCATGGCTGAAGCCAATTTTGTTCTGATGCCCATCGCGCAGATAGCACAAGCTCCTCGAACTTCTTCATCATTTCCTTTTTTGTCATTCCCATATAGCACAGACTTTACAGTTACTGAATGTTGTTTGGTCATACAACAGAATTTTTAATGAATGAAAATATTTTCATGCTGTTTTCTTACTGCCACTTACGGGAGTTTAATAAATACCAATGGCAGATTAAATGGCATTCCAGGCCAAGACTTTTTTTGTGTGTTGTTGTATGTAGGACAGCTGGGGCCATAAAGCTCTTTCTCCAGTTCAACAATTTTTTACTTTTTTTTTTACTTCATCCATCTTTGAAAGGATTCCTGAACTATCGTTTTCACCAAGGGCAAGCAGGGCCTGAGGCAATCTTTGACACTTTACCATGTTTCACAGCCAATGGCCTCATCAGCCAGTCACCCACATGAGCCACAGAGTTTTGAATGACAGCTTACAGTCATTACATAAGCTCAGGGAAACTAGTGCCAATTCTGTTCACTACCACCCCTAGGATGTGTGGAGGTAGGAGGCCACTGGGATACGACTTGATGGGATTGTTTAATGGAAAAAATTGAAATAAATTCACTCCAATTATATTGCTTATTTGTATTTTAAGACACCATTTCTGCACATAGACACGTAGGAAATGTAGGCTTTACATAAAAAAAATGGAACGGCATGGAGATCCTCTTGAATTGCTGCCTACTTTGCTCACTGCACTGACTGCGATGGACACTCCCAGTTTAGGTTAGTCTTAGCTGTAACTACAACAACAAGCTGATCCCTCTTCTCTGAACCCGTTGACTCTGCATTTCAATCTTTCAATAATCAAGCTTTCAGTTTCCTTGCTCTTCTGTCATTGCCACGCGTTGCAAAGATCTGCTAACATATCAGAGCCCATTGTCAAAACCGCAGCGCCTCAAATTTTCAATTGTGAAAAATAACTACAACATGAGTGGAGATTAAATGTCTTGCTTAATTAGGACACAGATCACATAGTAGGCAGTAATCAACATTAAAGGCGTATATATGAAAAAAAAAAGCTTCAAACTGGTTATTACACTGACCCAAGATATAGGAACTGACATGAAAGCTAAAGCTATGTACTTCTTGCTATAATAAGGAAATACTGTTAACAGAGGTAAATGTATATCTAGGTATTTTTTTTATTAGATTTTTTTATAAATTTATAAATACATTTTATTTATTAGACTGCTAAATTGCTGTCTAAGCAGTGATAACAGGGGAGGAAGTAACACTAGCATTACACAGCAGTGAGTTCCGTCAAGTTTCGGGGTTTGCTACATCGCAAACTTGGCTGGTGCTTTTATCCAATGCCACATACATTTCCTCCCCATTTGCACAGCTGGGCATAGTTACTGAAGTAGCACAGGTGAAGTACCTCACTCTAGAGTTTAACAGCAGTCTACTGAGCCTGAGATGATCTTACTTGAGCTGCTGAAGCCAAGGGATGATGCGCTTCATGTCGTCGTTGATGGACTTCTCCATTTCGTCCAGTGTTGACTGATCTGCAAGGAGCACAACAAAGCCACGGTAACAGCCGCTTTCGCTGGCTGGATTTCGCACTGCCCGATAATTCATGGGCTACAGCTGGCCTTCAGGAACTCGCATCTTTTTAATAGTATCCAAGAAACAGGCTACACTTTCTAAACTCCGTTTTTCATCCTTTGGCAGTCTCCAAAGGGCCCTGGTCTGCTAGGATGAAAATATTAAGGTTTGCAGAGACTGTCTATAATGAGCCTATTTAAACTGAGAACAGGACACGTCTTTACACAGAGGCTTGTGGGAGTATGGAACGAGGAGTCCAGCCATGTTGCTGAAGCTGGTACCTTGGTTTCTCTCAAGGAACATCTGGATCAGTTCCTCTGATCAATTATGTACTAAGCATCAAAAGGCCTAAAGACGAATGGCCCCATCTCGTGAAATAACTCTTTATTCTTAAGTGGAACTGCACACAGCTTTGAAAGCAATTCTTATTTCCCTTAGACAAAAAGTATTAACAATGAAGTATGGTATAACCTAGGTTTAACTAGACTTCTGATTTAACTAACAAATCCTGCTAAAAGGGAATCTACAAAGTTAGAAATACTGGACTTTCCCCACAATAAATTGCTTACTATGGGGGTTTGTGTTTTGAATGCTTTAGGGAATTTTAACAATATATTTATGACATATAAAATAAAGAGCTTGTATATTAATGATAATGGCACAGGAAAAACTATCATTGACTGTGTTGACTGCAATAAGGCAAAAGATCCATAAAGTACATTAATAAAAAGTATATATTTTCTCATATAATAGTGTTCTGGGTTGAGAAACGTCATTCATGACTTAACGAACATTTGGCAATAACAGATAACCTTTCCCCCATTAGTCCATCTGAGGGTTTGCGCTAAAGAACCTCTTTTAGAAAAAATCACATTACTATCCGGCTGTATTTGCTATAACATTAGGAAGTTTTACTTCAAAATAAAGCTGATGGCCAAGGTTTGCCTCAGGAGAGCTAATGATTCCAAGGCAGTCCTTCATTCCGCTCCCTACCGGTTCCGTAAAGCATCGGCTGGAATGTTCCGGAATGCAAGTCAACGAATATGTGGAGACACTCGGAACGGCCGCAGGGCTCCAGAATTGGGATGACTAGCGTGGGAAGAGCAGTTTCTATGAAAGCTAAATGGACAAAGACGGGAAGAGTTAACAGATCGATTATTACATGACACACTGCAACAGGTTTTCGGCCCTACCTATTCTTTCATGTAAAGCCTTAACACGTATACAGGGTTGATCCATTGCAGCTTACAAAACAAGGTTTTATAAATGACAGCAATATCTAACAATTATACAAACCTATTATATCTGGGGTATAGATGGTGCAGATTTTCACAGTAATCTACATGAATTAGTGCACTGTATACACTATAAAACACATTTGAATTGGACATCTCCCTCTCACAGCATGCATTTTGGCCATCTTTTTAAACCTTCATAATGCTTAGAGGAGGATAATGAGTTAATATTTACTCCAAACTACATTCTTATGGTTACTTTCTCAAATGTACAACCTCCATTCCGATAAGGAATTTCTAATGTTTATTTTTACTACCCTGAACTTATCCACTATGATTTTTTTGCTGCATCTCTTTTGGCTGGATCAGTTCTGTAGAATGAGTGAGGTTTTTATCAGTCTGATTACATAGGAGATAACAGACACAGACCGATCTCAGGAGTGATTGGGAGTGACACTTACAGTTATCGCTGGGGTTATAGTTCTTAAGAATGGCTTTGAGTTCCTGCAATTTTTGATGAGAGCGGGCATGAACACTGTCTATCAGCAACTTTTCCACAGATAGATGATCAATCTGCAGGAGCAAGAAACAGAAGTCACACGCAGCCCCAGGACTTTTAGATAACACCAAGCCTGAAGGGACAGGTCCTTTGTGGGATGGTCTCCAATTAAAGAAAAACACTTTACAAAGGGGGCTAAAATAGGAAGACATCAGATAATAAGAGGATTAATGTTTCACTGAGAGTGGTGGGAGAGCATGGAAACTTGTCTTATCTACAGGACCAGAGACCACATACCACAAACACAGAAACTGCTATCACAATGCCTGGAAAATTCCAAAGATGCTCATTCAAAAATCTTAACTATTTAGGAACTACTAAGACTTCAACAGTACATGCGTCAGAGACCATTTCAGTAGTATTGTACCACCAATGTTTAGATTTAGAAGACTCAGGGGCTCAGGGAATAATAAAACCTGGGAACAAAACGTGCTTCTCCAGTCTGTGCCCAGCGGCCTCAAGGGAAGGGGGCTTCAGCGAGAGACGTGTCATTTACCTTCATGGCTCGCTCCATGAGTTTGGAGTCGCAGGCTGGAAGCAGAGGCTCGTGGGAGATCTGTAAGGGCTTGGAGCCGTCCGTCTCGTCAATCTTGATGTGCACCTTGTGGACTGATGCGGTACCCGTCTTCCTGCCCAGGACCTGCTGGCTGGAAGCAGGAAGACCAGCACGGGTGAACAGGGTCACTGTGGTTAGCAGCAATTAATCTTAGACACAGGCATGAGCCTCTAGTGTGAAACAAAAGCAACACGTAAAGAGCTTGTAGCTTGGTTCTCCTTTACTAAAGGATCAGTTTGATTCCTTCTTCACAAATTATTTTCTGAATATCAGATACCGTAAGAAACGTCCATTTAAGTCAGTACCAGATACTGGATATTTCGAACTTATTATTTTTAACAAACAGTGATAGTGAAACTAACATAATAATCAAAATAAAGAAGGCTCTATGGCCGAAAGGTTGTGTTTTCTTTCTTCTCTTTTCAGCATGGAATAAACCTATTACTTGTTCCTTTGCAGCCTACGCATGCTGACGCAGCTACCCACCGGAAAATCATTCACTGTATGTGGCTTATTTTCCTGCTTCAATGGTACAATCTGGATGGGAGCCTGCTGATCATACAAACCGAACTACAATGAACGTCTCATTTCCATTCCTGACATTACTCTTTCAGGTCCCAATAAGCCTGCAAGGCTGAAAGTCTTTAATCCTTTGGAGTATCCAAGATGCACAGTGCCAGCCCCTGGTATTAACACATTTAAAAACGCTTGCTATGAACCTTTTTTCCTGCAGATCAAGAGGAATATGAAAAGGGCTGAGGGCACAAGGAGTTAAGGCCTTACTTCCACACGGCGAGGGTGAGGCACTTAGCGGGGATGTAGCGCTCAACTTGGACGAGGTCGCCCCAGCGCTCACGGATCAGCATCAGGGTCTGGGAGTGCAGCACCTCCAGCTGCAGTGACAGGCAAAAGGAATCTGAGGTTGCTCAGTCAAGGACTCTCTCGGCAGAAAGTGCCCTATCTACACTGGCTACTCTCATTTGAGCTGGCCTAACCACTCCAGGCAGAAAACTGGTCACATCATTTAGCCTTTAATAAGAGCTGAGCTTGCACAGCCCCTGAATTAGAACACACATGGGACAAGCAAATCCCTACGGCAAAGTCCTGTTTCCCCCAGAAAAAAAATAAAACAAAGGTTGAAAATGAGATAAAGGGGACATTGAGTTTGTTTTGGCTCTTTTTATTGAGCTTCACATATCTCCATGTCAAGATGGCATGGGACCCAGTATAAATGAGGAGAGGTGTGGATTGTGTAAGGGGGTAGGATTAAAGAACACCATCTTTTGATTATTGATTAGAATGGTGAAATGGATAAATGGTCGGTTCTTTAAGCCACCAAATCACATCTTTAATTTTTAACACACAAAAACAGACCATACCGTAATACTGAGCAACGCTAAGAATCATGTGACAATGACAAGCACTGCCACTGAACTATGAAACGAGACAGATCAGATCTGATCACCCAGCTGAAGAGTTTAGTTTTTTTTTAAAGTATTCTCTGCCTTGATGGGGATTCACCCACTGTTTCGCTTTCCTGTGCTCTGTTATGTTAATGATCTGATTAGGTTTCTGTGCACCAAGCTGCGGGTAGTTTAAGCATTCACAGCGAGACAGCAGGTGCCTCAAGTACGACACTTCAAACAAAAAGCGACACTGTGACATTATGCTCATGAACATGCAATGCGCTCTCCCCACATTTTCAGTATTAATTTGCCAGCAAAGAAAAATAAATCAAGATTACAGTTTCGCTTGCAACATGACGCTCAATTCATCATGTTAACATCAGGTCTACTTCCCTAAAATGGTGGAATAAAAAAAAAAAATCACAGAACACCACCACTGCTAGTTTAGAAAATGCTGAGCAAAGCTGGCAAATGCAAGCTGATTACAGATCAAGGCCTGAGGGGGGAAAAAAAAACTCATAACTGGTCATAAAAAATGTAAACCTTTAGAACTGCAGTCACATCACAAAACTAAGACCAAAAACATTTCCAGAAAATATCAATTAAGCACAGATATTGCCAGGAGACATTAACAGTGTGTTCAGCATCAGTGTGACACAGGTAATCAGTGCAGGCCAGAGCAGAAACACCATTAAGGGCTGGTTTCACACAACCTGAGTAGCTCTAATCCAAACTCTTATTTTGGTACACTGGTATTGGACGTGGACTAATTAGGGTCTGTGCAGTCACAAGAGTACTACTAATGTCTTCGAACAGTGATGTTGTTCAGCAAGCGGGGGACAAAAAGCATTTCTAGGTTTCTAAAATTTGAAAAAACGGAAAGGTAGAAGCCTAAAATCAGGCAGTGCAACAAGAGCAGGCACTGTACAATATCACAACCAGATCATATTGATTGAATTGCTGGGAAGGGTGGATGCTGTGTAGTCCCCTTGTGTACAGGCATATCAACCGCTGCTGAAAGCCAATAACATTCATGTTCTGAACTTGAAAAGGTTAAAACCCAGCTCGCCGCAGTTCAAGTGCGCCTCGGTCAGGAGTCAAAAAGGATACGCAAACAGTTGTACATGTCCTGCAGCGGCTTCTCGTCGGCGAACAGTCGGGACTGCACCAGCTCATGGATGAAGCTGACCTGCATGCTGTGGACCAGAGCGCGGCCATCTTGGGGAGAGAGAGAGAGAGAAAAGGGGGGGGGTTGGGTTACCTGGTTTTAAAGGGCTACCTTTAAAATAATCATCCCAAAGATACTTTTCATTATAGGCAGGTGTAGTGCTTTAAAACCCTGTTCTTGGAAAGTTCTTGACAATATCCAAGTCATCACCTGGGGCAGACGGGAAGAAATTCCACACAGATTTAATTTAGGAAAGGTGTAGGCTACAGAATATTATGCACCATTTTATAAAAAAAGAATTACCACTGTGAATAAAAATGTAATGCATCGAAATGCTTTAAGATGGGGTTTTTTAATTTCTAAGACCAATGAAAACCAAAACCTTTTAAGCTGCAAACCATTTGCAGGAACACATCATTTTTCCCCAAATGTGTACTAAAAAGGTTCATAAGAACATCCCATTTCCTCATCATAATAGAAGACATCACCACCTTTTCCAAGTTAAGCAAGATGACCAAATGAGCAGGAGGTGCTGAACTGTCTCCTTTCGTTTGCAGCTGTTCTTATGTCAGGAAATTAGTGCGTGAACTTTGGTTAGAACCTTTCATTTGCATGTTTCGCGTTTGACCACGTTCCTGTTCATACTTGACTGTTGTGTTCCTGGGGAAACTTGGTATTTATGTCAATGGCATAAGATAAGATCACTTTATTGGCCATATACAATTTCTTGTATTAGTAATTTGTCTTTTCACATACCCCAGCTTGCTCTCCATGAGACACACAGACAGGGAGAGAAGTTTGGGGTCAGAGCGCAGGGTCAGCCATTGTACAGCGGGCCCAAAGGAGTAGGATTCCTCTGCAGGTCGCGGGATACGAATCCACAACCTTCCAGCCACGGGCGCAGATCCTTAGCCACAGAGCCACCGCACCGCCCATATTAACATATTTTATCTTTATATTTTAACAGCAGGTGTGGCTTCATGTGCTGCCAAGAGGTACGAAATTTGTTTTTGCGTGCCATGCGAAAAGCCTGTAGCCTGATCTGACCTGAACTCAGGTCAAGGCTTCAGAATTCAAGGCTGGACAAGGCCCCTGTAGTCAGTACTGGGCCAGTACTGGGATAGGAGGCCTCTACTGAAAGCCAGGCTGTTGCCTTTCAATGAGATGTTATACTGAGATTTCATAGTATTACGTCTAAGAGAGGTAATGTTAACCCTGGTGTCCAGGCTAAAATCCACAATGGGTTTGTACAATCCCCAGATGGGATGCCATTTACACACAACATTTAACCCAGAGAGACTGCCTTTAGACTGCAGGAAGTAACAGTAGCAAATGTAGAAAACCCATTTGGATATGGGAACAATGTGCAAGCTTTTCCTTTGCCTTCAGTAAAAAACACAGTAAATGAGATCATTCTTAACCTAAACAAATCTTCTTCACTCTTTCATTTTTCCCCTCACTCTTTCTACGCATGTGGGTGCTCGCCATCAAATCCAGTATTTTCAGAGAAGATAGGAATTCAGCACGTAAGCACAAGACCAGGACTAGAGAATACTAATCTATGTTTTCTTTTACTCAAAGTTTCTTTAAAATCCCCAAAAGTATTCCCATTTCATTTTGTCTCACAACAGACACTTCTCTTTTTTGCTGTGCATGGAATCAAGACTTGTTTTAGAAATGTACCTAAAAAAAAACCTTTGTAATTCCTCATATGGAACTGACATGTTTACAGTTTACACTACACACTCTAAAGAGCAAGATGATCAAAGAAAGTTTGGAAAATATCTGCTGCACTGCACTTCCCTTTTCACAACAATTATCATTCCACAGCTGCTCTGGCGCAGCTTTGATGCTGAAGGGACCGAGCTGAAATCCAGACAAACAGTCCTGGATAACGGCTGCCAGAGACTAAAAGCAAAGTCTGAATATCCTGAAATCCCATGTCCCTTAGTGTTCAGAAGTGCATCAATCAACCACGTGAAAATGCAATAAGCTCTACCTCAGAAGGTCATTTACCATTTTTAACTACTTTAGTTCTATATTTTTTTGAGAAAACATTTCAGGTTTTTCTTTAAGACCTACGGTGCGGTGGTTCTGTGGCTAAGGATCTGCGCCTGTGGCTGGAAGGTTGCCGGTTCATATCCCGCCGCCAGCAGAGGAATCCTACTCTGTTGGGCCCCTGAGAAAGGCCCTTAACCCCAGCTGCTCCAGAGGTACCGCATAAATGGCTGACCCTGCGCTCTGACCCCAAGCTTCTCTCCCTGTCTGTGTCTCATGGAGATCAAGCTGGGGTATGCGAAATGACAAATTCCTAATACAAGAAATTGTATATGGCCAATTAAGTGATCTTATACCTTTTAGATATGACACCTGAGGAAGTGTCTGAATTTCATGAGATTACAATATGATGCATACACATTTTTAAGCTTCTTTTCTTCAGTTAAAGGCTGAAGTCTGAATGCTCTATCTTCCGTCTCCAGAAAGCAAGATAAGTTACTGTTAACATAAAAAAACTGAAGAGAAAAAGACCACAATATGTTGATTATGTAACCATTCAAACCTGTGAAATCAATATTTGGCGGAAGCAAATTAGTATTTTTGGGTACATCAGCCTGGTGCAATTTTTCCCCATTATTCCTAGCAGATTTACTCACATTCTTGGGGATGCCTTTTTAATAGCAATTTTCAACTCTCCACAGTTTATCAATAGGATTTGGAGTCAGGACTGATTTGGCCACTCAAGGACAGGTACTTTCCTGTTTTTGTTTTAAAACATGCATGCCCAATGAAAAAATGTTCCAAGTGTCTCTCAGCACTTCCATAACCACCGCGAAAAAAACTGTAACCAACCTCTTGCATGGAAGTCAACTGCGGGCACTGCAGGTCATTTAAGGACAATGTTTGGGAACACTCCACTCTGTGCTTGGTGTTTTCCTGTCTTGCTCCTACTTGATGTCACTTGTTTTGTTGTTTTATGTTTTTATTTTCTATGCTACTCTAGGAGTCCCATGTTCAGGTTTGTCTATTTGTTCCTCCTCCCCATTTCATGGGACACTCCTCTCAATTAGCATATGAGGCACATGATCTGCTCTTCCTAAGGCTCTAGGGGGTGCTTTAATAACTGAACAACAGGTTTAAACAGTATTCTGATGACATCAGTGGTACCGGCAGCATATTGCCTTTCAAATTATCACAACAGAAGCTGAGCATCAACAAATGCCAAGATCCCCGCTCTTGGGCCTCTGGCTGCAAGCGATTAGACTCACCTCCCGTCTCCTTGTCTTCCACTAGAATCTCTAGCTTGAGCAACCGCCAGGGTATGTCTGGATCGTCTCCCATGACCGTCAGCGTGGCCTCGAACTCCCCTTCCACCCGGAACTTGACACGCCCATTGGCTGCACAGCACAGACGTCGAGAGGAATGCAAATTCACCGATACAAGAACCAGTGTTACAGAGTACCCTGTGCTAACATACTTGGAAATCTTACCACCAAAAACATATCCCATGGATGGGATCTCCTATTCTATTAAGCGTCCTAACATTTAAAATAAACTGGTCAAAATCTGCCATCTTAAGGCAAAAAAATATGAGCTGTCATTACTGTATGGTCACGAAGCATACAAAAGAATGGACTTTTTATTCTTCGCATCTCAGGACAGACCGAAATAAAAAGAAAGAGAGAGATAAAGGTAATGGACTACAAGGTTGTTTCTTTTCTCTAGCCATAAAGAGCAGTCAACAAATATGAGTTTCATTCCCAGGGAACAAAGCAAAAGCAGTGGTGATCCTTCAGAAACACGGCAGGCCTTCTTGAGACAAAGGAGGGTGTTAAAAACTCTGACTCAGTCAAAGCTATTGCCCTTTCACCACCAATCCAATGTCCGAGGTGAGAGGGTCAACAGCAGTCTCAGGGTGAGGCTGGGCTTACCCACAGTGAGGTTGGCCAGCTGGGGTGGCAGATCTGTGGTGACCAGCCTGTGCCGCAGAATCTGGTTGAGCTGACTGAGGGTGGCCTGCTTCTCTGCCTTGGTGATGGGGTCGGGGGGGATAATCTTATCCTGCAAGCAGACATCAGACTCAAGGATACAGCAAGAATACACTGAAGGGCTTGGCAGCTATAGAAGCAAAGTAAAAAAACACTTATAGACACATGAATACCAATGGCCTATGAATACCAACGTCACTTTTCAAAACGTGGGTGGAAATTCTCAACCTTTAAAGCTTTAAAAAAAAAAGTGTCTGATGCCAGAATTCAGAGGTGCACCAGTAGTCCAAGTAGTCTCTAAATGTCATCTCTGCTCTAAAGATAACTATGAGAGCTCTGCTAGAGTGTTTTTAGACTCAGGAAAGTGACAACTCAAAATTAGGTCTGTAGAGAGGAGCATTTTCATATTTACAAACAAGGCTGTTAGCTTTCAGAACTCATCACTACCTCAGTTACTCACCTTTAAATCTCCTGTGTCAGCAAATACTACTAGCAGCAATACCGAGTTCATATGACCGTTTTCGCCACACAGAGGGTAAAAGTGGTGTTGAGCTAATTGCACTAACAAACTTTTTTCTCTCCATCATCTGACTGCAATTTAAATTGCTTGCTGCCTAAATGCATGCTGAATGAGCTATTCCTCTTTGTAGCTATTTATGCTTTGATATCAGGCATGATTACATACAGTATATGGTTAATGAATCAGGTTGTGTAGCGATCATGTCCGCCTTACAGTGAAAAAGAAAAGTTTAGCAACAAAAGTTAGTAGAAAAAAACCCATCAGATATGCACAACTATTAAGATTCTTAAAGGGTTTAACATTCCTACTTAACGCTTCAAAGGCAGGAAGAGAAACAATGCACAAACATCAAAAGCTGGCCGTCCTAATTTTTGCAAAATTAGGGTATTAAAAGAATAATGTCATATGGTATTTAGCTGTAAAAACAGCAAATATGATGCAAGTCTTAATATTTTGCAGGAAGGGGAGTGAGTGATTGCAGACTTGAGACTGGAATGGACCGAGTTGCTGCCTTTTCAAAAAAAAAAAACTCGGTCAAACTCTTGATGCTTACTCTCGTTTCTGGGACTGCTGGCAGCAGAGTTAATTATAATTAACAGAACAGCTGCCCAAATCCCTGGACTGTCACATATTATCAATTACTTTTTTTTTTATTTGATGAACCGAGAGAACAGAAGAGAAATGAAACTGTGCCTAAGTGATGTGCATCAAATGAATCTGTAGTGAAGTTCAGCGACGCAGACGGATTTCAAATTTATTAGCGCTCTCTCCATGGAGCTGGGAGACCGCGGCACAATGACAGAGCTGATATCGGGAAGAAGTGATGAAAGAAAAAGATGTCTGTCAGATCTTGCAGAAATGCAGTCTCTGTAATTAAGGTAAATTATGCTGGGTTTTTCTTGGCAGCGCTCCCCAAGTGACTCAGTCTGTGTAAAAGACTTGCCTGTGAAGCTGCTCAGTACAGAAAAAAAAGTTGAAGACCACATGTCCAACAATCCAAACAGCTTCTTGTGCTTTGAATCTCTTAAACGCTTTCATCTGAGCATTAACACATTGTTCACGACTCCCAGCAGACTCACAGAGATGGCAACAGCAACATCAATATCATTTAAATGTGCTTTTAAAAAAAAACGGCAGGATTTTTACTTACTGCTTTCTGTAGACCAGATTGTCATGGACAACTTGATTAATATTTGCTAAAAAAAAAGCTAAGCACAAACCAACTTCTCCTATCTGAAAGTGAAACCCCCACATTGAAAATTATGTTCAGACGTCAAGCAGTCACTAATGAGCCCGAGTTAACTCTTTAATAACCCAGAACTGTTTTTCTAACTACTCCTTGGCAGCAGCAATATTAATGCAACTTCTCCAATAGAAGAATGTATAAAAATGTAAAAGAAATGTCCAGAAGACCCGTCCTTGGGCCACACTGAAAAAGCACTTTGTGTAGTTCCTTTGCAACAAATCTACAATGCCACAAACACAAAAAGCACATGCCTCTAGAGACACTTTACAATCTCACTGCCATCCTTTTTGTTTTAGTAATTAGAAAGTGTGGCTCTACTGTGAGCGAACAGGAAGGCCTGCCTGCAGAGCTCGGTGGCTGGGCTGCGTTGGCGCTGCTTACCCTGATGCAGGTGGGCAGGCGGGGGTAGGATCCCGTGGTGAGCACGTCGATGGCGAAGGGGATGGCGAAGCTGGGCAGGCGGGCGTGAACGAGGGCGTCCCTCGCCAGCGATGCCAAACGATCTGCCGTGTCCACAAACAGGAAGGCCTGCTGGTCTAGGAAACTGGAGATCATCTGTCCCAGGAGAGACAAGTCTCACCGTTAGCCAGATCGTAATGCCGTCTCCTTACTACAGTGACACTAGCTAGTGGGCCAGCAGGTATCTGGAACAGGGGTTACCCGAGAGCACTGAAATCAATCACTGAGCATATACAACAGTAGTAGTGCTGGTGTAGATCTCTGGGGGTCCCCTCCATCACACATACACAGCAGACTCGAGTTTTACACTAAAGATTTTTACACATATTTGTGTATTTGTGCTCAGCAACAAAAAAAATACAAACACTAAATGAAAATTCAAAATTGCGGGAAATTTCACAAATTCCAATCTGGCGTGGCACCCACCTGAGCTATACATTGGGATCCAGTTACAGAGCCTATAGCACACCTGTGCTTTCTTTATCATGTGGCATGAATCTCAATATTGCTTGTAAACCAAAAAATAAGTACAAAGGGGAAAAGGCAAGTCAAGAAAAGTTAATAATAATAACAACATCACTTTATTAACCCTTTATAATTTCTTGCATTAGGAATGATCTTTTCGCATACCCCAGCTTGCTCTCCATGAGACACACAGACAGGGAGAGAGCCTGGGGTCTGCCATTGTACGGCGCCCCAGGAACAGTTGGGGTTAAGGGCCTTGCTCAGTGGCCCAACGGAGTAGGATTCCTCTGCCGGCTGCGGGATTTGAACCGGCAACCTTCCAGCCACAGGCGCAGATCCTTAGCCACAGAGCCACCGCTCTGCCCCGTAAGTTAAGCTGTATTAATGGTTTTGCAATACTTGAAACCACATATACATACTAACACACTATTACACGGGCGGCGTGGTGGCTCTGTGGCTAAGGATCTGTGCCTGTGGCTGGAAGTTTGCTGGTTTGTATCCCGGGCCCGGCAGAGGAATCCTACTCCATTGGGCCCCTGAGCAAGGCCCTTTACCCCAGCTGCTCCAGGGGTGCTGTACAATGGCTGACCCTGCGCTCTGACCCCAGGCCTTTCTCCCTGTCTGTGTGTCTCAAGTTGTGAGCAAGTTGGGGTATGCGAAAAGACAAATTCCTAATATGAGAAATTGTACATGGCCATTCTTACAATTGATTTTACTTGTTGAAGGGAAGGGGGTGTTCTGATTATATGTGATTACGGATATACGCACTATGTCAGGAACCTAACAGGAACCTCTCTGCCTGAACTGAAGGGTGACCGGTAAAGAAACTTCAGGTGCAAAGGCAACATACCGCGCACTTCTCCACTTTCCCCGCGTTGCTGGCCCACTTCACCAGAGCCAGCAGGCGGACGAAGAGCTGCCGGGTCCGGCTGGCGAACTGCACGATCTCGATTTTCCTGGCGGATCCGGAGAAAGGACACCACGTCATGAGCTGCACTTTGCTTGGACTTTCAGCAAAATGCTGAAAAAATGAATTTACGCTGTCCGGGAAATAACGACAGCCTCTTTTTCTGACACCTTTGACAACTGAATGAGATTCCCAAACTCTGATTATTGAGAAGGGAAAGCGGAGCAGCCGAGAGCATTTAAAATCTTAAAACTCTGGAACACTTCCTTAACAGGCTTCTCAGAAAGAAACTGACATTTAAACTCTTGCTTACCTTTGCTGATCTGGCAAATTTATCTTATATAGATTGAAGGGCACAGTATAGAAAATGTGCACAAAGAAACGCCAACAGACAACTAAAACTTGATTTCTCAAAACCTCAAAAATCGGACTCCAACTTGTAGACGAAATCAGGCCACAGTTCAGAATTACTGTATCAACATCCGAAGGGGACTGAGTCAGGGCCACAGGCTCACTACTTGCAATACTTCACTTTGGGTGGAACCTGAAAAAAGCCTCAGAGTACTTGATTCAGTACACATTAAGCAAACACTTCCGGGGATTGTTCTTGGCTACTCCTAATCCTTTAATTTGAACGTAACGCCAACAGAAACTTACCTTTCCATGTCCGTCTTCCTGGGAAGGCTGAAATTATAAAAACAAAAAGAACATTAAGAGTACAGAACCAAGAATTGCCCAGAGCTGTTTGGACTGCAACAGCACCTTTCAAGGCCAGTGCTATAACCAAGGACACTCTGACTAACAGTGTACCTGCACCAGCCAGACAGTCCTGCCTGAAGACCTCCATATGTTCAAGGAAGCTGTTTCCCTGCCATCTTTCAAGAAACAGCTGGGATGAGCAAAACCCTGGGATCAATTAGCTACTGTGTACCAAACAGGCTGGACGGGTTCCCCCCATTTGTAGCCTAGCCTAAGTACTTACATTACACCTGGCTTAGAAAACCTTATGGTGTGGTGTAGCGCAGAATGATTTCGAAATGGGATGACATGGAGAACAGCAGCATTCTTAAAGACTGTGCAGTCACTCAAAGAGAGGTAGAGGTAAACCAAGAAAAAGACCAAACTACAAATGGGGTTAGACAACAGACGGCTCACTAGCTACACAGCTGGATATGTGGAGCCTTTAAAAAAGGCTCGGAGACACTTTTTCTAAACTGGACCAAATGCACATAGGCTAACGTAAAGAATCTAAAGACAAAACCATGCAATAGATCAAAGTGCTGTGTAATAGGGAAGACAACAGCTTCTCATAAAATTTTAAGAAAAAACATGCTTCTTTTGCAGGTCTTGACTGCAATGCAAAAACCTCCCCTTACAAGCCTCTTGTCTAACACACCCCTGGACGACCCTCAAGTCGGAGCTGTCAGGCTGTCTGCTGATCCGAGGCAAGGCAGTAAATACCCCCAGGGGTGTGGCAGGACACTGATTAACGAGCATCATCAAAGCAGCAAGGTCCATCACCAGCTCCGACTGTCACGAAAAGGGCACGATCGGCGCCCCTGCAGAGCGGATCTGACAGGGGCTGATCACAGCACACCCAGGGCTCTCCCCTCCCTGCATGGGGCGCTACAGACCACGAGGAGATGTCCTAATGCAACAGGACAGGCAAGCCAAAATAGCACGCACTGCACAGCTGGGGTTCCAAACCTGTCAGCAGCTCGGAAGCTCCAGCTGAGAACACAGGAGGCCATCTGAAGTAAAGGCCTAGATTTGGCCACCCAATCTACCGTGGAAACGCTCAAACTAACCAGTACCAACTGTGTGGGACAAAGACGCTGAGAGAAACCTGCAGAATTACAAAGAAATTCAAAAGGCCAAATGCACAAAGGGAGTGATAAGGAAAAACCCCAAGAGGAAGAAACAGGAACATATGTCATTACTAAAAGTGGCAGAAACTATTTCAATTTCTTGGGTTTTATTTTTAATAAAAGATTTTAATTCTAGCTGTATGTTTCTACAGTGTCACGGTGTGAATGCCAGGACATAACAGGAATCATTATCAATACTATGAGTATAAAAATCAGTTAAAACAAGCCCTGTTCAAGTACGTATGAAACACAAAAAGCAACATAACATACCACGACAGTATGCCTCTTTGGGGGGGTCGTAACAAGGGTTAAATCAAGAGCTTTAAAGAAATCCTGTGCAAACATCATTGAGGGAATTAATGTTAAAACTGTCAAATGGAGTTCCCTCGGCCTCTATTTAGACTCCAGGGGTCTAAATTTAAAAGTCAATTTAAAAGAAGCTGTGTCCACACCATCACTTAAATGTATCTATTCCACAACAGGACTCAGAACACTACAGCATGTTCAAAGAGAAACAGGCAATTCTGGAACTTTAACCCATGCTTCTCGATAAGAACATCACAAAATCGAGTCTCACATTAAATTGTGGTCTATACGCTGAATGGCAAAGTGATTGCATCTGGGCAAGTTGCATTACATTATTCTCACACAGGACCACCTGAGCTGGAGAAGAAATGGCTCACCTACACTTCAGGCACACAAGTAAAGCTGAGCGCTAACAATGTGCCGTACACAGGTCTTGAACAGAGAGGTCATGACCCTACAGCTGCAGACCAAACAGATACAGCAAAAGCAGGCCAAAAACCCAGAGGAAAAGCAAAACACTCAAATGATAGCATGTGAGAAGCCCATGTGCTTAGTTTTAACTGAATTTAAATTAGCGGAGCTCGGATGCTTTTACAGATCTTAAACTGTTGCTAATTGACACATCCAGGTGGATGCTGCACATTGGTGGTGGTGGAGGGGAGTCCCCATTACCTGTAAAGCGCTTTGAGTGGAGTGTCCAGAAAAGCGCTATATAAGAGCAAGCAATTATTAATTATTATTATTATTACATGCAGTACCTGCAGGACTCCAGCTTACAGGGCTACACTTTTTCTGTGCCTGCCTAAATACTTTCGTGCGCACGTCTCGGCCTTAAATGTATGTTGCTAAATGTGAGCTGTTCTGCACAAAGTATTAACATTAAACAGTGTAAAATACATTTTCAGTGAAAATATAAAGTCTGGAATCCAAATGCAAAGCTTTATCTTTACAACTTACTGGCAACCCGTCTAATGCCATCCCATTTAAATGGCTTCAAGAGCCCAACACGTCTCTTAAAGATATAAGGGAGGGGAAATTCAAAGCCATTTTCAAATTCAAAGACTAAAATATTTCCCCGAGTATATAACCCTAAAAGAAACTAACCAACTTAAGCACTTTCTTCATTTGTTTTTTTCTAGCAGGAAAACCTAGACAGAGAAAGAGATAAGCATCTCTCCCTGCACTGAGTATATAGATATTATTTCACCGGAGAAGTGACGACGACAGAGAGGTGAAAAGCTTTCAGCCTATTTTTCAATTACATACTGAAAACAATAACAGCAATAAATCAGCTCGAACTCTCCCCTGTCTTAATACATCACTGAAGCTGCACTTTGACTTCATGCAGCAATTTCTACTTATTAGCGAGTGGAATTACAAATGCATGAGACGACATCAGGGCGTGTGCAATCTACGACTGAATTTATGAACTAGCCATTGCAGGGGTCGGCGGTGTTAACACTCACAGCTCGGCCAGGAGGGTGATTTCATGGTAAGTCCTCTGGAGGAGAAATTCAATCAGCACACTCAGTCGGACCCCGTGTGTGGCCGGAGTCCCAGCGGGAGCCCCTGGAGGAGGAGGTTGGGGAGCCGATGTGGGACCCCCGGCAGGCACCAGTTGGCCATCTGAACCAATCTGTACGGGGGCCATTTTCAAAAATCAAACAAAAAAGGAAAATAAAGCGCTGGACGTTCACAACTAGTTCAGCAACCAACAGTCAAAAAGAAACCATTAGCAGTCTCTTGGTTCTTATGTCCCCTAAGAAGACGTAAAGACCCCTGGAAGCCCTCGGAGTATCCCTTGGGTGTATAACGGTCGTCTTGGCGGGGTCGATGCGCCGTCGCCCCATGGAAGTGCAGGCAAAACCCCAAAGATCACTGTTATTAAAAAAGCAAGAACTCAGTGCCTCCAGCCGCCATCATTCCTTTCTACAGGAAATTGACGCGATAACACTGGGACAGAAGACCCGGATGCGGAAGCGACGCACAGGCCTTGCGAGCTGCAACCAATCCAGTCTCAAACACGAGAGACACGGAAAATAAAGTCTCGCGTGACAAATGTGCTTTGGTGGTGTAGTGTATGGTATTTCTACCCAGTTCATATATTAAAAATACTTCTATTTAATTGTTTTGAAACACTTCACCACAGTTTTGTAGCGAAGACGATGGATAAAAAGACTTACACGTTGTCTGTATTTTTTCAAAAATACTTTTATTTTTATTTAAAATTGTAATGATCAGCCTAAAGGAGGTTGAATGTTGGCAGAGCCTGCAAAGAAGATATGCAAAGTAAAATGTATCCACTGAACTAGTATTTAGCCCTCCTAAGGAAGCAAGTACTGTTGACATTATACCTGGATAGGACTTTGTCAGCCTACCACAGTGGGGTGGTGTCATTTGGTCCACTCAGCCTATCCAAGGCACTGTGAATAAAATTAGTATAGCGTTGTATTTTCAAGTGCGGGATGGAGTTACCGCAGTACAAACAGGATGCTAAAGGATTTCATATTTCATATGTCAGTAGGCCTTGTTCAATCTGAGCTATTAAATGTCAGGCAGCGTTTGTCTTTATATCTGAGATGTTCATATTAGTTTCATATTATTGCTGTTACTCCATATTAGACTTGCTGCAACATCCTGATTATTAGCTACTTTTGGAACACTAAAAATACACGGGACAACAGTGACAAGATTTGCAACACATATTTTCACTATGGAATACTAGTTATGAATAATTCATAATAATTGTTACCTATTGTTATTCATTTTTGTTCTTGAGCAAAAGCTATATTTGGGAATAACAACAATAATGTTATTTATTAGTTGAAGACCATATAGTAATAAATCCCAAAATATATTTTGACATCCAACCATTGCAATGATCATTTCTGGCACAGTGGTGCTACAGCTCTTAGATCCCAGTTTCAACCCAGGACTGTGACACCTTCTGTGTGGAGTTTGAATGTTCTCATGCTTGCTTGGGTTGGTACCAGGTGCTTCAGTTTTCGCCCTGTGTTTCCCAAAGACATGCTGTCCAGATTAATTAGCATCTTCAAATTGTCCCAGTGGGTGTGTCCTGTGATGGAGTAGTGTCCCTAAGAGGGTGTAGTCTTGCACTTTCTATGTCCAGGTAATATTCCACATTACTGTGATCCTCACCAGCAGCAAGAGGCTTTTGAGAATGGACATACATTTTTAATTGAGATTACACACATTGGAACTTAAAAGCAAATAAGGACAGAATGTTTAGGAAAGTGGTGTTGTCAAAGTGAAATGTACCTCAAGAATCAGAACAAGCACTTTGCAGGATGCAGTACAAACAGAGTTTTCTTGGGAGAATGTTTGAGTATATATAAAAAAGAACATATTTAAATAAACAAACCCTAAATAAATATTTAAATAAATAAACCAATAAATAAATAAACCCTGTTAGTTTAAGATTACTTTATTGTTATGTATAACATAGATGCAGTTTATGTACATTTGATATACTGTATAGTAAATAGTTTTAAATGGAAATTTGGCAAAACTGATTTGATCTAAAAAATCAGATGCCAGTATTGTATGCCAAAAGATTTCCAACAGAAAAACGTCTACTGTTTTTGTATTGGAACTCTAAAAATTATAAGGATTTTTATCTCAAGTTATTTTTTCTATCATTATTTGAAATGCCCCTTGTGGAAAGTACAGTAGTTTTCACTGGGCCATGAATCATGCATTACATTTTATTCCAGTTTTAAAATCATCAAACAGAATATACTCTTTTCAGGAGAGTCTTCAAGAAGTACCCATAGGGATACTTCAGAACACAGGTCCTCAGCCCTAGGCCTAGTTACATAAAAAACTGCAAGCATTAAATATGGATCCATTTTGCCTTAATTAGGGCATTGACTTCAATGTGTTTGACTGCTTTGTACAACACAAAGTAACTTGGAAGACATTAAGGGGATTTTTTTTTTTATTTAGGCTGCTTCATACAGTTGATCACAGATCTTTTAGGGCAGCATGCCTGCAGGAATTTTCAGATTTCTATCCTTAAGACCTGAAAAATTGAGCCAAATTAGTCATGAGCCTATTTGGACAAATGCATCTCTTCAAAGCAGATTTCACGTTGTCGGTGAGTTAAAGAAACGTAAACACTGGTTAAATTCTAACTCTCAGGAAGCTGGAGTGTGGACTGATTTAAAGTTATCTCCAATAGATCTGGTTTCTTACAACAGCAAATTACTATTTCTATCCTCATTCATTTACTTTCTTCTTTCTCTTCCAACACTGACACAACATTTTTTTTCACAAGGTGTATGTAACAAGAAGATCGATTGGACAGCACAAAGACGGAGCTGTTGAGTGAGTTTCTTGCACGTCCTGCAATGATTTGTAGGTGGAGGCATCTCCTGAACTGACGTTTTAATGGACTGTCTGTATTTGCATAACATTAGAAAACCCGTGAGGCTGCCATTTTTGGCCCATACATCCTTTTGCATTAAAGCACAGGCAAAAATACATTAGTGAATGCAGGAGCATTCTCTTGTCTTGAACTTATTATTCAGTCAGACTAATCAAATAAAGTGCCTATCCATATTGGAATGAAATGTTGCTCCCACAACAGATTTTTTACCTATTAATTCATGCCAATTAAACAAATAATACCAATGCTAACAGGTTACATTTAGTTTATCGTTTATTGTCTTTTCTTCTTCTGAAATACATACTGTTGAATATAGACAGACTTTCTCATATGAGAATACAAGAAGGAGTAACGCTTAGTTTTCATATTCCTAATGCACAGTTATTGTTTTTATTTTTATTACTAGAAGCAGGAGGAAGAATAGTAGTATCCTCCTTCGACTAATACCTCTTCAATTGTTTTGAAACACTTCACGACAGTTTTGTAGCGGAGACGATGGATAACTGTGAACTGCACTTGTAATGGTGCTGCACTCCAGAAATGCCAGTTTAGCCCAATATAGAAATAGAACATCTCAATCTATTGAAGTAGACTTTAATGAACCCATTTGAAATTGTCTCAACAGTCTGGAAATGTTAGCCAATAAATAAACAAAAGTTTTTTTTAAATTATTTTTTTCTGTCTAAGGAATAATGCACAGTTGTATGTGTGACTTTTATCATTTTAACGAATTATATGCTAAATAATACATTTAAATGTATTCCCTCTAGCACATGAAATTCCCACTTTTTACTGTTAGAATTCTGTACAAATTAATTTGATGAGAATTTGCATTGTTTGATTAATAGTCTGTATGCTTTGGTTCACTTGTTGACAGATGCCAGTGAGTACCAGAGATTATAAAGATTCCAAAATCTCAGTCTTCAGGTCAAGACAAACATCCAGGTTTAACTTGCTGTGAAGCACCTTGAACCTTATGGGATGAAAGGTGCAGTACAGTATATCCTCCTTAGACTAATACCTCTTCTTCAGGAACATCCTGGCCCAAGATATGATCTGAGAGAAGGAGTTGAGTTCCAGGAGTTCTAAAAGCTAAATGGCTTCAACAGAAATGAAGAGCAACACTCCAAAACATAACAGTTTGCAGAAACAAGGGCATATTCATACCACAAGCCTGTCCGTAAAGCCAAGAAGACCCACAGATGTCCCATAAAAAGAAATCTGGTCATGTCAGAACTGAGCCAGAATTCCCAGTGCTTGGTTTTGTAGTGCACAATGCGCTTGATTTTGGCAGGGCTGGTGAGATAGTTAACATGGTGATTCCTATAACAGAAAACACACTGACCTCCCTGAATTCCCAAAGGCCCGTAAATGGAAGTATAAATGTAATTACATCTTTCCAGCTCTTTTACATAAAGAAAGCCTCTTTCTGACTTCTGTGCTTCTGTTCCGTTATTTACATCAGCAGCCTTTCCATGTATGAGAGACACAACACCGAGCACACAACAGTGCAGAAGGCTGGTGACCTGGCCATTCTCACAATGTATAGCCTAACGCAGATGCAGACCGAGAGACAGCCATGGAGGTCTGAATCATGCACTACTGACAAAGTGGTGTTATGGTTGTGGGTTCCTAAGTCTATTACGGCAGAGCTCTGCAGTAAAACAGAATGCATACTGAACATAGAACAGCTCTATCAGGGACTGTTTCCAACTGCTTCCTTACAACTGCAGCTCCAGAGAGAGCAGTGACATAATGATTCCCCAGTGCTGCAACTTTCTGGAAAAGGGAAACATTTCATTTCAAGTTTAGCTGAGGCTAAAATCAATTGTATCAGCTCAGCGCTTTCTCTTCAATATTGCTTCTGTAGGGTCTGCTGATCCTGTCTTCATACTTGAAGACAAAGGGCTGCAATTTTAATAATTAATACACATTCCAACTGATTTTCTGTTTAAACTTGTGGGTCCTTCACTCAATGTGATGTCTTAAAAGTGGTCCCCCAGTTTGGAGAGGCTGCACACCCCTGGCACAAGTGATGAAAGTAAAAAAACACTTATAAATTCATTTTATTGATTACAGGAAAATCACAATTCTAACAAATTCTTCTCTGAAGAAAGTGATAACCAAGTGTTTGCTGCTGTTGTTTTCAGATTTTGAATCCAGGTGTTATAATAAAGAAACATAAATGGTTAATGTCTCAGGCATTTATAAAATACCGTATATTAAAGAGCATCAAGAGCATTATTCAGGTCTGTGCTGTTATGCATGAATATTAAACACTGCCAAGTGCAGGGAAAACACAGAGTCATTTCTCTGTCTTTCGCTTTGAAATATAGACTTCTGCTTCCTACACTTGCTAGTTTCAACATTTATTAGAAATCAAGAAATGAGGTGAAGATTATGAAAAAATGAAATCAGGATAATTCATATCCTGCAAAGACTCTAAATAAGGTATCAGCATTCTTCCAGACAGTTACATAGTTCACTGTCTAAATAACAGATAAAGACGAACCTAAGGAAATGGCTTAGTTCAGTTATTTAATTTTTCCAGTTAGCATATTTTAATTATCTGTCACATACAAAGTGATTTTCAGGTGAGAGAGACTTATACAGTGAACAGGGCTGTGAATCTAGGGGACTGACATTACCCATGCCCTTGTATGCCTTTATGCTCCTTTCAGTTCATCTGTGACCGAGGAACTCGATCCAAAATCAGTTGATCTGGGTTCTAGCTGTCTACCTTATCACACCCCAGACTACTGAGCTGCATCACAGAGCATCATAGAAGTCTCACGAGGCACCTCCAGGATGCTTTGAAGTTCTACACGAGACTGCCAATAATGGTTTAAGAATATTTAATTTAAATATGTACTATATATATATTAGTGCGTTTTTTGACCTGAATACCAACTGATGCCTTCAAACAGACATTTTAGAGTCTCTCAATGCAGACATAAGAAAATGAGGAGCTCCTTTATTTTCATTCAACCAAACTACTCAATAATTGAGTTCACAGTAAAGGAGTGTTTGTTTATGCGCAAGAATGAAATGATATTTATAGGGGCAATTATAGAGGTTTGTAGGGGTCTATAGAGGGTGATTGTAGGGAGGGAATAAATTTACTAGTTGTGGTAATCTGCGTGGATTCCTGTAGGAAGGGTGTGTAATGACTGTGTTTGGGTTGACATCTTTTATGTAATGTTTTATTAAATTGGAGTGTAATGTTTATTTCTACTGTTTGTATGTACCCGTCTCCCTGTGTGTCTAAACCATAGCTGCTTGGATGCAAAACAAACTTCTGAGAAATAAAACAATAAAGTATTATGGTATTATATGGTAATTAGAAAAGCTTTGGGCCCTCGGAGTACAGTAGGTGTCCAACACACTGACTCACTGTGTTTCGGAGTGCCAAGAAGTTCGAACATACACCAGGGGCCTCAAAGGCCTTATTGAATTCTTCATTCTCTCCAGTCTCTTTGGTCTTCAATGAATTGCTCAAGCAGTTGGTGGCCTCAGTATTGGGCTGGTTGCAGTGCTGTGGGGAACACATGGGCCCTCCATTGGGAACAGCTTCTGCCAATGTGCGTGTCTCTGCAACAACCTTACCCCAGTCACGGAACCTCAAGCAAAAAATGTTTATCTTTGATGTACTGTCAAATCAGTCTAGTCAAACTGTGTGGTCAAGCTGTGCTTCCAAAAACAATTTTGCACTATAAAGGGTGATAAAGAGAGATTTTGGCTTTGAATTGCTATATACGGGATATGCACACTTCACTTTCCACCATTTCACTGGAAACTTCCACGTGAGTGTGTTTTGTAGAGACAGCTCTGCTACACAAAACAGGATAACGGAAGTATTCCTTCACATCAATCCATTTTACAAACCTCTTTTTCCAGTTCAGAGCCGTTGGGAACCGAATGGAGCCTAACCCAGCAAACAACAGGCACAAAGCAGGACCCTCCATGGACGGGACACCAGTCCATTGCACACAGACACAAACAGGCAGGCTCGCGTCAGGGCTTCCCTTTTCAGAGAAGCAAGTTAACCTACGAGTATGTCTTCGAACTGTGGGAGGAAACTGGAGCGCCCAGAGGAAACCCTTGTGAACATGAGGAGAACATACAGACTCCACACAGATGGCACCCCAGGTCCGGAATTGAAGCCAGGGTTCCAACACTGTGAGGCAGCATTCCTGACCACTGTGCCACCCCTTTCGTTTTACAATGAAATGTTCACTACAGACCCTGCTTGAGGCAAGGTCTGGGCTTGTCTCTTTATTCTTTTTTAATTCATATTAACTCATCGCAGATGTTCACATGGAAGGCTGTTACACAACACAGGAATTGTTCTGGGAAAATTGGCTGATTCCACTTTGTGTGGTTGGAGGTGAGGGAAGTGTGTAGACTTTTCTTTCAATATACCATTTAAGCTCTACTTTTACATTACCTAGGCACTGTTGTTAGAGGACTTGTTGCAATTAGGCATCGCTGTGGTGTGGTGATTTGAGCTCCTGGACTACTAACGGAGTAGTTACAGGTTCAAATCCAAAGGTTGGAGGAGTAGTACTGCTGTACCCATTTAATTTCATTCTAAAAAGTCAGATTTATGAACTCTTTTAATAGTGACAGTAAATTCTTACTGGTAGATGTCATAGGTGTAAAGCTATGCAGAAGAAGACTATGGTACAAATCCTGCGTCCTAGGGATTGCGCGATGTTGATAAGAAATGGGATTTCCGAAATGCAAATTGGATCCCGAGCTTTCTGTACTGCAATGATTTCTGCTGTTATTGTTTTAATACAAATATTATGTAAAGCTTCCTTCTTGTAAGTCAGATGTAATTTTATATGCACGCTTTTTGACTACGGCACATTACAAAATGGACTTTTATTGAGATTGTATATATTTGAAAGATTAAGATGGGATATGTGACAATCTTAATGTTTCGTAACTGATCGGGCATTCCTTAATGGATTACAAATGCAAATAGTTCCATAATACGTACAGTGCAGTACATGATCACATAATCAGCTTGGTTCTGCCTGGGGCTTTAGCTCATTATCTGAATGTCCCAATAGAGACTTAACATCAGGAAAATGTTATGAGGGGCTCCGACCTGTCTTAATCCTCAATGTGGTGCTATGGGGCACAAAATGTTCTAAACAAGGTAATTAAAGTGAATCTAGCTGTAACTAAATATGCAATCAACATGCACCTCTTAAGGCACATAATTAAGGCACATTTCTTCAATTTAGTCTGCCGGGGCCACTCCAGTAGAACTCAGCCATCTGCAGGTGTTTCACACAAGCCTCTTATCAGGCAGTATTTGACCCCTTTAATCAAAGAAAGGTGTAAAGTGTGATTTGAATTAATCAAAACTAAAGACAGCTGCTGGAACACTCTCCAGAAAAAGTTTCCTTTTTTTTCCCCTGTGCTCTTGGGTCACGGGTTCGATTCAGGACTGGCGTGACTTCCGTGTGGAGCTTGCATGTCCTTCCCAAGTTTGCATTGCTGTTGTTGTTGTTGTTTTTTCTTGCAAATCTCCAATCTCCTCCCACCTTCCAAAGCCTGGCATCCTGTCCTGGGTGTAGTCCTGCTTTGTACCCTATTCTTTTCAGGATAGACTTCCCTTATCCTACAATCCCTACTAGGAATGTGACTTTATTGTAAAGTGGCCTTAAAAAAGCTAATCCTTAAGCAAAGACATGCACATAGTCTTTCAATGTTAGGCTAGCTAGATGGGTCAATAGCCACCTCCAGTTGGTGGCCATTCTTAGCCCAGAATGCTGTGAATCCCCTGGTCAGAGAGAGAACACAAAAGCAAAGCACTAGGGGATTGCAGGATTGCCCAGTGTTGTTCTTTCTGCGTGTAAAGTTGTGCACACACAGCAATGGGAGAAAAAAAGATTTGTATGCTAGGGGTTAATCCCTCTCCCTCTGAGTCTGCAGGCCGGCTGGTTTATGACAGGTCTGTGAGTCAGCAGTTGCCTTATCGGTGTGTGAATCTGAATCTGAATGTGTGGAATCGTTCCTCCCAGAGGGGGCCTGCACAACAGAAACCACTGTGTAGACGGGCCTCTGTCTTTTATGGCGATGACCGTATGTGCACACGAGGCCCAACCTGATCTTTAATCCTCCAGGGCAGGCGGAGGTTTCATCCTCGCTCTGTCCTCCTCGCGTTGTCTTTGTCGTCGTCACGCGGGACCAGGTGCTGGCTCAGGGGCTCGGCCTCAGGAAGCTTGCTGGCTGGCTCTCAGCGAGTGCAGAGACGGAGAGAGCACCAGGTCGTGCTTTCACGTAAGGAGATGGGGAGGGCTCTGATGCCAAGATGCAAACAGGGCTTGAGCCCTGCTTAAGCTAAAGAGCAGGAGACCATCTCACTCACCTGTGCCCAAAGATAGGAATGTCTCTGACCTGTAAATGAACCTACAACACTCTAACACAAAAACACTGACTTCACCCAAGGTCCACCCAACGTCTTTGAAAGAGATCACCTTTTCGGCCATATACAATTTCTTGTCTTAGGAATTTGTCTTTTCGCATACCCCAGCTTGCTCTCCATGAGACACACAGACAGGGAGAGAAGCTTGGGGTCAGAGCACAGGGTCAGACATTTATACTGCACCCCTGGAGCAGTTGGGGTGAAGGGCCTTTCTCAGGGGCTCAACGGAGTAGGATTCCTCTGCCAGCTGCGGGATATGAACCGGCAACATTCCAGCCACAGGTGCAGATCCTTAGCCACAGTGCCACTTCACCGTTCGTCTCACTTTGGAGTGATACGTTCTTGGAATTGAAAAATTCTGAATTACAAAGAACACATATTGTTTATAATATATGGACTGTGACATTTCCTTCTATTCCCAAAGAGCGAAGGGATATACGAGCATAAAGACACCAGAAAGCCCACAAACTGGGCTTTATACCTTGTGGAGTTGCTAGTAGCTGATTGACCTGAGGAACTCATCCAGCTGCATCATGAGAGACGCCAGGATATCAGCTTCAACAATGTGGCTGGGCAGCTTGTTCCACAGTCCCACAACCCTTTTGGGCAAAAAAAGTGACTCTTGTTCTCTTACATACTTCCGTTCAAACACTTATGTCAGTCAGCTGTCTTGCCTGAAGGGACACAGATAGCATGGATCACATGCTGTGAGCACTCTGTTTCAGGGCCAGGCGGTCATGTCTTTGAAATCATTCAGTGTGTAAATTAATTAAGAGCTTTTTCAAGTGGCTACAACCCGGACTTCACTCGTTTGAACCCGGTCTCTGCCAAAGGGGCTGAATTCAAAGTCCCTTATATGTGTATCCATTTTACACATCTGGGTTTTTTTATTACTGGCAGTCATTCAAGTGATGAATCAGGAGCAGAACTGCTGAATCTCACCTGGGACATGAACCCACAACCTGACAGTTACAGAACCCTAACCACTGCTCTACACTGGAGTCCTCAACTGGCAGCACACTCTGGGCCAAGTAACCTTAACCTTGGTGTGGCCAGTGACAGCTGCATTATTCCACCGATTGATAATGACTCTATGACTCTTTTGTAACCCTTCTGACTGTGTGATTTCAGGGGAAAGCAGGCACATTCCTAATTCCACTCTGGCTGGTATAGGAAGCCTAGGAATAACACAGAGTTTTCAGAGGGAGAAGCACAGTATGAGGGACATCTCATACTGTGAGAAATGTTAGAAATGCCCTCTGTAGTGCTCAAATCAAATAGCACAAAAGAATGCCGTCAAATGGCTGGATGTGACCTTCAGATCAATTAATTACTAGAACCACCTCATACTGTATAAAAGTATTATTCCCTTGTTTGGGTGCTGTGTCAGAACCTGCAGAGCACGGAAAACATCCTTTGTGCTGGCTGTAAAGCTCCTGTTGGAACTCTTCACATGTCTGATGTGAAGCACGGTTTCAGGCACAAAATCGAGTCTGGCAAAAAAGCAGAATTAAGGAAAATCTGAGGGTTGCTGGCGTGTGGAGTGTAACTGGCTGTTCTCATCAAGCATCAGGCAGCAAAGGGCAGAAATGTAACTTCTAAAGAAAGGTTTGCGACTGCCATTTTCAATCAGGGGACCTTCCTATCAGATACATGTGACTGAACCAACTTGTAGAAAATACAGGCAAAAAATACAGTGAACGGTTCCAATCTTCAAACTCATTCTAGTATATGTAGATCATAGAAATGTATCGCTATATATCCAAGATAACTTTTCATCTGGGAAATACTGTAAGTGCCAACAACAGCCTTGCCTGCTGTTTTCCAGTCCATATGTCCGTTAATATTCCATGTTTGGCACCAATTTTAGACCTCCTGAAAGAACATTACAAAAGTCCCAAGCAGAGCCAAACATAAACAAACCGCCGGTCACAAACCTCAAACCGTTTCTGTTGCCAGCTTGTCTTTTGCAAGGAGCCTCTTCCTTGTATCCAAATGAAATCCCCCAGTGGTCAGGGGGTTTGTAGTTTGCAGAGGGCATGTGAGTATTGGTTTGATCTGGGCCAAAGACAGATTATAAAAGGGTACAGCCCCTGTACAGTACAACACTGAAGTACAAAAAAATTATTGACTTTCAGATTAATATGATTAGAATGACCAAAAACCTTATACATTGAGGTAAAGGAGGTACACGCAGGTAAAGGACTCTGTCCTTTATGTCTAGCGTTGAGGAAATTATATATTTACAGACACTGCCACTCCAGAGAGATGCCTTCCTTCCTCTCGTTAAAGGTGTCTGAGACGGCTTCACGCGATCTCTACAGGAAGAGTTGCAAAGAAGCCTGAAATCGTTCTTGTTGTGAGCTCCCCTATTGTGAGCAGGCTCCTGTGAGACACCCTATCTCCAGCGAACGCCTGACCCGCACACCCGCTCCCATTCTGTCCTGCTTTTGCTGCATTTCGGCTTCTCATCTGTCCGATTGCCAACAAAGACCGCCATCACGGGCGACTCCAGCATTTGTATTTGGCTGAAGCCTTTATCCGAAGTGATTTCTCCAATTCAGGGCTGTGGGGGAGCCCGAGCCCATTCCTAATTCTGGTGGCAAGCACCAGGTACCCCCTGGATGGGACACACGGATACAAACACACACACACACTCACGCCAGGGCCAGTTTTCCAGGAAGACATGGCAGGTCTTTGGACTGTGGGAGGAAACCCGCAGAGAGAACATATAAAGCACCCCAGGCCCAGAATTGTACTCAAGGCTGCACCCCTGTTTATACGCTGGGATTTTTACTGGAACAATGCAATTGGAGGTCGTGAAGGTGCAACAGCAGTGTTTCGCTTGGGATTCAAACCCACAACCTTCCTGTTGCATGTCCAGAACCCTGACCACTGCTGCCCCTCCCTTTCTCCTGCTTCATCTCCTATTCTGAAAGGATCATCACATCACTTATCCCTCCTTCTGCTCTTAATCAGACACCCTGTTTTGTAACCTTACATATTTTAGCTCACATACTTTCTGTAAGAGTTCCTTCTCACAAAGCGTATCAGTAAAGGTGAAGTACATCGGAAAAACACTCCTCGTCAGAGACGCCAAATCTTGAAACAATTTTGCAGGACGCTATGGTTTAATAGTTTATTAAGGTAGAATACGATGATGCGTGTGTCACATATATGCAATTATATTTTCAAATCGCCAGGAGGAAACTGCGTGAGCACAGTGCATATTTATATCTAACCCATCGTACGTCATAGGCATAACCACAAGACCGAGCATATATATATTTTTTTTTTCCAACATGTACGGTAAATGAGTATAGAGGAGGAGAGAAATGAGATCATCATCCGGGTCCTGTCGTTCCCTTGACGCTAAAGCAGTATTGCCTTCCTTCCTACAATGGGGACAATAACAAATGCAGTTTCACCAGACTTAGTCTGATTGGGGCAGAGATTCGCCCCCCCCCCTAATTACCCTTTCTCTCCCTTCGGCATTTTGGCTCACTCCGCCGAGGAGCCAAAATGGCTTCAGTTTCATAAGCCCTGAATAAGGCGGAACAAGGGAAGGTAGGCGGTGCGGTTTTTACAAGAGAGGGGCACTAGCGCCGCTGTGGATGAGGTGCAGAAAAACGGTGGAGCGCCAAAAAAAAAATGCTGAAGCGTGAGGTCGTTGCACGGGGGCCGGAACTGGAGCTGTTCTGAGAATCGTCGCGTGTTCGGGACAGACGAGCTTCGCTTCGGGCGCGTGGATTCCGGTCGGCCGGTCTGGGCTCGGGAGAGGCGGCGCGCTCTCCGCACGGGCTTGTCTGTCGCCGTTGTGCAGCGGCGCTGGAGTCGGGAGGCTGAGCTGCCGCCATATTGAAGCGAAGCACTTAGTGACTGACTGGCTGGGACTGAAACTGACAAGAGATCTGAGCTAGAGAGAGAGAGGGAGGGAGTTGTTGGGGGGGGTTCGCTACTGCTGCTGCTGGTGGTGACGCAGGAAAAACACCCCAAGAGCAGACAAAAAAAAAAGCCAAGATACCCAGATCTTATTTTTTTATTTATTATTACAGTCAGATTTCACGCGAGAACGATTTTTGCAGCACGGCATCGTTGATGGAAAAATTAAACCCCGAACTTGGCTGAAAAGAAGACAAAATCACACAATCTGGGAGTACCCTAGCGAAAGGAAGAGAAGTCTTATCTAATTCCTGGTAAGTAAGTTGCATTGTAATTCTTTGTCACTTTCTGTTCAAAGATGAGAACCATTCTTCAGCGAGAATAAAAAACGCCCAGCCCGGGGGTTGCAGGGGGTGTCTGCGGGGACAGAAAGGAGGTCGCCGTCGCCTGTGCTCGGGGCTGAGCAGCGGCAGGGTGCTGTGTGGAAAGCCGGCTGTCGCTGTGTTTTTACTGTAAAGGAGGAAAATGGCTGACGGCTCCCCCCGTTTCTGTCCTGCCGGGGACCGACTTGGGTGTCGACCAGGCCGGCGGGGGCTGAAGCCCCTGCGTGCCCGGCCAGACGCGGCGTCGCCCCCTTCCCCCCCTCCCCGGCGCCCCGGTCCCGGGAGTGTCGGTGCCGGACGGGATGGCCGGCGAGCGAGGGCGCCGCTGGGCGAGCGCAGCGCCATTACTGAGGTGGAGTGGCGGCGCTGGGAAGCGGGTAGGCCCGGCGGACGACGCCTGGAAAGTAGGCCTCGGCGACGACTCTCGCCGTGAAAGCGGGGGCTGCGGGCCGAATCGGAAACATTTCCGAAACGGGAGCGGTTTAAAAACCCAATCGCGGGGCTTCGCGACTGAAACCCCACTTCGACTGGGTTTTTTCGCTATAAACGCGTTCTTTATAGACACTCATTTGCAGCCCCCGTTGCCCCACTGAGGTCTGGGTTTCCTCCGCCGCCCATTATTTTTAGTCAGCATTGCATTTATTACAAATAAACAGCAACAAATATGTTGAATGCAGTTTCCGTCCCCTCTGAAGAAGACAGTTACGTTGAAGGGGCGGATCACGGCTCTTCCTTTTATTAGCCCGAGCCTTTGCATGTTTTGTCTTTTTCCAAGCGTTTCCTTTATTTCAGCTCTCTCTGCCAGTAGTAAGAAGAGCCAGGCTTATGAAATAGGTAAATAAGTAAGTAGTCAACCTTTGTTGCGGTTAGACAGCAACGTTTGCGATGCTCTGAGCTGTGTCTAGTTTTCTGTAATGATGACAGGCCTTTCTGTCGGTGGCTGGGGAAAAAAACGACCCCTTGACAACATCGCGATCTTATTCCCTGCTGTGCTTCACCGATTTTATTTTCTGTTTCACCGGCCAAATCGACTTCCTGTATGCAAAGGTGAATTGTGATGAGTCCCCCCCTTAGGAGTGTGTACAGCAGCTGTTGACATGGGTGTGTGTGTGTGTGTGAACGTGTTTATGCGGATTAAAGCTCAATATTTGGGGGGCTGTTGTCAATGCAGTGTGACGTGAAAGGCAGTTCTAGAAAAGTGGCCCATGCTTCGTGATTTCCCCATAGCGATTCTACTTTTTGAGAGACTGGAACTACCTGTTTTTCGTTTTTCTCCTTTACCTCTTCATCCTTAACGCTTGTATCACCAGATCGCCGTGTCCTTTGGCATGTGAAGGAAAATGACACAGAGAAACCTTTTCCTCACTAAAAGAAAAAAGTCTGTCATTGGACCAGGTGTGAGAAGCTGGTTTTAATGACAAAGTGGTATTCTGTAGGATATTTCAGGTAGTGCCTTCTGTCCTTTTTGATTGCCAATAAATAGGTTGGTGCTGGATGCTCCACAATGATGAAAAGGTTGCAGAAATTGATCTTTATCGACTGAGCTGTTGTTTTTCAAAATTCCACTGTGCTGTTTACATGATGCATATTTGGCATCCGGAATTGTGTCTGAATTAATCAGATTTATTTTGTTACTGGAAGAGAAATCTTAGTAATCTTAGTCTCGAAGCGAGACGCAATTGAAGGTTTAGGTGTATGCAAAGCTTTCACTTTTAAGTCAGTAGTGTCACATACGGTGTTTGGTTTTGTTTTGGTGACGAGTTGGGCGTTTGATTGCACGGTTCAAGTTCAAAACTTCAAATTGTTGTCGGTTTCTCCTATTCGAAATTTGTAGGAGGGGAACTGGATCGCAGGTACTTTCCATGATCCTCATCTACAGACGGTTATTAAGATTAGAAACTGAAAGAGTAGCTTGAAGTCTTACACTTATTTTCACAGGAAGTGAGTTATTCCCCGTGTCCCTTAATCATTTTGGAGAAATCCAAATTTTATTAACCATACTTATCGTATGTGGGCAGATTGTCCAGCACTTTCTCCTCTTAGGTAAAAACGTTGTTTGCAAACCTGTCCCTAGTAGTGTGTTGAATGTGACTTACTCAGCCGATGCCTGTAAAGATGCCTGCAAAGAAAGACTCTATATGAGCTGCACAGCACTACAGTAATATTCATAAAAACTGCAGGGAATGACAGATGTAACCCAAATGCCCTCTCCAGTGATGTGCAAGGTCCAAGCGATTCCTTAACTCGTAGGTTCCTTCGCTGTGCGAAACCACACAGAAGAGTGTGACCATGATGAAAAAGCTCCCTGAGTAAGTCTTCGACAAAAATCCATGTAGAGAATGTAACCTTTTCTCTCTTAAATTGACTCAAACACAGGACGCACTGCTGCCATTCTGTCTGGGCCCTGAAGTCTCCTTGCAGCCCTGGAGTTTGTATTGCATGTTGTGTTATTTGCTGGTATCCTATTCCGGCACGAGTGGCAGCTGTATAGCAACTGGTCTGGACAGCTCCTTCCAGCAGGGGTTGCAGATGCCTGGGAAAGGTGCCTGAAGCTCTTTAATGGGTGGGGGTGGACGTTCATTGGTTCCGTTTGAAATATCAGAATCTCTTAACCACGTGAAGAAAGATCTGCGAAGGTATTGTTCCTCTTCGTTCTGTCAAAATGTCTGCATGTTTTGTGACAGCGTTTCATATCTTTCAGGTTCCATTTGACTTCCATGTAAAGTGAAAATTCAGATGGAATCGTCTCACTTGATTTCCTCCTTTCATGATGTTCGGCAACTGGCACAACTAAAACTGTTCGGAGTTATTTCTGTTTTCTCTTGCTGTCTTTTTAAGTTTCCCGAGGCTTCGTTTGAGCATTTCTCATCTTCAGCAATGTAAGGGCAATGCAGCTGGACTTTGGCTGTGGGAAAGAGAATAGACATGCCGATGTTTTTGTCTTGCACCCATCTTCAAAAAAGCTGAGAAGCAATTAAGGAACAGATCCGCTAGCAATCTGTAAAGAAAAGCCCTGACGAAATGAAATGTTCAATGTGTCCAATGTCCGTTTTGCCCCCGGAATTTCGGCATTCTAAGAGCGATAAGCTGATGGCATTGTCATGCGTTGGTTACTGTAAGTGCGAGGAAAAACGTCCATGAAGAGTTGTCACATAACATGAAAAACAGTGGGGATACTACTGTGTGAGAAGCTTCACAAGATTGTTTTATAGCTATTATGTACTCATGCAGTTTTCAGTCAATCAGTTTTATTCTTTTATTTGTAGCTAAGCAATATTCATTCGGAGAGGTCCTTTTAATTGTGCAATTGTCTGATAATGAAGAGTTCTATTAGATTTTTAGTGCGATTTAATTTAATCTGTTTGATAATAGAGGGGTAAACTGCAGGCCATGTCTAGTGGCTGTACTGCATAGGTATTTTGCTGGTAAAGACAACATCAGTCAAATTCAATGGCCCATCTCTGTCAGTTTGTCAGGAATTGATTAGGGGGCAGCAGTTTTTGAGGTTGGCTGTGGCTAAGGACAGGCGCAGTGCCTCAGCCAAATTGAGCTATGTGTTGAATAGTGGATCAGGTGACTGTGTTCACACTTGCTGCCATAAAGCTAAAGCTCTCTGTTTCAGGGAAAAAAATAGCCCATTTTAAAAGGTCTAGAGCATGTATGACTATATATCAGAAATTCATTGAAGTTTTCAGAGACTATTGGATTTACTTGTTTAGTTCTAACATTTAACACTTTCAAGCTCTTCTGTCACACTTCCTGGCAATCTGAACAACACTGCCCAATCATTATTAGATCTCTCTTTCATAGTTTTTTTTTAAAAAGCATTTCATGGTCATAATACTTGATAATGTGTGAATATCATGGATTCTGATGGGTAAAAATGCTGCTCAAGTCAGGCTGGAGTGGGCAATGAGCATCCTGCAACAGTATCTTTTGTTGTTCTGTGTCTGTTGTGAGTGATCGCTGTCTGTGTTTAGACAGTTTTCTTTAAGTTCAGTTGCGTTTCCAGACAGTGCCAGACGATCTTTGCAGAGTATGATATTCTGTCCTCCTCCACCATCTTCCAAAACTATAACCGCTCCTTGATCAGTGTTTTTTTTCAGCATGAATGCGGGTGTTCACTGGGGCTTTACAAAAGAGACCGTCGCTATCAGCATACTGACTTTGGTTTGCAAATGTTTTCATGTAATATGGTGCATAAATTAATGTACTTAAGAACATGGAGATCTAATTTGGGTGTCTTGTTCTCAGTGGTGTTTCCAAGCAATTAAGACCCCCCTAAATCACAGGCAGAGTGCAATGCCCCCAGTTTCCTCCACCACAAGATTACTGTCACACCTCCTGAAAGCACATAGTGATGGGGTTTGTCATTGTTTTGATGTTTTGAGTAAGTTGTTCAGCTGGATTTCATGGCCATGAGTTGAGTAGGGCCCATAGTGAATAATCAGAGTGACTGAGGGACACAATGTCGTGTTAACATGAAATAATCAGTCTTTGGGAAGCATTCAATTCATAATCAAAACCTGTAGCTGTGGCTTTTACTTAAAGCTTTTACTTAAAGAAGGTGCTGCTGACACTGTTTCATGTGAAGGTCATGGATCATAACTACATGCTTGGCTTATTGTATATATTTTGCTTGCTAATTGGTTTGGATATGTTACATAACATCAATTAAATATCTAAGTTTAATGTATTTCAACATGCCTTGCAAAAAAGGCCCTGAATCCTGGAACCATGCGGAAACCGCTTGATTGAATTGACAAATTTGCAGCTGGTTTGCAGTGGTGGTTCTCTGCACCTCAAGTATAATCGTTACACGCTGGTCACATTAAAATTCCAAAATGTCTTTCTGCAAAGTCTTGTTTACGTGACCCTAAGCTGTATGCCTAGCTAATTGATAACCTTCCCTAGCCAGGCATTGTAAAAAATGTCCATTGTTGACATTCCTTGGGTTCTTAAAATTGACCTCCTTCATTCTCAGGTTGCTGTCATTTGGGTCAGGTTCTGATTTGCTGTATTATTTGAGTGGTATAATGTCTCAGCTGTATGTCTTTGTCTTAATGTAGTTTTAGCCTAATGAAGAACACATCAGTGTTTCATCTGTATTTTAATTGACGCTTTTACCCCATAATTTTAATAAGAACCTGTAGTTTACATCAGTTATAATTTGTAAATGATTGTCATTTGTTTTTCCTTAAACTTGTTTAAAAGCAAACATTTTGGCTTGCGTTTCAGGACTGGCTTTGTGGCGATTTCAGTTGCGGGCTTGCTGCTAAGGGCTTAGGCGACTGCCAGTCTCTGGAGAGTCTTCGAGATGGAGAAGAGTAGGTGGTGAGGAGAGGGGAAGTGAGATGCAAGTTGCTGGAACAGTTTTGGCCCTTTTCCCACAGTGGAACAAGAAATGGCTTGGCTTAGCCCTTCTGACTAAGGGGAAATATTTTGGTTTTGAGAGAAAGAGATAAAATGATAGTTCAGGGACATTTTTATTCCGGGGGTTAGGGGAGTTCAACTACTCAGATCTCCGGATGCGAGAGCCCGGCCTGGCTTCTCAGAGCTGCTTGTGTCTGTTAGAGGCACTGGTTGATGGCACTGGCCTTTCTTACTCATTTTGCTTCCTGTTTTGATTTTCCTGTCAGATCTTGTTTGTTTTTAAGTGTGTAATTGTATTTTTTATTTGTTTGCAGAGTTGGATACAGAAACCTTAAAGGGGTTCTGGGTTTTATTTTCCAAATAAAGACCTTGATATGGATAGAAATTGTCAATTCAATCAGCAGTTGAATCTCGGCCGGCTAATTCCTGATAGCGGTGCAGAGCTGTGTTAAATGCGAGTTCATGAATTTCAGGGTTCTGATTCTATGCAGGGGCAACCAATGGAGAGAGCATGTTTACTGTCTGTTATTGGATACAGTCCCTAATTTACGAAAGAGAGATTAATTACCTCAGCAGCTGGGATGTCCCAATGTCGAGTATGCATGTCACATCTCTCCATCCATTTAAACCGTGAAAACAAAATGCCTATCCATTAGGGTTTTTTCTCTTGCTACATCTTTTACCATTCATGCATTGTATTCTAGAATTATAGTTGTTCACGTCTGTATGAGAAAACAGACCATTGCTTGCGTTCTGTATTTTATTTAACTGTGTAATGTGTTGAGATTCCTGTTACAACCCGATTGCATTATGAAGTGCTCTTTTCAGCGCGGTGTTACTCCTAGTGTGGCTCGACGGTTTAGTGTACTAAACTAGTCGTAAACCAAGGATTCTGCATTTCTGAGAAACTGCTTGCTCAAAAAGCCTTTAGCGAGGGGAGTCAGAAAGGGTTCCTTGGGCCCCGGAGTCTGGGAACAGATGATTAATTTGCACCTAAGGTATAAAGAAAACAAGACGACAGCATCCCTGGCTGGATGTACATTCTCCTGGTGTGTCTAAATATCAAAGGCAGCGTATGACTTTCCAAAGGATAACAAAGAAGGTGACGCACAAATTCGCTGCCATCCTTTGTCTGGATGAACAAAGCTATCGTCCTGTAATTTGCCACCTGCCGCGGTCTTTGGGGCGCCAGTGTGCTCGTCCTGCACTGTTGTCTGGTACCAGCCCCATATGGCAAGTGAAGGAGTTTCGTTCGAGTTCCTTTCCTCCCTACAGATTTGGTTTTGAAGACCCGTCCTTGGTGATGTCCTGTTACAGCTCCATTTTCTGTTAAATGTAGTAATGCCAGTTTGGAATAGCCACATTCCGGATCAGGTGGAGCATTTTTCACGTTTGCCTCGCAGCCGTCTTGCAGCTCCAAACCCTGTAGCCACAGTGAGAGTAAGAAATAATTTCCCTCCCCCCTTTTGATTCCTTTGGAAGGTCATGGGGGGGGCAGTGCTGTGGAGTTCTATGAGAATCAAGTTATTATTTTGAATTTGCATTTCTTGTTGATGGCATTTCTGTTGTTGTAGAAGTAATATTACAATTCCTCTTTCATGTAATATTTTCATACAAACTACCAGGTAATTGTTTAAACGCTTTTTTATAACACTGATGGAAGTTTTTGACTGGATCTTAAACTTTTAACTTTCAGGCATTTTAGAATTTGTCCATTTGACATCTCGAATGGACAAATGTACTGTGGTATTTTTGCTTTTATGATATGGCAATGAAATACGTTGGCAAGTGGTTATAAATGAGAGTGTAATGAATGGCGTTCACCCAAAACAACACCAGTGAAAATGGGAATTTTTTCAGGGTTTTATAGACCTTTCATTTGGCCATATTTTGAGGTAAATGTCAAATCTCCACCAATGGCTCAACGATGTTGGGCTATGGGGAGAAAAGTGAAAAGCCACTTTGGAAAGAGGCTGTACCCTTGGCAGTCTCTGCCTATTTCTGCGCATGTAAAGTGACCACAAGCGTTTCCCATGTCCTCCATCCATTGTTGTACCCAGCAGTTCTAAGCAGTGCATTGATGAAACCTCTTTAATGCCGTTTTCACCCTAACTGAGCAATTACCTCATATCGCCTCAAACTTTACGGCTGTGACACAGGACATAATCAGAGAAAGGTGTGGCGTAAGTCAACTAAAAAGAAATTTATCAATTTGATTTTTTTGTATGTGGGAGTCTGTAAGTATGTGCTTTTGAATATCACTTGTCCGGAAAACAGTTTCACATTGGGGAAAAAACCCTGTGTTGTTCTGTACTTGATTGCTGTGCCACCTATATAATATTTCTATAGCATGCAAAACGTTTGTCTTGTCTGAAATGCACGGGGAACTATAGTTCTAAGTTGCGTATGAGGTGACGATGGCTAGTGTTCCTTCGCCTTGTTTATGAAGGGTATGTCGCACTCAGAGGGTGTATTTGGTTCAGTGCCGAAGGATCATTAGTGGGATCAGAGATATTGTTGCTTTTCCATTGGGGGCAATTGAACAGCATGTGGAAGTGAAATTAAGGTTGTGTTTGAATTTGAGCCCGCCGGTGCCCTTACCCATCCGGGGGTGAGGAGCTCTTTTCTATGCGAGGAAACGTCGGCAGTTAAAAAGTATGGCAAGATGAGCAGTGTGGGGTATTACGTGGTTTTTGGTTCTCGTATGAAAATACTATACTATCTTGCATCCTCTCAAATAGCCAGGAAGCGTTATTCCAGGGCTGTATTATGAAAAAGAGATTATATAAACTATCTAGAGATGGTAATGTGTTGAATGAACCACACACAATAAAGATTGGTATTATTTTGTGCAACAGCTAAGGAATGTTATAATATTAAAAGTACCTGTGAAATGGATCCGCTGTCTGAAGAGAACATTTGTTCTGCTGTGTTAAACATTTGATATACTGGTATCCTGGAGCACAAAGAAGTCTCGGCTGTATTTTTGTAGTATTTGCAATAAGAAATTTAATAAAGTTAGGTCATAGCTGTGCACATCATTCAGACCAGAGATGTAGGTATAGTATAGTGCAGATGCTGTTTTGTTTCAGGTTGGTTTGTGTTACTTTGCGTTGTACAGATCAAAATCGCTGATGCCGGTTCTGCCAGAAAATAGTAAAATTGAACATTTTCACAATATTGTGATGTCTTGGCTCTATGGGGAACGCTAGGTTGCTATAAATGTTCTGTTATTTAGACTAGATGTTTATTAAACTCCATTCACGGAAAGGGTCACCTGTATATTAGGTAACAAAAGGCCTTGTATAATAATTTGCCTTGTCCTGTGGTTTTGTGGAACATTTCAGATTAAGATAGAAATTGGTGATCTTCAAAGAAAAAAGAACCAGATGTATATTACCAGAAAAGAAAAATAAAGCTGGTGTTTGAGCACAAAAGAGGACTGCTGCACTCTGATTTTCTGCCCATTAAAACGGCCAGACTCGAATCTGGAATCGCCCTGAGCTATAGCACAGAGCCGTCTATGACGAGGTTCTCTGTGAGGGACTTAACTTTCCTGGAGCTTTCCACCGGGCACTGATCAGCCGTGGAAGGGTTTGGCTTAGCTGGGAGGAAATGTGTTGAAGTCCCTTTGACATTCGATGGCAGTCATCTTAGGCAGCCTTTCCAGGTGGCTCCATCCTGCTTGTTTTCTCCGATTGTAAATGGATCTTTCTGAATGAGTGAAGGCCGCTGCCATCATCCATGAAGACCACCTTGAATGAAGATTTCTGCTCATACCGGTCTTCAGACCCGAGCTCTCAAAAGGAGGGGACCAGTTGCGGTCTGTGTTTGGTGTTCCATTGTGCAAGTGAGGATGGAATTTAGCTCTGCTGTGGAAATCTTTACATCTCCATGGTTTTTGAAAGGCTTCCAGTTTTTATGGCTCACAGTTAGGTTGCTACTGAGCACACACCAGGGTGTCTTCCATCATACTAGTTTCTCTTCCCTTTTCCAGATAGAAATGTATGTGTCATGCTTGATATTAGCGGTGAAATGTTTTCCTGTTCAATTTTTTTAGTTTTTTTAACTGTAGTTCTTCCTTTACCACCCACGTATAGTCTTATTAAAGATTTAGCAATCAATGCCCAGATGTTGTGTGATTGTATTGTGATATACACCTAATTGTGGTAAAAAGTGGTCATCACTGATTTCAGAGGTTTCTCTACTGAAATTTGTTTTTGTTACTTTTATGAGCATTTTAAGTGCATTTCACTGAGTTATAGTTATTGAAGTGAAGTGCTTTTTAAGTGATTTTATCATGTGCTGGGCCTAAAGGTGGCTCATTTGCTTTTCCAGCTCCACTGTTTTTCTTGACAAGATGTTCACTGCTTACTGTCCAGCTAAGAGATGGGGGACTAAAATCTAAACTCTGTGATATTGGTCTGTATGAAGCAAATAGGTGTAAAGGAGCTCTTAGAAGGCCAGTGTTGGTTTTTGTTTTTTGTTTTACTGTTAGAGGAGTTAAGTTGCCCTGTCCCATCTTCTCATTGTGAGCCCAGCCATATCTGTCAGGGGTGTTTTTCTAAGCATGTGTGGATTGGTAGTGAGGTGGACAAAAAGTGAATTGGGCTGCACGGTAATTTCAAATGGAAATGTACTCCCCTGTCAGGTGATCAGTAACTTGGTGGACTTTGATATGAATGACCAGTTGTACTGTGTATAGACAAGGCCACCCGAATCCCTGCATAATCTTTCCAAACCAAATGTGCATTGCTTTCGGAATCATGATATTGACGTTGCTAAGAACTGAAAGAAGACTAAAAGCTGGAGTAAGGTTTTTAGTGAATGATGCTAGATTTTGGCAAATGAACATCTTGGAGACACAGTAAGCTAGATGCTTTTTGTGTGATTAGCAACTTATACCGTAGTGGTTCCTGATTCAGCTAGTGTGTGCTGTCCCTTTCATCCTGGCCATGGAGCAAATGACTGCTTCCTTGACTTCTTAGGCTTCTGCTTGCTGGGAGTCTCTCTGGGAGAAGCAGCTTGCTGACAAAATTTTCCTTAACAAGAGAATTGATTATTCTTTTCTGCTTAGTGATAAAAATGAGAGAATAACATTACATAGGTACCTTAAGGGGATTACAGTCCAAAGAGGAAGCTGTTTTGTGGTTTTTAATGGGTAATATTTATTTTACAACAGCACTGCATCAGTCTTTAAAAATGCAAATGCATTTAAAGCTGATTTTGATAAGAGAACATTGTGTCATAATGAGGAAAAATAAGTGTGTTGCTTTTAACTTCAAATGGTTTTTAATGCCTTCCCTGCTGGTCCTAATCTTGGTGTCCCTTGTTTTATGTTCCCTGACTTGAGAAATAATAGTGACTGGAGTGCTGTACCTGTATTAACAGAGGTGTCTGAATTGTTTATTCTGAAGCATATGTATAAAATCATTTTTTGCAGGCTGCATTTGATAAGTTGAATGGTTACATAGTACTCATGAGAAGAGCCACTCATATTTTCTTAAGTTTCTTAAAGCTGTCAGCCAGGAATTCTGTGCTACATTGCATTTCTAGTGCTGATCTAAAGTGAAGAACATTGCACTGTTGTTAAAATTTCAGCCATTTGGCAGAAAAGCCCCTCTCTTATCTTGGCCTCAGGTATAAGAGAGTATGCTCCTTAAGCAATTTACCTGTCATCGGTGCAAGATGGAGTTGAAAATCTATTGGTGTCTAATATGCTGAATTGGACAGTTCCGAAAACTCGCCTTTGGGGGCATATTTCTTAAACATTTGTGCTTCACTAGGTTTGTTCTGTTATTTAAAAGCTGTTGCTCGACCAAAAACCTTTATGGTTTCTTCCATTACCCACTTGAATGACCTAAATTGAACTTTTTGTTTTGGCATTTTTTTTCCACAAATTCTAATAAACATAACATGGGGTAAATATCTTCTATAAAATGGATTTCCTGCTAAGCGGTGTTGGTCCTGGTCATCCCTGGCATAGGTGACCCCTGAAAAATAAGGGTGTTCTCAGACCTATGGGTGGTGCTCTTCCCTCTGGATCAGAAGTTCTTATGCAGTGATTGGAAATTCCAGAATGAACAGTGAAATACACACCTGAGGAAACTACACAGAAAGCCTTGATTTTGGAGCTGATACCCTGGCTTCTTTCAAGAACTGTCTGGATGAGATCCTTGGGACTAGTTAACTACTAACAACCAAACCAGCAAGATCAAAGCCCAAATGTCTTTGATCTCTCTCGTTTGAAACCTTTACATTCTAATTCCCCAAAATGGTCACCAGGGACACTGCTATAGAAGGTTCCATAGGAGGTTTGAATGTCCTTTGGATGGGACACTAAACTGAGGTCCTGGCTACTTGGCCATTCAGTTTCCCATGACTCTGTTCCTGAGCTTTAGGCTGCCTTGGCTAAATTCCACTTTGGATTTACAAATTCCTGCTTAGTTTAAAGTAATTTCTCATCTCCAAGCATGTTGATCACTGTTCGACTTTAAAAGGATGAAATTTTGGTTAATGCGACACTGGGGATCTACCGGGTCTGTTTCCTGAGAATTGAGAGACATAGATTGTCTCTCACACCTGTGAAGATGGGTGGGATTTTTTTCAGGCGATCATGTATGTGGTGTTACAGACCTCTTGGCAGTGGGGATTAGGGACTCGTTTGCAAAGGGAATTTCTTCCTTTTGTTTCTGGGCCTGTGCAGTCCCTTTGACACTCTGAATATTCCATTAAGCTTTCACAGTTCCCCTGCCCAGCAATGACAATGCAGGTATTTCCATCCGCATCTTGCTCATTCTCCTGTCTCCTGCAGAAGGAGGGCACAGTAGAGCAGTATTTATAGGTATGAGCTTTCTGAGGCAAGGACAAACATGGAATACAAACTTCTCAGGTGATCCATTTCGTTAAAGATAATCAGGTTGATTTATTGCATTTTCCTAATGATGTAGTAAATAACATTGATGTTGAAAGTTTAAGTATCTGGTTTACTTTGCAAAAGGAAATTTTAAGAAATTGTGACATACTTCTTTTGTTCCCTGTTTTTTTTGCAAAGACTTAAATTTTTAACCCCCTTTGTTTTCAGTTGAGACTGCAGTTGAGACCCTGTGTGAAACTGACCTCTTCTCTTCCCATTTTGTCTTTCTCTAGGTTATGCAATGGTCTCTGCAAAACATCCTGTGCTTCAGGTGGTGCTTTCTTCTACAGACGCATGCTGGTTCTCCATCATTGTTGAGGAGGCAATAATTTCTTCTCTTACGACAACAACATAAGCGGACAAAATTGCAAAGATCTGCCCCGTGTCGAGTATGACAGCCACGACCCGTGGCTCTCCGGTCGGAGGGAATGACAGCCAGGGCCAGGCTCCCGACGGGCAGTCCCAGCCTCCTCTCCCCCAAAACCAGGTCAGTCTCGAAGCAGGGCCGGTCTTTTTTTTTAAAAAACAAATCTGAAAGTTGTCATCAGGGTTCCTGGAGTTTTCTGCCGAAACTGGTTCTTTATTCCGTTCCACAAAAAGAAATTTGGTTCTTTCCTCATTGCAACTGTAGGGCTACTCTGCTAGTGTGAGTCTGACACATCGTTGGTCTTCTTGCCAAATGCAGGCTCTTGTATGAGGTGTTATGACAAAGCGGAAAGGTATGTAAAGGATTTGATTATAGAACAGCGGCATATGTAAGTTAGCAAGCCTGAAATATCCGGCTCTTGATGAGGGCCTGTACACAAGTCAGCAGCTTACAAAACCAGAAGTGGATCTCGCTGGTATTATTGGGGGTTGCTTCTTGGTGCAGATCTGGTAAAACCATTTAGTTTATCAAGAGGAGCTTAAACTGTCATAGCAAGGGAGGTACAAAAAGGAGACCGGTTGTAACACTAATAAAGTTATTTGAATTCTGAGATTTTGTGAGAGAAAAGCTGTGTGCTGTATATAGATAGCAGTGATCCTAGGTGATGTTCACTGGGAAACCTATTTGCATTCTCAAGTGAAACAATAACAGTCTATTGTTGTGTTGTTTGAGGAGGGAAGTTGTGCAATGATTTGAATAGGATGAATACAGTGTGAATAATGTTAAAGTTTGAGCATATGCATTTACAAATCAGAACTAAATTATGAGTTTATAATAAAAAGTAATAGTGAAAAATTATTGGTGAATTTTGTTTTGCTTTTTGGTGGATTTTGTTTTTGGTAATGGCTTCATCCAGCACTGTGAAGGAGTGGAAACTACTCAGACATTTTTGGTACTTCACCATGAAGTTGTCAAAAACAAGTAATTGAACTAATGGACAGTGTAGAGCATCAGACAGCAAATAAAAACAATTTAGGGGCTTTTAAATCCCTTTCAGCGTTACATGGGAAAACACCTGTTAAATTTGTATGCGAGTATGATGATTTCCCACCTGTTCTAATTCAAGCACTGAAACTTTGCCACTTCTGGGGAAAAAAACCTTATTTGGCAGGACAACAGTATCAAAGATTTGGTGCTGACTGTGCGGCCTTTGGGGAAATTGTGTTGGTCGCTAATGTGTGCACATCTGAAGCATTTGTAGGATGAAGGAATGGGCAAAATAGAGCTCCTATATGAAAGGAAATCCATTTGCTAGAGAAAAGGTGCTTGCGTGTTTATTGGATGCCTGAAAGAGTAAAGTAGACAAAGGCCTGCATTTTAATTTTCATTAATTACTCAGCTATATGCCTGCATCAACTTAGACTCTGCTTAGATAGGCTGGCTGCGTTGGGGGGCAGCCAGCGTGAATTTTGTCAACCAAATTTATGGCAAATGTTTGTCAACAGTTTTTCATTTCAGTCAACAATGGCAGAACGCTCAGAAAATTAATCCACAATGCCGAAGACTAAATTACGGCGAAAAATACTTGTTTGATTCGGAGAAAAATTAATTTCATCGTGTGAGGTTCACAGTTCATAGGTTTGCCCTCAGTCTGGCAAATAGCAAGCCGGCTGTAGTGGCTATAAGGTTAGGGCTCTGACAGCACGTGGAGTGCACGCTGCCTCGAGGCTACTGCTGTGTGATAACTGGCAGGCACTGATGTGGTGTCTTTTCTTGGGTATTGTTCCCTCATTTCCACAGCCCTTATCAAAAACCATCATCGTGTGTTCATTTATTGGTCTCCCAGATAACGATAGTTTTTATGCTCTACTTCTTAGATTTAGAAAACGAGAGCACCTTGATAAAGAGAAAAGCCGCAGAGACAAAGCTTTCTTGTGCTTCAGTGACCATTTGCAAGAATGCAAATTTACCAGGGAAAGATTAACAACAAAAAGCTAGTTTTGCAAAATGGACTTAAGCTGAGTAGCATTAGAATCCAAGAGTTAAATCTTGTTAACTGATATTGGCTTTATTGCTCATTGTGTACCCTGTCCCTATTATATTCAAATTTGTTATTAGGATTTAATTCTCTACTAGCAACTAGCTAGCTTGCTGCTGGGGACCTGTCGACAAAACAAGTAGCTTCGATGTAAAATCTTTAGTGGTGCTAGGTTATGTTTTCAGCTAGAAGGAAAAGATCTGGAGACTAGCAGTAGTTCATATATGACAAGCCACCCAAGTAAAGCTCTTGCAAAAATATGAAATCATGTAATCATGCAATAGATGGTTAAATGAGAACTTTTATGATCATTTTTGGCATTGCAGTAGTGAAAGTAAAGTTAGTGTGAAATGGTCTTGTTCTGTGGTAGTCCCATACATTTGTGGTTTTCCCTCATTCATTGTCAGATTTCCAGTTCATTTTCTTTGGTCTTTCACAGATCATGGTCTCTTAGCTGTTCCCATTGTATTCAATTCACTCATTGAAGAGTGAATCAAGTCCTTCACATACTATATTCAGGATTTGTTTAATGATTTTTTTTACTTCTTGAAATTTAATAAGTTCACGGTTCTTATTTTCTTAGAGGAAAGGTTAAGGTTCCTTATCCATTTTCCACATTTGTTCCTTACTTAACTTAAAGGTAAACAATTATTATATGGATTAAACTTAGAATGGTCAAAATTCTATAGAAAAAAAATTGTATTTTCTTAATATACCAAAGACTGAAAATTGCTTATACTAAAACCTTAATGCATTTGATATTAAGGTTTTGAATTGAACTGCCTGACTAAAATGAAACATACGTTGTTTTAGTCAACAAGAAAGAGAGGTTCTAGTCATGTTTTAGTCGACTAGATTAAAATTGACCGAAGCCTAAAATGACCTTAGCTTTTTACTATTTTAGTTGACTTGACTATATCAAAAAGTATTGACTAACAGTGGTCATTTGTTTTTGTTGAACTGTCAGAAGCTTCTGGCTTTGTGTATAGCTCTATGTACTGAATATATTGGGCCCTCCTCAACAGCACATGAGTCATTTGCCTCATTTAAACTATTTTGTATTTAAATCAAGAGACCAACACAGGCACTATGGGGAGGAGGCTTAGAAACCCAGAGGAGTATAGATGTGGTTCAGATCAAGGATTCTGTAGCGGAAAAAGTAAGAAAGAACAGTCTTACTGTACTTGTGATAAATATACCACTCAGTTCTCAGCTATGGGTGTTAGAAGCATTTCTTGAACAGATCCATCTTCCCCTGATGTTCTTAGCACTGTTGTATGGCACAATGCAAATAGGAACTTTGATGCTTTTAATGCATCTGCTTAAAGCTCAAGACAAGAAATATTTAAAAAATGGAAGCTAATATTATGCTGTTTCTCAAAATTTTGGCCTTAATCCTTGGTTATTTTTTTCAGTTGTATGTTGCTGTAGGGACTAAAAATACAACCAGTTCCAGTAAATTAATAAATGCTGAACAAGCAGGTCACAACACAGTTTACTTGAGGGGTATTTTAGGAAGATAGCCTTGTGTTCTTTGAGAAGGAAAGCTATCCACTAACTGAAGACTCCCCACCTGTGTTTCTAAATCAGGGGCTCTGATAGTAGCTGATGTAGCATTATCTGGTTGGTAAAAACAGACAACTGTTTGTGAATGGTTGTGATTCCTGTATTTTTAATTCTTTTGTCTCAAACATGTATTTATATAACAGAGTTCACATTTAAGTTTCAGCCATCTTGTTTAATTTTTGCACAAAGTGCATTCAAGCAATTATAATCATAAATAGAATTGCAACCTGTTGTGTTTATTAGCGTGCATGTAAAGAATGCCTAAGTGTTGGAAAAACAAGTTCATCTGTGGCTTTCTGGTTGTGATAAACAGGTATTTGCTTTGAAGAATAGAAGAAAATCTGCACTACAGCAGGCAGCATTTTTTTATGCAGAGAAAGGAAGTGAGTATTGAATGATATGCATAAGTATTGACTGCATCCATTCTAATAATCTGGATGCAAGCTTTTACACCTTGTCAGGGAAGGGACTGGAATGAATGAATGAATGAGAGCTGCATAGTTGAGGAAACGGACCTATTGATTTTAAACAACAATCAAGCTGGTTATGTAGGTCAGCCAGGCAGGAGGCATCATTTCCACACCCCCACAGTTCCAAAGTTCTGTAGTTGCATCTTCCCAGAAGCTGCAGAAGGTACACAGCTTTGATGTGGATGTCTACTAAGCACTGTATAGGTACTTCGTGACAGTATTGTCTAGACAGCATAATATTCCCACAACCCACTGTTGGAATCTGGCCCTGTTGTTTGAGGCGATATGATATAGGGTTGTTTTCATTTATTGCGCTACAGGAAAATAAACCTCTTCTTTTAATACGCTTTGATCTGGGGAAACAAAGGACAAAATCCACAGGCACTGACCGACGGGCAACAGGTTCAGGTCCGCTAAGTCCCACTCTTTCAGGTTTTCCTTTGGATGTGGTCTAGATCAGGCGTGAGGGGACTGTAGCCTTTGTTTCCTAGTTCATTTGAGTTTATATGAGAAACTAGAACTTCTAAAAAAGCTTGAATCCGGCCAGTCTGGTTTTGTGCATGTGTAACGAGTATGGTGCAAAGACCCAAGCTGTCTCTGATAGACAGAAGAACAAAGAAAACCTTTTTTTCTGAAAATTCAGGTGTTTATGTATTACAGATCCTACAGTCTCATAAAATGCTTTGACATTGAAGACAAAGAACTGATTGAGCTGCTTCACTATCAGTGTATGCCAACAGAATTACTAATGGTTTTGAGGTTTGCATTGTCACTTTTGATAGCCTTTCTTTATTCCTCAAGCATTCTGGCAATGTCTCCTTCTGTTTTTGTTTGCTTTATTTACCCAGGCATCTCTAGCGTTTAGAAATAATATTTTTGTAAGTAAAATAATAAATACAACTCAGCCCCCCCCCCTCTGTATTCAATCTGTAGAGTTAAGTAACATTGTCTAGAATTTATTTTGAAATTGATAGATGAGAGTAAATAGCTGCACTTAATAAATGCAGTGATTGAAATGAGTCCTATTGCGTGACATAACGGATCGAGGTTGCAGGTTTGTGCACGTGGGGTAATGTCATGGTTGCTAGTTTGAGTTGTCTGGATAGGTGAAGATGTTTTAGGGATCACCCAGGTGGGTGAAGTGGAAATTGAGGTGCAAGCTGAGCCCCATGGTCCTTGGCCAGCTGTCTGAGAGCCATCTCTGTCCCGGGCTGGGGGGGGGTCCAACCAGCTTTCCAGGACTGGTGGCAAGAAGGAGAGCAGCTGCACAGCGGCAGGCACTGCGGACCTCGCTGAAGGGCCGGCAGGTGATGTTCGGAGGAGAGCGGCCGTGGTAGTCATCCCTCACGGTCTGGTCCAGCTGGAGGTCATGAATTCGGGAGCATAGAAAGAACCTTTTATTGATCTGCTTGATCAGTCTTGTCTGTAGAAAAGCTTGCGGCTGTGCCATACGAAATGTACCCTGGGGCTGACTGCCTGTTCACGACTTCGCAAATAAACGCCCCTGGGAGAAGAGGTGCCTTAAATGGATTGGATTATGGGACATGGTATCCCTGTATCAATTCTCAATTCCTGAATAAATTCCCAAAGTTTAAAACCTGAGAAACTTTGTGTCTGCGGCTTAGTTTAAGTCGATTCCTGATGTTGAAATGAACTCTTGTGTAAATCATTGGATTTCATGTGCTAAATTTCTTTACTCGGAACCGGTGTGCCTGGACATCGGGGCTTTTCAGTGCAACTACAAAATATAAAAGCTGCAGATCAAAATAAGCGGATTTTGTCAGTTGACCTATCTGGATCACAAAATAAGAATGGGTCATGAAAAGGTAATGTTTGAAATGGATTAGGGTCGGGCTTCAGTTTTTCTATTTAATGCTTGACCAGAGTATGCAGTACCTGGGAGAAAGCGTGGGTCAGTTTGGCTTCCGAATGCAGTGACAGGGAAGAAAGTCACATCACTTTGGTCTTCGTTTGGTTATTTAGGGAGAGGCTATGCACACTGGGAGATCATTTAATACCAATACAGCAAAATGGTGTGAATCTGTCATTTTCTTTTTTCTATACTGCAGATATTGAAGTGCTAAAGAGTATACGAATATTGTTGTTTGTATTAGAAAGGTTTAAAAAAATTAACAACATAAATCATGCTTCATACAGCTAAATGGCTGTGTTTTCTTTTAAAAAAACGCATTTGTGGGATCTCTCCATAGGTGCAACCAGTAAAAGCCCTTACTCAAGCGCAGGTATAACTTTATGATCACAAGTTCGAGCCTGGGTCATGTCACTAGCTCACTGTGACTGGAATTCCTCAAATGCCAACGCAGAAGGATTGACCATCTCCTGTTCGTGCATTAGTTTTCATGCATTTTCTGAAAGAGGTTTACTGCTTAAAAAGGGACAATAGCTTCATGTTCAGTGTTTTCTGTAGAATAGACTGATAGACGTCAGTGAACGTGGTACCAGCTTGCAGGACAAACCATAACGGGGGTGTACAACAGACCACTTAATGAGGAGGTCCAGGTGTGATCTGTATAGGACTGTCTGGAGTTACTGTGGAACTCAGCTCATAGTGATTGATGGCACCTTGGCTACAGAGTACTACACTGATCCAGCCTCTTAGCTGGTGGAGCACAGTAGTGTGAATGACTGTATGTTATGCTCTAGAGAGGCTAGTTCTACCTTGTTTTTCATATTGATTTAAAATCAATTAGCATGTCAGTTGTTCTTTTTGTCATTCTGTTGGTTTACAGCTGTCATTGGTCAACTGCAGCTACAGCTCGGATTACATTTTTGCCTCGTTAAGAAAAGACTAGTGATCTATTTAGTCTGCAGTAGATTTGCAGGGTGGTTTACAAGGTTGAAGTAGTGAAGAAATCATATTTTCTGTGCTCATAGGATTAACTAGTTTCTGTAACACTTGTTTTATTTAGGTCCATTCTTAGTTGTCAGTGTTCAAACTGTCTGAAATACTTGGCATTCATTCAAGTTAACTGCTGTAGGAAGCAATTCTGCAGTCTTAGAATGATCTAGACTATTGAATAAAACCTTATCCCCCTGGGTGTAGGCACACTGTGATAAATGGAAAGATGACGGTGAATTTAATTGTGGGCTCTGTGTGAAGTATAGAAATTCTTGCAAAATTGTCATGATTGAGAATGCTAGATAAAAAATGTCCATTTGTGAGCAAATTTGTTTTAAAGTGCTGCAGTGGCTGCAGCCGATTCACTGCCTTAAGGTTCTGAGCGCCTGTTTTCATTTTATTTTGTCTTTCCAACGGCATTTCTAATGGGACGTGTTTTCAGTTGTGATGCTGACTAGGGCTGTCCACGCGTGTGTTTGCAGACGTCCTCTCCAAACTCCTCCAATGAGAACTCCCCGGTGAGCCCACCTGATGAGCAGGGCCAGGGCGATGGCCACCCTCAGCTGGAGGAAGAGGAGGAGCCAGCCTTCCCCCACACTGACCTGGCCAAGCTGGATGACATGATCAACCGGTACGACCCCCGAGTCTGTCCAGCACTCAATTTCTTTTGGTTCATTTCAAGTCACAAGTGCTGACATTTGCATAACCCTGACTTTTCCTCTTGTTCTCAGACCCCGCTGGGTTGTTCCAGTTTTGCCAAAGGGTGAATTAGAGGTTCTTCTTGAAGCTGCTATAGATCTTAGTAAAAATGGTTAGTAGTCTGTTTTCACATCCTCTCTTCTTGGTAAGAAGTGCCAGGCAGCTCCTGAGTGGCTCAGCCAGTCAAGGCGATTGCTCAAATGTAGGCTGAGCTCAGTTGATCGAGGCATCGCAGGTTTGTACCTATGTCGTGTCACCAGCTCCCTGTGACCTGGTTTCCCCAAGCGGCTGAGCTCAGTTGGCCGTGCGTCGCTGAGGGGAGAGTGGGATTACTCAGCCTGGTGTCCGTCAGCTCTCGGCAACACTTGCACGCGCTGCTGTCTGCAAGGAAAGTGCTGATCCTCTGGTACAGGGGTGGGGCTGCCTGGGAACCTGTTAAAAGGCAACTGGCATGAAGGTGGGCAGGAGAAGAGTCTCCATGCACTTCCTCATTCTCCCCTGTGTCAGGTGTCAGGGTTCACGCTTGTGAGCTTGAAAGGCAGTGAAAAACAATTGGTGGTTCCGTTTTGTGGTGATTTTAAAAAAATGGGCAGTTCTACAATTTATTAAAAACCAGATTTATTGGAAAAACATACTCTCACATTCTACCCTGTATTTTAAATAATGATCTAGTCAAATGTTTACAAGAAATACCTTTGTCAACAGTTGCAAAACAATATTTTTGAGCAGATAGTTTATTTTGGTCATTCCTATAACTGGACATTATTTTGTCAAGGCCTGATTGCCCATCAGATATTCACTTTGCTTTCCTTTTAAAAAATGTACCTGATGTGAGAAGTCTCGCACTCTGTACAAACTTGTCAAAAGGCTTTTGCTTACTGTTATGGACTTGGTTTGTTTCAGTGAAATTATTCTATAGAATTGAACATCTTGGTTTTGTTACCAGCTCTTTTCTGCTCAAGTCTTTTTTTTCTTTGTATTCATTCTTTTTTTTTCTCCTTTCAAGGACTTGATGTAAAGTGTGAAGCATGCCAGAGATTTTTTCGAGATGGCTTGACGATTTCCTTTACAAAAATCCTTACAGATGAGGCTGTGAGTGGCTGGAAATTTGAGATTCATGTGAGTATACAGTAAGACAGCTTGTGGGTGGGACAAGGAATTAACACAATTTAGCAGAACAAAACTGGTGTAATTGTTATGTTTTCTGAGTTGATCAAATCAACTGTTTTTAAAAAGAGAATTATTAGAAATTGAAAAACTGTGGCATCATACAAGCCAGCATGCACTTGGAAAATTACAAGTGCAGTCGCTATTTTTGAGAATTGGTGTTTTCTGGTCACTTTCACAAGCTGTTAACAAGCAACAGATTTTTGGAGCTGTTCCTTCTGTAAACAAATTTATCAGCAGAAAACAAAAATTGCAGCTGCCATAATCTGCATGGTGGTCTGTTTTGAGGAATTAAAAGGCTTCCACATGAAAGGAGAATCTTTAATCAAATTATTTTGAAACAACTTTGAGAGTGCAGCAACATGTACATGGAGGGTGCTAGGTGTTGTAAAGGGCTTAACACTTGAAACATTCCCTGAGGTGGAAGACATTTTTGTTCCGACAGAGGTGTATTATTAACAACACTCACCGGCTGGTAGAACTCTGTGTGGCCAAGCTCTCCCAGGACTGGTTTCCTCTTCTTGAGCTTCTTGCTATGGCCTTAAATCCTCACTGCAAGTTCCATATCTACAACGGTACCCGTCCTTCTGAGACGGTGCCCGCTGCCGTGCAGATGGCTGAAGATGAGCTTTTTGCCCGTCCGCCTGATCCACGGTCACCGAAGGTGAGTGAACCCCCGCTGTTTGAGCTGCATGTATGTCGTGTTCCATTTAGATGAGAATTCCTACAATGTTTGGATTTACAGTTCCTCTATATATTGGTCACCCAAAGCACTGGGAAAAACTGTGCTGCACTCTGGGAAGCCCATGGTTTTTAGCCTTTCCTTAGTCTGCATTCCCACCATGGGAAGTTGGTCATGTTTGCTGTATAAATTGAATTTAAGTGTCCAGAACGACCCCTCTGATCAAGTAGATGCTTTCGTTACAAGTTATATCTTTACGTCCTGTCATGTAGGTGTTTGAGTGGAGAACTGCATCAGCGTTTGCTGGCTTCAAAGAGAAGTCGAAAGTAAAGTCCATTATGAAATATAGAAAGATTCCTTACAGCTTCTTTCTAAGCCTTATAGCTTATCTAAAATTTCTGAGAACCAGCATGTTTTTTTTCTGAGAGCCCACCATAGAGAGAAAATGTGGTGTTTATTCCTGGATGATGAGATAGAGAATGACCCCACTTACGGTCTCAACAATTTCTATCTCTTTATCCTTTGTGCAGAATTATAATTTCAGGGAGAATGGTTAACCTGTGTAATGTTCTTAGAAGAAGTGTGTGTGTAGAGTTGCCTCAGGATGTGAAGAAAACAGAATTACTATAAATACTCCGAGGAAAATGAAAGGATGTACATCTGTCAGATTACACATTACAGTGGAATTAAAACAGGAATGCCAGACAATAAGAATTGAAAGCTGGAAGAAGAATATGTGGGTATAGTGTCAACATGGACTGAATGCCTTATGAAGCATGGGAGAATTAAACTGACTAATGATTAAACAGACATTTTGTTTTTCTTATTGATTTTTGTTTTTGAAGGGCTCTTTGTAAATGTAATGCATTTTACATGGTACTTTGAACATGCTAAAAAGATTTTAGGGGAAATAATAGAAATCTTATTTACTGTGGAAAGACGTTACGTTTGCTCACAAACCAATTTATTTCCTTTCAGGGTTGGTTAGTGGATTTAATAAACAAGTTCGGCACGTTAAACGGGTTTCAGATCCTGCACGATCGATTTATGAGTGGACAGGCCTTGAATGTTCAGATCATCGCAGCCCTCATCAAGTAAGTGATGCTTTCATACCACAGAACACTTTTCAGAATAGTTTCAGCGATGCTTTAGTTTAAATTATGTAAATAATGGTTTAATAGATATTTCTGTTAAAGATCAGTTTGCAAGCAATAGTTTCCATAAAGTGTTAATAAAACATCTAAAGATGCACAGTGGTATTCATAGTAATCTTAACAAAATATCAATATCTTATAACTGCTGATGGCTTATTAAACTTCATACTCAGTAGAATCTCGCTTGAGTGAAGCAATTGTTAAAGCTTCATTTATAATTATTTACACTAATCTAAAGCTTGACCATTTTTTTATTTCTTCGGTAGCTAATTTTCCATTACTGCCTAGATGTTCTGTAATTTACTTTAGGAGTAAAACTAAATGTTTCCGTGTGTCTTGCTGATGGTTTTTAATGTTTTTTTTTGTCATTTTCAGACCATTTGGGCAGTGCTACGAGTTTTTAACATTGCACACGGTGAAGAAGTACTTCCTCCCAATAATTGAAATGGTTCCTCAGTTCCTCGAAAATCTGACAGATGAGGAGTTGAAAAAGGAAGCAAAGAATGAAGCCAAAAACGATGCTTTGTCGATGATAATCAAATCATTGAAGAACCTAGCTTCACGGGTACCAGGGCAAGAAGAAACCGTGAAAAACTTAGAAATTTTTAGGTTAAAAATGATTCTTAGGTGAGCCTTTTTTCTTGAAAATGTGAATGGATAAAGTTGTTGTCTTTTAAGTTCAGAAGATACTGTATTACTCGTGCTATGTGTTACTTGTGCTATGTGTTAAAGCTTTTGGGATTTGCTGGTTGGCTTGCAGAAATAATTAGAATGAAGTGCTTGTCCATTACATTGTACTTGAAATGTTTTTTCTGTAAGAGTGAAGGTTTGCCTCTTTTTTTGCTAATAACTCTGTGTATTATTTTCTTCTATATTTGACCCCATCGTATAGGCACGAATACTGCAGTTGTGTTCTAGTTTTGGAGATTGAAGCAAGGCATTGAAGGCAGTACCTACCTTTTGATTGTAACCATGACTTCTCAAAATCTAATTCTGATTAGTGTTTTGCTTTTTAAAAAAACAGGTTATTGCAAATTTCTTCTTTTAATGGAAAAATGAATGCACTAAATGAAGTTAATAAGGTGATATCCAGCGTTTCCTATTACACACATCGACATGGCAATCCTGAGGAAGAGGAGTGGCTAACAGCTGAGAGAATGGCAGTAAGTACAATTTTTCTTTTTATGTTGTGCTTTATTCAGAACAAGATATAGTTTTTGACCTGATTACGTAAAGATTTTTAATGTCGTCTGCTGATTTTGTTTTAGGTTCTCGCTACTAATTTTTTACATTAACTTAAACTGATATGCTTTCCTAATGCTCGCGTCCTCTCAACCTCATCTCTTCCTGCACAGCGGTACTTGAGATTTCACAATTTTTAGCCAGTGCTTATTGAGAAGGGAACTTGCACTTATTTGACAATTGTCATTTAGTTGGGTAGGAGAACTCAGCCTCATAAACTCAGTGTAATATTCATGGCTGAAGCACCCAGTTCTGTAGAGACATGATTGTATCACTATTTAATGTTAAAAACTTGAACTTTATTGGCATATGTAACCGGTACATGTACATGTACTATGGAATTCTTACTTACAGAAAGTCTCTCGATTTGTTAAAACGGGTAAAAACACGAAGTGCAGATACTATCTAAATTCACAAAGTCAAGGATTATTTTGCTATTAATACTTCACAATATGGAATTTATTCCGGCCTACCCTAAAAACATCCCTAAGAATCGACTTGTATAATGGCCCATAAATATTTTTTACAAAAACTCAGTTATAGAGCCAGAAGAGGCAGTGTATCTCTTTCATTTCTCTAATATTAGTACATTTCCTTCTTTTTTGTCCTCATGCTCTTTGTCTTTGATTTGAAGTGTTTATAGGACAGGACCCAGCTGTAAACCATCTTTGCAGGCTGTTTTGGCCTTTTTTTTGTTTGTTATATGTAAATTGAACCCACTCCTTCTATAAAATTAAAAATAGATCTTGAGGATTACTGTCCCGTCAGTGTGTTTATTCACACGAGAATTATTGAAGTACTAAATCATGAGTTCTTAGGTGGGCAGTTCTGTTTTATGTGTAACATGCAAGTTTTTTTTGCTGCTGGGCCACTAAGCAATCTGAGGCACTCTCTCGTAGGAATGGATCCAGCAAAACAACATTTTGTCCATAGTGCTAAGAGATAGTCTACATCAGCCACAGTATGTGGAGAAACTGGAAAAAATCCTTCGATTTGTCATCAAAGAAAAGGCCCTGACCCTTCAGGATCTTGACAACATCTGGGCAGCACAGGTAAGATATTAAAAATAAAATAACTTGAGAAAATTAGGTTTATATTAATTCATTTCTGTTTGTTGCCTCTTTTTCTGGGCTCTGTGCATATGTTTTCTTTGCATATAATTTCTTAATGTCAACCAGGGGATTGAAGATTTGTTGAGAAGTTTTGATTGAACATATTTCACCAACAGCATTCTTGGCCATTTGATGATCATTATTATACTCAGCACCTTTAAATAAAGAACATGTCATCCATGGTTCACACTAATCTTCCGCTTAATATTTCTCTCATGAGATGCTTTCTTCAGAATGTCTTCAGACTAGGTCATAAAATTAAGCTTACCACACATTTACCTCAATTTTAATATTTTTATGATTGGTGAGCTGGGTCCCCATTTGAGCTGAGTGGGATGTTGTTTAGAATTTCCTTTCGATCTGTAATAGGAGCAGAATAGATCAATGTTCTATTTCCGTAAAATCTCCACTTTCTTATCATGGAAATGAAAGTTCTTTGTTCTAACCTTGCTGCACCTTGTTATCCTTCCATAGGCAGGAAAGCATGAAGCTATTGTCAAGAACGTCCATGACCTCCTTGCAAAGCTGGCTTGGGATTTTTCGCCTGAGCAGCTCGACCATCTCTTTGATTGTTTCAAGGTGAGGTGTTTCGAGTTGTGCAAGAATGTAAATATGTTTTTTTTAACAGCCTAGTCGCCTCAAAATCACTTACCACTGAGAGGATTAAAGGCCAGTACTGTATATTAAGGTATACGTTTGCTTTTTCTATTAAAGGCAAGTTGGACAAATGCGAGTAAAAAGCAGCGGGAGAAGCTGTTGGAGCTGATTCGTCGCCTTGCTGAGGATGACAAAGATGGGGTCATGGCCCACAAGGTGTTGAACCTCCTGTGGAATTTGGCACATAGCGATGATGTACCCGTTGACATCATGGACCAGGCTCTGAGCGCCCACATTAAAATCCTAGATTATAGCTGTTCTCAGGTAATTGTAATATTTTATTACATTTTGTGACAAAGAGACCACCTTTTGTTAATTAATTTAACCTTTTCCCTTTTAAGACCGAAATTATCTAAAGACAATTATTTGTCTTAAGTCAGAAATTATAATTGTGTAATTTTAAAAGAACTAAAATGGTGTTAGAACCTGTTTTTAGTGTATAACCAGCAGCTACATCACCCTGAAGCTCAGTAGGTGTGAGCCTGGCCAGTACCTGGATGGGAGACCTCCTGGGAAAGCTAAGGTTGCTGCTGGAAGAGGTGTTAGCGGGACTGGTAGGGGGCAGTCACTCCACAGTCTGTGGGTCCTAATGCCCCAGTAATGGTGACGGGGACACTATACTGTCAAAAGGGTGCCGTCCTTTGGATGAGACGTAAAACCGAAGTCCTGACTCTCTGTGGTTGTTAAAACTCATTAGTGAAAGGGAGTCCCCATTACTTGTATATGCTGTTTAAGTGGAATGGGCACTGTAAAAGTGAGGAATTATTATATACAACTGATCCATTTATAGGACGGAGCTTTCAGTATTGCTGGTGCTCCACTGGTTGCATACAGTGGTACTTTTTCAATGTCAATGAAAACATTTGAAATGTTTTAAGCCCTAAGGTTAGAAATTGTAAATTAATGCTACCTGTTGAACAGTTAAATGACAGTTTTAATGCATTGGGAATCTCTTCAGGACCGAGACACACAGAAGATCCAGTGGATAGATCGATTCATTGAAGAGCTGCGAACCAATGACAAATGGGTCATTCCTGCACTGAAGCAAATCAGAGAAATTTGTAGCTTATTTGGGGAAGCGCCCCAGAATTTAAGGTAATAAATGTAGTTGTTAATTTTATTTGTGGAGATGTCATGTCTGTGGAAAAGGTGTTTTCCATACATTATGGTAAAAGTGTGTGCACCTTCTGCAAAACATGGTGCAATCCTATGTCCTGTATTTTTAAAATCATGTGAGTATGACTTTTTTTCGGGTGAGTAAAATATTTTTAGCTTATTTACAAGGAATGAAAACTGCTTTTGCTTACCACTGTATTCTTGCATTGCTAGATATCTCTTAACCATCTTCTGCCTGTGTTCTGCTTACTCTCATCCTTAGTTGATAGGAACTGCTGTAAGGTGATTATTTTATGTTAAAACTTTAACGTAGATATCTTCCCTTTGAACCGGCCCTCAATCTAAGACGGCAGCACATTATATAGGTCATGCGCCTTGAGTTTTTTTTTTTAGAAAGCATGAAATGCTGAAATAAAGTAACATTTGAAAAACCACACTTGGCAGGGGTGTTTTAATATTGTTCATGTTGCTGATAGTTTCTTGTGCACCTGTACCGATCAAAGTTGAAATTTGTAGATCTTGCTCGTTATGGCACAGATTATTTGTATTGACAATCTCGGAAATCTGCCCGATTAACTTTTGCAGAGCTTTTTTTCTGTTGGCATTCCTTTCCAAACAAGACCTGCAGATTTTGTTGTAGAAATTCATCACAGGTTGACTAGTGTTATTATTTTTTTTAATATTACTTTTTCACATTTTTAAGATTGAATAGAATGTAAACTGACTGTTGTATGGGTTAGTTTTCAATTATTAAAGTTGTAAATGTTTTATTACATAAAGTTAGCTTTGTTTCTGTTAATACATTTTATGACACTTAGCATTGAAATTTTATATTTTAAGCTGGGTAAGGAATTCAAGCGAACATTTTTTATGCTTTTGCTTTTTTGCCTTCTAAAAGTAGCTTAACAGCCACCTTCTTTTGCTTATTCGTCTTACAGATAGTTTAATATGCAGCCACAACAGAAATCCCTATTATTCCCCTGTCCTGGTTATTGTAAAACGCATATTAAAATTGTGGCATTAAATTTTTTTAAATACGTTAAAGGGGGAATTCAGTATTTTTTGGCTTGGGGTCATTTCAGTGCTGCACTGTCTGACAGATAAAAGCCAGAGCAAACGTGACACTTAGTATTCCACCGAAGTCTTAGTGGTGACATGGTTTTATAGTTTTTCTGAAAAAGGATGCATTGCATTGTCCTATTCATAAACCAAACACAATTATACCCTAAGACATAGTATTTTGCAAAACTAGCACAGGATAGAAAATGTGAAAACTGACTGGGAAATTCATATTTGTATTGATCCATAGATTTAGACTTATAAGATTTAGACTTAAGATATTTAAATAGTTGTTTTAATCTAGAGTAAGTGTTAATGTAGCTGAAGTACAGAAAATGCCTGTTGTTTTTCAGAAAGAAAAAACATATTAACATAGAACAGAACTTAGGGTAAGTTGGCCACAATTTTGGTTTATTGTCATTTCTTCAGTTTTGACAAATCTGATTAAATTCTGCAGTAAATAATGATTTAAATGATGTGATTTTAACAGGCATTTTTTAATTGCTTTGCTAGGAGTCTCCCCCTATTCTATGTCCATTCCAGAACTACAAATCATTTTTAATATGGTTCCAACTTTTAACCAAATCCTGGGGATGCCGTTCCTTTTCAGTTTTCTTCACACCAGTCTTGAATTGAGCGATGAGCACCTGAATTTCACTTTCTTGTTGTAGGCTTAGTACACAATATCTTTCTTGATTAAATTGTTTATCTGATCATTTGTGTTGCATATACACTGAGTCTGTCAAGCAGTGATTAAATCAGATGGCAGTAATTCTGTTTAAATTAGGGCTTATCCACAAAAAAATTTTAAAATTTGAAAACTGTTAAAAGACAAGGGTGTAAAAATGAGTTTCTCCAAAAACTTCTCTTGAGCTCTTAAACAGTATATAACTTCAAAGATATGAACCGGATGAGTTTCTTCGATTTACATTTACCTCAAGCTCTTAAATGGGGAAAATGTTACCAAAGCTGTCATTTTGGAAAACCTTCAGTAGCACTCAGCAGCCAGCTCTGTGCGATGCCTAAGTGGCGAATTAAAATGTCAATTGCAAATTCTTGTTCGTGAAATCAGTTGAATTTTATGAAAGATTGCCTTAGATCCTTTGTAAGTGAAACATTCAGATTTAAATTGTAATGTAAAACATTTCTGGTTAAAAGGTCTTTTTTGTTCTTTTGGTAACAGTCAGACGCAGCGAAGCCCACACGTGTTTTATCGCCACGATCTAATAAACCAGCTTCAACATAACCATGCTCTTGTGACTTTGGTGGCAGAAAACCTATCTGCATACATGGAAAGCATGAGGCAGTTCGCCAAAGGTAACAAAACTGATTTGTTAAATTCTCCATATTAATCAGATTACATTAAAAAGTGATTATGGAGCAGATTGCAGTATGTCATGTCAATTTTTCATGACCTGAATTATTTTAAAATTTCAAAGAAAATAGCCATAGCTTGAATAGGTGTATCGTGTAATCACTACCCTTGTTCAGGTATATTGTGCACTTAAGACATCTGTTTCAAAATTGGAGAGAGGCCAAACTATCTGGCAGAAGATATTATGCTCTAAAGAGCTACAGCATCTGTCAGGTGCCCAAATCTCCAGAAACAGTTGAAAATGTATTTTTAAACTAAACTTGTAGCTACAATTTGTTCTAAAGGAACACTTTTAAAAAGGGACTTTCTTGTTGAAAATGAGGGAAATTCTATCTGAATATGATATAGTTTTTATTTTCCTTGAAATGGAACCAAATATTTTTGGAACCAGATATGCCAGATTTTCGGACGCTGTGAACAGATAACAGCCTTGGTCATGTTCTTATACTGCTCGTGACGCATATAATGCAACATGGTATTTAAGTTCAGTAGTGCACATCACAGTATAGTAAGAGCAAATTATTTTTGGTTCCAATGGCTTATATCTGGGAGGCTGTGGCTGAGTGGTGAAAATCACTATGTCCTTTATTCCAGCATTATGTAGCTCTGTTATCACATGTAGACTGTGTCTCGCTTATGGTTACTTGTCAGTTTTCACTTGCCTTGGGTCTTTCATCAAGTGATGGCTGTTAATATTTGAAAAGCTTTCAAAAGCCATAGTAGTAAAGGACATTTTTGAAGAGCTGGAATCTTCAAAAAGCTTAAAAGATTTTGGCTGTTTTAAGTTGCACTGACATGAAAGTATCATTTCCAGAGCACTTGGAATACGATCCACAGACCGTACGGGCTGGCAGTCGATACAGCCATGTGCAAGAAGTCCAGGAAAGGCTTAACTTCTTGAGGTAGGAGGGTTGGCTTTCATTGTAGTGACACTTCATGCCAAGAGTTTTCTTTGGAATCCTTCTGTCACATGTTTGCTTTCAATGTTTTGCTAAAAAAAGCTTGGGTCTTTCATATTTTTTTTTCTAAAGGTTTTTGCTAAAAGACGGACAGCTGTGGTTGTGCGCTCCGCAAGCAAAACAGATCTGGAAGTGTCTCGCTGAGAATGCGGTGTTCCTCTGCGATAGGGAGGCCTGCTTCAAATGGTATTCCAAACTCATGGGAGATGAGCCAGACCTGGACCCCGATATCAACAAGGACTTCTTTGAAAACAACGTGCTGCAGCTGGATCCTTCACTCCTTACAGAAAACGGGATGAAGTGTTTTGAACGTTTTTTCAAAGCTGTAAACTGTAGGGAAGGAAAACTGGTGGCCAAGCGAAGAGCCTACATGATGGATGACCTGGAACTCATAGGATTGGATTACCTTTGGAGGGTAAGAGCCTTACTAAACAGCACATGAAGTTAAACTGAGTGTATTGATAGTTATGCAGAGGTGTATAAGATCATAGGACTGTCCTCAGTGATATAAAAAAAATGCAATTTTTTAAATTGGTAAATACGGGTGTTGCTACTGATTTGTATTCTAGCAAAAAAAATGTTATGGACAGATAAAACTGAATCTGTGTTCAATTTCACCTAAAAACATTGTGTATAAGTCCATGTTCAGTTTAAAGAATTTGTTTTAAAAAGAAAGCCTTGTTACTAATAATCGTTTTACCTACTGTAGAAAAGTTATTTGCCTTCCATTTTCTAAAATCTTATGTGCAGGACATGGATTCTTTTATAGTCGTTAAAGTTTCAGACCCACCCAAGGTAGCAATACAAGGCTTCCAGAAATAAAAGGTGCTGTTTTCATTATTCACTGAAAATCGGCCATTGCCCTCCTATTCTTTAGTCTCATCTTTATGCAGCAGTGTCTTTGGAGTCAGGGAATTTGATGTTTTCCTTCTCCGCAGAAGTCAGCTTGACTGTGTGCATTGCCGTGCATTGTCAGTGTTCTTTTTTTATTTAATGAAGAAAGTCTCAAATTATTTCTCCCCTTTAGTTTTCCCATTTTTAATCTGCTGCTCAGCTGTGCCATCAGCATTGCTCCCTCATTGACGTAGAAGCGCTTGTGGGACCTCTGAGTCATGTACTATCTGCAGGTCTGTGAATCTGGATCAGAAACGGTGGAGCTTAAAGGTCCACTGACAGCCTCAGCCTGCCGTGGTTTCAGTTTCAGAGGGGTACAACCTCGTAGGTCCCCTCTCCACCTAGTCCTGTCTGCACTGGCACAGTCTGCGCCCCATAGTTCAGGGTTCCTGTGTGAAGTCAGAGTAGCAGAGCTGTGAAATGACAAGTATTCTTCCTGCAAGAGACTCACAACCATGAGCTTGTGTCTTAAGGTGTGTAGTCCAATTAAAAAAATCTAAATAAAAACATGGAGATTATAGATATGTACAGTTGTTTTTTTTGTCTGCTGTTATCTTTTTAAAGGCTTGTTTTAAAAAACCACCCCTGTTCCTGGTTCTGTTATTTTAAAAGTATAAAATAGGCTTATACCTATGGCCCACAGCCCCCGTTTCCCTTTCATGGTGGAGCTTTTTATTGAATAAAATGGTTAGATCTTCCTTGGTAGGCAAGTCAGTGGGCACTGATTAGGTTTTAAGGAAGATCTCTTCACACTGTAGTATTGAGGAAAGATTTTGTGATTTGATTTTAGATTTTTATTTTAACAGGTTGTGATTCAGGGAAGTGATGACATTGCCAACAGAGCAATAGATTTGCTTAAAGAGATTTATACAAATCTTGGACCAAAATTACAAGTCAATCAGGTAAAAAAAAAAATCCTTTTTTTGCTTGATTATGGTTGCATTCATCAGTGTTCTCACAGTTATTTTACTACCCCTTGATACAACTGTAAGGTTGTATATATCTTCACTTGCCTTTTTTCAGTTTTATTTCCCAGATCTAGTCATTCCAAAGCTGTAAAGGGTATTGTCTGTACTTAGTAAGGAAAGTGACTTTCTTAGGCCCAAGTAAAGTACATTTTTGATTAATTGCAAACTTAGTTGTTTTGAGAAATGGGAAAACCTTTCCCTTCTTATTCCTAAGTACCATTTTAATCCACACTCAAGTGAAACATCTTACATGCCCATGTAAATACTGCATTAATTAACAGTAGTGCTGACTTATTTTATATAGTAAATTCATTTTTTGATCATTGTAAAACTTATCAAGATCATTTTTCCAGTAGCAAGGGCTGGTAGCAGCCAGAGTGTATTTGTGTAATATTTTCTTCTCACTATATCGCTATCTAATTACTTACAGATTGTACTGTAGAGAGCATTTTATTATTTATGATTTGTTTTCTGATTTTGTTCTGTAGGTAGAGATTCATGAAGACTTTGTCCAGTCTTGTTTTGACCGGTTGAAAGCCTCCTATGACACACTCTGTGTACTGGATGGTGACAAAGACAGTATTAACTGTGCCAGGCAAGAAGCGATTAGGATGGTGAGAGTGCTGACTGTCTTGAAAGAATACATCAATGAGTGTGACAGCGACTACCATGAGGAAAGAACGATATTGCCAATGTCGAGGTATGATATCTGTATGCTAAATCATCCTTTCTGTAAAGTTTGTATGTAAGTGATAGATTTTTTTTTATGTGATTGTACTACAAGAAATCAACTATTCATCCTTTAAATCGTCAAAAATTAACTTTGTTAACCTGGTTAATTTCTAGCTCTGGCATTTTGTAGTTGGCATACATGAGCTATTGGTATAACGCAAGACTGACATTCAAAGATACTGATATTGGCTGCGCTTTTGTCTTTACTGCACTAGAAACATCCTTCTTTCACAGTTCGTTTTTGATCATGGAATCTCTTTTGTGAGTGTTTTTAAACTTAATTATTTTTTTCGTCTTTTGTGTTTCTTGCAGAGCTTTTCGTGGCAAGCACATCACACTCATCGTACGCTTCCCAAACCAAGGGCGGCAGGTGGATGACCTGGACATTTGGTCTCACACCAACGATACCATTGGATCCGTACGGAGGTGTATCTTAACGCGAATAAAGGCCAACAGTACCCACACAAAAGTAGAGCTTTTTATCGGAGGAGAGGTTGTCGATCCTGCTGATGATAGGAAGTTAATTGGGCAGCTTAACCTCAAAGACAAAACGGTACGGTTTCCTTAGATACTGAATTAATACATGGTCCAAATTAATCTTTGTAAAATCGCCGACTTCATTTTTATTAAGAATGTTGGCAAATGAATTTTTAGAAGCATTTGCTTCCTTAGCATGTCATTCAGATGCAGTTTCTTTGCCCCCTCTAGTTAATCACGGCCAAGCTCACGCAGGTCAGTTCCAACATGCCTTCAAGTCCTGACAGTTCCTCTGACTCGTCCACCGGGTCTCCAGGGAACCATGGTAACCACTATAGCGACGGGCCCAACCCTGAAGTAGAAGGTTGTCTTCCAGGAGTGGTAAGGGGCCTTGGTTTTTAGCATGTGGTACTAAAGCGTTTTGGAAAGTAAAAGCTTCACAGCATCATGTAGTCTATTACACACTTTTGTGTGCATGTTATTTTATGGTGATAAAATCCCTGAAGCCATACAAGTTTTTTCTTTCCATATTGCGCATTTTGAAAGAAAAGCCCCTTTCAGAAGAAACAAAATACCTTTATGTATACTTTTGATAATGCCCAGCTTTTAATCATCTAAAAAGGATTTTTCACAATGGAATCCTGAAAACTTTTTAGTTGCAGTACAGCAAATGTTACAGAACACCTTGAAAACATAATTATTGTACATCATTTCCCATTAAAGAAACATGTCTTTAAGCACAGAGGTTTAGACTGTGTGGAGTAGGCTTGTAAATCTGAGTCCAACTCTACATTCCTTCAAGATGTGACTGGGCAGAATTTTAGACTTGGATAATGAGTCTAATTGCTCAGCTGATAAACTACCAAAAAGACACTGTGGGCCAGAGATCCTCTTCCTTTTGACAGCCTTCATGGTCTTATGTTCCACTGATCACAGAATTGAATTTTGTTCACACCGTGGCAACAAAACTTTAGTTTAGTTTAGCAATTCAATGGAACTTCTGTTCTCTGAAAAAAACCTTAAAGGGTGTATTAGTTTTCCATGCCTGTTCTTTACTCTGTCTAGATCATGTCACTGCATATCCGCTACGTCTCTTTCCTGTGGCAAGTGGCCGACCTTGGCTGCAGTTTAAACATGCCTCTTTTAAGAGACGGTGCCCGTGTCCTCATGAAGCTCATGCCTCCAGGTAGGTAAAAATCGAAGTACACAGTTTCTTATCATGTTTCTCGTCTTTCACATTTTAGTCCAGATTATAGTTGTTAGGTTCAGTAAGGTGCTTTATCAGTGATTCTATACAGATTTAAAGCAATTAGAAATTTGGATTTAAACCTAAAAATACAAAATTAGGAAATTTAAACTGGAAGGTTTTTTTATGGTCTTTGTTCTGATTTTAGAGAGCAACCGATCTATTCTTTAAAGAGAATCACATTTTAATAAGTCAAGTGTTCAAATATGAAAAACCTAAACTTAGTGTGGGATAAATGACCTGATCTTTTTTATGATTCCCTATGTAATTCCTACTGTGTTATGACTAAAATAAATACACCAAATTTTAAACTAATTTAGATATCCCTTGTTGTGTATTGTAGGGTATTTTGTTGAATGTTTGATTTGGTTTTTTTTTTACAGATAACACTACAGTAGAAAAGCTGCGAGCCATCTGCTTAGATCATGCAAAGCTTGGTGAGAACAGCCTTAGCCCAACCCTAGACTCGCTCTTCTTTGGCCCATCGCCTTCTCAAGTGCTGTACCTGACAGAGGTTTGTGAATATCACTTTTAGAAATAATATCAATCTCAGTAACTGCATAGTCTTTTTTAAAAAAATACTTCTGGCTTTAGCAATCCTGAAGTAGTTTGCAACCAGTATTTTTTACTGGTCACTTACGAATGTGATAATGAGCATCAGTATTGCTGGCATTCTGTACTGTTTTGTCCTTTATTTCAAGCAGTCACTGTGGTAGTTTAATTACCTGTGGTCTGTTTCGGATGCAGGTAGTGTATGCCTTGTTAATGCCTGCCAGCGGAACCCTTGGAGAAGATGCGAGTGACTTCCAGTACAACTTCTTAAAAAGCGGTGGCTTGCCTCTCGTTTTGAGCATGCTCACAAGAAATAACTTCCTGCCAAATGCGGACATGGAGACGAGGCGGGGTGCCTATCTAAACGCTCTAAAAATAGCCAAGTTATTACTGACAGCCGTCGGCTTTGGCCACGTGAAGGCAGTGGCAGAAGCTTGTCAGCCAGGTGTGGAAGGGACAAGCCCTGTTTCACCGGTAAGTCACTTTTATGATGATGTTGGGAATTTCACAGAAGTGGATGGAGCTCTATTTTGCTGTCTGTGTGGATGGTTATTATATGAGCAAATGATTTTTACGTCTGCGTATGTTTAAATTGGAGGATTTCTAGTTAGAATTCTACAGAAATTTTATGGGCAACAGTGAACAGCTGTAGTAAGTGGTGGATGACTTAGTGCAACAGAGCCCAGACCATCAGTTTCACAGGTTTCTGCATTTACAATACAGAATGGGTCTTCTCTAGGATGTTATGCATCTACCGTAAGCCCTGTGAAGTGTCCTGGTAGTGGCTTCATGATGCAAGCATCACAGCTGTGGACTTAATTCTATGTGCAAGCCTCTGATCTTTCACCCTTTAATTGTGGTACTGGTGAGGGCCTGTTTTATGTGTGCTTGTGTATGTACAGATGCTTACTAGAAATGTCAAGGGGGAATGATTTCTGGGGGAGAGTTTATGCCACCAACTGTTTGTCCATAAAGTTTTTATAAGCAATTTTGAGTTTCAGGGATACTTGAAAAGTGTTTTAACGGGGATGTCTGTAGAGTTCCAGGTTGATTTCCTCCATTTGGCAGTGACATCCCTTCCCTTTTAATTTCCAGATAAACCAGGCTACGCACGACCAGGCTTTAGTTCTTCAAAATGCTCTGCAAAACATTCCCAATCCATCATCCGAATGCATGCTGCGAAATGTAGCAATTCGCCTTGCCCAGCAGATCTCAGATGAGGTTGGTGTAGTTTCCTCTCAGTTGGGAGGGGTACAGGTATGTGAGAGCATCTGTTAAAAAAAATGTGTGTTATGTGAAAACAGGAAACATGCCCTGCTGGCTGTCATGTGTTGGCTATCACTTGACATTTCAGTTGACAGTTAGTGTACCATAACAATGCACAAATAGCGGCCTTCCCTTTTTTCCTTTAGTTGTTTAGACTTTAAACTGCAGGCATCTTTATGTCTTGTATCATAAATGATGTGCTTATATTTATGCTCCTGGCCAAAGTAATTTGCACCTAGAATAAAAATGTTGTGGTTTTAAGTGTGAACGTTGGAAACAGCATTGCAAAGTTGTGCTTAGTTCTAAAACTACAATATCTCCGTGGATTTTGTATTGTTTATATTTGTAATATTTAAATGCTTCCCTCATTTTATTTTGGAAAGGCCATGTTCAGAAAAGGGAAAAAATCTTTTTCCAGAAAATCAGTATTCTTGTATTCAACAAGAATACAAAACAAAAAGATTTATTGATGTTGCCTCTTTTGTCTTAGCATGACGTGCTGGAGTTTTATATTACCTCACTTCAAGTTAAAATATAGGCGGCTAAAACATTAATTTTAACAAATTTGATTTTCACAAGTGCATGCTACAATGTATCAAAATTAAAAAGTGTACTCATTTTTTAATTTTGTTTTCCCTTTTTTTTTGCTCTACATACAGAATTTTTTTCAGGCCTCCAAATATATCCCAGATATATGTGTAATAAGGGCTGTACAGAAGATAGTTTGGGCATCAGGTTGTGGTTCAGTGCAGCTTGTGTTCAGCTCAAATGAAGAAATCAGCAAAATTTATGAAAAGGTAGGTTGATACAAGTCTAAAATTGGTATTTGTGTTGCCATTTTTATTACAATTTGTAAGTCAGAATGGCTGTTTTAACTGGAAAAGTGACATCGTAATTTATTTAACCTCTAGCTTATGAGATGCAAGAAGAAATTCATCATTACAAATGTACTATTTTTTTTAGTTCAAAAAGCTCTAAGGTAAAATGTCTCATCCTTTTTTGCAGACGAATGCAGGAAATGAACCAGATGCAGAAGATGAGCAGGTGTGCTGTGAAGCACTGGAAGTGATGACACTCTGTTTTGCCTTGATCCCCACAGCACTAGATGCACTTAGTAAAGAAAAGGCATGGCAGACCTTCATCATTGATTTGCTTTTGCACTGTCAGAGCAAGTAAGTTAGAATGGCATTGCCTTGATGCTCATGCACAATATGAAACAATATTTCTGAAACGATCCTCTTACTAAAACTTTGCAGCAGAACATTTGTTAATGTAATACTTCAGAAGACTTTCATCTATTGAGATTTTGCCACACTTGTCGGTACCTTTCCGCCGTGCAGTTTATGGCTGTTTTACGAGTCTGAAATTAACCCGTCGTTATTGAATTTGTTTTTGCAACTTCCCAGGTCAGTTCGTCAGATGGCTCAGGAGCAGTTCTTTCTGATGGCTACGCGGTGTTGCATGGGACACAGGCCCCTTCTGTTCTTTATAACCTTGCTGTTCACAGTTTTAGGAGTAAGCCTACTCTATATATTATACATTTAACGGTTCCTTTGTTAAATATTTTATGTTCAGATTTTAATGGTAGAATATGCATTAAATTGAACTTCTTCAATTTTCATCTTTTGTCTAATTAAAACTAGATATTAAGCGGCGTATAATCTATCCTGTGAATTTATTTTAAATGTTTCATGAATGGAGGTTTTCTGCTGTTGAGGTGCAAAACAAATTGCCGTACTAAAAATGATCATGAGTAACTGATTTATTGTTCACTGGATGTTAGCAAAATGGTTTTCTTTTTTTTTTCCCTAGAGCACTGCAAGAGAAAGACCAAAGCACGCAGGGGATTACTTCACTTTGTTAAGGCACTTACTAAATTATGCATACAACAGCAACATTAACCTGCCAAATGCTGAAGTTCTTCTCAACAATGAAATTGACTGGTTAAAAAGGATCAGGGTAGGTTAACTTATGGCTTCTTAAGTTCTTGCTTTGCCTTGAGTAACTATTTTATTCATCTTCATATGTTAGACTGTCCTTTCCAGTTTTTTTATGTCTATTTATTACAATAATAGCCCTATTCTTCTTTTTTGCTTTTAGTGTTACATGCTGTTGGAGACATCAACAGCATTTTAAGAGTGTTTGTACCTAAGAGTTTTAATAGGCTTTTACATGGCTCGGTGTAGATATTCCTGGAACCATTGGTTCCCCATCGGTGGTGTCTGTAGTCTCTCCTTAAATCTGAGTTAAAATCTTGGTTAATCTCCCTTTGCTCTGATTTACACAGTTGCTCACTTACAGCTGGGAGTGATGTTGCCTTGCCATCACAGCGCCACTGTCAAACGCTAAAACCCCGGACGCAAAAAAAAAACTTATTCTGCGGTCTTTGTCCAAGAAAGACAAAAGACTATCACTGTCTATAGTGCAACCACAACATCTTTTTTCCTTACATTTGTAGTATGGATTGAACAAGTGAAGACGCAGGGAAAAACCAGGAAAGGATACTATGTCTTTTTGGATAGTGAGCAAATAAAAGCACTGATGAAAGTATGAGTGGAAGCGCTCTAAGGGGTAAAAATCTCTTCCTCTGAAGGTAGCTGGTAGACATGAAAATTCCACACCAGAAGCCATGAAGATATAAACAAAACATGCCAAATCATTTATTGCACATTTACTGCAAGCTGTTTAGCTCATCAAAGAGGGTTTTGAATAATAACAAAAGGTACAGTTTGGAGTCCATCCAAATATAGTACCAGTTGCGTTATCCATCTGTTTTCTAACCGCTTCATCCAATACAGGCTATGGGAGCCATAACCTATCCTAGTAAGCAACGGGTGCAAGGGGTACACCTAGCATGGGACACAGATGCAAAAAGACATGCGCACACTCACACCAAGGCCAGTTTTCCCAGAAGCCATTTAACCTACCTGTCTTTGAGCTGTGGGAGGAAACTGGAGTGCCCAGAGGAAACCCATGCGAACATGGGGAAGATACACAAACTCAATGCAGATAGCAACCTAGGGCCCCAGCGCTATGAGGAAGCAATGCCAACCTCCACTTGCATTATTATATTTCTAAACTTTTATTCATTTTGGGAATTAAGTGACCTGGTCTTCTAAGTTTTTAATTGACTACTATTAACAGTAGTAGTGCTGGTTGTGTAATGATGAATGTATTTTGTTGTATGTCATCAAAAGCGTTTCCACTTTAGCTTATAATATGGCACAGTAGTAATAGACTTTTCTGCCAATTTGTTAAAACTGGTTGAATTTTAATTATTACTGCTGCCAGTGTGTGATTAACTATCTTAAGCTGTCAGCACTGGTGCTCAGTGCCAGCAGGTTAAAAGATTTCCTAAATTTCTGCTTTAAACGCATTTTAGATTCTCAGATATCGGTTAAATAGGAAGGAAGCTGTTAACTTAATTACAAGGTAGGATTCCTTCATTTTCAGTCTAGACGCATTTTCAGGGCCATTGACTTGATCTTATGACAATCTAAAATGTAGGAACTGCCCTGTACGTTTCGAAACCCAGATGATCAGGGCTGTAGAATATTTGCTAGATAATGGATCAAAGTCTGTCATTATAACTATAGGTAATCCCTTGTTATGTAATCCTGTTCAGTTTCTGGTCACCTGCAACTGATGGTGATGTTGCAAGCTCCAGGTAGCTGACACATCTTAATGTTGCTGTTGCACAGCTTGCTGATACACTGGCTGTCTGCTATCCACTTCGACTAATTGTGCACTGATGCAGAGGAATGCTAATTACAGCTAAATACGAATATAGCCTGGGTGTTGTCTGAACATCCTGCCCTCCAAACATGTGCCTTTGCTGGTTGAGCCAGTGAGAGGCCCCAAAAATCAATTTTAACTATCAGGTTCTCCATCTTACAAGCCTTTACGATATGTGCTCATGTTTTTTTTTTTAATTTCAGGATGAAGTGAAACGAACAGGAGAGACGGGTGTGGAAGAGACCATTCTCGAGGGTCACCTTGGAGTCACAAAGGAACTGTTGGCTTTTCAGACTCCAGAAAAGAAGTACTCCATTGGCTGTGAGAAGGGTGGAGCCAATCTCATTAAGGTGAGTTTTTGTGTTCTTTTGTAGAATGCCGTTTTTAACCAAAAATTCAACATGCATACAGGTAGGTGTCACCAGAGATTTATTGTTGTTTTTTGTGAGCTCTTATTTTGTTCTTTTTCTGCTTTAACTCAAGATCAGTTTTATTTTAAAGATTTAACATACAGTACACATTGGTATAAAACATGCACTGCCTCTGTGTGATTATTAGGTACTTAATCTTATTGTTCTGGCACACAAGAGTATGAAAAGAGTATGAAATTACTTGGTGCTGTTGCTATATAATATATTATATAATATATATTAATATATATGAAAGAATTTGGGATCTTGCTCCCCCTTTTTTGCTTTTGATAACAACCCTTTTCATTCCCTCCTAGGAGCTGATTGACGATTTCATCTTCCCAGCATCCAATGTGTACCTGCAATACATGAAGAGTGGCGAATTCCCCACCGAGCAGGCCATTCCAGTCTGCAGCACCCCTGCTACCATCAACGCTGGCTTTGAATTGCTGGTTGCACTTGCCGTTGGTTGTGTGCGAAATCTGAAACAGATAGTTGACACGTTAACTGACATGTACTACTTAGGTATGCACACATGTTTCTTTGCTTGAGAGGTGTTTGTTTTTCACCCAATGGTTTTATTATGGCAGCTCTTGGGGTTACAAAGCAGATCCTCACTGCTTTAATATATAAACAAAAGCAAATGTAAAGATGGTTATTTTATACCTTAAGCTTGATTTCTGACCAGATATATACTGCTACTTAAGCTTCTTGTGTAAAAATCAAGCTGGTTCACCATCTGACTGTTGTAGTAAGTTGTTTGAGGTCTGCATTGTTTGGTAACTAAACCCTGGCATGACTTTTTGTTGAATTCTGTGAACTAGGTTGTGAAGCACTTACAGAATGGGAGTATTTGCCACCTGTTGGGCCTCGGCCTCCCAAAGGCTTTGTTGGTTTGAAAAACGCAGGAGCCACGTGTTACATGAACTCGGTCATTCAGCAGCTGTACATGATCCCACCCATCAGAAACGGCATCCTAGCTATCGAAGGCACAGGCAGTGACGTTGACGACGACATGTCTGGAGATGAAAAGCAGGACAATGAGGTACTGTTCGTATATTTCAGTGTTTCACTTTCAAAATACAGGCTGTGCTTAGGCACAAACAAAGGCCTTAAATTGATATTTGATTGCGTATGCTTTGCCCAATGAAGATACCCATCCTTGCTCAGGATTCAGTGACTGACACTATAGCCATCTCCGAGCTCACATGCCACGCAGGCATAGCCTGGAGCTGAGGGCACAACATGTACAACTGCACTCTATGAATGTCCATGTTTTTATGGATTTTTTAATACCAAAATATTTTGATAACGGTGGTATTTTTTTATTTTTGTAGCAACTTTATGGGCTTTTATGTTTGCAGACCAATGTAGATCCTCGGGATGAGGTTTTCAGCTACCACCACCAGTATGAAGAGAAACCTTCCCTCAGTAAGTCGGAGGACCGGAAGGAGTACAATATTGGAGTTCTGCGCCATCTGCAGGTTATTTTTGGACATCTGGCGGCCTCTAGGTTGCAGTACTATGTGCCTCGAGGGTTCTGGAAACAGTTTAGGTAACTTTTTATTCTTTCTGACCTCCTAACCCCACTCTCAAAACTTATACCATCTGCCTGTTGAAGCTACAGAAATCCTTAAATGAAAATCTTGCCTTTCAAGTGACGAGTGTAAATGTTTAGTTTTTGTTTCTGCTGCGACTCGTGATCAGCTGTGTTCTATCAGCTGCGGACCTGGATAACGGCCTCTGTCTGTATGTGCAGGTTGTGGGGTGAACCGGTGAACCTGAGAGAGCAGCATGATGCACTGGAATTCTTTAACTCTCTGGTGGACAGTTTGGATGAAGCCCTGAAAGCTCTTGGCCATCCAGCAATGTTAAGCAAAGTTCTTGGCGGTTCATTTGCTGATCAGAAGATATGTCAAGGTTGTCCTCACAGGTATGTGAAAAGTCATGTAAAGAGCAATGGTGGAGGAATTGTGCTATTTTTTCCAAATTGCTATATTAGTTATGTTTCATTATTGTTTTATTTTTTGCAGAGCAATAATAGGATGCTGACTTTTTTGTGTATTTACCGCTGCTTAAATGTATTGCAGGTATGAATGTGAGGAATCCTTCACAACACTGAATGTAGATATTAGAAACCATCAGAACCTCCTGGATTCAATGGAGCAGTATGTCAAAGGGGATTTATTAGAGGGTGCCAATGCCTATCACTGCGAAAAGTGCAACAAAAAGGTGAAGATCACTTACCTGTACCAAAGAAATATGCTCTCTAGAAATCCCCCAGTACCGTGGTGTGATTGGTACTCTTCATTGCTTGTATGGGACTAAGTGAAGAATTGAGTTTCTTTATTGTGCGCTTTAAATGGAGAGTTAGGTGCTTTTTTGCACATTGAAGCAAAACAGGAAAAAATGACTCATTTTCTCCTATACCCTTTGTATATGTGTAATGTTTTGAAGTTTCTCATTTGTACGACATGCGTGGGCACTTGATGTGCAGGATATTGTCACTTCTTGCCATGATAAGAGACCAATGGCGGTATCCATCGTAGTTTTTGTCCTGGAGTTAGATATACAGTGGATTTAGAAGTGGTGTTTAAATATTCACCTGTACAGTTTTATAAAACGCATCTTGGGGTGTTGATTTAACAGGTGGCAGTAAAATCCAGCTGTGTACTTATTTTGTAATTCTCTGGTTTTTGTCTCACAGGTGGACACAGTAAAGCGCTTGCTCATTAAAAAGCTGCCTCCAGTTCTTGCCATCCAGCTGAAGCGATTTGACTATGACTGGGAAAGGGAATGTGCAATCAAATTCAATGATTACTTTGAGTTTCCACGGGAACTGGATATGGAGCCATACACAGTGGCCGGGGTAGCCAAGCTCGAAGGAGATGATGTCCATCCAGAAAATCAGGTCATTCAGAATGAGCCCACAGAGAATGAGCCCCCAGGGAGCACTAAATACAGACTGGTTGGAGTTCTTGTGCACAGTGGTCAGGCCAGTGGTGGACACTACTACTCCTACATCATTCAGAGAAATGGGGGAGACGGGGAGAAAAACCGGTGGTACAAATTTGACGATGGGGACGTCACAGAGTGCAAAATGGACGATGACGAAGAGATGAAGAACCAGTGCTTCGGAGGCGAGTACATGGGGGAGGTCTTCGACCACATGATGAAACGCATGTCCTACAGGCGCCAGAAGAGGTGGTGGAATGCCTACATTCTTTTTTATGAGCGCATGGACACGCTGGACAAAGACAGTGAACTTGTGAAGTACATTTCTGAGCTGGCTGTCACCACGAAACCACACCAGATAAAGATGCCAGCCGCTATCGAGCGAAGCGTCCGGAAGCAGAATGTGCAGTTCATGCACAACCGTATGCAGTACAGCCTGGAATATTTCCAGTTTATAAAGAAACTTCTGACCTGTAACAGTGTCTATTTAAACCCACCTCCAGGTATGTATTCAGCTACCTTATCTGGGATTTGATTCGATGCGCTTTATATACTTCAGACAATGCGGTGGCAGGCAGTGGTGGAGGTGAAGATAACTGTACCAAATGCAGCGTTTCTCAATAGGCAGTGTCCTTTTTTATTGAAAAGAAGCAAGAGAATTTGAACCCTGGGAAATTGTGATACTTTGCATGTTTTCATTTCTTGATATAGTTCTGTCATCTTAAACTTGAGTTGTATTGGAACTTGACTGCACTAGGTCTAACGGTGGATAATTAAAGCCCATCATCTGAAATATAAATGTATTCGTGCAAGCGTAAACCCAATGAAAAATGTTTTTAAACCCATTTTTGTTGAGCCAGTTTTATATATATACACACATTCGTCTTGTATGTTAAACAGTTTTTTCTTTGCTTTTCAAGATTGGATTCATATAAACTGACTTAGGAAGGCCATTGAGAATATCCTCACTTTTCCTTAATATCCTTACTTATTCAGTGCTGCTCTGCAGATTCCAGTAAAAGGGTACATGTATCGTGTTGCATTGCCTTCTGAGTGTGATTGCCACCTATGTTCTTAAGCAGGAATGGATCTGCTCTCGTTTTGTCACTTGAGCATGATTTTATTCAAGGTGCTCGTGCACTAAATTGATGGCACATTTCTGAGACACCTTTTGCTTTTCTGCTTTAATCAATAGTAAGAGTACCTCACAAGTTGGTTTACAAAGTGTTCCAAGAACTGGTTTTGACCCTGCTGCTCTAGTTCATGCCATTTTCATTTGTTGTTTTCACTTTTTGATGATATTATCTCATTCTTGACACAGAACTAATCTAATCATCTCAACATAAAATCTCTGTCAGCCAAATATCTGTGTGAATCTTGACAGGGGTGGCCTAGCAGCAGGCCTGGAGGATCCAGCTGATTTTACCGATCTCTTTAAATTGGCATAACCTTAACATCTGGACCATTGGTATATTGTACCAGTCAAGCCAATAACACTGCCGTGATAGCTGTAGTTCAGGACTGGAGTGGGACATCCTGGGTCCAGACTTTCAGTTTCAGTTAACCCCTCACAGACAATTGGAACTTCTTTCTGTGCTTAGACCTGCCTGTCAAGCGTGGCATTCCTTGAGGAAGATTTGACTTGACACTTTGATGGAAACAAACACTGATTGGTTTGAACTTTTTAGACAGCACATGAAGCAAGGCACAGCTCTGGCTTGAGTCACTAGGGTAATTGGTGAGCTCCTATCTGTGCTCTGTTCCTATCAAATGGCCCCGAGGAGAACTCCTTTGATGTCCATGGGTGAACACTGACACTGAGCTCAGATTTGTTCATTAGACCTTTAATCAGAAATGCATTTAAGGTGGATAAACATGACAGTAAAGAGAAGCTCATTCTGTTACTGTCTGGGATATCTTTTCTGTCATAGCTGGAGATCTTCATTTTCTGTTTAAGGGGGGGGGGAGCCATGGCCAGTTGGATTAAGAGTTGGTATTTTCAATTTTACTAATGAAGATTCCATCTCATTCGTTTTCTGTTGTAGTTTAGACAAAATGTAGAGTAAACCTCATCCCGACAATATTCTGTAACATACAAGACTGAGGCTTGATGCAGATGTTGCCTCCTTACTACTTGTAAGAGAATATAGCAGCAGTGCGGCTTGTTTGCAGCTGTGAACTGCGTCCCTTCCTCCATTTGAAGTTACTGAGGATGAATAATTAATGTGTGGTTGTAGACCGAATAAAAGGCTTGCTTTTTTGAAGATACGGTAGCAGTCTGCTTAGGCAGATTTTTAAAGCTTTTGCAATTGGTAAACAATTAAGCGATTGTCAGTGTTTTATTCATTAAATGTTTACCATTTCATAATAAAGCAAGTAAAATGATAGAAATCCGGACCTGCTGTGGAGATTTTCTCTTGAGATGGAAGCTTGACCCAGAAAATGGATTCTGCTTCAGAACTCGCCTGAAGATCGAATACGTTTGCGTAGTTCAGTGCAAGCTGATGCCTCCTTAAATGTTTCACTTCCTTTTTGATGCTTGTATTTGTGTTTCAGAGTACCCACTCGTCTTTTTTTTCCTGTCGTAGGTTGTGATGTAATGATGTGATGTGCCTTTTTTAATGGAGTTTATTTCTGGTTTTAATTAGGACAAGATCATCTTTTGCCCGAGGCAGAAGAAATAGCTATGATTAGTATTCAGCTTGCTGCTAGGTTCCTGTTTAGCACAGGATTCCACACAAAGAAAATAGTCCGTGGCCCTGCCAGTGATTGGTAAGATTTTGATGTCTTTGAACATTTATTTCACATTTATTTCCTTCCTACAAGAGGCTTTTAACGCTGATTTGCCTTCTTATTGTGTTCCCTCTCTCAGGTATGATGCATTGTGCATCCTGCTTCGTCACAGCAAGAATGTACGCTACTGGTTTGCACATAATGTCCTCTATGCTTATACAAACCGCTTCTCGGAGTACCTGCTGGAGTGCCCCAGTGCAGAAGTGAGGGGTGCATTTGCTAAACTCATCGTATTTATAGCACATTTCTCTTTGCAAGATGGACCATGTTCTTCACCAGCTGCCTCACCAGGACCTTCGACTCAGGTACAGAAATGTGGGGTTTTGACAGCATATCAAGTGATCTGAGATTTACATACAGTATCTTAGAGATCATGCTTTTTTCCTAAGCCATAGTACAGTACTTTTGACTAAAGGTGATTATGCTGATCTGAAATTGGTAATTGATTGCTAATTTAGCAACAGTTAAGCGTTTCCTAATTATAAAACAGGTTTGTTTGACACCTGGTAGTATAAGATAACAATGATGTTGAACGCAAGTTCAAAAACGTGAGGGGGCCACTATAGCCATTTGGTAGTGAGTAGCCAATTGATCCAAGGATCTCATCCAGCCAGGGGAAACCAAGGTATCTGCTTCAACAGCTTGGCTGGGTTGCTTGTTCCATACTGCTATAACTGCTATAACTCTTGAGACAAACGCCCGTCTCCTATTCTCTGTTTTAAATGCACTTCAACAGTTGCAATCTTAATGTTTGGGCTGCTATTGTTTATCATATTAAGTATATATTTGCAGATATCTAAAGCTGTATCTTTTTTATTTTTGTTCATGGTGAAGAGAGATTGATATCTGAAAAATGCAGAAAGGGTGTAATCATAAAGTCTTCTCCAATACTTCCAGGCCTGTGACAATTTGAGCCTAAGTGACCACTTGCTGAGAGCAGTGCTGAACTTGCTGCGAAGGGAGGTGTCAGAACATGGGCGTCACCTGCAGCAGTACTTCAATCTCTTCGTCATGTACGCCAATCTAGGTAGGAAGTGACTAATATGTCCACTTTTTTGAGGGAAGCTGTGTTGTGTGCACACGCTCATAACCGCTAAATTGAAATCTTTGCTAATTTGCAGGTGTGGCAGAGAAGACGCAGTTGTTAAAACTGAGCGTGCCTGCAACATTCATGCTAGTAGCTCTAGATGAAGGTCCTGGTCCTCCCATTAAATACCAGTATGCTGAACTGGGCAAGCTGTATACAGTGGTGTCACAGCTGGTGCGCTGTTGCGATGTATCATCGCGCATGCAGTCTTCAATAAATGGTAAGTTAAAGAAAACGATTCAAGAATATTGAAAAACTTTGAATCCATTGGCAAACCACAAAACATCTGCACTTCTTTTTAGTATATTTTATTTTTTCAACTTCCTCCAGTATATCATTTATGCCCCAAACCATTTCCATTGCTCATTCAGATAATTGAAACATGTATTTGTTGGTTATTGTGCAAGTATATATTAAAGAAGTTAAGATGTTAAAATGGTCTTCACATCGTACTAATCATGTATATCAAATTTCCTATATACTAAAATAACCTTTCCAATATAATTTAATAAAAAATACTCTACCATCACCAAAAAATTCAAAAACTCCAAGTACCTATAGTACAGTATTTAAAATATATACAGACTTACAAAACATAAGTAAAATACATTTTGATCATTTGCATTTCCTTTCAGTCATACTGGTGTTAGTTACAATTAGCCCCCCATCTACTCTTTTGCAGTAACAGGTTACTTCTCTTATCCTTAATCTTGTAGACACTGGACACTTAAATGCTCAAAAGCCTGAGCTTTGGTTATGCCTTATTCTCTGTTTGCAAACCGACTTCAGAAAAGGCTTCATTTCCTATAGACTTAGACTTTTTACTAGCTCTAGGTCAAATAGAAATAGATTTTGTGTGGATCTTCATTTGTATATTTTTTGATGATTGTGATCCTTGTTTTTAAAACGTGCTGTTGCCTCCTCAGGTAATCCACCACTTCCAAATCCCTTTGGAGATCCCAACCTGTCTCAGCCGATCATGCCACTCCAGCAGCTTGTGGCTGAGATTCTGTTTGTGCGCACTAGTTACGTGAAGAAGATCATTGAAGACTGCAGCAACTCCGAAGAGACCATTAAACTTCTGCGCTTCAGCTGTTGGGAAAACCCCCAGTTTTCCTCCACTGTTCTAAGTGAGCTCCTTTGGCAGGTGAGGGATCTGAGCAGATGGTTGATGACTGTTTTTTTTTTATTTGATTTTTCAGACCTTGGAATTTTCTTATAGGGTTTAATGACGAAAAAATTCTACTCCTTGCCACAGATTTACAAGGAAGCAGGAATGTTAGCGTCTTGCAAAAGTAGTCACACCTGTCCATGATGGCCCATTGCCTGTCAATGATGTCCCATTTTGTTGAATTCCTATTTGATGTAATGTTTGACGCGTATAAGTTTAAGCAAAACTTTTGATCAAACTATCAAATTTTATGGGTGAAGCATCAGCAAAAAGTGGAAAGAAAAATATAAAGTAAGTTGTTTACATAAGTATTCATCCCCTATGCCGTGGGAAACCAAATTAGTTCAGGGGCACAAAATTACCTTGACAAGTCACAATTAGATGAGTGACCTTGGTCAATATGTAGTTATAGTGGCTCACGTGATTTCAGAATACTCCTGTGTCTGTAAGGTTTTTCAGACAGGTGGTGAATTTCAGGCAAAGTTTTGACCATGGGGACTAAGGAACTTTAACAAATTCATTGAGTAAGTTTTCGAAGATCAGGTCAGACAGATCAGGAGGAGGGTATTAAAAATTTTCAAAGACATTGACAGTCCCTTTTAGCGTGATTTTAATCATTAAGAAGCAGACGGTGTATCATACTACCTGGACTCAGGCTGTCCCTCTTGTCCTTTTTGTTTTTTTGTACTGAAAAAAATAAATCTAATCCTGCTTGCAATTCGCAACAGAACATTTAATGTGGCAAAAAGAATTTTAAAAAATTAGAAAAGGTTTTGTAGTCAGCCTACACAAATTTGAACATTGTGGTCTTAATGAAAATTGTAACATCTGGCCCAGTCTCACCCCAGTTAACACCATCTTTACTGTTAAGCATGGTGGTGGAAGCATTATGTTATGAACCTGCTTTTTAGCAGGGAATGGGAAGCTTGTCAAGATTGAGGAGAAACGCACGGAGCACAATACAAATTGTGGATGAAAACCTGCTTCACTCTATTAAAGACCTAAAGTGGAGATCAAAATTCACATTGTAGCACAACAAGGACCCGAAGCACAGGGCCAGAACGACACTGCTGAGTGGAATACTTATGTGATCAGCATGTTTGAGTTTTGTATTTTTCTTTGCTGTTTTGCTGACATTTAGCATCTTTTAATCATAAAAGTGTTTGAGCATTCAAGTACTGGTTACATACATTCACTTTGAGAAATGTATGATTGCATCGTTGGTAATTCAATGAAATAGAAAAGGAGTGAATATATTAGAAAGGCTTTGTATGTGTTTGATGTACTCCATAGTAATCCACACTATAATGTATACTTTTTTTGGTAGGTGGCATATTCCTACACATATGAGCTTAGGCCTTATTTGGACCTACTGCTACAGATCTTGCTTATAGAAGATTCCTGGCAGACCCATAGGTGAGTCTTGGTGCACAAGATGACTAATTGAATGTAGGCAGCATTTATTCATGCCTAAAGAAACTTGCTTTTGAACTGACATATATAAGCACAGAGAAAAGGTTAAGAAAGTATAAACCTTTGTACAAAGTGTGTATCTGAACAGAAGAAAGCAACATTTTTCTGTCTTTTGCCTTTTCAGGATTCACAATGTGTTAAAGGGCATTCCTGACGACAGAGACGGGCTCTTTGACACCATTCAGCGCTCTAAAAACCACTATCAAAAGAGAGCATACCAGTGCATAAAGTGCATGGTAGCTCTTTTCAGCAACTGTTCTGTAGCATACCAGATTCTGCAGGTACTGTTAAAAACCTTTGGTTTTAAAATGCTCGTATAATTCTGAAATATTTATAACAAAGAAGTACTAACTAGAGTGTCACAGTGTCAGGAGTTAAGTATCACAGGATCTTCTACTGCTTTCCTTTTTTTATTTTTCAAAGTTGTTAATAGCTTCCTTAATCAATAAGTTACATGAGACAGGTTTCCTGGTTTGGAACAACTGATTTGAACGTGCTTGTGAAACCATAGTGGACTGCATGCCTTGACCTTCTTTGCTGTAGGTCTTCTAGAGGATTGTGTGTTCATTTTTCCATTTGTGCTTTTTCAGAGCAATGGCGATTTGAAGAGGAAGTGGACATGGGCAGTGGAGTGGCTTGGAGACGAGCTGGAGCGCAGGCCATACACTGGAAACCCTCAGTACACCTACAACAACTGGTCACCCCCTGTGCAGAGCAACGAGACCTCCAATGGCTACTTTTTGGAAAGGTCACACAGTGCCAGGATGACGCTAGCGAAAGCTTGTGAGCTTTGTCCGGAAGAGGTACTTCTGTTTTTCAAAGCTGCCGAGTTCTAGCAACTTTGATTTTCTTCTTGGGTTAAGCCAGCATCCTAGTAATGATGGTGATTTGTAGAGCTGAATCCCCTGTTAGCGCTATAGCCTGGTTATATTTTTGTTTTTAGTGGTAATTAATTTTGGAAGTATTCTAGCTGTAATTGTGCAGATATTTGAGTTTGCCTTTAATTTGAACCTAGTTTGAACCTTTAATGGTAACCTAGGTTGCATGTGCTGCCTAGTTTAAAGAACCAGGTTATCAAACTAACATTCTAGTTGGATGCATCCAAATTTTATTGATCATTTGTCATGCTTTCTTCTCAGCTGATAGATTAGTTGAATAAGGCAAAACATCTTTCAGAACCATTTAATTTAAGGCAGAAACCAATTGACATTATAGTTAACAGTCAGATAATTCAACTTGTTAGGTGAATTTGAATTAAGGTATTGTAAAAAATGTTTGTGTAGAAAATCTGAATTGTTGAAATTCATATACTTCCAGACTAAGTGCCAATAACACTTTTATTAATGTTAATGATAAATGAATTACATTTCTGTATCTCCTTTTAAATTATTTTTGCTATGGAAAACCCCAAGTGAACCTTTTCAGTGGAGAGGTACTTTTAAAACAGTTTCAACAATTATAATCAAGTTGAAACAATATGCATCCTCTTACTAATAACAAACAGCACAATTTTACTTTTTTGCTAGTTTTTTGCTTATTTAATTCTAACTTTTCAGTTTATTAGTACAGCTTGTAATTTGTAAAAGAAATTCAATGACCAACATTGAACTTTTTTTTTTGCAAGGTATGTTTTGGAAACTTCAGTTGTAAATTCTGTCCATTAAACAACTAAACCATCTTACAGACCACACAGTTCTACTGCAGTATTTACTATAGAGAGGGCTTTGAGTTTTCGAGATTTTCCCAGTATTCTGGCTTTTAAAAAATATATACACAATATCTGCTAAAATAAGGACATCTGGAAAGATCTGTAATCTGTATATAATGTATTTTAAAACTTTGGTTTAAAACACAGCTTTTGTCAGAAATATTAACAGAGCTTGGAATTGTCCGTTTTTTTTCTTTAATTTGAAGAGCTAGCAAGACAGTCAAACTACATGAACACGCTGTGTTTCAAACGTTTTAATTTCTTGCTGACAGTGGTAACATGACAAACTTGGATGTACTATATCAATGGTGACTAGCAAGCAAACACTGAAGCATCCACACTTGCATCGTTTATTGACACTTGTTTTATATGCAATATTAACTGCCATTTCAAAATAGTGTCACTTAACGAAGCACGAGGTGGTGTCTGAAGATGACTCGGCAAGGAAATCAACCTCTCCGCATCAGCTATTGCCAGGGGAAATGGCAGGACAACAGCAGCAAAGTGTAAGAAATGTGTGCCATCAGCAAGTTTCCCTGCCACGGCTGCCACCTTTGTCTTCTTCCAGGGAACCAAGTAGTACAATTCAGCCCAAAACTAAACTGAGTTATATCTGTTCTTTCCATGTGGTAATTTTTTCTTGCAAATTACAATTTTGGCACCGACATTTAATAAACGATCGAAAACTCCAAGCCTTAACTATAGTGTAGATTTTGTGAAAATATACTAAGAATGTCGAGCTGGCTAGGGGATCTGTAACTTTTACATGTGTGGTTTATTAAAATTTCTTAGCTTCAGTTCAGGTTATGGCACTAAATTAATTGGTTAGATTTTTTCTAATCAAAACTGACATGCCTGAAGCAGTCTTTAGCAAAACCGGATTTGTTAATGCTAAATTTTACTTTAAAATTGGTCATTTTTGTATTATGTTAATGAAAAGGTTTGGTCACGGTCCTGTATCAATGGAGATTTAGATTTGGCTCAGTTTAAACAAGTTTTCACTGGCGGTCCTAAGCAGCTAAAGAAATAACGAAGCGTATTTTTGCTCCTGAACTTGTGTGTTAACATGCTTTTCATCTTCTCATGTAACTAAAGTTTGTATCATTTTCCTTGAACTTAGCAACTGTCCAGTTCCACTTAAAAGTGTGGGGCTGTTATTTCAGCAAGGATATGTTAACTTCAGACCAAGTGTTTAAAAGGCTGAGATTTGTATTAGGCGGCTGTCATCTCCATCCAGTGCACAGATTCTATTTTTAGTCTCATTTAGTAGCGAGTACTTTTGTAGTTCAGGATTATCCTTTTTGTTACTTCTAGAATCTTTTTTTTTATTCACTGTAAGGGAAGCATGTTGGGAGTGTGGTGTTTGTTCAGTTGCAAGAGATGCCATCTGTCAGTTTTGGTTACCATAAATAGAAGCTTTGCTGTTTAGAATTAGGTTATCTTTATAGCTGCCTTTTGTTTTTTACCAACGGCACAGGGAAACTTCTGCTGAAAGGCACTGTGTACCCTGTGTTTTGAGAATCCAGCATTACAATCAAGTCAGCGTATTATCTGACTGTTGAGTAGTGTTTCAAACTGAACACTCGTGTGTTGGGCTACCAGTAAACCAAAGATGTCCCTTAATGTCACTATTGATTCAGAATGGAAGTTCCTCTATGTATTAAAATTAACTAGCTAGGTTCATCAGCAAAGATGATAAATGCATTGGATTTCAGATATTAGTGAAGTCTTATTTAAGTTATTGCATGATAAAAGTAGAATTGCAGAAGTATTCTTTTTTCAGCTTCCTATTCTAGTGGTTAAGCATCGGAAAGTAAAAAGTATCCTATTATCTACACAAGACTGTGCTAGCACAAACGCCTTTGGACCCTGAACTGCTTTAAAGTCCTCTTAGCATTGTGCAGTGCTACAGTAGATTGTGGACTGGATTTGTGCTCAGCTAGGGATTTCAAACAGTGTTTGGATATTTGTTTGTTTGCAAAGGCTAAAAGAACCCATTGGAAATGTTATCTTTTAGAAGAAGCAGTTTACTGATCCACTCTGTCTGCTCTTCAGTTAACTGACATCGACAATGAAGACTATTATCATGCCTCTTCCTGTCCTTAGCTCCTTTGCATTGTATAAAGTGTTCCTTGTTTGTCAACTGTAATTTGTGACAGACATCAACATCTTTTTGTGATCAGATGCATATGAAAAAAGCTTAATTATCAAGGTTTTTATCCACTTACTGTTTTTTGTCAGTCTTATGTTTGATTTTAATAAATAGGAATTTACAAGTGGGACCTCCTGAGTGCCCAACCAATGCAAACACTCACCCAAGTACAGGCTGAACTCTATTCGCTCTGTTCACAGGTACGAGCTGTGTGATGTCAGTAGCCAGCTGTGGCCAAAATTACTCGAGCACTATTGCCTGTACTCCGCCAAGGGCAGGAAGGGATTAGTTGGCTTCAGTGACACAGCGCCCTCTGTGGCCTCCCAGGCTCTCTCATACAAGCAGTAGTGTCAGTGAGGGACACTTCTCTCTTCCAATTGGCACCAGAGCTCCAGTATAGGACTGTGCTGCCTGTAATGTATTAAAAGCACGCAGCTCAAAGGTGTTGAAGGAGATTGTCTGCACTTCCTCATTCTCCCCAACGTGTAGTTATAGGGTTTCTAGATGCGAGCCGAGACGTGAAAATCATAAAGTTGTTGACACTTAAACGAGGATAGTGCGTCAATAGAAACATCTGGAAGTGTTCAATCTGCGAAACAAGATGGTATATATGTATGTTTAGGCAAGATTTTGTATTCTTTAAGAAAGGCATGTCTTTTTATATTACTGGTTAGGGGGGACAAACACGCTGAGCTCTAGTAGATAACTCTAGAGAAAATGACATTGGTTATGTGAGAGCTAGAGACTTGTGGAAAGCTGAGATGTCCGACAGAATTTTGCTTCCTATCCCATTTTAAAAGTGTTTCTTTCAGGCAGTTGATTTGAGTAATTGGTTACTTGTGTCTTTGAGATTTCTTACATTCTAAAACCCTCAAAAAAGTTTGTGCTCTTTGGTTTTCTGAGTGCCCCACACCTTTGAGATGTGTATTTCTAGATTTAATTAATTGGATCTGAGATATAGCTTGTCTGTTGGCATCCCTGCAGTTTTGTCAGTGTGCTGTGCTGCTTGGCAGCCCTGCTGTGATTGATGAAGCTGTATTTTGCAGGAGCCAGATGACCAGGAAGCCCCTGATGACCATGATTCCTCCCCTCCTGAAGATGCCTCTCTCTACCCCCATTCACCTGGATCACAGTATCAGCAGGTAACTCCCACTATGTGCTGCACTGCACTAAAACCGGTCATAGTGGACGCTTGGTATTTGCATTCTCTTTAGTGCCCATTATAAAATAGTTTTATAATCATTTCTGGCTCTGCTGGAATTGTAGGGATGTATCAGGAGGAACATCTGCATGCGAATGCGAGCTACTGCTATTAGGTTTTTACAGATAGGACAGCATTTTAGACTATGGACTCCACACCCTGCAGTTCATTTTTGAAAAGGGTACTTTCAAGCTTCCATTTCTGTGAAGAACTGCAAGAGTCTGTTTCTTTTATGTCTTTGGGGGTATGGTTGGCATTCTCTTTGCAGTCTGCCAGGTAAGAAACACATTGTGAGCTTGTAAGCCATTTTCAGAGGTTTTATGTCTTATATTTCATGGAAAGTTATTGTAATACATAATGTCAGGTTCCATTTATCAGACTACACTCTATATTAATAAATACCTCAAGTTTTTAAATTTATCACAGGTCATTTATGTAAGTCTCAATTTAGAGAGTGTAGCAGTAGTAATACATTTGTGAACTTATGTTCTGTAAGCATTAGTTTAGGAGCATAACAGCATTTAGGACAGCATAACTACAGTAAAGTACTGATATCCAAATGGCATTTGTGTGGCCCACAGTAGAATATGAAAAACATGCAAGTCTGTGAAATCTGTGTTCAAACCCTATCTAAATGCATGTATCATGTCTGTTTCAACATTTTCTTTCAACAGACATTTAGTAAGGTTTAAAGTCTCTTAAACACTGGCAGTAAACCCTCACAAAAAAACCAAAAGGCACGGGTAATAAGCCATTCAGTAACACTAGTGGAGCTTTCCCCTGTGCCTTATCCATTTTTATATTAAAACGTGCTTGTTGCATTTCCTCCTCATCCCCTTTCCCATCCATCTTGCTTTCCTTGCTGATGTTCTCAGCAGAGCAGTTGGTAAGTAATCTGGTCTCTTGCCCACTTCCCATATCTTGTCCTACTGAATACACATCAAGCCATAAGCTCACTAATGCTTTCTATGCAATGTTCATTTCTCCCACAGTGCATTCTGCCAGACAATTGTGCAATCAATTTTACTGAATGTTTTTATCATATTGCTTACAGATGCTTTATTAAAAATCACAACTGCAAATGTGAATGAGATAGAGGGGTTATTCTGTTCACTTGATTTATTTACATGCATTTTATTAAAAGGGGTGCTTTAGGTTCACAGTTTACATCAAGACTGGTACATTTTCTAGAGTTGTCACAACAGTGGTATGTCCCTTTTGAAGTGCAGCTGCCTATTTGCTAGATAAGTGGAACTTGAATTCTACTTCCTATACAGTTCAAGTCCTGTTGAAGGAACACTTGACACTAGCACTATGCTTATTTTTTCCCCTCTCGTAACTGCTTGCTTCTTGCTTGGCTTGCGTAGTGTGTGGTTGAACCTGATTTAATTAACTTCACAGAAGTTTGAGATATACCAGAACTACCGAAAGTTTAACTGAATCTTTGGAGCCTGGCCTTTCAGACATTTGTTTTCTCGTTTTCTGGCAGCAATGGCTGTGATTTAAAACACAATCCTTGCAAAGTGGGGTGATGTCGCTGGAAGAACCAAGAGTCACGTTCCTGCTTCTCTCGTCTTGTCTTGCAGAATAATCATACGCATGGGCAGCCATACACGGGCCCAGCAGCACAGCATATGAACAACCCCCAACGTACAGGCCAACGAGCACAAGAAAACTGGGAAGGCAGCGAAGAAGTCTCTCCAGCTCAGACGAAGGAATAAAAACTGCAGATTCTCATCTGATTCTCATCCAGTTCTCTCCATCAAGACACTTGGTACAAGTGCACGACCAGGCCTTACAGTACATCTGTTCTCCAGGTCCTTCACGTTCTGAGTTAATTTGTATTTTACCTGGAGTGGAGAGTCTGTTCACTGTCAGCCCTGCAGAGTATTGCTGTCAAAATATAACTCGCCTGCAGTGGAAAGTGTATAGTGTTGTAATAAAACTGGCCTGAAGCTAACGTGTAAATGGCAAAGGTGTATATAGTATGTTTATGTTTGACTGTTAAATTTCCTCAGCAAGACTGTGTATTGCTGTAGGAGACTTGCAGATCTATGAAAACAACAAAATGGTAAAAAAAATTATATATATACTTTTGCTTTATCGCCTGTGCTGAGCAGTGAGGGTTCTCTGCCTTGTGGCAGTATGATTCAGTTTGTTTTAGGAAAAAAAAAGACTCCATGTCAACCACGTTAGCCATGTTAAATGAACTCTTCTGCCAGGGTTATTAAAATGGCTGGTATAACCTTATGATATTTGGTTGATGTGGAAAGTGGTGATGTAACATTGTTCTAGATCTTTCATTGCCTTTCTTTCATTCTGGTATTAGTTAAATCATTTTGAAGCTCTAGTTAATATGCTGTAACATTTAGCATGGCTTCACACCAGATTAGTGTAGCCGAAGGGAAATGTATGATCGTAAAATGACAGCAGCTGTAGTCCCTAATTGACAGCTACTCTGCAAAGAGCCTTTTTTTATTGTTACACCTTGATGGCTATATTTGGAACCAATGTAAGATTAAGTGGCTTTTCAATTGCACATATACTCCTCAGATTTAACATTCGGCAGTCAGTTGGTGGGATTATAAACTCAGTTTTCAATAATATGGATTTTAAAGAAAATTATATATGCAACAATTTGCTATGCCAGGATGCCTGGAGCATAATAGACTGTATTTGGTGTGCTTGTTTTTGTTTCATTGGTAGAGCTTACTTTTAGATTAACTCCTAACACTTTTCCTTCTACTGCAGCCCAGAGAAGGTTGAAGTCAACAAAGATGATGTTGTGAGTGTGCCCTGCACTGTGGCAACTCGCTGTGGTTTTCTCTCCTGTTCAGGCCTACTGGAAAGCAGGGGTTGTCTTAGAACTCTGCATCCACACAATCAACAGGAAAAAGCAGGGTTGTAATTCTGTGAAAAAAAAACTGCTGGTTAGTCACGTTGCAACTTTTAGAGCTCTCTCGAGTGCTAGGTAAGCATCTTTCTTAGGACATAAAGAAAATCCGCATCAGTAAATACTGTATTTAATTGGTAACTTGAATGTGTGTATTTTTTTGGAATTTGTCTAAAATACCAAATACCCCTGCAAAAGAAAAAAGTTACAGCCCACCATATTATATTTAAATATTTTGCTGTTTTATTTTATAGAAATTATTTTGCTGAATTTCACACAAAATAGAATTTGATTTAAGAGGAACATTTTGTCCTTGTGTTATTTTTAAAGGAGACATTGACTGTACAGAGTTCCGCGCCCTGTTCTGCCGACTTTTGTTTTGGCCATGGTCTGACGTTGAATTCTGGAGCTACAGTCGCGATGTGAACTTTCACTTTGTGAGGTTTTTTTTGTGCACAGAAATATACTAAAAAGCATTGCGCCCCTTAGCAAGAATAAAGAAAATGGAATATTGACACTGTAACTGTCTCATTTTATTTATGGTTAAATTGTAAATACTTTGTGCACGTGAAAAAAAAAGTCTTCATCATGGATTATCGAAGAGTGGGAATGACAGATCCGTAAGAGGAAGGACGTACAGAAAGGAGAAGAATTCCGTTGGGAAAGAGAATGGATGTGAATGGGTTAGCCTGAAAAGTCTGCCAAAACCAAAAAAGTGGCTTATGGAGATGCATCATTTTTCCACTCTGGTGTTGAAGCCTGGAGAATACACAATCCAGAGCTGTGCATTCTGCAGGCCAGAGAAGGGAAGGCACTGCATCAGTGAACCAAACGTTTGACAGCAGGTGATTACTGCTTTGTACAAAAGACTGGTTCCCCCCACCTCCATTAGCTGTGAAGTGAAGTACACTACAGGCAGTTTTGCTTTGAAATGTTTCCTGCAGGGAACACAAAAATGTTCATTGTTTTTAGCCTGTAAGGTCTTAGTGGTTTTTTTTTGTTTTTATTTTACTTTTTAAGTGCTCCAATCAGATGGTTGCCTTCTGATTTATGTTTTTTTTTTTAATTCTAAAGCTTTTGTGAAACATGCATGGATAATAAAATCCCTTGATCTGCCTTAGAGCACTGTACAAAAAAACAAAACTTCCCAGCACACTGTAAAATTATACTTTAAAAAGAAAATAAATAGTATTTGAATTATTACTTGAAGTATGGGCTCTTCCACTGCTCTCTCCCGTCACCTCACCCTTGTGTGCACCCACTGGAAAGACCTTGCTGTTGGCGCCCTGGCGGATGTTTCAGTGCAGGAGGGAGGCTCTTGAGTCACTGCATGAGGCTGTGTGGTTGGACTAGCTCAGCTGCTTGTGCACCCAGGCACAGACGTGAGCACATGCTCTCCTGGGGGTGCAGTACTTCAACTACAGTGTACGTGTTCTGATGTTCATGTTGCGAGAAAACACGTTGAACGCTCTAGTCTGTAAACCAGTACTGACCCAACAAAGGTGATTTATAAAACTTTTTTTTTTAAGATTGACCTTTATTACATTTTTGTATTAACCGCAAGCTCCCTACATTTTGTTAACTCCATCCACATTTTGAAGGATGCGTTGAAAGAGGTAATTAAAGATTGTTCTTTTTGAACTTGCTTGTCGCATATCTTTATTTAAAGTGCCATGCAGTCTCAGTTTGGAAATTGTTATATGGCATTGGATCTTGTTTTCTTTTGGCTGATCATGGAAAGGAACATAATAGTAAAGAGAAGCTTGTTTCATATGCTTTGTGCCTTCCGGATAGGGGGTACATTTTTTTCTGTAATATTCTGATCTGTTTTTTAATGTGACAGATCAGCATCCAAAAAAAGATATACTTGTGGATTCAGTTTGCTGTTTTCAGAGATAACCAGCGAGCTGTGTATTGAAAAAGCACCATTCTACCTTATGTCAGAAGTCTAGGCTGTTTTAGCACAGCTGTTCTTGTACGTTTCAAATAGGCCCTTGGATAAGTAAGCAAAAAGGAAGGCGCAGATGTTTTATTAAACAGAATCCTGTTCTTTGCCCATATACCTGTCAGTTTAATAACTTCTATGACCTCCTTCATTAGCAAAAAATTGAACAGAAGATGCATTAAATAGGTCCAGGCAAACTCGGCTCTGTAAATTCTCGTTCCCCTGTTCAATGTTAATTTACAAAGACTTTCACCATGGAAAAGGCTGGCATAAATATTGTATTCAAACAACCTAAATGTTTCCCCAGAGTGCACAGATGGAGTCGCAAAATTACTAGAACACCAAATAAGGTTCTTTCTGTTCAGAGGTTAAATTTACATCGATTTTCAGTAGAACGTTTCAATTCCAGATTTGATAATCATACTGATCTGATCTAGTGTGCTTTTCATGATTGGTGGTGGGGTGTATATTTTAATTTCATTATTAAAAGCACATGGGATTTTTACACAATTTTTGGAGAGTAGTTTATTTTTTGCACAGTAGACTGCATTTACTGTAATTCCTGGAAATTACAAGTAGGATGAAATTGTTACAGGGCCAAAAGGGTCTTGATCATTACTGATGGCCAATACACACCGTTCAAAATAAGCCAATTGAAACCTGTGAACTGAAAGCAGTGTTTTGGTTTTGTACTAAAAACTTTTCTTGACTTTGCAGAAAACAATATAATCATTTGATAAGAGAATTGATCACAAGTAAGTAACTGAGTTTTGTCCTCTGTTTAGACATGGTATATAGAACTAACAAGACAATGCCACAGTTTGCAGTGTGAATAGCAGCCCCCTTCTATGTGATCTACCGAGTTGCATTGAACTAAAGCATCTTGGTTTGAAAGGTAATCCTGTGGATGAGCAGCTTTCATCCTAGCATACTGACATTAGGTCAGTTTCTCACACTAAGACTAAGACAATTTGATGCTGCCATAATCTTATCCCCAAGGCCTAAATCTTGTTACCCAGGGAAATCCCACCCTCATCCTGGAGAGTCCCAATCCACTTTATTTTTCTTACTGGTCACCCTAATCACATGTTATTTAAAGATTTGGAATAACTCGTTCAAACAGTTGCTCAATTCGGCAAGTAGTGTTGCAAAGCAGGAATCACTGATTCATGAAGGCAGCAAGATATTCCGATTGTCGTTCCAAACGACCTCTCACATTTCTTCATTGAACACACCTTCTGTTTAATGTTGATCAGCGTTAAATTGTTCCAGGCCTTTAGTAATGTGAGTGAGATCTGCAGGCGAGGGGCACTCCAGGACTAGAGATGTTGAGTGCTGTTGTAGCCTACAGCCCTTTCCTATTGCTGTATTCCTATAGCCTGGGGCTGTAAGAACGCTGGTTACAGAATCGGTCATTGAGGAGCTGCTACAATGGACATGTCCAAAAACACAGTACATCACAACAGGCCAGACTGCAGCCAGCTGGGACAAGACCCTCTCTCTTCACCCTCCCAACCCAGGACAAATATGCACGTGACGTTTTTTAGCAACCTCTGTATTGCGTGTAAATACATCTTTTCTGATGCATGGTTTTTCTAGAATTTTAATCCTAAAATAAACTGAAGCATTCAGCTTCCTGTTTGACTAGCCTGGAGAAATCATTAAACGTGTTAGGCTATAAATATTACAATACAGATGTCAAATCTTCACAAGACTTGAGTATTGACATGCCACGGCATGTTGAGTAGTAATTATACTGTAGTCTTTGCACTGCATGTTCTGTGAATTATTTTAACCCTGGTGTCAGATGCTGCAGTTCAATAACCATGCAAAGTTGTTGTTTTTTTTTCCCTACACCAGGAAAGTCTGAGCTAAAAAAGACATCAGTAAAGACTGAAAGTAAATGGGGCCATGGGTGGTTTACTTAGGATGCCCAGGAAAATGTTGAAAATGATCTGCAATAGAAACAAATGGGTTCATCAGGAGCTGATGTAACTGAAGTATTGTACACTGCATTGACAGTCAGATGCCTAGTTTAGTACTCTGCTACACCTTGCACAGGAGAGGCCTGACAAGGCTAACCTTGGGACCTGAGCAATGATTTGCATGACCAGCTTATCTGTAGACTTCGAGTCAGTCATACGCATGCATGGCACATTAAATGTGGAAGCAATTAGCACAGAACCTGTACCAAGATCTGGCTTCACAGCTGCTGTGTTAAAGTATTTCAGAACTGTTTCTCTGTGACTTGGCAGGCTTTTAAAAATGAATGAGCATACATTATTAAAATGTGTAACCTCACTGGAACTCTTCTGTAGGTGTATAATTCAGTTACGCACAGAATGGTGCAGGATATTCAGGCACAGATAAGGTCACTGACACCACACTCTGAGTAGTTATTCACTAGTTCAGTCATCTTCATTTATATTGTTAATTAAATTACGTGACCTTTTAAGAGTTTATTGAATGGTGATTCATCCAAGCAAGCAGTAGTAGACTAGAGATGTCAGGATAATGAACGCAGTTCACATGAGGTGAAAATATCCAGAACTACAACGCTTTATATGTGTAGAAATCAGTTGAGAGAGGAACTGAAGAGGAAACTAATGTGTAGAGTATATTTCTAATACCTGGATATTTTTGGATTTCTCATGCTTGTTTTTGTCATGCAGTGCTTGTGTGTTTATGTCATGAATCTCTTGTATTTGCAATACAGACCTGTCAGACCCTGGTCTTTACACATGTTTAAAAGCAGGACGCCTGTTGTGTGGTCTAGTAGTACAGAAGTCTGTGAGGGTTGTGTGATAACTGGACAACGGTAGTACTTCTGGAGGCCACCTATATACTTTCCCTGCTGGACATTCCATATACATTCTTTCCAAATACATCTCTTTTCCTCACATGACTTTTATGGTAACAAAGGAAGCCTTCAAGCTCTGTCTAGGGTGTAAAAGGCACCTAGAAATGCCTGAGCTTTAGATATGAAGGAAGGAGAGGATGATGGTGTCTCTTCTCTCAGCTCTTTGGAGCAACTTTTGTCATAAACCTATGTCAGAACTACACTCAATCGCGCTGGGACTTCTTGCAATCCGACAAACCCTTAGAAAGCTGCCTCATTTAAACTCTCCTTAGCAGCAGTTTCAAACCCAGCTGTGTAAGAACACAATCAAGGTTATACCACAAAGTTTAAGACAATACTCATTGGCTGCCCCGTGAGTGTGGGGTTAAATACCCTAATTTCTCCTCCTGCCAAGGTCAGCCAGGGTCTGTAACCCCACGCAGAAAGGTGGAACAGGCACATGGACCCCAGACAATGACGTGGATCCCCAACAAGCAAAACAAAACTGTCCAAAAAAAAACATCCACTGTAATCGTGTAGTGATTAATGGTCACGTTAACAGACTGGGCAGCATTGATCAAAACCTCCGTTTCTGCCGGCTCATCCTTTTTTGTCATTAGTATTATAATGACTGTTGTTGTGAGAGATTTTTTTAAACAATATAAATTGTTCAAGGCAAAACAACTCAGGTTCGAAGATACTTTACAGTTTGGATATACATTAATAACTCAAACTAAATTCAAAACTGGGAACAGAAAGTGTTTCTTTCCACAAAGAGTTGTGGGAGTATGGAACAAGCTTCTCACTCAGGTGATGCAGTGGCTCTGTGGCTAAGGATCTTCTCCTTTGGCTGGAAGGTTGCTGGTTTGTATCCTGCGGCCGGCAGAGGAATCCTACTCCGTTGGGCCCATGAGCAAGGCCCTTAACCCCAACTGCTCCAGGGGCGCCGTATAAATTGCTGACCCTATGCCCTGACACCAAGCTTCTCTCCCTGTCTGTGTGTCACATGGAGAGTAAGTTGGGTGATGTGAAAAAGGACAAATTCCTAATACAAGCAATTGTATAAAGTTAATAAAGTGATCTTATCTTATGTAATTGACATAAATACCCAGCTTCTTTCAAGAAACAGCTGGATGAGATCCTTGGATCAATTAACTAATAAGTACCAGACAAGCTGGATTGGCCAAATTGCCTCCTCTCGTTTCTTGGATGTATTACACAATGCAGTGCAAATTTTGCTCATTCCTTTCTGTTTTCCATTAATCAAAATAGACTAGGGCAGTTTTCTTCAGCCCCGGTCCGGAAGAGCCATACTAACTTATGGCGTGTTTTTTTCCGGAAGAGCTCGGAACGAATTAATTGGATCAGTCAGTTGCTTAATTAGTTGCTCTCAACATCTCTGCTTATTGGCCATTTAACTATGGTTTATAAAACCTACAGAACTGCAGCACCTGGATGTGTTTCATATTTTGAAGCACTTGAGGCACAAAACCCTTGCATATACAATTCACTTTGTATAAAAAAAACGGTAGAACTTTTAAAATAACGCACAACCATAAGGGCAGGATGCAAAATCGATTAACATCCACTTTGGTCTGAAAAATTATCTAGTGTATTTATGTTCATTTACGTAAATAAGAAACTTGTCATTTTCTTACGTTCCAAATGTAAACTAACACTGGCCAGGTTAACTAATCAACTGCCAGACCAATCCTGGAGAGGCTATGGACAGGGCGACTGTTTTAAATGTTTTTAACCTAAACCTAAACTTAATCAACTCTTATAATTACTGATCACATTTAAGTCTGTGTTGTTGTTTTTTTTGTTGCACGCATCAATTAAATCATACAACTAAGCTCTTTACTGTTTCAGTCAGATGATCAGCAGTATGATCTGAAGAAAACTGGCATTATTGCGATTCTTCATAAAACATTGCAATACTCTTTCAATTCAGATACATTATAGCTATTGCCGATGAACGTTTTTATTCGGATAAATGAATGATAACTCAGATTCGAGTATATTTGTTAGAAAAACACATTTTAAATAAAGTACAATACAAAGCGCACGATGTAAAATCGATTGACGTATTTCTGTCATTTGCAGGCTCACGTTAGTAGTAAAATGTATTTATGTGAATATGAATACAAAAGTGATTAATTGATTTAAAGCGGATATTTTCTAATGACCTACATAATATGTTCCAAATGTGCTGTATCTGCAAATGTTCTGCGACAGTTAAAAAATAGTTTTGTTGATGTATTACCGCAACATAATTAAAACGTGTGTGTCTGAAAGGTTCAGTTCACAATCTTGCAGATGTGGTGAACTGCATATCCCATGATGCTCCGCATAGGTAGTACTTAAAATATCCGTGTTACTTGCTTTGTAGTATTTTATACTTCTTGTTTAAAAATATTTTATATAGTACAGATATCTGCGATTCGTGTTAATTTGAATTATTTTCGGCTCGTTTTAATAATATCCTATTCCACGGGACCGAATATACCCGGAAGAAATGCGTTGCGCCGGCCTTGGACTTCCTTTTCGTCGACAACCCAGGTCTAGGTAGGGAATGGCGGCCTCTTTCTTCACATTAAATCCGACTTCAATCTCTTTATTTTTTACTCATCCGCTCTAGTTTTCTACGTTTATACAACTAATAAAACCTGTATATTTGGTATACGACTGCAAGTTGTGCCTAAGGCTCTATCTTAACGTTTTTTTGTATGATGTGTTCAGTATTGGCCCTAACCGATGAAACACAGTCTGCTTGTCCTGTAAATGTCTGGAAATAGACGCGTGTCTGGGATAGCTTTTAACTGTTACATTAAAGCATTACAAGGGACTGTATTTACACCATCGCAGCTTTAACATTTTTTGTGACAAGAGTGCACTTTATCTCAGACGCCGGGATCTTTAGGGTTATACTGTGACTGGGTGAATGTGAATCAAGTCGCAACATAAGTGTGGTGGTCATTGAGAAACAAGTGCCTCGTGAATATTCTGTGGAAATTCACGGTGGCCTTGTCCCGAGCTCAACAGACAGTGATTATTGTATAATTAGTAATGGAACTCTTAATTACTCAGGATCGCAGCATGGGCGTTAAGCGTTTTCATGTGCTGTCCTCCTTTTAATTGAGTGAAAGTGCGTTTCTCAAGCTGCATAAGTGTCGTGGCCTTATGAAGTCGTAGTTCGCAATAAAGATTTTGAATTTCATATGGGATTATTTAAACTCTTTCAAAGTGACCCTCCTAACCCCCCATGCAGTTGAAACGATTTCATATTGACATGCAGTACCTCTGCTTGTCCTCCTTGATCATCTCCTGCCCTGAGCCCTCAGGCCTGCAGACGCATCAAATCTGGACTCTGGAGTTTTATTTCTGGCAAATGTTTTTCTTTTCAATGAATGTTGTGGTCTCCGTGGATTGGAAGGCCTCCTTGAATTGGGGCCCATGGTAACCAGTCCTACCAGCACTGCTAGAAGAGATTGCAGTCCATATTGGTCCGTCTGTACCTTCATGTTTTGTCATAAACACCTTATTTTGACTTTATGTTGGCCTGATCTGGCTGTTTTGAAATGCATCGGGTATCATGTGCTCTCCTTGCTCACTTGTGCATTGTTTTGCGACTTTGTTTATACAGTGTTACTGTTGGCTTTTACAGCCAAGGTGCAGTAGACCTTTCATTTTTCTAATGGATCCCGATGCCAAACAAAAGTTTTTTTTCCCCTCCGTAACAGTCCCAGGTGTTCTGGGACTGTCGCCGTTCTGATCACCAAGGAAAACCACTAGAAGTTGGTTTTCTTCTTGAACCGGTCGAGCTTGGGCATCTTCCTGCGCACCGTCATTTGGTTCTGTTGCTCTTCTTCCTGCGTCCAGGGCACAATGGGTCGCGTCATCAGAGGCCAGAGGAAGGGTGCCGGGTCGGTCTTCAAAGCTCACGTCAAGCACAGGAAGGGTGCGGCGAAGCTCCGATCCATTGACTTCGCCGAGCGTCATGGCTACATCAAGGGGATTGTGAAGGTGAGGAGTTTGGGGAGGGACTGTACACTTTCTAACTTCAGATAATCTCAAGCCACTTTAATAATATTAATGGCTTACACTTATATAGCGCTTTTCTGGACACTCACTCAAAGCGCTTTACAGGTAATGGGGTAATCCCTTCCGCCACCACCAATGTACAGCACCCACCTGCACACAAAACCTCCACCTGTTTTCAAACATTTCATTGGATTCAGGGGTTTTGGTGATAAGAGTTCAGGTAGCGTTGTGATAAATTGTTTTGTACAGTTTGTTTATTGGTGTTCTAAGTAATGTCAAGTCCTAAGGGAGACAAATGTGGCTAGACTTGTTCGGCTTTCTCCAGGACTCCAGAAGTCCAAGTTTAATATCGGAAGAGGTGAAAGTTTTTCTTTCCAAGCAGACTCGCAGCTTGCCGAACAATTCATTTCAAATAGCGTTGGAGGCCTACAGCATCTTGCAAGGGTATTGTAGTTGCATGGTTTTGGAAGAAGTTCAGGATGTATTCAGGTATTCTACTGAATGCTTATGGAGGTGAATAAGGATTGTGCTTTAGTAATTATGCTTTATGATTCCATAAAAAATAGGCGACCAGTTCATTTCATTAGTTGGCTGCCTAATGTCGGCACATGTACCCTCGAGATGCAGGTTCGGTGGTGAAGGGCACTTCAAGATTGCGGATGGCGGCCTCGTCAGAGTGGTGTGTTCTCTTTTCTCTCCCAGGATATCATTCATGATCCCGGCCGTGGGGCCCCCTTGGCCAAGGTGGTCTTCCGGGACCCTTACCGGTTCAAGAAGAGGATGGAGCTCTTTGTGGCAGCCGAGGGCATCCACACCGGCCAGTTCATCTACTGCGGGAAGAAGGGTGAGGTCCAGGGGGGCTGCGGCAGATTTCGACATTTCACACGGTGCAGCCGCAAAGCGTTCGCTTCGAATAACGTGCCCTTTCCCTGCGGTTCTCAGCTCAGCTCAACATTGGGAATGTGCTCCCAGTGGGCACCATGCCCGAGGGAACCATTGTGTGCTGCCTGGAAGAGAAGCCAGGTGACCGTGGCAAGCTGGCCCGTGCTTCTGGAAACTATGCCACTGTCATCTCCCACAACCCCGAAACAAAGAAATCCAGAGTGAAGCTTCCCTCCGGATCCAAGAAGGTCATCTCCTCGGCCAACAGAGCTATTGTTGGTAAGACCAGCGCCTGTTCATTTTCTTGCCTTGATTGCTGTTTGCGTGCTTACAAGCAGCACATTCCATAGGGGACGTTGCCCTCCTGTTGGCAACCTAGTCACCATTGAGAGTGCCAGTGTTATTGTCCAATATCTGACAGATGACTTATATCTGAAGCTTGTATTTCAGTACCACTGTGTCAGTGTAGCTTCTCCACAGCCAGTCAACGATGGAGAATCAGGTGTCTGGATGTACGGCTGGCTTATGGCCAGTGCAGCACAGGCGTGACGCTGGTAGATGCATCCTTCACTCAGTAGGGTAGCTTACTTGAGAAGCATGTTCAGCAGCACACAGCACCATAGCTTTCCAAGCGATAGGAATTCCAGTTAGCATCTGGGGTCCCTGCAATTCCACCTTCTCTTCAGAAAAGCTTGTCTACCCTCCAGAACTTCTTTTCACTAGTTTTTGAACACTGCCAGCTTTCAGGTGTATTAAGGGGAATGAAGAGCACAGGTGAGACAGTGGTCATCAGCAGAGGAGTACTGCCAGGTACCCTCCTACCTTAAAATGTAAACTGCTTTGTGTGCAACTACTTTTTATATATCAGCATGTATGTTTTCAGTATTTTATTTAATGTTATGTAGTACTTCACCAGTGCTAAAGTATTTATGCATGTATGCATATAATGTGTCTGTGCTTCTCAGGTATTGTTGCTGGTGGTGGTCGTATTGACAAACCCATCCTGAAGGCAGGCCGTGCCTACCACAAGTACAAGGCCAAGAGGAACTGCTGGCCTCGTGTCCGTGGTGTGGCTATGAATGTAAGTACTCCCTGTTTGCAACATGGAGTTTCTCTGGCTGAGTGGGAAATGATCTTGGTGCTCCTGAGAGTTTCTTTGAAGAGTTGAGAAATGTTCCTGGAATCGTATTTTGCTGCGGTGACAATAAAAATCCCATATAAACTCTTTAGGATGATCTAATCAAAATGTTGCTTAAGGGTTTTAGTGAAAAAACAAGTGTTCACTTATGTACACTATGCTAATGGTTTACAAAGGAGAGGATGACACTGGGTCGTCAAGCTCATTAGGCTGCTAGTAGCTGGTAAAATGTCTTAGTGGATATAGGAAAGGGTGATCTCTGTGTGTCTTCCTTCAGAATACAAGTACAATGTTGCTAAAAATTTAAATTACATTACCTACTTGGAACAACAATCTGGCAAGCATACAGCTTGCTAGAACATAGAGTAACATGTTAGCACTTATAAATTGTTTTCATCACAAGAGTCCTCGCATACTGACAGAGGAGAGCCCTAACATTAATCCAATTATTTTGGAAGTTTCATATTCCAGTATTAAAGTTGTCAGTATTATAGAGTTCACGAGGAAATACAAATCGATACTGAGAGGATATATTGGGTTAGGAAGTGTTAGTTTTCTAGCTCCAGGGAGTATGTTTACAGTGAGCCCTGCTGTGGTTACCGGGAGTTGATGCTTATTTCCTTCTCTGTCCTTTAGCCTGTTGAACATCCCTTCGGTGGTGGTAACCATCAGCACATCGGCAAGCCCTCCACCATCAGGAGGGACGCCCCTGCTGGGCGTAAGGTCGGTCTCATCGCTGCCCGTCGTACTGGCAGACTGCGTGGAACAAAGACCGTCCAGGAGAAGGAAAACTAAATTGCAGTGCTTCATAATAAAATATCAAAAAATCAACTTTGTGGTCTTGTGTTTTTCTTTTGCCAAGTATGGCTTTTTGAGTATACTTTGCCATGGGAAGGTGATATCCACATTCTGCATCTGTAATGCTTTTTCTATGATGGTAAAAATGTGCCTTAGCCACATCTGCATTGTACTGTTGGGCAGCATTTCTCTACAATATTACTGACATTTTCAAGTTCCTGCAAGTGAGGCTTCATCTGTTCCAATAGGTTTCACCCCCCAAACAATTTTTTAATTGATAATTAGATAATCGAGATGAAATATTGAGAGGTGATGTGAACAGAAGTGGGGCAGAGGGCAAGCAAACTAGATATTGACTTATTTTGGTGTTGAGGAAGATGGTAAAGGTAGCAAATGAGGTCATACAGCCTTGTATGTATGGGTATATAGCTCATTAATACAAGAATCTCGTCCGGTATTTTTGAAAGAGTCAAGGGTATTGGCTTCAACAACTATGTGGGGTAGCTTGATCTCGGAAATTCAAAGGAAAGGGCATTTTGGTTGTGGATTTTCCATCTGATCAAATTCCTTTGCTGCCTCTCATTTTACATGGGAGTGAAACTGATTGCTTTACGTGAGGATTCCCTTTTTTCAAGTGTTAACATGTTAAATGTTGGCCCTGGTCAGTATTGCAGTGGAAAAATGAGGTTGCTACTACAGTTGTTAGTGAACCAGAATTTCGTATCCTTTCTAAGAATCCTTTCACAGAATTTCTAATTTCACAATTGAAAGTGCTGCAAGGTCTTAATTGTTAAGGAGCTTGAACTGCTTATAAAACTGTTAACCTTGTGCTGGCTGAACTCCCCTCTGGGCTTGTACAACCTACACTTTGTAATTCCACATTATTTCTTTTCATTCAGCTGATGGAACACACCTGCTGGGCTGTGCATCACTTAGATAGGGCTGCAATTAAGTGGTGGCTGAAGTTGGTTCCCTTCTATGTGAAAAGTCCTTTATAAATGTAAGGAATTATTAAGCACATTTTGCCTGTAGTAATGCTACAGAGAACTGACATTCTGAGCTCCTCTGACCACAGCGTTGTCATTTCCACAACATCAAACTTGATGTAAATATTTGCTTCCTGTATGTGTATCTCTTTCAGGCCATTGCTTGAGTAAGCCTGTGGGGTTTTTTTTGCCTATTTTAGTGTAGCATCTCATACTACCTGAAAGTCAGTGTTGCTCATCACAATATGCAGCTTTGTGAGATATGAACCCAGGCTTCAGAGCAGCCTAGATTGCAATCCTCTACAACCTGCAGAATCTGTGCAGCGCTGGAATATTAGATCAGATAAGATATACCTCATTGGCCATATACAATTTCTTGTATTAAGAATTTGTCTTTCACATACCCCAACTTGCTCTCCAAGTTGCTGAGACACAGAGGGGGAGAGAAGCTTGGGGTCAGAGCACAGGGTCAGCCATTTATACAGCTGTTGGGGCAGTTGAGCAGTTGGGGTTAAGGGTCTTGCTTAGGGGCCCAATGGAGTAGCATTCCTCTGCCGGCTGTGGGATATGAACCGGCAACCTTCCAGCCACAGGCACAGATCCTTAGCCACAGAGCCACCGCACCATCTAGAAAGTTTTAGTCTTGGAAAGAAAGAACCCCAGATCACAGCAGCACTCAGAACCCACTTTGAAAAGAAATCTGCATTTGACAAGAGCCCACGATGGATCTGCTATCTTTTACTCTTCTGTGATAGCTTGGAAATGTATTTTATACATGCGGCAGTTTTGAAATCACCAAGGTTGCCCTTTTCCATTCCTTGTGCTTTAACGTGTGGCTGAGGTCATCGTCTGGTCGGATCATCAGGCTCTTAATTACTGGGTAAGCGGAGGACAAGCAAATCAATTCTCTATTCACGAGAAACAAAAAAAGATGACAGGGGAGTAAAAACAAAGCCATGTTAATACAATCACTTTCTTTGTAAAATATTTTGTTAGTGTCATTCTATCAGTGTTGGTATCACAGTCACATTTTCTGTTTTTGACGGCAACTAGCCCCAGCCTACAAGGTAATGTGGCACCACTGGCATGGTTGCCCGTTGGTACAAATAGTAGCAGATCTCGACACCCTGCATGTGGAACACAATGTTATTGACTTTCCTATCTATCCATTGTACGTACCCACTCCATCCTATAGCGTCGCGCACATCTAGAGCCTAATTTGGCCTACCCTCACTGGTCTTGATCTACCAGCGCCAGTAACTCTGGCTGAAATCTCCTGTCCCGGTCCTGACCCGGCCCGAACACCAGCACCAGTAACTCTGACTGAGATCTCCTGTTCCGGTCCTTACCCAGCCCAAACACCAGCACTACTAACTCCGCACATTATCTAGAATAGGAGCCCCCTAGGCGAAACAAATACATATTTGACAGCAGCAGTCAATTTTAAATTTCAAAACCAAAATAGAAAAATAAGTAAGAAAATCTCATGTCATTTTGAAGTACCTAAACAGCTATCTAGAATCACAGAACATGAGCTTTTTGTTCATTCAAAACCACATGTTCTTTTTTACTACTAATATATAATTTGGATAGTACCAATATATTCGTTATTATAATATTCCATCCATCCATTTTCAGCTTCATCCATTTCAGAGTCTCAGGGGAGTTGGAGCCTATCCCAGCAAGCAACAGGCACAGGACAGAATACACTCTGGACAGGATGACAGTCCATCACACCAGGGCTGATTTCCCCAGAAGCCAATTTAACCTCCCAGTATGTTTCTGGACTGTGGGAGGAAACCCAGGGGGACATGGGGAGAACATACAAACTCCACACAGACAGCACCCCAGCTCCAGCATTGAAACCAGGACACCAGCACTGTAAGGCACCAATGATAACCACGGTGCCAGTCTGCAGCCCTAGCATAATATTAAAAATATTTAATCGTATTAAATACATAGTAATATATTTAAATACTAATAAATACATTATCTGTCACGGTGGTTATAATAATCCCTGGTATTGCAACCCTTTGATGTCTTTTTGGGTTGAAGAGTTGTGAAGAAATTAATCCACAATGCTCCTCGTGTCAATACTGATGTCTGCCAGCAGATGTCAGCACTGTGGGCCTAAACTGTGTCTGGAAAAGAGCCCAGAATTCTTCTTGGCAACAAACACCTGTGCAAAATCACCCAGTCCTTCTGTGCAGTCATTGCAAATCCTCCAGAGGAGCTTCTCCGAAAGACGCCAGGGCATCAACAACATAGCTAAGTAGCTGGTTCTGGACTCCCACAACAGTGTGTGCGAAGCGCCTCCAGTTTTCCATGTTAGACACATTCTCTCTTAGCTTGCGTCTGAGTGCAAAAAACCCCAGAAATTCTTCACATAACGAAGGTAGGTCCCCTTTTCAGGCCACGAAGGCCCATGGGGGAATGAGGGGCAAGGGCCACCATTTTTCTCAACCATCCAATAATGTGGTCAGCATCACGATCTGGCCGGCCTATTACACACGGTACTCATTTGGTAAGGAGGCTGAGTGGACCTGGAAGCTGTCTGGAAGGAGTTAGAGTAAGCTACATCAATCACCTGCCCGTACCTGGGATTGAACCCGGGACCTTCTAGTCAGGAGCTAAACACCCTTGCTGTCTGAGCTACCATGGCTCCTTCCCCTTATGAAAAGCATTAATAAAACATTTTTGTTTAACTTTTATACAATTCGTGTCTGGTCCTTTTCACTGGTTGCAGCCTGTCGAATTTAGAAGACATTTGAAAAGTTCTGAGCTGTGCCAGATATGTGCTGCTCAGTGCTGATTTACTGCAGCAATCTCTTGCCCATTCGGTCTGATGTAACAGCTGTGTTTCCGAACAATCTCAGCGTGTCTGAGAATGTCCCAGGCTGCAGTCCTTTGACTGCCAGGCACACTTTCATTGTTCACTGCGAAATGCTTGTGACATGTTTCCAACACATACCAAAGGCTACTCAGGTGCAAAGACTTTTCTTTGCACTTACAGATGTAGATCGAAGACTTGGCTGTCAAATGAACTAATCTCCTCCTGCTCAAACTGAGTTAAAACACAGACAATTCGGAAGAGTTCTGTTACACCACATCATAGTTCCTTCCCTGATATTTTAAAACACAATAGTAAATACACATCCATCCATTTTCTGACCACTTCTTCCATTTCAGGGTCGCAGGGGAACTGGAGCCTGTCCCAGCAAGCAATGGGTGGGACACACCCAGGACAGGACAACTCTCCATCACAGGGCAAAAAGACACAAAAACACACACACTCACACCAGGGACAATTTTACCAGAAGCCAATTAAAGGGGAACTACACCACCATTTTTATATTTTAGTGTTGAAAAATAATCAAACCACAATAAAAGTAAAAAGTACACAGTAACATTTAAAACCTCTAATTTCCATCCCAAAATAAGACTAAATTTCCAGGTATGAGGTATGCGCGGTGCCATATTCCACGTTTCAGAAAGAGGCAACAACACTTCCAGTGAGTTAAAGCAGTACTATTACAGTGTAAACAAGCAGGCCTGCAAATACATCTTTTTTAATCCAACAGAAATATTGCTCTCAATTTATAGACAGTTTTGCTGACAAATACTACTTAACTTGTTAACTCTGCATGCAGATTATGCTGGAACATTTCTCTGGTGAGATGTCTAATGCACAACCTGTACATTATTTGCTCGTATATAGCATTACATTAGTCATTACAGTGACTAGTGAGCAGGAAGGGCCACTTCACATCACAATTCCCACAAACTCTTGCTCTCTCCCATGGTAAGACCAGCGGTTGGCAACCACATGGCAACAATCTAGTGGATGAATGTTTGTCTGTTATGCCTTCCGGCACTTAGGGGCAGCAACATCCTGTTGCTGTTACTGTAACATTTGGTTTTTTACAGGACAGGGTTGTTAGCCTTGTGCCCAACCTCCAACTTGGAGGATCTGGTGGCCAACAAGGGATATGAACCCACTACCCTGAGATTAAGAGTCTCATGGTCTACCAACAGAGCTAGCACCTAACTATCTAGTACTTTCACAAAATTCACAATTTTGTGCTTAATTTGAAATTTGTAACTTTTTTCTATGCCATCAATGATTTTATTTTATTACCAAGATTTAATAACTGGTCTGGGAAATTGAGAATGCAGCTCCCCTTTAACCTACCAGTATGTTTCCCAACTGTGAGAGGAAACACAGAAGAACAGACAAACTCCACACAGATAGCACCCAGAAATTGAATCTACACACTCCTCTTCTTGAAAATGCAGGGTCTTCCAAGAAAGAAAAAGTGCCAGAACAAATCAGGACTGGAAACTTTACTGGCTTAGATTCCACATGAGTTTTTATTTCTGTATTTTCTCATGCAGAGGTCTGCTTTTTTAAAATAATTGTGCCCAGACACAGGGCTTCTGAACCAGTGGTGTATGCAATAGTCAAGTTCCCAAGTTCATGTTGATTTCTCTGTCCAGGCTGTTTATATTTCAATATGGCGAGTCTCCAAATCATCTGTAAATCTGCTTTTCTTCTTTTATTTTTTTTAGAATGGCTCCAGACAGGATGAGTCATTGCTTTAGAGTTCAGTCACAAGCAAAGTGAAGCTCACATCTGTAATTTCACACCACTCACAGCGAGACACTGAGGAATGGGCATTTTAAGTGGTGCATTTTATTAAAGGGACAGAAGAAACTGTTTCTAGAATAATTCTTTGAAGTAAGCAATCTTAATCACATCGGAAATGTTTGGTAATAACACAAAAACATATATTTCAAGTGTTACAAATGGTTTTCTCTTACTCTGGCAAAAGTGCAGAATAACCATTTTCTATAGTCACAAATCTTTTCAAACCACTCTTTCAGTGACATTATAACTCTGAATTTGAATCAAGTGGAGTGCTGGGTTGTCCAAAATTGATATATCTGACCCTTCAATTGAGCTCCATTTTTCTAGAAAGCGGGCATATTGAAAAGGAGAGACAATACAGAGCATTGGTTAGGGGCCTTAACAGCAGGATTGTGGGTTCAAATCTCAGGTGGGACAGTGTGTAACTACTGTAGGTACAGTACTTTAATGGAGTAATTGCTCCATTAAACCCACTTATACAACTGACACTGTAATTTGCCTATAAAAATAAACTAGAATTTTACCCCTCTGCAGTGTCACTTTGGATAAATGTATCAGTCTACTTAATTTAATTCATTGTGTGAAACCGGACATGGTCCATAAAATGGAGGTCCTTAAGAGATGTTCATTTGGGATGGCAATAAGCAAGCCTTTCTATCCAGCGGTCATAATCATTCTTGAAATAATTTCTCAAAGCTGTAATATCTCGTGCAAATTCCTTTCTTTTTACATTTTCCCTCCTTCACACCATCTCCACCTGTACAGCTTCCCCTTGGTCACCCCTCACACTACAGGAGGGTCCCATCTTACAGCCAAGAGGCCTAAGCCAATTTCTCACCAGGCCAAAATAAAGTAGAGAACCGCCATATGCAGCCAGGTTTACCAAAACCAAGTCCACCCCAATACCATCACAGAATATACTACAGTTTACAGTATGTATATACACAGTTTTCTTTCTTCTCTTTTAAGCATGGAATAAACCTATTACTTGTTCCTTTGCAGCCTACGCATGCTGACGCAGCTACCCACCTGAACTACTAATATATTGGCTTTAAGTTAACTGAAATAACATTTTTTAACTAAAAGAAACAACAATTATCACACTAATCAGCTAAAATGACATGAATCCCTCCTCTGCGCCCAGCGAATGCCTACACCTTCTCACCCTGCCTCCATATTAGCACTGCCACTGTAATGAAACGGGCAATAAAACTGTCAGTGAACCTGTTATGTTGTCTCCAGACTGTCGCTCCCTCCACACTGCTGGTACAGAACTGGGGGTGTTCGTTACAATAGAAAAACAAGACCATGTTGAGATGCAGATCCTGGGTAATGGGTACCTGGGGACAGGGCAGGGAGATGCCCACTCACTAGCTAGATTTCTCTCACAATCCTTGTCTGTCGAGAGGCTAATCTGAAAGTCATGCTTAACAACTGATATCATTGCATTCCACCCTGCTCTTCTTTCATCCAAGACCCTCTTGGCTGGACCGGATCACAGATAAGTGAGATTGTAAATGTTAAATCCACAGATGTTGTGACCCTCATGTACTCAATAAACATCCTCAGCTGCAGTTATTCCTCATGAATGCCCACTTCAAAACACCTGCCGAGGCTCTTGTAGCCCAGTATGTGTTAATAATAATAATACTAATAATTGCTTGCACTTATATAGCGCTTTTCTGGACACTCCACTCAAAGCACTCTACAGGTAATGGGGACTCCCCTCCACCACCACCAATGTGCAGCCCCACCTGGATGATGCGACGGCAGCCATAGTGCATCAGAACACTCACCACACATCAGCTACCAGTGGGGAGGAGAGCAGAGTAATGAAGCCAATTCTTACTTATTTAGGATTATTAGGAGGCCATGATTGGTAAGGGCCAGGACAGGCCAACTTGGCCAGGACAAACTCAGGACTCTTTTCGAGAAATGCCCTGGGATTTTTAATGACCACAAAGTGTCAGGACCTCAGTTTTACATCTCATCCAAAGGATGGTGCCTGTTTACAGTATAGTGTCCCCATCACTATACTGGGGCATTAGGACCCACATGGACCACAGGGTGAGCACTTCCTGCTGGCCCCACTAACACCTCTTCCTGCAGCAACCTTTTTTTTTCCCCAGGAGGTCTCCCATCCAGGTACTGACCAGGCTCACACCTGCTTAGCTTCAGTGGGCTGCCAGCTGTGAGTTGCAGGGTGATATGGCTGCTGGCTGTATTATTCAAATGGACACATTAGAGGAATTACATCTTTGTGTGAGGTGCTGGAGATCTTTCAGTCCATCTCCCTTGGCTGTTAGTCTTGGGCTGAAGGAATGTGGTTGTAAGACCTACTGTATATGTCACTCATAATAAATACCTGCTGATAGTTAAAGAACATATCTCTTGATCTGCACTAAGAAATACAGCTACTTCAGGAGATCTCAACTTCCTCTGCTGTGAGTTTATTTTTCTATTCTTCTGCAACTGACAGGCTTTTTTTAAAATCAAATCTGCAGTTTCTGCTGGCACTAATTTGCAGCTCCAACTAATTACACACTCTCGCCTTCTGAAGGAATCGCACTGTGTGGCGGAGTGATGTGTGATTTCCCGTTCTCCGCTCTCTCCTAGAGCAGTCGGACAAGAGTCTGTGCAGCCCAGCCAATTAGCTCTGTACCACTCGATCCCCAATATATCTGTTGAGGTCATAAAGTCTGCATAGCCAGGCACTTAGCTGGAGATAGGCTCTATAGAGGGCACTACACCCTGCTTTTCTACACATGGAGGCAAACAGTTTCACATGGTACAAGTAATAGGTTTTTTCCACGCTGAAAAGAGAAGAAAGAAAACACAACATTTCGGCCGTGGAGCCTTCTTCAGGTGTGAGAAAGACTGGGCAGTAAACAAAGGTAATGTAGCGGGAGAACAAAAGCTGGGAGAGAGGAGGAGCGAGGGGTGGGAGCAGGGGACAGAAAGAGAGGACAATCAGGAGGTGTGAAATCAGGATAGTGAAGAGAGGTGTGAAATGAAACCTACAATGAATAGAATTTAGAAGAAAAATCTAAGAGAAGGGGAAAGGTGTGATCCTAGCTACAGGATAATTTTAGTTTCTGTAGTCTTTCTGATGTGGGAGTTAGGAAAACCATCTTTGAGAACACAGACGGAGAGATTAGTGTGATCATGGCCGTCAGAGGTGAAATGAGAAACAATAGGCTTGGAGAAATGTTTAATCTTCACAGCCCTAACATGTTCTCTGAAATGGTCTCTGAGTCTCCTTCCTGTTTCTCCAATGTAGATGGCTGGGCATTTACTGCAAGAGATACAGTAAATAAGGTTGCTGGAGGTACAAGATCTCATCTGGGTGATCCAGAATTGTCCTTAGGGGCCTTGAATGAGTGTGGTGTTAGATATGTACTTGCAGGTGATACAGCAAACTCTGTTGCAGGGGAAAGTGCCTGGTGTGGATGGTTGCTGAGGGCGGTCAAGGGAGCTGTGAACAAGAAGGTTACAAAGATTAGGTGGTCGGCGATATGAGATGATGGGGCGGTCAGAAAAGAGGGCCTCAATGGAGGGATTATTCTGTAGGATGGAAAAGTTGTCGTTAATAGTCCTGGGGATAGGAAGTATGTTGACGTGGTAGGGAAGCACCAAAGGAATGCGGTTGTTACGGCGGGAGTTCCTGATCGGGTTGATGGTCCGAGGGGTGTTTTTGGCTTGGGCAAGGGCCCTGTCAATAACACTGCTAGGGTATCCTCTGTTGATGAAAAAAGAGTACATTTTGAGGGCTTTGTTCTGAAAATTGATGTTTTCGTTGCAGAGTTGTCGTAAACAACAACGGCTGAAACATTGTGTTTTCTTTCTTCTCTTTTCAGCATGGAATAAACCTATTACCTGTTCCTTTGCAGCCTATGCATGCTGACGCAGCTACCCACCTGAACAGTTTCACATGCTGCTTTCCTCCAGAATTTCTTCCTCCGTAATTATTATAAAACATTTGTATGTCTTCATACGGCGGGGGAAAATGCAAGATCCTGGGGGAAACCATTAAAAGGCTTTTGTGATGGAGTGTGGAAATCCTGCCCAGTTCTTTGGAGGATTCTGAATTCCGCAATTAAGCTTCGTTATTCGACTTCAGATGCAAAATCCTTAATTCAAGTGCCTTTCTGTGCACTAACCGTTGACAACAAAGCTCTGTGCTCAGCATGAAATAGCCACAAGTTTCTGGCAATTTGCATAAACGCTGTAAATCCACAGATCATATTTTCTAAGAACAGGAGATAATGGTTTTGACATCTAAATGATCTTAAAACCTTGCTGCGGACAGAAAAAAGAACGGAGAGCAGGTAAAATGCAGAAAGAAAAATGATCGCAGACTCTATGTCTGCAGTCAACATTAGAGATTGCATGAGCTGTTCTCTTTTAAAAAGAACCGCAGTTTATTTACAGTACAGTATTTTCTTTTCTGGTTTTCTGATAGTGCTTGTGAACATTGTGCCGAGGGATGTGGACCGCAGCATGGCGCTTGAGATCCTTAATTCGATTGTGGATTTCACACGCTGTCTGTAGCCCCGTCTCTCTCCCTGTACCGCCGGCGACGTTTCTCCTCCAACAGAAAACAAAAAAAAACCATAAGGAAAACTATGAGAAAATGATTGGAAGATTACAGGCGTGAACTGATGGGCTGAAAGGAAGATTTCACAGATGAGACCTAGAATATTTGAACATAGCATATCAGAAGGTCGAATTCCGAAAGACCAGCCTAGGAAATTACGAACGAGCTTTACAGAGCCTCGCGCCGCTCACAGATATAAGGTCCCAACAAAATTAAAAAATATTATTTCCTAAATTCATTTCCTTTCGTTTGTTTCGATACTACTTTCTGCAGTGGACTGCATGCCTGAAGGTTTACAGGTCGTTTTCATAATACGCAAATGAAGCGTGGAATAAATGCAAAATGGACGAAATTCGGTTACGAAAAAGTTGAAATGATCTCTTTCATCCCTCTGTGTGCATGTTCACCCTGTGTTTGCGTAGGTCTCCTTCGGGTGCTCTGGTTTCCTCATCCAGTCCAAAGATATACTGGTACTGTAGGGTAATTGGCTTCTGGGAAAAGTGTCCCTGGTGTTATTGTGTGAGTCTGTGTCTGTGATCGACTGGCAGGGCACATACAGATACAAGACACACATTCCCATTCAGGGTGTACTCTGTATGGGCACATTGCTTACTGGGATGTGTGCTGGGGGGTGGAAAAGATGGAGAAATACTGCCATAGTGTCGGCCTCTCCTGCCACTGTGGTAAATGTGGGTTGAACAGTAATTGGGAACCCTGCTGTGGTACTGTCCTAAAAAATCAAACCAGAAGTGCCCTTAATAATTTTAAAGGGGGACTGCAACACTATTTATACATTTATACATTTCAGGGCGAGAAAGAATCAGCTTTGATGAGTGCATTTCAAACTGCAATAAAAGTTGAATGTACACAGAAATGTGTAAAAACCCCCAATTTACACCACAAAATAGATCAAATTTCAGTAATATTCAGTAAAAGAAATATTGCTCTCGACTTCTAGGTGGTTTTGCCGATAAATGGAACTTAAATGTTAACTGTGCATGCAGCTCAGATTGGAAACTTTCTGCGGTGAAATATCTGCCGCACAACCCGTACTTATTTACTCGTACATCACCTTACAGTACTGTGAATAATGAGCAGGAAGGGCCGCGTCACATCGCAAATCATGGGACGTCTCGTTCTCGCCTGTGGCAAGACCAGGGGTTTGCAACAACATGGCGACTTATTTACTTTCACAAAGTTCACAGTTTTGTGCTTAATTCAAAATCTGGAAATTTTTTCTATACTTTCAATGAATGTATTTTGTTACAGAGATTTAATAACTGGTCTGTAAAATTGGGACTATAGCACCCATTTAAAGTCCTGTATGTGTGTCACAGGGTGACAAAAGTGGGTGTAGAGCAGTGGCCTGGGGTCTGTGTTTACTTGAGTTCTTGTATATAGTGTCCAGGGCATTTTCCTCTCACTTGACCACATTAGGGCAGGTGACAGTCAATAAAGTTTAAAAGACACACTGTTTGCCCAGACACCCCTCAATCACCACATAGTCAGAGGTGCCACATTATACTGTGTGGGGGTGCTGATCCTGGTACAGGGGGACAGAGAAGAAGCATGAAGGACAAAGGGAGGAGGGACAGGGCACCATGACACCTGAAATGTGCAGTGTAGTCAGTTGAACTTGAACTTTATTGCCATATGTAACCGGTACATGTACTTACAGAAAGTCTCTCGATTGTTAAAAAAGTGTGAAAACATAAAGTGCAGGCAGTGCATCAAGACAATTTACAAACAAACAGTAGACAATGTAAAAGTCAACAAGTAAACAGTTTGAATGTAAACAATTCAGACATGTAAACAATGTCTGCATTGTTTTTTTACAGAAAGCTCAGTTACTGGGATAGCCTCCTGTTGATGTCTGCCTACCCAACACGATCACCCAGACACTCCCTTCATGCTAGTCCTTGAGGTTCAGACCAAAGAGGACAGCTTGGAAAAGGACAGGAGGACTGGAGGAGGGAATTCGGGACAGAGCTTGGAAACAGAGGCTGTCTTCCCTCCTCTGCTCTGGATTTGTCGTGGAGAGTAGGGAAGGGGGGAGTATATTAGCACATGTTGTTTGGGACAGTCGAGGCTGAAGAGGATGCTTAGTGCAATCGCAGGACTACACACAGTTTCATGTCTGTTTTCGATGGGGAGGAGGTGTGCTGGAGTACTGGACAGAGCTGAGAGAGGTGCGTTGAAATTTATTTAGGACTTTTGAGTTGTATTTTCCTCTTCTATGTTTTGTGTGAATTGACAGTGTTCTCTTATTGTCGTCATTAGAGGAATACACACTACAGTTAGGAAGAATACCTGTCTTGTGCTGGTCTGTGGGTGCACTCTTTCTTCTGGGGGATACACTGAACGTGTTGCAGAGAGAAGGGCCCTGTACATGGGGGGCACTACTGTGACATATAACCCCCTTTTTAATTATTGGAAGGAGAAACTGTGATCTGTGGCATCCAGTTGCAGGTCTCCTCAAACGGATTGAGCGAAGCAGCTTTTAAGAGTTGGCGTCAGGGTGGTTCCTGGCAGAAGGAACGTATCCCAGAATGCCAGAGCAGTGAAAACACTGAGGCTCCAAACCCACAGGTGTCCTGGGAATGAGACTGAGAATGAGCCTGCCAAAACATCAAACAAATGACTTCCCACAGGGCAGCCAGCTCCAGCAAGCTCCTTATTTCAGACAGCCCATCCAAGAGCAGTTGTGTAAAGTAGGCTATCCCGCTCTGACCATATGATCCTCCACAGCTGTGCACCAGAACATTTTGGTTTTCATATGAGATATGCAGGTATAAGGACCTAAAAAATCAGCCAGTGTTGCCCCTGTTTTTGTTTGTTTTTTCCTGATAAAAGTCCTCCATTTTATAAATGTCATCCAGCCTCTGCTCCTGTGCGGCATCCCACCTGCTTGCAAGGGTTCGAGGATCCTGACCTCTTCAATACTCAGTCACATTCTTCCCGGGTAGTAAAGTACAACAAACTGAACTGTCTTGGGACTGATACTGAGCCATGATTCCATCAGTCTTGTGAAAATGACCGACGGGTTCAATGCAGTAGATATTGCAGTAGAAAACCTTCACACATCCTCCTCTCCCCTGGCTCCTAACACAGGGCAGTCCTTCGGGGTTCTCAGAGGTAATTTGGCAAACATGTGCACAGTGAGGAAATCAGGCCATTTCGGTTTACAGTGGTCAAGCCACAGACTTTCATGCTACTACTCCAAAGACCACAAAAGCAAGTCTCTTTCCTGCATTCCCTTTCTGCTGCAAGAGCTCGATTGCTCCTGCACGTCCCCAGAGGAGATGTGTATCTGGTGCCCTGTGGCTATATTGCATTCTGCATTAATTTCATCTTGCGGGTTTCCTGAGGTTTTTACGAGAAGTCATCCTGAGATATCAAAGATCTCTTCCTGTAAGCTCTTTTCTGTCTCCTGTGCCTTACTTCATACTGATCTTTTTCCATCTATGGAGAGTGGACCTCACGAACTGCTGGATCTCATGAGGTCTTAAGCCCGGTATTGACAGTAACTCTTTCAAATGATGCAAAAAAAGTCTTTTTTTGGTATTTTAATGGCTTCACAAAACATATATCTCCAAACTATGTTATCAGTTCTAGACATATGATTTTTTTTGTTGTGGCAGAATTACATGTTACCCTCTATTTAATCATAAATTGTAATTTTGTTTAGCTCTTTACAATCTCAGGGTGTGAAAATGTGATTTATCAATGCAGACTTGCAGAAACAATTCACTTATCAGCATTGAACGTGTAAAAAAGTCTTAAAAGCCATTTTACGACTTTTTGCTGTGATCATTCTTTCTCTTGTTATTTTAATTGACTGCAGCCTGGCAGTATTAAAGACAACCATAAAATTATGACGTCCATCGACAGGAATGGGCTTGGTTTGACTTGGTTCTCAGTTGGAGCAGGCCAATGTCACATGCACACAGCAAATCAAAACTTTGCTTATCAAGTCAAAACTACAAAAAAAATTAAATCCCCGAGTTTGGGCATCATTTTCTTGGCTGAGAAGCCTATTTCAGATATCCTCAGCTCTTTGAGGAAAGAATCTTTTCTTATTCTCCCACCTAAGTGAAATCTCCTTTAGTTTCCGGTTGTGACCCCATTGTTTTACTAGCAAGTATGAAGTAGTGCTCTGGGAGTAAAGACTTTATCTTCACCCCTTAAGATCATATATACTTGAATCAAACCTCCTCTTCCTTGTCTCTGTTCTGTACTGAAGAGTGTTATTTCCTTTACTCTGTCCATGTAAGACAATCTTCTGAGGCTAGAAATCATTTGCATTACTCTTCTTTGAGCTTTTTCCTTTTTCTAAGATGATAATATCCTTTTAGTGGCATAGTGACCAAAATGGAACTTGTGCAAGTTCAGGTAGAGAGTGTGAGTACAGTGGACTCATGGTAGTTAAGTTCCTGACATAGTGCGTATATCCATAATCACATATAATCAGAACACCCCCTTCCCTTCAACAAATAAAATCAATTGTAAGTAAGATAAGCCATATACAATTTCTCATATTAGGAATTTGTCTTTTCGCATACCCCAGCTTGCTCTCCATGAGACACACAGACAGGGAGAGAAGTTTGGGGTCAGAGTGCAGGGTCAGCCATTTATAAGGCACCCCTGGAGCAGTTGGGGTTAAGGGCCTTGCTCAGGGGCCCAACAGAGGCCACAGGATTTGAACTGGCAACCTTCCAGCCACAGGCGCAGATCCTTAGCCACAGAGCCACCACTTTGCCCCATAGCCTCTGTCTTCATGAGGGTATGGACTTACAATAACTACCGAAGCAATGGGCCGTTTGGATCAGTGTGTACACAGTGTGTACATTGTCAGGGAAGCACTGCAACGCTGTAACTTTACCATATCTTAACCTGACCAGCTGCAGTCTATGTCTAATAACCCAGTTAAAGGGAATCAGCACAGACAACGCTGTCTCACTGAGGAGTTACTGCTTTTTAAGAAAGGTGCTCCCAGCTGGAGGTGTTTTTGGAAGCGTGCTGATCTGTCCATTTTACAATTTCAGCTAATGCTAACAGTGCCCTTTCAAGTGATTCATATCCTAAAATATGTTTAACTTGAGCCCTGGCTGAAGAAGATTTAAGAAAAATATTTACTCTGCATACAGCTCAGAGGGCTGATGTCACAAGCAGGCCTTTAGCCTTTGAAAATGTCTGAATGTGTTATAGTTGTAAAGCTCCTGTTGAGGAAGGCAGCAGGAATTGTTCTTATTGTGAGTGTAGCTTCTGATCATTAGGAGTGCCTTGAAGTGTTATTAATAAGGTTCTTTCAAAATGCAAGTTGCTCTATGTGCTATTGTAGTATTTGTTAAAGAAGAAGGTTCTGTTCTATATAAGCTTCAATTTCAATCATGTGTCAGAATGTCTTGATTTCATAAACATCTTGTTTGTGCACCTGCTATGACTGAATTTACATACAATCCGTTAATTTTAGAATGCCTTAACTTGTAATAATTTACATTTTAAAGTAGTGTATTATTTAAGTTCTTTAGATAATGCATCTATCCAAATACCCTGTTATAGAGTTGTTATAGAGTTGTGCATTTTACTGGAGCAACCTGCTGTTCTTTAGAGCTCTAACAATCTCCAGTGCTAATTCATTTAGTGACTGGTCTGCCTGTTTGTTTAGACTTTTAGTTAACTTGTTTCTTTTGTTCCTTCAGTCCTTGGTCTTTGGTTTCTTCGGTCCTTCGCATCCAAAATTGCTGACTTCCAGTGCAGTGTTTTCAAATCTTTAGCAATCTTTAGAGAATTTTATAATTCTGACTCAATTAGTGTGATGAAAACACACATTGTGGGAGTGACACTGAATGAGACACACCCACAAATTGAAGTGACATTGTATGAGAGTGGCACTATACCAGACAGCAAAGGAACAAGTAATAGGTTTATTCCATGCTGAAAAGAGATGAAAGAAAACACAACACTTCTGCCGTGATGTGACACTGTATGATGTACAACCACAAGTGAGGATGACACTATCAATTATGCCCACATGTCAGAGTAACACTGTACAGACACACCCATAATGTGCGTTTATTAGCTTCTGCAGGAGTTCAATTGGTTACATTTTAGAAAATACATCTCAATGAGGACAGTTCTGAAACTCAGGAGTTGGTACAAGGTTGATGTGTGATACCAGAGCTGATACCAGAGCTTGAATGTAAGAACATTGTGTTCCTCCAGGACCAGTGTTGGGAACTGCTGGTTTCCTATAATACATTGCCCGAGATCTTTTCTGGTTGCATGCATCCAATGACTAACCGCTTTATCCAATACAGGGTGGCAGGGGAGCTGGAGCCTATCCAGACAAGCAACAGATGCAAGGCAGGGTACACCCTGGACAGGACACCAGTCCATTGCAGGACACACACAGACACAAACACACATGCGCCTGCACCAGGGCCAAATTTTCATTACCTACCTGTATAGTCTGTGGACTTTGGGAGGAAACCAGAACACCCAGAGGAAGCCCACACGAACACGGGGAGAACATACAAACTCCATGCAGACAGCACCCCAGTAATTAAATCCAGAGCCCCAGTACTGTGAGGTAGCCATGCTAACCACTGTACCACCATTCCACCCATAGTTCTACTTACAGTTTATCTTAATACTTTGTGCTGCTTGCTCTAAGCATCTGAACCTCATTATTTTAACTGAAACATAATATCTGGTGCCAAACTCACAATATCCTCCTCCTGGATGTAATCCCTCTGGTCTCCCATGTTCCCAGAGCCGTGGACATTACTGGCTGAGGAAAAAAAGAAGCCGTTGTGATGGTGAGCGCTCAACCCATAAAACTTCCTGTCAGATTCGAAAAATGGCCAAAAGTCAGAATTGGTAGAATTCAAAGCTGAATTTCACATGAAAAGTGGCCGAATTCAAAGCATTCCCTTTTATTCATGAAGTAAGATTCTAATTTTACTTTTATTTCTTAGATTCAGAGTGTTCCCTATGTAAATATGTCCTACACCCAAGACCACTAGCTAAATTCCATTCTATTTTGCTTTTATGGTAATTCAGAGAGCTTTAGTAGCATGACTGATTAAGTACAGACTTACCCAAGCAATTTAGTAAACATTTACAAGCATTTAAAACAATAACATCTGAGATTGTTTGAAAGGTTCGTCAGCTTGTGACAGAAGATCACACACCTGGCTGCAACTCTATTTAAACTTTGCTTCCTCCTGCCTCATCAGTATTGATAGGAGTTCTGATTCTGGCAGGCGTGGCAATTCTGGGATTTGTTAATTTATTTTTGGGAAGACTGCATGTCTCTTTGATTTTTTTCAGAGCTGCAGAAAGAACATCTTTGTCTCTGTTTTTCCCTGCTGGCAGTGGGTGCACAGTCGGTCTTTGTTGCTCGGTTTCTACGGCCAGGCTGTGGTCACTGAAGCCGTTCTCCCTGAGTAGCCAGGTCAGCCCCTGTCTCACAGTTGTTATGGCCAGGCTGTGGTCACTGAGACTGTAATTTGTTAGGGTCTGGTTTTCCTTGTTGTCTCTCACCCTGGTCAGATTACTCTTTTAGTGTGTGTTGTCTTTTTTAGGGCCTAGTAGCATTCTGGTTTTGTGGTGTGTTTGTGCCTGGATGGGTGAGATAGTGTTGTTTAGTTTGTGATTGGGCTGGCTCTGTGCTTTGTGGTGGCTCTGATCTGTGGTGTTGTAGCAGTGCTGTCCTGAGGCAGGATTGTGTTAGTGTGGCTCAGAACAGCGAGTTTCAGGAACAGCAGGCTGAGGTGGTCCTTCTGTGGGCTCAGTAGGGCCTTTTAGTGGTAGGATTTCTGGCCAGTGCTGTTTAAGTGTAGCGAATTTGTTATTGCTCTCTTCTATAAGTTAATTAGCAATGGATATCAGCATAATCAGCAGTGTTTTTACAGAACCCTGTGTGCGGGGCTTCTATGGGGTCTTGCACCATTTTGTGGAATCCAAGTCTGAGTTCAGACTCCATACTTCACTGTTGGACAGGGAAAAGGATTGGATTACACTTTCACATATTCAGAGCCAGATTTGTTTGTGAGGGGAATGTTTACATCTTATGGTGTAGAAATCCCTGAATGGGAAAAGTAATAGGTTTATTCCATGCTGAAAAGAGAAGAAAGAAAACACAATGTTTTGGCTGTGGAGCCTTCTTCGGGTGTAAGCTAGGGTGCTTTTAATCACTTGTTCCTTTGCAGCCTACGCAGGCTGATGCAGCTACCCACCTGAACGAAATCCCTGAATGCCTTCTCCTTCAGTACCCTTTACTGCCAGGTCTGAGCTCTCTGGGGAACTGACCCTCAGACCACGGTATGTGTAGCTGGTTGTACACAACCAGTGAGTTGATATTCAGAGTGACATGGCACCTGTTTCCCTGAGACCTGGCTCTGTTCAGGACACCATGAATCTGGACTTGTCCAGATGGGTTGTTGGTGCCCAGGTGTGACAGTACCTCTCCAGCAGTGCCAGGCTGTGCTGCAGGCCCTGTTCTGTGGTAAACAGAAGGCCAAGATGTAGGCTGTTCAAACAGTGAGACAGCTAGACAGTAGGGGGCACTACACTGAGCTGCCAGCCTCTCCAACCCCATGATTCCCCTGTAAGATTACAGTACATACCAGGCACACAATGGGAACTCACCATTTAATATTTACAAGGATTCCCCATATTCAGGTTAACTGTACTTTGAATAAAATACTTGGGAACAGGCTCAAACCTGGATTCAGATACCTTTTACTTTTCATTTGTCTTGGTTTTGAAAAGTCTTCTGCTGTTCTATAAGCTTTGAATGTTCTATAAGCTTAGGGCAATGGGCAAAAAAGCAAGCTTTATTACATATTACAAGAAAGTTATACCGCTTGAAAGTGTGTAATTTATGAGATCATGTACACCCTCTCCTAAAATGTATTGCTCCTGCACACTTATCAGTAGAAACAATACAGATAGGTGTAGAACACACACTTTAAATGTGATAGCATGAGAGGGAACAGGAAGCCTAACAATAACAACAACAACAACAACAATAATAATAATAATTCCTTACACTTATATAGCGCTTTTCTGGACACTTTATAGATAATGGGGACTCCCCTCCACCCCCACCAGTGTGCAGCTCCACCTTGATGAAGCGACGGCAGCCATAGTGCACCAGAACGCTCACCACACATCAGCTATCAGGGGGGAGGAGAGCAGAGTAATGAAGCCAATTCATAGAAGGGGATTATTAAGAGGCCACGACTGGTAAGAGCCAATGGGAAATTTGGCCAGGACGCCGGGGTTACACCCCTACTCCTTTCGAGAATCACCCCGACATTTTTAGTGCCCACAGAGAATCAGGACCTCGGTTTTACGTCTCATCCGAAGGATGGCACCTTTTTACAGTATAGAGTCGCCGTCACTATACTGGGGCATTAGGACCCACACAGACCACAGGGTGAGTGCCCCCTGCTGGCCCCACTAACACCTCTTCCAGCAGTATGCTTAGTTTTTCCCAGGAGGTCTCCCATCCAGGTACTGACCAGGCTCACACCTGCTGAGTTTCAGTGGGTTGCCAGTTGTGAGCTGCAGGCTATATGGCTGCTGGCCATGAAATATTTTAAGTACAGCACTTAAAACACAACCCTGCCCATCCCTTCCAGAACTCTTACCCTTCATGTCCCCTGCTCGGCCTGCCAGAGAGTGTGTGGCTCCTGTGTTGATCTCATCAGGCACTTCAGGATCATGGAGCCCAGTGACGCTGGGCTGTGAGGGACAGCCAGTGAGCGAGTGAAAGACGTTCCCAGCGGCTGACAGAACACAGAGCTTTCCTAGTCCTGAATCCTCAAGTCCCGGCACATCATCTGTCTTTTTTTTTTTGGTTCCAGCTTGGATCTTAATTGCTTAATTGAACTAATTATTTGGATTTGAAGTTGAATCTCCGGTTCTAATCAGGTGCAAACTGAAAAATGTGCAACCTGTTAAATTTATTCTCTGGGTCTAGAGGTAGCCACTGCTAATCTTTGGGATCCATCTGAAAAGAAAGAAAAAAGGCTTTTACTCTTTTAGAAAGTCCTAACATCACAGAATCAACGGCCAACAACAGTTGGGAAATAGTTCATTAGTGATAATTGAAAACAAGCAATATTTAGCTTCCCAATAAAGCCAGGTCCAGTTACAGTCTGACTCATCACTAGAGGTTAAATGTAACACACAACCTACCCATTTATACTGCTGATTATGTCAATCTGAGGAAAGCAATGTCTGTCATATTAGGATAAACAACAGCCAGGATTTGAACCCACAACTTTATAGTGAAAAATGCAGAGCCCTAATTACTGCCACCTCTTGTTCAGTGAAGACTGCATCGTGTTCTGGATGCTAAAGTTGACTTTAGTTGAGTGCAGAAAAAGGTAAATGCAGTTTACAAGCAGGTCAGTTACAGACATCAGTTGGTACTGGTGATTTTGAGCTCAGCTGAAATAAACACCACAATCGGGGATGGGAACTGTTGCTCCAAGGCTGAAATACCCACTCCTGACTGAGGAGGAGTGTCATGCTTTCTATATTGCATTCTACACTGGATTCCAAATGATTCCAGAATCAGGTAGACAGACACTAATTAGCTTGTTGTGTAATTTGGAAGGCAGTGGGTTACAGCACAGCTAATTTACAAATGGTATTACTAAGGGGTGTGTACACTTCTGCAAACCATTTTTCTACCTTTCCATTTGTAATTACGTTTCCCAATGTTTGAGCATTTGTTTTTCACTTGGAGGTTGTGTGTCACAATGTGTAAATGAAGGCAAAATAAATTCTAGTTCAATTTTATGCAGTTTTAAGGCCACAAAATGTGTTACTTTGGAAAGGGTGTGTAGAGTTCCTCTAGGCACTGTGCGAAACCATAAAATCAGTAAGATGGGCTGAATGATCTTCTCTCATCTGCAGACCTTTCCTATGTTCGTATAATTCATGTATATTTGGGTTCCTTCTACAGATCATCAGAAGCTAAATAAATTAATAATGATCATGATAAAGCCTCAGCCCCCAGGTCCCAATGTGGGTCAAGTGCAATGAGGTCGTTCAACCTCAGCTGCCGCAACAGTGGAAAAGCAATGAAAAGCAGCCAGAAGTTCGAGGGGAAGGACCGCAGGGAACAGCAGCAAGCCTGTAAACTCTGGAGCTCCAAGGGGGAAACTCTTGGAACAACAACCAGTGCTGTGCCTGCTCTGTGGGGATGGCGAGGAGTTCTGGTTTGGGAATGGTGTCCATGAAGACAAGAGACAGCATCTCCTGGTTAATATATAATAGTCAATAGCAGGCAGAATGTATGATGGAGTAAGTGCTGTTTGGCCAAGGAGAGCAATAAAGCTCAAAGTGGCACCACCAAGCCAGTCCTGAGGTATCCCATGACTCCTTGCTGCCTTGCCCCAGCTGAACATACATGGTCCCGAGGTGACATACCATTACGAAGCGAGGACCAGAACTGCTCCAGTTCAGGCAGTGAAGAAAACCCGCTTCACTGAAAACAACCACACAAAAAAACCCAACAACTGCTGTGGTTACGCGTATAGGACCAACCCATATTAATGCAGGGAAAATGAAAAACATGTTGCAAATACCACAGAAGGAAAAAAAGGTGCCAAGAGGAAACTGTGTTCAGGTTGGGCAGTGGAAAAAGCAAAAGTCTGGTTCGTGTGTGGCGGGCTGAGATTTTGAGAAAGCTCCAAGATTTCGTCCTCAATGCTATTCTCCGTCTAACCCCTTTGGAAGAGCTGGAGTGTACACAGAATCTCAGGATCGTTTCCTCTGTGGCTCATCTGTAAAAACTTAGTCATCCTCTGGGGCTGTGATGACATCATCTGTGGTTGTGTGGCTTCTGCTATGTTACCATGTGAACAAACAGAACACACAAGGCCACAACAGAACAAAACATCTTTAACAATCAAAGGCTGTTAAAAAAACATTCTCACTAGACTCTCAAGGAGGGCTTCAATAGTGACAACACTTTTTTTTAATTTACATGTCTTGTGCTCTTCTGAATTAGAATTATTTGTGAGTGTTGCCTCATCTCTTTCATGGGTCTAGTTCCTAGAGCACTTTAGGTGTTTATGAAACAAAATTGACAGAAGCATTAGGTGTGCTTCACCTTCAACAATAACATCATTATTTTATTACTTTTGTTGACAATGTTGTGAAATTGAATAAATGTGTTTATATCTCATTGCCACTAATAAAATAATAATTAGAAGACGCGCGTTCATGTTTTGTAACTTTGTTTTAACTACTTTTTTTTCTTACATAATTTCTTACATAATTCGTTTTAGTTTTTAATTTCCTAAGATATTTAATTATAATACACCTTTAATTTCATTAAAAGATTAATTCGAGGCCCACAGAGGTGACGAAACTCCGGTGTTTACAGCTGCCTACTTCTCGCCTACGCAAAAAGTAAAGAACACAAACGCCTTGTCTTTCTGTCACAAGTCTTGCCATTGGCCAATTCTATGCTTTTTTGTTGTCTGCAATGGCGTCTTTCAGACATCGCGATAACTCGAGAAGCTTCCCCCACCTTCTTTGTAAACGTGGGGGGATGGGCTTGCCAATAAAGTCTCGCGGTATTAGGTTGTGTTCTATTCCACGGGCCAGTGGAAGGTGTCGGGCAGAGAGACTCGAGTCGAGCGTAGATACGGACGTACTGCGATTTAGAGGAATTAAAAAAAGACTTCTATTCTTATATATAAACAAATATTAATTGTTACGCCTTTTTCTTTCTTTTATCTGAACCTTGGAAGAATACCAACTTCAAGAAAACCGAAGAAGGGGCAAACGAAGAGCGGGGAGAGAGGGGGAAAAATCAGCCTAACAAAGAAGACGCTTTTTTATTTTTTTTTCTCCGCTGAAAGAAAACCAGTCCTTATTATTCTTTAGTTATGAGTCATGTGGCCGTCGAAAATGCACCCAGTCTAGATCAGCAGGTGAGTTAACGGACGCGGCCGGCCGGTGTGGCGCGGGAGGCTGCCCCGCGCGGCCCCGGCTCCCCGGCTCGAGCTGGTCAAAATGGTGGCGGGGCTGTGATGGCGGAGCTGCGCGTCTCACTGCGCCATGGCGGCTTTTGTTGAAGCGGACGCCGGCGTCGCGGTGCGCTTTCTCCGCTGGGGTCGAACTCTTTTAAGTGGTCGCAGTAGGGCTCGTCGTGTTTGAAATATATCTTGGTGTCCGTTTCCTGTCGATGGTTGTTTTTGTTCGAATGGAGCCGTGGTGTTTTAAAAAATACTACGTGTGCTGTCCCCCCCCCCCCCCCCTCTCCTGTTTTCCGTCATTTTTTCCACCATCAGCGCAGTCGATTTTTTTAATATCCGTCTTCAACACCTGATGGTGATATTCCTCATGGTATGAAAAAAGAGTTCGAACATCTGTATTTCTTAACCGCTCAAGTGTAAAATGCGGCTTATTGTAAGAAGTGTCTTCCATTCTGTAACTGCGTTTCTTAAAATGTCCGTTTTGTGATGGGGTGGGGGGGCGGGAGACTGCGAGGTAGTTTAATGCGTTGTTCGGCCTGTTACCGTCTTAGTTTTTTTTTATTCTTCAAACTCCCGGATTGACGTAGTTATATTTGCCTTGTCCTATTTGAGATACGTCAACATAGGAAGCCGTAAACGTCTTACGAGAGATGAGTTTTTTGGGGAGCGAAATTCGTCACAGTACCGCTGGATGGTTTATGAGTTGGGTTTCTAATCGATGGAAGAATATGCTCTCGGGCGGATTTGAAGCTAGTGTAAAAATGGCTTCGTATCTATAATGTCGACACGGTGTGGGGGGGGGGGGGTGGTGGAATAATACTGCCTTCTCAGCACATTGTAACCTGACTCTAGCGGTGTTTTTACTCTGGACCTTAACCGACCATATACCAGTCCGGCCTTTCTTGCTGAATTGTACACGATCGCATTTTTTTGCCCATGAGCCAAGGGCTTGTCTGTTCGGTTGGCGATTTCCTGTGCGGGATGGGACCGAGGCGGTTCGGGTGAAGCCGTGTCTGTCTAGTGGATCAGGAAACACGTGACCAGCCCAGGAGCCAGAACTGCTCTTTTGTTGAGTTGCCAGCCCAGACCTCTGGGGATCGGGCTTCTCTCCTCCCACTTCTCGGAGGCCGGTGTTTTTTAACGGCTGATGAGGAGGGGGGTACGAGTTCTGTACCTTTCGGTTTTCGATTGCAGGCCGACTGAACTGATGAACTTGTACTCTTGGGCTGCTTTAAAAGTCACTGGGATTTTTTTTAGTCATAGTGGAAACCGGGGAGATCAGTCTAAATACATATCGACTTAAGATTTGTGTTCTGTATTTCTCTCCAGTTTACTTATAATTTGTAACTCGTGCTCCCAACAGGCATTAATCTTTATATTGTGTATTCAAGATGGCACCCCGGGGTTTCGTTTTCTCATGTTTAGACCGCTTGCCGTACGAGCTCTGTGTGTATTTTTGTTCACTAGCTGCACTATATTGTAAACAACTTAATAAATAGCAATCGAAGAGTCGGTAGATTTTCTTTCCCGTGGTTTCGAGTGATGTTTATACTGATTTCTTGTTTTCTAGCTTGCTGGCCTAGACTTGAACTCCGCAGCTGACGGACAGGGCGGAGGTGGCGCAGGCAGTGAGTATTTCAGCTCCTGGTTACAATTAAAGTGCTGTTGGGCTTCCCTCTGCTGGATGAATTAAATCCCTAAAGTGCTGAGGGATATTTAACTTTTAACTGCCTTTCAGTCACTTCAGGCTTTTCTGATTATATTTAATACTTTAACATATGCTGACTTTGTGTTCTTCAGGGTTGGGAATAGTTTTAAGGACTCTTGAAACTGTTAAGTAGTGTCTTCTAGCTTCGTGAAAACTAGAGCTTTAAAAGATAACATTGATTAAGCCTGAAGTTGTGTAGTACAACACGCATGGCCATCTGCATTTACACCGCGTACAAGTGGTCATGTCTTCAGTTAATATTTCAGACCACATGGTCACTATTTAAAATATGATTCTATAAGGGTTTTTGTATTTTGTTTACGTTTAGGACGTTACATTCCACCTCACTTACGGAACAAGGAGGCTTCCAAGAATGGTAAGTGCTGACCAATCCTTCTTTCCTTTGGGAAGAGTTGGGAATATGATTTAATAGCCGAGACTGTTTGCTTAAGCTCATTCATGTACAAATTTCTTTTACTGACCCAGCCAACTTGGAATTGTTTTGGAAAAAGTTTGCATTTTATGTTATTCATGCAGATGTCATAGCAGTATGTAAAATCTGATGCGTATTTACATTTGCCAAGAGCTATCCTCAATCCCACAGTAAATGAACTTGCCACAAAACTCAACTCGAGTGATGCCACAAGTTTTTTTTTTTATTGAGTTTATTGTAACATCCTCTTGTAATCCCTGAAGCATAATACAAGGAGGCAGTAAATAAAAAAAACATGGTTTGGGTGCGGATACAATTTGTTTAACATTAATGTCATACTTAAAACCTACTGGTACATGGACCTTTGGTACTTTAGTGTTTTAGAATGTAAAGCTGTATTATAGGTACAGTTATCAGCACCTGGTATTTGTGAAACTGAATGGTTTTTTTCCCCTCAGAAAATGAACTCCTTTGAAGGTTTTAAATGCTTCTGGGCAATTTGGCGTCACTCATCTTGCTTTTAGTACTTGATTCTCGTGAATTAACAGATTGCCTCAGGAATTTTGTGATCTTGGCATATTATGGGCGGCAATCTTGGTGTAGCTTTAATGGTGAGGGGAGCCTAGAAAATACTAAAGCAATGTTGAATAGCAGTTTCTGGTTTAGAGGGGTGTCAGTACTGCATTCGCTTGAGTCACTGGGACTGGTATGGCAGGCCACAGCTGAAGTGATGCTCTTTAGTTGTCCTCCTAATTAGAAATAAGGTTTACATGTTTGTTGGTCAGCCAGAGTATTGCTGCTGAAAGTGGAAATTCTGTATACAAGTGTAGTTGGCAACCACTTGTGAGGTGTGTGGATAGCTCTGGGGGCAAAACGTCAAATTTGTGCCATGGCTTACATTTTTGCCTATTAATAGTTGCTTCAATGATTAGATCTGAGTGAAGCCTTTAAGACAATAGGGTCAGTGTTCCACCTAGGAGTTTGACCCTTCACACATTTTGAGTGAAGATTTCTGACCACTTCTAAAGACTGTTGTATAGTATCCCATTTGAATGAATGGGGAAGTGTTGACCTTTGTTTAGGTTTTGGAATCTTCACTTTCTTGTTGGTTTGACCTGTTGTGATGTCGGTCATACCAGCACAGCAGATATAGAAAATATCAAATCAGACAGTGATGTTAAAGGGTATTGGCGATTGTGTACTGATCAAAATTTGCATGATGATGCCACTTTGAGTCTTGTTGCTTTCCTTGCTCTTGGTTTTTAGTTGGCCCTTAATTTGCATTTCCTGATTCATTGAACATAAAGAGGAACTATTATCTTTATTACCATCTCCTCTGATTGAGAAATGCTGTTTAAGTGACATTGATCACTGCAGTCCCTGGTTGTATTGGCATAGGTAGTGGCTGTAATTGGACATAAGAAACCGTTGGTAACCCCACAATACCAGCAGTTTTGTTACATGCACTCTACCACATTTTATAATTGCATGTTCCTGCAAATAAAAACGTGAATCCAAATTTGAGTGGCCTTTTTCCTTTTCTCATTTCGGTCATAATGTTAGACTATCAGGATGTTTTCTCCTAGGTCTGCAGATGGTTTATAATGAAATCTGACCACCGTGAAATGATGCATTTCTTTTTGTAGCTCACCTTTTTTTTTTTCTGTGAAAAGGTTGACATGCCAACAGGATCTGTTAATTTCCAGTTTAATGTGGAATCGTGTGGCTACTTAAAGGTTTTGAGTTTTAAATGGACCCAGTTTTGTACCCAACATAGTAACATTGACGGTGATTCTTATTCAGTAATGGTGCTTGGTGTTTGTCATTTGTACTGTCAGTAGAAATGGAAATCTGTTCAGTTGGCTATATACAATTGCTTGTTTTGAGCTCCTGAATTCATGTGCAAGCAAGGGTAACATCTTGACTTTTTTTCCTACAGCAGGAAATGCTTATTCTTCTGGTAGACAGAGCGGTTATTCAGTGCCGCCAGTAAGGAGCTGTAAGTGTTAATGACAGCTTTTGCACAGGGAAGCTCTGCATTAGCTTATGCATGACTTTTCAAATTTTAAGATAAAGTGCAAACTTTCAGTGGCTAGTTTTTGTGCAGAGATGTTTTTCTTAAGCCCAATTTTAGGGTTATTTTTTGGGATGGACTGAATTGTAATCTGATATACCTGGGGTGTACTGGTTACTTTTTGATTAAGTAGGAAAATGGGGTGGCATGATATCTTGGTACCTTAAGGCAGCAAGAGTGGGAATGTCTGATGCTCCCCTTCACTGCAGTTGATTTGCTGAAGTGCAAATCTTGATTTGTTACTATTGTAAGGGTGTACATCTTGATCTAGGTATAGTTAAGCAGTATGTGTAAAATCTAGATTACAGTGGCTTTCACATAACGTTATTTGGCTATGCCTTGGCCTTTAGGCTCTCTGCATGGCATAAGAGTTTGCTATAGACATGCTGGAGTACATGCTTCTGCTTTGTATAGAATCTTAAGTTCAAGTTGTTTTCCAAGTTTCTTCTAAACAGTACCATCAAACCTGGCATCCAGAATGCAAGCACAAATCTAAACATACAAGGGGATGGAATGACTATAGGACTGGTAACTATTAGTAAAGTCTCTTTAAAGTTTAAATTTTCTGTTGTTGTAATGTAGTTTTCATGAAGGGCTTTGTACTTCTGCATAGGTTTCCCAAGATATCCTTCCCAGGACCATTCCTTTTTTCAAACCTTCAATGGTGGCTGGCCAGTCAGAAGTGGTATACTGGAATTTGAATGCATGTGATCTGACCTTAACACGGCACTCTTTCAGCTTTTCCTGGTTCATGGATTTTTAAAAGTAAATCCATATTGGTTTTTAAATCTCAATATAAAATTCATGAACTTGGGTTAGTTCGTTGTTGGAGCATGCTTCTAATGTACTTATTGGGGAAAGACATGTAGGTTCTGCATGCTGTGCTGTAAAACTTTCTTGAAAATAACTTTGCTTGGTGGTTAAGAATTTAAATATTCACTACCAGGTGGTGTAGTTCAGTTGGCTAATAAGATTAAGAGCAGTTTTGCTGATCCAGTGGTACAAATATTCTATTGTCTTTGTCAGTGGGGTTAGCTTTCCAGGTCTCCTTGGTTGGGGAAACGAGCTGTAGTGGTGAACAGCTTACTCTGTAAGAGCTCTTAACTGTGCGGTAGAGTTGGGCAGTGGTCCTGTTTAACCATTATTCATTGATCCTATGAATGCAGATCATTTAGTCTTACTGAAGGTATTTCATTTTTTGATCAAGTTGATATTTAATGTGTAACTGGCTGTTAATTCTTTCTTGGTTTAATGTGATGGTGAGAATCTTTTTGTTTAAAATGGAAGTTTTTTGAAATTTTTTTTTTAGCTGTGACAACCAAAGAGCTCTGGGTATGATCCTCTTTTATTAGTGGAATCTTTACTGCCCAAATCCTGGATTTATCTATAGAATAAAGTTGGGATCAAATGGTTTAGTTCTGATGCTCCATCTGAGTTTGTCAATCCCTTTGGAACAATTTAGACATTTCTTTAAGTTTTAGATGTTGGAATACAGTTTTCATTAAAATTACAAATTGTAATAGGAGACTCAGGTGTGCTTGGATAGAACGCTTACCAGTTGTACTTTCATCTTTTACAGGCTTGATTCTTATAGAATCAAGTTTTGCATGGCTTTTGAGACTGACTGAACTAACGTTCAAATTATGTGTTGTCATATCAAACGTTTAGTAAAGTTTTCAAGTCTTAACTCCATTGTAGTACAGTATTGCATTCAGCAGCTTAATTGTTGTACTGACCCTTCATATTCTTGAATTTAAGACCTATAATTTTCTACAATTGAGTAGGAAGGATTTTAAGTTGTAGTCCTGAGCTGCTTGAGAACATGAATGTAGGTAAAACTCTTTAATGGCCTTAGTAAAATGTTTAGAGTATGGCATTTGATGTTTGCTATACACAATATTGCAGTAAGTTTAGTTTTGTTATTGCAAAATATCAAAGTAACAAGCATTGCTGAACTGTTAATGCTGTGATCCAACGTTTGAGCACTTTTTGACGTGGAATGTGTATTCTTACTTCTTGCTTGAACAAACGGACTGTAGTGTAGAATTGGGTTTGTAACCATGTTTGTTGCTTCCAGCCTCTCCTGCCCTAACTGATAGCAGTATGACCACCGATGGGAATGATGACACAGCCAGTGTCCTCAGCTGGGCTGATCGCTGTGGTAAATGTTACAATTAAGGAGTGGCATGACTCCCTGCTCCCATCACTTGGTTCCAACTGAATCCCTTTTAAATGAAGGAGTTGTTGATTTTCATTGCAGTAGGGAATGTTAAGAATACTTTTTTTGTAAATAGTCCCTGTGAGTTTCTTGTTCCTACTGGGGGATATTTTCCCTTGGCTGGCTCACTTTAGCTGTGTGTGCAGCTATTGGCGCTCCATGAACTTGCTTAGCCAGCAATCTGTCTGTGAGTTCTTTCCAAGCATGGCTGAAACTAATGTCCTCATGTTGTTGTAGCAATGAGATATAGTTCTTTTTTTTACGGGAACATAGAGTAAATGCTTAACTAGAGTAAGCACTTAACAGAAGATGCCGAATCTGGATGCAAGACATTTTTAGATGGTAGAAATATCACCTTGTCTGGTGCCAGAAACAAGGCTGGGTCTCTTGAACCTGAGATGACTTGTAAACGGTGAAACTCCCTTCTGACCTGGCATGGCCCCAGTTGTTGGGCTGGTACTGGAAAGAAAATAGAAGTTAAAGAAGCAGATGTGCAGTACCCTTCCTTAGTGTGGTGACTGGGAACACTGATGTTGGAGTGCTATCCTTGGGATGAGACTGTAAACAAGTCTTGCCTAATGGGCTGATAAAGATCTATGGCACTGTCTGTGGAGGGGAAGTTTCGTTTGTCTGTGACAGTTAAATTTATAACTGGAATGCGTTAGACTTAAAATTCAGGTTCTTGAATCAGTGGGGTGTAGTAGCTTCATTACTGTGCAGCAAAACATTTTCTGCTGAAAGTGATCACGGATTGGCAATTGAATAGGTAGTCAGTCCTACAGATTTGATATTGAAGTTGTGCACCAGAGAAATGTCACCGGTACATTTGAGACTGTGTGGATTTGAATCGAAATTGGTCATCCATCACTATACATACTGGCTGTTCTGTTTGCTTTTAATACATGGCTTCCTTAATTTGAACATCTTGTAACAACATGTAGAATGATATCATGATGTAAATAAGGGGTCGGTAAAACTTCAGCCTTTTGGGCAAATCAAATGCCCTGCCTGCACATGAATTATTCAGGATAGTTTTCCAGCAAAGTGTGCTGACCCCTGCAACCACAACAATACAAATAAAAAAGGGGAATCTAGACTTTTTAGATTGGTAGGATAATAAGAGTCTTAGCTTCTTGAACGGAGAAGCTTAGTGAAGCAATGTGGAACTTTGAGCCACACTTATTTTTGTTTTGTCGTCTTGATGTACTTTTTGTAATGCTTTGCTATGTGCTGGAATCCCATGTTGGCTTGTTTTTGCATTTATTTTTATGGTCACCAAAATCTTAGTAGGCTTAGTAGATCTGCTGGGTTGAAAATGATATCCCCCTGTAGTCTCTGGTTTCCTGCAAGGTAGTTTTTGAGATTTGATCTACTGAGTTTTTAAAAATGGCCTTTTGATTTACATGTTACAGAAAACTTTGGGTTTGCTGTTCATTCTACAAAATGATTAACTTACACCTTTCTTGTAGTAATGAGACTAATGCTGTGGTTATGGTTGTGATGTGGAATCCTGTATGTCTAAATTAGACTTTTTCACGCGTGGAAAGTTTTCTTGCAGCTGCGCGGATTTCTTGGTCTAAGCAAAGTATGTACTAATCTTTATTTTAAACCTAGATTCTCCAGGTTGGGACGGTGGACGAAGCAATGGCTATGTGAACGGATACCATGATGGCAGGGATAACCGGATGAATGGTGACCGCAACAGCTTTGGGGGAAGAGGACCCTCCCGTGGTGACCGAGGTGGGCGTGGAGGGTATCGTGGAAACAGAAGCACTGGTTCCTTTAACCAGTCCCAGCCTAGCACAGGTGAAAAGCTCATTTTGATTGGTTGCTATTGCTCCCAATTCTAGATTCAGTTTTGCCTGAGGGCATATCTCATGATTTGAGGGAAAGCATTAGTCTTTCTATATTCACATTTCCATTTGCTGAGCTACACCATTAACTTTAGTGAAGTGTGTTGGGTTGGGAGTGCATCACCTGGTGCCTTAGTCTGTTTTCATTGAATGTAGAGCTATAAGAACTGGTCTTTCAAAATGCATTAATATTTTGACGCAAATGTCTTTAGGCTTTGGTTATGATAAAGACAATAGTGGATGGAATTCCTCCAAAGACCAAAGGGACCCCTATACTAGCTTTGGAGGGCGCAATGATAGAGGAAAGTCGTCATTCTTTGGTGACCGTGGATCTGGATCAAGAGGGAGGTGAGTTAAAGAGTTTTGTAAAGACATCTTTCAAGGCTTAAGTGAGGTTATCCACCTTCACTTTTTTGGTGCATTAGTAATTCTGGATGTGTTGTATTCTGTGCCTTTTTATGGACAAGCATTACATGGTTTGGTAATGAGCCAAACCTGTTCCTAGCTTAAGTCGGTAAAAGAAAAAATACTTGCCGGGTTAAGAAACAGACCTGTGGAAGAGAACTTAAATGAGCGGTTTGGTTTTACAGGTATGACAGAGGAGGCTTTGGATCTCGGGAAGGTGGAAATAGCCGGTGGATTGAGGATTCTGCCCGGGATGAAGAGGATTGGTCAAAGCCAACATCACCAAATGACCGCCTTGAGCAGTGAGTGTTGCATGTTTTTCAGTAAGCTTCAGTAAGATCATTTAGTTTCTGTTCCTAAACTTGTGCATCTGGCTCATTTTTCTTTTCTTAGAGAACTCTTCTCTGGAAGCAACACTGGGATAAACTTTGAGAAATATGATGACATTCCTGTTGAGGCTACCGGTTCAAATTGTCCTCCACATATTGAGAGTGTAAGCTCTGTTTATTCCCTGAGGTTTAATTTGTTGTTTTAAATGTTATGTTCTTAAAATTAACTTGATTACATTTGCATTTTTAGTTCAGTGACGTTGAAATGGGAGAGATCATCATGGGAAACATATCCCTGAGTCGTTACACTCGCCCCACTCCTGTTCAGAAACATGCTATTCCAATCATCAAGTCAAAGAGAGACCTGATGGCTTGTGCCCAGACAGGTAAGTGCTTCAATTGGTAAAGCCTTGAAAGACATTACTAATAATGTAAAACTGGTTCAGTAAGCTTCTTAGTTTTCATTTGCAGCAATGCTTGTTTTAGTGCCATTGTGTTTGGTTGCACCTATGTTTGGGTCAGGAGCTGTTTTAAGAAGTTAAATGCCTGTACAGCACATTTAGTCAAGGTCCTAGCAGATGACTTAGCAGGGAGCTTTTGTTTATAGTTCCAAGGAGGCTCTAGTATCCTGGTATTAAAAAAAATTAAATGCTTAAAAATTTAGAATGACTTGCATTTACTTGGTTCACCTAGTGTTGGGTGAAAGGTATTTGCTTTAATATTTGAGTTACTGAACAGATGGTCAATTTTAAATGGAATGAGTTCAGCCATGAGGTGATGTACAGAAAGCAACTGGCTCTTCTTTTTGACATTTCAGATACTATGTATATGATCAATTGACAATTTAATTTTCCACTTTGAAATGTTGGACTAAAACTAAATATTTGGAGTTTTGTATGACAACCTGAGACCCTCAACTTGCTTTATATCCCCAAAAGGAAAGTGACTAGCCTTAAATAGTGAGCTGTAATTGTATGTGATCTTCTTGATGTCAAAAAGAAACAAACTTGTTTGCTTGTTCATTTAAAAAATCAACTCTGTTTTGACAGTTACGTTCATGGTTGGGTATCTCTTCCTTTTCCCCCAATGAATAATGCCTATTTCAGTTTTTGCAGTAAGGGTCTGCGCGTTCCAGGCGTTCATTTAGTTTCCAGGGGAGCCAAGGGATGCCACGGCAAACAGGGTGGACACATCCAAATGGGTCAGGATGGAGCAAACCGTGCTTCCCAAAAAGAGACCTGGGTGGGCTACGTGCCTACTCATGCGCACCAGTCAACCCTAGTCCTGGAGGTTTATTTTCACTGAGCCCGTTGCTTTTGGCACCTTAATCTGCTCAGCAAGCTCTAGAAGTGTACTTGAAGGTGATAACGTCCTATAGGTCTGGCTAAACATTAAAGATGCCAGTCTTACAATGTTTGAACTTGGCCAGTTAGGAACCAAATGAGCCTATTAGCTCATTAATTGCATTATCAAGTTTATTTGCTTATACTCTGATTGTAGCAAATGCAGACTTTAGTTTCACTTCATGGCGACTTCACTTTTCCAAAACCATACTAAATGGAACTGGAGTAATCCAGTGAGGTACTGGTAAGAATTGGGGTAATTCTATCCATAAGTGTAGTGCTTTTATGTGAATGCTGCAGTGTTCAGTGTGCTTTTGATTGCAAGTTGAATTTAATGTTAATATAACTGTATTGTCTTTGTAAACCTTGCTTAATGTAATGCTTTATTTCAACTTGATTTTCAGGCTCTGGGAAAACGGCTGCCTTTTTACTACCTGTACTGAGTCAGATATACACTGAAGGTCCAGGAGAGGCATTACAAGCTGTTAAGAGCAACCAGGTAGTACTGTACACCTTTGAGTTCAGAGCTATTGTGAAAACATAGGAGTGGCCCACTAAAAGGCAGATTGGTTCCTATAGTTCAGACACTTTGATTCTGTCCTTTGACATGAGCTGACTGGAGCTAGAAACTCAAGAGGTGGCCTACAGTTTGACAAGCAACCGATGAGGAAGGGAAGAGCCAGTTTTGTAGAGCAAACAGTCATTGATGGGCATCTGTGCCTACACTGTTGTCAGTGAGCTTCATCTTTATTTCCATTTCATGTTAAGCTTTTTCCATAGGCACTGTGGGATAAGTGCATGGTCTTTATCTTCTCCTTATGCTCGAATAAGTGTTAAAATTATATTTCTAGTGCACCATTATATTGTTTCCAGGCATTTTATACACCCCAAATCTGAATTCCTGTTTGTAAATGTACCTGTTTTCAGGAAAATGGGAAGTATGGACGCCGCAAGCAGTATCCAATTTCTTTGATTTTGGCCCCTACTAGAGAGCTGGCATTGCAGATCTATGATGAAGCCAGAAAGGTGAGTGCACTTACATTCAGAGCTTTGTTATGATTTTTTAGAACAGTTTGGTGAAACTCCTATTTGATCTGTACTCACAACTGCTTTCATTGCAGTTTTCGTATCGCTCCAAAGTTCGCCCATGTGTTGTGTATGGCGGTGCTGACATTGGGCAGCAGATTCGGGACCTGGAGCGAGGTTGTCATCTTCTGGTGGCTACACCTGGTCGCCTTGTGGATATGATGGAGAGAGGAAAGATTGGCCTGGATTACTGCAAGTGAGTAGACTGTCGAGAGGAAAAAGTGTACATTGACCTCTGATCCTCTATGTAGAACATGCCTTGGTTGCTTTTTCCTGTTTAAAAAGCACTTATCTAGAAACCCTTTTGCTTACCTTTCAGTTATTTGGTTTTGGATGAAGCTGACAGAATGCTTGACATGGGTTTTGAACCCCAGATCCGACGTATTGTTGAGCAAGACACCATGCCTCCAAAAGGACTCCGTCACACAATGATGTTCAGTGCTACCTTCCCTAAGGAAATTCAGGTAAAATTTTAATCATGGCAGCAATCAATGTTTAAGGGATTCCTTTTGAATTTACTAAAAAATAAGTGCATTTTCAGATCCTTGCTCGCGATTTCCTGGATGAGTACATTTTCTTGGCTGTGGGCCGTGTTGGATCCACCTCCGAGAACATTACTCAGAAGGTTGTCTGGGTGGAAGAAAGTGATAAGCGGTCCTTCCTGCTTGATCTTCTGAATGCAACAGGTAAAGATTATTCCCATGCTGGTGTTTTACTTATACTTAGGACAGTAGGTGTCACTTGTTTGATGTGCTAAGATGGAGGGCATGATTATTGAGGAAAGTTAAGGATGGAGCTATGGTGCAAGTTAGACTTTGCAGCCTCTGGTTCAATGTTTGTTACGGAAATAAGTATTGTATAGTATTTGCCAGTGAGCTGGCTTTTGAAGACTAGTCTTGGCCTGCTTTTGATGGAAAATGGTCAAGTGCAGGCAGGCTGTCCAGCAAAGCTTAAATACTGTAGAAAGAATCTGCTCAAATTTTATTTGTGAAGTTGAGGAGGACTTCCAGATGGCCTCTTAACCCCTCTTTCCCTCTGTAAGTGTTATAGATCTGTTTTTAAAAGTTAGAAATGCATTGACTGCTAGTTCTGATTTAAAATATGCAACATTTATCGCGAGATTTGGTTTTATTCAAAGTAATTCCGAGTGAGGTACAGGAAAACGCAAGTGAAAACTCCGAAAAGACTGGTAAGTAGGCCATTTGTTCTGCCTACGAAGTAGTAGAATTCCTCATTTAATTTTTTTGAAACTTATTCAGTTCCATTATCCTTTTTTTGTTTGACAGTACATCATTCATGGCTTAAGACAGTAACGCAGAGCAACTAAGGTTGAAGTACATTCTATTCAGTACATGAATAGAATATGAAGTACATGTATTTTCAGGTTGCCCGTTAATGTAATGCTGAATTCAATTTTATGCCATTGTATAGGTACTCCTCAGATCAATATTCCTTATTTAATGAAATGAGGAATAGACTAAAGATCATAGGAAATAACAGGCTGAGCGTTACTGTCTTTTTTTCTACCTACCAGTGAAGTGACTTTTCTTAATTTGAGCAGCAGTCATCAACTGCTTTGTAATTTAGCCATGCGTCTGGTTTATTCAGACTTGGAAGTTCTCCAGTCTGGTTAGTGATCTTTCTACCATTTGTAAAATTAGTACCGTTCAGCAGCTGAGCGAAGTCCTTAGTGTCCCTTTCTTTTAGAAATTGGGGAGCATTATCAAAAACTGTACCATTACAATTGATACAAGTATTCAAAATACTGAGGCAATAAGTCAACCCAACGCTTCTTCAGAATGAACAGAGGCAACAATTGGAAAGTTACAGGGAAGTGTTAAAAACCAAGAACAGGTGGCAGTTCTTTAACCAAAGGGTTGCGCAAGTATGGGTCAAGCTTTGGTGAAGTTAAAATCTTAAATGTTTGGATGAAATTCGGGCATTAGTTAACTCTATAATGGGCAAGATGGGCCAAAAGTCCTAATCTTGTGTATCATTGTTGCTCAATTTTCAAAATAGGATTTGCCATTCAGGGGTAAGTCACTTCATATGGATATGAAATGGTTTTTTTTTCCCCTCTCCCTCACTCGCGCACCTTTACACCATAGCTTTTGCTGTGATGGCCATTAAAGAAATTTAAAAGTACCCTGTGACAAACATTGAACCCCATTAGGAGTAGTCATGCAGACAATTGTATGTCTTGGAACAATAGTCAAAGTTACTTGTCTGAATGGCTCCTTGTACGGTTTCATTTGGTACTTCATCTTAATGGTTGTCAGTTATGGCAAAACTGCTTTTGTTCATGTATCCTACATCTAGCTCCCAGTTCTGTGCAAGTGGTTTTTCCCTTGTATAAATGTAGATCTCAATAAGTATTAGTTAAAAAATAAATAGTGCTTATTGAGACGTACAAATAGCTACTTATGACCACCGCTCCTCCCTTGATTGTATAAATGTAAGAAACTTGTTCAGTGATTATGGTTTGCTTACAGGCAAAGATTCTTTGACCCTGGTGTTTGTGGAAACCAAGAAGGGTGCAGATGCACTGGAGGACTTCCTGTACCGTGAAGGGTATGCCTGCACCAGCATCCATGGGGACCGCTCACAGCGAGACCGAGAGGAAGCGCTGCATCAGTTTCGTTCAGGAAGATGCCCCATCTTGGTTGCCACTGCTGTAAGTGCAGTTATTTTCCCTCCAATATTTACCTTCTTTTCCCAAGCATCAGACTAACCTTTTCTGTTTTTCAGGTGGCTGCTCGAGGTTTGGACATTTCCAATGTGAAACACGTAATCAACTTTGACCTCCCAAGTGACATTGAGGAATATGTTCACCGCATTGGCCGTACTGGCCGTGTTGGAAACCTGGGTGAGTTTATAGTGAAACCGGCAGTGTGTTCTATGTCGCTGCCTAGGTTGATTAGGATGGTTCCCTCCATTGTAGATGGAGTCAATTCTGCAATGAAACATTCCCAGAACCTTAATTGCCTATAAAAGAGACTGATTAGGGAACACTTTCCCTAATGTGGGTATATGCTGGCAATAATGTGATTATACGAGATACCAGCGTATGCCAGATCTAATCGCATGCACAGGGTGAAAACAGTTGAGGAATCAATGCACAAGATGCTGGCATATTCTCATGTATTGGCATTAGTCCAACTTTCTTATGCAACAAAGCTCTGGTCCTAAGTTTTTAATTGTTGGAGAGATTGATATAAATATTGCAGATACAATGAGTGACATGGGTTAAGCATTCTGCTGTGTGATGCAAAAGAACAGGAAAGCTATTTCTCTGGAACATTACTGTTATAAAGTAATGTTCTGTAGTGTGATACTTTTTTCTTGCAAAAATGTTGATCTCCTGTAAATACTGATGCGTGTTGTCTTTAAGAAAAAACCCTTCAGTTTTAAATTGCAAACATACATTCAAGCTAATATGACCAGTTACTTTACTTTGCAAATCTGAGCCATTTACCCCTTAATTCCCATTGAACCAGTGCTTGCTATAATGTGGTTTTCCAGGTTTACCACTGTTGTGCTGGAGCAGACTTGGCTATTGGATTTTGTGACTGTGGCAGGAAGCCTGAATTCTGCTCATTGCATTTCATTCCTTTTAGGCCTGGCAACCTCATTCTTCAATGAGAAGAACAGCAACATAACCAAGGACCTCCTTGATATATTGGTAGAAGCCAAACAGGAGGTTCCATCCTGGCTGGAGAGCTTGGCTTATGAGCAACAGCATAAGAGCAGCAGCCGTGGTCGGTCTAAGAGGTATTGTTTCCCGCTGTTCCTTGTTGCTGATTGCTACCCAAACAGTTCTTGTAATCTGAAGCACGTCAGATTGCAACTGCTGGTGCTTTGCATCACAGCTTTCAGCTTCATAAAGCTTTTTGGACAACTAGAGCACAGGGGAGCACTAGAATGACATCGATCATGTGCTTTCTCTTCAAGGTTTTCTGGAGGCTTTGGTGCCAGAGATTACCGTCAGAGTAGCAGCAGCAGCAGCAGTTTTGGCAGCCGTGGAAGCCGTAACACTGGAGGTCATGGTGGGAGCAGAGGATTCGGTAGTGGTAAGGGTTGGTTTTTTTTTCTCTCCTGATTGGGGGGGGAGAATTTTCCCGTTTACTAAACCTTTGCCTGAACTGCATTGGCACATAAGCGTCCATAACTCAAGTTATGTAGAAACAAGACTTCTCAGTTGATGCATTGTTAATCTACCATCTATGTCCCATTCAACAGTTTTTCCATTTTGATTCTTTTGGCTTTATCTTATCACTTTCTCTTGTTCAGGTGGCTTTGGAAACTTCTACAACAGCGATGGTTATGGTGGAAATTACTCCCAAGTTGATTGGTGGGGCAACTAAACTGAAGACCTGTTAGCAGTGGAAGTCACCATGCCAAACTAGCTGAATGGAAACCACATGTAACTTAGCCAGACTATACCTTGTGTAGCTTCAAGAACTCGCAGTACATTACCAGCTGTGATTCTCTGAGAACATTTTAAAGGGAGCTTAAAGCATTTGAAGATGGCCTGCAAGAGACCCAGAGCATCACACCTTAGATGAAGAGACACAACATGGCTGCTGATATCAATGCCTCTAGAATCTTGGACTCTATAGTTTTCAACTGCACTTCATTTCTTTGTAAACTGAGGATCATTTGTTTGTTAATGTACTGTGCCTTTAACTTTAGACAGGATTTTTTTTTATTTTTAATGTCATACTGGCTGAATTTAGCCATGATCTCAGTTGTTTTTGTAAGGCATAAAAGCGTGTACTAAATCAAACCTTGGCAAATCCTGGGATGATATGACTTGAGTGAGTCATTATTCCATTTGAACTTCAAATTGTCACAGGGACATCAGGTTATCAAGTAGCCTGCAGTTTTAAAGGCTTGAGTACAAGCAGCTTGTAAAACCATCACAGAAGCGTTTGATTAAAGGTATTGATTCCTTGTGTGGCAACAATAATGTATCTGAAGAGTTCTGATTTATTTTGCTCACTCTATCCTGGATAGGTACCTATTAGGGATAATGGTAGTCTTCAAAAAGCCATTCCAGGTGTGATCTTAATATTCTTACGAGTAAACCAGTGTTGTAATGCGCTGGATTCTAGGCAGAACACATGCTGGGATTTGTTACTCCACTTCTTGCAATTGACTTGACAGTGTTAAGGCAGCTAGTTAAGTACCACAAGCTAGCCATTAAGCAGGGCGGTATTTTTTTTGTTTTTCCCTTAAAACCGTTTTAAGGGGCAATTGAAAAACTTGATTCGTTTTTTAATGTTTATAAACTTTACATATGGTTGATCTTAAAGTGACAAATGCCTGCCGTGTTGAAACTGAAGTTGGATGGCTATATAAGGACCACAACACCGAAGCAGCCCTGCAGCGCGTCATGGCTGGCTCGGTTTTATACGCATGCTAGTGTTGGTGTTTTTTGGTCAAGGGGATAAAATGAATTCTGCAGCAGGCTTTATTTTATTACAAACGTATATACATCTTCTCTTTTCAAGCTGCGTTAAAATTCCGAAAGACCATCCTCGGCTTTAATATAGATATGGTTCCTTTAACAACAAAGGCTATGCTAGGGATCATAGAGGTCAGGGATGTACTAAGAACTGCACAAGGTGTTGCCTGTGGCATTCAGAGTGCGGTTTGGTGCGCCACAGTTTTAGTTGCATAGGTTTCCATTACATATACTGGCTGTGTATTCCACTAGATCTGGCCAAAGACAGGGTTTTTTTCCCTCCTGATGGTACATGAATGCTGTCAACTCCTCTTGGAGTTAATCTGCCTTGATGTGTATTTAAAATCATTGGCCAGGGAGCCGGCATTAGCTTCTTTTCGTTAAAGGCGGCGTGGGGGGAGGGGAGACCATGGCATTTAACTTAAGTGCAATAGATTTATTCTCAAGTGTGTTGTGCCTTGAAAAATTATGATTTGAAGCGGATGCACTGACAGTATTGAGGTAACTTAAGATGAATGGTGCTATTTCAGTTAGGTTTAGGCCCTTGTATGTCATGCCCATCAGGTTTTACAAAAAATTTTATTGCACATCTAGAGTTTTATATAAATGTCTTGTGTGCGTGTCCTTAAGCTTCCAAATAATGTGTGTGGATTGTGAAACGCAGCTTGTTTACAAAAGGGGAAGGGGATTGATACTTAACCAGGATTTATTTGGGACCAGGGGGATTAGCAGTTGGGAATTTAGCTATTTGCACACAGATTTCTAGATTCTACTTTTTTGCTGCTAGTTTTGTGTAATTTATTAAGCATTTTTTGAAAAATATTTATTTTTATAAGCCTAAAAGTGATTCTTTGAAAGTTTCAAGAAACTTGACCAAAAGACAGTACAAAAACACTGGCACTTGAATGTTGAATGTCACCCGTATGCGTGAAATTTATATATTTCGGGGTAGTGTGAGCTTTTTAATGTTGAAGTCATATTGGACTCAGTCGATCCACACCTGTTACTGGCCTTGTGGCCAAACGTTTCTATCGAAGTCTAAATTGGCTATCAAAATTTGAAAAACCATGCCAAGGTTTGGATAAAAGTTATCAAAATAATAGAAACACATTTCCTAAATGTTATCTGCTCAGAGTGTCCAGATTCTCCAATTGTGTGTTTGAGTTTTTTTTCCAGTGAACGTCTGGCACATGGCAATCTTTAAACATGTGGTTATTCTCTATTGTTGCATTTGCGTATTTGGTGCTTCAGGTGTTCTGTAGAACATCCAGCAAGTTTTAGCTGCAGCAATAAGTCTTACATAAGGTTGCAGAGATCAACAGAGGGGCAAAGAGATTGCTGGTGACTTTTGATGGGGGGGGGGGGAAGCTTTTCAACTTGCTAAATGTTTGGAATGGAACACCTGGGCTCAGACTTAGTATTTGCTTTATGTACTAGTTTAGAAGCTATGCACTGCATGAGATGACTCAGCCGTGCGTTTGTTGTATGATTTTATCAAAAATAAAAGTTTGAAATGCATTTTTTCCAGTTATTTTCAATTTTCGAGATTTGTTTTGTTCTGCCTGTTCAAAATCTTGCATCACTTAACTCTAGCTTGAGCCAGATGAATTTGCTTTTCTAGGTGAGTATAGAAATCCTGTTATCCAAGTTCCTGTCAGATAAGCTAGGGGCGACATGTTCCAAGTAGCTCTTCATGTGGGAGGTGGCTGGAATGAACCACTGACTTGCTATTTGGTGCCAGCCCATTGTACGTGGCAGAAGTTCTGAAATGAGAAAAGATGCAAATGAGGAGGCCATTTGAGCCGATTGATTTGGTGGGGTGGGTTCAGTTTATCCAGGATAGATCAACGGTAAAGCCAGGTATCCACTTCAGCAATGTGGCTGTGTAGTTTGTTCCATACCCCCACTACTGTTTGTGAAGTGTCCTGTTCTGATTTAAATACACTTAAATGATTTGCATTTGTGTCCTGTAATTCATCTTTCACTGGTGCTGAATTAGTCCACTGGGCTGACTGTCAGTGCCTCTGAGGATTGTGAATGCTTGTATCGGGTCCCCTGGTAGTCTTCACTGTTCAAGCTTAATATCCTGTTGCAGTAGGACATTCCCTAAGTCAGGAATGTAGGTTTGCTCTTTACTGGACCGATTTCAGAGTAGCTGTTTTCTATGATGACCAAAATTGCACACTATATGCTAGATGAGGCATGACGGGTGTTCGTTTTAAGGGATGGCACATCCCTTGATTACAATTGTTTTCAAATTGATACCTTTTTTTCTTTATATATCCTTTAGTGTGGAACAATGATTAAAAAGGCAAAGTCTAACATTTTATGATGGCATAAGCTCCTAAGTTTTTCATAACTGCCCTTTTCTAGTGCAGCTGCCTGTCTATAGATCACCTGCATGCAATATCTTCTACTTCTGCTTACATCTGCAAAGTGTTTTCCTATCAGCCTTGAATTTTAATTTGCTGCTTCCGCAGGGTTTAATTATCTGCAAGCTAATTTACTAACTACACTAATGTGGATTAGTGGTCCTAGTACAGATCCCTTTGTTACTTCACTAAATACAGCTACTCAATAGGGGTTTTCAGTCCTTATCCATCCCAAAAGTCTTTCTAATAACCAATTCCAATTAATAGATATGGACAAATCAAGGTTGATCAGTAGCTAACTCACTTCAGCAAAAGCACATAGGTGTAGGTACACATCTGTCTAGGCTTATCAATGCAATCTCAAACACTGCATTTTGAGAATTCCTCAAAGTTTTATCGGAAGCCTGTTCTCCCAGTTAAACTGGAAGAGTACATTAACGTTATCAGGTGAAGCCTGTAGATGGGGTTAGCTAGGGTGGTGTCGGGCTTAAAACTAGGGTCTTATCCCTGCATTTACAAAAAACGTGCAGTTTTGCACTCCAAAATTGATGTTATATTAATGTATAAGGCAGGGGCTTTAAGATGTGGAATAAGTTTTCAATAGTCCCTGCAGAGCTCGTGGTGAGCAGATCAGAATAGCATGTTGCCTGGACACTGGAGTCAACATATGGTTGATCTTAAAGTGACAAATGCCTGCCGTGTTGAAACTGAAGTTGGATGGCTATATAAGGACCACAACACCGAAGCAGCCCTGCAGCGCGTCATGGCTGGCTCGGTTTTATACGCGTGCTAGTGTTGGTGTTTTTTGGTCAAGGGGATAAAATGAATTCTGCAGCAGGCTTTATTTTATTCTGAAATAAAGACCATCCTCGGCTTAATATAGATGTGGTTCCTTTAACAACGAAGGCTTTGCTAGGGATCATAGAGGTCAGGGATATACTAAGAACCACACAAGGTGTTGCCTGTGGCATTCAGAGTTCCTGGGCACTGGAGTCAATGGTGCAAGCTGAGGTGAATTGTCATGATCAATTCCTGATTGGGTGGGTATGTAACATTTGGAAGAAATTCATTGACACTACAGGCAAAGCACCTTCTTCTGTACTTGTGTACATCCCTTTGAACCCAGTTCTGGAAAGGCGAAATGCATTTCATGTGAAAATAAACTGTGTGAAGTACTGTTCCTACAAAAGATCATGGTATCTGAAAGATAACAATCGGTCAGCTGTACTGGTGGTTTCTTCAGCGGTGGGAACCTCTGGTGATCCCGGGAATTGAGTTAAGCCTGTTGTTCTGTTACCCTAACTTGAAATGAGAGACCTTGACCTGGTGGTGAAGGAGTTTCGTGATGTGGGGAAAGTTTCGATGGTGTACCGGGCTTCAGAACTCTTCTTGTTTAGGTTGGCAGCTGCTGCAGATGAGCAATGCTGTTTTGGGAGAGTTTAATAAGCCTGGGTTAACATGGCGTTCTGAAGCAATCACAGGTGAGATAGGCCTGTCACATACCCATGCTGCGTGGTCCTCCTAGAGAGGTGTTTTTTTTTTTGCACGAGCTGTTGCCTGGAAGTGTCCATTGTGGCCGAAAGGAGCAGCTCAAGGGCACTAGGAACCCTTCCCTTCCCTCAAAAGCTTTGACAGCCCAGTGTTCATCACAAAAGGAGAGTTCTTATAAATGAAAGCAAATTAACAAGGCGATGGTACGTAGCTGTCTTTGCTCATGAAAGATGGAGAGGTTAAACAGAATAAAAACCAGGAGTGAGAGTGGTCTGAGGGCCAGGACTAAATTTGAAAACCTGCTCAGGGTGTGGCCCTTTAAGAACGACAGTTTTTATACCACTGCCATCACAGCTCTTTTATGTGATTAGTAATGCAAGGTTTTGAAAAGGAGTTGCTGTACAGTCCAACTAGTAGTGTTTTTTTTTCAGAGTTTGGACTGAGCCTTAAAAAAACACTATTTCTTTTAATTTTTTTTTTGTAGTTACAAAATATTAATGTCCTAGCGATTTATCTGACTGTCGAATGGTCCTGGATCAAATAAAGGAGATTGTCGCGAGGGTAATCTGTGTTATAGGCCACAGCCTCACGGACTTTCAGGTTAGCTTTGATCTGGGGCAACCGCCTTTCCTCCCAATGCCTGTAATCCTTCATCTGATGTGGAGGATTTTTTAATCCATTAAGCGACAGCGAGAGAAAATGCATAGCCATACATATGCACATCCTAATCCATAGAGGGGAGAGCTCTGCACGATCAGATCTGCACTTGAAAACAAGGAAGACAAATGGGCTGGGGTGGAAGGTAAGTCGAGAAGCAATTTTATTTTGTTTCCTGCCTTGAGCTGGAAGAGGGATTGTTGATTTTTAAGCACGTACAGTCCTTTTCAAGCAATGGTGCTGTTTTAGCAGCGGCGCGTTCCACACGGTCTTTTAATGATGCGTTTTTCAAACGGTACTTTTACTTTCAGTGCCGTACTCTTTTACAATCAGATAGTCAAAAGGGGGAAGTTTGCTGTTTTTAGTTGGGCTGCTTACTAATTTTGATTCCAACAATCAAGACTAAAAAAAAAAAGAACTTGACCGCCAAGGCATGAAAGATGCATTATTGCAAATCATTTCAGTACTTAGACTGGGTGTCCTTTGCAGACACAGCACATTAAAAGAACAGCACTGGCAAATAATTGAATGGAATGAACTACGATGATTTAGCACAACTGTTTTTTGCTGCACAGAAATCAAAAACATCAGCTCTAATTCTGTTGCTGGTTGGAATTAATTCTGTTGGCAAATTAATTCTAAAATGCTTAACGTGTTATTATATATATATATAAAATGATATTTAGATTGTGTGTTTGGAAATTAAAGGCAGTAAAATGTCAAGGAATCGTATACATAAAGTGAAAGAACACAGACAGCAAGTTAAAATTCAGCCTTTTGTATTTGTTGTCATTATATTCCTGTAATTTGGGATTTTATAGTGTAGGAGTGATGCAAGGATATTATTCTTAAGATACATTTTTGTTTTATTTTTAAAATGTTTAAAATGTAGATGATGTTTTGCATTTTAAACAGCTCCATAAAACAAAAAACCTTTTGCTGTTGAAGACGTGTCTGCTGTGCCTCCCTTGAAGTCTGTAAGGTCCTTCTAACATGTTTTGATGTGAGACAACACAAGTGTTTATTTTGTAAGGCGAAGCTGAACATTTTAACTTGCAGGCCTGAAAAAAAGATGTATTTTTTTAAAATTTCAGGTCTCTGAACGATCAGTCTCCACCCTCTGATCCTGACATGCCACAGGAGGAAAAAAGCAGAGATGATTTTTCTGATCTTAAATGGTGAGTCCTGTTTTGTCTCGCCATAAAAGTGACCTAAAATGACAAAAGAAGGGAGGGATAGTGAATTAAAAAGAGTCCTGCACTGTGGTGTTTTCTGACACTGACGAGCACCTGTCTGGGCACAATGAGTCAATCTAGCGGACTGCTGTTTGATAGAATTGGGACAGCACGGCACAACAAGGTTATTCCAGTCCCTGTTAGGAACAATAGCCATTACAAAACTGGGTAACTGGAGCAAGGCTGGACAGGTGAACTAGAACTAAATGATACCCAATGACAACAGACTTGGGGTGGAGCCTTCAGGACAGCAGTTTTCACATGGAGGGCTCACAGCTTTGGCCTCTGTAGTCTGTAGAAGCTGGCTCAAGCTGGGGCAGAATCATTCAATAATCATTCAATTACAGAGACCAGGTAGATTAAAGACGTCGATTTGACAGGCATTCCTTGTTTCTCGTGGTACAGCCGGTGGACCTGATGTGTGTGTACACATAAATGCTAGGATGAACTCAGGAGTGCCGTCTGCTTTCTGTGCAATTTCCAGTCGTTGACACTTTTTTTGCAGGATGTTAATAAGAGCTCAAAATTCAGGCTTATGCTCGTGCTGTGCTGTGCCAAAAAAAATTAACTTTAAAAATATTTATAGAAATTTTGGCCAATGGGATAACACAAAGGTTTTTGACGAGAATTTTTTTTTAAAGAATCAAAACTAATTACATAAATCATTAAAAACATCTTTACATGAAGGGGTTTTAAAACAGTAGGTGTATTTTTCACTTTATGGAGATCATCATCACCACATTTAAGTTGTAGATTGCTCTACAAATGTCTCATACTCAAGAGATAACCTAGGTTATTTTACAGCGTGAAATTAAATGTTTCCTAAGTAACACAACCTCCTTTTATATTTGTTATTGACGATTTTCTAAACGTATTGTGTTGACACTTATGGCAAATAGAGTGGTGTTAGACCATCATCTATTTTCGAACCGCTTCTTCCAGTGGGGAAGTCAGAGGCTATCCCAGCAAGCAACAGGCACTAAGTGGGATACACCCTGTACAGGAAACCAGTCTATCACAGGGAAGACACACAGACACGCACACGGCCACCTAGGGCCAGTTTTCCCAAAGTATGTGCCAAATCCAATCCAATAAATATCCAAATGCTAAGCAGCTCAGGGCCCTATTGATGACGGACAGCTAGAAGCCAAAGTGGTGAAGAAAAACGTTAAACAAGTGATTGAAGTTTCAGTGCAAGCGAAAGGCTGTCAGTTAACCAAGAATGACCACAGCCTTTAAAACTTTTACCAGATAATGCTTTCCCCTAATGGCTTAAATGTTTTAATAAGCTGATTATATAGCAGCATTGATCAGTATATTTTTTGACTGTGGCAGTAAACCAGGTGTTAGTGTTTGCTATATATTGAAGAACCATGGAGGATGTGATCCACGCTAGACCGGTGTGAGAGAGACCCACCTGATACATTTGGGCCAATGCTGATTAATTCTTCATGCACAGAATCCTTTAAGGAATGAAAAAATAAACTACACTTTCAAAGCTTGCTTTAGAGACTCTTAGTTCAATTCTGCTCACAATTTTATAAAATGATATAACGGTAATATTTACCTAATCTCTAGTCTTTATTTTTTTATTGATTCAGGACTGTAAATTTGGAATCAAACTGATGTTTTGTTTTACAAAAAGTTCTGGATTTTTAAAATCAAATCAAAATTATCACGCAACCTTGTGGAGACAGACCATTCATCAATTCTGTAGAAATGTGATTTTTTTTACATCACAATAGTTGTTTTTGCTTTACTGAACCATACTTCATAGTCTTCAGCCTTTAATATAAAAAAGCTTATCGGTATGGAGCTATATAACTGGCAAAGTGATTGCTTATTCATACCTGCAAGTAACAGTCAGACATTCTGTTACATTACTGTTATCAAACTGAATTAAAGCAGGAGTGCTCTGTTGTCGTTATCAGAGATAGCTTTTATGTCTGGTTATTATGTCTGGTTAATTTACTATGTCAGAACACACTTTTGGAAGTTTTTTCTTTTTAAATAAAATTATGCCTCTGAGTCATTGCAACCTGAATGTTTTAGAAGTCCAACGGCATCCCAGCCACATTGAAAATGTTAGGGACAAGGCAGTAATCCTTCCTAAAAAGATTTCAGTACATACAGAGCACAGATATTTTCCATTTGAAAACAAAGAGTCTAGACATAATATGGTTTTAAGAAATTGCCAAGAATAAAAAAAGTGTTGTACAGAATGTTAATACACAGAATGGATATGCAGGTTCTGTGGGGCTGCTGCATACAATAACTCTTATTTACACTGTATTGGGGGAGTTGTTATACATTTTAATATTTAAGTCCTAGGGTCACCTGGGAAAAGAGCACACTCTGAGTGCAGGCTGAGCTGTACGATCACAGGTTTGACCAGGGTGATGTTACTAGCTGACTGTGATTGGGATTCCCCAAACAGCAGTACACAGTTGTAGGGTAGGATCAGTAGGCCTGGGCTCTCTCCCGCCATAACACAGCCTGACACACCTACTGCCTATCACCCACTTAGGCCACACGTAGGAGATGTGCCTCTCTGACAGTCAGCACTAAACTTCCAGTACGGCAAGTGTGATGTGCTGATGGAGGGTGATGTGGGAGGAGGAGTCTGCCTACTCTTCCTCATGCTACACTCGTGAGTGGCTCTGGGATTGTAGCAGCAGGCCGAGGTGTGGAAAAACACTCAATTGGCTGTTTTGTGGACAACAAAAATAATTGAATAATTTGTCAAATTATTGAGGTTTGTGATACTGTACATCTGTAGCCAAATACTTGCAGGAAACTGAAGGAAATTAAAAATAGGAATTCAAAATTCAGCCATCTTGACTTTATGGATGTGCACTTAAGACATAACACATCTGGCTGAATTTTTCTTTGGCCACAGCAGAGACGTCAAGTCTGCTTAAGGATTGTCAGCCCCCATTGTGCTCTGTTTAAAGGACAAGAAGATGAGGATGTCTCAGAGACCTCTCATTGGCATAATGGATGACAAAAGGCTTTCACAAAACTAGGTTTCTGTTCCAAAACAACCACAGATGTTTTGTACTTTTTAATGGAATGCTATAAGTTCTTTGGCTAAGTTCCAGCCTTTGTCTAACGGGACATATCTGAAACTGTTAGAGACCAGCCAACAGCTGTTGATAGTTGTCTCATAAAAATGTTCTTCTTCTTCCTGTTGTAATTCTAAATGTTCCTATTGTGATCATAGTCTTTTGTCTGGGCCAGTTAGTAAAATGTCAAGCAATTCATTTTTCTTAAGCACATAACCTGGAGTATATGAAATTCAGATAGAGAGATTCTTGTAGTATCATGAAAGGTTATTTTTTTTAATCCATCCATCCAATGCAGGGTCATGGGGGAGCAAGAATCTGTCCCAGGAAGCAATGGGAGCACCCTGGATGGGAGTGCAGTCCACTGCAGAGCACACACAGACTCTGACGCAGACACGCACGCACGCACTTACACCTAGGGACAATTTTCCTAGAAGCCCATTAACCTACAATATAAATATGTTTTTGGACTGTGGGAAGAAAACTGAAGCACCCAGAGGAAGCCCACATGAACACAGGGAGAACATGCAAACTCCACACAGATAACACCACAGGTCCAGTATTGTACCCAGGGTCCCAGTGCAGTGAGACAGCAATGTCACCCTCCGAATGAACATTTATGGAATCAATGGCCCATATTTCACAAGCTCGTGTTTTCTTTCCTTCCTTTTCCTTATGTTCAACGTCCACCCCCATGCTTTGCTGCAGTGTCCTTCCTCCTGATCTCCCCTGTCCTTGCCCCCTGGGCGTGTGCCCGGTCCTGTCCTGCCCGCTGCACCTGCACCCAGGAGAAGAGCTGTGCTGTGCTGTGTGACCGTGCCGGCCTCCCCGACCTGCCCCGGCAGTTCCCCTGTGAGGCCTCCTCCATCAACCTGGCCAAGAACAGCATCAAGTTCCTCTCGGAGAGGGCCTTCGGCACCTTGCCCGCGCTGCGCTCCCTGCTGCTCGACCACAACAACATTTCTTTCATCACGCCCGGGGCCTTCAAGGGGCTGCCCAACCTGCTGGAGCTCAAGATGGCCCATAACGAGTACATCCGCTACCTACACACTCGCACCTTCACCTCCCTGAGGCGCCTGACCCGACTGGACCTCTCCGACTGCAACCTCTTCAGCTTGCCCGACCGCATCTTCCTGGAGCAGATTGCCTTGCAGGAGCTCTTCTGCTTCCAGAACAATTTCCGCCGCATCCCCGGAGCCATCCGGGGCATGGAGAACCTGACTCACGTCTACCTGGAGCGCAACAAGATTGAGGCTGTGGCCTACAATTCTCTATTGGGTTTGACCAACCTCAAGTACCTGAACCTGCAAGAGAACCGCATCAATGTCATCCACGACCAGGCCTTTCAGGACTGCCGGCATCTGGAAAACTTCTACCTAAACGATAATCTCCTGTCTGACCTGCCCCGGGAGTCGTTCAAGGGTTTGCGACACCTGAAGATGCTCAATCTGGGAGGAAACCTCCTCACCAATGTCTCCAAGAGCTGGTTCAGCGACCTGGTGGAGCTGGAGTTTCTCTACCTGGACCGGAACCGGATTTCCTTTATCCAGGAAGGGGCCTTCGAGAACCTTACCAGTCTCATCTCCCTTCACCTGAACAGCAACAACCTGACGGCTCTGCCTTTCTCCGTCTTCCAGCCCATCTACTTCCTTGGCCGGCTCTACCTCTTCCGGAATCCCTGGGAGTGCGACTGCAGCCTGGAATGGCTCAAGGTATGGATGGAGAACTACAAGCTGGTCAGGGACATCCCCTGCGCCTCTCCCTCCTCGGTGGCTGGCCTGGACCTCAGTGAGGTGGTCTATTCCAGATCCTCCGGTGGGGCATGTCTCGACCCAGCAGAGCTCAACCTGACTTCCACTGGCCCCCTGCCCACCGAGGGCTTGCGCTACACCACAGAAAACAAGTTCAACAGCCTCATCTCCAGGCTCATGCAGCAGGAACTCTGGGAAGGACCTGTCAACTCTACAGAGATAGTTAAGAACACCTCCCTCTTGCAGGAAGTAGGCAGTCAGGTGTCTTCCGGAGCGACCTTTTTCCCTGCTTATGACATCTGGCAGCTTATTCCTGTCTGTCTATCCTATATACAACTTGAAGCAATAGTTTCACCTCCCCGCTGAGAGATATCTCGCATTTCTTAGGGCTGCATTTGGGGCACAAGGTCAGTACAAACAATTGTAAACTTTTCTTTGTGCAATTTTTCCTCACCTCGGTTAAGCCTCTTTTGTACTCCCAAGAAAAGCCTCCTCCTTATACTGCTTATGGAAGTTTTTTTTCTTCAATATTTTTTCTTCTAACAGATGGAAATTATTGACTCAAAATATTTTCCAGTGTATCCGTGCAGGAGGTGGTGGCAACATCATTCACTAAACAGCTCCACCACTGCAGGTGGAGAACAGACATTCTGCTCTCTATCTACTCCAAAACGAGTTACAGTGCTGCAATTACTACACTGACATTGTGCATGTGGTACTTGCTTGTTTCAAAAAGGAATGAAAAAGATGTGAGTACACTTTGAAGTCAAACTGTGATGACAGGGGAAAAGTGGATTCAAATTCAGCTTCTAGCACATCAAGGTTTTCTTAAATATTACGGAGGCTTGTTTGTGTGCTCCTGTAGATCCAGACCAGATGGCATAGCTTGCTCATGGTGTCTTCCTGCTTTATTCATTAAACTCAGTGACTTTGGATATTAAAGCTATTCAGAAATGCATTAATCTTCTTAAAATGTATGGCTTATCTGCATTACACAAGACCACTTAACCAAATGGGGTGGGTTTAGCATTGTGTTTCACTTCGTTATGGAAATACATAGATGAGGCAACTGAAGGCAAAGGAAAGTTTAGCAGAGTTCATAAAGGAATTTCGGGGGCCAACTCCTGACTCTTGCTTCTTTTATTAAGTGCTGGGATTGCTCTCGCAAAAGTAACTTTGTCGAAAAAGGAATATTTGTGAGATAATTCCAGTGATGTGATTTCTGGCAGTTTAACCATATTAATGATGCATTTTTACAAAGTGACCAAGAAAGACTGTTGTAAACAGTATTTTTTAATCTAGATTGATCGTAGATGTCTTTATCTGTCACATATATACGTAGGCAAATGTTAGTGTGTGTCATACTGTCAGAGAAACATTTATTTAAATCTGGTGTGCCATTCATTGTCTTACAATGTATGAGAATTGGTGGCTAACACATCCTTTTCATTACGCTCATTATAGATTTAACAGAAAATGAAGCACGTGGACTGTATAGCATTGTACATTTTTACTGCTTTTTGTACAAAAAGGTGTCTAGTTACGAATCTAAAAGGACTTGGTCTATAGATTTATCTGATGTGAATCCATAAGCCCGACTTCTTCCATGGCTGAACGGTTTCCTAACATCAGTAAACTTCTGGAAACCAAATGCGTCTGGAGGGCCTGACCTGACAGTTTTTGCCCACTCTCCTCATTGTTCTGGACAACCATGTGGGGTTTACACTTTTTTTTTCTGCAATAAATGTCTTTGTCGTCTGTCTGTGTTGGTGTGTATGGGCTGTCTGTTGGAATGTACAGTCTTGAGTCACCCTTCTGCTTCTCAAGACATGCATCAGGGGATTATTAGTGCCTATTCAAGTCCTAATTTCTGACAATTTCTGGCAATCATATGAAAAATATAAACTTGTCAAAAATATCAAACTAGTAATTTAGTTAATGTTTTTTAGATGTGCTTTCTTATCATATAAAATCATCATGTATGCACATACTGTATTCTTAGATGCATACAAGCCTGCTGCAAGAGCAGCATGAAATGATTAGCTACTTCAAATTTGCATGCAGTTTGGGGCTCAAAGAGATGATTTCTGTAAAAAAAAAACAGTCCAAACAGTTTTGCTGATCACAGCCACAATAACAAGACTGTCTGCCCAGCCAATTAATTTCAGTACTCTTCACTTATATTAAGCATACCTCCTCTGTTATGTTAAACACTGGCTCTTGTCTTAAGATTTCCTACCTAAAGATGATTGCAGCTCTCGTCTGTCCTCTGTTGACCTCTTTACCATGCTAACGAAGTCAGCTGTGGATTGTTCCAGCCCCTGAGGTGGAGTAATTACGCTGGAAGCATGCTAAGTGGAAATTTCCACAGTGACAGATCCCACTAGTGGGGGCTCACAGCATGCCTGGTCACTGGGGTGTACTGCTCATTCCTGGAGGATAAAACTCCCAACGGCGCTGCAGTCAGCCGGTCATGTTGTTACCCATGGCAATGCGGTCCTCAGTCCCAGCCATACATAAACCAGATTGCACTGGAGAGGTTGAGCAATCAGGTGAAGTATTGTTACAGGCTCTCTGTACATGCCACTACTTTTACTTCAGCAAAAAAAAAACAGTTTTAGAGAATGAAATAAGCACTGTAAAGCAGTGGATGAATGACAGAACAAACATGAGTTTACAAAATTATATCATTCTGCTCACTGGGGTTGCATGTCTGGGAGTGCAGCTTTGATTTTGCAGTTAAAATTAGCACAATCCTTCATCGTGGCTGTTTGTTGAATAATCTTACTGTGAACCGGGGAAGGTTCATCATTGAATCGTTTGGATTTTTCATCTGCTGCTTTATAAAAATGAAACAATACCGAGCATGAGTTAAGCTACAGCCGATGCCCGTGCTCACTTGCCGAAACGAGCGATATTAGATTCAATAGCAAGAATTATATTCGACTGGCTCCGATGTGGCCAGACTTCAAGGGGTCTAATAGACACGTATCCAAAAGCTCATTAGACAACTGCTTGTTCGGATAATTGTTGCAATATTAAATAAAGGCTAATTTCTTAAAGTATACATAAATCCATGTCTGAAAATGTTCTGTTCTAGAACATTCTAATTGTAGAATCATAGACTACGTCTAAATCTAACTCATCGTTTTTGTGGGCCAGGAAAAGTTGAGTCGTGTAGACATGGTCTAAAAGCGGGCAGGTCTCTTCTTCGTGAGGTTAGCATCATATTTCTGTTTGTACGAAACGGATATAAAGGAAAGGGGGGGGCACAGAGCTTCATTTTCAATTGCCCTTTTCTGAAAATACGAGAACAGTTTTACGATGTACAATTTCTCTGTATTCTGCTTATTTTTTTGCAGCAACGAACTTTAAGAAGTGCGTTTAGACTCTTCCGAATACTATGTTGTATAGTGGCGGGCTGTATTTCCTTACCTTGCGAGCATTAAGTAAACCTGCACACTCCAGTGTTTCTCTCTATTGCACTGCAACAGTCACTGTAGTTGAAATTTCTTATCTCCCGTTTGTCGCTGAATTATGTGTACATTTTACATTGAGCGTCAGTCGAAAACGCGTCATATAAATCATGAATCTTAGATCTCGTCACCAGGTGAACTGCCAAGTGTCATCATCCATCGCTGGCAAAGTACATCTGAATCTATACGGTTTTAGCCGACAATCGCAAACCCTGGTAACACATCGCTAACTGACAATTGAATCAACTGCACGGAATTCCATGTCCTTCCATGAAAAGGGGTTAAAAAATATTTTTCAAATACAACACTAGTACGCCGTCTCATTTGATGGATTTTTTTTGTACCAAGAAATGAAACGCCTTATATTTCTGTTTATATTACGTGGCCACCGACAGAAAAATAACGACACTTGCGCATTTCCCGTAGATTTCACTGAGGTGCGGTGACTCTAGATCTTGTGTTTGTGATCTACCTGCACAAACACCCAGTCGGGCTACTCGTCATACGGCGCCGTGAAGGGTTGGATTTAACAGTGCATGCCTTGCTGATGTTATCTGATCTAAACCAGGGTGTGAAGTTTAAAGTGCAATCCCTGTGCTATTAAAAAAGTTCTGCGTCATAAACCGTGTACAGGAAGATTCTTGTACTGCTGTTCGTGCGTAGTCTGTTCTTCAAAATCGACGCATGTAACATCGCAAATAAGCGAATCTTGCACTGAAAAAACGAACCTAGTTTTGTGAAATAGCGCATGAACATGAAGCTAACTTAAGAGGGAAGTTTCTGCAAGCTATTGAGCGCTGGGCGATGCCAACGCAATAAGAGGAAATTGAAGAATGTCCATATATTTGTCCGAGGCGTAACAGGAAATCTTGCGAACTTCACTCTGCCTCTATCGAGTTCGCTGCCTTGGTCTCTGTGCAGAGCCAGTGACGTGACACCCGCGTCGCCGTACGCGAGAACCAGACAGTGTAAACATGGTCATACTTACGTCACAGCCGGGGTGCGTCTTGTATCGAGGAAGTTTAATAAACATCCGACAGGCTTGGAGCTGCGAACTTTCTGTCGCTTTGGTGGCACTTGAATAAGTTACGTAATATTTCTGTTCATCTCGAATCCCACATGCACATTTAATAGGCACGGCCATGCCTTAAGGTATAAATTGAAGTGAAACTCTTAGTGGAATGCTAACACTCGGAAGTCAGGTCATTTGCAACTGTACGATGAAGACTTGGACTGAAAAGAATAAAGCGTTCTAAAAGACTGAGGCCCTATTCAGCTCTTCCTCCTCCTAATAAACTAGCTCTTTGTAAAACTCAAGTTTTCCTTGTTTGTTTTTGTTGCAAAAATTCTCTGCGGTCAAATGATTTACCTTGAAAGACAAAAATCAACGAGCTTCCTGGAATTGACCCAGACGACAGATATTTTAGGTTTCATTTCCTCATGACACCAGTATCGAACCGGTTTTAATCCCCCAGAGTCTGTGCTGAGCCCCACCCCAGTTTTTCCTCTGGCGGAGCAAAGGCCCGGTTGCAAATAGTCTTACACGAGGGCGACAACCGCAAGACGTAAACCGAAATTGTTCGTCATTTTTTGTGCCGATGTTCGTTGATCAAAGAAATCGGTTCTGGACAACCTCGGAATCACACCTGCCGCTAACTTCTAAAACGTCTGTAAAGCCGAATTTAAAAATCCAGAAGTGCAAAAACCGCTGATAAATCATTCGTTGGCTTTTTATGGGGGGATCTTTAGTAGAAAGGGACGATGGTTTACTAAAAATGCCTACATTTTTCAGCGTAGGGTGACGATGTCATCCTTTATTTTACATATCTGTTCAATAAAGCGTAGCATGTATCTGGCTTTATTTGACACATACGGAAAAGTTAAGTTTTGTATTCGGCTTGGAAGATGAATTAATCAGTCTCATCACACAACGGTTTATGTATTGCGGATAGAAAAGAGTTTCCAAAGTCAGACAACAGTGGCGCAGCAAGCGATGCACACGCGATCCTGAATTGACCGCTGGTCGCAGCTTGCCGGCAGCAGGCGTATCGTCAACTCATGGCTCACAAAACTGTGAAATGGGACTGACTGCAAAATATTTTTAATACTGTAACGGATTCGGGTTCTCGGGCACGTGCCCTCGCCGCTCCCACCCCAGTTTGTCCCACATGGGCGAGAATATCCTTGTTACACGCAGGGGCGTATGCAAACAAAATGGACAAAGCCAGGAGAACAGAAATTGCTTTTGAAGAACATTAAAGCAATTTTCTCTTGATATACCTTACTTTTCCCTTAAAAAATATTTTTCCTGACCTGCCTATAAGCTTGTGTTATCAAGATACTTTGGCCAGCAGTATAAAGGGCTCCTCTTAGCTGTACCTGTGACCCTGGTTTCAGCCACAGCATTTAAAGAGCAAAAAAGATCTCACTTTTATACATCATTACATTTACATTTATTTGGCTGATGCTTTTATCCAGTGACTTACATTTTCACCCATTTAAACAGCTGGGTATTTTACTGAAACAATTCGGGCAAAGTGCTTTGCTTAAGAGTACAACAGTGGCGTCTCAGCTGGGATTTGAACCCACAACCATCCAGTTACGTGTCCATAGCCTCAACCGCAGCACCACACTGCTGTCTTTAAACTTTCCCGAATCTTCCTGCAGGGACTGATTCAGGCAGGGAGAGAGCGCTGTACTGGACCTGCAGTTCTAATTGATAAAACGGTCAGGGCTCTCTGAGCTATGGGACTGCGAATTAGCTGTGGCATACTGCTGGCACCGTTGTGCCAGTTGGTCTCCTTTCCCTCCTCTTCCCAGGCATACCTGTGTGGCATCAGAGGGCACAATGTAGCAACACAAATGCACCATTTTACCCCCCCTCAGCCCAAAGACCACCAATACCAAAATGCAACAAAACCTTAAGAGCTTGGGAGGAGATTGGAGAATCTTTCCCATCTGACAGAAATATAAAAACCAATGTTTCACTCCTTGTACAGATGATTACTGCACAGGACAGAGAGAGTCGTGAAGAAAAACTGATTTCTTGCGAGATCCTGGAGAGACTAGAAGAACCAGGAAAGACTGTACAAAAAAGACAGATGAATCAAAGGCGATTTTACTCATTGAACACATAAAAGGAAATATATTTAAAAAACTGTTCATACTGAAGAGCTGCTTGTCATTTGCAGAGGAATTTATACAGGGCAGTCTGAAGTAAACAGTTTGTCATGTACATAGCTTTTTTTTTGTTGATGCACAAACTGGGTCTTCATTTGCTAAGTATTTATTTTTTTGACTTGCAAAATGTGTGCACCTCCTCAAAACAATTACACACAGAATAAAAATCAGCTTTTTTTTCCCCTGTTCATTAAACTTAATTAAAACATTAATACTCTCAGACAACACATTTCTGAAATGGCGAATCTGGATAAATTTTTCTTTCCCCTCATTTTTTTTTCTTACAACAAATTAAATTGAGACAAATTTACAAACACATCTCACTACATGATTAATAAAAATCAGTCGTTTATAAAGTTGCCCAAAATGCAAGGGATGTGCATAGGTGTACATTTTTCTTCTCTGTAAATATTTAATCCCCTTGGGTGCGTTTTGTCTTCCAAACGAATGGAATGTTCTCTGCTGTAGATAACAGTAGTTTTGACACTGGTAACACCAACAGCATGAAAGCTTGCGAATGTCCACATGCATAAGACCTCATTCAATTCTCTAAAACATTTATCTATTTAGAGAGACAGTATCTGAGTGAAGGTAGGTATTTTCAGGTGTGCACAAAAAAAATCCATCTGAAAAGTGTACTATGTGCATTTTATACATCTATGCACACACACACTTATTACGCACACATACAAGAGCTAATTTACCTGATTTCAATTAAAATTCAAATGAAAGAAATGGGGGTGTTGAATTGTTAAAGTCACACTGTAGTGTTTTATGTGCTTTACATTTGTCCAGCGATGGTACACCACGAAAAAAAGGCAAGTTTTCTTGTGCAGAGGGCAGATTCGATCAAATTGACTCCCCGTTGTTAATGAAGGCTACAGTTTGAGATTTAGTCACAGGAGGGGTCAAGTTCCTCATGTCTTTCCTTGCCAGAGATGAATTAAGATACTGTCTCTTTAAAAAAAATCTCTATAAAATGTTGCCTCCTATCTATAAGGACATGACAATATTCAATTTTTTATTTTTTTTTATGCAACACTACGTCTAGGTAGTCTGAAGGGGGCCAAGACCTATTGACTGCAGGTCGTGTACACTGAGGTTTCTGACTGTCAGAGGTGGTTTCTTTTCCAAGGAATGATGAAGTTTCTGCAGAAATGCATTGTAAAGGTTGGGGAGGCAGGGAGGCATGTTGGGAGGGCAGGGGCCTAATAGACCCAGGACACTGGCACCCACTGTGGTGTTGTACACACCACGTCGATGGCTTCCTCCAGGTGTCTGATGGTCTCGTCGATCTCGTTGTTGATGATCGTCAGGTCAAAGTAGTGCGCGTACGTCTTCTGGAGAATCTCGGATTCCTTCTGCAGCCTCTGGAGGGATTCGTCCTGAGAGCCACAAACGAGAGGGAGGAAAAAAAAGAGAGAGGGGGGCTCATTGCTCACAGTGCAATCGCTGGGTGGAAAATATTCAGTACGCAAAATTACTTGAGTGGGTGAGGTAGGGGGTACACACGCGTATGAAATGGAGTTTGCTAGTCGAGGTAAAAGGGCTAAGAGAGCAAGAAACATTGCAGTGGGAGCTAAAATGAATAAAATGTTATTTTAATACAACAACTAAAAAACAGTACACGATGAAGTGAGAATGAAGAACTGAAACATTCTAGACAAGGAAATGGAATGGCCGATGTCCTCATGAATATTCCACTCAGCGCTCAGTAAGGAAGAACTCAACATCACCCCTCAGGCAGTGAAAGGACTATAAGCTCAGAAGTACATACTGTAGTACTAGCACAGAAGAGGCAGAAGTGTTTCAGGAACTAGAAACACTGAAATGGAACAATTTGCTATTTTACCAACTGAACTTAAGGAAATAAGCCACTGACGTAAATCTTGCACCTCAAGACAGGGTCTGGTGAATTACTACAAACGTAGTGTTCATCCAGAAGAATGGTGACAAAACTGACCAAGTATAGAACAAAAAGACTGCATTCTATGACTAGAACTAAAAATAGAGGTCGGCATGGAAATAGGATCCTAAAAGGCAGTGAACAAATTTACAAAAAGTTAGACCTTGCTTAGCTAACTTGTTAGAATTTTTTGAACAAGAAACAACAGTAGAGAAAACAGAGCACACAGCAGATGCCATTTCAGGATGTAGAATTTCAGGTGGCTGTGGATACAGTTGCTCATAAAAGAGTAATTCTCAGAGTACAGGCATAAGGCAGACAGGGAAATGTGAGTGTTTGTTTTGAGAATTGCTTCCAGAATAGAGCTAAGGGCAGAGTGTTCTAAATGGGGTGATGTAATTAGTAGTTTAATTCATACCGATGATCTAGACTTTGATTTAGTAAGTAAACGTGTCAGGTTTTTAGACAATACAATCCAAAATATGAGGTTTAAGACACAATGAAGAAAGAGAAAATTAATTGAAAATAAATTAAAATTGAATTCAAGATGTGGCAAACAGCTGGCAGATGACATTTCACAGACAAACGCAGAATATTGTAAGCAGGCATCAAAAACAACTGGGAAGCACTGAGCTTGATGAGACTACTTATGAAGATTTAAGTGATGTTGAAATGTTCATATCTTCTGGACGATACAGAGAAACAAACCAAAAAGGCAAAAAAACACTATATGTGAAAGGTAAAGCTGTATAAGGCACTAGTAAGACCTTATCTAGAATGCTGCGTGAAATTTTGGTCTACATCTTACCAAAACGATATTTCTTTTTTCTGCTTTCTCCTTAAAGGAATGGCCTACACTGGCATGCTAACAGAACTGAATCTGTTTAATCTTGAACAGAGAAGATTACAAGAGGTATCTGGTCCAAGTATTGAAAATCCTCAAAAGCCACTGACAAAGTCAAGCCAAAGGACACAAGTGGAAATTAAACATTTCCTTCCTAGAGATTCCATTTTTTTCTGCTTACTTTTAAAATATTTCGGTTTTTCAATAAAAATGCTTGGAAATGTATTCGAATTTTGTGAGCACAAAATGTTGTGTTTTATCAATGTTACTTTTGTGAGTGACCGTGGAATCAAAACCTGTAAGATGCCATTTAAGATTTCTAAACAAGCTCTTTGCAGCGCTGGAATGACAACAGGTCACAAAATATGATAAAAAAAGCACCCTGAAACACACAATGCTGGATTTATAAACTTAAATGTTCCCAGAGTCTTAAAAGAATTGTAAATCCTTCTGAAGGCAGATTACTGAAGAGGCACTGAAGATTATTTATAGTGGAAAGGAAAAAGCATTAAAATCACTGGGCAAAAAAAAACATTTTTATCTACCTTTTATAAACTCATTTGAATTAATCTAGCTGTGCTCCACAAATCCCCATCTCTTAGTCTTCACTGCTGGAAAACCCACATGATCCACAGACTGACTTCACTGTCCTCCAATATCCAGGTTAAATGCGGCCAACACTGGGTACATGCTTAAGCAGCAGCTATTGTAGGAAGGGGAAAGAAACCCATCTATCAGTAGAAAGCCACTTATTATTTATTCCTGTCATGCCAGCAGCCATATCACCCTGCACTCTGGCAGCCCACTGAAGCTCAGCAGGTGTGAGCTTGGTCAGTACTTGGATGGGAGACCTCCTGGGAAAAACTAAGGTTGCTGCTGGAAGAGGTGTTAGTGGGGCCAGCAGGGGGCGCTCACCCTGCAGTCTATGTGGGACCTAATGCCCCAGTATAGTGACGGGGACACTATCTGTAAAAAGACGCCGTCTTTCAGATGAGACATAAAACCGAGGTCCTGACTCTCTGCGGTCATTAAAAATCCCAGAGCATTTCTTGAAAAGAGTAGGGGTGCAACTCCTAACCAATCATGGCCTCCTAAAAATCCCCATATATGAATTGGCTTCATCACTCTGTTCTGCTCCCCGCTAATAGCTGGTGTGTGGTGAGCGTTCTGGCGCACTATGGCTGCCGTCCCATCATCCAAGTGGGGCTGAACATTGGTGGGGGTGGAGGGGAGTCCCCATTATCTATAAAGCACTTTGAGTGGAGTGTCCAGAAAAGCGCTATATAAGTGTAAGCGATTATTATTACAGCAGCCTGAAGCCCATTCTGGAATCACAGGGCACAAGGTGGGATTGATCCTGGACAGGACTCCAGTCCATTACAGGACACACACACTACTATCTATTAATATCTTGTACTGAGAGGGAATCCAGGAGACAGGGACAGGTGCAGAGCACTAGGAAAACGCAGCGTTGACGACTACCGACAAACACACACTAAAAAGCTATCACTATAAACAGGGAGTGGGCCCCAAATCCACAGACTAGCTTCTGGTTATACTTACAGGCAACTTTCTGCACCACCTGGGCAGCTGAGGAGCATGAGAAGGGAATGCAAGAAAATAAAATGGAAGTACAAACACAGGACAGGCAAATTAAAAAAAGACGGCAAAGAGAATGCACACACGGGAAAAGAAAAACAAGATGCCTGATGATGTGAAGGGATGACAACCTGCAGGAGAGCTGCGGTCCATCACCAGTGACTGAAAGCGAAAGATTTTAAATGCTGTTCACGTCAGGCAGCCATTATTCATTTACTACAGGCCATTTACAAAAGAACTAACTATCTGGGCTGCTCTTCTAGACAATACAATAGCCGATAGCACTACAGAGCTGTTTGTGAATTCAGCATAAACAGGCAACAGAACAATGACCGACAGCAGGGCAGTCTGCAAAGCTCAACTTCCCTCAAGAACAGGTAAGAAAAGTAATCAGTGGAAGTGCGCAAATACGCTTCAAAAAACACATTTCATGTGTTTTGGGAAGTGCTCAAGGGACAGTGAAGTAAAAGCTCTTCAGGTTATTTTCCAGACGTTATCCCCAATCAGTGCCTGACATTAAAGGTAAGCGCAGGACAGGAAGCCACGTTAGAAATTTCAAAGAGATTTACGTTTTTATAGAAAAGATGCTCGTCTTGGACCTAAACTTAACACAATTTTACGGCTAACAGTCATCTGTGTTATGATGTAGAATATAAAATTCAAAAGCTCATTCAATGTTACAGGTGATGTGAGAATGCACACAAACACTTTTTACTAGCAAGCATTGCTAGTTAAATATTTAGCATTTAGTAGGCAGTTATTTTGAAAAATGTGCTGCAAGGACAATACAGGCGTAACACTACTGTGCTTCACAGTGACTGGAAAGCACAGGGCTGTGTGGAATAATAGTCACCTTAAGCACTTAAGGAGTCAGGACCCCAGGGTAAGCTTTCAACATGGTACCAGTCTCCACTGCATTACCTTAAATTTGTTAATGAAAAAAATAGCTACATTATAATATTAAAAATCGATATCTTTGCATCTTCCATGTCTATGTTTTTCTGATCACCGACATACACAAAAATCTTTTAAGAAAAATCAAAACTTACAATTGTCACAAACAGCCAATCTGGAATTATCATTTGAGTCTCAACTCACAGCTGCAAACCCTGTTACCGCAGATGGGAGAACAAGGAAGCAGAGGCAGACTCCTCCTCCTGCCCACCTCTGAACATGTCACTGGTGGCACTGCCCCATAAACTGGAAGATCAGCACTGATTGGAGGTGACCCATATCTCCCACCAACAGAAACACAAACCTGCAAGCTCCCAGAAGGTTGCAGGGGTCACCTTGTTGCTGAAAGCTTAGGGAACTGTCTGACTAATCCCACCAGCACCAGGGGAATCCCACTCACAGTTGACTAGCGCTATGAAGCTGTCTCCAAGAATGGTATTAAACACCATTGATTAGGCATCAGGAGACTAAAAGTCTTCAACATTGCATGAAATAGCCTGAAAAGGTTTGCAGGGCTTTGAATGATATAGAAATCTGAAAATATACATCTTTCAAATACTTCACTGCTCAGCTGATCCACATAATCTAGTGACGTCTCAGACTGGGACCTTCAGAACAGACTAAAGGTAACTCACTCCTTTTGCTAATGGACCAAGGTACGCTACTTCCACGTTTTGATCGACTGATTTAAAAAAAATTCTGAAGCTCTAGGCAGCCATTTTGAATTGAATAAAATATTTTTAGTCTATTAATATATTTTAGCAAAATCTTTTTCCTATCTAAGATCAAGAGCATTAAAAATGCTAAAAGGTTTCTGATCGTAGAGTGTCAAGAAAACAAATCGAATTACTCAAACTTTTGGCCATGTTCTGAACTGTTGATGAGCGCAGCTCTCCTTCAGACTTCCTCTAGACAGCAGACAACTCCTGCCACTTAAGAGTTCCTCTTTCTAGATTTCAGGGGTGGTGACGTCACGTCTGAACTGTCTCAGCGTGTGCACCCTGTTACATATACAAGATCATGCCGCATTTAAAAGGAATATCCCATTTCTGTTTGATGTCACAGCCTAAACATCTTTCTTTCATCACCAAGCTTGCAGTGTTTCTATGACGTCACATGCAATTGCTAAAAAAAAACTTTTTTCAGGAATATTGCTGGGCAGTGAGAGGCACTGGCAGAGTAAAACAGCTCACTAGATCTGTGTACTTGGTGCAGCTCTGAATTGGTTCCCAATGAAGATCTGCAGGGCTCTCTTCTCTTAACAGAAATGTGAATCGCTTGTAGCACAGTGCTGGAGACCGAGGTCTGTGACATCAACAGCTCAAGACAATTTGCTGTGCAGAGGTCCAGAGAGATCTATCCTGAAATTCATAAATCACTCACAAGTACCATCCAGGGTGTAAAGTGATATTAAAGACATACAAGTTGGAGTAGCAAACATTGCCTTTCAAGGCAAGCTTTTAAAACCCTTTCTTGTACAGCGACTGTGACTTCCCCTTTCTCACTGCATCTTTACTGCCACACTTCGTTTCCTACATTTTCTGAAGCCACCGACTGTATTTTACAAGCACAGGTGCATTCCATTTGCGGTGTAGACAGATGGTGAATTAACAAGTATTTTGTGGTTCTCTGCATACTGTACCTTCTCAAATGTGCTGGGTGTTTGAGACAGACCTCAAGTGTGTGTGATAATGGTGCTATCGGTTACAATACACTTCCTCTATCAATGGCTTGGAGATGACCACAGGCGCATTTCATTGAAAAACAGAAAACAATCGGATGGATGAATGAACACATAAGGCTGGGTGTGATAACAGCCAACAACACTCCCCACTTGGCTGGTCGTTCGCCCTTATGAAACATCTTCAATGGGCTGCAGGAAATGGTAGCATCCCGTGCAGTGACAGCTCTGCATTGCAGCACTCTTTTGTCCCGAGCGCCAGTTCAGCTACACGGCAGAGGAACATGCAGGAACCTGTGAAAACAGGGGTGCGGCTGCGTTTCCCCAGCATCGCCTTACCTCATTGATCCCAGGGGTGATGGTGGGCGCGGCGATGAAGACGACGTAAGGAGCAAATTCGGCTGTCCTCAGGACTTTCAGGGCCTGCAAGCACAAGAAAGGCAGGCGCTGTTCATCGGCTGCCATTTGAGTCTCACTGAAGATTCGGGAGGTCAGAGTGTTTTGGACAACAAGCAATGAAGACAGAGCAATTCCCAACACTGGAATTTGTGGCATTTAACACACCGAAAAAAATATTTTAAATGCTATACTGAGCCCCCTTAATTGAAGAAAGGCTACCTTCACATCTGTGGTAAAAAAAACAACTATGATGGCCTAGATGTTTAAGTTGTGTGTGTGCTCTGGTTTGGCAATGTATGTGATTTTTGCCTTGTTTTTCATAGAACTATCAACAGAGCCAATCTTTCTTTAGAAAAGAAGGCATTTTGCAATAAAAACAGAAAAGGTTCCTCAGATGCAAGAGATCAGGCCTTGAACTGGAAGAGATCTCCTTAGTTGACATATAAGTCCTCCAACAGTATCAGAATCATACCTGAGGCTCAACGTCTAGTATTGCTATCAGCCCTTGCTCATGGATCTTCCGTATCGTCTCCAGTCTTGTCCCATACATAGCGTCCTCGTGGCTGCCGTACTCCAGGTAATCGTTGTTTGAGATGTCCTGCATCATTTGGTCATGTGATACGAAGTAATAGTTCTTGCCATTTTCTTCATCTTTCTTTGGAGGTCTGGTTGTGTCTGAGGGCAGCACAGCGTGGGAGGAGAAAGAAGGAAGAGAGAATCATTACAGGTCAGCATGCGATGGACCTGCTTTGCCACATAACCATTCGCACAATCTGAATCCCTGAACCTCATAAAATGCTTCAGTAAAAACCTTCAAGAAACCAGAGACCAAATACATCTGTGCATGCTTACTCATAGAGTGCATCAGTTAGAACACCACTTTCCCACCTGGAAGCCTGATCTTGATCTGATCTCAGAAGCTAAGCAAAGTCGGGTTTAGCAAGAGGAAATTCTGGTTCCCAATGGACCAAATGCACAGTCCTTCAGATGAGACATTATTTGGAGGTCCTAGGATCATTCAAAGTACCATGATACTGCTCACATGACTAAGAGTGTTAACTTTGACATCCTGCCTAAATTACACTCTGTATTTGTACAATCTGGCTTTACACTCAACTGGTGAAGCACTTTTGCACTTCTCTTCATCTGCTGTGCAGTGGTGCACAATGGCAGCCATGAGCCACGAAGGTGTGGCTGCACTTCAGGTGGATGATCTGTTGTATTACTGGGAAATGTGTGTGCCCTGTTTTGGAGTTGGGGGGGGGGGGTGATGGTTGTGATTGAACAACATGGAGGATGCCCACAAAATTCTTCAAAGCCCAGAGCTGTTGACTTGTCATTATCTCAAACTGAGTGGAAAGAGTTTTGAAAATGAGAAGCCCAACTTGAATGAGTTTGACATTAATGCCTCCTACCAACCCCAAAGGCAATCTGCTATTTTAAATCTTTCTTAAAGAGCTGGCAGGGCCACCAGCATTGTTAGCAGTGCTAATGGTGTAACTGTTTGATTAATACGAATAAAACCCTGTTTTCTCTTGCAATAAAACGGAACACGGTGCATCAACCCATTTATGTGTCACAACACAGGGCGTTATTTGAATAGGAGCCATCTGGATTAACTAATGCTACTACCATTTCTGGAATTAAAACGACTGCAGATTAAAACGGTTAAAAAATCTAAAATTATACTTTATTCTGTAGGCTTGAGGAAAATCCTGAGCAACCGCCTCCAGTTTAAACCATAAAAAGTAGTACAGCATCACTTTACTTTGTTCCTTGAAAGCCCGAACCTAATCCTTTATAAACACTTTCAAAGGGCAATTTTACAACTGATTGAGCTTTTTATGCCACAGCTAGAATTTCATCAGCCTTTGGATAAGATTAGTTAAGAACGAGAGGAGGCCATTTCAGCCCATCTATCCTGTTTGGCAGTTAGTACATTTAATCCAAGAATCTAATCCATCTGTTGCTTGTAGGCAGCCATAGTATCAGCTTTAACAGCATGGCTGGATACAGGTCCTCTTGTAGTCTTCTCTGTTCAAGATTAAAGAGGTTCAGTTCCTTCAGTATCCGATAAGTAAAGGCAAAGAGCAAAGCTACACCAGGACACTCGAGTGGGGAGCTACACTGGCTGAAAAACAAACAAGTAAAGGTTAACTCCACACTGAAAAAACAAAGAATGAAAATCAGGCTCAGCAGTGAGAACGCTGTGCTTTTTCTTTCTACTTTTTAACATGGAATTAACCTTTACTTGTTCCTTATAGCAGGGTGGCACAACTCTGGTCCTGAAGCACTGATGCCTCTGCAGGCTTTCTGCATCCCCGAAGCTGGTTAACTGGTTTAATTAAGGCAATTAGGAGCTGGTTCAGGTTTAACCAAGTTGAAATGAAAACCTACAGACACACATGGACTCCAGGACTGGGGATGGACCACCCTGGTGTGGATTTTAGCCTCTGACATTGGACAGAGGAAAACACCAGCCCTGGAGATCACCAGTCCAGAAGAGCTTTAGATGTCACCCTGCATTGACAATTGTGAGGAACAGTATCACTGTATCATCAAGTCATTAAATGAGCAATCTTCCATCAGTTTAATATATGTTTATCTTTTCTAGAATTAATTACTATAATGCACTACTCACTGGGGTACCTAAATCCACATTGAACAACACTTTTGCCATTCATGTGTAAGTGAGAACATTACTCCTGTTCTGGAGTCCATGCACTGGCTTCCTATCAGGTTTCATGTTGATTTCAAAATCCTCATGATCACATACATATAAATCTCTGCATAGCCTGGCACCTCAGTACCTGACTTTTTATCTTCCAACTGTAGATGTTCCCTAAAGATCGTAGACAGTTACAAGTGATTTTTAAACTAAAAATAAATCTCATTTGTTGCTAATGTCTAGGGGTTGGCGAGACATTCTTTCCCTCAAAAGGTTCCACATAAAAGTTGGACCTGCTGGATTGATGGATCACAATTTCCATTTTCCTCTCACAGACAGGGGAACACCATGAGTGAGGGATGTCAGCAGCTGGAACTGAAATGGGAAATGTGGCTAATGGTTCTTTCAGGTCTGTTCACAGCAATGCAACTTCAATTGGCCAACGAGTCTGAAACACTGGTAATCAATACACTGGCCCATGCCATGATCTTTAAACCTTCAGGCTCCTGCCCACCCCCCCCCCCCCCCCAGCAGCTTGTGGCCTACGCCTGATCTCTTCCTGTTCATCATTCCCAGAAGACCTCTTCTTCACACATAGCCTGAACAACCTTTAAGGATGCCTTTGTACGCTTCCAGTCTACGTTTTCAGAAACTGAGCCATTCAGAAACTCTGCTCATTACACCACAGGGCTTTGAACTACAGTTTGGAGATGAAATGGTCCAAAACAAGGTTTCAGAGTTTCAAGGAAAGTAGAATATGACGGAATGAAACTGAGCCAGAAACAGAAGTAAAATGGGACAGGTTACTAACACAGAAGAATCTGTAGGGTAACAGTTTCAAAATCATGTGACAGATGGCACAGAAGAGATTCAGGTCCATAAGTGAATGAAAAGACTATTAAGTTGGGCAAAATGGTTTAGTAGATCAATTGGGGGGCATTTAAGGACACAGAAAGCCCTTTGTAAAATGATTAAAAAAATGGGATCCAGATGGACTTGAATATTTTAGAAGCACAGGAAAAAAGATAGAAAGGCCAACAAAAAGAAAATCAGAAACGGTTAGCTACTAAAAAATAAATGGCTTCCTGTCGCTTGTAACTTTACATTCTCATGCAACAATTAAACTGGATTGAAACTTACAGCATGTATCTAACTACAGCAGCAGAGGAACAACAAGCTATGCTGCAATTTAATAATTAAAAATACACCATGGAAAACAATATAGATTCCATTATTTACAGTGGATATACAGTAAAAAGTCTACACACCCTTATTGAAATTGCAGGTTTTTGTGATGTAAAGCAAGAAATCAAGACAAACCATGCCAGACATTTTTCCATCTTTAATGTGACCTTGCAACCAACACAATTCAAGAGAAAAACAAATAGATAATTGTTCGGAAAAATAATGGAAATAAAAAACCTACAACACCCTGGCTGCACACCCTTTTATAATGGGGGCTATAGTTGTGTTCAGAGTTAACCAATCACATTCAAAATCATAGCCAAAGGTAAGTAGCATACACCTGCCATCAATGAAAGTGATTCTGATTCACCCCAAGTAAAAATCAGCTGTAGGATTTCCTTGAAACATTCATGGTTGCATCCTACTGGGATAGCCATGGTCCGCAAGGAGCTGACAAAACATCTACGGGATCTTATTGTTGAAAGGTACTGATCAGGAGAGGGGTATAAAAGAATATCAAAGGCATTGGATGTACCATGGAGGACTGTGAAGACTATCATCAATAACTGGAGAAAATATGGCACCAGAGGGACATTGACAAGATAAGGACGACCCTCCAAAGTTGATAACAGGACAAGGAGCAACAGCAACATGAAAGGAGCTGCAGGAATTTCTGGCAGGTATTGGCCACTCCTTGCATGTGACAACAATCTCCCGTATTCTGCACATGTCTGGGCTATGGGGTAGGGTGGCAAGATGGAAGCCATTTCTCACAGAAAAGGACATACAAGCCTGTCTAAATTTTGCAAAAAAAATACATTCAATCACCCCAAACCATGTGGGAAAATGTCTTATGGTCTGACGAGACAAAGGTTGAACTTTTTGGCCTTAATTCTAAAAGATATGTTTGGCTCAAAGACAACACAGCTCATCATCCAAAGAACACCACACATACTGTGAAGCATGGTGGTGGAAGCATCATGCTATGGGGCTGCTTCTCTTCAGCTGGGACAGGGGCTCTAGTCAAGATAGATGGGATAATGACTAGCTCCAAATATCAAGATAGTTTGGCACAAAACCTGCTGGCCTCTGTCAGAAAGCTGAAGATGAAGAGGAATTTCACCTTCCAACATTATAACGACCCAAAGCACACATCCAAGTCAACCAAGGAACGGCTTCAGAAAAGGAAGATCAAAGTCTTGGAATGGCCCAGTCAGAGCCCAGACCTCAATCCCATAGAAAACCTGTGGAATGACCTAAAGAGAGCTGTGCACAGGAGATCCCCTGGCAATCTGACGGAGCTTGAACTTTTCTGCAAGGAAGAGTGAGATAAAATTGCAAAGTCCAGGTGTGCAAAGTTGATAGAGACTTATTCACAAAGGTTTACTGCTGTAATAAATGTAAAAGGTGCTTCCACAAAGTATGTTGGGGGGCACACTTATGCAACCAGGGTGTTTTCATTTCAATTATTTTTCCTAATAATTATCTATTTGTTTTTCTCTTGAATTTTGTTGTTTGCAAGGTCACATTAAAGATGGAAAAATTTCTGGCCTTACATCACAAAAACCTGCAATTTCAATAAAGGTGTGTAGCTTGTTTATATCCACTGTAGTTAAAAATGAGGTTCACACTTAAAAGCATTCTTTGATTTTATTTTATACTGCCTTGTGCCAGGCAAGCAGAACACCTTGCCGCGAATCAGGAAAGCAGAATTATGAGCAATGGAAATTGTTGTATTATTGTTTAAATTCTAGACAGCAATGTTAACATCGGGGCATTTGGACCTAGATCCTTATACCCAGCATTAATACCTTGTTATTGCTTGGGTTATCTAATAACTCTTGAATTTATTGACAACTGAAACTAAAAAACAAGTTTACCATTATCCTTTTTAATCACAGAAGCAACAGCAATCCATGTGGTGTGTACTTAAAGAAAGCAACATTCTGCCAAGGTGACATTTAAATGAAGGTGGTTTTGAATCATTGTAAAAAAGCCATTCATGAAATTATCTGGAAAAACATAGCTTTTGAGTGTCACTGGTCATGTCCTAATAATCACTTCTGCCTCCAATTATAGAAATTTCAACATGGTAATATTTATTGTGTATTTATAAATCACTTTATAGTTGTACTCTACAGTGCTAAACATAAGTGTATAACCAGCATAAATACTGCATAAAACCCATTCCAATCAAATAGGATGTATTCCATAATGAATTTCTAATGATTACTTTTGTTTTGAGAAATGTTAACTAATACAGTGATTTTTTAGGTAAGTTTGGTCTGAATAGCTTTGTTTTGTCACTTTCCAGTGCTGAAAATAAAGTTATTGAGCAATAATATCAGTATCACAAAAAAGTACTGAAGAGACGAGGCTAGAAAAAACTTCCCAAATGTTTTTGACACAGATACAGACCTGTTGTTAGCCGTAGTCAACATATCATTACTGTTTCTGGTAATTTGTGAACATATTGATACACTGTACAGGGTATTGAAATTGATAGTGTGAGCTGCAATTCAACCAATGATTTAGCTTTTAGGACTCCGAAATCCAGATACAGTAGCTTTAAATCCTCAAGAACTCAGAAAATGTTCTTACAGTAGCCGGATCCAAATTGAAAACACTTCTTCATATTATCCTTCCAGTGAAAGAAAAGGGAGACTACTTATAAATCACACTACCTGTGAAGAAAGTCATCAAGCAGTACTTACGGGGAATGGGGTATGCAAATCTGTCAGGATGCTTTGTAATTAGTGTGTTCTTAATGTGTCTTCTCCCAACACCGTGTGCACCTGTTACAAAGGGGAAGGAGAAAGGTTATACTTTCTTTTACGTTACACAAGAAAACTACCAGGTTCTCACAAATAAAATGAACTTACCTAACAAGACTAGTGTTTTCCTTTTGAAGGCTGGTAATTTCACTACTTCTTCATATGTGACGAGATCTAGTTGATCAAATACTGCAAAACAGACAAAGTGTGAATGCAGATTTTTCCTTTGGTTTAGTGAAAGTTAAGTGAACCCACAGACAAATCTACAGACCTAAATGTTAATGTTAAAAGAGTGACCAATTTGTGCTGAAGACTGATTTTCAGGAATGATGTTTGTGAAGAGTGATTTCTAAGAGCCTTGGAACTCGCAACGGATTCAACATTCAGTGGATCTGGCATTTTAAGCCAGTTTTTAGAATATTTATCATAATCTGGTATTTTCCATCTCTCTGTATGTCATCCATTTTCTGAATAATCATGCTTCTGACAATGCACAAACATTAACATGCTGCTGGACTGGATGGGACAATCTAATCAAGCCATTAGCACATATCCAAATGAAAAGACTAACACCGTACATTTTATCCACACATGTGATACAATAAAAATGTGGTATTTTTTCGCCTAAGATAATTACTACAAGCATTACCATTAAACCTCTCACATTCACCCTTTTTGTGCTTATTTCTAAATTGTATGAATAATATAGGCCTAATTTTCTCCTCAGAATTCAAACTTGCTTTGCTCCCAGCATGCATTTCCTGTTAGCACTATTTTTGAAGGATGTGACTTCTGCAGTGCTAATGTGAAGAACTCAGGGGTTGAAACTAAAAGACGAGACACAGCAGGAGATCTTGGGATACTGCGATAAAAACAGTAGTGAAATGAGAATGGACAAGCGTTGCATGAGGAGAAAAATTAAGAATGGTTCTCTATAGCACAATGATATATTAATTTGAAATGATGGTGAAAGATGAGGGTTAAAATCTGCAGTGGCAATGAATTATGAGTATGCATGTTAATCAGCTCTTCACCCAACCACAATGCAACAACAGATGAAACTGTACAGTTACCACAGTTCCATTTTTTGGCCACATAAAGGATACATACAGTGCCTTGCGAAAGTATTCGGCCCCCTTGAACTTTTCAACCTTTTGCCACATTTCAGGCTTCAAACATAAAGATATAAATTTTTTATTTTATGTGAAGAATCACCAACAAGTGGGACACAATTGTGAAGTGGAACGAAATCTATTGGATTTTTGAAACTTTTTTAACTAATAAAAAAATGAAAAGTGGGGCGTGCAAAATTATTCGGCCCCTTTACTTTCAGTGCAGCAAACTCACTCCAGAAGTTCAGCGAGGATCTCTGAATGATCCAATGTTGTCCTAAATGACTGATGGTGATAAATAGAATCCACCTGTGTGTAATCAAGTCTCTGTATAAATGCACCTGCTCTGTGATAGTCTCAAGGTTCTGTTGAAAGCGCAGAGAGCATCATGAAGACCAAGGAACACACCAGGCAGGTCCGTAATACTGTTGTGGAGAAGTTTAAAGCCGGATTTGGATACAAAAAGATTTCCCAAGCTTCAAACATCCCAAGGAGCACTGTGCAAGCGATAATCTTGAAATGGAAGGAGTATCAGACCACTGCAAATCTACCAAGACCTCCATGATCACTCTGGATGAACTGCAGAGAACTACAGCTGAGGTGGGAGAGTCTGTCCATAGGACAACAATCAGTCTTACACTGCACAAATCTGGCCTTTATGGAAGAGTGGCAAGAAGAAAGCCATTTCTCAAAGATATCCATAAAAAGTCTCGTCTAAAGTTTGCCACAAGCCACCTGGGAGACACCCCAAACATGTGGAAGAAGGTGCTCTGGTCAGATGAAACCAAAATCGAACTTTTTGGCCACAATGCAAAACGATATGTTTGGCGTAAAAGCAACACAGCTCATCACCCTCAACACACCATCCCCACTGTCAAACATGGTGGTGGCAGCATCATGGTTTGGGCCTGCTTTTCTTCAGCAGGGACATGGAAGATGGTTAAAATTGAGGGGAAGATGGATGCAGCCAAATACAGGACCATTCTGGATGAAAACCTGTTGGAGTCTGCAAAAGACCTGAAACTGGGACGGAGATTTATCTTCCAACAAGACAATGATCCCAAACATACAGCAAAATCTACAAAGGAATGGTTCACAAATAAACGTATCCAGGTGTTTGAATGGCCAAGTCAAAGTCCAGACCTGAATCCAATCGAGAATCTGTGGAAAGAGCTGAAAACTGCTGTTCACAAACGCTCTCCATCCAACCTCACTGAGCTCGAGCTGTTTTGCAAGGAAGAATGGGCAAGAATTTCAGTCTCTCGATGTGCAAAACTGATAGAGACATACCCCAAGCGACTTGCAGCTGTAATCGCAGCAAAAGGTGGCTCTACAAAGTATTAACGCAAGGGGGCCGAATAATTTTGCACGCCCCACTTTTCATTTTTTTATTAGTTAAAAAAGTTTCAAAAATCCAATAGATTTCGTTCCACTTCACAATTGTGTCCCACTTGTTGGTGATTCTTCACATAAAATAAAAAATTTATATCTTTATGTTTGAAGCCTGAAATGTGGCAAAAGGTTGAAAAGTTCAAGGGGGCCGAATACTTTCGCAAGGCACTGTATATGTATTTACATGTATAAATGGCAAATTGCCAAACTTGGACCTGTATGCACAAATATATCAAAACCTATGTTTACAACTGCATCTCGGTGAAGGCTTCTCTGGGATCTATAGCTAAATAACCAGTCAGAGGCTTTTAGCTGTGACAGAGGTCTTGAACTCAGAATCTGAAAGGCCGAGGACTCTCGCCCAGGTTTGTTCTATCCTATTTTATTACATATTTTTTAAAACCAGACCAAGAGTTTGGTTTAAGTATTTCATTAAATGGACAAATGGAATACTAAAAACCTCTGAGAAAGAAGTATTTTTTTTAAAAGCGGCAAGGCTTGTGTGAAAGTCTGCTGTTCGGCCAGCAATGTCCATATTCAATACAGAGGCCTGCGGCATTAACGAGAGCAGTTTCAAGCACATGGGAATTGTCCTTTATCCACCTCAACTCCCTGAGTTAGTGGAAGAGATGGCTGCCTTCTGCCTCAGCATCTGTGTGAGGCCCTGCGCCGTAGTATTGCACATGGGTATGCCCCAGGTCAAAAACTGCTCATTTTAACATGGCAGTGCTCTGTAGTGAAGGCTTGAGATGAAATGTAAATCGAGGACATGAAGGACTGGAGTTTGAGACCCCGATCCCACACCTTCGAGGGCTCACAAAGGTGAATTCTACAGGACGTTCGGCAGGAGCAGATGCTAACAGGAAACTGAGTCGTGTCACACCACAACAAAGAGAGGCAAAATCAAAACCACACTGACACTGCACAGCGCTGTCTTGCCAGTTTTGCTTTTGTCAGACATTGTTCTGAACAACTCTCAACAGAAACAAAACGAGTTGAATAGCAACAATAAGAAGAAGAAGAGTAAGATAAAAAAAACGAAGAAAACAGGTAAGTAGCAAATAAAGAGGCATTGTCACTCAATGTGTTACTTACATGCAGAGAGGCCATTGGGAGCAGACGGCATGAAAAATGTACAGGGGGTCATTGAGATATGGTTCAGTTACATCAGTTAACAAAGAAAATGCATCAAAAATGCACACAGTAAAGCTAACATGCAGTATTATAAATCACACAGCAAATCACACACTCACATCAAGTAATGATTAACACTGCAGTTAGACGAATTGTCAGCATGCTCTTTGCCAGTATACATAACTATCCATAAGACATAATTGTACATTTACACGAGGCAGTTTTACCCTTAAGAAGCAAGCGAGGAACGTATTAGCCTCAGAGGTTTGAACATGCAATTTTACATAAAAAATATATCCCTTGAAGGAAGATCTTACAGCAAGTAAAACAGCAAACAATTGAAAAAGAGGGCAAAAACAAAGCAAAAACTGACTGCACTGCACTGGAAACAGCTATCTGCACTGAATGCTGGGAAACGATGCCCTGCCTCAACAACCAGACATTTTGTTTGCTTTTTTCCCCACAGACTGTTTATAAAAAATAATCCAAACCACCACAAAGGGTTTTTAGTCTGAAAACACTAGAATGTAAGTATTTAATCATTTATAAGTTAAATTAAATATTAATGATAGATAAAAATTGAAATAATAATAGATAAAAATAATTGTATTTAAAGACAAAATGAAGCATCGATATAATGCATACATTTAGCCAAGTCCTAGGCTTGTATAAATGTATTTAATAAATTACCACAGAGAGAAGTAATTGTACTGGTGATTAGACTGTGTCTGGAGAGGCCATGTACAACTGTGTCTGACAAAAGCCAGGGTGGACAGAATTTAACCCCTAAGAGACTCACACGACAATACTCTACAGAAGTGGATAAAGATGCCTCAATAAGAAATTTTAAGACGACAAAAGGGAAGACAGATTTGTCAGATTTGACAGATGGTTGTGTGCTGACTATCACCTAATACAGGGGATCTTCAACCCTCATCCCGAAGAGCCCCCATTCAGTTATTCTGACAAATGACCCTAAATCACCTGTTTTTTAAAGATCAGAAACGCAAGTCAAAGCATCTGAGCAATTCAGCAAGGAATGTTTCACTGTAGGGACCTCAAGTTCATGAGGGCAGAAGGATATTCTGATTGTTATTCCAAAGGATCTCTGAATTAATTCATTGAACACATCTCCGGCTTAATTGATCATTACAGGCTTTTAGAAAAGTGATGATCTAAAGGCTGCCTTTGAAACCTGCAGGACTGGAGCTCTCACAGACCAGGGCAGGAGACTGACTTTTTTTAGGAATGGAAAGGCAAAAGGAGCAAAACAGCGGACCGACGGGTATCCCTTAAGTTGCGAGACGAACACACCAGAAAGAAACATGGGAGAACTTCTGGCCGCCTGCCATATTTTAACAACCGTCCATGTTTTGGCAAAATAGCCTTCGGCAGGGCATGGCTTTTTTGCCAAAACATTGACAGTTGTTCAATACAATTTATTTTGAAGTACAGAGTATGTCCAGTCGACTCTACTTCCTACATTGTTTTTTCTCAGCACCTCTGATAGTTGGCTGTGTGTTCTTTTCCTCTCTTTTTTTTGTCTGCCATATTTCCCTGGATTTTAGACAGTTTTCTCTATAGCAAACAGATGTGTACAGCCTACAGCTCGGGAACACGTGGAGAAACAAGCCTGCCTGTGTGCCCACCATGTGCAAACATCTTTTCTAGAGCAATCTAAACTCCAAAAAAAACATTCTTCCTTCCATAATCAGATTCAGGAAACTAGGACACTGGGCTCAATGGGGATTAATGTTTATCTGCTGTCAGTTCTACAGCTGGCAAAAGTGTGCAGGTTACACAAACACAGTCTAAATGGTCCACCCTGCATCCTGCACATAGCAAATGCCTCTCGTGAAAAGCTCAAATACTGTAGGTAACACAGGGACTACAATAATTCTTAGCCTGCAAATCGCCACCGGCACTGCAGCTATGTCACAGAGCTACAGCTTCTAAGATGAATTAGAGTTCAAATGGCCACCTAAAGGAAACACCTATTGCCAAATTAAGCATTATGTAAATACATTTATCTTAAGAACTCCAATTAAACGCATTGCAGCAACAAGACACTAGTAGAATGACAAAAAAATGCCAAATGACAAAAAAAGAATGAAATAAAATGTATCTGACAATAATGGAAATATTCTAGAGAAAGAAAGGGAAATGGCAGATTGACAGTTCTTCCATGAGTCTCTCAAGACTGGGCTCACAGCCAGGGACTGGAGAATTAGCACCCATTCATAAGATGGGTAACAAAACTGGACCATGTAACTATAAATCAATTTGTTTATAAGGTAATGGAAACAACTAGAACTAATCTATAGAATCACCTATACATCATCTTATACAGAGCTCCCTGAACAAGCAAGAACAGTAACACAGAGAGCATGCAATATAGCACATTTAGATTTTTAGAAGACTATCTAAAGTTGCTATAAAGCTGCTCATAAAAGAGCAATTCTTAAATTACAGGGCATAGGCATTGGGAAAAACATGAGTGCTTGTACTGAGAATGAGTTAATTATTGGTTAACAGAAAACAGAAGGTACAGATAAGGGATGAATATGTAAACTGGGGTGATGTAATTAGTGGAGTACCACAGGGATCTGTAGTAGGATCACTGCTGTTTCTAATTTATATAAATGATCTAGATTCTGGTATAGTTAGTAAACTAGTAATATTTCCACATGCTCCCAAGTTAGGAGCAAACACTCTAGAAGATGCCAATGCAAATTCAAGAAGATTTAGATAAAATTCAATACTGGGCAAAAACCTGGCAAATGACGTTCAATTTAGACAATCTTAGAGTCACATGCAGGAAGCTGAAACAAACTACAAATACACACTGGGAAATGCTGAGCAACAAGAGGCTACGTCGGAACAAATATAAAACATAATATTAGTTTATGTTGACAAATATGTCTTATAGATAAAGCGGGGTAAGGAATAAAAAAGACAAACAATAAATTATTGTTTCATCTGGCTACAAAGTCATGGTTCCTACTGCCATTTGCTACTGGGGTTACCTCTTTTTTTGGTTCAACCTCAGCTTCTTTCCTGTAATGTGACCAGGCAGGCCGTACTGAACAATTCTCTATAAACTGTAACTACCGTAATGTGTTGCGATTGTGCTTTACAGGTGCGACCAACCACAATCCAGCAGGCTTTACAGGTCATCCTTAAATCATTAAGTTTCTAAACAAAAGTTTCTAAATAAAAGTTTCTAAACTCCACAGGCGGGCATTTCTGACTTAACCAACTCAAGGCATTTCCCGATTTGATGAAAACTCACGTGTTGAGAGTCTTTAGAAATTGATTCAACGGTTAAGCATAAAACTTGCGGGATTGGGGCTCTCCAGGACAAGGGCTGACCTTTCCAATTTTAGAAACTATGGAGAGACAATTGTGAACGCAGTACAGTCATGCACACCCAGTTAGCAAAAATTGTTAGAGATGGCTGAAACCAATTCTTTTCACGGTCTTGTATTTTCGTCAACTAGATGATGCTGTTCATTTTTATCTTCAGCCCAGCATAATAGGTTGCAGCATGTTCTTGCTCTTGCCCTGCACATAATATGTTACTCAAAACTTGTGCCAGCCACCACATCCCTATGTGTATGCTAAGCAGCAGACCAGTGGAGAGATGAACCCAGACACTGCATCACTAGGCATGGAACTGTACATGCATCCAGTACAAACAATGTTTTCTAGAGACATGACTTATTTAATTTGTTTAGGGTGGCTCCTCAACCTGTACCCTTTGCCAATGGGCAAGGAATTCCTGTACAAAAAGGACTTCAAATATTACTGCTAGATTTCCAGCCCAACTGGTAAACAGTTGGCAGAACCCCTCTGTACTGTCTTGAGGTTAATAATGCTGATGAGATTCTATGTGTGGAAAGAAAGAAGTAATCTACGTTAGAACTGGTCCAGAAAGCCTTTGAAGCTCATAGAAAAGCTCTATTTCTAACAATAAAAGCTGTGCCATACCAGTTAAGAGACAGTTCTGTTTATTCTAAGACTATAGCCTGCAGTTATTATAGGGTGAGAGTTTGGGCCTTCACACATCTTTTGCTGAGCGCAGTCGTTTCTATGGATCGTTTCTATGGAAACCGAGCATCACAGCTGAGGCTGCTGTTCAGCGCTGTTGCTTGACAGCACAAAACTGACACAAGGAAACAGTGACATTTTGACAGGTGCCGATAAGTATGTAAGACTGCGCAACAGTGGGAAGCACCATATCCACTATCAAACGAAACCAAAATCTAATGCGTGTCTCCTTCCCTTTGTTTTAAAACCCTATTTCAGCTGAACACTAAAATTCATTTCCTGTGAAATTATTCAAATTCTTTCAATGTACAATCCTACAGCTCACACCTTGGGTGAGTTAGTAAGAGGTGTTCAAAGAGAAGTGTGTTTAAAAAAAGCTATAAAACTTGTTGCTTTTTTAAGATGAAAGCCCTCACTCTGCTCACTGTTTATTGAAGATGTACAAGATCTCATTGTGTCAGCACATTATTACTGGGGTTTGGATTTCCTGCTCAAAACAAATGGTGTTGTTAACACTGTTACAACACCATAAAACTAAAAACTAACAAGTTTGCCTCACACAAGTCATGGCTACTTTGAACTGCACCTGATGTAAACATTAAAAGTAAAAAGACATACAATTGATGTGGAGAGGTTATTTTTGGCAAAAAAAAAAATTCAGTATGTAAAAGAAATCACATTTCTCATTTTCTTGGAGAAAAAAATTGTACACCAGAGACTTTTTTCTCTTTTTTTTTTTAAAGTAGGGGCTTGTCTGGCGAACAATGCAAAACGCTTGCATCAGCACTCTCCTATTAACTTGCACCATTTCTTTCTCTGCGGGGCGGTCAATGAAACAAAAGAATAATAGAGCTTTGCTGCGTGGGTGCTAAAGTCCTGCCATCGACAGCGTGAAGTTGGAATCACTGAGACTGCTCTGACCATCATGGAATCAGAACTCGGCCTCTCAGGCCACCTCCATCTCGAGCCTCAGGCAATCGAGGGAGCTTGCTGTCGCATTCCAGAACCTTCTTTCTGGACTGCAGGCAGAACTGGTGTGCACATTGTAGAAGGGAACCTGCCCGTGCATCTTCAGGGGGAAAAGAATCCTATAAGAGGTAGAAGCCATTGGTCTAACCCCTTACCTGCATTGTGCTTCGCTAGGTATTTGTCTTTGTACTGCTTTTTCTTCTTTCCAAACCAAGTGCAGCTGGCCTGTTGCTCTTGTTTGGTTTTCTCCATTGCTATACAGGCTACACGCCTGCAGGAAGAAAACGAAAAATAAAATTAAAAAATGTTTCCAAACGGACGATTGGCATCCTCCTTCCTCTGAAAACCCACAGTACAATTGTAATGAATAGGTGTTTACAGTGTAGTTTGATCTGCCATGCAAGGAATGGTGAGCCTTTTACACTTGAGATATTTGCACTGATCAATAAAGGCAATTAACTCAATTATGCTCTATGAGGTCACAACTAAATGTGGCCAATTTCTGACTGTTGGTGGGGAAAAAAATGACTTCATTGAGACCCAGCAGGCGTGCTTCAGATTTGAAAACTTTTATCAGTTAAAGAGCTCTGCTCTGCCTTAAAAGATATTTTCAGAGATTAGGTACAAATTGAAATAACAGAGGGATTGGAGACCTTTTCAGTCAAGACTAAGCGAAAGTGAGTCAGGATTTAAAAAGGATTTTAGAAAAGCTTCAGTGTGCAACATCCGAAAAGGGACAATATGATGAGATCAGGACAGACCCCACCTGTATGTTGGCATGTTTCTTTTTCGTAAGGCCGATCTATTGTAGAACGAGCAAAATTTTACCCAACTATTTTACCATAGGGCTAAAGACATTGTGCACAATGTTGTTGATAGAATGCCAGAAAAGTCTGACAAAGCTAATTCAGATTAGTTTAGTCATTAGTATTGAACATTTCAACATTTTTACTTGTCACTGATTTCGTCATGTTAACTATCCCAGAATGCAATCATGATGTCACTAGTGCAAAGTCATCTTCCAGCTTTATCGTTGTGAGATCAGTCCAAACCAAACCCACTGTCCACTTGAGGGGCTGTAAGTTTTAATGTCTCACTTGCTTTGTGTCTTCACAGTAATCATGGGTGACATAAAGCACTAAGGAAACTGGCTTTGAGAGTTCTAGTCTGTACACTTTCACAATTGAAAAAACATTAAAAAATCAAGTAATAGGTTTATTCCTTGATTAAAAAATCAAGCTGTCTGAAGTCTCAAAGGTAGCTCTAGGCCTCACTAGCTTTGTGTCTACATTAAAGAGGCTGGTTTCAACACTTCCAGACAGATTAAGACACTGCTTCGCTTTCATTTTTTTTTAATATGACAAAAAAATGACATTGAATAAAGAGACAATTCTAGGGGTAATGTTGTACTTGAATGAAGAAACACTGTCCTAATTACTGACCTAACTTACATTACAGGCACAGTATTTGTAACTTTTTGGCTGAGTTAGTTTCAGCCAAAAGCTAAGAGTAGAACTGCAGTGTAGAGAGAAGTCAAGCGAGAACAGTGAAAAACCTGAGAGCTGAAAGGGACTTGCTGAAGAATAGTGGAGCTGGAATCTTTGCATGAAACTATTTTGCTATTTGGATTTTGCTCTACTGTGTTGTAAAGTGATTGTGAAGTAGTTATGCCGTTTTCCACCTACGGATTTTGCAGATGCCTTCGTTCAAAAGTTGGATATTTTACTACAACATTTTGGGTGAAGTACTGTCTTAAAAGGGCACAACAGCACCCACATCCACAACCTTGCAGTGGCAAGTCCAGATCTCTAACCACTGCACCGCACCACATCCCTCATTCAGGTGAAGCGTTGACCATTTTAGGGCATCACAGTGACCACGGGAAACTCCAAAGAGGAACAGTTGTTGCCTCTTTAAAAACAGAAATCCAAACCACAGCTAGAAGAACCTCTCTTAAAGCCCTTTAGAAGTGGGGAACAATTCTGCAAGTGTCCGTGGGTGCTGAAATGACATACCAGCGACCCCCAAAATCATCATCTTGCCCCCTCTCCAGTCTCCGATGAAACAAATTCCACCCCCGTTTAACGCAGCTGCTCCCCCCATACTCACGTCATCGACATCAATGGAAAAAAATGCGTTATTCGTTTCAAGTCACGAAAGCTGCAAGACTTCGATTCCGTGCTCTCCAACAGTGGAAGAGCAGCTGGCACGGCGCGCCACCCGCAGAATGGGTTTCCGGAAGTTTCCCCCTCCTCGGTGGAGACACTCACCACTCCTGGAGCTCCGGAGATGGGATGAGGCCTGCTGTCCCATTCTTGGCGTTTTCCAGCTTGCCCTGCCACCAGTTGTGGTCGTCCTTGCTGATGATCTGGATGATGTCGCCAACCCGGAACTTGATGCCGGCCTCCTTGCAGGGGATGAGGTCATCCTTGGCTGGATCGTACTCAAACTGTGCTCTGACGTAGATCTGCGGGATGACACGCCCATCACGGAGGGCCTCGGCGGGGTTGTTTTTTGCTTTTCTTTCGTCGAAAAGCAAGTCTGCTCCTCTGAGCTGCTGGCGCGATTAAAAGCAAGTGGAGGAAAACGAGGCCGGAGAGCAGATGAAAACTAAGATGGAAGCCTTTCCCTAGACTGCGCCAACATGCTGACAACAGGTGCATTCTAAATTGTGTGGGATGACAAAGTAGAGACCAGAAGAACTGTAGATGTGACCAGGGCAGTAACGAGCCAGCTATAATAATAACTGCTCATACTTACACAGCACTATTCTGGACACTCCACTTAAAGTGCTTCACAGGTGATGGGGACACCCCTACACCACCACCAATGTGCAACATCACATTATTAGGAGGCCATGTTAGCAAAGCTCAGGGGGAAATTTGGCCAGAACACTGGAGTCACATGCCTACTCTTTTCAAGAAATGCCCTGGGATTTTGAATGCCCAAAGATAGTCAGGACCTTGACTTTATGTCTCATCCAAAGGAACCTCATCTTTTTTACAGTATAGTGTCCCCGTTGCTAAATTGGGGCATTAGGACCCACACAGACTGCAGGGTGAGCGCCCCCAGCTGGCCCCACTAGCACCTCTTCCAGCAGCAACCTTAGTTTTTCCCAGGAGGTCTCCCACCCAGGTACTGACTAGGCTCACACCTGCTGAGTTTCAGTGGGCTGCCAGCTGTGAGCTGCAGGTTGGTACGAGGTGATAGCTATGTACAGTAAAACCTTGATTTAATGGACATGGAAACAAGGGATTTGAGGAAACAACAGACAAAATATGGACGCAGGACACCAAGTGTCAGGCAAGTCCCCAAACAATCGCCAAGACTGCTGCTTCTGGCTTTCCTCTGCATGTCATCTAGGTGCTTTCTAATCAGGTGCGAGGGGGCTGTAGCCTTTGTTTCCTAGTTCCTAGTTCTTACACTAGAACTTCTAGAGAAGTGGGGTATCTGTTTTCTGCATGTGTGATGTACAAAATAAAGAAATCAGTTTCATGGAAATTCAATGCACAAATACCACTTTTTCATAACCTTAACAGGTTAGTGGATTTAAAAAGTGCTTGTTGTTGTTTTACAGTACATTATTTTGTACAACTGAAATATTAGTGTTTTACAGTATTTTAATAAACCTACTGCACTGCATTCTTTAATTTTAATGTTTTCATTATTGGGTTCTTGTGTAATAGGTTTTTTATGGGGGGTTTAAGTTTCTATGTTCAATAACAGTTGCATATACATGTACATGCAGTATCTGCAATTTGTGATTTAATGGACACCAGCCTTCAATGGACAAAACTTCCTTGATTATTCTGTTAAATCAAGGTTTTACTGTATTCAGGAAGTATAAAAGTAGTAAACCATTCATGTTGTAATCACATTTCCCCCCCCCTTTGAACTAAAATAGACTCGTGACTACATTTTTAACAGAAGTCTCTAATTGTTTATCATGGACTATGTAATCCTATTAGCTTCCAAGAAGGACAAGAAAGTTCACTCTGCCCAATTCACATCAGCAGAAAAATAAAAGTAAGACATGGAGAAATTTAAAATGAACTCCTCAAGCTTCACAACAAGCCAGGTCCACACAGCAGTAATTTTAGAAAGGAACAATTCCTGCATGGAACAGCTCTGCTCAAAGAATATTTTCAACGGAACACTTCCATCAGACAGTGAAAAAATTAACCTACAACTAAGGAATCATTCTTTAAATCTTACCTTCGGGTTAATTCTATCCTTGATTGTAGGTCTCGAGATCTAGGATTTGAAAGCACCACACACATCATGCAATAAAATAAAATGGTAATTTGGTTTTAAAATAACACTTGTAAGCGAGAAAAAGACAGCTGTTCACTATTTCTAAAACAATGCCTTTTCAGAATGTTACAAAAGCTTTTAACTACAAACGTCAACATTTTCATCAGAGGCTGCTCGTTTCTTTCACATTACCTTGATGAATTTTGCTTACTCTGCATTTTTTTTGTCCCAGCAGTTTTGACACTAATAAAAAGTTAGATTTGCATCCCACATGCGAGTATGCTAGGATTTAACTGATCAGGATTTGCCTGTATGGGTGAGGGCATGTCTGAGCTAACTGGCACAGGAAGAGTATTCAAGTCCTATGACCCTGGCTTGTAAAGTGTGCCACCTTATGGACAGTTTCCACTCTGGATGTCCAAGTGGTGTCAGAGAGACACCTCTCTGACTGGGAAGGCCATGTTGTTTTTTACACATGGCTCCCATGTCAAATCCTGAAGGTGCAGAGAAACAGCATTTTTTTGGGTCTCCAAGTTGGAAATAGCTCTGTGCAAACCGATCCAGCTAAGGTGCAAGTTGGCCAGTTGGTCAGTTTATCTGCTGACAACTGGAAGACATGGAAAATCTTCTGGATATCAGGAGTTCCCTGAGCTCCAGAGTCTCTGAAAAACTAGTTAAATGTGCTGTGTTCTCCTTATGTGGACATCTGTTCTTGAACAGCATATTTGAAATCACTAATTTTCCAGAGTTCTTTTACTTTTCAACATACTATCTCGACTGCTGACAGACCATCTTCATGATTTGTCAACAATCTTACAGAACTTTAGTCAATGGGTACAGATGTCGACCTACCACACTCTTTAAAAGATCTTTACAAAATATTGTTTCATGAGCTCTTACTCCAGGGACACACAACTGCATTTTCCAATGACAATAAGAGACATTATTGAATTGTTAGGCTGGGAAACAACCTTTGAGTTGTCAGGAAAATTGATATTATTAACAAGTGTGGGGAAAAAAAGCTCCCACAGTCATACAAATTATTTCTCTCCTGAACACCTTATGGCTTTGTCAGGAGACACAATGATATAATCTATTAACATAACACTTTTATAAAGGTTAAGAATGGGTGATGGAGTCCTATGTTTAAACAAAGCATCATTTTTAAAGGGTCATAGTTAGCTGTCATATAGTTTTAATATTGCCGTTAAAAAAACGTAGTAAATTTGCTTGATGCGTGTTCTTTAAAATCCCAGAGTGAGACCTACCCAAATGCTGAAAGTAAGACTTATAGAAGGTTTCATTACATTGTTCGTTGTGTTTTTAGTACAGCTTGAACTAGTTAACTCTCCAAGTTTTTTTCTCTGCATGAACTCAAGCTTATACTCTTTGGTCAAGAGTCCTTCATTGGACATGGTCATGGCTTATAGTCAGCCTGGGAGAATTAGTGCATTCATTTGATCAACAGGGTTCTGTCAAGACAAAGACTCAATGAAATGATCCCAGGCTTTGGCAAGAGGAATGGAGAAGGAGAAAACCCCTTTGAAAAAACACCTGCACCTTGTAGATTCTGGGTCTGCTTTGCAGTGAACAAAGTGGGAAACACTCATTTTCAGAATGCTGCAGCTGTTCAAGTGCGAAATGTCTGAAGTCATGCTCCACGTGTGGGGAAATAGCCAGGCAGCAAAAAAGCCTTTTTTGTGTGTGTGATAATTTTTACCTAAGTGTCTGCGGCCAGGTGTAAACCCTCAATAAAAAGCTGATATCTGCCTTACACCACTCTTGGGAAGATTTCATTAGTCATTCATCTTTGAACAAAATTATCTGCATGCCATCTCAATCCCACTACACAGCTGGGACACCAGGGGGGTAATGGGTGTTATGATAAGAGGTTTGAGTTCTATTGTTCAGGGTGGAATCTCCTTTCTTCAGCCAAGCTGAAAATAAACCAGGGATATACTGACACCAAGCCTCCTTACCTTGTCACTTACTCAGACGACTGAATCTCAGGTATTGAATAACATGGAAAAAAACTTTTAAATCTTTATGAGGAGTAGTTTTGGCCAGATAAGACAAATTGCAGTAAATTGCGATTTTACTTTTGAATAACTCTGGATTTGTAAGCAGTATATATCAAGGCATGATTAAGGCTCACAGTCCCATTTCCATAGGCTTGAGGGACGTCCATAAGCACATTTCAAATAGCAAGGAGACTGTGGTGACACAGCAGGCTATGAAAGGCGTGCCTTGTCATCTGTGCCTGAGCGTCACAGATGGAGCTAAACCTCTGTGGTTGGCAAATTAATTCTAACGTCTAACCAGCTCCAGCTTGCAGGCTGCATCTGTCCATTGTACACGGAACAGTGGAAAACAGCCATGCTAGGTGAAAGTAAGACCATTAAAAAGGCTGATGAGACAGGGGGTCCCATCTCAATTTTCACTGCTATTGGCTGACAAACTGCACGTTCACTTTTAGGAAGTACTAACAATAGGCACCCCCTCCATAAATCACCTGGGACGTGAGACCTGGCATCAGTCTATCCCCAGGTTGCATGAACAACATTGTTAATGGATGACAAAAACGGAACAAAAATAATCAGCAGGCAGTGGCAGTTAATTGGGGCGTGTTTCCTGCTAGGCTGCTGCACACACATACGGACCATGGGATGGGAGGAATGAGGAGTGAGGGGCTTGCTATTGGCTACGCTAAAGCCTACAAAGAAAGGGGCTAAGGCGTTCGGTTCACCTGTCGTCCTTTCGGCTGGGTAGTCGACGGCAGGTCCTGCAGAATAAAGGTCATCCGTGAAAGAGAAAAAAAAAATAAATGTACCGTTTACTGGGGGAAAAAAAAACCACCAGGCTTACACACAAAGACAGGCTTGTTTCCTGGCGGTCAATGTAGCAGAAACAAACGTCAACCCCCTCCCCCCCCAACCCAACTCCTCCTCCAACCCACAATGCATCAGTCTGCATAAAACAGTACAACATGGCTGAACGAGGCCAGGCTCTTAGCAGCAAGCCAGAAGAAGCAGAGAACAAGCTAGCATCTTCAGCACCCGGCTGGATCAACAACAGAGTATGGGGTGGCTTGGGCAGACATGGACTGGCTGTGTCTCGGGGCCCAGCACCATGCAGCCCTGTTGCTTTGTGATGACAGCGCTCCGAGAGGGTCGCGGGGCCAGCCCTCTCTCATGCACCGTTAGTCAGGCCCGGACGTTATATCTGACAGAGCCCCGCCATCTTAAAATGAGCACCCCCCCCCCATTCCCCCCCCCTGCAAGAGCACTTCAACACAACGTGAAGCTGGAGCCTGACACTGTTTGTGCGTCTCCTGGGCCAGGAGCTCTGCTGTATCATCACCCCTGGGCAACTTCGTTTTAACACGGCAGGGCTCTGGAAGACTTTCTGGGCGGCTGGGGATTGACGGGCCGCACACCGCACTTTGTTATTTTCTCTTCGTGTCCTGTTTTAGTTTTTTTTTTCCTTAACGGGACAACAATAAAAGAAACCGATGCAAGTCTGTCGTAGCGTTTTACACTTCCTGTCAAACCTGTATTGCTTCTGGTGAAACACCCTACTACTTGCACAGCATCTCCACGCAGTTCGGATGAAAAATCTCTATTTGACATGATACAGCAACAACAGGTTTGCCTGAGGTACTGTATTTGCTAGGGCCCAATACAACAACTGCATATAACATGACAGTCAATTAAAATGATGAGTTTACAAGAGTCATGTGATACAAAAAACATCACCCCCCCCCGACCTTCCTTGTGTTGGACCTGCCTATTTATCTGTAGGATCATCTGCACCAGGCCCTGCAAGTCACACTAGATCAGGCAAGTAGATACGCGAGTATTTGTGTCAGATCACTTTGTGGCTATGACCCCTGACAGCAATGCTGTGCTGAGCAGCTAAACTGATGTTCTGCGTGTGGTATACAGTACCTCGGTACTATGTGGACCAGTGGTCTTCAAAGCTGAAGATGCTGCCTTGCCTGAGTTTCATTAGGACAATGCAAAGGAAGCAGTGCCACCTGGTGGTGAGTCACAGCCGGACTGGCCTGTGGCGGTACAGAGCACGCATGGCACACGGATCACAGCAGCAGAGGGCACACCAATTTGAGAACTGAGACAGCGGAATCTACTTTCCTTTCCGAGCTCCTACTGGGCGAAAAACTCCTGATATCTCTTTGTTTCGAGGCAACGACATCTTGATGGCAAAATTATCTACAGGCCCGTACTGCATCATCGCTCCAAAAATGCGCCGTTTTTAAAGAAGCATTGCAAAAGAAGATAAGGCCTAAAAGACGCCACTGTTTTGCACTCAAGATGTCCGCTTATGCTCCTCAACGCTGACTCAAGATTTTGACGTCAGTGGAGATGTACTGCAGAACGAAAACCAATTCAGGGCTTCTTGAAAGTCAAATTTTTATAAAGGAAAATAAAAACAAATGCCAGGTGAGCACCAACTTCAACAATGACAGTCCCAAAAAAAACCCTGGGATTATTTTTCTGCATTGGAATTGGAGTCCTTACCAAAACAGAATTGTTAATGCTGGTATGCCCATTTGCTGGGGACTGTCTGGATGTGGAGGGGGACTCTCTCTGAAATAAGACACAAAATTCAGCACACAGGAAGCGGTCATCCATTACACACAACGACATGTCTCGGCATTGACAACGAAAATCAAAGATGGAAAATAAAACACAAAAAACAACTTAGACCCAACGGCCAGGGAGCTATACTTATTTGGCTGCTGACGCAGGCATGGGTCACATAGGTGAACGGAGATAGAACTTTAATTTCTGAAAAATGAAGTCAATATACTCTTGGAAGAATTTAATCTTACAGCTATACCAATCTCGAACTAGTTTACCAGTTTATAGGTTGCCATACAGCTGTGGATAGAGTAAATGGGTTTATCTCTGTTAACAAAGTACCATCTCTGGGATAAGGAGGGGAACCTTTTAAACTAGGAACACTTCAAACTGTTAACACAGATTTGGCACGGTACACTTCTAATTTAAAATGTTTTACAATAACCTTAAATTAGCACTACATTAGAAAATGGGGACATTAAACATAGACCACACAAAGTTATCTGGACGTTCATATATTAAAGAGATTATCCAGAACCTGACTGCAAATCCATGTGTAACCACAATGTAGGGAAGAAGACCAGCAAAGTACTGCCTATAACACATTTAAAATAAGGACCCCTACAAAGTACATAGTACACGTGCTTATCAAAATACAATACTTTAGCCAAAGAGAAACTGTCTACTGTACAGCCAGAATGCAGTACCTCACATAACCACAAGAGAGCGCTCCAGACCAGAAACTATCTGGAACTGGACTTCCTCTGCTCTGCTTTTTAGTTTTGACTATAAAGACATTAAGCACAATTCTGCTTTTCCAAACAGAAAAGAACAGAAGCATTTGGAAAAAATCAGCACTACAATGAAAAAATAGGCAAGCAACCCAATAATTCAGCACTACAGCTTTTAAGATCTTTTTGTTCGTCCTTCCCGATCCTTTAAACAAAAAGGACCAGTTTTCTTGGAATAAAACATTCCAATGATGTCAAGTATATCATAAGCATGCCCAACCACAACCAGTGGTAACACTTAACAAGGACATATGGCTTGTAGCAATCAAAAATACTTCATCTTACTGTCAAAGCTAGCAGCTAAGTCTGACACCCCTACAGAGCAGACCTCTATTCAACCAGTTAATGCGTTGTTGACAGAGAGCACTGATCAAAGCCCTTTGATTTAACACTTTAAAAAGACACATGACGTTTCAAAGCACATCACAAGCCACAGGCTCAAAGGAGTCAAGGGCAGCACATCTTGAAAAAGGCCTATTGTTCCTACCTATGACTGCATAGAAATCTAAGAAACAAAGCACATTTTTGTTTCTCTGGTTCTGAAGTCACTCCGAAGCTGTTTTATCCTGATGTTTCATGATCTTTAATGGCCTCTACTGTTAATAACACTTTTTTAATCTGGCCGCTGATGTCATAGAGCATGGGCGTGGCCCTCCGAGGCAAGGGGGCGTGGCCTTCTCTACGGTTCCGCTTTCTTTGTTGTGAAATTGGTGTGCAGAGTCCGGACAGCGCAGGCAGAACCCAACCTGCCAGCGTAGCGTTAACACACAGCCAGCCGCCAGCAGGCAGTTAGTCGCGGGGTCATCGAGAAAGACGACGAGGAAACAATCAAAGAAGACAGAGAAACCCACTGGACGAGAACACTTGAAAAGAGGATGATTTAGCCCATTACCTCACAAGATGAAGACTGGGTACGGTAGCTTGGCACAATCTTAAACGTGATACTTCCTCGCATCTCCCTCTGTTTGGGGGGGAAAAAATGCACACAGCACAACAAATAGACTTCTCATCTGCCTTCTGCTGACATTTTAATTAGCATTATGTTCACAGGGAAAGAGCATATTTAATCTGTTCTAATAGAGGGAATGTGGAAATTGTCTCTCTATCCAACACAGGAAAATTAACAAAACAGCAGCACTTGTCAAAAAAATAACGTGATTCCCAATTTGACTGCAGTGTCAAAACACCCTTCACTGATGAGGTTAATATGAGCATCAGAGGCTGTAAAAAGCACAGGTTATGCTATTTGTTCTAATAACACTTTTGACAATGGTACAAGTTCTAAACAAACTGAAAACAGAACTAGAACCAAAAAAGGCTGTCTGGTCCACCTCACTTTGCTCTAGAGATCCTTACGTACTGCTTGCTTGTTTCAGCCCTACCAAGGGATCCATCTCTGAGTCTCATGGGCAGGACTTGGCACGTACATCTAAACGCAGCCCACTCACTAAGTGGTGAAATTTGAATTATTTCTGCACGCCAATACTTACAAGCATCTTCTGAAGTTGCTCCACAGTTTGGTTGGCTACACTGATGCCATTTATTTCTCTAATTTCGTCCCCGACATGCAGCGTTCCTGCAAGGTGAGAAGAACCACACGTGGGCATCACCGCCAGAGAAATCTGCACCCCTTCAGCTCAAGAGAGCAGAGCTGGGCCGCCACAGCAGCAGTATCTAACAGCTCCAAAATAAACACAACCGCACCGCATTTATCTTCCCTCGCACACTGGAAAGAAAAAAAAAGACTACTGCTTGCTGCATATGTCAAGAAAAAAACCACAGTATATCTGTTATGCCCCTTAACATTTTTTCCTGGGTATTTTTTTCATAGTTTGCCCTGTGTTCAGAAGACAAATCCTTTCTTACTTCATCTGGAGCTCTGGTGAAATTCATGGGAGTGGGAAGTTGCAAGCCTGGCTAGAATGTCAGCTGGTCTAAGATGGGGACCCATTTCCCCAGGCAGATCTACCTTAATACTGCCTCAGCTCAGGTACAGTTGGGGCCCTGCGGGGCAAAGCAGCCCTGAGCTAAACTGAGCTCTTTGCCAGGACCCGAGTCGTTCTTTTTAAGCAACCCCTGCTGACTAGGATCATTGACGAATGGGATCTGCCTGCCACATGGAAGTCAACCTGCATTTGTATTTGTTGGAGCTGCAAAGCTGAAACGCTGCAATGGACACACAAAACCGGGAAGAAAAATAAGCACAAGATATGAATACATGAAACAAATGGCCCAACCACATTTTTATTTAGTTACAGCAAAAAATGAACACTCTGTGTGGCAGAGGCCTGTATACTGACCTGGCAAACAAACAGTTTGCACACAACTACACATTTCATGGATTCATAGTTCGGAGACAGTTCCTGCAGGCAGCTGGTGGATTGTCACTAACCTGTATCAATCCCCTTTCGAACTATTTCTTCAAAATGTGCAAAAAACATTTCCACTTGGTTCACAACTGTTAATCTTAGCAAACCTTTCAAGAAATTTAGAGCTAGATATGCAGATACACTGCATGTCATGCCCTGTGCAATAATCTAATCGCACTTCTTCACCCCCTCCAATGATTTTACAGATTTCATGTTACTTCCTTACACAAACTTATGTTAGCAATGTGATTATCTGCTTGCAATACTGAGCACAGGCGTATTCTATACTGAGAATATGAATTAACTACAGGATTGTAAAACATAACATAACATAAGATGTTCCACTGAATTCCACGGAGTGGAATGCCTTAAATTAGGGATGACAACATATTCCAACGTCTTGCTTTCACCTTTTCCAGCTGTGCTGCACAATGAGGGACAATAAACAAAATCCTTAAACTTGACACATGAAACCTAGAGTGCCTTAATAATAATAACTGCTTACACTTATATAGCACTTTTCTGGACACTCCACTCAAAGCACTTTACAGATAATGGAGACTCCCCTCCACCACCACCAATGTGCAGCATTCACCTGGGTGATGCGACAGCAGCCATAGTGAGCCAGAAGTGCTCACCACACATCAGCTATCAGTGGGGAGGAGAGCAGAGTAATGAAGCCAATTCATAGATGGGGATTATTAGGAGGCCATGATTGGTAAGGACCAATGGGGAATTTGGCCAGGACGCCAGGGTTACACCCCTACTCACTTTTCAAGAAACGCCCTGTGATTTTTAATGACCACAGAGAGTCAGGACCTCGGTTTTATGTCTCATCTGAAGGAGGGCTCCTTTTTACAGTATAGTGTCCCCGTCAGTATACTGGGGTATTAGGTACCACATAGGCTGCAGGGTGAGCACCCCCTGCAGGCCCCACTAACACCCCTTCCAGCAGCAACCTTAGTTTTCCCCCAGGAGGTCTCCCATCCAGGTACTGACCAGGCTCACAGCTGCTGAGCTTCAGTGGGTTGACAGTTGCAGGGTGATATGGCTGCTGGCCTTACAATATTTAGGTATCTGGCACTGCCTTGCTTAGGTTCACAGATATATGTTAATGAAATTGACTGGAAACTCCTCATGTGAAACCTCCTCCCAGCAAAAAAATATCAGAACAGTGATAACATCGAAGAAAGGGTGTTAACTGCTTCGGATCTCAGTCATGGATTATAACCCAAGGCACACTCCTTGACTGGGAAGGTTACCTTGTCTGTGTATCATTCCTCCATGCATTATTCTCGCAACAATGCAGTGGTTCAGGTCATTCATTTTCAGAGTGATGCCCTGTGCAGAAGAGAAGTAATTAATTGGGTCGTGTTTAAAGAACATGCTGCAATTAAACAACGCACAACGCACTGGACTGGATTCTCTTTTATTCTCGTCTCTGGGGATGAACAAGAGGTTCAGTGCCGACTGGGGGAGAGGTGCATTTCTCACTGATGTCATTTCAAGCCTGTATGTATCCTGGACGTTACAGGAAGACTTCGAGGGGATCAAACGCAAGTATTAAATAACCCCACAGGCGTGACCTTAAGCCACCCCACTGAAGATACTCAGTATCAGCAATGAATCGTGAACCAGAGATCACAAGTGGAAACTACACGGAAGTACATTTACAATCAAGAACCAGAGTTACCCAAAGGGTTGTGGGATATGCAACAGGTTACCTATCCATGTTTCTGAAGCCAAGGCTTCTTTAAAAAAAAACAGCTGGTTGGGCTGAAAAGGCTCCTCTTGTATTAAACCTTTCTTTCGAAGCTACTGCCTACGGGGGGATCTCCATCACAGTCTCCACCTCAGGATGGTGGCGTTACTGGGCAGCAACAAGTAAAAGTGAATTTCTAGACGACATGTCTGGTCCTGTCAAACTTTCTAAAGCTGTAACATGGACTGGCATTTGAATGAAAGCACAGCAGAAGTACAACACACTGCCATACTAAAACACACACCCCTCCAGAACCAGATTCCAGGCTGGTATACACACTATTGCAATATCAGCCATCAGCAGGAATGCCTACATCTGACCCTTCACAGTGCACAAGGACAGACTCCCTGACACTGCTATGCCTGTGTATGCGGAGATTTGTCCTCTCTCTGGTGAAAAATGTTATGGTTGTCAAAGGGTTTGGAATTCCAATGGGAGTCTTGAAGAAGCCCCAAGAGGACACTACTGGCCTCCTTAGGGTGTATGACCAATGGAGGAGTGTGGGCCAGAGGGACCTCCTCACCATGGGCTCATCGGTGTTCTTCTGGAACTGCACCAGCCGCACCCGGGTGACGTTCTCCATGTCCATGTCGCCGTTGGCGCTCTCCGGGGAGTCTCCGTTCAAGTACGGGGAGGTGGGTGGCGGGGTGACCCTCAGAGCTTCATCGCTGTACACCTCGTGTGCCACAACATCATGAGTTTGCAGTAAGGCCTGGGGAGGGACGAGAAACCAAACAGGGCAAGTTAAAACCACTGTCAAGGTGCGGCAACCACTAGCAGGAATCCAACTTTTAGGACCCAAATATGTGAAAGGTCAAGTAAGGATACATAAAGGCTTCAAACGAGAGGAGGCCACTCGGCCCATCTAGCCTGGGCTTCTTAGCCAAACATCTGATCGATTAATCTATTCCGCTGCAGGCCGTCATCAGAACCATCCTTTCAATTGCTTGACCAGTCAATAATTCGACAGGATGTTTTGGAAGCCATCCATCCTGAAGAACTAAGAACTAAGTGGGTTGAGAAGCTGTGTACAAACGTTTCAAAAGCCACTTTTTATTTTTGTTTTCCCAGCAGTGTACAATAACCATAAGAAAACAAGACAAAATGCCTGAGAGTACAGAAATTCAGTCATAACACAGGGCTGGCGTGCCTTTAAAGGGAGTCAGAAGGTTGTTTTCACTGCCCAAGAAGACCTCCAGTGTGCTGGGCAGGTCAACGAGCTTCTGCCTGTCTGAACACAACTGCTCAAGCTCAGAGGATTGGGATCATGCCTAAGGGGTGAATCTGTGAGGATCCTGCAGTAGTAACAGGTGATGCTCTGTGACCTGTCATTAACTGGACGTGATTAACTAACTTTTTATAAACCAATAGAGTCACTGAACTGGATTTTCAAGAATTTGGGAATATCTCACGGGGTAAGGGTACCAGTGACTAAAACTTCCTCCAGTGGTTCAGAACTCCAGCACAAGATATCTTTAAAAAGTTGGACAAGTATAATAGGACAGTTATTTTACTTCAAGATACACTTTCCCGCCCTTCCAATGAGAATCTTCAGGCCACAAACTAGCGAGACTAGGTGCAGGAGAAACAAAAAATGCCACCTACGTATCTCTGCACCGTCCTTGTGCTAATTTACTCCTCTATACCAGGAGGCAAAATGTTCTTTTGACGTGAACTATGGTAGACTGTTGTAACAGAAAAGGAAATTAAAACCGTTAATTCAAAACAGAATGACCTGCATTGCACAGCGCTCCCAAATTCAAACAAAAACTCTCAAACAGAATGGAAGAATCCAGAATCACCCAAAATATCCAAAATCTTTGTGCCATGACACAATATGAATAGTGTGCTTCTGCATCAGGCAGTAAATTCAAAAGAACCAGACATCCGTGTTTAAGTCTGCTCTCTTATTCTTGGCATTATGTCCACACCTTTTTACAGGGTGAGTCCTGATTATGTGACACAGGGCTCAGTAACTGAACAGATTTTGCATCTTGAACAAATGTGGTTGCTGCAGGAGTTATGAATGGATGTTCCTGTCACAAAAAACTTCTGCTTATCTAAAAGTCAGACAAAACTCTGGATCAAAAAAAGGTTAATAACATTCTGCTTTTGTATGCTGCCATAAAAGGACCGAAACCATCGCTTTAATACAGTATTAGCATTAGAAGCCCTGAACCCAAGCTCACTTGTCACAGTATGTAAGCTTTCTCTCTTCCCTCTCTACTTGAGCAGCTCGGTGAAATCGAAACAGAAAAACAGTAGGGACATCGCAGAGCTACTTATACAAGAATGGGTAGAACACAAGTTCACGTCTTCAGAAATATATGAAAACTGAAAATATTTTTCTCTACAAATGCTACATGGCATCTCCAAAAAAGTACACTGCAGTTGCAATTCTTAAAGCAGGTTATAACCAACATTTAACATCCCACACTCATTCTACAGACAATGACATGAGGACTTTGAAAAGTCTAAAGATTTGAGCCAGAACTATTTAAAAAAAACATTCAATAGTCTTTTATTGTGCATGTAGCCGACTGCAAACACACCAACCCTTTTTTTGCCTCTACCTTTCGATAAAGACATTAGCAAAATAATTACTACTTAAGGAATTTTCTTACACACAAACAGTAATTCAAAATCTGCATTTAACATACAATAAAACAATGATAAGCTCACTTTGAGGACAGGACGAAAAATAACCAGTTAGTCAAGTAACATTAGACTTTGTTACTTGTTCTTTAATGATTGTGAACTTCAGCAAGCAAGTTGGGATAGGAACGATGCATAGACAAAACATGAGGTAGAAGCGCAGAGGAATTTTCAAGTGTTCTCACCTATGCCGAAGGAAAGGGATTTCGACACCCAAAGCACTTTTTAAACTCAGTTCCCAGGCTGTTGCTCTTGCTGTGCAGCAACTTAAGCAGTGAGTGCAGCACCAGCAACTGCAGGAGGTATGTGTACTGTATGTGTGTGGGGAGAGGGGTGGAATGGCTGAGATTTCATTAGTTTGTACCTGACAGTGCCTCCTTCTCCAAACCCCCCCCCCCCCACCTCAACTCCTTGCTCAACATGTTGCTCCGCACTGCTGCCTCCTGGAATCCTGCACATTCTGCCCGTCTGTCTATCTTTCTGTCTCTCCCCTGAGCTGCACTTCCAATAACAACTTCACACACGTTGTGAAAAAGTGGGATCTTTGAAGTCATCCTCAGCAGTGTGATGTCATGGACAAGGACAAGCAGAAAAAGGGCTTCAAGCCTGGGTTTAAATCCAGCGTCACCCTGATAAAATTCAAGCCGATAACGAATTTGCTTGCGGCACAAATCAAAATCAAACTGACTCAGCCGTTATGGATAAGGAAACCGCTTAGCACGTGGTTTGAAGTTCTGCAAAAACTATTTTTTTCTACTGAAACGGCTAGCAGTATTCTGAAGGCCAATTAAAATGTTACATAATTATTTTTTTTATTTTCTCCATCACCACAGTCTCTAGTTGGAGAATGGCCACATTTTATTAAGAGAAAATACAGTTTAAGAGTATACATACCAGAACAATTCTCACAGTGCTCGATGTTATGGTGAGGCTGCTTATTTCCTTCAATAAACATTTTACTTTGACTCAAGTCTAATATGCCCCTGCCAGACAGTGTTCTTCCCAGGAGACTCCCAGCAGCAGCCACTGCTAGGGGACAGTGTTACTCACCATGAAGTGGGGCTGTGTGAGGATTCGCTTTAATTCTTTAGCATCAGTGTTCTCTGGGTAACAAGAAATCTCTTCCAGTACCTGGGAAACAAAGAGGAAGTCAGACTTTCTCTGTAAACCACTTCCAACTTCTCATAAAATTACGTAAGGCAGCAGGCGTTCCAGTCGGTGTGACCTCTGAAATGCCGATAGATCTCTCACCCCCACCCACCTCCCAAACTCTAATTCCAAACCTGAGCAGCAGTCACATGACGCCACTTGCTGATAACAAACCCCTGCAAAGTGGACCAAGGTTTCAGCCAAGGACTTTGTAATTTGTGGTCCTCACAGGCCAGTCCCAAGAGGCACTAATTTACTCCACAATTCCTTGTCTACAGCTCACTGAACAAACATGTCACAGATCAAGAGCCCCTTAAGAACGGTTTAGAGCTACAACTTCATACACATACAGCAATTTCCATGTTCGTCATTCGCCCCTCTTCCACCCACTCCCATGTTAAAAATACCAAAATGCTTTAAAGACATTTCCAAGTTAAAAGTTGTAAAACGTCTTCAGCTTACACATTCCAGGTGTTTCAAAGCTGGACTTGCGTCGTCGTCGGTGGAATTCTTAGCACAAGAAGACACACAATAGGTGGATTATACACTGTATTTTACTGTCCCTGCAAGCGTTCACAAAATCATTTCACTCTGCCTTCAGAAAGGCTTGCAACGACACGGCAGTCAATCAGGAAGAGCCAAGTGAAAGGTGTTTGGTTAGTTGTTGAGCCCCCGTTCAAGTCATTTGCCCAAGTCGCTCGAATAAAAAGACAACTTGATAATTATTTTTAAAGCATTTCAGTATTGCTTGTGAAATAACGGTGAAGCAAAGCCAAGCAAGTTAGAAAACTGTTTTCCCTTTACATAGCCCCTTAGTTAAACAATGTCACCGAGACAGTCGGACATTTAAGATATAGGATGCCTTCCATCTCTTTGTAGCCTCCTGCTGCATGTACTGTACTGCACACAATCACAGCACTCAAAACTACAGGGTGAATAGGAAGGCTGACTATGTGAAAAGTGTGAGTGACCTTTTTTTTTAATGCTGCTTTCACAGAGCAGAAAGACTTTGTCTTAAGACTTGCAAGTAATGAAACATGTAAGAAAATTTGCGCTTCCCCAATATGGACTAGGACACGCAAAATGATTTTAAAAAAGTGCTTGAATACTTTTTTATGGTGACTACAGTAAGTAGCTATAAAGCCGTCTTTAGGCCTTTAAGTGAAAAGTGTGTTTTAAAAGGGTCTCGTATGACTAGTGCTATGCATATTCCACTTCACCTATTACGAAAGTGCGCTACTGTCGCAAGCCCAGTGCTGATGACCTTTACCTGTTGCCTGACACAAAACATCCCACTGGGACCATGGTCTACGAGCTGTGCAGAGCATTAAAATGGGAACAAGGGATTTAAGTGGGGCAATTTTCCCAAAAAACACGGCAAAATCTGTCTGCAGTGGGTCTCTGGCTGTCCATAGCAGAGGTGTGGAGCTGTGCCAAGTGTGTTAGGAAGAGAGTTAGTCCAGCCGGTTAGTCGCTGTACAGCCGTAAAGGTCAAAGGTGAGGTGTTAAGCAGAGAGAAGCACTGTACATACTGAAGAGAGAACAGCATGCACTGCAAAGGCCTTTTAGTTTGCCCTGGAAAGCCGTGAGTATTTCTAATAAATATACAGAAGGGATTCTGTTAGCTGCTACAGGTTTCTAAGGACATTAAATCTAGTTCTAATGCAGGTCAGCTAACATATACATAAGTTAGGGAGACTGTGGTTGGCTTTCCTAATTTAGCCACCATTTCTGGTTAAGTAACTACTTTAATGATTAGTATATTCCAAAAAGATATTCTGCAATGCAATTCATTTAACCCACTTTGAGTAAGTGAAATTGTTCAGGTCAATGTATCACTCTGGATGTCCAAGACAGAAGTGAAGAAGGCAGAATGGAAGGGGGGTGCAGAACTCGGGTGGGCTGAGCTCGGAGAGTGAAACACTCAAACCAGCTACCTGCCCAGTCAAGCTTCAGTTCAGCTCGGGGGTCAGGTTCAATGGGCTCTCAATTGAGGCAAGCAGGTTCTGACCAGTTCTGATCCCATTCTCGACAGCTTTGAGCTGAGAATACATACCCTCAAAGCATTGCCATTCAAGGCATCTTGGTCAAGGATAGTGCCCTAGGAACCCATAGTCAGACATGAACTCTTAACCCTCTAGTTGGGATTCCAGATCTGATCCTTAACCACCACTTTAAGTCAATGGGCACCTGCTTCTCCTCCCCTTCAGCCAACTGGTGCTCGAAACGCAGGAGTACTGGTGTACAACTGACTGTCATGTCTCTCCAGTTGTCTCTGGCGCTTCACAGTCTAACCACCAGGTAGTGTAGGACCAGATTTGCAAGATGCCTACCCCTGTAGGTATCCAGTAATAGTCATTTTTTTCCCTAGCTACAAAAGGGATTAGCTGAAACTCACAAGTTACAGACCTGTTTAAAAATTTAGCTTCATCTCACGTCGTAGAGAACATACTTTCCAAAGACGAGAGAAAACTTCTGACTTGAGTTGTACCAATAACTTCACCAAAGACAGTATCCTTTAATGCTTAGTGCCCCAGTTATAATTCCAACTACATTTAAAACAGAGGAATAACAAAGGCCGTGAGCAGCCCAAGTCAATAAAAACAAATAAGATATGTTGTGAGTGTCTATAGAGTCACCCATATCTCACTCAGTTACTCGGTTAAGCCTTAACTGTAGTTAAACAACAGATTGGAGATATCTGCTCTGTTTTAGGTTCACGTATGCGTGTTTAAAAAAATTCAGATGAGGGACACGGTTCAGCAACAGGCTGGTTGTGTGAGGCAGATACACAAAATGCATGAAGCTATGGTAACTGCCTGGAATTGGCTTCCTGCAGAGTACCATGGTAGTGTCTCAGGAGTCTGTGGGGAAATATTAGGGAGAGAACCATTGCAGGCTTTGCTATAGAACCTCCTGGTGCAGGGAACTGTGAAACCATAAATGTATGAAAAGAAAATCAAGTGTGTCAGGATTACACTTACCCCATGTAAAGCTCAATTTTTTTTCTATTTCTAGCAAACTAAGCATTATACACAGTCATTTAAAGACTGTATTTCATCAATCATGAAAAGATCCTCCTCACTGTAATTTCACAAGTTCTAGAAAATTCCCTCCTACATTAATTCTATGTGCTATATTAATGCGTGTGATTTGGGCCTCAGCCAGTATAACCTTAGCATGACTAAGAACATGAGAACAGCTTCATTCTAGCCCCTGGGGATTTCTCTTGCTCTTACAGGCTGGTTGCAGCACACAAGGCAAGCATGAAATGTATCACTTTTTGCAAAAGCCTCTACAGTATGTGACACATTTTGTAATTTTGGCCTGTGGTTTTGAAGAGAGGGACACATGTGGGCGGCTATCATCCTGGGGGATGAGAACTGGAGCACTGATAAAGATAGATCGGGGCGAGCCAGCGCCAGCCTGAGAGGAGAAGCGAACGGACACAGATCAGTGCTTTTCACGTCCTGTAGTAAGTGTCTGCCTTACTGAGAAATGCAAGAACATTCCGCCGCAGGGCGATTTGTTTGTCTGGGGAGCGTAAGTGCAGCGCAGAACCCCTGCTGATTTAACGGCAGGAAAGGGAGGAGACAGAGCACATCTGTCAGTCAGTGAAGAGAGCGGAGTCAAGATTTGTTTTCCGGACAGTTGGACACTTTCCCATAATGCCTCTCAATCTCCCAGAACCCCTTACGACTCGCTGGTCTTCATTCCCTTTCCTTGCTTTTTCACTCAAGCCTTCTTTTATTTGATTAAGCAGTTCAATGAAAATGGAAAAAATTGTCATTAGCTTCCTTTGTACACAGTGGCCTACTGTTGGCATCAGGTGCTGTGTTACAACAAATTTGATTTTCCAGGATTGGAAAGGTTGTAAATTCGCAGGCTTACCAGGAGGACTGGGAACCCTGATTTTGAAGAACTCCTACAAAGACAACCCAGTCTCCCCAACCCTTTCTTCACATACTTCACAGCCACTGTTCACACGGGTTAGTGAAGAGCATGGTGCAAAAGCCACAAGTCATCTCCAATTAGTTCAAGTGTCAGAGCTAACAAAGTGCAAAGTCATTTCTACTCAGGCTATTTTTAAAACCATATTGTCTTCTTGCAAAGTTGCAGCTGTATCTACAATGGGTTTTTGCCTATAAAAACACACAGAAGCATTCATTTATATGCCCTGTTATTTTGTACTAAGACAATAAAAGGTTTTAAGGACCAGACTTTTCATTTTAAAAACTTTAGGGAAAAGTTTGTTAATGACATAAGACAGATCACATACAGTACATTTGACTGAACACTGGAACAAAGACACACAAAAAGAACCATATTTGTGAAAGAAATCCCCCACAAACATTTAATATGGGATGACAGCACTGTATAAATATGGTAATTGAGAAAGAAAATTGACCACATCCTTTGTTTTTTTCCCAAAAGCAACACAGTTGACGTACACAAATTATAGCACTTTTACATACCTTTCTGTTCTGTTACTGAGGTGTTCTGAGTTTTAAATTATCCTCTGCACAGTAAATTATGGCATTCTTTAGAACGAACCACTCTAGTGGTTTTCTGCCTTTTTTTAAATGAATGAGCCAGAACAAACTATTGTGCTGGTGCTGATAATATAATATTCTGGCATGATGTAGGTTCTCTAACACAACTACATAATCAAAAAGGAATCAAGGTGATACAGCTAAAGATTTCGGAGTTCACAACATGTATTTGTGAAAGTTTTATGGCTCTTTTATAGTACAGAGTGGGGCGTTTTTAAAATGGGGAATGTAAGCACCTGTTTCAAAGCGATGTCACAAATATCTTAATCTGTGGTAAACTACAATCTCAAGGTCTTAAACCTAACAGCAAAATATGAAGTGCTTTTTCTTCTGTCAGAGGTGGTCAGCATCTCTCATACCCCATGGGGTTTTATTACAGTATGCAGTTCCTTATTTGGCACTTTATAAATATGTTCACATGCCTCCGTGAACATCTTAAAAGTAACTTCTCTGCTGGCATGCACGGTAAGGAATGCTTCAAGAAAAGCTACACGAGACACGAGAACCAGTGACGAAATTGAGACGTCAGTAATGGTGTTCAGTCTGTCTAATCAATTATACTTTTGTTTAATTTTCTGCTTACATGAATGATTTCTTTTTAGGATTTAGTTTAGGCAGTATCATGCATTTAGTAAATTGCCCTAGATAAGGACATCTCAGAAGCAGATAAGTATGTCGCCACCTGGTGGCGATAATGCTGGGAAGACAGAAACAAGCCTGGATAGGCCCCAGTGCAGGAGAAGCCCTGACAATAAATACTGTGATGGACTGCTCTCACCTCTTTGGCTCTCTGTACAGCATCACTTGGTGGGTTCCTGATCTGCGGGGAGGACTTTGTATTAATCTTGTCATACAGCTGCAACAGAACAATGAGACACAAAGGACAGTTAAACAGACGCACAATTTCTTTGGCTCATTTTCATACACAGACACATACTGCATGATTCCTCCCCACCGTATCCTCGATACTTCTCAAGAAAAAAAAATTAAGACTCTTGCTTCCAGAGAAAATATTTTTTCCAAAAAGACAACTTTCTGGTCTGAAGTTTGGGGTGTCTGTTCATTAGGGTCCCAGCCTATAACAAAGCACAAGATTGGCTCAGAGCACTCAAATCCTCCAAATTTACACACTTAAGAGACTCACTGCTTCAAACCAGTCAGCTATAAATGGCAGTTTGACATGAATTAGACTCTTTTTCACATGACTGACAGTAGACATTTTAAAAATGAGTCGGTCAGGAGAGCGTCTCTCTGCCCTGATCTGAAATCGATATATTAGAGACTGAAAGCAAGGACTGAAGAAAACCCAACTGTTGCAGGAGGCACCCTTCCCAGCCTCAGGGGCTCCAGTCAGAAGGGACACAGGTAAGATGTCTTGCCTGTCCATCTAGATTTTAGGGTCCTGTTCACCTCTGGCTTCAGGTAGGACAGCCAAAGTCTGCACTGTGTATCCTTGCCTAAAATTTGAGGCTGTATTCCTTCTGAAGGCCTGATCGGGAAGCATTTGCTGAACCAAACAAGGCGCGGCCTGCTTTGCAGAAGTGATGCTTGCGATTCTGCTACAAAGAGAAACCCCCAGCTGAACCACAGACATATCTTCTGCAACCACAAAAGCGGGGATTAGACATTCGATTATCTCTGTGACTGCAGCATTCCTTGTGTTGGTCTGAGCAGTCATCCAATGTTGCGCTGCGCTGTGCAAACCGTAGAGACACCTCAGGACTTAACTGGATTTGGCATCTCTTTCCATCCCCTCTTTAATTTGTACAGATTTGCCAATGGCATCTATCGAGTTCCACTATCGCAGCTAAATCCACTGGTGTCCTGTTACCGAACACAAGGCATGTACTTTTAAACATCTGAGCCTTCTGCATACGTAATTAAGGCGTTACCATATTTACTGTATGACTAAGAAACGGGACACCTCCACCATGAAACTGGATGTTCTTTTATCTACATTCAAATGCAGTGAAATTTTGTTTTTTACACTCCATGCAATTGTTGGTTTTCACTGAAAAACATTAGTTAAAACTAGTTATCCCTTCCCCTCACTCACTCCTCACTTTCAGGAGTTGAGAAAAGAGACATGAATCAGGGAAATTCCCTCTTCTCCACCTATACGCCACATCGCATCCTGTGTGTAATTTCGAGATCCTAACTGTTCTCAAACATGGGCACAAACAGCACAAACAACACAAATGTCCCAAACAGTGCATTGATTCCTGCAGTGCATCACGTGAAAGACTCAGTGCCTCTAAAACCAGCCAGACGATGGTGACAATCTGTCCTAGGACCTGCGACACATCATTGCTAAAGAAGTTGGTGTAGTTGTGGAAGCTGCCAGGGGGTGAAATCCTAGTGTGAATAAACTAGGCAACTCCAGCGGGTCTCGCAAAAGCACAGAGGCATAAGCTCACAGCTCCCTTCTCACTCCAGACTGACGTAAGGAAGCAGAGTCTCTGATCTGTAGATAACCAACATTCCCAAATGCTGCTGCATCTCAAAGACAGCTGCTAACAACTTAGAGACGCTGCCCTGCTTTTGTTAATTTAGAGACTCTAAATGTTTTCCCTTTGCCCATAATTTAAAGGCATTTCAGGTTTTGATACCGTGAAGAAGCGAGGTTTTAAGGTTGTCGAGTCAGAAGTTTTGAAATTTGATGAGGGTGAAGGCCACAAAAAATAGCCATGAATTTGGTAAGGCTCTTGTGAAGACTCGTTAGCGATTTCAGGAACTAGTTTTATGCCTGAAACTTATTTATTACATTTTAGGGGGAACAGGCGAAATGAACAATAGCCTGGATGACGCGCACAGACAAATCCTGCTTTCAAAAGTGATGACATCAGCTGCTTCTCACAAGACCAGAGGAAGGAATGAGCAGCAGAGTGTGATCACATGACACTTGCAAGGTGGGTCTGGATTGGCTGCCCAATGGCCTTTTCTTACAACAGCCGTCTCCCAGGTGTGGATATTGGGCCATTTTGTCAAAAGGCTACACTCTCTGGATTTTCAAAAACAATATGAATGGGGCTTAACAGCTTTTTTGAAACTCCTGGACCATAGCAGTATTTTTAAACGTACAGCAACCCCACATAAATGTGTTATGAAGGCAACCTTCAAAAGCTTGCCTATATTGCTACAGTGGAGGCCAGTGAATGATAACAGACAGGATTCCAGACTCCCAGCAGGAAAGTTGTGGTTTCATGTCCCTGATGAGGACACTGCCATCACACCCTAAAACTGATTTTTAAAAGCGCTAATCAATTCCTCTCACACGGTCTGATTTTCACTTATTTTTGACATATTTCTAAAATGTTCTGAGCCCTTAAATGGTGGAATTTGGAATTGGCATTAACCTTGAACCCCTGTCTCGGAAGTGCCCTCATTCAGGTGTGCAAGAAGATTAATTTAAGGCACAAATCCCAGCTGCCAAAGTTGTCTCTCGGGAGCTGGGCTGAGTGAGAATCACTGCTCAGAGCTGTGCAGGCACTTAAACTGCACCAGCAGTGGTGGAGGAGAAAACCCTGCGATAGTCTGGCATCCCAGAAACTATCCCATCCAGCAGAATCACAGACCTTCACTCTGCTCAAAATGAATGTCAATACATGATTTCAACTGCACTTCCTTGACAGGGAGTGAAACCCAAGCGAAATGCTATTTGCATTTCTATTGTTCCCCATTTTTTTGCAAATTAGAAAAAAAGCATTATGCTTGCCTTCGCACAACACAAGGTGTGGTAACTTTTGCTTTTGTGCGAAGACTTGAAACCCCAGTCAAAGCATGTCTGTGTGTCCGAGAAGCTGATGTGAAAGGATACACGCTTCAGTGCCACAAACTACGTGCTGCATAGGAATTTATTTTGGAGAACAGGTGTAAAATAATTGCACCGAGTATGTTTTCCCAATTAAAACATTCAACAGAGTTCAAACCAGGGTCCAGAACAGAAAATGTGAACGCACTTCAGACTGAACCAAGACCCCTGCAGCAGTCATGCAGAACAGAGATGTCTATGTCATTCTTGAGCAGGGGCCTATTGTTAACGGAAACGGAAACCACAGAAGATCTATATATGTAATGGTGAGGGGCACTTTAAAGGCAAATATGCTGAAGACATGAATTCTTTAAGACCACAATCGCGGTGCTTCAACTGCAGCCTCTAGAGAAGCCCACTGGCATTTGAAGTCTTTTATGTTTCTTATAGGCTGTTTCTCAGACAGCCCCAGTTTTCTTTTATGTTACTGTATGATGTTGGCAGATCTTACTAAACTCTCTGTTGGAAGAAATCACCATTTCACAAGCTTTCAGAGGGAATACAATGCACTCAATCCTCAGCCATATGGTTTTAAGTGTGCGTGCAGCATAAATCTGCATTTTTTATACTTAATATTAACATGTAATGCATTTCAGAAATGATCAGCAAGAGATATCAGCTTCATCAGCCTCCCAGAAACTACATTACATACATTTGAAGAGTTGTGCATTTTTAAGGAACTGAAACAAATTACAACACTTCTTCTCTCAGATACCATGTGAGACCAGTGAATAAAACAAAGGGAGGTAAACTAGAACAGACCTGCATTTCACTGCAAAGTGTGAAGAAACAGCTATACTCACGTAATACTGGGAAGAACATGCAGACTCCACACAGACAGATATCCAAGGATATACTCGAACCCAGGAACTGTGAGGCAGGAGAGCTAGCGGGCTAACCACAACGCCTCCCACATTACAGTACTAGGCCACAAGGAAACTAAGGAGGAAGTGGTGAAGGACTAAACATTTAATAAATAAAGAAATTTGGTCAACTCCAGTAAGATCAAAACAGTCCACATCTTTAACGCAAGAGGGCAAAAGCCGTTTTGCACAATCACGTCGGAGATTTTACTGACCGGCTTTCTGGTATGGAACCTTAGAGAACCTGATATGCTATTTAATCTTCTCTCAAAGCAAACAGTAAGGAAACTTGCCAAATTCTTCTAGAAGGAAAACAAGCGATTTAGCACATTCTGTGCCTAGAAGCAGGTGATGGCGGTGAGCCTCCCCCTCAGCACACAAAGCTTCTTAAATTAAACTTCTATTGCCAATTCATACTTTACAAAAAAAAAAATCCAAAGCAGTATGCACAGGTTTGGGATAAGTGGGAGATCACAGATGGACAAAGATTCAAGACAAAATCCTCACAGTAAAGCTGTCCGTGGTCCGGCCGACACGTTCAGGACCTCCAGCACCAGCCTGTTCAGTTCTGTGCGTGTGCGTGCCCCTCTACAGTTAGAGCCCACTTGGTCACGGCTGTCACTGGTCACATGAGCAGCGCCTGGGGCCGCCAATGTGGGGACTCGGCTCATGTTCGGAAGATGAGGGGAAGGCTGCCAGCTGGCAGCGGAGCTCAGAGGTCACATTTCGAATCCTCGGGACGCAAGCACCTCACTCTGGTCGCGCGAGGCCAGCAGCACAGGGTTATAAGGAAAATGGAGGAGAAAAGCCAGGATGTGGACCAAGAATATGGCCCCAGCTGACCCTGCTACTGCCCTGCTCTCCACAGCAGCACCTTTCTGGAATCACCTGCATTGCAGTGCATCCTGCATTCATGCAGCATGGAGGTCAGGCCAGTCCCCGAGACATGTTTTACTGAGCTCACAATCCGGCCTCTGTCTGTGTTAGAGGAACTGAACTTTTGGTAAAAATGATTTCCTTTTAAACCTTGCAGAGGTATCTTAAAAGCTGAAAATTTCCAAACATGGAATAAGTACAGAGATCTAGCACAAAGTAACCAGCACTGTAGTTTCAAAATGAACACAACCTACAGTAGATGGCTTAGCTGGAAAGACGCTGCTGCTGTGTGTGGGGGAACCTACCGTCTTACCATAGTAAAGGAAGGGGAATCCCCCTCGCAGCCGAGCAGTTGAAGGAGCGCCCCCAGATTCTGAGCAGATCGCCTAAGCCGAGCCCCGTGAACATGAACAGAGGACCCGGGGTCAGACCCTTCTAGTCTTGACATGCGGTTTGTCATGCGCCTGTTGCACCGAGAGACGACAGTATGAAGTGAGGCTGGGGAGGGGAGGGGGTCCAAAACACAAAGCCAAACAAGAAAGCTGGAAATGTGCACCCGAGAGGAACTATATACAGCAATATCAGCCGCAATCACCTTTGAGAACAAAACACTGCCTCCCGCCTGACCCCTAGCATTTCTGCAAACAATTAAACAAGTTCTTTACAGTTTGGTGTGCTCAACGTCAACCTTTTCAGTGGTCTCAAGCAGAAAACATTTTAAACTAACATACTTTTGGATTGTTGTTCTTCTACTAAAAAGAGAAATGTCGCAACTGTGAAATGAAACCATATACACAAGCTTTCCGACAGACGGCCACAAAAGCAAAAGTCTAATAGGTGCTTAGAATAAAGAATGGAAAAAGGGAAATGGAACAAAACGTGTCCTGAAAGCAATGCTCCCTGTAAGCTCGCTGCACGCGCACACAGGTTATGAAATCAGCATACCGAGGAAATTGAACTGCGCACAAAAAATTAAATTCCAAAAAAAGTATGATAATAATAAAACAAACACGGTCGTCAACTGAAGAATGCTAAATTGACCACATGAGACTGGCTGCCAGAGGCCCAACTTGGCTGTGGGCAATATTATTGCTACTCGATAATCGATATCTATGCTCTGGTAGTCTCGTACCTCCTTGCTCATGCTCGCTCGACACTGCGTCTCTACGATTGGGCTCGCTGAATTGCTGTCCTGGTCTTTTGGATCTCTATGCTTCTATGAGAATAACTATATTAACAAAAAATAATTTCAGGTTTACAATTTTGCATACACTCAATTTAGTGCGCACAAGTTTTTGTCACTGGGGAAAATATTTGCACAACTTGAAATTTTGTGCACACACAGGCCATTAAAAATTAGAGGGAACATTGCCTGAAAGCCTGCCTGATGTGCATTGGCATTCCAACAGCACCAGGGACCTCTTTGGGTACCAAAATCTTCACAAAACAAATACCTGAATGTGCTTTTATTGTTACGTTGACATAAAATAAGACACTTTTCATGGAGAAATGCCTGTCCCATAGCGGAAATTCAAAATGGAAGAACAGCCACAGCTAAATACGAAGCCTGTGACTGCTGTTCCACATCAGGGTATGCTCACTTCACAGACAGCCGCGGTTAAATTGAGACAGATCCGAAAAGGTGCGTCTGTTTCACAGAACCTAACCTGCCCACATCATGTAAGATGGCAAGCAGTCACTTCAAAGAAATCATTCACATGAATAGGTTAGCGTGCTATGTAAACAACTCCTTAAATCAGTTGTTTAAGTTATCTACATAGCTATAGCTATGGTCTGAATATGCATATGTATATTGAGAACGCATATATATCCATCCCTTTTCTGACCGCTTCTTCCAAATCAGGGTTGCGGGAGAGCCAGAGCCTATCCCGGCATGCTATGGGCACAAGGCAGAATACCTGGAAATAACGCCACAAGTTACTGTATGTTCCCCCTTATCGCCAGAACTCAATAAGTAAAATGTCCGAGATATTTTTTCTCACTGTTTTCCCCACTTACAGTGGTATACACTTACAAGTTTATAGTCCGATAAACTTTCCACTGCATTAAAAGAGTTTTCCATGAAGTCACCTTACAACATGTGAATGGATGACGAGTGGAATTAAGAGGCAGACATTTAGGTCTGAGAAGAGGAAGCACCTTTTTATTCCAAGTGTTGTGGCAAAAAAGCCGTGCTGCAGGTGCTGACTCAGTGGGCTCATTCAGGAAGCAGTTCAAAGACATCCTCTCATCATCTGGGTACATGCAGACAAGGAGTCCGACTGGCCAAAAGGCCTCTTGTGGTTTGTAAGGTTTCTGAGAGAGGACCCACATTATGAACCCCTACACGAATGAAAAAATGTACTTTCACTTCGGTAGCTGCATCTGGAAAACAAGCACTGCGATAGTTGACGTCATAATGATATCCTTGTTTTGCAAACTCATTTTGAAGCCTACAGTGCCTTGCGAAAGTATTCGGCCCCCTTGAACTTTTCAACCTTTTGCCACATTTCAGGCTTCAAACATAAAGATATAAATTTTTTATTTTATGTGAAGAATCACCAACAAGTGGGACACAATTGTGAAGTGGAACGAAATCTATTGGATTTTTGAAACTTTTTTAACTAATAAAAAAATGAAAAGTGGGGCGTGCAAAATTATTCGGCCCCTTTACTTTCAGTGCAGCAAACTCACTCCAGAAGTTCAGCGAGGATCTCTGAATGATCCAATGTTTTCCTAAATGACTGATGGTGATAAATAGAATCCACCTGTGTGTAATCAAGTCTCTGTATAAATGCACCTGCTCTGTGATAGTCTCAAGGTTCTGTTGAAAGCGCAGAGAGCATCATGAAGACCAAGGAACACACCAGGCAGGTCCATAATACTGTTGTGGAGAAGTTTAAAGCCGGATTTGGATACAAAAAGATTTCCCAAGCTTCAAACATCCCAAGGAGCACTGTGCAAGCGATCATCTTGAAATGGAAGGAGTATCAGACCACTGCAAATCTACCAAGACCTGGCCGTCCCTCTAAACTTTCAGCTCAGACAAGGAGAAGACTGATCAGAGATGCAGCCAAGAGGCCCATGATCACTCTGGATGAACTGCAGAGAACTACAGCTGAGGTGGGAGAGTCTGTCCATAGGACAACAATCAGTCTTACACTGCACAAATCTGGCCTTTATGGAAGAGTGGCAAGAAGAAAGCCATTTCTCAAAGATATCCATAAAAAGTCTCATCTAAAGTTTGCCACAAGCCACCTGGGAGACACCCCAAACATGTGGAAGAAGGTGCTCTGGTCAGATGAAACCAAAATCGAACTTTTTGGCCACAATGCAAAACGATATGTTTGGCGTAAAAGCAACACAGCTCATCACCCTCAACACACCATCCCCACTGTCAAACATGGTGGTGGCAGCATCATGGTTTGGGCCTGCTTTTCTTCAGCAGGGACAGGGAAGATGGTTACAATTGAGGGGAAGATGGATGCAGCCAAATACAGGACCATTCTGGATGAAAACCTGTTGGAGTCTGCAAAAGACCTGAGACTGGGACGGAGATTTATCTTCTAACAAGACAATGATCCCAAACATACAGCGAAATCTACAAAGGAATGGTTCACAAATAAACGTATCCAGGTGTTTGAATGGCCAAGTCAAAGTCCAGACCTGAATCCAATCGAGAATCTGTGGAAAGAGCTGAAAACTGCTGTTCACAAACGCTCTCCATCCAACCTCACTGAGCTCGAGCTGTTTTGCAAGGAAGAATGGGCAAGAATTTCAGTCTCTCGATGTGCAAAACTGATAGAGACATACCCCAAGCGACTTGCAGCTGTAATCGCAGCAAAAGGTGGCTCTACAAAGTATTAACGCAAGGGGGCCGAATAATTTTGCACGCCCCACTTTTCATTTTTTTATTAGTTAAAAAAGTTTCAAAAATCCAATAGATTTCGTTCCACTTCACAATTGTGTCCCACTTGTTGGTGATTCTTCACATAAAATAAAAAAATTATATCTTTATGTTTGAAGCCTGAAATGTGGCAAAAGGTTGAAAAGTTCAAGGGGGCCGAATACTTTCGCAAGGCACTGTATGTGCACTTATGTCCACTGACTCCAAAATCATCTATTTTTGATCCCTTTCACCTATAACTTCCTAAACTTAAAACTTGGGATTGATAAAGGAACGTTCTTATTTAAAGGGGAAACAATTCTGCATACCACTGACCATCTCTGCATTTAATTTCAAACGACACAACTTTTAATTGAAAATACCAATATAAACCAAAACCCAGCTTTGCACAAAAAATTCCTGTGATCCTTTGCACAAAGGGACACTGAAGTTAGTTTTATTCCTCTATAATGAGCTGATGTTAATCAAGTTATTAAACTACACATGCCTGTTTGACTGCATTACATTTTCCACACAATTTCACTTTTCTGTGAAACACCCTAATGCTCCTCTGACTCAGATTTAATCAGATTTGTCTCAGCTTCTGATCCCTTTCTATTCATCTGATGTGAAAAACGAAGCTCAAATGGCACAGAAAAACAAACATACAGATCAATGCCTTGGCTGATTACTTTGACTGCACTGATCTCATTCACTAACAGTACCAACAGCCCGTTAATGCAATTGATTCACTTCAGAAGACTGGTGATTGAATGGCCTCATACCTTAGTTATTCAGAAAATGAAGCTTGATTTGGATGCATGCAGTTAACTACATAACTACAAGGTATGAACCTTTCCTTTTTCACCCATCAAAAAGCACTACAAACCATAGAAATGACGTTAACCTTCAACTATCCAGTATCAGCTCCCTACAGATGCCAGTCAGTCAGATTTCAGAGAAGTCCATTCTTTCATGACAAAGTAATATTAAACACTCATATATTAGTGTGCTCTGTTACTGAAGTAATATTAAAACCATGTCTAAGTGTGCTTTTATGTAAATTAAAAACAAATATTTTTCCAGATGCTCACAACACAATTAATACTTCTGGGCCTGGCTCTGGAAACAATGACAACAAATACAAAAAAAAAGCAAAAAGAGTGAGTGATCACTATTTCACAAGATAGCTGGCTATTATCCATGTATTTCCATTCAGGCTCATTGTGTAAACAAGAAAGCTGCTCCTATAGAGTTCAACCACCTTAGTGGTATGGTGTGAACATTTTACTTTTGCACACAGATCAATCCAGCGCACAACACAGTGCCTGACAAATACAACACAGACAAAACATCGAGGAGTTCTGCTTAGTGTGGGTGTCTTTGAAACAAGGCACTGCAGATAGGCCAGAAGACAAAACCTCATCTCTCATCCAATCTTTATTCCTTTAGAATCTCCTCAAACACTACTCCACATTTCTTGGACCAGGCACTGTGATCATGCACCACAGCTTGCTAGACAGTCAACCAGAATGTTTTAGGCAAAGTAATTTCTTTATTTCAGCCCCCGTCAGATAGCAAGTGTCTGCAGAATTTTTTTAAAAAGTGCTTTCCGTGGACCCAGACTGAATAAGCTCAACCTGAGCTGTGCATAGGGTTACTACTGAAGAGGTTAATTACTTCACTGCAGAACTGTAACAAGTTTACTGCAGAATTATACGTTTTCTCACCATATCGTATGGCTTAGATTCCCACATTCCACTAATGTACAGGTTGTGCAGAATCCCCCCAAAATCCTATAAATGTCTGCATATTTTAAAACATTTTTAAAGCTGCAATTGGCTATAATATACAAGCCTTAAATCTGGCTTTGGGATTGTGGCAACCATGCCTGAGACCACGATAAGAAACAGTCTTTAATTACTGCATGCTTTCTCCATAATCTACCCAGATGTTATTATTCTGTCTCACACTATTACAGTCACACAGAAAAAGTTTAATTATGTGTCTAGAAGAATAATTCAATGAACTGCAGCTTTCAATCTAATGTATTAAAAACCAAGGGTTCCTTGGGAGAATAATCATACATCCTTTATAGAAGAAACACCATAAAGCTCATTACTAAGTAAATGACAAACAGTGAAAATCAACACACACTCAACAAGAAAAAAATATTTTATACTTAAACTTTAAGCTTTAAAATAGAACCACATCCAGCTGCATTTGTACTCTTTGGGGGGAAAAAAAAGACTTGAATAGTAAAAACAAAAAAATATAGAAGTTGAGAGCACTGGAGCCCTGCAAGTAACAGCCTCTGGTGGTCTCAGACACAAAACTACCAGAAAAGAAACCACAAAACAACCTCACAGTCTGCACTCAAAAACCTTGACACACATAGTATTCTTTGCAAAATTGCCTGCCTGAACAGAACAACGAAAACTGCACGAATGCACAGGACGCAGAGGAAGAGGTGACAAACTGCAGTCTGACACAGTGGTACAATATGTCTTCCACACAACTAGGCTATTCTGTGCTGGACAGATCAATGAATAAATCACCCACGTACCGGCAAGACTGCAGATTTTTATGAAGCTTTCAGAAACGGAATGAATGTACATCAGCGTACACAACATGCCTACTCCAGAGAGAAAGGGGCTTGAAATGCAGGCCGGTCTCCGATTTAAAAGGAGAACTCTTAGGATGTCTTCATGTTTAGTACAGACTAGCAGATAGGCAGAAACTGCTGAAGCCACCAACATGAAAAGGCACCATACAGACAAAAGCCGGCTTTGTTCTCCTTTTCTGTGTGGAAGTCTGGCTTGTGAATGTAGTGACATCTGTATTCACAGCGCCCCATGGAAGCAGACCCCAGAAATGCTGAGCAGAGGCAGTTCCCCTTAACAATCTCCATTCTGCGCAGGCAGCTAGGCCGCAACCCTCTTCCTCTCTCTTCCCTCTTCCCTCTCCTCTGACAACACCGGCTCCTCACAAAAATCTCCCAGCTGGGATCTTTCCGGAGCAGGGGGACCAACACTTGAAAAAGGAAAAGACAGCAATCTGACGTGCCAAAGTAGTGGCACGCGCAGACCTACCGTTTAAAACAAGCAACTTGTGCTGGAGTCTACCCTGCTTTGTGTTGCTCCACAGGCAGTGCGGTCAGTGCCATTAATTTCAGCCTGCTGGGGTTACAGCAGGTAGGGGCAAATCCACTCGTCATATGTTTATGCTCGTGTGATCTGTTAAACACTGAAATCAGCCCCCTCCCAAAAAGGTAAAAACAAGACGTTTTTTTTTCCCATAATACATTCCAAAAGCGCTTGCAAAAACTTAAGTGTGAACAAACAAACACAGATGTGCTAGACTAACACAAAACCATCAAGTTGAAAAACCAAAGTCACTCCATTCCAAAACCAACTACTTCTACAGAGAGTGCACTCAAAGCTCAAGGAGACTCCTTGAGACCTGTGTGAACCAATTTCTGTTGACAGCCCCTACACTGTTTATGTTTCTACTGCAGTCCTAGTGAATCCCTCCTGTCAAGATACAATGGACATCGTCGTCGTTTGGCAGTGAACTGTCAAAATCTGTGGTCAGTGTGCAGAATACATGCTGTACCTGCAAAATAAATAGCTCTTACCAGATAGCTTGCACCACAGGTTTCCTATTAGTTCGAGAAACCGGATAATAGCGATTAATGAACAAAACGTTAAATATTGTAAAGTGAAATCATTTAGACTATAAAAATAGTAAATATAAAGTGTGCATGCATTAAAGTTTTACACTGCAACACAACTCATTTATATATTTGGTTTACAGGATTTTGTTTTTGTTGGCAGGTGAAAAAATCTGGCAAATTCATTTTTATTCAGATATAATAAGAACAGTCAATTTAAGCCTTTTTGATTATTAAACAAAGCATTTTTACTGCAGATTTAAAAAATAAGGTCCTTAAAGAACTTTCAATGAAGCCTAATGATCTGTACTGTAACTCTGAATTTGATCAGCGATTAATGGCGCTAGATTAACCTAGTACAGCAGGTTTCAGCACTGGTTCTGCAGTAACTCTGTGGATACTTGTTTTAATTTCAACTAAACATTATTGAGGGTAAGTGAACCCTTAATTGAATTATTGACTTGATTAGGCCATTGTTTTTTTAGTTCCTGTTCTTACCAGGCAAGACACAGTAAGGAATTAGGGGAGAGAGATCAAATTGGGGTGATATAAGTACAGGACCACAGGGATCAATTTCTTTCCACAAGGAAAAAATTGACCCTGTAGATTCTGGTTGATGCTGTAGAAAATGCACAAACAGCAAAGCATTTTTCTGTACTGAAAACAGGAAATATGTAAAAATTAGGTCCAAATAAGGAAAAAGTTCAGCGAGTTACATTACGCACAGAAATTAGTACCTCAGTGGAGGAAAAAAACCCAAATCCTGTACAAAGACACTTCTGCACCAGGGTCACACTGGTCTAGAATATAGACAATGTTATATCTTTCAATGCCAAATAAGTCAGCAGCTTTCAGATTTTACATTTAGCATCACCGATTACCACTTTTTATAAACGGGAGTTTTTCCATGTCTTGGCTGTGAACCCCGCAACCGCACACAGGGGAGAGTGAGAAAGTGCAGGCAGCCTCCTCCTTGGACCCAGTCGGCTGTACAGCCCCCTGCTGAAGGTTGGGCACTGACTGGTGGAGAGATGCGTTCCTCACCGACTGTACTACAGGGGGAGTGGCCTGACAAGCTGCCCAGCCATGTTATGGATGCCAAAACCCTGGTTTCTTTCACAAAATAGTTAACTGATCTAAGGTTCTAACCTAGTTATCAGACTAGATACAGTTTGTAACTGCTCTCACAGTATGCTTCTCAAAAAAGAGATCTGTGGGAAACACAGGAAGACCAAATCGATCGATGTTTTCTCGCTTGATAAATAAGTTACCTCACTAATTTTGAAAGAATGTATTTTGCTTTACTGGTGGAAAGTCAAAACATGTCTGTTATGCGTTAATGTGTACATTGAACACTTTCATATTTGAAGTAAACATCAGCTGGAAGCATGAAAAGATGTCCTGTTGCTGAACCTCAGTAGACAAGAGAGGCAAAAAAAGATTAAAAAAGGGCTGCAAATGTTTTTTAAATCTTATTTATAGAACAAAATATTTTTTAGGTCTACTTACAGCTCAACAAGATCAAGGTATATAAATCCTCTGAAAATGATGCAACTAGAGTCTCAGGTTTAGAAAGAGCTTTAGAACACAGTTCTTGTTTTTCCCTCTTTTTAGACTTTGTGCTAGAACCACCCCATCACAGATATTCAGGTTTCATGGTTGCAGCAGCTAACAAATCACTCTGCTCCCAGGCATAAGAAGGATCACATCCCGTTCTGAATATTTTTTTAAAAATGTATCTGTGCAGAGTTTAACTTTACACAGAGATGAGGATTCATCTTATTCAAACTTTAGCTTCTTATGTAAAAACCCAGCAATGACCACTGGCTTCACAGAACAAAAAGACATCTGCGTTATCACAAATTACAAACAAGATACCACTCTGAAGCTTGAAATCAAGAGACATTTTTATATTTACTAAATAATTCAGGGGTTTTGCAGATGATAAAAAATAATAGTAAGGACAGTTTTTGACTTTAGCATCCACAGTTTCAGTTTTTGGGTTGTCTTTGTTAAACAAAGCTTAAAAACCCTAGTTTTCATTTTTTCATCTTTTTAAATCCACACATTAATTGAGCAGCAGTGTTTATTGGGAGCCTATATTTAAAACAGATTTTACAGGAAGGCTCGTCAGTCGACAGTACTCCTGCAAGATTTTGTTTAAATATTTTATGGGTAATGGGGGCTGTGTGTGTGGGTTTGTGTGGGTTGAAGTGTTGCACAGCACTTACATTAAACCAAGTGTGCCTTAGGCCGGAAAATCCTGAGAAACCCATTTAGAGCACAGCTGGGCCAATTACAAATAATAATGTTTCAGTCATGTAGATTCAACAGAGCTATAATTTAAACTGCTGTGATGAGAAGCAAATGGAAGAAAACTGGACAGAAAGTGCAAATGACTGACCAGTGAGATTTAAGGGGATTTAGATCCATAACACTGGAGTGAGACAGGAGATGCGACAAGACAAAAATGGGCTCCTAATTATTTCAACATGCGAGGTCATAGTGCAAAGAGGCCTCGAGGGATGACAGTTTTCAAAAAAATAATTCTGCAACTTCAGAAGAAATAGCTGAAGTCCTGCCCACTGCATTGTGAATTAGTCCCTGCAGATATGCACTGGCAACAATCTGGCTGAGCATCAACTTACAAGACAGCATCAATACAGCCTGCTGAGCTGGCATTAGCCAACAAATCAATGAAGAGGATTTTTCTACAATACTATTAAAAAACAAAGCAAACTGGGAATTGACTCCAAGTGAAAGGCGACATTATAAACCAATCCAAAACGTGCACATTCCTTTAAATTCTTCCAAGAAACTGCTGGATGAACTTTGGATAACTAGGTTTCTTCTTCAAAACAAACTAAATTCACTCTTGAAAAACGTAGAAAACAAAGCACAATAATACGGTTGTTTTAAACATTATTTTCCACTTGTTATTTTCTGTTTCTTCACCGATATTTTGCACAAATCCAATTCAAGCCACAAATCTGTTTAAATTTTACACTTTGTTTTACACAATAAGAAGGAGCCCTGATGTATCAGAAGAGATCCTGCAAGAAAGGGGTGTGTAGATGTGCATTATAAAAAACACAGAGGCCCCTGCAGATAGCTGCACAAAGCTGTCAGATACAGATCTGTTTCTGCATGGTACGTATTAACAGATGTGCTATCAGCAGGTCAGGGCCTCTACTTATCTCCACAAGCTTCTGGTTGACACAGTATACAGCATTTCACACTAAACATATAACAGTATTAGTCACTAATTTATAAAGGTTTTAAGCAAAGATGTTCCAGTGAATTAACTAATTTAACAAACTGGCAGCCAATAAGACACACATGTATACTAATTCACCACTGCCTATTTTACGTTAAAGTACATTTTTTGAGAAAAGCAGTTCTCCACTACAGTCGGTTATTACACAGTAAAAAGAGTAAAAGAGACAGGTGATGTACCCCCTGGGTGTCCCCTGCCAGGTTAATGTGTTGTGTGGGGTGGTGTGTACTCACATCCAGCAGTGTGTGGAGGTGCTGGTCCTGGAACACGCTGTGCAGGAAGTCCAGGTCCTTCTCGCTGCAGTCGGTCAGCGCGTGGATCTCCTCCAGGCTGTCCAGCACCTGAGACACCGCCCCTGCGCCCAGACACACAAACAGACAACACCACCAGCTCAGACTCCAGCCCACACTTGGACCTTTGATCCAGGGATGTGCTCCTCACTGAGGCATCACCTTCAACGCAACAGCGATTATCCAAATCATGCATGACTCTCACGCACTACGTGGAAAAAGAAAAAAAAATATCTGGGAATAACAACTATTTACAAAAGCACTATCTTTGAAATAAGGCAAACTTTTCCCACAATGAAGGCCTTTTATTTAATAACCAGAAAACAAACAGCACAGTACCAACGCAATTCTAAACCCTGTTGGTCTTGTTTCTTAAATACATAGACACTTCTAATTTAGGAATAATCACCTTTTTAAATGTAGAGGACTTCAGTACAAGTGAGGAAAGCAACAAACCGACTGAGCAGGGAGATCCTATCTTCATGCACTGGGATGCTGTTAGAATCAATATTACACAAGGCTGGACTTTCATACACATTCTATATTTACCCAGCTCTTGCTAAATGACCTAGATAATGCTGTGGCTACAGATGAACTGTGGCCTCTGTTGAAATACGTACCCTAGTTCATTCTTAAAAGGGATGCTAGGAAACAATTTATATTCTCGTCCCCGAAACGGGAACTGCAATTAAATAAAATCTCCAGAGCAGAATCATCTTTCCACTTGCATTTAAAGCCAGGATAAAAAAACTTTTAAGGTACTAAACTGAAGTAATTTTAAAAGTTTCCTTCTTGCTTGGCAATATCATTTTTTTTGTCCTCATTCGGAAGCTAACCTTTCTTGCAAAACAGAGGTATGCATTAAAAAGTCACCTCCTGGATCTTACCAACACAATGGGCTCGAGTCTAATGCAGGTTGGATCCTAAAATTAGACACACTCATCCCACATGCCACACCTGCCATGTCGGAGTTGAAGGACAACATGCAAAATGCCATTAGTTACTATGATGAGGGAGGAGGAATATGTAAATGACATTGGTCTGATTTCTGGTATGAGTTCTAAACATTTTAATACTGCCTTGTTGCAAACTAAAATGACACATTATTCCGCAGACGAGTTTGTAACTGGCTAATGATGACCAGAAATGAACTTGGAAAAAACTTGTGAGTACAGTAAAATGCGTTTAAAAATATTTTTTAGACAGTTTTGGTTTCAGTCATTAAAACCACTGTGAGATTTAATTACCCTGAGGGTGCTCATGTACTCGCCATGTCTAATACAAGACTTTCAAAGACAGACAGACAAACCCAAGATGTGATCTTGCAGTAACAGATGACTAAGTTCGTACAAGATCAGAGCGCCCCATTTCAAGAGTGTTTGCATTTCCTGTGCAAGTCTGTGCAGACAGTCTATTGCAAAAGTTCCCTTTAAAAAGTTTCCTTTTTCCTGTGTTGTCGGAAAAGTCTCTGACAAAATATGCTGAGCTGTCATTCACATACGTTTTCTCCTGGTAACCTTTTGGCTTTAGGGGTTGCACAAACACATTCAATTGACCTCAGATGAGTTGATCTTTTCAAGAGATGACAGAATATTTTGCATTTTTAAGATGTCGGTTTCTTAAAATAGCCATGGCCTGCTTTATAAACAAGATAGGTCTAATGATTTCTTCCATTTCAAATCAATTTGGAAACGAGAATTCCAGGCAACAAGGGTCACAGTCCAGACGTTTTATTAAGGGTCACTGAATTTTCAGTCTTCCTAGAAACAGATCTGCCCTCTTCCTCAGGGCACCCTGACCACCTGACCGACTGAAGCTTCTGGGTCAAGGGCTAATAAAAAAGAAAAACATTTTACTGAAACTGTTAAAGGAAACTATTGCAAAGGCCTGGTCTTGTGCACAGCCCTTAAAAGAGATTACCAATGATGGAACATCTGACAGAGAACACAGAAGGAAACTACATGGAAATGCATTTGTAGAGAACAGGAGGCTCTTCTATACACAAAGAGTTGTAGGAGTATGGAACAAACTGCCCAGCCAAGTTGTTGAAGCATTGGAGTCTTTTTTTTAAAAAAAAAAGGCTGGATGAGATCCTTGGAACAATCAGATCCACTAGTACACAATCAATTACTGTTTTGTTAGTCACCTTTCTTACGTTCTACCATGAGGTGGAGCATGAAGGCAGTATTAAAGGTTTGACCAGTGCACACGTGGGAAGAGAAGGATATGTCTGATAAATGACAATGCACACAGTTAAATCCAAACTCAGAAGCAACAAGGGATACCTACTTTCTGCAGCTAGCAGTCCTAGAAGGAGGGCAGCATTAGGATAAACAACAAATATTAACAAGAGTTCGCAGAGTTATCAGAGGCTGTTAGACATTGTACATTGTACAGTCCACAAAGAAAAACTTTTTATTGCAAAACACAAACTTAGCAGAACACCTGGATTAAAACAGGGGGAACAAAATCTTACTTAAGTAGTGGAAACATCTTAACAATTACACCCATAATCCAATTTACAAAAATTAAAAATGATGCCTGTTTAAGAAAACAATATTGCAAAGAGATTAAACTCCACAGGACTGAAAAGGCTCCATACATTACAGTACTAAAAGTGTAGTTCTTCTATTACGAAGACACCACAATTGTGAATAAGGCTATGAAACGGAGCATATCAGTACTACATATTATACAAAGCTAACTAAAGTAAATCAGGGATTATTTATGAAATGCTTATTTTAACCTTTCCAAAGAAAAACTGTAGAAACATCCCGGTTAATTTATTGGAAAAGTTCTTTCACTAGATCTTCTGATCTTGATTGTTTGACCAATTATGAACTTTTATATCGGTACCATTCTATTTCTAAATGTTTAAATTAAAGGTGATACCTTATTTTTAGTCTTGTACACATATGAAGGAGATAAGTGGTGTTATTTGGGTTTACAAAGTTCACAGATCATACCACATTTACTTAAAAGTCAGAGATAGAGATACTTCAGAACAGACTGTAATTATAAATAAAGGACTTGATTTTCAAGAGTTTTTTCATTCATTGGTCTACTCAGCCATTCATTGTAACCAGACTGTTAAACTCTCAAAGGACAAGAATGAAGGCCATGTGGGCAACAATGGAGTTTTTAGATTATTTATTAATCCAGAGACACTGGAGAGAAAATTTGACATCAGTAAAAAAAAGTATGAAAATAAAATACTGATTTAGTAACCGATTACTTTTCACACAACACAAGGAGCCACTGACTTTTTGAAATTTCAAAAACCACAATACAGAACAGAAGCACTTCTCTGTTTCTGAAACTGAAACAGCCTACCTATTACTGGCTGTCAACAATATGTATGAAGTGTTAAAAACATGACCTGCTGTCACGAAAATCTTTAAATACTATTTCACAGCCTGGTCTAGAATACACTCACTGGCAGTAAATCAGCTTGTGTGTTTGTGACTGAAATAGAACAGTGGCCAGAAATGAGAGCAGTGTCACTTTTTTTTTTGACTACAGGCGTGGAATACACCCAGATACCTAAGTCTTGACCAGAAGCTTGGCTTAGACTGCTTCACATCGAAGTGCACAACTTAATACTGACAAGCTAGTGAAACTGCCTTGATTCTTCAGCTTCACTGCTGGCTCAGTTCTGTTTTAGAAAAGGAAGAAAGGAAATTAAGATCCACTAGATGTAAAAAACACCATGAACTCTTCACCCACCTGCAACAATCTATTGTCGCACAAATTGATGAGTAATGCTGTGAATGGGCAGCAAATCTCAGAATTTTATAAATGAAGGAAAACACATTGCTTCTGAAACGTGAAAAAAAAGCATGAGTACGGAGGAGAAAAAAAATTCTCCACAAAAAAAACTATTTGAACCTCAACATTTTCACCAGGCATCATAAAAGAATGTGTGAATGCCTTTCAAATTTTGCAGAACTGCGGAATTACACCTGAAATAACACCTAAAAACCAAACTAAAACCGTTTAGAATGGTAAAAAAATAAAACCAATGCAACTATCTGAACACTAGCTTAGCATATCTGAGCTCTGAAAGAGAAGATAAGGTCATATTTGCAGCCAGGGAAAAGGTGCTCCTGCCATTTTGAGTAAATAAAACAAGCATAAGCACAGAGCTTTATATTACACACCTGTGAGGGAAGTGAAGTCTAGCCAGTCTTTTACAGCAGTGGGAGGACATACGGGTGAGACATACCTGAGGAAGTGGGGTCTTCGGAGAAGTCCGGCAGCTCCTCGGGTGGGTCTCCATAGAAAGAGTTAAACTTGTGGCTGGAAACAGCCGCTAGCACCGCGCCCTGGGGGAAAATACATGTGTTAAGCTCCTGAGCAAAATCCCTTTCTCCTTTATTGTTAATGGATTGAAGCATCTGAAAAATGTCTTGTTTCAAAATAATCTCTCAAGGTCAGCAGACTCGTTGCAATCAACCTGCTTTTCAGGGACAAGCTGAACCATGAAATCAAAAGCAGTGTAACAGAACTTGATCAAAAGCAAAGGTTCCAGTCTGAAACTGCATGTTCTAGCGGCCAAAATAAAGGAAACATCCCTCTAAAAAAGTTGTCTAAAAATCTAATAGGCAAAAGTTCAGTGAATAAGTGATTAATTTTGTAACTGAAATACAAAATATAATTTGGAATTTCTTTGACCTTGTACAACACACTTCACTGACAACGGTCAAAAGAAAAGCTTTTACAAAGGAAAAGACAGTATAGAACCACACAACATGATATGTAAATAAAAGACAGGTTAATTATTCTGGGCAGGAAGGAAAAAAAAATTATTTATTAAAACCTCCTTGCAGGGTAAGGGACCTCATCTCTCAGAAAACTGAGAGCCCAGAAAGGTCAATTTCGATGAACGATCCCTTTAAAAAAAAAAGAGGAACATGGGTTTAGACGCACAGCTGGAGCCGGCGCACAGTACAGAAACATAAGACCCAGAAAAAAACCACAAGGCATTCCAAGAATGAGTCAAACTGCGTCCCTGCTGCCGACTGTAAAGGACTATGCTAGTACACCCAAAAGGAATCAACACGGAAACCCAGCTGCAAGACAAACTGATTACAAAGGGAAAATCACTACAAGGCTTCCCAATCCTGGCCTGATGGCCCACACACCTGCAGATTGCTATTGCAGCCCAGCTCTGTTATTTAATCGAACCCATAATTGACTTGATGATAACACGCTATCATAGTATCACCATGATCAGGATGATAATAGTTTGACTGTTTCCATCTCTTAAACGTGTTGAAGGCCTAAAGCTCAGCTGTTGAATAAAGGCTTGATCAAGAGAATTTACATCAAATTGACCACTGCTGACTACTCCTTGCTCACTATTGAATATTCCATGTAAATAAAATCCCCAACTTTTGAATACAAAAAAAACTTCCAATCAACTAATTAGTTAATTCAATTAAGGCATCAATTAAGTCAAGAGGCTCAACTGGAACAAAAACCAGCAGGTGTGTGGGCCTTCAGGTGATCAGCCATCGGTGTAACCGAAGAACGATCTTTTCAGAGGAGAAACTGGGTCACAAGATTACACTTTAAACTGTATAAAATGGCGGTCAGGCACAACCTTTGCCTACAGGAACTTAGCCACAGTAAGAACATGAATAGGACAAACAATACATAGCACTTTTGTCCATAATGTACTGATCATTGGGCTGAACAGAGCTGAGAGAGGTACTTGAGAGTCCGGACTTTACAGAAGAGGCCCCTTAGACACTGGTCTGCTCCAATACTGTACACATCTTAACAGTACGTCCACATCCTTTAATTAACTTAAAGACTTTGCTCATACATCACGTGGCTTTTATATATATACCGTATTACAGCAACGCTGGTCTGAAATTGCATTTCTGTACATAACCTCTGTGGGTGTCTATAAAAAGCCATATACACAGGGTAGTGCAAATTCTCATTAAGCTGAAGCTAGTGGAGTAAAACATGACCAATGACAGTGAAGAACAACACTGGAAAGATTGAGAGATTAAACGCTATTACTTTAGATGAACTTAAGGATCAGGCACCTAACAAGCAGCTTCCCTTGGACGGCGCTGATGAATCCATTTGTTGCGGGGCCCGGACATTCCTGATAAGGGTGGGAATAAGCAAACCTCAAGTGTGGCAGGAACACAGGCAGTTTTGGAAAATGAGCTGCTGCCATCACGATAAACCTTGCCGATAAGCTACGACAAGATACGTGACTTGCTTCAGAAAAACTGCCACTGGACCCAAGAGAGGAAATGTGCAGCCATCGGCTGTGTCCAAGCCTCAGTGTTTTGTCTTGAAACTCAAAATGACTTTTTCCCCGTTTTGCACCAACAGAGGTATCACGGCACCTCAAAGAGCTTTACTGAAGTTCGTGGTCACACAGCAGGTATCCGTCTTAAACATTGGAAGGCCTGGGGCAGTAATTCACCACAGGGGCCCATTTTGCGCCTGCAGTTGGTTCTCCATCTATAATCTCAGAGTCATGCAGATGCACATAACTTGAGGAACAGCCTAATTCAGATATAATCACGTTGTAACAAGATGGAGAGCTTGATAAGCAAGCCACAAGCAGCCAATGCAAATGGAGTTTTTTTAACTGCTCATAGTAGCAGATGTTTGCAGCCATTTTGCTTCAGTACACTGCACTGTGGGCAGTGAGGAAGCGTCCAGCGCAAACAGAACAAACAGTGAATTTGCAAGTGACAAAATAAGATTTCCAGGTCAGTTATTCGAGGTCAGAAATGTTTTTGGATGTTTATCGAGAGTCATTTTTTCCCCCACCGTTTACAGTATTTCAAAAATTGCTCTGTACCTATTAAATTTTGATCACGTCCGTTAACACAATTGCTTCTTAACACTTGAAGAAACGGCCGAAACATTACGTTTCTCTATTCTACATTTCAGAGAGGAAATATCCTTCTTCAAAAGCTTGTCTATTTTCACCAACAGAAACTAAAGAGCATCACGTGTTCTGAATTATGCTGCTGTCTTTATTAGCCACATCTAGATCGAGGTATAAAAAAGAAGGCGTGTGTGCATTTTTGTGGTCTATAGCACACTCCCAATACTAAGTTATAAAGTTAATGAGTCCGAATCCCAAGTAAGATTGTGAGAACCTTGATTGCCTTTTCTTTCGTTTTTATACCTATACTCTTTTTGATCAACAATGCTACACTCCAAATAAAGTAAGACAGCCCAAGTAAAAACAGGCTGGGAAAAGCTTTTCCAAGCGGCCTTATATTATACAAGGGGCATTGGTTCAAAGATTCAGGTCAGATGAAGGCCACACACAGCCTCAGTTGTTCCGCTGTTGCCCAGAAAACAAAGGAAAGTACACATCCTCTTCATTCTGTATTTCAACACTGCTACTCAACTAGTGGGCATTTTATAATGGATTGCTGATGAAACCAGCAATGGCTTAATAGAAAATCCTCAACCGAAAAAATAATGAAATGAAAAGTGTTTACTATAACAAATACACCATAACGAAAAAACACAGAACAATAGAAAAAGAATTACAGTTACACATTTTTTCATTTAGAATACATTTTTTGGCTTTGCTCTCCTGATTTGTGAGCAAACTGTGTGTTTTTCATATCTCTGCTCTCACAGCTGTGATCCCCATGACCTCACACAGGGGAGAAGGAGGAAGTGTAGGCAGGCTCTTCTAACCCACCCGCCTTACAGCCAATCGTCTTTTAACACATCACAGGCTGGACCGCCCCCTTCCACAAGACCACTTCTGATTGGAAGAGAAGTGCATCCCTTATTGACAGCACTGCATAGCTGTAAGCACCTGGCAGACTGCAGGGGTCACCACAGGTCCCTGAGAGCCCAGGATGGCTATTCCCATCCTTCCCTGAGTGGCACTCCATGCGTTAATTGTGCATGATCGGCTGGGGAATCCCAAGCTAGTCTGCAAGTGAACTGGAACTGAGGCTTGGCTGTCCTGCTTGAGCCAGTCAGACCTATTCCTACTTTTTAAATAAAAAAAAACTGTTGGGCACCATGCAGAAACAGCTCGATGAAGTTCAGTACCTTTAATTTCCTTCTGGCATTGAATTTCCGCAACTGCTCCACTGTCTCCGGGAGGTGTATTTTGTATGCGTAACGGTCTCTCTCCTGGGGGAAGAGGAACAAGTCACGTTTCGCTGGTTGTCTTAAGAGGAAGACGACACGGAAAGCAGACAGACATGGCACGTGGGCAGAGAAAACCAAGCTTATGCGCTTGGTACAGTACATCACTGCAGCTTTTTATGTTGCGCCCTGTGACAGCTCTGGCATTTACTCTCCTCTCTGAACCGACAGCGTTAATTAAAGATTTACAAGTTTTACTATGTGGTTATCAAACTTGTTTTCTGTTGTTTTACGGTGCTGTGGGCCTTTTCACTTATGCCAAAACTGATATTCTGCTCCTGTCAATCTGTATGTCGAGTGTCTGGAAAGCTCATCACTCAAACTCCAAGGGGATTCACTGCTGAAGGCCAATTATGTCCGTTACAGAAGAATGGTTCCAAACCATGCCGCCCATCTAGCCTGTTTGGAAAAGTATTGCAGCAGCAATGCACTGGTTGGGTTTCAAACCTAGGCCTCCTGCGGGCCAGGTGTGAATTCTACCACCGAATGCCTCAGCCCTTTACTCGTTTAGCACAGATTAACAGTTACTGTCTCCCACTGTTGTTACTGCACTTACACCTCATGAAATATATGTAACTGAAATGGGTATTTTCAAGCTGCAACCAATATAATACAAAGCCACTGAAGAATCTGTTTTGTGCACAGGATCTGGTCTCTCTAGTATAGCTGGAGACAGTCAAGCGGAGATCCTCTAACAGGATATGACTACTCATTTGAAATCGTGCTTAAAAATTGCTTTGCTATAATTATCTTAAATGAGATGGAGCGGATCTTAATAGCATAACATGAGAAAAGAGGGTCTGCTTCTTCTAAGCACTGAATAGATTAACACCTTTATTTAAGACACTGAAGTAGAAACAGCAATCTGAATTCCAGAACTTTAACGTGAAATCTGTCAGTGGCATGCTTTTTTTAAATTCACATTTGACACGTAACTGAAATACTGCGCCTATTAAATGCATTCCTTTTTGCACGCAGAAGATAAACGAGTGGCATTATGTGACGGCTCAGAGCCCAGAAACACTTGCGGTGCTGCAGGGGTCAAGAACAGGCCTGCAAAGAAAACTGCTCTCAGGCTTAAGCTCGTCTGGGGACCCGTCCTGTTAATCTGCAGAGCCCCACCTTGAGCCAGGGGTGGTTGAGGGCCTCATACACTGTTATCCTCTCCGCGGGGTCCAACATCAGCATGCGGCGAACCAGGTCCTTGGCACTTTCGGAGATGTGGCTCCACTGCCTGGGGTTCATCTGCGAAACAACGAAAACAAATCCAGAGTGAGCATCCGGCCAGACACATGGAGACAGGATGGGACAGCAGTGCACCTGTCCTGCTAGGCACAGTTACGATGAAGTGACGCATTCGAAAATTTGGGATGACCCCTGTGAAAGAATTATGAACAACTAACACATTAATAACTCATCTGTAATGCATTCTTTTTTTCTCCATGGCTTAGATTCCTAAAAGAACGTCTGTCAGCATCCTTGTGTACATGCCTTTCAGCCACCTGTTTTCAGTTCGGTACTGTATTAAACCCTTTCCAGCCTCATCGGGACTCAAAAGTCCAGCCGGTAGAAAACGTCTACAGACTCTGAATCTGGGCTTCTGGCCTGGAAGAGTTGCAAAATCAAGCCAAGAGACATAGGAGTTCAGAGTCGAGGTGGACACTGGCCAGAGTCTGAATTGTGTAAGAAATGTTTCAGACGAGAGGGAGCCTTTCAGCCCATCTGTGACACTAAAACTTTTATTGTATATGAGCCACGTTTGAGGTGTGCATTCTACAGTTTCCCTTTGCATGGATGAAAAAAAAAAGAGAACTTCTATTTTGAGTTTTATCACTTATTATTAATCATTGACTCAAATCTGATTAATAATCAGTGACTGAAGTCACTGTAGATGAATCATCATTCTTTGGAACTACTGTATAGCCTTCATGATTCTTGAAAGATATAGAAAACTCATACTGTAACTGAAAGCATCCCATACTGCAACATTGACAAATAACAGTTTAATTATGGGTGTGCCTAACAACATCAGAAAAGTCTAAGTACTACTGCCTGTAAATATTTCAATTTCAACAAATATGAACCCTTACTTTTTTAGGCAAAAACAGAAATTCAGGCTATAGAGAGTCTCGTTTTAAAGCCGCTACTAGGCTGCACCAGAAAAACAAAGGTTTCTGAGTAAGACTCCTCTAAAACTTTTTCTTTTTCTTTCAGTCAGGGTGCACAGCCTCAGCACTTCAATACCATTTCAATCCCCTGAACCAACTTCAGCTCTTTAAGGAACAGATATTGCTGGATACATTTGCAAGTGTATTTTTGCCAGTTTCTGAATGAGATGTTTTCAACAGTATTTATCCAGTATTTAGTAGGACAGTGTGGACATGACGAACAATAATACCAATGACGGTGTAAATAACTGACTTCTAATTTCACTGTAGAATAAACACCAAAAATGGAGAGCACTAAGAACACGTTAAAAAGCACAGCAGCATTGTTCCAAACACATGACATAACCACTACTAGGAAAATGACAGGTGCACCGACTCCCCCCACACATTTTAAGTCTTTCACCAACTTAAAAATGATCTTGGAGAGAGTCTGATCAACTGAACCAAGAGTCATGTCACCCAGTGTCTTTCAGCAGAGCCCTTAGAGTCGGGCCTAATTTCCCTTCACTTGGAAGCAGATACAGTAGAACCTTACAGGACTTCTCAGCAATTCCGGGGCAAAAATAAAGACGTTTTCTCTGTCTCCAAGAGGCTGCAGGTCATCGTTTCAGTTGAGCTCCTAATAATCTATATTTACTGCTTATTTGCCGAACTGTACCTGTTTAATCTTTAGGACCTAATGCTACTGAGAGGGTGACAAAGGCCTGGCCGGCCTGGGCCTACGGAATTATAGCTTTTCAGACAGGCCCACTATGACTGTGAAAGAAGGCCTCTATTGCACTTACATGACATTTTTACTATTCGTTGTTAAACTGAAAGGATTAAGAGAAAGCTGAAGAGCAAAAGTAAGGAATTGGGAAGAATCCATTCATAAAAGGAACGCAAAGTGAGGTGAGAGTGAAGGTTTTATTTCGGGTGCCTATCAGATTCAAGGAACCAGCCGATTTACAATTCACTAGACATTTTCCCTCACCTTTTCTTCAGTCTCAAGCAACAAGGACAACAGCAAGAGAAAAATTCCCTATGCTGCTAAATGTAATAAACGTCCTTTATAAGTGAAGAGTGATTTGTTTTATAAAACAAAGCGTATTCAATTGTATAATGAGTTTCAAAGTTGCTATATTGTGACTTGACAGCTGCCAGACACCTGATACCTGCTAGACTTGTTTGCACGGACAGTGTTCAGGTTCGACATAATGAACTAGGCAATTCCTACATCTAAAGACCTCTAACTGCTTTAAATCGTTTGTTTTCAAAGCTAGTTAAACACACAATACAGAAATGAAAGTTGTGTGTCTAGGCTTGTTTACCTGAAACTGGGAAGTTAACGATTAGTGCTAACAGAAGTCTGAGAAAAAAGAGGACCGAATACGAAAATAGTTTTTATTTTTTTTTTTTAAACTGGTACTTTAAAACAATTCTTATAGCATGGATCAAACATGAGGCCTATAATTGTGCAGATGTGAGAGACTAAAAGTGCTATATCATTGCATGAATTGTTTTTAGCTTTGATAAAAAAAACAATAAGGCAAGAGGTTTTGTTAGACTTTTCCTCAGGAAAAAAATAAAGTAAGACTTCATACAAATGGGGCTAAATAATACCATCATGAGTCCTTTATCAACAGTACACAACATTTGCAAGCAAAATAAGCATCATCCTTCCTTAATGGTACCGCTGGAACTTCTGCAAGAGAGGCATGCTTATGTGAAATGTTTATTTTGCTCTTATTTTTTGTGCATGCAGTTCTACCATGTGTGTAGGGTTTATAAAGGGGCTATAATCTTATGCAACTCTGATCATTCAAAGAAAAAAAGATTACTCCTGTCAATGACAAATGACTGTATGCTCACATGGAACACTCCAATCGCATTAGGCGAAGCAATAGCTTGGGCGATTTGTTTTTGCAACGATGAGAGCGCAGCTCAGGCAGTACAAACGGCTTGGATGACAATCGTTCATTAGTACTGAGATGTGCCAGATTAAAGTGTGAGATTACAACATTTCCCTAAACAAAAAGCCGGGCGCAGCGCGCACACACACAAAAAAAGTTTAATCTCGCTGAAGAGAAGGTGCCAAGACGCGAGCTGTGCAAGCAGACTGCTACCTTGTATTTCCCCTTGATGATTGCTTCAAACAGCCTCTCCTTGGTCCCATAAAACGGCAGGCAGCCGCTGAGCAGAATGAACAGGATAACGCCACAGCCCCAGACGTCCACGGGCTTCCCGTAGGGCTCCCGTTTCACCACCTCAGGGGCCATGAAATGGGGGGTCCCCACTCGGCCTGCAAAACAACCACCGCAGCACGTGAGCAGTAAGGAAAAAATAAAACGAATGAAGCAGTGCCAATAATGCAAGACACAATATCCCATAATGCAATATTCAGCAATGGCTATTGCGCTCAGGAACAGCAGGTGTCTTGCTTGCAATCTCATTTGCTCATTATATATGTACATATTGCTGCTAGACACTTGCCTGCTGTCTTACAATCCTTAAAATGTGATGAGGCAACTGTTTGGATTAAACTCAGTTTTAGATGCAACTCGTCAGACGTCAATTTCAAGAACACTACCAGGTTTGGGAAGAATCCAATGTCCTGCCCTCTTTGAAAAAGGTCACATCCTCACTCCACTACAAAATAAATCTTGTCGAGGCACACCAAACCATCTGCTGGGTGCAACACAGGAGGAAGTACAGGTGAGGACAGAAATGTTAAAAAAATATTCCAGTTTTGAGGTGAAAATATTGGACTAAGAAGGGACAGCTAAGAAAAATCGCGCTGAAGCTATAAGTGGAGTTGGTAGACCTGTAGCTGTCTCTCTTTCCTCTGGACTAGAATTCCCAAATGATGTCCATTGGGTGACATGTTAAACTGACTTAGTCATTACAGATCCATTTATAAGAGTGAAGCCAACTCCAGTGTGCTGGCTGAATACAGCTCTGCACTTGGGCAACTGGGCTTCCTTATTTCAACTAGTTAAAAAAAGTATTCCCTATTTCCCGATATAATATCTCCTGCTGTATAATGGGGCAATTGATGCACAATGGCTGCCAGGATTCTCCCAGCTGGATTCTGCACTTCAGTGGTGGATAAAGTGAATACTCTCTTATAGTAAAGCCCAAACAGCCTAGATAGCTTCCTCTTGTTTGTAACCTTTATGATCTTAAATTCATATCACCCCTGCACTTATTCAATAAACAGACTATGTTGCAGATACAAGTGCATCCCATTGAAAGAAAAAAAAAAGCGAAGAACAATACTGGCCCCATCAATTTGAGCCAATTTCCCAGGAGCTTAACATTATTATTGTGGTTCCCGACTGTCCTCCGAGTTTGTGCAAAGTGCTTTCTGCTCTAAGTCTGAGCATGTTAGCTCTTCAGCAACCATTAAGTCTTCTGAGCCTGCTGTGGAAGCAAGGCCTTTATGCAGCAGAATGAAAATGTTCAGAAACAGAACAACGCCTTGTTGCCTTGCAAGGAAAAGGACTTGGTGAGCTCAGCTCCTGTAGTCTTTTTCTTCAGAATTGCTGGAAAGATGCAACCCTGACGAGCAGAACGCACTGGGATTCTTCAGTAAACCAGGACGACAAACTGAATCCACAACGGCCGCGCCGATGATGCAGTCTCCACAAGGCCGTTTTTTTTTCTGTCTACAACTGAAACCCTTGCTGTAGGTCACCATTCACAAATCCACCGACAGGACCTGGCAGACTTGGGAAGAACACTATTCACTGGCTGAGGATCGTGCCAGCAATTACCATTTGCTCTTCCTCACAGAGATACTGGCAACTTTTCGGCTGCCTGATCAGATAACCGTGACCACTGCGTTATGTACTAAAAGCAACTTACCTGAAAATGAAATTTCACCGAAAGCAACTACTGACCTATGAGACTTTATGTAAACCAGAATTCTGCCCAGGACTGCTCAAGTTTGCAAGATCAATGAAATAATAAATTTGGACATTTGTTGACACCACTGCATATCACAGGATATTCATTCAGCAAAGCAGTTACAAAATTCAGGAGGACAGACTACTTTCCCGATTTAAATTTTGTCATGTGAATATTCCAGGGTTTTGAAATTTTAGGCACTTTCCACAGGCAGCATAACACCAAGATGAAACTCTTCCCCTTTCCATACAGGACTTCCATCAGCACGCAGTCACAGTCACTGTGACCAGATCCAGCATTCTACTTTAAAAAAAACTTTTTATTGCACTTCTCACTCACTGTACTTACTGTATTGTATTGTGTATTATTGTATCATTTCGTTACAATGTGCTGTGTTGACTGTGCCAGGCTGCTGTTGCACTGCAATTTCCCTCACAGGATTAATAATCTATCTATCCATCCATCTTCTTCCCATTGGACTTTTTAAACTCTCCTCAGAAGCCAAGAAAGGTTACAAAAACAAGGGGAGGCCATTGAGATCATATAGCAGCACATCTGGTAGTTACTATCTCATTCATCCAATGATCTCAACCTAGCAGTTAGTTCATCAAAAGATCTCATCCAGTTGTTTCTTGAACAACTGCCTTCTGTTCTGAGTTTTAAATGCACTTCCACTGGTGTTCCTGGGTTTGTTTTACATGGTTTATTCTGAGGAGGTGTGCTGGATTGAGTTTGTCCCTGCCTTTGAGGACTCTTAATATTTGAATCAGGTCTTCTTATAGTCTTCTCTGTTCAAGTCTAAAAAGGCCTTGTTCCTTCCACTGGTAAGTAGAGCATTTCCTTAACTCCTAAAGAATGGCCTAACCCTGTGCTCTACCCTGGATCAGCGTATACCCAATGTTCACTTTTGAAAATTAAGTTATTCCAGCTCTAAAAATGATATCAAATTCCCATCCTAAGGATTTTTTTTTGGGTTGCAGAATTTTGGTCTTGTTACTTTTGTGCATATTGGGACTGGTTAGCGTTATTTGGTATTTTCTGTGGAATAAGGACTGGTTTAGGATTCTAAGTTTTGGATTTTGTTTTTGGCAAGGTAGTTATGGCTACTTTTTATTTGCGAAAGCTTATGGAGGAACCTTCTTTTGAGCAGCTGGACAAGTGTAGGAAGGACAAATTGCTCCAAACTGCAGATCACTTCCGGATTCAGGTATTGAAACCTGCTATGACTTTGGAAGAACAGGACGAGGTGCAGGGAGTGGCTGAAGACTTAGTGAAGGCTGAGGTCAAGGCCACATTACCTCCCTTTGAACCGTTCTCTCCGGTCTCCACTGGGTCAAAAAGCGAGACCCGCCTGAAAGTTCGTTTGGCCCACTTGCATATGGAGGCGCAGGAAAAAGCCCAGGTACGCCAGGCAGAATTTGAATCGCGCCCTGCAATTTGTAAAATGGAGATCGAGGCGGAGAAAGAGGTTAAGCTCTGACAGCTTGAGCTAGAAGCAAGAAGGAATGCTCCTGCTGCGCAGCCGACCAACTTCGAGGCCTCTAGCGTGTCTCCGTTGCAAGATCAACTCTCTACCACCTTCGATGTAAGTAAGCACATTGCTTTAGTTCCTCTATTTAGGGAGAAGGAAGTTGATTCGTACTTTGGTGGAAGTTGGTGCATTCGAGCGCATTGCCACATCGCTTCGCTGGCCTAAGGAGGTCTGGTCACTGCTTTTGCAGTGTAGACTAGTGGGGAAAGCTCAGGAAGTTTGCTCTACACTTTCTTTAGAAGGAAGTTGGCACTATGATACTGTGAAAGCTGCAAACCTATGTGCATATGAACTGGTTCCTGAAGCCTATAGGCAACGATTTCGAAATCATCATAAAGTGTCAGGCCAAACTTTTGTTGAATTCGCCAGAGAAAAGGGAATTCTCTTTGATAAATGGTGTGTAGCCAGTAAAGTGAGCGACTTTAACTCATTGCGCAAGTTAATGTTATTAGAAGAGTTTAAGAATTGTTTGCCTGAACGTGTTGTTGTCTATTTGAATGAACAAAAAGTAACTACTTTGTCGCAAGCAGCTATTTTGGCAGATGAGTTTGTGCTCATGCACAAAAACGTTTTTATGTCTGCATGCCTGGAAAAGTCTCTGCCTAAAACTAGAATACCACTTGGAGAACATCCGACTACAATTAAAACATCACGTTCGTCAGAAACACGCAAGTGTTTTTATTGTCATAGAAAAGGGCATATTATTACTGATTGTATGACGCTTAAACGTGCCTCTACACAAGATTAATTTGGATTGTGCCCTAGTTACAGGATTTGTTAGAGTTGGTATATGACCTTCATTACCTGTTAAAGGCGTTAGTCTTATTTTAGGAAATGACCTGGCAGGGGGTAGAGTATAGCCTATCGTTTGTTTGTTTTTCTTTTCTCGCTTTGTCCAAACATTAGATGTTTGTTTTTACGGGTGGAGGTGTTACGTCCCAGTGTGTGATCTATGTGTGTTTGTTATGTTCCACACTTCTGACTTTGATTGTTCTCCCTTCCTCATTGGCCCACCATTACACTATTGTTTCCATATGACATCATCTTCAATTAGCTTCTCAACCAATCACAACTCAGATTATTCACTATATAACATGGAGGTTTTCAGAAGGAAGAGCTTTTGGTTTTGCTTTGGCTTGCTTTTAGTTTTGCATTGGCTTTGTTGGTTTGTTTTTTTGCTTTGTGTGTGTGTCTTTTCGTATAGCTTCGGCTTTGTTGTTTTGTTGGTTTCTGTTCGTCTCTTTGTACTTTCGTTTGTGTTTATCCTTGTTTCGCCATTACCTTGCCCAAACTTGTTATTGCATCAACCCCTGTGTGCTTTTGTACCCTGTTACTTGTCTACTCTTGTTTGTATTTGTAGTTTACTTATGTATTTGTGTGAACTTTTGTGTATAGTTAGTTTAGGTTGTTGGGTACATTTTGCATACACGTAGTTGATTTTTGTATTAGTAACACTAGTTTAGTATGGGTGAGTGCCTTTTGTCTTGTATGGTTTTGGGTAGTCAGTGGAGGTTAGCTAGGGTGTTTGAAGACGCTGAAGACCGTCTGTTTCCGGTTTTCTTTTGTAGTTAATTTAGCTTTCCCTCACTTTCTTAGCCAGCTCCATTTTGTTTGTTGTTTTCTTTTCTTTGGCACCACTCTAGTTCCCTCTCCCTGTGTGTTATTGTGTCTTATTTCATACCAGTCACTTATTCACCTTAAAATTATCACTTTTTGCACCAACCCTTGTTATCACGCTTCCCAAGTCCCTCACCAGAACCCACCTGCATCCATAAATTACTCTAAATGTTACACCCCTTTACCCCTAGACACTTGGGGTCGTAACATCTGCCAATGCCAGGGAACAAAGTTATTTTCAGTTCAGGGTGGGATTATCAAGTTAGGATGATACGACGGCTTTACAAGTTACTCTTGGGCAACAGAGAAAGAAGTGTTTTGTTGTTTGCGGTTTTCAAAAAAAGTAAGTTTTTAAAAAGGCATGGACAGAAACACAGCACATCTTTTATACATCTCTAAATGGGTAAAAACATGCATCTAGAACCTAGAGTTTGCTGATAAAACTGACCAAATGATGCATATCTTTTAGACTTAGAAAACAAACATGACAGTTTGTGGCTTTCCTGGCTGTTTAACAAACACCATCATGTTTTGCAATTGTTGCTGTGCATCTACACGAACAATCAACACAGCAGGATAAGGGTCATCTAATGGAAATGATAGATAGTGGTCTATTCGCTTTCCTGACCAAACACATAATGAACAACATTTTCTTATTATTTGAGCCGAATATAAAGTTAAATTTAAAACAGTAAACAAAAGATATTTTCAACTTTTATTTCTTGTAAACCCAGTGTAAAGAATATCCGTTTGTGAAAGAATTTCAAGTCATATTAAATGACACTTCAAAGCCCCCAAACACACCACAAGACAGTGATGTTGCTGAAGATGAAGAGAAGGAATTAAATTATTTATCAGAGGAAACTCCACTGGGCCGAATCTGACTGCAGCTGACGGTCATGAATTTATCTGTCTGACCTCAAGAGCATTCTAAGCCTGTTGGACCCCTCAATTATGTCTGGTGTGTCCCTAGAGTGAGATATAGATGACTGAAGAAGAATTACCCAGTAGCATCATGGAAGATTTGAGATAATGGTTACTATCCTTCCCTAAAGACACTTTTATTAACACCGTCATTCCACTAGAATCCAAACTGTGTGTGAAATAATGGGAACAATGGCGATGCAATATTATGCGTCAAGTGGCTAACATTAAAACAAACATACAAAAGGTAGGAATTTTTCTTTCTATTACAGTTCTGTGAGAAAGAATTTGACACCCTTCGGATTTTTTGGCTTCTTGCATGTTTATGCTACTGAAAGTTATCAGAGCTTCAACACGGACCCACTGGCTTTTGGATGACTTTATGAAATAAGTGAAACAAGCACCAGAAAGCATTCTGTGGTAAAGTTATGCAAGAAGTCAGAACATCTGAATGGGGCGAATGTTTGTTTTTTACAGAGCTATATATCAATTTGAAAATTGCTTTTTGTGTCTGTATGTCTAATGATCCCTCTGTTGACCTGGGAAGAATCCATCCTGCGCACCCAGTTGATTCAGGACCTTCTGGAGGAGAGGCGTCTCTCAGTGACGTCACCTAGAGCCTACAGGATACCTGAAAGCTGTGGCAGGTGCTGTGTTGCAGAGAGTCCTGTTTGACTCATGTCCTCCTAACCTCGGTGGTGCTCAGTCCACTGTCCTCTACCTCTTAGGGAATCTGGTCACAGTGGATTAGGGACAAAACCCAGCACCATACCTCTAGTTTAATGCCAGTTGATGTGAATTTTCCCTCACTTGCTCCCTTTTCAAGCAGTCTTTATTGCAGCGTACAGCATATTGTCTAACCACTCTGCAGGACAGATGACCAGCGTTCAGAGCACAAATTCATCGCAGGTGGTGCGCATTTTGCTCCTAATTGGAAAAAAAAAGTAGCTTTGCTGCTTGCAGGATTCCAATTTTGACAAGAATTAACTTGTGTCTGATGACAGCATATAATAACCTTTTTTTTGCTTTCACTTCCCAGATTGTGGAAAAGAAAAGGGAACTGTGTTTTTTAACCCCTGGGCAGCTACTTAGCTGTCTTTTTATTTTGGATGAAAAGTTGAGAACAGCTTTTTTCATCTTCCTAAAGGAACAAAGCTCTGCTTTCTTTCCTGTGGAACCACAAGTGACAATTTCAGCCAGAAACCGAAAATAAAAAGGGAACCTACATTTTGAAATGTTCATATTTTTAAATCAATTTATGCACAACCACCCAACCCTGTTTATCTATATTATGGTTGAAAGTGCACAAATCTAAGTCAACCGATTAAGCCATAAGTAACATGCACAATAAAAAGACTGATTTAAAGACAGTAGGGACACTATGGGTCTTACTTATCAGTAAATTAAGACTTTTCTGTGAATATATCTTATGCGGGTGTTACAAACAGACTGAAAAGAATTCCCAAAGTGGATGGGAATTCTTGGTCTTGAAAGGCCATTGCTTAGAAGGTTTCACAAGTCTCTGTAAAACATTTGGACACAATTCTGAAGGACAAGACGGGGGCAATTACATTAACTAAGACATTGACAGAAAAGAAAACCAGAAGTCTTTGTGAACCTTCCTGAAGCAGGGCTGCCCACTGCAGCAGGGAAACTGATTTTCAAGACGAAGGAACGATTCCCTCAGACGAAACATTTGTTACTGTGGCACCCACTGGAAAAGGAAAGTGCACCTGCTGCTGTGAGGCTTGCCTTGACCTAAGTCACAGTTCATCTGTGGTGCATCTTTGAAAGGCGGAAATGAGATTTGAAGATTAAACTTAAAAAACAAATCTACCTCCTGCCACCAGGCCGGACTCTCCGAGTTGAATGGCCACTCCAAAGCCACCCAGCTTGACTGGTGCCGAGTTCTCCTTTGACGCCAAGAGCACGCAGTGGGGCTGAAAGAGAGGGTGAAGGGCGTTACTTCAGCAATGTGTAACCCTGCCACCCTGGGGGCAGACTCCTTGTGGGCAAGCCTGGAAGTCCAAACAGACCCTTAAACCAGCGATCCTCTTTCAGAAGCCATTTCTTAAAACCATGTTTCAGTCGTACGAGATCCATCGCAATTTGTGTTAGCACTGCACGCCCCTGTTGCGTTCAGTGGGCAGGGGGTTCCAGCATGACCTTCTCCAACATTGCGCAAAGCACCATTCATTAGTTCAGAGAGAAAAGTTGATTGCCCCCCACTTCTCAATGTGACTAAGATGAGAGTGGCTCCTAAGAGGGATGACATTATCTACTGCTGTCTGCTCAGCGTTGACAATCTATCATCAGAAAGTGTGGCACACAAGATGGCACTGGGAAGTGATCTTTAACCTGTGTGGAAGAGCACATGGGCCCTTCAGACAAAATCTGCTCTATAATCTGGCACATCGCATCTCCTGTGGCTTACAGCCTCTATCCACTTGGCTGCTGGTGCAGAACTTCATCTGTTGTACAATTTTCAGTTCTCCTCAGACACCCTTCAGGGACCGAGCAAGTCAAACTGACGTGAAATGCACCCCAAAACCAAGGTTGAAACAGCCCACAAGTCTGAAGTTTAAAAAACAGCCTGTGAATGAAACCCTCCCCATAAAAATGCAAGGGCAAATAAAATACCACAGGTTAGCATACAATTCACAAATAAAGCATAACAAGAATCAACATTTAGTCTAACCAAGCTGTGTTTTCAGTATAGATAATGTAATCTTTGCTAAAACACATGCCTAATTTAAGCCCCCCCCCCCCCATTGTACTGTGCACATTTGTCTCTCCCATTCTGCTTTTACAAGTCTCCTAATATTTTCAGTAGAAACAAAAATTTCCTGTTTTAATTGCTGCATGAAACACGCTTATTAGGTGTCCCTCTGAAAAGACGCCCATTCTTTAGTTCTGCAAACTTCTGTGGTCATACTGTATTCCCTCCCCCTTTCAAGCACAGGCTTAGCTATCACAAAGTGATGACAAATAGCTTAAGAAGAGGAGTGCTAAAAGAGGCAGTAAGAAAAACTGGGCATCAGCATTATTTTGGTCTGCTGAAAGAAAACATCCTTACTTGACAAGCTAGTTAATTATGAAAGAAGAGGCACTTCTTCATTCAGCAGAGAAAACTACTGAGCAACTTATATTTTGAATTTCTATTGATCTCAACTTCAAGCTGGCAGGCAAATGGGCAGAAATCCATAGGTGAGTATTTTTTACTTTGTACCTGATTCTGCAAAAGCTGAGAATTGGGGTTGTTTTTTTTTTGCAATACTAACATTTCTAGAAGCAGGATTTCTGTACGAGCTTAACTTGCGTAAAGCAGTTACTGACGGGGCAGAAGCAGGGTTCATCAAGACAAAGTGTGAATCATATCAACATCTTGAAAAAACACACGAAGAATTAATCCATCCCAAGCACTGATGTGAAAACTCACTCCAGAGGATATTGGGATAGCTGGCCTAATGGAAAAGCACAAGCCCACATTCTGAAATGGAGAATAAAGGACCCAGGATCACACATTGGGTCAGGCAGCTGAAACTGAAACAGAATCATTTGATTCAAGTGGTATTATAAAAATGGCTGTATTAAAGACACTGGCATTAATCCTTAATGCTCAGAAACTGCCTAGTTTAAAGCCATTCCTGTTGAGAAAATAATTATTGTGCATTATTGTGTTAACTGATCAGTAAGAGAATATAGACTACATTTTTAAATGAAAGCAAACGCACCTACACTGCACAGTAAAGACGGAGACAAAAGTTGTTTTTTGCATGCATCATTACTTGACCATAACACTCATGAAGACTACAGGAGTTGCTTTTGCAGAAAAGTAGTTTAGTGTTATGTACAAAGTTGACTTGTAGGCTGAGGGTAACTTTCATTCAGTACAGGTTCTCCAATTCACTAAACAACAGAGCCATCACCCAACGTCTTCTTTATTTCAGAGTGTTTTTTATCGGCCCACAGACCACAATCAAAAGCCAAGATTTTGAACAGTACTGAAAGTCAAGGAGGGGATGCTATCTGACAGGTAAAAAGATAGTTCTGAAAAAACGGGTTTACTTTGCATACCAAGAATATAGACACTTTCCTGATTTTTAGAAAAGCTTATGTCAAGATGCTGACCAGGGCACTGCACACTGAACTTTAACACAACTTCCATTTTGTCGGTTCTTAGCTTACTACACCACAACTAATAAAACAGACCCTTTGGAACAATAGCCCGTTAGACACTTTAATATACTGTAGCTGTTCTGAATAACTCAGCACCCCATTGTGCTGCATGTTGTGTATGTAAGCACGCAGGCATTGAATGGCTCCTCTCAGTGCGGCTTTAAACAGATACTTATGACACTTGAAGTGCTGTGAAGAAATTTCTGTGAAGAAAATAAAGACAAAAGGGGAAGAGGTGGATGCAGTAAAGCCAATTAATGTTGAAATAGAGGTTCTAGGAGGGAAACATGACAAAAAGATTAAAGTGCATGTAAAAGATATAATCAGAGGTTTGCTAATGCAGCCCAGCTTGGGGATGGGGATACTGAACAAAACCTAGAATTCAGCATACTGCACATAGAGACAGAAAGGCCTAAAGCTGAGGCAACATATGAAAAACTGACAAGTAAAGTGTTCATTAATGTACTTAACTCATGTTTTAATGTACTTAATTTGTAGTGTTAATTATCCTTTAAGCCAATGCTTTGAACATCCTTGAAAGTGCAACGTGTTCTTTTTTCCCCAACAGGACCTATGCTCTGTAAGCTATTCTGTGGACGAACTCCCAGAAAATAGTGCATTGTTAAGTTAATCTAGTCATGAACTGTGACCATTTAATAACATAACCATTGTCTGACCTTAAATAAACTATCTCTGTTGCAGGACTGAAGATTTCCTGTTTCTGCTAACATCATCAAGCGGCCTCACTCGCACAAGATGACAAGCCTTTTAATTGCCCGCAATGAATCCCAGCCCTACAGCACTACTACCAACACAAGCAAAAATGACTCCAGCTGCATCATAGACGACAGTGCTCTGAGAATTCCCCTGGCGGTAGTTTACTCTGTGATGTTTGTCTTTGGAATGGTGGGGAATTCTCTTGCCCTTTATGTCTTCCTCTTCATCCACTCCAAGAAGAACTCCGTCCGGGTGTTCCTCATCAACACGGCCATCGCCGACCTCATCCTCATCATCTGCTTGCCCTTCCGCATCGCCTACCACAGCGCCAACAACCAGTGGATGCTGGGCATGGTATTCTGCAAAGTGGTGGGCAATGTCTTCTACATGAACATGTACATCAGCATCACCTTGCTGGGCTTCATCAGCGTGGACCGCTATATCAAAATCCAGCGCTTCAGACAAAGTTACAAGCTCCAGAGAACCAGGTGGAGTACCAGACTCTGTTGTCTGATCTGGGTGCTCTCGACTGCTGCCATCATTCCCATGATCGTCCTTTCAGAGGGTAACGAGACCCCAGGCAAGTGTTTCCATTACAAGCACCGAAAATACGCGAAGGGGAAGGCTTACTTCAACGTGTTCCTGATCGTGGTCTTCTGGATAGTGTTTTCTTCCCTAGTTCTCTCTTATGGGAAGATTGCCAAGAAGCTGTATCAGGTTTCCAAGGATAAGCCAGATCTGCCCAATGCCCAGAAGTACAGCAGGACAGCCAAGAAATCCTTCTTCGTCCTCTTTATTTTCACAGTCTGCTTCGTCCCATATCACATCTTCCGCTGTGTCTACATCTGGTCCCAGATCAGTGATCCGAACTGCTACTGGAAGAACATCATTGACAAAACCAACGAGATCACCTTGCTCTTCTCGGCCTTCAACAGCTGCCTGGACCCAGTCATGTACTTCCTGTTGTCGGGCACAGTTCGCAGGACCACCATGGACCTGCTATGCCTCTCGTCTCGCTTCAACATCAGCACCACCAACAGCTCCACATCAGACTGTCGACCAGCCATCGTATCCCAGGTGTCCACCAACACAAGAATGAGCATCAGTCTCATAAACCAGTGTGGATGCAGGCGCTCCACTACAAACGAAGGACAAGTCTACCAACCAACACAGAAAAGCCTCCATTAGCCAGGCGACAAAGATTGGTCCCAAAGGTGCTGATGCATTGATAGATAAGGTTTCAATGGAGACTTTACTTCAGTTCTTGAAGCCCAAATGCAGAAATCAACTAACCTTCTTACACCAGCTATATAAAAAAACTAAACCCTGCTTATTCATAGGGCAGAATATCAGAGAAAGAGACAATAATGCCCTATTCATACATGCCAGCAAAAAAAACTTTCCATGTATGTTTCACGGGATCTTCTATTTTATGACTTTGACAATCTGTGCATCCAATCTCATTTGTTTCCAGCTATACCATTGCAAACCTGAGAATTTGTCATGCACAAGTATTGGGAACTGATGGAAGGGTATACTTTTCTGCATGCAATCAGTGTATTGTTTCCAGCTCTGAATATAGGACACTAACTCTCGTAAGGATGTTGCAATATACGTACACCTGTACTACAAGTAATAATACATTGATTCAAATAAATTCAGGTATGGCACATTTTGATCCTTGTAATGTACATGGTGTTAACATTTCCACTCAAATTTTCAAATGATGCCTCAACTTAATTCAGCACAAATTTCCTGTTTAGAAATTGGTGGTTGGAGGGCTATCCATTGGATTTTGTCACAGACAGTGCAGGCAGGCCATTTCTGCTCTGTATTTTGGGCGTTAAACAAAAACAACCTGTTGGAGTCTTTCCACTGATAGCAACAGAGCTACAGAATAATTAAGAGGATGCATTGGCTCAGTCCCATTTAAAATGAAATGAAAGCACAAAACACTAAGTCTGAGGGTCCTGACCACAATTTCCTACCCTGAAAATAAAGTGAATCTTCTTAAGACATTCCCATTCAAGTCATCTTCAAAGTGCACAGTGCCCTCTGCTGGAAAACATATTATACTGTACATGCAAGATGGAAAAATTAAGCTGTTTCCCACAATTAAATAATATCATATGACAAACAAACTTGTAACTTGTGTTATACTTATACACAGGTATATGGTATAATGAAATACTATTTAGCTAGCTCTCAGACAGTAAGTAGTACAAAAAAAACAACAATACAATTGTATAAGAAAAGAGACAGGAACAACAAGCAATGTGCAACACAACAACAGGAAACAGGTAATGTGCAAAACAACATCAGTCGTGCAAAATCATACATCAATAGAATGAAATAAAGGATTGAAAATTATGGAGAGTGAACTTCTTGACATGTGAGGTAGAGGTAGATTTCAATGTGTGTTTGAGTTTTGATAAAGAGAGAAGGCACTGTAAGGGTTCAGATCGTGGGTGAGAGAGGCTGGGAGTTTAGTTTGATAGTGCGGGGGTAAAAACTGTCTCTGAGTCTGGTGGTCCGGGCCCGGATGCTCTGGTACCATTTTCCAAATGGTAGAGGGTCAAACAGTCTGTAGATGGGGTGTGTGTCTGTAGCTTCGATGATGCTTAGAGTTTTCTCAAGCACCGTCTGTCATAAATGTCCTGGGAGAGTAACCCCAGTGATGGACTGGGCAGTTTTCACCATCCGCAGTAGGGCTTTGCGGTCAGCAGCACTGCAGTTGCCGTACCACACTGTGATGCAATCTGTAAGTGTGCTTTCTGTAGTGCATCTGTAAACGTTAGTGAGAATCTGTAATATCATATATATTATATGATTATATATTATAAATATTTATTTAATTAATATCATATGTCATGTCATTTACCAAACCGCTTTATACCATACAGTGTCATGGGAAGTCGGAGCTTACCCGGCAAGCAATGAGCGCAAGGCAGGGTACACCCTGGACGGGGTGCCAGTCCATCACAGAATAAATAATATATTTATGAAAATAAATGATCATAATTATGTTTTAAAGATGGGGATAACCAAAGATTTGCAAAGGTAAACATTTAGCTGTTGCAAAACTTCTCAGATGGTGAAAGTTCACAGGTGTCAAGAGAACCAAACTTGCAAAAAAGCAAGGTTTCATTTGCAACCTTCCTGAGGCTCTTACACGAAGAATGGTAGCTAAATTAAAAAAAAAGGGAAGTGTCACTCAAGCAAACATGGCTGCATACACATACACCAGTATACGCACAACTTAGACTGGAATGACAGTGAAATGAACCCTCATAAAGGTTATGAAAAAAGATTGGGGAACTACTTACATGCAAGAAATTGTAGAGCATTCAGCACAGCATGTGCCTTGTATAAGGCAACTGGCATGAACACAAAGCAGAACCAACTCAATTTCATTGTGCTACCGACTGGTCTCAGTAATAAAAGTTGAACAAAATCACTTTGTGTAAGGGCTTTGCTTGCAACTTTCAAACCATTAAGGCATAATTCCAACAACATAAGCGAAATATAAAAAATTATAAAAATTTATTAAAAAAAGGGGTGGTGCTGTGGCTCTGTGGCTCAGGATCTGCACCTGTGGCTGGAAGGTTGCCGGTTCAAATCCCGCGGCCGGCAGGGGAATCCTACTCTGTTGGGCCCCTGAGCAAGGCCCTTAACCCCAACTGCTCCAGGGGCGCTGTACAATGGCTGACCCTGCGCTCTGACCCCAGGCTTCTCTCTGTGTGTCTGTGTCTCATGGATAGCAAGCTGGAGTATGTGAAAAGATGAAGTCCTAATGCAAGAAATTGTATATGGCCAATAAGTGATCTTATAAAGGGGGCAGTGCTCGACACACTCCAACAGGTCTTAACACCTCAAATACACTCATCAACCCTGGGATTGTGTCTTTTGCACATGAGCTCCCAGAGCTGTCAGAGGTGTCTGTTTGCTTGAAGGCGGCTAAAAACCAGCGTCTCAGGCTCTTGTTCCGAGGGGTGTTTCCACAAGAGAGAAATGACTGTTCTGCAGCACATCCTACAGAGAGAAACAAGCAATGCCGGGGATATTTGTCCTAAGGCCTCCTCATTCCATCTATCAATGACTTTAAAGTGAAAAATTACACTTAATGTCTGAGGCATGGCAGTCCTGAAAATATAGTACAAGAGTAACAGCAGGTTAACTTGTCCCTTTACAAAACCTTCTCCTCTTCAAGGCCTAATTATAATGCTACTTATAACAGTTATTTTATATAGCACCTTTAAAAGTAGCTTCTCAAAGCACTTTACAGTAAGAAAAAATAATGAGGAGATAAAAGTTAGTACAATAAAGTGTTCTGAGTGCAGTAGAAGATGCAAAGGGGCAGACAGGCATCAGTTAAGTTAATCCCTTTCTGAAGAAAAAGGTTTTGGAGTTTTGGAAAGTTTAGTTACTGCCATGTCGGTCAGGGTAGTAAAAAACAAATGAGCATTAACATAAGCATATACAAACACATAGCATACTGAAGACACCAAACATTCTCAAATAAACTGAAAATATGACAATATGTACACAAGAGTCAATTCCTTGTAGATGAAATGTACTTGGTTAATAACTGGTGAATTTGATTGCAATTCATTAGCTTATCAGGTGGTAAGAGAGCATACAAAACAGACAATACATAATGTAAATTACAAAAATCAATTGGGGAAAAAATAAAAAGGGAGGAAAGCAATGAAGTGGATAAGTTAGATGTCATGAAGCAAAACGCATGTAGGTAAAGGAGTGCTGACTGAAGAAAGAATGACTGCAGAGTGCGGTATCACACAGATCAAAACGCACATGTGTTGGGAGGAAATGGTAATGAGCAGTTTTCAGGGCCGATCATGAGGCATGATGGGAAGGGGGTTGCCTTGGAGAAGCCAACAGTCAGCTGGACTGTGAAACGGACACAGGTGAACACAGAGGAGACGTTTTCCCATCTTCTTTGTGCGTGTCCTTACTGAGCTTTTCCAGGTGCAGCTGGATAAACCACAGACAGTTTGAGATGTTGTGCTTCTTGTATCTGAGTTGCGCTCACGTAAGGGACACATTTTTTGCCGTATTCTCCACTGTGAAATGGGGGAAAAATAGCAAATGAAAGCGAGACAGTGTAACTACGGCATTTGTTATGACTGAGGTTATGGTGGTTGGATAAAACAACTATACGCACCCGAGCATGTGATGTTCTATCAGCAATCTGACTGGCAGAATAAATCTGATTTGCAAAGGGCCAATTCATTCACCCTGGCTTGTTCCTTGCAAAGCAGCCCTTCATTCTCATCACAGCACAAGATCAGCACATCTTGGGCTGTACAGGCAGAACTGAAAGAGTGTCAGTGGGATGCATGATAAAAACAAAATACATTATTTCTCTGCTATGCCCACACGAAGAATGAAAAGTCTGCACAGAAAAAATCCCTTAGTGGCTTCTATTGCAGAAGTGGCTACAGTCCGAGGTGAAAGGTACACAGCAGCACAGATACTAGTGGGCCACTGAGCACACCTCAAACCCACAGAGATACCAACAAGCTCAAAGGGAAATCTTCCCCCACCTACAAACATCCTACACTTGGCATCTTCTATTTTTTTGCCTGGTTAGCGTGTGCCGTTGAATAAGTAATTCAGTGGAAAGCAAGGACGCCAATTATCAAGTGTGGAAAGTGATAATTACAGAACAATTGAGGATAGGACAAAAGAGTAAAACGCAACAAAATCCTTCTATATATCTTCCCATCTATTCTTTTTTTCCTTTACATCTTTCTCTATAACAGCTGGCAAGCACAGCAGACAGCAGCCTTGACTGCCGAATGTTCAGCCCAACGATAAGACGCACTAGGGATCCTGGAAAGGCACCGGGACCTAGCAGACAGCAGGATCGAGTGGTCAGGGGCTCTTCACGCATTTCTTAAGAAAGGCTGCAGGTCAATTCCAAGGTGGTGATATTTTTAACATGATGCGTCACTTAAATTCCTTCGGTAAAACACCCGGCCACTTAAATGGGAACAAACTTGAGATAAAAGCATCAGCCAAAGAAATGATGAGGAGGATAAATGGCAAATTAATGAGCACATAACATCTTCACTTGTATTAACTGAGCAACAGAGTGACCTAATTAAGTCAGGCAGCGCAGCTGGAAAGAAATCCTTTAGATTTTGTGGCTGTCCAGGATTAGGGTTTGCAGAGCCTCGACATTTACCACGCACATAAGAAGAGTTAGTGAGTTGTCCAGCTTTGATGTGTGCAATCGGAACGTTTCTTTTTCAGGTACAGTGTGCCGCAGTGATATCAGCTTCAAAGCTATATCCGATATCTACATCTGATTCAGTAAAAGGAATGCATTCCGCATAATTCTTACTGTTTTGGTAGCTTATATTCTCTCTGAACCTCACACAAGGATAATGTGCGACAGTGGTCTACAGGCGTGCAGAGTAATAGGTAGTGATGGTTCTTGTGATCTGTATCGTTAGAGCACAAAGCACTTGTAAGTAAACGGACAGTGCTGTCACATTCAGCATAGTGTATGAATAAGTTTTGCGCTTATAGCTGGTACTTCTGAGATACTAAAATACGTCAGGGCAAAGAGTTGCCCATGTACAATACCTCAAGCCAATCACCGCAGGTCTCTACTTCACATTACAACACACTACAAACACCAAGAGCTGCGGAACAAAAAACAAAGAAAAGAAGCTATAGCACAGTTTGTTTTACTTCCGAAAAACATGATTACATGCAAAGGAACAAAAGGGGGAAAGCAAGCAAAAGGAACTGGAGAGACAGACTGGGACTCTTGTATCACACCTGTACAGAGATGCTCAGATAATCCACCACTTCATTAAACCACCCACTTCTCAGTACGAGAAAGAAAAGGATCAGTGTGCTTCTGCCTTGCGTTACATTTTAGTAATAAATAAAGCATACAACAGTGGTTCTGCTGGCCAGGATGTCATGAGAAGACAGTTATGTAAAGGACCTTCAGGGATTGGTGAAATAGTGGTTTTGACAGCGCTGTCCTACCACAAAGTCACTCGCTTGCCTATTTTTGCTTTTGATCTCCTGCGGATGAGAAAAGTGTTTTCCAAAACTGTAAAATTGTAAAAAAGGACACAAAATGAGCAAAACAAAAGTGAGAGGAACCTGATTTGAAAGCTAGCAACTGCAAATCTGTCTTTGGTTTCGGTGAAGAAAAACAGCTTGCACAACGTCTAAAACTAAACACCTTTGACTTTGAAAGCCCTAAACTCATGACCAACAGTAGATTTTTTTAATCTTTGAAGGAGGGAGGATGTTTTTATTAAACTAAGTCAGATTTAAAAAAGAAAACTTTATGTCCCTGTATAGGCTACGCTGGTGTTTATTTCTGGTTATGTACAACCTGAAGTGCATTAAGAACCACAGGATGTCACATGCTCTAGTGAGAGATCGTCTTGCAGATTTAATCTGAACTACAGCAGATACACACTAGTGGGGAAGCCAAGAGGAATTATTAACGAGATCTGATATTTTTTACACTGACTGAAATGCAGATTTCTTGAAGATGCATTCTGGTGATTGTTTTATCAATAATACCATCAGCAACACAAGGTAAGTTTATTTTTAAGGGCTATTTTCTTTATACTGTATAACACTTAAGGCTCTATGACATGTTAACGTTCATTGTTTGCTCTATTTAATACAATTGCAGGTTTTTACAATGCTCAGCTGATCTCTGCAGCTGACTGCAGAAATCTAACATTGTGGAGACGCGTAAATAAAAATAAAGCTCACTGCATACACTGGCCACTTTTACCGAAACCTAACATCGCAAGAATGCAGAGAATCAAAAACTACATCAGCTCACCCAGGAAGCTGCTCTGAGATTCATACCTCCCGTTTTAAGCATGGACAAGAGACACAGCCAACCAAGTAAATCAAATGAATGTAATGAATCCCAGAGCTTCCTCTTGCGTCAAAAAACCTGGTCAGGAAAAACAAAACTTAAATAAACAAGGGAAACGTAACGATAATCACAGAAGTTAACAAATGGAAGAAAACGGAAGTTCCCGTGGTGGCAGTTACCTAGAATAACACACAACTGGTGGAGACAGAGCACAGGACCCTTCTGGAGTGTAAGGAGGACAGACAATGTGATGCTGAAGCACTACGTTTACTATGGCTGCTGCTTATGGATAGGTTACACAACAAATGCAAATCACTGTTAAAACTCTGATATTCCTCAGAACACGGCTTCCCAGTCCATGTCCTAGAGGACCATACTGTACATCTGCTGGTGTTCATTCCAGCCCAGCTTACTCCATTAATTGAAGCCTCGATCTAGCTTACAAGCTGCTCAATGGGACGGAATGCAAGTTCTTTTACTTGACAGTTTGGGGATTTTACTAAGGAATAGTTAAAAGGTTCCCGACAAGTTTAAGAGCCGGGAAATAGACAAACAGTTAAAGTTAATCCCATGATCAAGTCATTTGAGGGTTTGACTGTGTACCAGAGCTTGGCTTGTATTCAGGAACAGGTTTGGAAACCCCTTCTTTAGAGCATGGCCAATAGTAAGGAAAAACAGTGGTGACAAATCTGCAAAATACCAAAGAAAAAAAAAAGACATGGACCCTGCAGGGGAAGATGAACTGACAGAGGCTTCAAACCCACCTAGATGGCACAACAGGTGAGCTGCAGCAGTCACTGCCTCTCCAGAAAGGCTACATGCATCAGGTCTCCCTGGGACTACTTTACAACTCACCTGTCCATTAGACGTCTCCAGCTCAAAACCAAAACGACAAAGGATATTCTCTTTAAAACAAATTCCCTGGAACCTTCATTCTGCATTCCTGAACACAAACACTTCTCAAAAAAATGCTAAAGAATCCAGTGAGGTATTTTGAAAAAATACCTCAGAAAACTGGTTTTGGTTCTCAAACTTTCAGTTCAGTTTAGAGACTTCTAAAAAGTACCTTTCATTCCATTAAGCAAAAGAACAATTTAAAAAATACAAAAACAAAACCCCTCCTTTGGGAAACAAATCTTCTTGCTATATTTTAGACAAGACTAGATTATGTTTTTTGTGTTCCAGTTCATCAATTTCTGCTCCAAGTGGATTTTGGCAAAATGTGGCAAAACGCAGACCACCTGGGATTACTTTTCACAAGTTTCTCAGATCTTGGGAAAAGTGCTATTTCAGGAGACTTAAAATACAAGCTAAATAAATACAAGATAAATCCCTGTTAAAAACCCTTGCAAGAGTATCAGGGATTGATGGGGTTATATATCTTACAAGGGTATCAGAAATACACTGAAGCCAAACAATCAAGAAAATTAGCATTTTTTCCATAAAAAACTAGCAGGGGCAACTTATTTGATATCTCAAAACCCACACAGACTCCATCAACACTCCCTCTTTTAACTGTGAGATGAGAAAAGCAAATGAAACGCAGATAAAAGGAACTTGTGGTTCGATGTCAGACCTTTATGAAAGTTACACTTACAGTTCAATAAGGAAACCAAACATGAGAACATCCTGTGTGTCAGGGGCTTGTAGGTAGCAGTACACTGCACAAGACAACAACTCAGCACATATGATATTTCCTGGCAAAACACTGCCAAACAGAGCACACAATGGATGCAGAATGAGGCTGGACTTGTGCCCAGCAATCAGTCTTAACGAGCTCAGTTCCAGCAAAACGTGACATAGTGCCACACTCAACCCTTCTGAAAAGCCCCCATCCCGAGCGGGAATCTTCATCCAGAAATAGTCTTTGCAATTGATGTCCACATACAGTGAGGGAAGCACTCTAACTGGAGGAAAAGACAGTACAACAGTAATCCCGCAACAGGGCTGTCCAGTCCTGGTCCAAGTGCCAGGGACATTTGCAGATCTGCATTCCAACTTAACCCTTAACAAGCTGAACCAGGGGGTTATTGGTCTTGACCAGTCAACCAGTTTAACAGCTTCTCCCAGTTCTTCACATGCTGCTGTTTCAAAGAGACCTACAGTATACAACCTGCACATGGACACAGCGTCCCTCCAGGTCCAGAACATGGAGATTCAATTACATGCCAACAGCTACACCCCTCACAGCAGAGCAGTACTACGCGTCAAACCAAGCTTAATTTATTGGGATCATATGATAAATTCTGTGCAATGAACACAAATAAATCTATTTAAATTAAGGAGAAATTAACAGGAACAAATGCAGTGTATGCAAAACCCAGTTAAGTAAATTGGAAAATAATAAGAGATTCATTTTTCATATTGTGGTAATCATGGATAATCGCAATTAACTTTTCAATTAATCCCTGCACAGGTAGTGCTGCATACTGGAGTACTGTAGATAGTATTGCCTCGGGAGAGTTAAAATGGCTTTTATTTTTCCTCTGCTCTTTCAGCATCCCAGAAAGCATTTGCAGACTCTGTCCTCAAATAATTCCTTATGAAGCCATCGCCTATGTGTACCTGACACTAGCCATTGTGGGGTTTCTCATCAACGGTCTGGCCCTGTACGACCTGTGGAGAGCAGAGAAAACGACGACGGTGACATTCGTCGTGAACATCGTTGCCTCCGACCTCATGCTGTGCTGCAGCCTTCCGTTCCGGGTGGCTTACTACCGGCACAGCGCCCAGTGGGCTCAGGAATCCTCCATGTGCACCCTGGCCAAGTTCACCACCATCTCCCTCTTCTACATCAACCTGTACTGCAACATGCTCTTCCTCCTCTGGACGAGCGTCAACCGCTACGTCAGCGTGGTCCGGCCCAAGCTGCCCCTGCTGAGGGCTTTCAAAAGAGCTCGGGTCTGCCGCCTGCTCTGCGTTTTCACGTGGGCGGCGGCGATTGCGGTCATCATTGGCACCGTCTCCCGCAACATTGCCAAAAACAAGACGGTGGCCGCCAACTGCTTCGACCACATCGTCAACGCCAACCGGCACAGGTACAACACCACGCATGTGATAGGGGTGACGGTGTTCTTCCTAATCCTCGTGCTCATGCTGGCATTTTACGCCCTGCTGGTTTACCACCTGCACCTCATCCAGAGGAGCAGCCTGGTGGGCAGGGGCCAGCGGGGCAGCCTGAAGGTGCGCAGGAAGATCCTGGCGTCGGTGGCGCTGTTCGTGGCCTGCTTCCTCCCCTACCACGTGGAGCGGATCCTGCTGCTGACCTCGGACAGGGGCGACTGCCGCTGGCAGGAGACGCAGTACAAGGTGAAGAACGGCACCATCCTGCTGGCGGCGCTCAGCTGCTGCCTGCACCCCCTGCTCCACCTCACGCTCCGCTCCCGCTGCTGCAGGGCCCGGGCCGAGACGCACAGCCGGGCCGCCAACAGCTGCACCGACGCCGGCCACACCGTCACGCATGCCAACATCAGCCTGTCAGCCATCCTCGACGCTCCCCCGGGGGAGGGCTGGGACTCCAGGGGGCACCAACCAGATCGGGGAGGGGGACAGCTCGCAGGCTGTTTGGCACCCTAACGGACACTCTGGAGTCAAACGGGATTTCACCATCCTCAACAGCCTTAAAACAGCCACCCCTCACAGCATCACAACTTTAGCTGAGATATCACGTATCTCCAACAAGAATGTCTGTCAGCAGCCAGGCTACCTGACACTGCCGTGTTTGTGCGTGCTCTTTTTTGTCCTTGGCGTTGTGCACCTAGCCATCAGCACTTTGTGGTAGTTCTCTCAAAGCCCTGTACTTGACAGGGCTTCTCATTAACTCAGGGAATAGGGAGGATGTCTGTTTGCGTGCTAAGTGGAAATGAAACCGTACAACCCTTTCCTGAAGGACTGAGCCCAGCAGAGGGTTGGGACCGAAATAAATCAACACCTGTGCGCCTCAGACACTTGTGAAGGAGAGTTCTTCCCCCAGGGGAACACGTCTGAAATGCCCTTTTCTGCAGTTTCAACTTGGACCAAAAGTCTCTCCTTGTTCATAAAATGTGGGAGTTTGTAAAATAAAAAAGGAAAACTAAAAGTGAACTGAATTGCTTAAGAGAAAAAAACATTTTTTCTGTTTTTGCAATGAAGATATTATAGGTGTTACTGCTTCAAAAAATATACCTTTTACAATCACATTTAATATACGCAAAGCGTTGCAACACTCATTCCCTCCCAAAACAATGACATTTTGATGATTTATGAAGTAATGTGTGGACTTTCAAATGAGCTCTTTTTATTCAAAACAGTAATGATCAAACTGAAAACTGTTACATGAGAAGGAGGCTGAATGTGGGTAAAGCCTATAAAGAAGATGCACAAAGTGAAAATCACTGACTGCACAAACATACAGTCAGTATTTGGGAGAAACACTTCTGCTCTCAGTCATTGTGGATGGGACTCCACATTTTAACAGAGGAATGACAGAATTTTTTGCCCATTCTCCTTGGCAAAACTCTGGAAGATTCTTGATGAACTGCAAGCAGGTCTTGCTATAAGTATTCTTTTGAATTCAAGCCAAAACTGACCACTCGAGGACATGTACTGTCTCAACCAAATACAAAATCTGCCACGTCTGTAGTATGTCTCCTCACAACAATCTGGTAGCCAGGCTCGTACAGGGATCTGGGATAACATTGATCTCTAGCTGAACATCAATCCCATTTCAGAAAGAGATCACTGGTCAGTGGTGACTTCACAGTGGCATCACTACCCAGTTTCCCCCACACCTGGCTGCTCAGTTTGGAAGAGGGGCACTCTGGGTAGTACGATGCACATTCCATGACCGACTTCACTAAACGTAAAGGGGAAAATTAACCTTCTTCTGATCTGTCTCTCTAGCGATTCAACCCTGATATGTTTCAAAATCTCCCTAGTATTCATTGTTGATTTACCAGATTGCAATGCAAGTTGTGGCTGGAACTTCAGGATCTGAGGGAACTCAGACACATGCCTTATTATTATTATCATTATTAAGGGCTCAACAGTACAACACAAAATTCAAAGCATCCAGTTTTGAACTATGAAATATCTTTTAGAATTTTTTTCCCCCCCTCAAATACAAAAACACTACAGTATACATCTCTGACTGTGAACTAAACACCTGTGCTTTCTGTAGAAAAAATTCTAACAGCTTGCTGTTTGGCATTTTTAAGAGAACTCTAGGTAAATATCATGGCAGTGAGGACTCTGCTTTACAAGAGTTTACACAGCATACTGCATATGGCTTTTTCCACATACTGTAAATGAAAAGTTAATGAAAAGAAATGTACAGATTTTTGAGCCAGCCCTCCCACAAAGAAACCGCTGTTAGGCTTGAGGCACATCCACCAATATTTTCTACACTGCTAATAGCTTAAGGAAACAAACTATTTCCTTGTCACTCCCCAGACTAGGGTTCCTAACACCATTGTGTATTATCACCACCAGCTTCTCAGCCTTTTTCACTCCACTGCTGGACGAAGGCTTCCCAAAATTATTCCACAAGCCTGATTGAAGCTGCCTGGTTCCACTTTCCTTCCTATTTCTTTTCAAACTGAGTGCCACCATTTGAACACCACACCACAGGTTTTCTGGTATGGGCATTGCAAGGCTAGATCATTTTCATAGAGGGACTATTTGGTGTATTTTTGAAAAAGAGAAGTTGCACTCAAGTAATGTCTCAATTAGCACTGCTTCTATTACCACTGATTTGCTACAGTGCTCTTTGCCCTGGTTATTTCAATTGCTCCGAATACACCTGTATAAAAAACTGTCTGATATGCATGAAGGTCAGGCTGCAGCACCTAGAGGACTCTCAGTGGAGGCTGTAGTTGTGCATCCTGCTATTATTTGTGCTCAAGGCAAAGGCAATGAAAAAAATTATACAAGCTCCCCGACAATGACTGTGTTGCATGATACGAGTGTTTACTGTTCGGACCGTGCTGCCTGTAGTCAATTATAAAAGAAATCTCAAAACTCGCTTCATCACCAAGCAGACTCAGGCCGCCTCGGGGTGTGCTCCAGCTCCTCCAATCAGTCTCTCACCACTGCCAAGCTGGAGGAGTGAAAGCAGGTCTTCTCAAGGAACCAGGTTGCAATACAAAGTCTGTGGGAGTCGGAGATCCCCCAGACAAGCCATTTACATCACTTTGTAAAAGTATTCTGCTCCTGCCATGATGTCCCATTTGGCTGAACAACATACTGAAAATTTTTAATTAAAATGTGAATATTCAAACTCAAAACATGGATTGCATACATTTGTAATTCAACAAAACGGGACAACTTTGAAAGGGAAAAATATGTTTGCAAGGCACTGTTTGTTTTGCATGGCCTGATTGTAGGAAGTCAAGTGGCCGCTATGTTCTCTTGAGAAAACACATTATACTAGGGAAGTGCACTGACACAGTCATTAGCATTGCTGCTTCGCGGCACTGGGGCCCTGCATTCAATTCATGGGGCGATATCTGAGTGGAGTTTGTATGTTCCTCTGGTTTACTCCCACGGTCAAAAGACAAACGTGTAGGTTAAGCTGCTTCTGGAATAACTGGCCCTGTTAAGAGTATGTCCATATGTGCCCTGTGATGGACTAGTGTCCTGTCCACTGTATATTCTGTCTTGTGCCTGCTGCTTGCCAGGATAGGCTCTGGCTCCTCTGTGACCTTGCATTGGATGAAAGGGTTTGAAGATGGATGTTGCACTGGGGAAATGTGCATGTTTTGATCTTATCTATATAGCACTAGCGGTAGACCCAGCCTGAAAATAGCTTAACTGCTTAGAAATATCCATCATTAAAGGTAAATTCAGAGTCATTCCAGCTGTGGAAAGCCAAAAATGGGTCCATTTAATTCACGGTTCTACCCAAATGTGATTAAAAGTCAAAATGTCAAAACTGTGAGAAGCTGCAGATTGTTGAACAGCAAGACTTAAAAACTCCACCTACAGAAGTACTCCATAAAGCATTTGAAACCTCAGTTTCACATTTTTTACCACAAAACAGACAGGATGCTGCTTCTAGAGAAAGACAAATTCCACCCTATCTACAAACATGCAAACCTGTTTCACATTAATAAACTTGAAAATTCTTGCTTATTTGTCCAATAGGACTTTCAATCTCCAAAGGGCATTAACAACATGCAACAAGTGTGCAATAAAAGGTAGGAAGGTGTGCTGAAACATTTTTCCAGAAAATAAAAAAGGTTACAAACAAGAGGAAGCCATTTCGGTCTTCGAACCTGTTTGGTAGTTCGTCATTGATAAATCCCAAGGTCTTATCCAGCAGTTTCTTGAAAGACAGGGGATCAGCTGCAACAACGTGACTGGGTGGTCTGTTTTTTGTTTTAAATGCATTCCCTTGTAGTTTCCATTTGTCTCCACTGGTCTAGTCTGGTCTGGAGAGTTCCACTGTTCATTCTGAAGAAACATTTTGTTCTGCACATAGTTTATAATATGTTTACGCATGTAATCTCTGTGGTACTCATGATCAACAATGGGCGAACTGCAAGTCCTAGCAGTATGCCAGTGACTAAGGAAAACACAAGAAGCCTTTACAGTAAAGGACAGTGACAGAATCCCAGAGGCATTAACACAGCAGAAATAAATGCTATTGGGACAGCTGTGTAAAGCACTTCTGGAAGAATACACTAACAGAATTCAACAACCAGCGCCGCTTTCAAACTATAGGACTTAAAGTACCAAACAACCCTCCTTTAAGTTTAATTTTTCACAAACGCATATATACTTGGGGGGCATGGCAGTGCAGTGGTTAACATTGCTGCCTCTTGGCGCTAGGGTCCCAGGTTCCAGGCATGTACCCTGTCTTGCTCCCACTGCTTGCCAGGATAAGCTCCAGCTCCCCCCGAGACCCTGAACTGGATGAAGCAGGAAGAAAATGGATGGATGGATGTATACGACTGAACGAAGTGCATATAAATACAGTGGTGCGATTTGCCATCTGTGTTCTGAAGATAATTGTAGGTCAGCACTAAACTGAATCTTACTCCAGCGCTTTAGCTTGCGATTCAGGACTCCCTTGGTCACATTACCTCAAGGCAATGAATAACTAGATTTAAGAAAAGAGAGAAGCATACATTACTAACTGGAATTTTAGTGATACACATCCACTAACTATATTTCAAAAACGAACTAAAAGGAAATGATAGCTACTTAAATTCTATGTCATTAATTCTGGCAAAGCAAAACACTTTGGTTTTAAAAACGGAACAATTTATTACTCTGATGAAAAGCTAAACAAATAATTGTCATACCGTAGCTTAAATCAAGTGCTCATTTAACACATCACAATCCTTTAAGAGTCTCAATGAAATTTCGTTTGCTCAAGAAAATCGACTTTCTTCGGCATCTTCGTTCCACCTCCTCACAGAAGCCATCCGCCTCTGCTGAAACACATGAGCATTGACTGCCGAGCATGCCAGAGTGAAATCCTTGAAAAGAGATGAAGACGCAAATAAAAAATGTATTCCACCAATAGTTTCTGTTACATAACGGCCAACAGATTAATACACGTCTACTGTGCTGCTTCAGAAGGGAGTGTGGGGGCAGGAGATGTGGGCATCCCGCTCTGACGGGACCCGTGCAGAACTGCTCAAGCTGCACCAGGCCTGAGAGGAGAGAGACTGCTGATTGGTGCATCTCTCATGATGTCACAGCAAACGCCCAGGCATCCACAAGTCAGAGGAGCTGCCCTTTTGCTGGGACGTCAATACTGCCCTGGCTGTCCAATCCTAACCTCCCCCTAGAGGTGCTCTGCCTTTTGTGCACCAGTGCTCAGAAGGTATGATTAATGACAAACAGCTTTGCCTAAAGGAGTTTAATACCTTTAAATGCGCTGTGTAGCTAAATGATAAACACTTCACCGAGATACAAATCGATTAGTGAATAGGGTTTACAACTTGCTACTTGCACTAACATTTTCAACAAAGAAAATTTCCTTAAATTATCAAAACATAACCGAATTTATATACCATCCATTTGTTAGAATATAACAAATAGCTTTATCATTTTATTTCAATAGTAGTTGCAGAGCACAAGAAGCCCTCTAAACCAATATGACTGGAGCAACACTAACAAGTTAAATTAGGCTACCACTGCAGCAATGTGTGGTATTGATTCACGCACAACATGTCCTCCAACTTCAGTTTTGAAGACCTGTCATATAAGTAATTCATTACACAGTTCGAAAAAAAAAATTAAATAACAGTACCATAAGTACCACAGCTGTATCCACTGCTACAACAGTGTATCACACCTGCAGTTTTGAAGACTGTTGCCTTTGATCACATTGACTTTGGAACTGCATATGATTTAAAGTTTAGTTTACGTGTTAAACTCAAATGCAAAAAAGAAAAAACTTCAACTGATTTTTCTTCCATCACACAGAGCCAGGAATTATCTTAAGAATGACTAAATTATGTTCAAAATGAATGCGGTCTTATGCTTATTAAACAGAATCAGAAATATTTAAAGACCTGAATAAACATACTTTTTGTAAGAGCACAACACAAGATAAGAAAAGGTCATTATTTCAACAATTTACAGTTTAGAGGGACACCATTCTGTAAGTGGAGAAACCAGCTAACAACCCATCACAAGATAATGCACGTGCTGCACCTACCAAAGACAGTAACATTTTACCTGCCTTCAATGACTTTCACATTTATTTCCTTAAGAGTGAACTTAAATGATGTAAAGAAGGTACCTGCCCACATTTAGTACAATCAATTAGGAAAGGTATAGGCAGCATAGTGGTACTGTGGTTAGCTGTGCTACCTAGCAGCGCTGGGGTCCTGGGTTCAGTTCATGGGGAGATATCTGCAGAGAGTTTGGGTGCTCTACCTGTGTTCATGTGGCTTACCAAAGACATTCTGGTAGGTACACTGGTGTCTGGGAAAACTGGCCTTGGGTACGTGTGCCGTGAGATGGACTGGCGTCCCTTCCAGGGGTTATCCTGCTTTGTGCCCATTGCTTACTAGGATAGGCTCTGGCTGTTCCACGGCCCTGTATTGGATAATGCAGTTAGAAAATGTATGGAATGATGGATGGATTTAGATAAAGTAGAGCTTAAATTCAAATGTTCTCTTACATAATTTGCAAACAAAAGCTCAAATACCCAGGAGGGCCCCATGCACAGACGCTACAGTATATTTATGACCTTACTTTGTCATGATATAAGCCATATAGAGAGGCTACAGAAGGACTATGGGCTACAAGTTACAAGAATGTGCGATTTCAGTGTGCTCATTAATGCCAGTGACAGCAACTCATTTAATAAAATAAACTCAATTTCCATTTCTTCTTTGTGTGGCAAATGTTTTGTGGGAAAATTGTCTGGCTGCTGTAAAGAATGTAGATGGTTTCTGAGAGAAAATGATAACTACGGATTAAGAAAACGAAAGGAACAATGCCAGGGGAAAATAATCTACTAAAAAGGTATACAAGCTGGTGTTCGTAGAAGCAAACTATAAAGGCCATAGATCTTAGACACAGAGAAAGGGACTATAAATGAGTGTTTCTCTGGTTTCATAAAGCTTTAACATCAGTTAGTGATTCCTTCTACTGTAAGGAAATGTGAATTAACCATATAGACAAGTTGCTGCCACATTATTTTTCTAGTAAAATTACACCGCAGACAATGCTAACAGAGACCTCATCCTCAGAATCCATGCAGTAACATGGATAACATTGTTAACTTGGTCAGGGTCTATTGCACCAACATGTACTACAATAAACTCAATTCAGTGCTACTAAAATTAATTTGCACCACCAAAAATTAAAGAAGGATTAAATAGAAATCCTAGATTTCTGATTAGCAAACTGTTAGACATTTAAATACTGCAATTAACAGTACTTGGATTACATTTTAAATTAGCTTAAATTCCCTAAAATGACAAGTTATAGTTTGAGTTAGGATTAATGTGTAAAAATCAAATGTGACATCCTACTGGGTTGACAAAAAATCCCCATATTAGGATTAATGTGTAAAAATCAAATGGCTACATAAAACTGAACTCTTGTGAACAGAAGCTCATTAAAGGTTTGCACTGTAAAACCTGAACGGACTCAGTTAGTCTCTCATTTATGGTGACTGTAAGGAACTTCTCGTGTTTGAATTAGCACGTTTACAATCGTGACAAAAGTGGCTCCCAGGGGTGAGTCTACCCCTTCCCTAAAGACTCAACCAAAAACGGTTTTCTTCTTTCTACTTGATAAGGAATTCAACTTTCCTTGTTCCTATTCTGTATATGCTGTTGCAAACCCGCTTGAGATATCTTCATTTGAGGTTAATCGTCCATTAAAAAAATCATTTTTTGCAATGTGGATGCCTTGTTCCCTATTCGTGCATTTGGTCCAAACCCTGACTGAAGCACAATTTACGTTTCTTGCTGGCGTAGCTCGCCGGGCCAGAACAAGGGGGAAGATGGGGATGCGAACGATGATGCGCACGTGGGAGTCTACCCACAGGAAAGAGGAAGTGAACCAGATTAGGACTGGACTTCTGTTTAATACCGCGTGGAGAGAAGAAAGCATATTTATTTCATGAACCCAGAAAAGCCGAAGCACAAGCAGAGACTGACAACCAACAGAAAAGCTAAAAGGTTGACTTTTCCCCCTTCGGCAGTCGTGATTATTGTCCGCTCTTGCTCCATCGCCGTGATGGCCTTCAGCTGACGCCTCTCCCCAAAAGAGGCACAGAACCCGGGGGTGATTCTGTGTACCAACAGCTGCCCCTGCTGCTCCCACAGAGCTGATTACAGCAACAGGACGCTGTTCCACAAACCCCCCTCCCCACGGAGCACAGCTCAAAGCCTTTAATTCGCTTGCTCAGGGGAGCATACCGAGTCGGAGAGCGAACCTGGGGCTTCAGACAGGACCCCTAAGGGGAACAAGACCCTGTGTGCTCAGCTACCAGACTCCCCATGCTTTCCAGGCCTGTTGTGTTGCAATACAAACACTGCAATATTTATTGGACTAACACTGTTATATTTTCAAAAAGGCTGCTATTATGAGATCATTTATCAGGATGAGATGCGGTGGCTCTGTGTCTAAGGAACTGCACCTATGGCTGGAAGGTTGCCGGTTCGTATCCCGCGGCCAGCAGAGGAATCCTACTCCACCGGGCTCCTGAGCAAGGCCCTTCACCCCCAACCACTCCAGGGGCGCCGTATAGATGACTGACCCTGCGCTCTGACCCCAAGCTTCTCTCCCTGTCTGTGTGTCTCATGAAGTTGGGGCATGCAAAAAGGACAAATTCCTAATAAAATAAATTGTTTATGGCCAATAAAGTGATCTGAACTTAATAAGTACAGTGGAATCAAAGATGACAAATGGATTTAGTCAATTTCCCCTAACACTAAATAAACCAAGTAATATCTAACATTTGCTTGCTATATATTATTAATATTGTAATAGTTACACACAAAGATGTAACTGTGGTTAATCTAAATCGGGAAAGTACTAATCAGATAAAGAGGGCGAGGACATTCACTGACACTGAATCTGCTTGCTCCCTGTAATGTGCCTTACTTACCACTAGAGGCTGACCTGGGACCACTAAACACTTAGTATACACCGTCTCTTCTAGGCACGTTAAACATTTCATGCTGCAATATAATTTTACAACACGACATTTGCTTTTTTTCTGAAGAAAGACTTTTTAATTGCTTTTTTAATAAAAACTGGCTGATCTACAGCCCTTTGATTTTTAAAATGTCCAGAAAAAAAATCAGTAGGCTGATTTGCCAGAAGAAACTGTTTATTGTCAGAAAACAAAACTACTACAGTATAGAAAACCTTCCCCTGGAAGATGTTGGGCTTAAAGCTACAGACAGTGGACTGAGGAGGGCAGTGATACCGCTTTTAAAGGTGTTAAAACAAACTTCCTCTTCTTCTGTATAAGCATAAACAATCTCTCAACATTATGCTTCAAACCAGAGAAACAGAAAACCACGAATCTTTACTCAGCTGCCCCTGACAAAAGGATTTTTATTTACTGAAAACACCAGTGGTAAGGATTGTTTTTCTTTGGTTACAAATCCTGCAGTAATGAGCAATAATCTACCAAAAAAAGTTTTATGTACTCCACGTATCGCATTTTACAAAAGATGAAGGAAATCACATTACTGGGTGTGAAAGGGAAATAAGTTATCTCTTTAAAACAAAATGTACAAATAATTATCGTGTGCAAGTAAATGGTCCTGGGATCCTGGGAATGAACACTTGATAAGGAGCGGTTCTGGAAAAACAGTAAAGTGACCAAGTCACAAGGAGGCGAGTCAGAAATCCAGCTAGCATGTTTTATAATATTTATGGCAACAGTCAGTTAAACTAAGCCATTTTAATTACCTTATCCACTGTCTCAATTTATCTGCAATGATACACACAATTTATCACAAAGCTTTGTTGCCAGTTTTTTTAACATGGATAAAAAGCCAAACCCAACATACCAGTTATCTAAATTCTCAGGAGCTACTGCTCTTATCATGCATCTCAAGGGTTTTACAGCCTACCTTGAAAATCAACCACCACTACATTTCAACACAACATCTATATCTAATATTAGTTAGCAGCTAATTCTCTGCTTCACTACAGAACTACTGTACAATTTGTGCATTTGAGATTCTTTAGATACTTTGGACATACAGTAGTCTATGAGCTATGCATATGGTTTTTCCAAATATGGCAATATTTGAATTATTTTTTTCTTTAAAAAAATAATTTAATCCAAAATGTTTTCAAACTAACCTACTGATGAAGTGCTTTTTAAAATTAAAATGAATACATGGTAGAGTATAGATTAAGATGCATACTCATCTGAACTGAATATAAACATATACACTCAGGTGCACATGGAGAATTATGTTTTTAAAGAAACTAATAAGTAAGAAGGCCTTCACTGATCTGATATAAACATTTGTGAAGTAAACACTTCAGTTTAAAGTTTTAATAAGATCTCGCCACAAAAACAATCAGGACATCAAGCTGAATCTGTTATGCTGGTTTAATAAAATGTACATTTCTAAGAATATGGCACCATGGCAAATTTAAAAGTGCTGCACAGATGAAGAAAAATGATTAGGTTGCACTTTATCTGTATTGTTATAGTTTTAAAAGCAAATAGAATACAAATACTGTGATAGAAAAATATGGCATCTCGGGTCCACTTGCTGGATTCTGGACTTTAATCTGTGTATTCCCGTTCTAGAAATAAAACCACCAGCTCTTCAGGGGAATGCAATTTCTTTTATCTGTACAGAATAGCCATATGCTAAGAAGCAACATGAATAAAGGAGGTTCCCTGTCTACTAAAGACTCAGAACTAGAATGCAAATATATTTATATCTCATCTTAACACAATCTTAACATCATCCGCATAAATTTGAAAAACTATGCCGTTTCAAAACAAAATCCTTTGACTGCTTTGTGTTCATTTGGCTGTTTTGTGTAGATTTAAATTAAATAGACTATTAAAAGCATTATAAATGTTATTTCAGGTGGCAAGCTATATACTGTAATGGAAATAACGTGTGGGTAGAGAAAAGCGTATTTCCATTTTTTTGGCTTTTCAAATAGAAGACCACAAAAATAACACCTATTAAAGGAGTGAGTGTGTAATGTGGATTCAGAAAGTAAACTTCAACGATACTGACTAGACTGTAACTGATTCACTTTCAGACCTATGGCAAATGTATCCCATGATGCAGCTGGAAAGGGCGATGTTTGCTGGTCAAACGTTTCTTGCCTCTGTCCATCTCTCGGCACCAGATCCATCCTACCTCTTCTGTATTTCCTGATGTTCATCACTGGGCTGCCTGGAAATGCCCTCTCTCTCCAGATATTTGTGAAGAAAATGACAACCAAAACCCCGACCCACTTCTACCTGACAAATCTAGCCGTCTCCAACATGTTGCTCTGTGTGGTCATGCCGTTCCTGTCCATGTATTATATGATGGGATACAAATGGCAAGTTAACACAGTGGTGTGCAAGATGATCACAGCTGTGGTGACACCGGTCTTCCATATTAACATCTACACAGGCATGTTCATCTTGAGCTGGATTGCACTGAGCCGCTATGCTATCCTGATGAAGCCCAATGAGTACAGGGGCCAGTGTCATCTGGTGCATATCCACTCCAGCCTTCTCAAAAGGTTCCGGGAGTTGAGGTTTGCCAAAATGCTGTGCCTTGGCATCTGGACCTTTGTGATTGGTACCATTGTTCCTGTTGTGCTATACTACGCCTTCACTGAAGTTGGGGGAGAGGAAGCTTGCTATGGCCAAAGTGTGGAAATAGGAGGAGAGGCCTCACAGATGTCCAGTGCCATCGCCATCGCCGTCTTCTTGTTCTGCTTCCTGTTGGTCCTGGTGTCCTACGTGTCCGTAACGAGGCACCTTTACAATATCCAGAAAAGCTCCGCCATTCCAGGGAAGAGTCGCATCTACAGCCGAGTGCTCCGAAACATTCTGGTCATCCAGGTGGTGCTGGCTGTCTGCCTGCTGCCGCACCACATCTACAAAGCTGTGTTCATCAAGCTGGTCCGCCCGCCAGCCTGCGACAGGCTTTCTCTGCTGGTGGAAGTGAAGAACTTCCTGCTGTGCCTCGCTGCTCTCAGATGCAGCACAGACCCCCTCATGTACTTCTTGCTGGACAACGCATTCCGGAGGCATTGCAAGAGCCTCCTGAAATGCAGCTTGGCCAAGCGCAGCAGCCAGTCTTCAGGCTCGAGCAAGGATTGGGACATCAATATCTCCCACACAAAACACACCAACGTGCCTGAGAAACACGTCGTCAGATGGGAAGCGGCTCCACAGGATGTTGATAAGTTCATTAACTGAGCAGATGGACGCATTTCGTTTCCTCAATTTAAGGATATGGCAAGGGCAGACTACCAAAAATACTTATGTTAATATTTCCTTAACATGTCTCTTTCACTCTACCTTGCTTAAAATTGCATTTCACTGTCAAGACTGAAACATTAGATACTGTTAGACAAGTTCAGATCACTTGACATCTCAACAATTGATTAGAGGTCTACAGTACTGGCCTAGAGAGGCGAGAGTCTGTGAAAAACTGACGAATTGTAATCCAAAGTGATTTGCATGTTTATCCATTCATTCACGTTGGAGTTTCACTGGAGCAATCCGAGCGAAGGGCCTTGCTCAAGAGCTCAACACCACCCAATCCTGCCCCACCCACGATTAGAACCCACAACCATCCAAATAATACCAGTCTAGAACCCTTTTACCATTATAATAAAATACCTGTCAAATGTATATACAAGTAAAATACATTGAACTATTTTACCATTCTGAAATTAAATAAATAACTTTAGGTAAGGTAAGCTTTAGGTAACTGAGAAGTGTTTCTTAGATTTTAGATAAGGTTTGTGACACTTGGCAGATTAAACACTTCTAACTTCAAAACATGAGAGGATGGTGGCTGAGGTCTGAGGGGTCCCTGGAGCAGAAACAATTGTGAAGTTTACCTTAATATACATAGGCAAGGTGTGGGTTAATCATTGTCAAGGAGCAGGACAGACAATAAGATCACAGACAGAGGAGAGGAAGAAACAAGGAGAAGCAGGGAAGAAGGAGAGGAGAGACAAGAGTCTGGAGCAGTTGGGACTCGAAGCTTGCGCCAGGTGAGAGCCCCTACTTCATGATCATCCAAACCAAACCTGACTGGAGCAAAGTATTTGAACCTTGTTAGAGAGAATGTGCTATTCTGTGTTTTGTGGGAACTTGGGTTTCCTGGGTAAAAGATACATCAGTTAGAAACATCTTTCCTTCTTAGGGTGCATTTTTATGGATAGGGATATAGGCTCCCATTAATTTTGTGGAATTCAGGGTGCAGAGAGAGATTTAACTGCAGTTGCATTGTATTTAGTTAGAAGACAGCTCATCTCTTATGTGGCCACTGTAGACATTATGAGTTTAATGCTTAGTAGCAGTCTTGGGTTTTCTTGGTGACCAGAATGGTAGGCCTCTGAAACGCCTTGTTTGTAAATACTGTCCTTAAAGTAACTTGTGTGTTGTATGTTTTGTTAGGTGTAGTTTGTGTCTTGTTATTGTAAAAAATAATGGTGCCTGAATTATTACTCCTCTCACCAAAGCTGTGCCAGAAAACAAAAAATTCACATGCCTCCAATTATACCAACCGCTTGAGTATATTCTGGTGAAATCACTTATAAGTTGTGGGTTAAGAACATTTATTTTACTTATTGCCTAAACCTCTTGGGCAATTCCTGATTTTCAGCCTTTTTGTAACCCCCCCCTTTGTAACAGTATATTCTACTACTAAAAAAATGCTTTAAGCAGCCCTTATGACCAGATACATTAATGACTGTGTGCAAACACATCACTCACGTTTTTTTGGTTCTTGATGATACAGATGGAAACCATTGGAAGCCACGTTTTTTTCTAGTTTGTTTTTCCAGCACATGCATCTTCACTGGCTCTTAAGTGACCCTCAATTTAAAAAACAGAGGAACATAGCATGCGTCATGATGGTAGGAGTGCATAGCACAGAACAGCTACAGGTATATGTACACGCATAGAGGGAGCCCTCCAATAACATTGGCACAGTGAATTCTAAACTGGGATTTCTACCAGTACTCAAATTCATCTTAAACATTTTTCACAGGAGAAAAAAATAACTTATAAATAACTCCTACACATTTCATTTTCAGTAAGAAAATACCTCACTTGGGTCAGTTAAATTGACAGTGTTGAACCTTATTGGTCTCTTATTGGTCAGGTGTTTGTTATTGAGTAATTAGGCTTGAAAACTGAACTGTGGACATCCTTACAACCAGACTTGCTTTGACAGTGTTTGGAATCTGTAATCAACCATTAAAATGAAAACCAAAGAGCAGCAGGGAATTTTAAAAGCAACAAAAGAACCACTGCACAGAAACTGGGCAAATGATCACACAATTAAAAATGAATACTAAGGAAATAAGAAGCAACAGGTACAATTACCAATCAAGGAAAAAAAACTACTGTAAAACAACAGTTAGTGAAATCACTAACAGTAGAAAAAGTAACATTAAATAGAAAGCTACACAAAATGTGTAATTATTCATTTCATTTATTCACTTCTTCATTTAGACATACAAATATGTCCCATACTTAATCATAAAATGTGTATATTCAGATTGAAAAAATGAAGCTTGCCAGAGCATGTGCACACAACAGACTGCAGGGGTAAGGTATCAAAACCACAGTTCTCAATCAGACAGGAAAGCAGCACCAAGAAAAGAAAAAACAGACTAGAATTAAGAATAGAACAGGAGAGAATTATGGTCAGATTAAACCAAATACAAATTTCTTTATCACAGTGATGGAGAGGTTAAAATGTGGAGAAATAAAGGAACTACAGATGCTCTTAAGATGTTCCCTTAAACATCCACAACATCCACTGAGCCAATAAGCAATACTTGGAAGATCCTCTCCTATCACTCATCTCTAAATTCACCTATGATTTAAGTATCTTGAAAGAAATTCAGTGGGTGTGTAGCTGTTGTGTTCATATTGCACTGAGTGTTGTTTTGATTTATATAGACAGACTGCCTAGAGCCCCCATTCTCCTGTATTCTGAGCTCTCTGCTGACAAACCCTGTGGATTTCCAAACTTGCAAAGCTCTGCATTATGAAGATTGTGTGGACTATACAATTTCCTAATACACACAGCTCTGTAACTTTGAAGTTGGCTAGTGTTATGTCCTTAAGCCTTTACTTTGTTTAAATTTACTGTGTTTTTGATGGTTTTCAGATAATTAGTGGAATTACTCTTTTGACCCTGTAGTTAAGTTTAGTTAAGTTTTGTATTCTTCACATTTCTTTGGGAATTACTGATCCTTCTAGAGATGTACCACTTACCCATTCTAAGCTCTCATAGGGTATCGGTTTGCCAGTCTGTATACTGTATATAATTTATATGTATTCTAAAGTATACATTTTTATATTGTCTATACAATTTTATATATACTAATATAAAATGTATGACTTTTGCTATTTATGCAAGACCCATGTGAGCCACTACAATTTGTATACATTACAGCTGGCTGAATTTTATTTGAGCAATAAAACGTGATAACAGCAAGAAACAAGTTTAAGGAGCAATCCTCACTTCACCAGACAACTGGTAACGATGAGCAATCCACTCAATGTCTTTAACAACCCATTACTGTAAACTAGTCATACTGGCATGCTATATTTCATTTTCTCCCATTTAACCCATAAAAAATAGGTACAGTCAAACCCTTACTTGTGAAATAGGCCAACGTATCTTGAAACCAGCTGGGCAGACCCAGCTGTGTTTGCGTAACGCGCACTGTGTCAATTTCAGATAAGAGTTTCAGTTTTACATTGCTAAGCCTAAGAATAATTATACTTGGCAAACGATTTCTAAATCCGCCACGACATGAAATGTCACAGGCCCTCACAGATCTTTATCTGCAACACCTGATCCTCACATTGTGAAATGAATCCAAGCTGAAAGTCACATGTAGCCCCATGCAGATGTGGTAACAGACACTGGGCCAGTGAGCAGGGCGAATGAAATAAGATGGCAATGCCCACGAGGCACGTGGTGAGCCCACACTGCGTGTGAACAGCCAGTGACTGGCACAGTTTTAGGTAAGAGAAATGTGGTCAATTTTCGATTCACTTGTTTTCTTTTGTTTAAACTTCAATTTGATGCAATTTCAGAACAAAACACATACTGTACAACCCTCCGCAGGAACATACAACTGACATTAGCGGGGGGGGGGGGGGAAGGGAAGGTTAACATATTTAGACAAGAAATACAAAACATGACAACCTTTCTATTTAAACAAATCCACAAAACTACAGAATGGAACATTTTGCACTGGGAAAAAAATATTAAATGAAAATCCGTCTTCTTCAAATAAAGCCCCTATGGAAGTGTTTAATTGAAACAATTCATTCTTGCTAGGACTGGCACTTTTAAACTTTAAACACATATGCGCAAAAATCTTTAAAATGCTCCGAAGTGACAATAAATCGATATCTTCCACATTGAGAGTCTGGTACAAACTACCCAGTCATATTATCGAATATAATGAACTTAAATTCTTTAAAAAAATAAAACTATCACAATAAAATATATGAATTAGATGGATAAATTAGGCTCTTTTTGACTGTAAACAATCGTATGTCCTTAAGGTAACATAATAGGCATTTAAAATCAAGATCAAGATGTGGGAGTATTGAACAAGCAGCTCACTCATATTGTTGAATCCTGGCATCCTTCAAGAAACAGGTGGATACGATTGATTGGCTACTAAGGCCTATTCTTGTCTCCAAACCTGGTGCTTTAATGTGTATGCTGCAGCTTTTTCTCAACTAAAAAAAATCACTTTACCTCTTTATGCAAGGACATAAGGTTTAGCATGTCGCCAGTTAGCTCCCTCATCGGAGAGTTTATGGAGCAAGACCGAGCACAACTGCATTAGTTGGCAAATCGACAAAGGCACAGCCGATTCTAAAGCTTGAGAAAAAAACAACAACTACTGTTGTTCCTTATAAACTAGGCTCAAATCATCTTTTGCTCAAGATCACAGTGGAACCTTTCAACCTTTTCCAACCTCCTCTGAACTCTCTCCAAGTCTGCACACAAAACCCCATCATTCCTTGTTGCAGAAATGAAGGTCAAAGGCCCTAATACAACCCAGCCCTCTTCCTGTTACTCCTTCATATTCTCAAGCACCCGCCAGCTCTCGGCAGGATGGCAGCTTTTGCTCTCTCTCTCACCACACGTTCACATCGCGTGGCAGGAATGAGCCATATCTGTCCACTGGTGACTGAGCACGTCAGTGTCCTGATCCCTTACAAGCAGCAAAACACTGCTTCGGAATTAGCACGCAGTGGGCAGCTGCTGGTATCCCTTATCCCTCACAAGCATTAAAGTCACACCACAGGTATTAGTGTCCCTCACCTATATTCTCACCCAGTACAGAGACAAGGTGAACATTAAGCCACAGGTCTCCAAGAAATCAAGGTTTCCTGAAAATGAAGCCGTAGTACACCACCTGTTATGATCTCAAACTACTCCTGACTACCCATGGAAATCTGAGTGTTTCACTTCCTTAAAAAACGGATGCGCACAGCTTGCTAAGAACCACTGTAAGACTGGCTGCCAGGTCGAAGCCCTTCATGCTTTGTGAGCCAGTAGTTACAAAGTAGTGTGTGCTTTGAGTGACTGCATGCTGACATGCGTGGAGATGGAAGGTCTGTTTCCTTTGGAAGAAACCGCTTGATGAAGTGTATGAGGAATCATGGGAGTACATTACAGGTCAATGAGACTTCCACAGATTTCACTCATGTGGATGAAGGGCACATTACCTCCGAGCAAAATGCAGTCGCATGCAAACAGAATTTCCGCCAACAGAATTCAAGGTTTTGCTTTCTGAGGGGGCATTGTTTGTTTCTGTTTTATGTGGTATTGTCTTTACGAGATACAGAGCTCAAGCAGTTGTCTAATTTTTTCACTGAATGTTCCGACATACACATCTGGTTTAAAAAACACTTTCCCACGGGTGGCATGTAAAAACTACATGGCAAGACATCAGCACAGAAACAACTAACTACATTTCTAAAAATCTATTTTAAAACATATCACTATTATGCTTTTAAAGAGGTAAAGCATGTGGCTTTTTTTTTAATACCGATTCAATGTTCACGGCATCATTTTGATTAATTGATTGGTCAAGATAGACTGTGAAACAGTTGCTGCACAATCACCTTATTAGTGCCGGTCAGAGGTGATATCATTTGTTGAGTAGCAAGCTTGACATTGCTGTTGGCTTAAATTGTGAAAGCAAAAAAATTAACTATGATATTGTGTCTGCGTAATTGAAAAATTTACCAATAAGAAATTGACAGAGAAAGATGACCGATTTGCACTATTATTTAGTAAATTTGTGTAACTCAACACAAACAGGATGGAAATATTTTCATTTTCTTAAATATCTGCTTCTGGGAGGCCACTTGAGCTTTGCACTATCTCAGTGCTGCTGCTGCTGCTGATGTGGGCAGATATTGAAGAAAATGCGCGTTTCCAAACATGACCAATATGAAAGCACTGTTCACACCTCCCTGCTAGATTCAAGGCCTCGCTACCGCTGCTTAATTTGGCTTAGTTTTTTTGGCCACCCCATGTTCCCTTTGTCCCCTGATGTGACAAATGCACCATCATGCACTAATCTACTTCATCAAAAACAAAAGGTTCTCACTACTGTCCTTTTAACTGTGAGAAAAATGCATGAATGCTTTTCAGTTCTGGTGAAAGTGCTAAATTCTCCACAATAAGCTCAGATTGTTTTGTTAGCCGACTGCGTCCTCAATTCTCCTTTGGGCAGGGTGCCCACCCCTTAAAGATCCCAGATGGGTAAGCCACTTGAATAAAATAGTCACAATTTGTAGTTTAAAATGTAAAAAGTAATGAACAAACCACACACAAAAGTGCATGTAATAACCACATTACAGTGGTTACAGTGAAAGTCAACAATATATACGTACACGCTAATTACATATCAGTCTTTTAGTTTTGAAGTTCTAGAGCATTAGTCTAGTTTCTAGAACGTCTGGGAAAACTCACCTGAAGAAAAAAAAAAGTTTTCCATGGACAGCAAGTCTCGCTCAGCCCCCCAGGCATCCACAACAGGTAACCATGTTACCTGCAAACTGTGGTTCAACAACTGACCGCAGGTCTCTAAAAACATCTCTTAATGAGGCGAGACACCACAGAAAACCTCATACTCAAATGCACACTGTTAAGGCCTGGACTCTTTGCTTTGGCTAACTCCGCCTTGCACAGACGAGTAAAAAAAGATCCTCCTCCTCCTCCATTCGTTTTCTAAACACATCAGGTTTACGAACGGCCTTGTCAGGCAGCTACATACTGTAGCTTCTCCTGATATCAGTTGAACCTGTTGAATGAAAGCTGGAATACTGCAGCTCTTTGACCTCTAGCAAGTCATAAGCCGACTGCACCCATTTTGAGGCTCTGGTAGCGATAACACCAGCAGTGACGCCAATTATGACATGGATCAAAAAGCACAGTGATTAAAAAAAATCATATCAAATAATACCAGCTACAAAGATTTATGAAGAGAAATTTTATCATCATTATACGTATTCCATATCTAAGACAATTTTGACTAAAACAGTTTCAGTTTATAATGTTTTTAGAAACCAGTGTACGTCCCTGGCTTGGCAGATTTTGCTTGAGGTCATGGTCTGCTTTAGAAATGAGGTGTCTTGGCCAGTCCCCCACCAATGTATTAGGCTGTACTTCAGTTTAGTGGGAAGGACTACAAAACAAAACCCTGCACTAAACATGCAAGTGTTGTGAACATGCATATTTCAATTTCCATTGTTTCTAGTTCTGATACAGTCATTTGTTAGGTCCAACAGCCTTATGTCAAAGGCCCCAAACAGACTTCCATCTAAATGGAGTAATTTTGAAAATATTACTCAGCAAAAAAGGTTAACCTTCTGGCCTCACTCAAACTACTCACCCACCAACCGAAATGCCTGCATTGCAGCACAACATCAACCTGCAAAATTTAACAATCTTTTTAAAATGTTATTTAGCATTGTAACTTTACTCTTAGGTTTTTACTCCTTTTACTACATAATATAAAAAGACAACTTGGATGCTGCTTAGAAATTCAGTAAACCTTTCATTCCTAGCAATGTAGTGGTCACTTTTCAAAGCCACAGAACAATGATTAGAGACACAAAGACACTGAAGGCCCACCTGTGCAAACTACATACTACAAGTTAAATATTACAATAAGTACTACTGTATGTATCCATGTGAACACATGATTAACACAATACATATGTAAACTCACTCTAATGTCCAAAGTTAAAATATGCCTTGATTTACAAAACAATATGCCAAAAGCAACATTCTTTCTGCAGTTTATTGCTGATAAACTTGTTCCTTAATCACAGAGTTTTTTTTTTTTCCATATGCATACAAAATGGGCTTTGGGTTGCAGTAACATAAGCTACTACTACTGGAAAATGAGAACCCCAAATGCTATCATCCAGAGAGTTAACAGTTAACACCCTGATAATGCAGAAAAGTAAGCATGAAAAAAGCAGCAGATATACAGAGGTATACAGTACAAATGCATCAGGGCCAGAAGGGATCTTGGGAAACATACAGTAGTATTACCCCACACAGCCAATTCTGAGTGAGTCTTGATAGCTTTAATGCACTGCCAATAATAAACATTTTATGTAGGTGGCCACAGAGTATATCTCAAGATGACTTTCTGAGCTTCAAAATTGACACCCCTGACAACACATTTCAGTTATTTCTGGACATTTTCATTTCTGCAAGCACAACTAAAATTACTGTACTTCAAAAAAGCTAATTTGATCAATTTTGTTTATAATGTCTACCTTTGGGCTTAAACATAGATATGCTTAAAAATAGCCAGCACACAGAGTACACATTTGAGTCACATCTGTGTAAAAAAAACACTGTTTATCCAATGGGCTATAAATATACTGTCAGGGAAGCCACATCACTAAGATAATTGCACTTGAAAACTATTAACGGAACAAATTTTAGTAGTGAACGAAAAATGAGACATTGAAAACAGAAATACAAAAAATATAAGAATCAATTAATTTAAGTGCTTCAGACACTGCAGAAACTAAATATAGGATTTTTTTTTCTGCCAATACCTATGTTATTAATAATTGACAAACTTCCCAAAGGTTGTCCCTACTTTAACTGTACACTGTAAGAGTTGATAAACTGTTGTACACAGATTTAAGGTAAAACTCTGAATCTGCTTCATCTCCTTAAAGAATCCCTGAAGAATACCATGGCTTCCCTGGATGACATCTGGATGACATCCTTAAATTAGCAACTAACTACCAAATGGGCTTGATGGGTTGAATTATGTTCTATATAAAAACTGCACTGGTGATTTTCTCTGCTTTTCCATCTGTCCAAAATACAAGACATTGATTTGGAGCCAGAAGAATATTGATAGTTTCACATACAGCACAGATAAATGAGGCTTTTAACACCTACAGTAAGTACAGCAAATGTCTTATTGACCATCTGCAAGCCAAGAAAATTAATGTATATTCTCATTGAGAATATATTCTCATATATCAATTCTACATAGAAAATCACAAACTTGGCAAAAGTCAGAAAACCTGCGATTTTAGCAGTTATGCGAATTTATGGGATTATTTCTGCAACCAGTATAATATATCTAAAGTACTAGACACCTACATTACAACACATACAATAAATAACAATAAAATTACTTTAAAACGTACTGAATTCTTACTTTATTGTATCTGTTGGTAGTTGGTACATCACATTTCCGGTGAGGATATTACCCTTAATACAGCTCAGACAGACCTCTGTTTTTATACAATCTTTAAAGGACACTTCATACAGAAATCAGGCCGGGAGGCGGGGTACACAGCACATTGGCACTGCCCACTGAAGACAACTGCTTCAAATTAAATCACTTTGCTGCTGCAGAACAGAAAATAAACCTGCATTAAATTGAAATATTTTATCAATACTTGCATTTACTCTAAACTCCAAGGTTCTTACCATAAGAGGAAAGTGCTTCTTGATCTTTTTGAGATAAAATGTAATCTTGAATGATTGTAAGGCTGATTTAGCAAACTTAAGGCATGAAACATAACCAGAACCTTGAATATGGACTGAAAGCACATCACTTTGCTGTGAGATAAGCCTGAGGAATAAAGCAGGCCTGTTCCCTTTTACAAATCTCACTAAGCTATTTGAAACTCATCACATTGCAGCTTTTGAAACGTCAAATTTGGGCCTAGTCTTAATCTCCGTGCTTGATGAGAAAGGGGGTTATTTTCGTAACGGATCAATGTCACATAATCACAAGAATTTCTGTACCCTTTTTTCCTAGGCAGCAGTAATTAACTTACTACTGTCAAAAGTGCAAGTGAAATTATCTGATTAAGTTCTTAGCACTAGTGAAATCATTTCTGGAATTAAATGGGAATATCGTCGTTTCAAAGGCCAGGTGAGCCATAATTCACAGAAATTAGTAGGTCATCTAAAATGCAAAATGAGCGGGAACACAGGCTCTTTCCACACTGTTGAGTCTACTCACATCACTAAAGCAGTTGTGAGTCTCCCCCGTCATTAAGGGGCTTTTAATTTCAATGCCAACAACAACCCGGGCCAAAACATGGCCTAGTGTGAAACACCACCCAGGTCTATGGGTTTACATGAGTCATCTCAGGATATAGGACGATCAGGGTTAAGCGAAGGAAAATACACAAAGTTTAAACACTCCATTTAACAAAACAGCCTTGCTATGCTTACAAAGAACATTACAGACTAAATTAAAAACCTGCAGATATCTTGCCATAATGCAGTTATTTAAAAATATTTGTGAAATATAATTTAAAAATTGGTGACATGGTAAATGGGTATTCCCTTAAAACAGCAATTTCACAAGTTAGGATGTTAGGAGATTTCATATTTAGTTCTCTTTATGAAGAGTACCTGCTTATATTATGACATTGGGAGTCAATATGAGATTTTTAAATAGAGAAGCCTTTCTAAATGGTCTTCTGGACATAAAAGGTGAAACAGCATTCTATTTGAAAACATAACTTTGCTTTAGTCATTTAATTGTACAGGATTATCATAAATGAAGTTTAAAATATGGTAATCACTCAACTATATTACTACGTTCCACATGATTAGGCAGCCACCACATGAGCAGTAGAGCAAATTTATTTTCAGCTGTTTAGGAAAAATGACTTAATATGCTTGACTGCTTTTTGCTATAAATGGGTATTGTTTCATTTTAAAAAGAAACAGCCTCTCGCCTTCCAGGTTATTTTTTCTACTGCAACCCTAAATCCAATCTGATTAAATCCAGCCTGGCAAACCTAAATCAAACCTTTGCTTGATGTAGTTCAAAAGTGCAAATCTATACTCATGTGAAACCAGGTCAAGAACATGCCAGTAAGAACAGCACAAAAAGGCGAGAATGAAGAAATAATGATCATTGACTTCATTTTAACATTATTCTCTTCAGAAATCCAGTGTTGTCCAGAAATAAACCCAGGAGCTCATTTTGTACTGCAGCAGACTAATTAAGAATGAACTCACTTGCTGGGTGAGAAGAAAGAAATTGGTCGATGAGTTTTTCTGCAGTACTGCCAGACCACACAAAGTCTTCCACTTCACAGTGTGTGCTGAACCATGGCATCAAACTTGCATTCACAAAATAAATTCAGCTTCATCAGTCCCAAAAATGAAAGATTTCATTGGCAAAAATAATTGACTACCAAGACAAAGAAAAATGCTTTGTGCTTTCACATATTCATACATTGTAAAATCTATACAGTATATTACAAACTTTCTATGCATCAGAATACTTCAAAACAGTATCCCGTGGCCACAGAATCAAACAAGCTCATCTTTCATGACATCTTAAATACACTGGTTTGCAATAAAAAATATCTGACAGTTCCCAGCTCATACTGTATGTGTGAGTGAAAAAACTCTTCACAGTATCAAGAATATAAGCTGTTGAGACAAGGAAATGCTATCACCCCTGTGTACCTTGTGTACATTGTGAACCAATCCAGTTCTGCTTTTTTCCTCTACCATGGAGCACACCATTTATTTCAGAGTGTTCAGAAGAAGAGTACCAGAATAAAGGCTCCATACTCATACAGATGTTACAGGTCTTTATTTTGTCATTCCTGAAGCATGCTTTGCCCCAGTATGATGAGATACAGAAAAACACTGCATTAATGACAGAGCTGGCATCCAGCACAGACATTCGCCAACTTGCTTTCAAATGGCTAAATTAAGGCCCCTGGAGAATGAAAATTTGTTCTCTATTTTGTAAAGACAAACAGGATTTGCACTTCCAAGGGCACATGCCCAAAATTAATTTACTATCAATTGATTTGCCAGTCTCTTGCAAAACAAGATCAACTTACACACAAAAAAAACTTAAAATGGGAAGACAGCTTAAGACAAATTAATTCAATATGTTTCAACCACAGTCATCATGACTACTGAGCCAAGAATTCCTGGCTTGGAATCACTTGGAATCTATTTGTATCATTTGCTTATCCTCTAAGACATGAATTGAAAACATAAAACCCATTGTATCCATTAAACGTCACTAGATGTAGGTGATGTACAGAAGGCAGCCTGCGCAGCTGACTGGGTGGAAGGGAGAGAAACAGCTTAACCAACTGAATTAAAGGGAGAACGTTCAGGAGCATTTTGGATGTGCAGTCCAAGAATGGAATTTTGCCACGACACTGTGGATAACATCCTTACTCTTACACCTGAAGAAGGCTCCATGGCCAAAACATTGTATTTTCTTTCCTCTCTTTTCAGCATGGAATAAACCTATTACTCGTTCCTTTGCACCCTTACTCTATGGCATCTTTTTATGATCAAGTAATCAGGGCCTTGATCCAGGGAGAAACTTGCCACTTAACACAACAGCAACATGGATTTTCTTAAGTATCCAATCTTAGCACAAAGGAGGCCAGACTAGCTGAGCTTCCAGGATGATGACCACTTTAGGACACAATCTGATAAGCAGACTTCTTATTTCAGAATTCTGTATTTCAGCGTACCTGATATCATGGAAACTGCAGGATTGGAAGTTTTTTTCAAATACCATTCATTGGAGACAGCTTGCAGACTGCAAAACTAATGCAATATTACCAGTCACAATTAATCACAAGTAAACCTGCATTACACTTTCCGAAGACCAGTTACAAAATAACCAACCAACACTGGAATTTGGCAGAAAACTATAGAACTGAACCTTAAGGTGTACATTTACAGATGTCAAATATTTTTGTAGAACTAGTTGTAACCTAAGGAAAACAGGACTTTGCGTAAACATTTAAGTGTAGAGTATTTACTGTGGATTTGCGAAACTGAGGGAATCTTTTCGCAGTGAAACTGAACTATGCTTTTTTCAGCTTTTAGTCTTCTCTTCAGCTTTGCAGTGCAAAGCCAGAGGCCAAAGGGAAAACCTGTCTGTAAGCTTCCACCAAGATTGTCCTTGCAGCCACATAGGCCTTGTTTCTTGTTGCGCACACTTTAGGGAACTCTCCCTCTGGACATTGGCAAGGACGTCACTGTCCCTGAAGTCACCCGCGCTTGTCTGTAAAACCCCAGTCTGTCCGACATTGTTGTTCACTATGTGACGGGAGAGACCACACACAATGACGTCATCTTGCCTGCAGCACTGCCTGTAATGTTCCTGTGCTCAGTGTCCTGTGTGATGTTCCTGTGTGCAGTGTCCATCTGTCGTTACAACTGTTAAAATAGTCCTCAGAGATCTTGACATAGAGGTAAGTATCAAAACTTCAATTTTATTGTTTTGTGTCCATCAGTTTTTGAATTCTGCCAAAACTAGGGTAAGAGCATCCGTGGAAACAAGGAGTATAATTCCATGCGAGATAAAAATTATATCAAATCTTCAAATAAAAGGCTTTTTTCTTTCAATCTCAGAGAAACCTTCCTTGTAACGGCAGCACAGCAGGGATATTTTTCTACTTTCCCGCAGTGAGTTATTTGAAATCGGTTCGAGGCACTCTCCCTGATAACGGTGCTGATGAAACGAGATATCCCTGCCGCGCTGACTGTTCTTGCTAACACCTCTCTCCTGCCCACTGCACAAGATTTAAAACGCCGCTCAGACTGAGATCTGAGCCATCCTCCAGTACTCCTGCTAAACAGACAACCGATTTTTGCCCAGTCTGGTACAAAAATCCAATTTATTACAGACAGAAGGCAGAAATCTCCAAACAAGTGAGCTAAAATTGAGCCTTGCCAAAGTGTGGCTTTTGTCAACTGGGCTTTGCTATGTAGCAAATCCTTAGCAGATAACCTTGTGTGAAGCACTTTTTCTTAATGCCACCACTGCAGGTGCAGTTAATAAATACATAAATACAAGTTATCATACCCTATTAAGCAAACTATTTTGTAGTATCATGCATTAGAGAGGATTTGAGAAACATTTTGAGGATAAGAGCAGCATGTCAAATGAGCATTTCGATCTCGCTTTGAATCAAAACTAATGTCTAAAAAATAATGAATCCTGTACTGTAAAAAAAAAAAACAGGAAATTTTACCCTGCCCCCTAGTCCAGCCTGAGAACTAAAGGGATTAATATACTAGTGCGGTTTTTCTACCTCAATAGACAAAGCTGTAAGTTCGGTTAGGGACACCATATATTTTATATATTTTTATACACCATATATATTTCCACATATTTAGAATTGCAGTATGAGACAAGAGCATTGACACTGGATACACTTAACAAAATATTGTGGCATTATTTTTCTCAAATGGCAAAATCAAATGCGCAGGCCACAAAAGATGAGTTTAAGCAGCTGGACTTAAGTGTCAAATAATAAACTGTAAACTAGTATCTACATTACTACGTGTAGTGATGACACCTATCATCACTGTGAATAAAAATGATAAAGGGGACCGTCTACATTCAGCACTGAAGTGCAGCCTCACCTGAGTGTGACACAGCAGCCACTCTGCGTCTAGAGCTCTTTTGCATAGCAGATCAGAGCAAGGAGTGAGAAACTCCATCTGTTCAATTAAGGGTGACCTTTAGAAAAGAGTTTACAAATCCAGAGTCGACACCACAGTTACTACTCACGCAAACAGTGAGCTGGGATCTTTAATGAACAAATCGGACCTTTAACTTTTTTTTTCTCTCTATAAAAATCAGAAGTCATAAAAAATAATACAAGGGTCACTGAGCTGCTTTCAAAGTTGTTACATTAACTTCAGCCACGTGACGACAATGAGTTTTCTATTTCTTTAGTCCATCGGCTAACACTTTCAAGTTCCGAATGTTGTCCGGGAACACTTCACGCGACAACTACAGATCAAAGAACACCTTGCCCTTTGATTCACTTTTAATATTGTGCAAGGATGACTTTTGTTCTAGGGACTAACGAACTGTAAACGCAGAAGCACATCAAGTCTGCTTTCAAAGAAGAGTTTTAGATTAAATTTACATTTCTTGAACATTTCATAGTCTGTCAGTTCTGTATCTTTTTCTATATTTGTGCTCACAATCATTGTATTTAAAGCACCTTACCAGGTCCCATTTTAAAACATTTCACTGCATTCACCACATCCCTTCCCTTTATTTCTCTGAGATGTCTGCAGCACTCTGGGCTTGGAAAGTACAGGGAACTGTATGCGTGATTGAGAACAGGAACGCTCACTTCTTTCCACAACAGACTGTGGGAATATGGAACTGGCAACCCAGCCATACTGAAACTGATAACCCAGAGTTTTCAGGAAACAACTGGATGAGATCCTTGGAATTCCAGTGACATCTGATAAAGTGATGTGAAGTTTCAAGTGCACTTGTCAATGCATCAGGCGTTACTTGACTGCTTACGTCTGCTTTCAGTTGTCCACAGTCTTAGTCCATATGGACACAACAGATTCAGATATAATCCAACAGAGAGCTTGAGCACCTGTAACTTCACAGAGAAAAGCAAAGCTGTACATTTTTAACAAAAAATGACTAAAAGTTAAAGAACTAAGCGTGCAACAATATGGAGTAACTGATGAGCTGATGCTGATGAGCCACAAGCAAATCTAGACCACAGTGCTGCAGCTACATTCCTAGTCCCATTAAAGATTTATTAACATTTCAATACAGAACTGCACCTTGCTCAAAACTGCTAAAGGGTTCAAAAAAGGGCCAATTCAATAACAAACGAATCATCATTTCATTCACTAAACCACAAATTGTGTCCACTTGCTTGTTTGTTTACGGTCACAGCCTGGCAAAGACAACCAATCATAAAGTAACCTGAGCTCTTAGTTTCTCGCTGGCATTTCGCATCTTAATGTCGAAATGCTTCATGTTCAAGAAACCAAATGTCATGGTTAATAAATGAACATTCTTTGAGTGAGCTTTTTCAGTTCCTGGGGGTCCCGAGTGAATTACTCTGTGTTTGCTATTGTAACTAAGCAACAAGGCACAGTAGTTGACATGTTAATTCAGCTGACACCACCTCCATGTAATTCCAGTGCCAGGCCGAGTATAGAGGGCGGTCAGTGTGGTAGTAGAAGGGACAACCCACGCAAATCAGCCATCCTGTATGGGAGGTGCCACCACCTCACAAGATCCTGGGAGGGGCTTAAATGACATCACGACTGCAAACTTATCGACACACACGGGGTAGAAGCAATACAAGAAGTAGCCCAGTATGGTGATGGGAACTATAGTTCACCTGATCGGCCTCTAGATTTAATATTGATGTGCAAGACTAATTGAAAACTATTGCCTGTAGAGAGGGAATCAGTCTGACAGGATTACACTGTCACCACCAAAGCTGCCATCTATATAAAAAAACTGACGATTGTTCTATAGAACTCAGTGAAGACATGATCAAAATCAGCACTGGTGTGTGGACAATGAGCAGAAGAGAAAGTGACTTATTTAAGTATGTTTACTTATAGAGTGCAAACAATCAAAATCTTGGATCATAACCCCATCCACAAGATCCCCTAATGCTTGCAAAAATGACATGAATTACTAGCGTGCCTATAACATGAGGGACTGGAATGACTGTTGTCTGATATTCTTCCAAGTTCCACGGTAACACTGCAAGGCAATAAGCATGAAGAGCTTCCACAAAAAAGGAAGTTAAATAAACAATTAAAACAATTCTATGAGACAACAAGCCTGTGATAAATGAAGGGTTTTTATTAAAGGGTGTTCAATAAGCAGGTCTCATGGTGCATTGTAGTTCAGTAGGAAATTATCCTAAATGGTGACACACCCCACAAGTGGAAGACAGTGGTTTTGGGGCATGTTAACATATTACAGAACTCAAGTGGTCAGTGAGTGTTCCAAGGTAGACAGAAAAATATTACTACTCGGAAATAAGTCTTGAAAATAGTAGCCATGCATTTTTCTGGGCTCAAGAAAATTTTCTACTTTGAAAGAGTAAAAAGTTCAACGTTTTAAGCAAAGGCTGTGACCAGGGTCTGGTTCAAGTGTTGAAAATCCTCTGAGGCATTGACAATCAATCCAGTGCACTTGTTTGGATGAAGGAGTCCAGTCATATTGTCAAAACCAAAACCATCGCTTCTTTCAAGAGGCAGGTGGATGAGATCCTTGGATCAATTAGCTATTAAAACTGAAGATACACGGAGAAGGTGAAAACCATCAGACAAGTACACTAGAAAGGAAGGTCTCATCATCATTATAATACCGGTCAAGACATTGGGGTGACACCCTGGGGTTTTCAGTGACCATCGTGAGTAAGGACCTCAGTTTTACATCTCATCTGAAGAGCAGTGCCTTATTACAGTATACTGGTCTCACTAACCCCTCTTCCAGCAGCAGCCTTAGCTTTCCCGGGAGGACTCCCATCCAGGTACTGACCAGGCTCACACCTGCCTGCTTAGCTTCAGTGGGCTGCCAGTTGTGAGCTGCAGGATGATATGGCTGCTGGCTCACAGTGAAGCAAGTTGCAAAAACCAGTAACACACTGAAACATGCACCTTCAGTGACTGCAGTGATTTCCTTTTTCTTTTCAATCACCTGCCTCACTTTGGTTGACCTGTCAATTGCTTCTCTGTTTTAATCTGTGAATCGAAAGATGCCTGAGTTTAAATCAGCTGCATTTTCTCTAAGTCATCTTTGAGATCCAGTGAATGAAGGTGATTAGGTGCATAACATGTCCAAACCACATCAGCAGCGGACAAATATTGCAGGCTGGGGAAAGGCCATTAAATTTACAAGCTCTCCCGAGAGCACATTCAATCATGTACAGTAGGTGTTGTCATCTCACTGAAAAGTTCAAGTATATGATGTTATGTTTTCCAGCCCACTGTTAGTAGATGCACTCAATGACGTTTAAAGCTCAACAAAGCTCATTAGTCCCAAGGTGATCTAAAACAATGGGACCATGTTAATGGGATGAATCAACGACAGACATACTGTAAATGACCCACATTCATTACAGCAAAGACCTCCCCACCCCCACCTCCATTTCAGGACTGTGTGTATTATAGAGCCGCCCACTCTTGCGTAAAATATAATCAAGGCCCTTTAATTAAGATGGACGTGTAAGCTGTTAATCAATCAACATCTGTCCTTGCATCTCTCATTATCAGTGCTGCCTTCTAATGTTTAAAAGATGCTGTAACCAGGAGGAATTGCAAAGTGCACAGCCATAGAGAACTAACATCTACTGCTGCCGGTTTTCAGTATCTCAACTGCAAAGGCTGTACAACTCACATTTCACCACAAGAACATTTTGCAAGCAAAAAAAGTACAGTTTACTGCCAAAATCCATAAGGCTCAAACATTACTGTCTATAGTGTATGGTTAACTAGAAAGAAACCCTTCCTATACATTTTATACATTTCTATATTCTATATATATTTTACTTTATGTTTATTTGTATGACACAAACAACACAACTTGATTTGGAATAGTTTTATCGGCGCTTCAGTATCAAGACAATCACCATTATGGCCAACGTAGAAGGATGAATCAGCCAAGCAAAAATAATTGGACAGTGGGGTCTGTACTCCAACACTTTTAGTGTCTTGAAGAGAAGTAACCATCTTGGAAACAGGAGGTGCATGCTATATAAAACACACAATATGTCCTACCTTTACATCTCGGTGAATGACGTTGTTGTCATGACAATAGCGCAGCGCTTCAAGAATCTGTCGCATGTAGTGACTGGAAAAGAAAGAGAAATGTATTGAACTGACAGCAGCATTCAAAGTCTTTTTCTCCATCAAATGTGCATGAAAGGTCACTGGCACTGGGGCAGAACACCGAATGGCAGAAGAGACCGTCTCTCAACGGAGAAGGACATCAATAAAATAAAACAATAAAAATTAAATACACAAAACTGCCAAAATGGCCTGCAAACACATCCTTTAGGTATCACTTGGACTGAGTCTGGCTTATGGATCGAGGTAATTTCTCATCATAGCATTCAAATTCTATTTTTGTTTTTACTGTAAAGACCAAACGTTTCGAGGCCTGTTTTTCAACATGCAACGTATTTTCTAGAGAATGCCTAGAGAACTCAAAAAGCTATAAATTCACACAAACTGTATAAATTAACTGAGAAATGACTTAAACATAATTTATTTAGTTCCTTGTAGTTTCTTGTTGAGATTAGTTTCTGCTCTCTGAATGTTTTAGATGCCCATACTAAAGGGTTCACAGCTCAAAATGAAATCAATCAGAAATTACTGTATATTAAAAACAGGTAATGAGTTGCCAACGCATGCACTGAATAATCAGTGTGGAAAAATGTTAAACGTTTTTCTGAACAACGCAAAACGCTGTATTACACTGTAAATTTTAATGGTACAGTACATGCACTAACGGGCACGATGTGAGAAAAGAGCAGAACAGACCAGATGAATGTTTATATGTGGAGAGACATGATTAAATAAAGACTTTAATTTGCTGTAGAGCGTGGACTTGTGTAACTGCTATATAACATCACCAGTTCTCCTCACCTATGTGATAATTGCTTCATTATTTTTAATCAGTTTAATTTATTGCTTGAACTATGCCAAAATGCATTTTACTGGAGCACAGCCAGTCAGGAAAGCTTTATACAGAATTCTGGGTAGGCAACGGTAGGGCTCAGTGTTAATAATCCAAATCCATATTCTAGCTGTGTTACAACATACAAAGTATATATTTCAACTGAACTGGGAATTTTCAACTGAATTTTTTATCCGTCCATCTACTTGATAGCCAATGAAACCTGCTGAGACCTCCAATTCCATTGCATGCTAGGGCAATACTCTGTGCGAAAGATCTGCTTGCCTCAAAACCATAAATCATTAGGGCTTAATCAGTAACTTGTCCCTCATCAGGAGATCAAGCCTCTTCTGTGGCAGATTTCTAACGCCAGCATCACACTACACGACTTCTCCCAGGATTTTCAGTCGTATCCTTCATTTACATAATCATAAGAAAATCACTGCAAGTTGTAGAGAGTCGCAGCTCGCCCGTTACTGGCAGTTGTGTAGTGCGACAACCCCAGCAACTCGGTCTTAACAGCCCCTCCAACTCTCTGCGCCTCGCTACGATAAAATCAAACTGGTTGTAACGAGTTGCAAGTTGTAGGGGTGGGCAATGAGCCAGATGTGTACTTGTATATAATGTGCCCAATATATTACACATTATAGGACAATACCAATTTGTTTACAATATTTGTTTTAAAGGTGTTTTTTAATTTTTAAATGTTTTATTTCTGTAAATTTATTCTAGATTTATAAAGAAGAATTATATTTTTGAAGATGTTAATTTGTGGAAAACAATGCCCGTGTTACATTTTTCAAGATGTTTATGTGGTTGTTCTCCATGTTGTTTGTTTACTTTCGTGTGGTGCTCCTCTTGTGCTCCACGTTGATTGGTTGCCAAAATGAGGTGACCACGAGGTACTTTTGCGAGATTAGGAACCGTGGCGAAATGTTGTGAGGGAATCGTGTAATTAGTCACCCCTGCGATTCCTTGTCGTATAATTTGACACCCTCTAGGACAGAAAAGGCAGCGAGATTCAACAACTCCAGTTGTTAAATTTGACATGCTCTCAAACAAAGAAGTCGTGTCGAGTCATGTAGCGCGACGCCGGCTTAAGCTGAGGAGTGGAATGTGTAACCCCACAGCAAGCGGTACTCGTGTTCAGATCTCAGTGGGGGCAGAGCTGCACTTGCCAACAGTAGGGTAGACAACCCTGGTCCTGTAGGGTAACCACAATCCACAATTTGTGAGTCCCCCTTCAGTTTCACCTGGAATAATCCTGTTTCCAAAACGTGCAGTAAGAAGTGGATTTGCTCAATTCAGTAGTTTAGAAACCATTTTAAAAATACTACCACCACACAAGCCAAGAGGACCACAATTAAAGCATTGCTTCCTACAGCAGAGCGTATAATAAACTTACTAAATTAATCAAAATTTGAGTGTTCCATTTTTTTTTACTAATTGCAGGCTGCAGGGTGAGATCTGCAGAACTTTCCAGGATCAGTATTTGCCTCCCTGCACAGGGCAGGCTTTTCTCACAGTCAGGATGGTGAAATAGAAATCTGCGAATCTAGGAGCACCGTCAACACGACTGTGTGCATGCCAGCAATCAGGGAGCCTTCTCATGTCTACTCCAAGATTCCTTCTCATGGCTCATTCTAATGCACCCTTTCTGACCAGTGCCACCTTGCAAAGACAACAGCACCCACAATTATGAACGCTCTGGGCCTGGGGTGACTCACCACGACCTCCAAGCCATATGTGCTCTATAACCTGGTTTCTCCTAAGATCTCTCGGGGGTCACAGGGGGAAAAAAAACAGAGTAAATGCAAGATGCACATGTTTTGAGGACATCCAACAGCACTACTATTCCCCAACTGGACAGGAAATGGCTTTTCAACAGAGGAAGGTTTGAAACAACAACAACTATTTCACTGTGACCTGCAAACGGTAACTGTGAAACTTAATATTCAAAACAGTTTCTCACTCTACTAAGAAGATGGAGAGAACAACTACACCGTACTGCATAACAAAGGCACCTAATATTGCAGTATAACATTAAATTATAGCACTCTTCACGGTGTTAATGCCATCCTCTGTTTGGCCACTCAGTGCTTTTGCTCAAGGTTTGCCCATCATGACTAACAGTTAAAAAAAAAAAAACTCACAGGGAAGCCCACCCGCAGGGCCAGAGACACGCGTCATCCTGTTCAAACTAGCGCCCCAGGGTCCTGAGCAAGACAGCAGCGCAGATTTATGTCTGATACCACAGGCCCTAAAGGCCACGACAGAACCAGATCAAACGAATTCCGGTTCATAACATTCCAAGAACACTGTTTACAAAAGTACAAGAAAAATATTCATCCTGACAAATGTAGATTCCATGCGAAGTTCAAAATAAGGCCTAAATATACTGATTCTGTATCGTAAAAGTTTAAGCACAGACAAAAGACAAAGCAACAACAATTAATTTTCAGACTAATATTCCCTAGGGAATGATGCAGGAACAGATAAATGTTATCTGCAGTGCTGTACCAATGTGTTCTGTGCATGTGCTTGTGAGAAGTAGAGAACTGACAGAGTCAAGGAACGGCAGTTTAAAATGTCACATTTACTTGGGGGGAGCCCTCACTAGCTCTCAACAATGAGATCTACTTAAATTAGAATTGCTAAATTTGGCATTCTATCATATGCCCACCCAATTAGGATCTGGCATTATGAACTATAACAATGGCTAAAACTCCAGGGAGAGCAGACAGACTTGCATTGACTCCATCCTTCCATTGCTTACTTTTCCACATTTCTGATAGCATACAATAACTAGTAACTTCACTACTGCACTTAAAAGGAGCACCTGCTCAGATACAGTGATACAGATACATGCTTAGTATCGCCAGTTATTTCATTGCAACATCATAAATGCCACCTTTCAGTCCGATCTGAGCCCTGGCATGATGGACAACGCCAAACAAGCAGACACAGATGTTAATGTGTGCTCCATTATGTGCCTAGTCTTTTGTCAAGATGCCTCATTTTCATATATGGTATCATGGTGCTCATATAAGAGACATCGATTTTGAAAAGAGATCAATGAACACTGCGCTGAACTTTTTAGTTCAGAACGGCCTGCGATCCAGATAGGTAAAGCGGTTTGAAAGGGAATTTTACATCACGAAGCCCAAAAATTAAGTACAAGTTCTACTCACCTCGCCACTGCTTCGCTGTATACGAAACCAGCGTCCGCTCTCTTGACAATCTCAAAGCACAGGTCTGCGCCGTCCATGCTGTGGAATAGCCAAAACAAGAGCAAAGTCAGATTGTGAACTTGACGGGCGGGCAGATAACACTCCATCCTATTTCACCAAGCTGGGCAAGCAGCCAGCAAGCAGCCCTGGATTTCAGTTCTGAAAAGTGAGGACATTTGGGTGCGAGTGGGTGTGTGCAGGTTAGTGTAATTTCTTATCTCGCAAACACACACCCTCCACTGTGCAAGAAACACGCCACTGGGACCAAAGAGAATCCATAGGGAGAGCCTGTGAATTCTGAGATAGCACTGCTCTGTTGCACGAGTTTTATATGAAAGGTGCAACATTCTTATGAGTAAATGGGCTTTGTTAAAGGAATGAGTAATGTTGATCTTGTTGAATATAAACAAAGAACCGAGGAGAAGAGGAGGACACAGACTAGAAGTACATTCTTAAAACACTAATTTTCTACAGATAAGTATGAATGAAAGCATTTCCAAATCCCTTTCAAGTGTGCAATTTAATACTGAGATTGACTGCACAGGCTAATGATGACATCTCATGGGATAAATGACTTGCTCTAGTCAAACTTTATTTTCTTTTATTCCAGCATTTACAATGAAAGTTTAACATGAACAGCAAGATGCTCAATTGGTGGTGCAGTGCTAAAATCACTAGGGGTTTATAGCGAAGTGTCACTTTCATCGCCCATGCAATGTTGGAAGGAAATAAAAAGCTAAATGCTAAATGTTCAGTTACATAGCTAAAAGTGTAGAATTACGTCAGAGGTAAGTAGTGCCACAGGGGTTTGTATTAGGACCACTGCCCTCATGCCTATCAGTGATTGAGATTATGGTATAGTTGGTAAAATGGTGATGTTTGCAGATACCAAAAAGGAGGATAAATAATGTGAATACTTCAAAGGAAGTTCAAGAAGTCATAGAATTCAAGACTGAGCAAACACCTGGCAGATGACATTTACTGGATGTTGCACTCAGACAGCAAAAACAATCTACAAATCTAAAATGGGAAACCTTGAGCTTGCAGATAGTACTTAAAGACTTGGGTATTTGTGTAAACACTTACAGTAAACTGTATGATGTAAGGAAACAAAATGTAAAGAATGTTAGGTTATATTGTTAAAAGTGCAGTTATATCAACATTGTGAAATGCACTGGTAAGACTCCATTTACGATATCATGCATATCTTCAGTCATAAAAATGCACAGAAGATATAGCTGCACTGGAATCCAAAGATTAACCATTTATATGCTTGGGTTTACAGCAATGTCATATTCTGAAAGGATAAAATAAAGAATCAAATCTTTTTAGTGCTCACCAGAAGATTATGAGGTGACCCAATTCAAGAACTCAAAACAAAGACAGCCCTGTGAGCCTCTCCAGTGTCAAGACTGACAAGAACCACAGGGCAGAGTTCTTAACAGGGAGGTGCATTTCAAATGGAGAATAAGTGGCACCTCTTTACTGTAAGGGTTGTGGGAGTCTGGAACAAGCTCTACAGCCCTGTTGGTGAAGCCAAACCTTCAACTGGCTTCTTTCAGGAAAGGCCTGGATGAGATCCTCGGATAAATTAGCTCCTTGATAATTTCGAGACTCACCAAATGCGACCATCACACACCTCATGGCATCGACCCTCTCCTTCGTGGGCATTGGTCTATTATAGTAAAATCCTGATCATGAAAGCTGTGGATGAACCCAGATCACCTCTATGACCAGCTTTTTTGTTTCACTTTTTTTTTATCATGCTCCAATTCTCAACTCCCACCCTGTCTTAGGTAGTGTAAACCTAAAAACCACAGCTCCTTAAAAACCACAGACAACCGTAAATGGGGAAAAAAGGGCACTTTACATCAAAAATTACAGGTGCATCAAAACCTTTATTTCCCCAAATTGCCCATCGTTTATGTAGCACCTTTGGGCTTTGAAGAGTAATTATCCATTTAGGATTCAGCAAACCCTTGTTCCCATGCTGAAATCCTTCACTTAAAGGGAATGAAACTACAGGGACATGTCGAGCTGAAGACCTCTATAATGACACAGAGCAGGTTCTAAAATCCCATTACAACTGGCCTGACATACATCAGCGTAGTTACCGCTTCCAGATCAGCAGCTGAGGGTCTCGACCTCAGCCGCACAATCAGCAGAGCTGCTACAGCACCTCCTGTGCAAGTGTTTGTCATCACTTCCATTTATTAAGTTTCACAGCCTGTTTTTGTCGCAACCGCTTTTGCGCTGAAGACCTGTTTCAACCTCCCATTGCACCTAAGCACACACCTCAAAAGTGACAATTAAAAATCAAATCTATCAAATTCAGCCGAGATGTAGATGCATAAAGGTCAAGTGCTCGTCCGGAAGCTCTCACGTCTTGTACAGCACGGTGCGAGGATACAGATCAGCAGGTAAGTAGAGGTTTTAAAAATGACACCTTGCCCATGGAAATCCCCTGACCCGAATCTCGCATTTCTCCTTTTTCTGAACCTAAATCTTTGTTAAACTACTTTATGAACAATTAACGGGAAGTTCCTGTATTAAAACTGCTTTGCGCCATGTTCGGGAATCAATGTTTATAAAATACAGAAGTTTTCTGTGGAAAAAACTGAACAGCAACCCCCCCAAAATGTGTTTTATTGTTATTCTGGTAAAACTGTAAATAATCTGGGTTTTAGTTTATACAAAGTACTATCTTATTTACATTGCAGGATGGCAAATTCTTATGGTTTTGATTCTTATTGAAGAGCAGTCAAACATTTACTAGCATGGAAGCACTTAAAATACAATTGTCAGTCTGTCAGAATGGGCACAGACCAAACCTGCAGCAGTTACAACTCAACCCTTTCCCTAAGTTTCAAAGTATAAAACTTCTATTCATCTTATAAAATCTGGTCTTCTGTATGGTAGTTGCCCCCACCTCTGTTTTTCTTTCCCCACAAAATGTCTTTTTAAAACAGATTTCACATACTGTCGTGTCCCACAGGTCTACTCCACAAATATCCCCACTTTGCCCCTGTCCAAGCGCACCAGTGCTGCTCCTGCACACCGGAAATTGCCCACAGTCTCCATGGTCAGACGGCACAGGTGTACTCATTCAGTTCACGTCTGCAGACAGCAGGCAACAGATGGACTTCTGCAGACAAAGTCTGAAGACAAAAAAGCATCTCTAACGGGATGTGAAGCTGTTAAAAAAAATCGTTCAAAGGTTTTAAGGATAAATTGAAAAAAATGTGCAACACGTTCCAAGTGTGTACATTTGCCTTCCTGCCTGTCCAGATGAATAACTGAATCTGACCCCCTGGTATAATCTCACTTCAATTAGTCTGTATGCCATGGTGTTACGACACATTAACTGCTTGATTGTTTAAGTCACTCTGTAAACAAGTACTGAAAACTTGGCAATGGAAGAGGATCCTATTAAAAAGTGCCGAAACCATCCAAAATGAGCCAGAGCCAATTTATCTTCACATAGTCTGGAACCAAATCAGACAAGAATAACTGAATCCTGCTGAAAGCGTACTATATTAACCTGACAGTCAGTTGAGGGGAGGCTACAAGACTCACCATGTATAGCAGCTTGACCCAACTCAGATTTTACCAGCTGCAGGCTGCCCAAGGTACTGGACCTCTCATGCTTGTTACATTATACTAATCAAATCTGCACAGATTAAATTTGTGAATATGCAGCACGTCCGTTTATATAGCTTGGCACGTCGGTGGACCAAATTGTTATAAAACTGCTTGCTGCTTCTGTGCAAGAGGAAAAAAAATACTAGCAGGACAAAGTGGAAACCCCTCCCATATCTTGAAAAAATCATTACGCTTAAATGCATTTAATCTCACTTGCAGCACTAACCACCCTCCCCTCCGACACGTGCACTCTCGCTCGCTGGCATCCATCGGTCTCAAGAGACAAGGGAGTTTTGCGCCAGTCAGTTGGTCAGTCAGTAGCATCGCCTACTGTGACTGTACAGTCCACATCTGGAGCGACAAGCTTTGTTGCTTGTTGCTTTGTTGAGTGACTCTGGCGGTAAAGGGGATGGGGTTGCCTTCTGCCGTCTGCACTCCCTCGTCTCCTCCCAAATCTTGTACCTCCTCTGCCCACTCTTCCCAATCAGCCCGCCTCCACTGGCTGCGGTCCGCTGCAATGGTTTCCCCATGTTCCAGGGTCGATAACCTTCATGTCGCATTTGCAACACGTAACTCCTGTGAACTCTCTCTGTTATATGAACGTGCAATTAATAACATTTTACACCAGGTCATCCCTGCGCACTACCCCTTGCTCAGCCAGTCTTTGAACTGGACTGCTTCTTGGGCACTGGAGCCTGATCGGAGCTCAAGACGCTTGTGCGAGTTTTATCTCCTTCAACATGGCTTCCCAGTGCATGCCAGCATTGCCTGGTGTTGCAGTTTAGAAGTTGAGGTGGCCTGTAAGTCTGGACACAAAGCTATTAGATGTGTAAGGTCAAAATTTTTAAGGGACAGAGAGTGCAGACTCCATCCTCAGCAGTTCCTAGAAGAATGGGCGAGAGCACAAAGAAGAAAAAGCTCCTTTGTTTGTGGTCCTGAAGAACGAATTCTTCGCTGCCCTCCGTCGGGTCTCATCGGAGTCAGGAGACAGCAAAATCTCAGCGGGAATATTTCAGGTATCACGAAGGAGAAGAAAGATCTTCAGGCAGCCAAGAGACATTTAGAGCCACCCATGGCTGGTTGGAATATTTTAAAAAAGCCATCAACTTAAGCAAGTGGGTTAGCCCTTTGATGACAAACAGCACTGCTTAGGATTTCTGTCTCTTAATTAACACGAAATTTATTTTAGCTTAAATTTTAACAAATTGTATTTTTACAAACGGGTTTCAAGGCTGCATGCCTTTAGTAAAGCAAGGAGTTGGTTTTAAACGCTTGTTTTTGGAAGGACACAGTTGGGATGCTTAACTATACAGGTTTTCTCTGCACTGCAACACATGGTCAGGGCTGCTTAGAGATGTACACTTCTACACTGTTGTAAATTGTTAAAAAAAAAGGCATTCAAATCCTGGACAGTGGGAATCGAGTCAGAGAAACTGACAAGGTAAATTGAGACGCAGGGATTTTTTTAGCAGGTAACCACCAGGCTATTAAAAAGCACACTTGCTGGGACGTGGCCTGCGATCATTGATGAAAACTGCCTCATAAAGTCTGACAGGCCTTCGTTTCCACTGAAGGCTGCACCGCCGGATCACCCATTGTCTCACTGCCTCCCAAGCAGGGCCAGCGTCTCCCACTGGTGATAAACAGATGTCAAGAGCAGGCATTTCCACAGCCTCAGGTAAGCAGGCAACCTCACCTCACCCAGAAAGCTAAGCATTTCCGTTGACTGCAATACAGACCTTCACTCTTAACTCCTGTGGAGAAAACACATGCCAGCAGAAACACCAAGGACAAAAGGAAAACCAAGACTTACAACTCGAAGACCATGTAGAGCATTCCATCGGAACTGTACGTCTCCAGCAGCTCCACAATGTGGGGGTGCTTCAGCATGTGACAGATGCTTGCTTCTCTCTTCAGATCTGAGGGAAGAGAGGAGAGAAGAAAAGGCCAGATGAGCAAATTTCACGGCAGGCACAAGATCGCAGCCAGGAGAACAGCCCAAGAGGAAGGGAGCTGCACAGGGGTGTGACACACCGGAGTTAAGGCTACCTTTTCAACATGAACATCTTAGCCACTTACCCCTGCAACAGGGGTCGAAACTGGGCTCTCCGCTTCCAATACCACACCAACTTCCCCACATCACACCTTTCCTCCCTTTTCCACCAGTGTCCTGCAGAAGTATACAGCTCTCCCTTTCGAAACCCATTACTACCCCGATCCACCATGAAGGACACAAGAAATGCAGGTAAGACAGTTGTGGGTATCTGGGCATGTGGCTGTACTGCCATACGGAGTGGCTCTGTGAGTGGAATGCAGCTGTACAGTGCCTCACGGCTTGCTGCATGAAGACATGAGTGTTCATCGCTGAACACAGGCCAGGGTGTACCAGGACAGGTCGCGCATGTAGGAAATTCCAATGTTAGACCCAGCGTTCAATTCTGCTTCTGCACTGATACAAATCTCCCTCGACCTTTTTGTAAAAAGACCCACACTGCAGGATCTAAGAAGGAGCTCTGAAACACGAACACAGAGGAGGAGCACTCATTAGCATCCTCACCTTATACTTCAAAGTGCAATGTTTTGTACAGTAATTACAGTCAAACCAGAACACGAAGATGAAGACAAATATGCTATACTGGGGGGACAGGGGCAATAAATCTTCGCGAACAGACCTTTTGTTTGACAACATATTAGGTCAACAATCACATATCCCTTTATTTGTAAAAGGTTAGACTGGGAATGGGTTTAAAAAATCCTCTGTGTGGTTTACACGTCTACTGGAACTTCCTTTTGGCTCATGCTTACTTGCCATCGCTCCAACAAACACGTAAAAGGCAAACTCTTCATATTCTAGCAAGTGCATTCTGGTTGTATTCTTCATGGAGGAATCCCCATTTTCTGCCAGATAACTTTCTCTTTTATAAACAGACCCTACCTAATCGGCCTTTGTTACTAAAATACCTCCATCTTCTTCTTTCTGCCTCAACAGTGGAACAGCACATCTTGGAAAAATAAAAGCCATTAAATTGATCAGGTGTCCCTGAAATTAGCATTCCACAAAGGACTTTTGGTGGGGAAAAAAAGCTTGACAAAAGCCTTGAAAAATTATAATGATTTTGCGCACGTCTGTAGCTTTGAGATCTATCATGCTCAAATTAGACATGCCGCTGCTAGAATAAATCTAGCAAAATGCTCAAAAAGATTCATAACTGGCCGGGCGAAAGTTTTGAAATTTATGGAGCATGCCCACACTTTCAAAAACGCAAAATATAGTACTTGGTCTTCGCATATCAGTTCCTTTCAAGTACCCAGTGATCACAAGAGTATCATTTAAAAAATCCTTTTGTGCACAGTACTTTTACTCTGGGGTAAACTCCTTGTTTTGAACAGTAGTATAAAGACATTTGGAGAAAGAATTGCATCTCTGATGCATGCCTGAACTGGCATGCCTGAAGCATGGTACTGTTGAGGAGTAAGGTCATTAATGGAGATCAATGCAAATTAGAAAAAATGCCCATTACAACTTTGAGAGCACTTTCGTCATTGGAATACCCCATTACTGATGTTTCCGGGCTTGACCATCTAGTGTGCTGTAGATATCAATATATTAGAATGTTTCAAACAAAGAACTTTATTGGAGGTCTCACAGGTAACAGCATAAACAAAATGAATGCTATTTAATTTTTTAAAGATAGTAGGGGAGTAGCAGAGTATAGAGGTTATTGCCAGACGTAGATGTACATTGGAATTAGAAGAGTTATCATTATCATCAATTTCCCTATGGGATTAATAAAGTATTATCTATCTATTATTCATGCTGTTCATGCACAAACACAAAAGACACCACTGTACAATGTAGTCCGGTGGGTAGCTGTGTCAGCATACTTAGTCCGCAAAGGAACAAGTAATAGGTTTATTCCATGCTGAAAAGAGAAGAGAGAAAACAGAACATTTCAGCTGTGAAGCCTTCTTCAGCTGTGAGAAAAACAGGGCAGACAACAAGGGGTGGAGCGGTGGCACTGTGGCTAAGGATCTGCGCCTGTGGCTGGAAGGTTGCCAGTTCAAATCCCGCGGCGGCAGAGGAATCCTACTGCTTTGGGCCCCTGAGAAAGGCCCTTAACCCGAACTCCTCCAGGGGCGCTGTACAATGGCTGACCCTGTGCTCTGACCCCAAGCCTCTCTCCCTGTCTGTGTCTGTGTCTCATGGAGAGCAAGCTGGGGTACGCGAAAAGATGAATTCCTAATGCAAGAAATTGTATATAAAGTGATCTTATCTTAATAAAGTGATCTTACAAAGATTAAATAGCACAGAAGAACAAAAGCTAGGAGAGGGGAGGAGGCAGAGAGGCCACTCAGGAAGTGCAAAGTGCAGAAGGGTGAAGAAAGGTGTGAAGTCAAAACCTGCATGAGAATAGGGAAGATTACACGGAAATAAGTTGGTCATTGAGAGAAGGGGGATGGTGTGAACCTAGTTTCAGAATGACTTTCTTTCTGTCATCTTTCTGCTGTAGGAGTTGAGAAACCCTTCTTTGGGAACAGAGACAGATAGATTAGTGTGATCATGGCCGTCTGAGGTGAAATGAGAAACTATGGGCTTGGAGAAATCTTTCATCTTCTTCGCCCGAACATGTTCTCTGAAGTGGTCTCCTACTCTCCTTCCGGTTTCCCCAACGTAGTTATCTGGGCATTTTTTGCTGGAGATACAGTATGTCTTCTGGGTGATCCGGAATTGACCTGAGGGGCCCTGAATGAGCGTGTTGTTAGTTATGTATTTGGAGGTGATGCAGCGAGTTCTGTCACAGGGGAAGGTGCCTGGTGGGGATGATTGCCGAGTGTAGTCAAGGGAGCTGTGAACCAGATGTTTATGTAGATTGGGTGGTTGGCGGTATGAGATGATTGGGCAGTTCGAAAAAAGAGTACCGATGGAGGGATCGCCCTGTAAAATGGAGTAGTTGTTAATAATAGTCCTGGGATAGAAAGTGTGTTAGAGTGGTATGGAAGCACCAAGGAAATGCTGATGTGAGACGAGGGCTGTTTTTTGGCCCTGGTGAGGGCCCTATCGATAACACGGGTGGGGTATCCTCTGTTGATGAAAAATGAATACTCTCATGCAATCTTCTGCAATTTGCCCTTCCTGAGTGGCCTCTCTGCCCCTCCTGCCTCCTCCCCTCTCCCAGCTTTTGTTCTTCTCTGCTATTTAATCTTTGCTGTCTGCCCTGTCTTTCTCACACCTGAAGAAGGCTTCACAGCCGAATTGTGTTTTCTCTCTTCTCTTTACTGCACAATGTAGACTGTACAGTACATTACAAAAGAGTACATAAGATTTAAAATTTTAAATCTACTATCCTGGTGCCTTAATCCAACTGGTCCTATGAGTGGCCCCATGAATTCAACTGTACAGTACAGCGCTCAGCCTCTGCTAAAAGCTTCATACATCTCATCCCAAAAGACAGTACAAAACCTCCCTGTTCGTGCCAAGCAGCTCACACCTGTTACAGAACAACACTCAGGATCTGCAGGGTGCCAGCCAGTCACTTCAATTAGCTGGGGAATGGCTCTTGGGCCCCCATGTTTGGGGGCTCTGCAACGCTCAGCACTGGAAAATTCTCATCATGGAGAAACCCATGACCCAGGATCACTTTGCAACTCACACCTGGCAGCCCACTGAAGCTCAGCAGGTGTGAGCCTAGTCAGTACCAACGGATGGGAGACCTCCTGGGAAAAACTAAGGTTGCTGCTGGAAGAGGTGTTAGTGGGGCCAGCAGGGGGCGCTCACCCAGCAGTCTCGGTGGGTCCTAATGCCCCAGTATAGTGATGGGGACACTATACTGTAAAAAGGCACCGTGCTTTGGATGAGACGTAAAACCACGGTTCTGACTCTCTGTGGTCATTAAAAATCCCAGGGTGTTCCTTGCAAAGAGTAGGGGTGTCACCCCGGTGTCCTGGTCCACTGGCCATTACCAATTATGGCCTCCTATTACTCCCCATCTATAAATCTTCATCACTCTGTTCTCTTCCCCACTGGTTGCCGATGTGTGGTGCGTGTACTGGTGCACTTTGGCTGCCGATGCATCATCCAGGTAGGTCCACTTTGAGTGGGGTGTCTAGAAAAGCTCTATATAAGTGTAAAGATTATTATAGGATATATATCATTACACACTAGGAGGTCCTGCCTGTGCTTCCTGCTCACCTCTACTCCACACTTCTGATGGCCCGTTCATACACACACAGACATTCGCCACACTCACACACGGCCCAACCCCACCCCGAAGGTGGCAGGACTGCAGTCCACTTCAACCCTGAAAAAATAATTACCCAAACCAACTCCAATCTCCACTGGGTACCACCATGAAAAAAAGGCAAAATTCGTTCTTGACTCAGAAATGGCAGCACAACAAAGAAAACACTAATGTTTTGATTTACAGCAGATATATGATGTGCTTATTCAACTTCAAACATGTCACTAATCTATACTACAATAACAATAGAAAAGCAGTAGCTGTTTTTATAACGCATCCTTTAAACGGTAAGTACACCTTTTCGAACCCTTCAGGACTGCATATAAAGCATTATAAAATATCTCGTAAGACATGTTTATTATGTAGTTTATATACATCTTTATTTTATATGATTCTGCAGATTTTTATAAGGTTATTGTTGGCTATAAATGCATGTCCTGAAACTGCGATACAGCTTATATATGTACAAGTGATTTGTGGTATACCAGATTATTGGCGGGACTACAGAGTACCATGAGACCTATTAGGCACCAGGGAACATTATAAACACTGGAGTATATGTGTAGTCAAAGGGGAATCAAAACAAAACTAGAAAAGTGATAAAAAATACAATCAAGTATTTTAGGTACTTACAGAGCTATTTTATCTGCACACCGTTTTCTTAGAAAACTGATATCCAATTTCTTTTTGTAGTTTCCTTCCAGGTATCACACACTACTAGCACGTACCTTTCACAGAAACAAATGCTAATACTGTGTGAGTACTGCTATTAATGCACTTAGACAAGAATAACCTCAAAACACAAGGCACAGGCAATGAAAGTACAAAGCAAATCACAGTAGCCAAGACTCATACTGACTCTGTTTCAGAACAAGTCAATGTTACCTATACACTGCTGTTCCTAATGTAGTTATTAAACAATAAGACCACAACATTTATGAATGAAGACACCATTTCGCCCATCCATCTCACTGGTTTTTTAGAAGCTAACATCTCATTAGCCATTTCTTGAAGGAAGCCAGGATATCAGCTGCATCACAATGGTAGTTATCTTGTTCCATATTCCCACAAACTTTTGCAAGAAGAGGTATCTTGTGTTGTCAGTTTTGAATGCATTCTCAAATAGCTTTCACCTGTCTCTGGTCATTGTTTCATGTTCATTCTGAAACCACTGGATAAATGGCCAGCAGCCATATCACTCTGCAACTCACAACTGGCAACCCACTGAAGCTAAGCAGGTGTGAGCCTGGTCAGTACTTGGATGGGAGACCTCCTGGGAAAAACTGAGGTTGCTGCTGGAAGAGGTGTTAGGTGTTAGTGGGGCCAGCAGGGGGCACTCACCCAGCGGTCCTAATGCCCCAGTCACATTATAGTGACAGGGACAGGGGGGTCCTGACTCTGTGGTCATTAAAAATCCCAGGGCAAAGAGTAAATTTGGCCCTTACCAATCATGGTCTCCCAGTAATCCCCATCTATGAATTGGCTTCATTACTCTGCTCTCCTCCCCACTGATAGCTGATGTGTGGTGAGCATTCTGGCGCACTATGGCTGTCGTCGCATCATCCAGGTGGGGCTGCACATCCAGGTGGTGGTGGAGGGGAGCTGTAAAGCGCTTTGAGTGCAGTGTCCAGAAAAGCGCTATATAAGTGTAATCAATTATTATTAATAAATTGACCATCAGTGATTTAGAAGTTTGTAATACTTGAATATGGTCCCCTGAAACTCCTCTCTGTTCAAGACGAAAAAGATTACATCCCTTGGTTTACATTCAACACTTAACTATCATAACACCATGTTTCCATGTTTTATTGCTTCTCCACAATGTTCAGAAGACTAAAATGATGTGAACTGTCTTTCAAATGTAATTTCTTGAGGATGAGTATTTCTCCCACCTTATACTGTACCAGCATGTAATAGTGTGCACTTAATGTCTACCAGGTATTTGCCCAGTCTTGAATTTTGTCTAAATTTTGGAATTGCCTTTTTAGGTTCCACGATGCTTTCGAAGTCTCCTACTTTTATCTGCAAACTACTGAGGGAAGTGGTCTGTTATCTGTACTCTATATCCTTTCCATTAACTAAAACCAAATCCAAAGAATCACATGACCTTGAAATTCTTCAAAAAGCTATTTAAAAACACGTACATCATATGATTTGTTGTGTGCCTCCATTACTGCTGTTTTTTCAAAGAACTGCAGTAAGTTATGATGCATTTGCCTTTTGTAAATCAGCATGGATTATTCCTTATAGCTGAGCCCACATCCCTTAAAATCCTACTGCCCTAAACATGATCGTCAGTTTAGTTCCACTTCCATTACAGCCTTACATGTAAGGGAAGTAAGACTTCATTGGTCTGTAATTCTTGAACAGATGTGCCTGCTAAATGAATTAATGTGAAAGTATAAATAGTTGGTTGGCACAATATATATAGATGGGAAATACACTGGGCATTTCCTAGTAAATGCCCGTCTTGAGAGACTTTTGTTGAACTATGAATGTTATCTCTAGTTTCCTTAAGTACAATTGGTACAATATCACCAGGCCCCAGAGACTTCTTTATCTTTATGCACAAGCTCAACTAATGCAGGCACTTAGCTGATATTTTGATTTACATTGCAATACGTGTTTAGCATGTTGTCCAAGTAAACACATAACTGTAGTCACAAAATTTGCATTTCATCTTGAGCTACTGCTGAAATCGTCTATTGTGTATTCTGCTACTAACTTTGTAAATTACAACCAGGTGAACAAGGAATGCAATTGAATTGTGTAAAACTGTGACATTTAACATTTTCAAGCCACTGTCTTGTACAAGGTATTTGAAATATTATAGTCAGAAAATGGCATACAAATGAGTATCTTCATGCCTGCTTCGTATGAAAACCACTATTAACCATTCTTCTGAATCCAAGTAATTGATGCAAATACACCACACTTGGGCTACACATATAATACACTATCAATGTTCTGCTTTCCGATACCTTTTTACCTACATCACTATACTTCCTGTATCCCTGACAATGCACTGATACACTAGAATCAAGTTGCACATTTCTAAACTATACAGTAGGTACACAGTATGCATTATCAATGGCAATAAACTAATCAAATAAAAATATGCACTAGCTTTTAGCAAGCAAACCAATATTCCACAATCATGCATTAGAAGATCTTTTATAATGGCTTATTATGCAGGATCTATGAATATTTACAGAACCCTTGACTTCAAAAATGATGGAATACAAATGTTCATAATATCTACATTACTGCTTTAGAACAGGTTAACAAAAAAGTCAATACTACCCACATGCTAGGAATTACTAATAAACCTGATATGGTAATGGGATAATTTCTAAGATGCTTATAGATCATTAATAAGATCTTGTAAGTTAATACAACACAAGTGTTACCCACAATACCAACATGCTGTCGTTGTCAGCTTCATTGATAGAGTGGGAAGTCGGAATTACAGCCCACTTGGCTTTTACCCATTAATGCAGAACAGTTTTGCTTCACACTCCTTCCTCCTTGGGGTTCCTTCTTCTCGTTTCTAATCTGAGGGCAGTTTTTCAACCTTGGTCTTTGCCTGCCTCCACATGTCAGAGCCCTTCTCAGGTCTGTTTTCCCTGACTGTGTGCAGCAAGGCAAGGTGCAGTCCTGCTCTTGGATGTGGGCACAACCAGGGAGGCCTCAGGTCTGTCTGAATGCATTTACAGAGAACCACAGTGGGCCTAATGGAGACCAAAAGGGAAAGACATTCTGGCATATGATGGAGAGCCACAGTACTATCTTTGCTTCAGCTTATAAGGGGAATAGCATTTTTTACATTATTAAAAGGCCACATTATTATAGTGACCTCTCTACATTTATTTTTAAACAAATGCAGAGATGATACAAAAGGGAAGTGTGAGACTCTTGGCTATTTCAGTCCTATACGCTCACTCGATGCAAGACGGGGGGGAAATTCCACTAAAGTGGCTTCCTGAGAATGGCACTCAAAATGTAACGATAGTGTCAAAAGCTATGAGCAGAAATACCAGTAAAAGCTTTACCCTCTGGTAACCTGAATTAAAAAATCTCTGCTGGCTGGCTTTCAAGGCTCACAGAATTTCTAACATAACAGACTGTTTAACAGAAGAAAATGATTTTTAGCATGTACTAAATTTGAGCATGTACTCACACAGCTAAATCTTTTTAGGAAAAGGCGGGGTGCTTTCAGATAAAATTTGCAGAAGCCAGTGGATTAACCTTTATAGAATACAAAGAATAGAGAAGCCGGGGATTCAGTTTTAACGACATGGTGTTTTTGTACTGTTATCTGTGGTAACACAAGAACACTTCCTAAAATGAAGAGACAACCCTGGGCCAACCTGAATTCAGGCGTCTTACTGATAACAGTCCAGGGACAGCAAATGCAGTGACCAGGGCTAGCCTAACCTAAAATGTGAAACTGAAGTCTCCAGGCTGCCTTTGCGTGTCAGGTTACCAGTGAGCGCGCACAGGTACTAAGCTACTGCCAAACCTGCTGTAGCAGAAAATGGAAGCAAAGGTACTATTGCACTTGGAAGATAAACCGTTTTGTGTTGGCAAGTTCTTGTTTTAACAACAACAATCCAAATCAGCCAATATGGTCTAAAGAAATAACAGTAATGAAAACTGCACAAATTCTTAAAGTAGGCTTTTACACTTTAGCAATCATAAATTGGAGCTAGTCTGAAATGCATATTCAATTATTATTATTATTATTATTATTATTATTATTATTATGACAGTGGCTCTTAACCCGTCATGTAAGACATGCCAGATTTGTTGAACATTGCTTAAGCCACAAATTAAGCACAGGCATGTAAGTAACTTCCTTTTATCATAACTTGGTATTTTATGTTAAACAAATTAAGAATCTATTTAAACATTGCACACTTTTTTAATTGTTATATTAAAATGAATTCCATCACTGATCAATAGAATGATATTTGAATGATTTTCTGACTGCAATGACGCTTCTTAAGGTAATTATCGGTCCGTGTTCCGTCAACTGGCCCTGCTTGACATGCATGCAGACAGAATAGCAACAGAACATGTGTAATTGCCTCACTTATTTCTTATGTTCTTGTGGCCAGTTAAGAGTCATAAATACACATTGTGTATTTTTAGCAAATGTGTCTTCCGGCCGGGTTTCAGAGTAACTCTTTACTTCATGTGTCTATCAGCACAGTAACGTAGAGTAACTGTGCACATTTGTGAAATTAATGCACACTGGTTTAATGGAATTGAATAGGTTTTAACCTTTTAGAAACACACGCAATAGTGTGTAAAAAACCTTCTGATGCTCATATATATGGCTAGACAACAGAACTATTAAATAAAGTATCATAAAACCCCGTCATAAGCCCTGCACAAAGCAAATTCAAAAAAGGGGGACAGACTATTTTACTCCTACTGTCCAGTCCATATAGGGACGGCGACACTACAATGTAAAAACAGCGCTGCCCTTTGGATGAGGGGACAAACCAAGGTCTTGACTCTCTGTGGTCACTAAAAATCCCAGCACGTTTCTCAAAAAAGAGTAAGAGTGCTGTTCGGTGCCCTGGTCAAATTCCCCACTGCCCTTTACACCAATCAGGGCCTCCTAATAACCCCCATCTATGAATTGGTTTCATCACTCTGTTCCTCTCCCCGCTGATAGGTGGTGCGTGGGGCCATTAGATGCCATGAACATGCTCTAGCTGAACAAACAATTACAGTAACACACTGGGAGGTTAAGACTAAAATGCAACACATCCTGTTGTCTCAACACTTATCAGTAAACCAGAGACTATAACCAGCTTGCAAAGCACTTATGATACCTCTGGTTTTGCAGGGACCACAGCAGCCTGTGAGCTCCTATGACCATGATGCAAACATTTAGGCAATTAGACCTCAGGAGAAGCCATCTGACAACAGAGCTAGAAGAGAACCTCTCTGCCAAAGCGCTTCAGCTGCGTTTCTGAAACATAATTAGCAGTGTTGGTATTCAGGAAATGCACAGCACTGAACACTGAAAGAATTGACTCAAAAACAATTGATTAGCAAAGCAGATGTGTTTTGTGAATCCATTTAAATCAACCCCACTGCACAAATAAAATGGAGAAATCTTATTACTCTACGCACGGTATGAAATTCTAGATTGAATTAACAAACAAGATTATTCTTGGGGTTGCTGAAACATTTCTGTGGAGATACAGACATCTAACAAGCTCTCAATTTGTCAGTAAAAATCCGAGCTATGGGACAGGCTCCAATTTTGCATTGTTTACTCCTATGCTCCACGTATGTGTTTTACTTTTTAACAAGTTATAAACCAGGACTAACACAGTAATTAAATCAGCATTAAAGAACTGCAAATTGTAGCTTTGTTAGCCACTAAAATCATCCCTGGATTTGACTGTCGGTAATTCATGCAATGACCTACATCATACAGTACATCATTCCTCACTGCAGACCCTCTTGAACTTCTTTCAGAGGGCAGTCATGACAGAGACTACAGAGCCCTTACAAACTTCTCCATAACAAATGCATCCATAAAACATTCCCATTAAGTGCTCAATTGTAATCCAGACTTTTTGGGATTACAGAGACTGTAGGTTTGTTTGGTTTTGAAATCGCTATGCTAATTTGTTGCACCACTCATCTAAAAAAATCAATTCCCAGCTCTTTGAAACTGCAGAACACTTGTACACACTGCAGGTTTAAGAGCTGCTGAATAGCTGCAAATATGTATCCTTGATTGCTTAAGTGCTCTGAATCATGAAAAGCTTAGGTTGCTCTCTTACATATTTAAATGACTTCAACAATTGACTTTTGTTCTAACAAACTAAGGCCTGAGGTTTGCAAGTGTACTGTACGTGCGAAAACACATTACTTGTCCTGAGAGGGCAAAATGCCCTCAGACCCAAATCAGCTTTTACACTGAGTTTCATCGAAAATTTTGAGCTGCTTTTTAAAGTGCTTTTGGTAAACTGAAGTATGGTTTTCCTCTATCTGAAAAGAACCACAAAACATCTCGATGTACGGAGCCCACAATTACAGAGCTTGTTGTGATTTTAAAATACGCTTCACGGGCTTGTAGCAGAGTTCATCTTATATTTACAGTTGTTACGTTTGAACCCCCAACTCTCGCCCACCCCTCCAAACACACTGACATTTTTGCAGATTGCTTCTCAAGATAGCATACTGCTAAAGCTTATACAAACCTATTTATCTGAAAAATACATATAGTAAACGGCCCAGTTTGTACTTTTTAAATGTCAGTGTTAATAAAAGCCAGTGGAGCAGGGATCTTTGTTAAACTGACACTTCATCTTCTTCCTTATCCTCATTCTGTGGAAGCCACGAAGCATTTCCTTCAAACTCCCTCCTGACCTCCTTTTTAGCAGCTGTGACCTAGTTGGCAAACAGTGGATGTTAAGATTAGCGGAAAATACCTTAGGCTTTTTATATCAAAGAAGATTACTGCACATGCTCTGGAGAAATGGTGGGTCCAATTAACAGTATCACATCAACACGGCTAATAAAGTGATACGACAAAACAAAAATTGAAATATTCCAATTCAAATCGGAGAATTCGAGATTTAACTTTGCCTGCGATGTTCTGGAATGAAGGATTTTCTGGCTCATGCTGGAAAAAATTTGCACTCGGTTCAACTGATATTTTGCCTGCTTCAGTTGAACTTTCCCACTTTTCCGTGTAAAACGTACTTGTTAGACTTTCCTGAGCGCAAACCATTAAGCACAATGAATCACAGTTGTGGCTGGAATACTGTCCATCTGCACGCAAACATACAAAACGCAGAAATGCTGATTTAGCTCTAGTACTGTGGAAAACAATATGAACCCCACTCTGCAAAAGAAACCACTTTAAATTTCACAAGGTTTTAGAACACAGTTTTTTATTATTTGTTTAATGTTCTCACTGCAAAGACTCCCTTGAGTGACCATTTTAGCATAAGAAGCCTTCCTGGGGAGAAGCTGCTACCATATACCTGTTACAATTACAGCACTAGTGCGACAGAAACCACAAAGTAAAGCAAACCTATTGCACAAGGCGGCTCATTATTCCAGACAGGCCTTTACACAGAAACACAACCTTGTAGTTAAGCTGTCCTCAGAGATGGGGCACAGAAACAAACAATATGAAAGGAAAAAAAGAAACATGAAACATTTATTTGAATGGTTTTCTTTGGCTAGTATAACTTGTTTCCCCAGTGATACTGAGGACTCCAGTATCAGCCAGTGGCCCCATTTAGCTACCAGCTGTAGCATGCTACCGTACCTTCTTCTGTAAAATTTTAGACGTTATCAAACCTTTACTTTAATGACCTCATGCGACCTTCCAGCAAAGATAACGGAAATCAGGTGCCTCTCTGACATTCTTCAGCTTTTTGACTGGGTTGAGGTCAAGTGAAGGGCCTTCGTGATCTTGCCAGTATAGTGCTCTTGTGGCAATGACGCTGGTCTTTTTGTTACTATTGTCTAGAAGAACGACTGGATAGGTGCAATTAATTGTGAAACTGGTGGTTTCAGTGGTTCATCCCAGCATGGTCTGCAGCTGCAGGAATTGATCATCCATGTTGACTGGTGTCTAATAAAAAGGCTGGAAGTGGAAATATGGGCCGATGTCCGACTGGGAACACGTAAACCGGAAAAGCAGGGAAAAATGCTTTAGCAGCAAGGCAGTGAAGAGGACATGTCACGCTGTCCAAATTAAAGACGATGTCTTTCGGTTCAGTATTCGGCAGGAGCAGTTGCAGATCTGGCTTGAAATTGTAAAATTCAACAAACGGAAGAATGAACCGACTGGCTCAAAACAGATCTATAATCTAGGACAACTTTCCTGCCAGTGGCCTCTCCACACTGAAGCAAAGCAGACGTGTGGGTTGCAACAGGGTTTTGAGCTCCGTGTTAAGAGCAAGCCAACAGTGAGAGGGTACCTCTGTTCAGGGAAGACGTCTTACTGTTAACTTGCAACACCTAGATCTGAATGTGCTTTGTAAAACACCTTTTAACCGCTTTCAAAGAGCATAGAGCAAGGAGCTGCCTCAGAGGTTAATGAAACAGTCAGTCACTCTGACAAAAAGGTTCTGGCTGAGGGGTCAGTCTGTAAAAAGGAGTTGTTAAGTCGAGCGTGCAAACGGACAGGGTGCAATGGTGGAAAGGGAGGACCAGTAGAGTGTAATTCTATCGCTTCCTGGCACGGTGCTATATTTTTCTGTCTGGTAAAGGCTTGGACAGTGGTGTGCGAAAATATTTACCCATCAGTTGGAGTATATTTTCATTTTGTAAGGCAGCCTCATTTCTGCCAAATCGACAAAGCCTGGGGATGTGTGATAAAGGAAGACTTTTTAGTGGGTTGGGAATGAACAGACATTGAAAATAACTCCTTGAAGCACAGGGGGAGTTGTAGGAAACGGGTTTTCAGTCACAGGTAGCTCACAGAATGACACCCGACTCGGCCACACATCTGCAGAGAACGGCCGCGAAAGGATGGAGGGACCCTGCCATTAGCAACTAATAATATTCCAAACACCAGCTTGCTTCTCAGCAGGCTGAACACAGAGCATTGCACCGCACCTCAGAAGCAATATTTCCACACCAAAATAAGCAGAGCAGCCTGCAGTGACTGCCAAGCACCGGTTACCCAACAAAAAGACGTATCCGAGAAAAAGGCAGAGATCCAAGCCTTCAACGATTCCTTCTACCCTTCCCGACAAATAGCAAATAATCAGTATTGTCCTTTTTTCTCTTTTTCCCTTCCAGAAGGAGAAGGATTTCTCCCTGCGTTGTTTAAAGTTTGTTTTGTGGAGTGTGAGTGTTCTGTATGCACACTGATCAGTTCCTTCCTCAAGCCCTACTAAAGCACGGAAAGGCAGGCATCAGGTTATGTAACCAAGAGAACAGTCTGCATGAGCCAATTCAACAGTGTGACGACACTAATTCCATTCCCAACCTTGCCTCCTTGCACTGTTCTCCTTATATAATCAGAAGCCACTCTTACTGAAACAATAATTCCGTCAGGAGCTCCTGGCGTGTTTCAATATTCATACACGGCCCCGCTTCAAAGCGAGAAGTAGTAAACCATTTTGCAAAACATGAAATATCAAAAGATTTGATTTTTCCTCTGCTGCACTATAATAAAAAGCCTCCTGCTGGTAAAGTCCTGAATGGGTTGACTGGCATAACCACCAGCTGGAGTGAAGCTGAATTTCAATACCTTTAAAAACACATTGCTATCACAATATATTAATACTGATTACCAAGAGCTGTATTTTACTTTTTAACACGTTAGAAACCAGAGCTAACACAGCAATTAAATTAGCATTAAAGGGCTGCAAGTTGTGGCTTTGTTAGCCATTGCTAGAAAGAACACTGCTTTGGATAAAGTGTTAAGCAAAGAATAAAATTAAATCTAAATGCAAATATTACCCTTAATTACATCTACATAAAATATTCAATTTCAACTTGCAGGAGGAGAGCCTGGTCAGCTTCCTCAAAGTTCCTGTTTCAGGGTTAAAGGTTGTTTTAAAAATAAAATCCTAATAGTTGCAAATCTCATTAAATTACTCAGCACAAAGCATCTCTTCATATTTACACATTAACTTGATCTTAATGGTCATCTAAAGCTGCCATCTTCTGCAAACGTCTTAACCCAGTGCTGATGAAAACTGTACACTGAAAAGGCAGAGATTCCTAACGATACCTAATGTTTGGGCCTAAAAAAATAAAATTTCCCCCTGCAGGATTTTGCTTAAGCCATTATTCATTGGCTTGGGTCAAAATTACCCAAAGATACTCTTCTCTCGCAAAACTTTTCCTTTAGCACACTTCTAATTTCAACAGCTCAAGACACTGATGTAGCCAATCTTCTAGACATCAAGGGTTGGGACCACTTTGAATGTGTGTGTTAAATTGCCTGTGAACCATCATTGCACATGGGTGCCACATCCAACAACCAGTTTTAACACCAACCAGGCCCATTACTCCATCTACACAATGTGTGACTTTTGGGCACTGTGTTCATTACCATCCACACACAAAAGAGCTCAAGACACAAAACAAGGCCGCACAACTAAAGCGAAAGAAAATAATTAGATTTTCTTTTTCAATTTTGAAATGGAAGGTTCTGAAGAGAAATGTGACAAATATATAGTAAACATACTTTATAGGTCATTCCACTGTATTTCCACTAATAGAGGGCCTTGCAAAGGTATTCAGATCCATGCTATTATTAGATTTTGCTGCTTTAAAGCTTGTAGTCATGACACATCAAAGTAGCAATATACAGTATTATATACACAACCCACGCCACACATTCAAAACAAACAAGATAATATGAAAGCAAAAGTTATGATTGCATAAGTACTGTATTCCAACCAACTATTGTGGCAAAATCAGTTTTAATTAATATTTAATTAATTAATTTAGGAGCACAAAATTCATACATGAGCCTCATAATTAGTTGAGTTGCCTCTGCCTGTGTGCAAAAATAGTGGTTTACCTGATATCAGAATAAATACACTTGTAATATACTCTGTAATGGCCATCAGTCAGGTAGGGAATTTCAAGCAAAGGCTCACTCACCAAAGCAGCTTTCATTTAAAGAGAAACATGATAAAAAGAACAGATATTGAGACGATTATGGCAACATTTCTTACACCCTTAATATCTCTTTAAACATGGTGAAGTCAATCATTTAACGGTTGAAGCCATCCAGACACTGCCTAGATCGGGCTGTTCTTCTGAACTGAGCAGCCAGGTAAGGAGGATGCCCACTATGAGGCCAATGGCAACTTCGAAAGTGTCCAGCTTGGTGGCAGCAAAAGATCATTAACCTGCTTCTTTCAGCAGGGACTGGAAAGACTTTGTCAGAGTTAGAAAGCACAGGGCTATAGTTGTACTGGAGTGGCCCGAGATGAAGAATGTTAATGTCCCAGTCGAAGTCCTGACTGTGGAAAGACTTGAAAACTGCCGTCCATACAAAATCCCCAAGCAACCTGAGAGAGTGAGCAAAAATGCCAAGTAGAAGAGGCAAATCCTGCACCGCGCTGCTGTGGGGTGGTAGAGACTCACTGCTGTAATTGCTGCCAAATATTGAGTTCATGGATCTGAACACTTAATTAACATATTTCAACAGAGTGAGATGTGTAACAGTACTGAAATGTTTCTTTAGTTTTTGCTGACATATACTGAAACTTACTGTATATCTCATCCTTAGGAGTCTTTATCTTGAGCATTCAGGTTTAAGAAAAAATCAATTTAGGACACTCAGGATACATCCTTTTCTATTTCCACAATATGGGATATGATCGGACTGGTCAGAATAGTGAATAGCCTTGGAAGGCACTGTTTTCTTACTAAAAAGAAACTGCTTCTCAAGTTAAGAGGGCTAAAAAAATGTGATGAGTAATGCAGTGGGCCTTCTTAAAGATCTCTTCAGTCACTGCAGGTGGTTTAAATGTTGACAGTCATTACAATAGCTTAGTTGAAGATGCAGGACTGGATTAAGTCACGTCTCCAGCCCACCCGCCACTCAAGAAATTCAAACCCCAAATTTGAAGACAGATTTCCACCGGGTTGGTGGAAGACGTTTGTCGAGTGATACTCCAAAGTTTTTGATTCAATAAGCACATAATCTACCCTTTTCATCAACCTTGTGAGGTAGAATAAAATAAAATGGAACAAGTAATAGGTTTATTCCATGCTGAAAAAAAGAAGAAAACACAACGTTTCGGCCGTGGAGCCTTCCTTCAGGTGTGAGCTGCCTGAAGAAGGCTCAACGGCCGAAACGTTGCGTTTTCTTTCTTCTTTTAATCCAGCATGGAACAAACCTATTACTTGTTCCTTTGCAGCCTACGCATGCTGACGCAGCTACCCACCTGAGCTACTACAGCCTACACCTGCTGCGACCCACTATGCCTTCCTCCAAATCTTTTTCTAGATCTCTTCCTCTTCGTCATACCTTCTCTTCCTCCCTGGGCCACTTGCCCGCTTCTCGCACTAAACCAGCATTCCGTCTCTTCACAGCTATCTGTTCCAAGACCAGGCTTTCTAACCACCTTCTGTTCCTTTACAGATGTCGTTGACATAATATCATCCCTAAAGGATAAACAAAAGACACCTGAAGAAGGCTCCACGGCCAAAACGTTGTGTTCAGCATGGAATAAAACCTATTACTTGTTCCTTTGCAGCCTACGCATGCTGAGGTAGCTACCCACCTAAAACAAAATGGGACAAATGTCTGTTCTGTGGCCATAGACAGCACTGGCCCTTTCTTACTGGCTGATGTTGAGAGCATTGATGATTGATTGAGCATTGACTATCCATCAGTTGTGAAATAAAATCATTGTACCTGGATATTAATGAATATCTATGAGTTGGCTTCATTACTCTGTTCTCCTCCCCACTAATAGCTGATGTGTGGTGAGTGTACTGGCGCACTATGGCTGCCGTCACATCATCCAGGTGGGGCTTCATACATGGTGGTGGTGAAGGGGAGTCCCCATTACCTGTAAAGCGCTTTGAGTGGAGTGTCCAGAAAACCGCTATATAAGTGTAAGCAATTATTATAATTATTATTAAAAGGAAGCAAAGCAATTCAAGATCTGCATGAGTTCATGAAGGACAGCTTGGCATGCCGATAGGTTCCAAAACATCTTAATATTTGACTGAAGACAGGATAATAAAGAACTGTTTTAGATTACATAGTATTATATAAAGAATATCCTATACCACTTCGCTAATCTGGTATAAATGTGGCTCAATGTACGGTAAGTTTGACGAAACGTTTTATTGCATTTTAAGAGGCACCGCTTCCAAATCCCAGTAAATGTCTAAAAACAGAAAATACTAGTCACCTGGTTTTGGTGGCCTACTAAAGATATGCAAATAGAATGCTTACCAATCCTGAATGCCCTGACAACTCAAGAAAAAAATTACAGCTGATGCATTGTCTTTTGTGAAGGACAAACATGATTTGAACAGAAAAAAAAATCTACCTGGAAAACCTGGGCCTCTAGGCCCTGTTCAAGGACTCAGATTTGCAAGGCACTTGAAAGAAATGAAAGGCTTAACAGAAATTACTGAACTGCGACATAAAACAGCTTTCAGCAAAACATTTACCCTTTAAGGCAAATGTGAAAGTGAAAAACACTGCAAGGTTTTTTTTTCTTTGAAACATAGAAACTGGTCTGCTAAAGCTGTTGTCAGCACACATGTGATGGCAGCATTTTTCCTGAGCAGTTGGACTCCATTAAAACCTCGAGTGGCATTTACCAGTGAAACAAATATTTACATCCATTGTCTAGTCACAACTGCAACAAAGACCTCTGGGGCCTACACGGCTTCAAGAACCGTGAAACACGTGTCACCTAGCCGAGCATCTACTCGAATGCCTGTCGGATTTCGTGGAAAGACTTCTAGCTTGTCGTCGCAGTCATTCCTCCAGAAATCTTCATCCACTAACAGGCATTCAGCACTTGGGCTTCTTTCCTTGCCTTCGGGACAGTGATGTCATAAACGGATTAGCGAGCAAAAATAAAAAAAAGGAACCCAAAGAGACGAAGCTCTCTTTGTGGTGTTAAACTGCGAACGTACCGCGGGCGGCCGTAGAGTCTTTCAGCCAACGTGTACGATAAGCTTCCGCTTTCATAATCTTTATCCAATACTCATTAAATGGCATTAGAGAAAAGAAAAAAACAGCCCTTAAGGTGAACAGCTATCTTTCTTCAATATTAGAGTGTGTTTTCTACAGAGGATTTCCATGCAAGACTGATTAGGGGAACCACAATTAATTAAATGTCACTGGTAATTCAAATGGGACCAGGAGGTTTGAGCAAACATGATACGTTTTAATTTTTAGCCAAACGACGCGGTGAATTTTTAAACTTTTGTGGAAGCTACAGGCAAAAAGAAAATGCCAGCTTATGCCCTGTACTACTTTATATTACCTACAGGAACTACTGCACAGCCAATCACCTAGAGCTGACGTTCAGGATAGGAAAACATGTGACAAAAAGCATTTTTATGCAGGAAAAAAAACACTGCAGAACTCATGTCATGTTAAAATAAGCCGCCATGTCCTACAGATAGCAGAGCTGGTACACAACACTGTGCATAAAAAGGAGAAGACGCACACATGTCCATGGAGTCCAGCTTTAAATTAACACGTTGCAGACAGCTGGGGGAAAACCTAACTGCACTGCTCTTGCGACGGCTCGTTTTAATATTGAATTATATGGACTTGTATCAAGACACTTATCAAGCTTTAAGTGATCTTATTAGCAGTGATGGCTTCATAATCAATAAAGTGGAACCTAGGAAGAATGACACCTCCAATATTTAACCTTTATGATTCACTACTCATTCTAATCCCAGACCATACATGTCCATTCGTGAAGTGTTATTTGTCCACTATCACTATGGAAACCTGAATTAGGAAATTCAAAATCATTTCAGAATAATGAAGACTACCTGGTTTATCTCTTCTCCAAATCAACCAAACATTTCAAGATGACCAATCTGCAGTGTGAAATAGTACAAATAGTATACTATAAGATTTAGTCCCTGCTGCAGTGTTGCTGTACAGTATCTCAATTGTCCCAGCACACAGAGTTGCAGACCAACAGTGCTAGTGGGAGGCCCTGCAACAGATTAGCACCACATCCAAGCCGGGCTGTTGTAATCTCAGTCTTCTTAACTCTCCGTAAACTGGGAAATGTTCCAACCTCTAGAATAGAGAATGGACTTTATTTGCTATGGATTTAAATTAATTTGACTGACGAGTACATTGTCTTCCCATCTGCCAGGGACGTGCGGTCTCAAATGCAATTCGTCTCGTCAGTCGCAATGTAATCTTATTAGCACATATAGAAGACGAGCCTTCTGAGACTTGTGTTTAATTACAAGAGTACTGCGTGATGACCTGCTTGTTTTACAGTGTTATCACCTGGGCTGCCCTCTGATGGAAGTGTCATGCAGATTTGATCTTTTACCTTTAAACCACCGAAATCAGACATGCTCTCCGACAAACTTAAAAATGTGCCACAGGTCTTTACCACTTATCGCTCAGACTCCTGGGATACTATGCGTTTCCCCAAACATAGCAGAATGGTGCAGGTGTGTGTTCCCTGAGACTTCAAGGAAGCAGCAGTATAGAGGGAGCTGTGTAAGGCCTGGGACAGCGAATGGAAATTTGCTGTGTATTATTGAAATGTATTTCAGATGAAAAGATAAATATGAGGCAAAAGTACAGAAGGTTTTATTCCTGGAGATTTTTCTGCATACAGTAGATGTTAGAAACCATGATTGAATTAAATTATTTGTGTTCAATTCCCCCCAATGTCTGGTCAGCATAAATACTGGAGCTAAATTAAATTTATCTAGCAGAATTTTAGTATTTGATTACATTCCTTTATGTGCAATAACTGCTTCAAATCTGCGACCCATCGACATCACCAGACTCTTAATATGTTCATTTGAGATGCATTACCAAGCCTTAAGCGTAGTAGCTTTCAGTTGTTGCTTGTTTGTGGGGTTTTCAGACTTTAGTTTCCTCTTCAATAGGTAAAATGCAACTCAGTAGGATTCAAATCAGGAGATTGATCGGCTGGTTCAAAAGTGTCCACTTCATCACCTTGATGAACACCCGAGTAAAGTATGCAATATGTTTGGGATCATTGTCTTGCTGCAGTGTGAAGTACCAAAAGGCATTATCTTGGACATTGGGTGTGATTCTGTACACTGCAGGAGCCAGTTCCAGAGGTGACCATGCCTGCCCAAGACAGATGAGCTGGCATGCTTAGGATTAGGGGTGGTTCCTCTTTCTGTTACTTTGGTAAAAGGTTTATCTTTGTTGTCTGAACTGTTGTGGCTCATCTTTGTACTACTGTGGAAATTCTCACCTGGCCTGTCATTGGTGCTAATGAGAGGTTTTCTTGCAGTGAAGCCTTCATAATTCTCCTACGTCTTCTGTGCACAGTGAATTGAGATACAGTACGTTCACCCCCTGAACTCTGGAGAGTGTCTGCAATCTCTGTCAGTTATTTAAGCTCAAGCGATTTGTCTTTCAACTGCTGTCGTCTTCCTTGGATGACCTCGTCTTCACCGATTGCTTGCTCCTTAGTAGTTCCTTTTTCAAGACATTCCACAGAGTTGATTTTGTGATACTCAATGTCTCTGCTAGGGTTCCAAATGGATTTTTTTTGCCCTCATCTTTACAATTGCTTGCTTTTTGGTCATCGACAACTCTAATTTTAGTTTATGCCTTCTAACTCAAGAGGCAGATCCAAAACATCTAGTTCAAACACTGGAACCAAGACTATACATTGTTTCAGTTTTTTAGTTTTCACAACATTGAAGCCAAGTAAATAAACACCCATCCGCCATTTTCCCCCAATATTTATGCTCACTTGAAATTGGGAGATTGAACAGAACTAATGACATTGTTCTAACATGGCTAAAGACGGAAACAAAATGGTACCCAGAACCAAAAACTGAAATTGCATCCTTTTGCCTCATATTTCAGATCAGGTCTTTAGATCTGAAATACAAATGTCACTTCATTGTCCCAAAACGAACGCTTTTCACCACACGTCAGGCCATGCCTGCTGTACTTAACAGTTCACACACTGTTTTTGTATCTATTCAATTTTAGAAAATTAGATTATTTCCGTGTTAAGGCTGTTCATTTTGGTGTGATATCACACTGGGTCTTCCAAATTTAGAAACCAGAGGTGTGATTGCGTGACAGGCAATTTTTTCCCCACACTCCGCAAGTGCACAGCAGGCCTGGAGACGACCAGGGAGGGCAGTGCTGACCAGACATCAGGCTCCTGCCTCAGATGAGACTGCTGCTGTGAGGATACTGGCCCTTGCCCTGCCGAAGCCTCTGGCCACAGAGGGGAAATGGATACAGAACAGAGATTTAATAGAATTACAGACAACAGGAGACGGCAGCTCAGAAGCGAGATAGAGAAATTCTCTGGGGAAGTCTGTCGTACCTAACAAAGGTCCTGTTACTTTCACAGCAACACCTGCTGCAATTCCACTGCACTTATAGTAGACAACTTTTTTTTACACACAATTATCAGCACACAGAAGAGCAGTTGTTGTGGAGACGACGGTATCTTTTAAAAATTGAGCTTGATACCTTAGCTAATAAAGTAATGTAATGTAGTTGCTTGGATTAAATGCTGAATGGCCTTTTGTCACCATTAAGTACATATTCTTATTCAGCCCAAGTATCATCAAACTGAAAGCTACTACAAAGCATGGAGGAGCTGGAGGCCTGGTCCAGTATGAACCATTTTAAATTTGTTATATTTTTAAATCCTGTCTACAGCGCTTCAGGTCCATAAATACCGCTGCCAGGGTCTGACTGTCGAACACTCACTGCACTGTATCACCCATTACTGCATCATCAGATGTCCTGCAATGGAATGTCGCTTTGCATCAAAGAATCTGTGCAAGACCAGGCTTTGAAACCAAAGAAACCAGGTTGCAGCTGCAAGAGGTGTTGCTGGACCAAAGGGTCATGAAGATCCCCCACAGTAATGTTTTTGAAAAGAAAGAGTAGGAGAGTGTAACCCTGGTGTGCTGGCTAAATTAAGCACGCTGGGCTTGAATAATCCGGACTCAAAGTTTCTCTTTAATTCATTTTGTTGTTGTAATGTCTCACTCAGTCACCCAATTAGTCTGCAATTCTGTGGTAGGTTCAGTGGAGTATTAGGTGGGTCCCATTCTATTTACTACATACTCCCTAACCCATATACAAGTAACTACTGTGAGAACTCCATTTTAATACCAGTTAGGAAATGGATATTGTAAAACTGTACGATATTGTAAAACCGATATCAGATGCAGAATATCAATTTTACAATATTGTAATCAAGTGCATTTCTGGGTTGGAACCAAAAGTTTGATCTGGATGTTTTGTGCTCACGATTTATTAAAGCTCTTCAATCATATCCCCCCCTCGAAGGAACAAAGGAGAAAACAAAACCAATAACACTTCCACCTCTTCCTAAATTGACAGGTCTGTTGCTGTAGCCCTAGGCACAATATGAATTGCTTTTGCAACCTAAACAGGTTTGTGGGGGTTTAACAGTATAATCTGGAAACTGCAACCGCAGTGTGCTGACAGGCCTTGCTGATACAATATCATTTTTTTCTGTCATTTTAGATTTCCGATACATCTTAATCCTTGCACTCAGGGTATTATCAAAATTGATAGTGTGGATGCCTGCCAAAACATGAGTATCACAAAGTAACAGGTCCTGCTGTGTCAACAAATCAATTTCAGCTGTCTGATTTAGCTTTCCTCAAGGCCTTTGCTCTGTAATTGTGTTTATTGTGGCCCTAGGTCTAGTTTTTCATAGACAGTATATACACCCAACATTTATGCATTTGCTGATAAAAAAATTACGGTTTTCTTAAGACCAGCAGTAACACCAATTTCTTCCAATCCCCTGCTAGAAAAATATCTACAGTATGATTAATTTATTAAGATGCATAATTTAATAAATATATAATGAATATACTATCTATAATTAATAATGATCAATACCACACTGTTTCTGGCAACATGCTCTGCACCATTACAGCCCACTTCTACAGATCAAGAGGCTTCACTTCCCATGGGAAACAGCTGAAATTCCAAATGTTAAGATCCTTCTAACCTTTTTTTAAATAAAAAAAAATCGGCCGTCGATTTGATGCTGGTCTGGGTACAGGCTTCAAATTTCACCCCTTCGTATTTGTACCGAGTGCTACACAGCTTCAGCTATCAATGACGTTCTCCTGTGGTCAGCTGCAGCCCAAAGTTAACAACACATTAACACACAGGAAGCATTTAACTACTGTAACAAAATGCCACTTCTAGATGTGCTAACTTTCCATACTATTTCACAACTGCCTGCTGAAGTACTGCGAGCCCCTTTGATAAATGGGAGACCAAGTACTTCCGAAAACAGGTTCCAGTTACTGCAAAAAAAAAGCTACAAAGCAGCACTCAGAAGTTGGAAGAGCCAAGCACAGCGCTGCCAAGGTCTTTCTGTACAGCTGCTACTGCAAACAATTCAAGTCACAGATAATATCTTGGCTGTCAAACTATTTCCGCTGACAGCCTCTTAAGGCAAGAAATGGCTCGAGTGGCCAAGTAAAAGCTCTTCAAACTTGGGAAGTGCCCCGACGTTTTAAGATCGGATTCAGCACGGATCATCCAGGGATCTCCAGATCGCTAAGCAGAGACACACACCAAAGCAACCTGTGACACTCAGCTACACCAGCCATCAGGTCCAGAAGCACAGATATTTTCGAAATTGTGTTCAAGCCCACCCACCCTGTGGCAGGCACACAGAGGTTCGGGATTGCTGAATGACTGCCTTTAAACTCAAGAGACTTAAATGATACTCTACCAAACCGAGACCTCCAACCGCCTGTGTAGATGGTGGTAAATTATTAAACGTTAACTGCATTTCTTTCCATGAAGTGGGATTAGCTCCAACAGAGGAAGGAAAATGTTACGTCCATGGTGAAAAGCAAAAAGAAAAAAGGTTTCAGTTGTGAAGCCTTCTTCAGGAGCTGGACTATATTCATGGCATGACTACTTTTCACGACAGTTAAAAAAAAGTCGTAGATGAAAGTCTATGTGTGAAAAGGTTAAGGATTGACATAGGACATTCTCACGGAATTATACAGTAGCAGACAGGCATTTGCATGATGGATCTTAGCTTGCACTGTTCACTAGGATCCTTTACCACTTTAACTAGTGTTCAACAATATCAGCGGCAAATAAGTATACTTAATAAGCAATATTTACTACTGTAAATAAGTGAATTATCACATAAAAGGCCAACACTATCGTCAGTGCCAGCACTTATTCTGAGAAATGATTGTTTTTTTTAGCTTTCGAAAAACTAGTGAAATAAAGACCAACTGAATCACACCTGGCTTGGATTGGCTTTTATTTTTATTGACAGCAGAAAATGTCAAAGGAAGAACAAAGGAAACGAGGATCAACTGACAGAGTACGGTGAACTCGAGTTTAATCCTCCTCACTTCTCTATCTGGTCTGTAACAACCTGTGAAGAGCTATAGCCTTTGAAGTACCTGACGTTTAACAAAGGGCTTACTGGCACCTGTTTTTAAAAGCCTATTGTCTCTTGTTTTAATACCCCCCTTTCTAAAAATAAAACAGTCCTCAGCTTCGATTTAGAGTAAAAGAATTGTCTAGCAGAAGCGCGAGCTCCTGGGGGCTTGTGTTTTATGGTGCCATGTTTCGTCTTGCACCACATCACTTGTTTGCACGCAGCCTGGTTTAGAAAAGAGCATCACACTGTTGTAAAAGCAGGGCCTCTTGTGCTTCATTACGATTTGCAACCCACCGGATCGGATTCTGTTATCCGTCGTTTCCTTTCAAGGCCGTCTGGCGCACCAGCGAGAGAAACTCTCCGCAACGCGGCAAGAGTCTCATCCCGAGCTCCTTAACGCAGGCGTCTTTAGTTACCGTGTGGTCGGTGGACAACCACATGTTGGGTGTTTAGCTTTGCCAGAACACAGGGCATAATATAACAGCCGGGACCAAAAATTAATACGTCTAATCTTATTATTGTTGCCCAGTCTCTACCAGTTCTGATTTCGAATAACTTTGTACTTGCTATTTCAGTGCCCCTTTTCTTACCCTGCTACAAAGTATAATAGAAACTGACTAACATGTGAAGGATTCAATCAAACATAAATAAAACTGGCAAGGACCTGTTGGTTGCATTATAGGGTACTGCTAGACACCAAATAAGGGCAGCAGGGGGTTTGAAATTCAAATGCACCTTGCGTTGGATCACAGATGCGACGTACCATGTTTTCAGTGGATTAACTGTAATTTGGTTTGATTTAAGGGACAGGGAAGAAAAAAAGAAAAATCGATGTATATTATATATTCTCCTCGCCAGTTGGAAGTTCTCCTTGAAGCGTATTTTCCGGTACTTATAGCTTTTAAATGGCAAATACGTACAGTGCGGTCTCACAAAAAATGACATGGAGAGCAGTTGATAGAGATGAACAAAGATTGACAGAGGGAACAAAGGTTGCAGTTGAGCCCCTTTGGCAGTTAGTAGCTAACTGACCCAAGGATCTCATCCAGTTGTGTCTTGAAAGAAGCCAGGGTTTGAATTTCCATAGCATGGCTAGATAGTTTGTTTTAGACTCCCACTACCTTCTGTCTAAATAAGGGCCTTCTGTTCCCAAGTTTAAATGCACTTCCACATACCTGTATTCACCACTACCTGGCTCATAAGTTCAAGATGATTCTGAAAAGGTCCAATGAGTTGGCTATCGGGGCCTTTGAGGATTGTGAATACTCATATGAGGTCCCCTAGTAATCTCCCCTGTTCAAGACTTAAGACATCCAGTTCCTTCAGCTTGTCAGCATAGAACTTTTTCTTCAGCCCCAGAATGTATCTGGTTGCTCCTCTCTGGACAGATTCCAGAGCAGGGATATAATTTACAGTATACACTGTATTAAATGAGATCCAGCTAGTGCAATGTACAATCTTAACATCCCTTGATTTCACATCTACCCATAACAGATATTCTAACATTCCTTTGGCCTCTTTAATGGCTTCCTTTAAAGGCTTCTCCAGGTCACCAATGCCGGATCCAACCGCTAGAAGTATCAACTCCCACTTTATAGGGGTCTCAGAATGGCTGTGCCAGTCCAACAGAGGAAGTAAAGTACTAATGTACATCTCGGGCATTTGTAAACAAGCCACCGTGATATGGAGAGTGTTTAACAGCAGCACACAAAAAGCAAAGCAGTGTGTGGGTGCTCGGCCTTGTACAGCAAGGGTCTGAAGCTCAATATTTAGAGAACAGCCCTGGGCGAACCACTCAATTTTTGCTGTGCCTGCTGGACACTAATATGGAAGGACCCATACACAGAGGCACACACTTGCTGAAACAGTGTTATAAAAGAAAGTCGCTCCTTTTACAGAGATAATGCTTCCCTTCCCGATAGATTAGCCTTTTTATTAACCTTTTCTCCTTTATCTTACACTGGAGATGCTCATTTCCTGTCTGTACAGTGCAAATGGAGGTCAAATTTTCAACCGAGAGTACCGTACCTCCACAATGTTAACACTGCATAAATTCTTTGCACATCCACTTTAGCAGTGACGATGCATCAATAAACCGGCTCGGTGCTAATGCATCTAAAAATCAGAAAGTGATGACACTAAAAAATTCACACAATTACTAATGTTAAAATCAATTAAAAAATGAACTCATGCTTTCTTAAAGAGACAGATGAGCAAATCACACAGAATGAAATCCCAGAATGAAAACCTGGGTGTTAATATTTAGTGTGGAGAAATGAAGTTGACCACTCTATAAAATTGAATGTTTGGTCTTATTTATACTCAAATGTTATGACTTTACATTAAAAATCTTTGTAAAACTATAAAGAGAATCACCTTCTGTAACTGTTTTCACACATGGATCACTCACTTATTCACTGAGGGAGGGTCAAACTATTTATCTCAAGCAGGAGAACGACTGAAGGTTCTGGCTTCAATTAAAATAGATACTGACTCCTGCAACACGGGCTGCAGACTGAGGAAAGCCATCTCCCAACCTTATTGCCTCTAAACAGCAATATCACCTTGCAACGCACATCTGGCAGCCCACTGAAGGTCAGCAGGAGTTAGCCTGGTCAGTACCTGGATGGGAGACCTCCTGGGAAAAACTAAGGTTGCTGCTGTTCTCTGTACTCTGTTCTCTTCCCCACTGATAGCTGATGTGTGGTGAGCGTTCTGGCGCACTATGGCTGCCGTCACATCATCAAGGTGGGGCTGCACATTGGTGGTGGTGGAGGGGAGTCCCCATTACCTGTAAAGCACTTTAAAGTGGAGTGTCCAGAAAAGGGCTATATACAGTAAGTGTAAGCAATTATTATTAATTATCCATCGTCCACTGTACCACTTTAGTCTCTGGAGAGCAACAGGGAGCCAGAGCCTCCCCAGCAGACACAGGGCCATAGGCGTGACACTAGTCCACTGCCAAGAACACAAAGAGCAGTGTTTCTTAACCTGGGGTGCACTCACAAAACAAATTAAGCACAGGGATGAAGGTGCAATTACTGTTTCAACAACAGACAATCAAACAACCAAGTCAGATGGTATTTGGAAGGTGGAAAGAGAAAAAAACTTACACAAATGAAGAGAAGACACAAAGGCACCACAGCCTGTAATCAAACCCAGGTCCCATGGATATGCTAACTGAAACTGTACCATGCAGCGCTAAATTACCACTTTGCTGGGCCTTGCCAACTACATGCTTCCAACTGAGCAGCTGGAAAAGGACGTTATTCTGCTGCTCCAAGTATGGAGCCACACTGTAGAACTCAACTGCACCAGGAAACAAATCATCATACGCATAATGGCATTTCCCTCCCAATAGCCATGTGAAATACCAGGGAAGAGCTGATCTATGATATTAGGAACACTACAGCTAGGATCTGCAGAACATTATTCACCAAACGCAGTAGCACTACGGGCAAAAATCACTACAAAAACTACACCTTCTTGACAGGTATGACTTACGTTTGTCACAGATCACACAATTAAATTGCTTGATGATTAACACCCTTTATTTTTTAAAAGTATTCTCTGCAGATTATAGCATTGCACACTCATGTTTTTTTAATTAGCCAGCCAATTGCGACTTCTTCATAAAAGGAACATAAAGAGATGACTGTTCTTCAGCACACAGCAGGAAAAAGAGACCTGCAAATAACACTGATGAGATTTCATTTTCTAACCACTTCATCAAGCTCAGGGTCGTGTCCAAGCAACCAAGCAGCGGGAGGCAGAACAGTCCCGGGACAGGACACTGGTCCACCGCAGGGCCGACGCACACAGACAGGCACACTCACATGAGGGCCAATTTTCCCAGAAGCCCATTAATTGACCAGCATGCCTTTGGACTGCAACAGGAAACTGGAGCATCCAGAGGAAAGGGGAAGAACATACAAACTCCACACATACAGCATCCCAAATCTGGAATTGAACGCAGAGCCCCAACACTCCACAGCAGCACTGCTAACAACTTTGGACTTTTTTCCCCATTCTGACAACAGTACTCAATTTGGATCCAGGTTTGCATTCTGCATGTGTGCAATATTCTTATTTTTTTTATTTTGTATGTTCTGTATACAATACTGTTTTTTATTGTACAGTTTATGTCAAGTGCCTTGAGAATGTTCTGGATTGAAAAGGTGCTACAAAAGAATACGATTAAATGAATAATCCAGCCTCACACACAATGAAGACTGGCATGTTGGGTGAGGCTTGGTTGAAGCGTATTTAAAACTGAGGACAGGACACACTACACTACCGAAAGAGTGGAGGGAGTATGGAACAATGTGTCCAGCTAATGTGGTTTCAAGCCGATACCCTGGCTTTTTACAGGAAACAGCTGGATGAGATCCTGGAATCAGGTAGCTGCTAATTACCACAGGATAAATGGGCCAAACAGCCTCCTCTTTGTTTGTAACTGCTCTTGTATTTTTAATTTAAATCGGCAAAGGGGAGTGACCGTCACACAAGAGCTTTAAATTTATCATCTCAATACAAAACACATATTTCTGTTTCTGGCATGAATGTTAATGCACCATAAAATGCCAGATTCTATTCAGTAATAACCTCCCACTTCCTGCATGGATTATTAATTCACAGAACGTGCCTATAGCACTTTGGAGGAGATGCAGGTGGCAGAAGGAAACAAAGTTACAGCTGCTTATCCACAGGATGATTCTGGTTCAGTAATCGGAGGAACAAACTTGAAATATAGAGGAGCAAGACTAGAGCTGACAGACGAGTTTGTGAAAGGTGAAAAGCTGCCCAAGCGCTTGTGCTCGGGTCTTTGAGTGACGTGTACAGGCTGTTAAAGCCATGTGCTTTTAGATCAAAGGCCTCATTGACTTCTTTGGGCACAGAAAAACATGAAAGGAAACAAAATGGTAGATGAACCAGAAGTGACAGACATTTAAGTGGGGCTGCAGTCTATAGACCAAATGCAAGCACTCACCATTTTCTCTCCTGGCTCGTGCAGACAGCAGTGCAAAACTAGGGACGGTTTTGCAATAAAATAAGAGACAACTCCTCTCTTCTGATACCATACAAGGTTAAGGAAATACCTCACAGTCAAAAAGCTCTCCAGGAGGATCTGAATCAGCAGATGCACTGTAATACTCGAGGCCTGTTTGTAAAATGTTGGCCAGTCTTGTTGAAGAGGCCCAACACGGGGGTGTACACCACAAGCCAATGGCGCTATTTAAAGAGCCGACGGTCTGCACCAGCTAAAGGAGGTGTACAGACTGTGTCATGTCACCGACACACGCATGGAGCAACACCTTCCCCAACAGCAGGACTAGTTCAAGATGAGCAGTGACCTCTGCGCCCAGGCCCCTTCTGCTGCACTGGAGGCTGTGATTAGGAAAGAGACACATGAATCCTAGTGATTGCTAAGGAGCCCAATACTTGCCTGGCTTCCACCTACGGTATCGCCTATAATCAGAGTACCGCACAAGCGTGCGTAACCCAGTTTCCTGAGTTAATTCTCAGAAGTTCCCCAATCTCATACCTGGGGCTCCGTAGTTGATATGTTACCATACTGCTGTGCAACACCAGCCCCCACACTGCCAGCCGCACCTGAGAGTATAGATGGGATTATCTAAACACCCTCAGAATAACACTTTTTGGGTTGTTCATGAATGGTGTTCTCCACAAAGCTCTTTCTTTGTTTTTATCAGGACAGAATACAACACAAAAACCTACATTACTCCACAAAGGATTGTTTTCTTTTCTGTAATTTAAATTATCTTTGCTAAATAGTTGTCTGCACTAGCTCTTCAGTAGCATTAAAGTTATTCTTATCTTGCTTCAAGCACATTTAGCACCTTCCAGCCAACAGTCATGAAATAAGTCTGTCTCGTGCCCCTGTATAAGTGAAAAATAATGTCTGTGGGCATCTAACAAAGGCCGTTGCTTGGCTGCTCATACAGCCAGTTTAAGTCTAATGTCACAATACCCATCTACAGTCCTCGTGTTTCAAAACCCCTGTTTCCAAGGCAACAATAATGAGGGGGAGAAACTAGAACATAAAACTGAAGTGATCCCCATTTGTTTCACTTTACGTTCATTATGCGAGGCCGCAGCATTGGTAATTACACGACAGTGCAGAAAACAGTAAATTGGCAATTGTGCCTTCACATCTTTAATTCATAATTCTGAGCCAAGAGCCAAGAAAATCACCATTTCAATAAAAAAAACTTCAAGCTATTACGGAAAAATAACCAAGAAAAAGAAAAACTCCTCTTACAAAGAGCTGCTTGTAGTGTACACTCAGCTGGCATTACACAGTAACATGCAAGTTAGTCTGCATTTATAGGAATGATCTCCGCCACAGGAACAACTGGATGACAAGAAGTTCACCCATAGTCTTTAACCCAAAAGCAGCAATAGCAAAAACACTTTCTTCTACGTTAAATAATTGAAAACATTTGCATATTTGCAGACATTTATAGTGCTGTAGTAAATAATATATTATCTAGTTGATGATTTTTAACCCTGAGCAACAGCAGGGCTTTTAACCGATGAGCTTCTAACCCTGCAGTCTTCAGTAAGAAGAGACTAATTTTATTATTAGTGGTTTTACTCCTACTTTGCAGAGTAATTACAGAGGTGGTGAACCTTAATTAAGACACACAGTAGATCTAAAAATGCTTGCAGACCCCAATGCATGAAGCTGTCTTGCGTAGTTGTTCAGACATGGCTAAGTTACTGCACAGAATAAAAATGGAGCTGATCCTCACTGAGCCAAAACTCAGCAAATCCTTGAGCTTGGGCCTTTCCCCATGCTGGTGCATGAACGAACAAAGAACAAAAGTCATGCCTTGCGAAAGGGCAGTCATATCCGCACAAAAGACGTAAAAAAATGTTATTTGCTCACTCGATTCAATGCAGCCCTGGGACGAGTAAGCACACTCTAAAAGTGCAGAGGCAATCCCCTGCTGAAAGACCCACCTTTTCAGCTTTAAAGTGCTGTACATGCTAAACACTGTTTGGAGGGACTGGTAGAAACTTTTTCAGCAGATGTCATGATTTGTAGCACACTGCTTTCTCGCACGCAAGTCTTAACAGACGGCACAGTGAGGCTGTGGTTAGCATTGCTGCCTCTTAGCGCTGAGGCCCCAATGTCAAAACCAGTCTTGGGGTTCTATGTGTGTGGAGTTTGTATGTTCTCCCTGTGTTCGTGTGGGTTTCCTCCAGGTGCTCCAATTTCCTCCCCCAATCCACAAGCATTAATTTATTAGGATTGACTTTCTCCAATATTAACAAATTTGCCAGGTTAACTGGCTTCTGTGAAAATCGGTCCTAAGTGGGAGTGTGTGTGTGTCCTGCGATGGACTGGCATCCCATCCAGGGTGTACCCTGCCTTGCATCTGTTGCTTGAAGGGATAGGCTCCGGCTCCCCTGCTACCCCAAATGAAGAAGAGGTTAGAAAATGGATGGATGGAATTTTAAAGAGAGCTTTTATTTGATAATGGTGGTGGTGTTAAACCGCCAGGACCCACAGCCAAGTAAAAAGCTTCCCTGAAGCAACACAGCATGCATTTGCTCTGCAATCATCACAGTGCCTGTTCCATCACCAGCTGCCCTCACACATTGAGAAAACCCCAGCAGTTCATGGCAGATCCACATCGTCATGGAGACGACATCCAGGAGGAGGGATACCACCTGTACACCAGCACAAAATCTGTCCAGCGTCATGCTACCCTCAGATATCACTTGAGGTACCTGTGGGTGGGCCAAATAAACCAGCAAACCCAACATGTCCCAAAAGATTATCTTTTGTTCATCATCTTCTCTCTATTCCAAACCTGTCCCTTACAGACATGGTCAAAACTGTTTTGCTGTTCCAAGTCAGGGCGCTACTTTCATACTTCGGAAAAATGGCATGTCGGCTACGGTGCATGTTGAGAAGTCTGAATCAGAAACATTTCTAACTAGAAAGTCATGACAGAACTCAAAATAAAATAGGTGGCTGATCACCCAACTTTATTTCCACAAGCGTTCAGATCCCAAAGATGTTCTTCACCAACAGATCGCTCTTAAAATGCAAACAACCTCATAAAAGCATGTTAATTTAATGTGCTAATTGCAAGATTAGATCTGTGTCGGGCATGACTTAATTCAGATTGTCACAAGACAGACTACTGTGGGCGATGGGTCTGGACTGCATACTGGGGGGGAAAAAGGGCATAATCTCATCTGGCAATTAACACACTCAGATAGGTCTGCATCCTTTTGAAGTGATATCTGTCTGCACTGCGCACTTTAGAGAGCTGAGAGCACTTCAGAACACCAAAAAAAGTAACAAAGAAACCAGAATGAACTGAGTCCTGTCAAAGCACGTAAATGTACTTTGACTTTATGCACAGTAGTAGTGCGACTGTATAAAGTGAAATTCCAATGATGTCGCAAGGAATGAAATTCCATCTTGTTTGCCTTTTCTGTACGGGTGCTGCCATCACGTCATTCTATCATTCAATTCTTCCACATTTTACATCAAACCTTGACAATCCGAAAAAGCAGTTTGACAAACTTTAGGCTGGCTTTTTGGCCACAATTGCAAATGTGCAAGGTCACCCTAAACCAAGAGAAAGGTCCAAATGAAGGGCAGGTGAACTAGCACGACAGGCTCGCTAAGCGTGACCTTGGGTTTTTAACTGGGCTCTTCCTGAGCTGGCTCACAGGGAGAGCAGGTCAACAGCTCCCAATCGTTCACTAGAGGTTCTCAATCACTATGCCCCCCCCCAGAGAGACAGGTGTGAAAGGATCCAAAAGAGGGCACGAGAGCTTCTTATGTACAGCTATGTGGAAAAATGTAAGGCAACATTTTGTACAGCAATTTAAGAAGCAGAGACGTAAGACTCGCCTTCTAATCAAACGATTAAATAAAAGGAAGTTCAAAAGTGAATTTGTAACATACTTCCTTCAATCCATTTCACCACTTTCAAAAGTAAAAAAATATATATTTGTCATTGATAAGATGAAGTGCACGTACTGCCACTGAAATGGTTTTAAATATTAGCCCATACCCCGAGGGTGGGCCTGTGGGTTTTTTTTTGACAGTATATGTGTTACAAAGGTTGAAAACCACTGCTGTACACCAGCCTGTAATTATGTTCAGATTAAAAAAAAATCTAGTGGACTGCCGTGCTCTCTTGACCGTCAAGCTACAAAAGCAACATTTATTTTAATCACCAACCCTTCGGTTTCTAATTTGTTTTCTGCTGCCTACCCTTGTTTTCCAGTCTGTTTTGCCGTCTGGATCGATTTTACCTTCTTTAACCATTTGTGAACTGAATTTTTTGTTTGTGTAAGTAGTGCTCCTATATTGCCAGATGCATTCCACATCATGCTCTGTTAGGGACCGACTCTGGCCTCGATTCTCACTGAAAATCTTCCCTTTCTCCTCTTTGAAGCCCAGCTTCAGAATCCACAGTCTTTTTGTACTGGCAGGACTTTCAAGCTGCACCAAATCAGAGTTAATCCTCAGTTTCTCCCTCTTCCTTCCAGACTTTTGCATTGCACTCCATTCGTTGCTCTGTGCCATCTATATCACTCATTCCCTGCCCCCCTCCCCCCACACCAGACTGATGCTTCTCCTCCTGTTATCCGTTTTTCACATTTTCTGCACAAGTGATTTACTTCCTGAAACATCAGCGCCTCACTCAGTCTCCTGGTGCCCAGTCCACACTCTCTAGAGGAAAAGAAATGGCCATCGCTTGATTCGTGGTAACAAAGGAAAGCTCAAGTTCATGCCACTTCGCTGTAGAAGAGACAGGAGACAAACAGCTGCTCAGCTAAAGCAGTGTCTTGGCTGTCCAGGAAGCAAGAAATAAAAGTAATGTTGGTTTCATAAATTTTTTACATGCTGCTGTTTCAAAAACAAATTTCCATCAGACTTCTAATGCTGAAAAAAAGTTATGCTACAACATTGGATATTAAGGTCAAAAACTGAAATATACCACTGGCATAAGTATCTGATCCCACATAAATATTTGATAGTCACCATTTGCTACAATAACATTAAACAAACTCAGAATGTGTCCACACACTATTGGCTGTTCTTTACTAGTTATTCCAATATCTTCAACACAGCCTGCACTCTAGACAGTTTTGAAATGCATTCATTTTATTTCATTTCTGTTGGACTTCTTAAGTCTGTCAAAAGCTGAACAGCGGTTGCAGACATGATAAATGCCAGCTACTGCAATTGCATTATACTGAAGGTGATCAGGACTGAAAACCCAGAGCGATCACAAAATACCAGCGCAAAAAGCAGTATGACAAAAGATTCACTCACAACTCATCTAGGTGATTTAATGTTTTCTAAAATAATGCAGGAGTGCCGGGGCCGTCTGTTCCACACAGGAGAGGGGTGGAGTGGAGGCTGACAAGTATATACAAGGGCTCCCTGTGCATTAATGCTCTGCTACAAATCACTCATCATTTCAGGCCACACAGCCTGCTGAGGAGAGCCCTGCGCCAGATCTGCTGCACCTGTAATAGGAAAATAAATCTCTCCCAGCACTATGGAGGCTCCTGCAGCAATGGGAAGCAGAGCTCATTACCCCTGCACCATACAAGCTCTCTGAGGCAGAAGGATCACAGGAGGACAGGCCCGAGCAGAAGCAGGCAGCAAACTGCAGCATGAACTTCTGGCACTTCATAGATTCAGAACGAGCAGCAAGAACAGCAGAATAACTTCAATACCAAAACTGCCAAGAAATGAAATGGAACAATTAAGAAAAAATGTTTCTGAACAACTTCCCAAGTTGAAAAACGACGACAAAACATTTTTCAGGGTTTTCTAAAACCAGAAGTCTGTTTTAGTATTGAAATGTAAAACACTTTCAAGTACATATTGCAGTAGTGCCCGAAAGGTGCTGCACAATTAAAAGGAATATTTGTCAAGCAGCGAAGCACAAGTTCAAAGTGGAGTTTCAGGCTGCTGTATTGAAGAGCCCATAGGGTTAGAAACAGTGGTGTCCCCAGTGAGCATCTTTGCTACAAAAAAAAAAACTATCTTAATTGCAATGTACCCCACTGCACTTCCTTCCATACAGCTGTGGTTTAATGAAACAGTTTTCAGTTAAAATTAGTTCAACTTTTTTCATCCCTCAGTTCATTAGTTCTTTCAATTGCAACGACAACCTGAAGACCCTTTTATACAGCAGGGGCATATATTGCAGCATTTTGGGTGATGTACCTTAGTCACAGGAGGATTTGAGCCTTTGACCGAGTTCAGAGCCCTAACCCCTGCTCCACAGTGCTGGAGCTTCTCTTTCTGAGCTTTAAGATCTTCTGAGAAGGAGATTTAGGAGCTATTTCAAGCTTAAGTGAGGGCAACTTCATTAACCTCTTCTATAAATAGTCCCGTGAGACTACTACTCCTAAAGAAAAGGTAATCTACTACCTTGTTTGGGTTAGTGATTGACAAACCAGGACACAATCACACAGATTTAACCTGATCAGTATATTCATGGTGAGGGATAAAAAAAAAGAATTCCTCCCTAAGGAAAACTCAGATTAATCATAGCCCAGCAGTGGAGCTCTTGGTTTAGTGAGGCAGTTGCTGTACTGTGTGTACCTACAGGACAAGTTCTATGCTGCTGTACTTCAAGTCAACCGAATCAGCCCTAATCACACTGTCACCGGGAGTCCCACTGAGAGGGAAGAGAAAGTCAAAAGACAAACAAATTGCACTTCAAATTCACTACACTTCCAGACCACAAAATAAGCTCCCGAATAAAGGCATCGACTAATCAGATAAGAAAAGTGTAATTTAGCTATGATAAATACAGTACTGAAGAAACATTAAAATAACAGAATCCGGATGTTGGTGAAAGAAGAGCTGTTTATTCGTGTGCACACGGGAGGGCAGCTTGCAAAAGCTAGTCTCTCCAAACGGTTATAAAGTACGTACCTACAAACAGTGTGCTCCACAACATCAAAAGCATGAAGGGAATATGAAGAGACAAAATATATAGACCAATCCTCTGCGCTACTAATAGAAAGCATAGGCAAGATTTCCGATAAAAAATGTTCTGTGAGGTCACAGTCAAGTCACCTTCCACTGGCTTGATGAGAACTCGAACTTGTAGTTGCTCCCTGTGGCCACATGATTGGGTAGACCTGCCTGGATAGCACCATGTCAGGTTTACTTCATGAACTGCAATTACAATGACTGACCACCAGGTGTCAACTGCGTACCCAGAACTCAACAGGATGAATTTGTTTTCTGGCCTTGCCACGAGCTGAGGCAGTGCTTCTCAACCGTTGAGCAATTCCACAGCACACTCACATAAATATGGATCATACCCCATCTGAGCACTTTATTATAAACCAAACCTATTGTACTGTTTGATCCAAGTCCACAGATGACTGGAATGGACAATGGAGAAACAGAGCTCTTGCTCAGCCACACTCATATTTTCGGCTGTTTTATCGTCTGTCCTTTGACCCTTTAGAAACTGAACTCGCAGCACCCATGATTCCTACATGAACAGTCTCAAAGCGCCACCCCCGTCTCGTTCATATACAAAAAAGTACATATGAATTTTTTTCTGATGCATGACTTTCCCAAAATTCCACGGTACCCCTGTTAACACCTGGAGGCTCTCACCAGTTGAGAAACACTGTACAGTACTACTATGGGACTTTATTTATAAAAAAAGGTTCTAACTTTTAAGAATATCAGATGGTTTCAGTAACCAAGGCAGACGAAGTTCTTACAAAGCCTCTGAAAACATACCAGCAAGATCTATTTTCTGGCTGGCGTGAGAATGAGATTCCGAAAAATACGTCAGAGGTAGACCTTTTTTCTTGCATGCGATCAATTGAAATCTTATCTGCCGTTTTTAATAGAGCCCAGCGTTATCCTTTTAAACTAACTCCAATTTAACATTAAGCACTGCCCTGAGGGAGAAAAATGAGTCGTTCCATTGTGATGCATGCTATGAAAGCCGAGGAGTTCAAACTAGCTGACTGCTGCTCACGAAATCAGACAATTGTACCAGAAAACCATCTATCTTATCCTGCAGGTTCCCCTGCTCCTGCCCGTTCTCTCCGAGCTTTATTAATCACATCAATCCTGACACCGACACCCGCTCCCACTCTGTCTGGGGCTCCCTGGGGAGAGCCAGCTGAGGTGTGGCACCGTGCGCGGCCGTTTTTATTACACGCTCTCATGTCAGCCGAGGGTACGCTTGAAATCCCTCACTGTTCTCTCACGACCTGAACTGGAGATGAACGCTGGGCCCCAGGCGTGACAGGTTTCAACAGTTAGTACATTTGTCTTCCTTTACGCCTGCTTCCCCCCCCCCCCCACAAAGAACAACAATATTGGACAGCGCTTGCAACTCCTACAACCTGCTCCAAGCTTCAGCTGTAGTGGCTCCAGCACCTCTGGAATACTGCTTAAGCATACATGTACAAACATACAAAACAAATACATGAAATTACATTATTGTGCATGTATACTGCACTGGTAGTGTGGCACTTTACTCAAAGGGTTGTGGGAGTCTGTAACAAGCTACCCACCCATACTCATTTCTTTCAAGAAAGGTCTGAAAGAGATCCTCAGGTCAGTTAACTACTAACTACCAAATGGGCTAGCCACTTATGCCCCTATGGGCAAATAGCCCCTTCTCATCTGTAATCTAACTTATTTTCTTCTGGAAGCTCTTACAGTGCTCATCATGCATTTCTGAGGCTCTTTTTCTCAGAAATATAGCGCTGTGACTCTGCATAAACATGTCAGCAACGGTGATTGTATCTACAGGCCCGCTGTGTTTTTAAAGCGGAAATAGAAAAACTAACATGTTTAGAATGGAGCAACCAGATGGGGGGCGATAAGAGACTGATAAAAGGCTACAAGGATGAGAGTTGCTTACCTTCTGTGCTGAGTCCAGGACTGGAAGTGAACTTGGCTACGTCCACTATTTTTACAGCAAACTGCTGCCCTGTCTCTCTGTTGATACATCGTCGCACCACGCTGAAAGGTCCCCTGAAAACAAATAAGCAGTCATGTTAGTTCTGGGTTCCATCACGGTCCTCAATTCTGGATGTACAAATTAGTGTAGAGCATGATAGATAGATAAGACTTTATTAATCCCTTAGGGAAATTGATGTGTTACAGCAGTCCAACACAAGACATCAAAAGCAAAAACAAACATCAGAATAGTCATAAAACAAAAGACAACAAAATAAATATAAAATAAATAAAAAATAAATACATAGGTGTGTGCAAAATGTGATGATCATAGTCACTGTAAAAACAATAAAATATGTGCAAAATGTGCATGAGGGTAGGAGTGTGGCACTGTGGTCAGGGATTTGGGACTTGTGACTAGAAAGTCGTGGATTTAAATCCCAGGTGAGACAGTGCTATTATACCCTTGAGCACTGTGCTTCATCTGAACTGTTCCAGCAGGACACCCAGCTGTGTGAATGAGAGCAAATGTAAGTTGCTTTGGATAAAAGCATTAGCAAAATAAATTAGTAAGCAACACACACTGCTTAGAAGACAAATCAGCAGAACTTGTAAGAATGCTCTCAAGCCAATGCTCTGTGCACCTAAATAATGGAACAGTTTCATCCTTGTTGTGGGAAAGTACAGAACTATTAACCCAGCTTCTGGTTGGTACTTTGCAATTCTGTGTTCTATATAACTCGGCCTTGTTGCTTTCATAATGCGCATGTTTCTCAAGTAACAATTATGTTGGGGATTTTGTTAGATTTGATAAACATTCTCATTACTTAGTGAAACAACCAGGTTTTGGAAGAATGCAAAACACCATAATGCAAAGCTCACAGCTTCCACAAAGCATTACCCAAGTTGTATTAAAATCACTATTATTAAAATTATGTTAAGGGCACTATCTTCTAAAACTCACTAGTAGATCTGCATCACACTCAAACTATTTTAACAAGTGCACCTAGAGGTGGCAATAAAACCACAGCACTCCTCTTCTGAATGAGAAAAATAGCGAAACCATGTCATAGCAGGGCACAAGGACAAACTCATCAGATGCCAGGCTGTGGATAAAGGTGCTTACATACTTCAATGCAGGGTCATTTTTTGTGACAGGTACAGGTATAAATCAGTCAAGAAAGATGAGTAACAGCTAAAATCTGTTATAGAAATAACCTGGGGCTCAATAACAGGCCCAAGTAAGACCTTGTTATGGGCCTGTTGTCCTTTTTTTTCAGGCAAGGGAGGAAACTGTGAGAGCAGAGAGCAGGATACTCATGTAATCTTGTGTAAACTGCTTCCACACTGAGAAACTACGACCAGATTTGAAGCGGTCTGTCTTGTGAGGCTATAAGTGCTGCTGTGCTCAACTATGGAATCGTCTGTATTCATTGCCTTGTTAACCTTAGCTAACGCGGGCTGGTCCAGCTGTTGAGAGTCTAATTCTGTGTTTCCGTCACACAGAGTACAGCCCTTTATACCAAGCAGAAGTCTGCTCATTTTTTATAGAACGTTTCAAAGCTGGTTGCAAACTATTGCATTATGCAGGCAACCACATGGCTGCACAGTTCTCTTAGTTCTGAAACCCTAGGAATCATTCTGACGTTTTTATTATACTCCAGTCTCTGGTCATTTGCTGTCAGGACGTTTTCATTTTTCATCAGGGATTCTGCAGGTTTGTCACAGCTAAACCACTACAGCACCATGGCTCTACTAAAAGTGCCTTTACTGCGTAACTGCATTGCTGTGATGTCTTTTACTTGCAGGCTTACAGAAATATTGTAATCCAACAATTCACATCTTGCTGTTGGCGCCTTGTGTCGAGAGCTACAATAATCTAGGAAAGAAGCACTCAAGGTTTAAGAAATGGTGTTGACCACACTTTTGTTGTTTAGTACTACAGGGAATAATTCACAAGTATCCAGGGAGACCAAGACATTCCATATGCACTTTCATTTCATGAAAGGCCAGGACTGTGCAGAGCTCATCCATAACTACAATGAGTGTTGAAACAAAACAGAATTGTTCCAATTCCCAACCACATATTGGTCCAATGTATGCTGTATAAATATCACATGCTGCATGATAAACACTGCACAAGGCAAATCACCCAACTCTACAGGCTCTTCTTGGTGCAGAGACCCAAGCATAGGCCTCTTATCAGCTCCCCTAAATGCTATTCTGTATACAGTATCTTGCACTGTAAGAGTACAGTAGGTCTCTGAAATTCTTTCCTAATGTCACAGGGTAGCAATTTCAAAAAACAATTCCACAGAAATAATTTGAAGGCAGAAAACCAAATGGCTTTGCTCACTCGGAATTCGTACAGTAGGTCACGCGGTCCTCGCTTTTTTGTAATTTTCGTAATTGAGAGAAGACGACAAAGCAGATTAAGAAGAAAGCTGTTTATCCAAAGCCACTTGGAAAGACTCAAGAGTGAAATGTGCCCCAGCCTCTACTGCTGCAGTCTAGCTTACAGCAGGACTTTAGATTAACAAGCTATTAAGAAAAATTCAAAAGAAGTTGAAGTACATTATTTAGTCAACTGGACCCCAACGAACAAGAGGCACTTTACCATCCGAAACACCACCATTCCCAGCCACAACTCCGTCTGGGTAAATACATGGATCAGGTCTCATTTTAGACTGCCCCCCCCAAGAAAAAAAAACATTTCTTTATTTCCCACTGTGCTTTTCAATCCAACGGTCACTACACCACAAGAGAACAACCTGCTCAGAACGTTCAAAAAGCTCCCTCCTGTGGTGAGGAAGAGGAGTGTAAGCAGCACACACACCATTTCCACATCTCTGCAACGACAACGGGCCTGTTTTCAAGCACAGCACCTAATTTGCGATCTTCTATATATCATGAACACAATAAACCTTGAACATCAAATCGTTTTCATGTTAAACTGTCTATCTTAGGCCTTTTCACAGAAATGTACTGATTATCAGATAGCTTAAGAAACAGAAAATAGACTTAACATTTTTTTTCCCCACACAAGCACCAAAGTGGAAATTTCTGGAAAAGATCTGTGAGAAACAGTTCAATACTGTATTTTTTCAATTTTCAAGAATCACAGCTTACTGTACATCAGTTTTAGTACGATCTCTTATTAACAAAACACTGTTAGCCATAACTACACTTTATATTTCATGAACTGCAGGCCAATGGTGGTAACATTAATCACTAAAATCGGAGGTTCTAACAGATTTGTCCCATTACAGAAGACTGAAGAAAGTTCCTGACATGGTTTTAGGGCAAAGTTAAAAGAAACTGCTACTACTACTGAGACACCCTTCCTGGAGACAATCTAATGGCAAAATCTATTGTAAATGGGTTACAGCTCGTGACCTTATCTTAAGAAACAGAACTAATTAGATTCAATTGGCAGTTCTTCTGCTGTATAGATTGACGTTGATAGCCACATTCACACAAACCTTACGGTGCCGTCTCTCACGCGCAAATCCAAACTATTCTCTCAGCTTCACATGGCAAGTGGGCACAAGCATTGCTCCCTTACCCAGTCTTCTTGCAGCTGGTAAAGTGGTATAAAGTGGGGTTTTGCCGTTGTTGATCCACAGACCCAATAAAACCCCACTAGAACAGATTTTATTCATGTAGCTGAAATTAGCAGTTGTCTTTGTTCCGTTATCGCACTTTATTAAAACATTCAAAAATTTCAAAACACATCTCAGATTTAAACTATAAAAGGTAGTGCCATTTATAAGACACTGCTTCTCTTGTAATATAGCTGTAGTAGCGATATAGCCAGCTGAGTTATATTACCTCTAAAAAGATTTTCAGCACCTTAAAAAGAACATTCAGTTTTTCAGAAGAAAGATGTAGCACGGGGAGTGCTTTCAGAAACATGCTAATTATCAATCTATCCCATTAATGCAGTTCAGAGAGCAGTCCTCTTTATCAAACACAACCTGCCTGTACAGATGGTCGCAGCCTAAAGCAGATTACCGCACGAGTGGCGAGGGGGTGCTGTACGCTGCCCAGTATGGCCATGGGACCTGCACTGTGTGCCAACTGACTTGCCCACTCACACTCTCCTGGGCTAGGATTCGTTTAGGGAGAAGCCCCAGACAAAGACCCCCCCCCCCCCCACAGTTACAAGAGGTTCAGCCACACTACCACAGGTGTCACAAACCACAATGGGAGGTGGACTTTTTGTCTGAAGGAGCTACCGTATTCAGAGGACAGGGTAGCCAAAACATAGTAGGAACACTATTTTAAAAGAAACTAACTTTGGCTTTCCTTTCTTCCTAGTAAACATGTGAAGTGAAATTTTTCTCTGGGCTTACCACAGGCTAATCACACTGAAAAAAGAAAAACAATCCTGAGGCCTGCTGGTACACACACAAAAAAGGGGGATCATGTAGACATGGGACTGCTAACTAAAGAGCTCTAGGAAGCAATTTCTTTAGTCTTCTTTCTTGAAAAACAAAACAGGTGTCTAGTGTCTTGTCTAGTACTTTAAGGTTCTTCTTCATTTGAAGAAACAAGGTACAAGAAGTGCTCTGTGTTCCGGTTTTAATTCTTTTAAACTCAGACATTTTGAAATCTGCATTAATATTAGTCTTAATATCAACTGTATTTGGTCACAATGTAATACTGTGCGATGCCGACGTTGATGAACAAACAGCAATAGTCAACCTACTAAGTTCGGTCAATCTTTATCCTTCTCATCTTTAATAATCTCATAAACCTTATTCTTCATTAAGCCATTGTCAATATTACAAGACTGTCTTTAGGACCAATTGTAACCAAGCATTAAACTGCTTAAACTTGAAGTGTCCCCTCTGGAGCCCCTTTTACAAAACTGACAATAGCCTGTGCTCCATGTGAACGGCTGCATTTTCAAAAGCTATAGAAAAAAGGGTGGCAATAATGCTGACTAAGGACTAATCAGTCCCACTTGCTTTTAATCTTTCAGAATCAGTAAATCCATTTCAATCAGACAGAGCTCGCTCGCTCTCACTGAAGCCCCAGTCTGTGCCTCACTGTTTGAGTCAGCAGTTAAACCCAATCACTTCCACTCTCCTGCAACGTCTTTGCCTTTTTCAGTACATAACAAAAGCCTCGCGAGCCCCTCGCTCGAGCTCCTCCAGCTCGAAAAGATTAACTGTCTACAGCGGCCATCAGCTTCAACATTCCTGCAACCTCACCAGTCCTGGAACACTTCATCACAGAGCCAGCACTGGGCAAAGAACCTCTAACAGCCACCTTACGCCACCGAGACAAAGAGGCATTTTTCAGGTGTCAGATCAACCATGTATAAAATAAAGATCTACGTCCGATGGCCAGGGGGGAGGCAGATAACAGCTGCAGAGTCACCCAGCGGGTAGGCAGCTTCCCTACTCAGGCCAGAACTGCTCAGTGGGCCAGTGCTTAAAGCGTTAAGTACACAGGGATCACACGACTCCCACATGGACGGGATGCCAGTCCATCGCCAGGATTACCCCCACCTCCCCCCACAGATGTGCTGCTCCCCGCTTATACAGCTGGGTGGACTGGCTCCTCACTCAAGGTCCACCAGCCTCTTGTCTGCAGTAGGGACTTGTACCTCCAACCCACCAGTTATGAGTGCAGAAAACTACCTACTGCCCCCAGGTCACCCAGTAACGCTTTGTAAAATAGCATAGCTCCATATGACCGGTCCGGGATACATACAGAAAGGAAAGGGATTACCGAATAAACACCACAATTCTGTTGCACTTGAGCCTGTGAGCATCCACAACCAAGTCAAAGCTCCCCCTCCCTGCTCAGGCTCAGACACTTCAGGCAAAAATGCGATGAGGTAACGTGGAAGAGTGGGAGCAGAATGAGTAAGAACCTGAGAAACTTCTTGAAGGGTCTGAATGATTTCTTGGTCCGTAGACTAGTGATCATTTCACAAGAAATCCTGCCTTTAAAGGTGGACAACAGATCACCTCTTTCTTCAGTTATGTTACAGTTTCAGCCACCAATATCAGTAAAAAGCTTTAAACCTAATTGTACTTCATAAATACACTGAGCTATGCTACACAATGTAGTTTAAAACTCATGGCAATTAATGTATTAGGTACTCGCAGAGTACTTAAACACTTATCTGATTATTGCTACAGACAACATTTAATGGCTGTATTATTATTAAAACAGACATTAAACTTGTCATCTCACAGCACTGTTGAACCTCCAGGTTTGTTGATACATTAGGCTGGCTCTGGTCCATGAATTTGCTGCAGGAAAGGAGGGCAGCCCGGAGTCGCATTTTCATTTCACAATTGTGATTTAGGGGCACATAAAAAAAAGGCAGGCCAACCTAAAACATAAGTATGAAAGGGTTCTTTAGTGAATCAAAAAGAAAGGGGACTACCATTAATCAGAGAGCAAAATGTAAATGTAAATATTGTTGCTGCTCAAGCTCCACTGGACCGCCTGTGAACTGCAAACACCGCTTGAAGTGATTATCCTGCAGTGCAAACATTCACTGAAATCTCAAACTCTTTGTCTTTGCAAAGTGAAGACTATTTGCATTTTTGCCTTCTATGGATAAAGAGCTTTCATGAGTACATAGCTTTTAGCACTTCTGGCTTACATATTTCTGCAATTCTTATGAAGAGGTGTGAGGATCAAAACAAATTTTCACTCCATCTGAAAGTTGCAATATTGAGCCCTGTAAGAAGATGGTTTTCTACATCACGATGCCTTGCAAACTCTTCACAAACTATAACCACACATCAAAGGATATACACACATCAAAGGAAAATATACAGGCTCTATGCCTTTATATTTTAACACTGTAAAAGTACTCATTTTGATTTTGGCATAATGTTTGTTAATTGTTTACGATGGAAAGTGACACGTTATTTTTGCATAAGCACTAAATTACTTTGTTAGTTGTATATTGGGCAATTTCACCTACTGGATGGAAGCCTGGTGGTGAAAGTGAAGAAAGGAAAACAGAAAAGGAACCAACCCACCCTAATTCAGTATCAAGAGAACACCTTTGTGCCAGCATGATGGGCACTAAGTAAGCATACTGTTGTCACTGCAGTGTTCATAGCCAGCAATTTTCAGGCGTGACAAGATTTTGCTACCAAACGTAATTTAATACAACCCATGTGGAAGACGAGAAGTCAAGAGACCTCACTGAGATCAATGGGGGTGTCAAAGTGATTTGGGAGAGGCTAGCAGCTACAGAACTCCACTTGTAGGGCTTCATCACAACCAGAGGCCATGGCCGTGCACTGCTCCAATCCCTGGGAATCATCCCATAACCTTCCAGATGCAACAGCATTCCAGCAGGACAGCACACATCCTTACGCTGAGGTCTAACAATGGCTATCTTACCAGATGAGAATGTGACTGAGCCTCCACTAGACTTTTATGGAATTAGCTAAAACAATGTGTGACTTCTGGGGCTCAGAGCCTCTACAAAGTGAACAGGCACATGCTTGGCCATGGTCTGCAAGAGAAATGGGACAGAATCGCACAAGACAGCAGCATCTGCGAATTCAGACAGCATTTTATAGATGTACAACTTGCATTGCTCCCAGTCACATACACTACTAGGCTATAACTCAATAAAATTTGTCATGATTAAGAAAAAACAGTATGGGCTTTCAAAGGGACTTTGTTTTTCAATTAAAGCTGAGCATCAACTGGTTCACAGCATTCATTTTCACTGATTGCCAGCTGTAAGACCTGCGCATGTGCTAAAACACTATGGCCAAATATCTGTTGCCGTTTCATGATGTTGGCAAAGACCATCGCCAAGTCTGATTCACCAGCTACTAGAGACCAACAGCCAGACTGCTTTACCAGCTCTCTAATCTGGTGTCCGGGAAACTTGCCTAAATTTGGACAGTTCAGCGGGGTCAATGATAGTCACTCCATGCGGTTTTCCCATTCTGTTTGGAAAAACAAAGTAATGCCTGGTCCGCCTGCAAAAGCTGCCGCGAAGGGGGGGGGGGTCAAAGTTCAGGGAGGGACTTCTGAAACACAACCGATACCGCAGCCTGTTAAGAGGAGCAGTTGCAGGATTCAGCTTCAGCAGTCAGTTGAATCCAAACAGCAGTCAACAGGGGCTTTTAGGTAGCGATCCAAGGTGATGTGACAGGAGGGATGAAATAGTTCACCTCCATCCCCATTTACCTGTGCTAACTGCCCTGTCTTTCTCAACACAACAACGTGGAGCCTTCTTCAGGCCGAAAAGTTTTTCTTTCTTCTCTTTTCAGCGTGGAATACAGCTATTACCTGTTGCTTTGCAGCCTACACATGCCGACGCAGCTACCCACCTGAACTAGTTCAACCTACATCTGCTGTGACCCACTATGCCTTCCTCCAAATCTTTTTCTAGATCTCTTAGTCATTCCTTCTCTTCTTCTATGCTACACTACCTTTGCTTACTGCCCTGTCTTTCTCACACCTGAAGAAGGCTCCACAGCCGAAACGTTTTCTTTCTTCTCTTTTCAGCATGGAATAAACCTATTACTTGTTCCTTTGCAGCCTAAGCATGCTGACGCAGCTACCCACCTGAACTACTCGTTCCCCATATGCTGTTCATAGAAGTTACTGCTTAGCTCAAGCACCCTTCTATACATTTTTAGCTTTCTTGGACACAACTGTTTTGAACTTGAACAGGCTGGTAAACCCGAGTGAGAATTAATGATCACACGATAGTGACAGAATGACACACCGCACCTCTCTGTTTACATCCTGTGATTATAGAGCTGTGACTTGGTTTGTTTGAACAGTCACACATAATTAGGAGTATTTTTTAAAATGTGTCTGGAAAACCTTTTTTTTTCCCCCCCACAGCCTTAGTTACAAATTTCTTCTGATGCTCCACATATGACTTAAGAGTTTAAAAGATCATACCATTTACAAATTTCAGCTGCGCTTCTGAGAAAGAAGTTGGTACTGTAACCCACAGAGGACGAGCCCCTGCTCAGGAGGTGATGAATTCATGATGCAAGGTCATTGACTTCTGTAAGATCTCCATGACTTAATTTCATCTCCTGTTCCACACACACACAGACTAAGCAGAAAGAAAATATGGAAATCGGATGGAAAGGAACACCTGAACAGACAGGAGGAGAAGAAAAAGGATCTGAAAACGTGTGTGTGCGCGCGTGTGAAGGGAGGCGGAATGAGATTTTACATTTCCAGCATGGTAATGTACTTCTCCAACACATTAGAACCTTGCCAATACACAATGCCTGGAACTACGGAAATGTGGCCCAGGCAGATAAGTGACCTCTGCTCCGTCAGCAAATACTGTTGCTTGTGAATGTGCAGGATAATGTACAGCAGCTGTGCCTTTCCATAAAAAAAATAAAGGTCTCTTAATACCAGGTTTAGAAACAGTTTTACAGGTATATGTCCATGGCACAATCTTTCCACACCAACTGACTGTAATTAAAGGTTTATCTCATCATTTTTCCACAAAAGCCAACTGTGCCACAAGTTGAGCATCAGGCAGGAGTAGGAGCCTCTCACCTGTGCTTTAAAAAATTAAAATAATAATAATTGCTTACACTTATATAGCGCTTTTCTGGACACTCCACTCAAAGCGCTTTACAGGTAATGGGGACTCCCCTCCACCACCACCAATGTGCAGCCCCACCTGGATGATGCGACGGCAGCCATAGTGCACCAGAACACTCCCCACACATCAGCTATCAGTGGGGAGGAGAGCAGAGTGATGAAGCCAATTCATAGATGGGGATTATTAGGAGGCCATGATTGGTAAGGGAAATGGGAAATTTGGCCAGAACGCCAGGGTTACACCCCTACTCTTTACGAGAAATGCCCTGGGATTTTTTTAATGACAACAGAGAGTCAGGACCTCGGTTTTCTGTCTCATCCGAAGGACGGCGCCTGTTTACAGTATAGTGTCCCTGTCACTATACTGGGGCATTAGGACCCACGTGGACCGCAGGGTGAGCACCCCCCTGCTGGCCCCACTAAGCACCTCTTCCAGCAGCAACCTCAGTTTTCCCAGGAGGTCTCCCATCCAGGTACTGACCAGGCTCACACCTGCTGAGCTTCAGTGGGCTGCCAGTTGTGAGTTGCAGGGTGATATGGATGCTGGCTTTAAAAAGCCAGCAGAGGACCCGTAACGTGTAGAGGGGGGCCTTCTGTACCAGAAATAAACGACCCTCGAGTGATCACAAATGTTCCTTCCCAGGAAATAAAAACCCCCGCCAGGTCTATGGGTCACGCACCTCGTGTGTCAGAGAATGCCCAACATTGCTCTCCAGATTTTTCCCCCCCGTTTTATCAAGAAAGCAGCAGGCTCCACAACTTACGAGATCTTGCCATAATAAAATGAGCACCCAAACATACTGAATCGTCCCATCTCATTAGTTCTGTGACCACGGAATAAATGAACTTTCCGCATGGTTAGTCACACTGGACACCACGATGCATGAGAACCAGGCATTAAGATACTTTTATCCAAAATAACTCCCCAAGGATTTTGGAAAACTGCCAGTGTTCTGCTAGTCATTATATTTCACCATTTCCAATGGCAAAAAAAAATACAAACAAGCAAGTCAAACTGCTGGCTTAGCACTACCTGTTATAATAACATGAGGTGAACATGGATCGCATACTTCTAATTTCCCAGCTGCTGAATCAGCACCGATCAAGGAGTTGCATAATCATAATCCATGGCTACAAATTCTAAGTTGAAGTTGCTTCACTTTGAAGTGGAGCTTCTGTTAAGACAAGCCATTCTGAACAGGAGGCCACCTTACTACACCAGCAGCAACTGGGAAAGATGAGTGGATTACAAGACTGCTTTTAACAAAAACATTAACTTACTGTAGTTTCTATTTAAGAAACTTCAAAACATCATAATTACCAACACACCAGAAAAATCAGGACTTTTCTGGCCAAGCAGAAAAACAAGCACGCTTCCAACGATGAAGGGAAAGCCAGAAAGGAAGAGGACTGGATTTTAGGAGCTAAAACCACAGCAGTGCCTATAAATTGTCATGTGGCTGGGATTTAAAAGCTATACTGTACATATTTTAGTGACAATGAAAAATTATGTTCTCCAATTAAAACCACTTTAGATTAATACATACAATAATGCAAAGATGACATTTTTGACTATGAATTTCCCTCTCACATTTTTATTGTGCACATAAACTGTTACACGGGGAAGAGATTACTGTCCCATTACAGCAGCTGAACTAGGAACACTGAAGATTAAGACGCACAATCGGCTTCCCTCGTCAGGATGTGAGAACGTAAATGAAACAACTTCAAAAACCAACTCCAAAGAAAAGAAGTGAAAGAATAACTGAACCTCTTGGCCTGACGTCCAAAACTGCTTTCAGGAGAAAGAATGTTTCGTCGTGTCTCAAACAGATTTTGCAAGATCCTGCAATTATTGCACAATGCAGCATAAACGAAGTGCGATTGTGGACAAAAGATTTTAAATTGGGAGATAATTCTCCCTTCTGTACTTAGTCTTCCTTCCCTGTCACAGTTAAAGAGCTTCAAGGAGAGACAGGTGGGGAGAGAATCCACAAACCTAATGGAAAAAAAAAACAGAACAGAATTTTTTCTCCAAAGTAGAAACGTTCTGGCCGTAAAAAGACGTTAAGTGCGTTCCTGGCTAAGGCAAGCAAGTTGAATGACCAGCGTTTTGAAAATACTCCAAATACTAAGTGAAACAAAAAAAAACAATGATATCAGCTTCACCCATAAACAGATATTCTTGTACATCATAAACCAGTTAGGGGTGGCCACTTGAGAAAAGGTTCCTCCAAGATAGAAGTGTACACTGTACTGTGCAGTTCAGAGAGAAGATCAGCTTCCCGTGGTATTACAGAGTGCCAGCTGACTCCCAAGGAAGGACTTCATTTACAGTGAATTGACCAAAACAAGGAGGGAGCTGTAATTTCTATCTGAACTGGACACGTTCAGTCCTAATGGAAAAATCAGGGGACGTGAAACTGAATTGCTATCAGCTTTACTAAGGGTCATCCCCAGCGTTCCCAGTAAAGGTTGTCAATGGAAGATGTTACCTCATGACCTCAAGGCGAGCCCATGGAAACGAGCCCTGGTAGAGCTTCTGTGTTGCTATGGCAACTCTTCAGCAGTTCTTCTTTCACCGAACGATTTATATTGCTTCTGATACTTGAAGCATGACACCAATCAATACCACAACTTTCACTTGGTACAAAGGAGTTCAAATTATACAAGCCTGGAAATGGAATTCATTTCTGCTTCCTGTAAAATTCAGATTGAAGGAAAACAATCAATGTAGCAGCTGAGCCTTTTGGAGGCTTTTACATAAGGCCTTCTGTGTTCCATACCTATAGCCTAGCCTTGTGAAGTGAAATTGCAAGTGTAAGTGTAGTGAAGCGTACATCATGAAGTGTATTTCATGATGCCAAGTAAGAAGTTTCCCCCAAACAAATTGAAAAAAATGTGAATATTACACTCTACAATGGATCCATATAAACATTAAGATGTAAAAATTACAACAGAAAACTCACAAAAAACCTTAAGCACAAAAAAATCCAGAAATTCAGATCTCCAACACCACCTGAAGCATAAATGTTTCCTAAGAGAAAAGTACTAAGCTGGAGGCTTTTTTACCATTGTGATAGAACAACCAAGCTTCTGCTGCAGAAATATATTTAGCGACTTCAATCCTCAGAACTCGGACAATTGAACACCTTCCTCCTAGCACAAGCAAGCGCACCTGTGTGCCAAACAGCTTTGAAAAAAATATTTTCTTCCTCTGTTAGCAAATAGTCTTCCTTTGTGTTAAACTTGTCCCCCACCTGGTTTCAGGCTATCTAGTTAACAGAGTATTTAACGCACCAGTGCAGTATCTCTAGATTGCACACACTGATATAAAAAGCAATTAAAAGCTGCATTTAATACTGAAATGAGTACAATCATATGATGTATTCTGCAAATCTCCTACCCCCTTAATGCCAATATAATTGCATTATTGATTTATTAAATCAGTTTAACCTTTTTTCATAAAACCAAATCAATATCAGCATATGAACTGATCTTTCAAACAGATTTTAATTGGCACCAACTTCTAACCAAATCACAACCCCTCCATAAGTATTTTCCACTCAAAGCAAAGGATATCACTGAGTGTACTTGGATTAATCGGAATGGAGGTTTTTTTAACTACTTGTCCCTTGATCTTTTGCGACAGCACTTTCCCTTCCTCCAAAATTCAAGAACACGGTTTTAGTTATGAGAAAAAGAAAAACAAACAGTGCAAAGATCACATCCTGACTTCATACATCAGTTATAAGAGAAGCAAGACATGTATTGCATAGAAAGGGGAGCAATTCAAAGAGAGCCCCTGTGCACTGGACATCTCTGGGTAGCAGATGCTATGTTTTAAAGCTGGATTTTTCTGTTGGGAGATGGAGAGAGCATTATCGTGCATCCATCACCCTAAACCAGAGAAATCTGCCTTCAATGCCAAGACCGGGCTGGAATTACCATCATAAAGCTCCAGACAGCCTTGGAAGGGAAATATCAGGCAGACAAACATGTCATTAGCTAAACTGTGCCACATGTAATCTCTCTAGCCAAGTGACCAAATAGCTTATGTGCCTCAATATGGAACTGGCCTGCTCTGCAATAATCTAAAAAATAACATTAACATAAAACCAAGAGAAAGTAACAAGTTAAGACTAAAAAAAAAGTATTTCCACTCAAATATAGGTTGTGTTTATATTTCGGATTTTTAGGCGGGTAGCTGTGTCAGCATGCGTAGGCTGCAAAGGAACAAGTAATAGGTTTATTCCATGCTGAAAAGAGAAGAAAAAACAACTTTTCAACCATGAAGCCTTCTTCAGGTGTCTACACGGCCGAAACATTTTCTTTCTTTCCTCTCTTTTCAGCATGGAATAAACCTATTACTTGTTCCTTTTCAGATTTTGAGCCCACAAAGAATGACATTTCAATTTGAGATCTAAAACTGTTAAGCTTAGGTTCTTAAAGAACCTGCAAAAGAATTTATCTAATTCTGTGGTTTTATGATGCAAGAAATGTTACAAATAAGAACTTGTAGGTTTCGCATGAACCTTGCTAATGCACGTCTTGTGAAGTCCACATTTTGTTTCAGAATGTAACTTGACCAAAAGGATGTACGCTACGCGACTGTCAGGCCGTTATACATTGGGCAGTCGAAGAAAGAAATGTGACGGTTAAATCTCCGGCCTAGCGACTGGCGGGGGATCCATCTGTGTGGAGTCTGTATGTTCACTGCAGGTTTACCCTGGCTGGTTAGTGCCTCCAACAGACACTGTGTGCCCTGTGATGAACTGGCAACTTGTCCAGGGCATTTTTCCCTCACTTCCTGTACCAGAACTGCAGTGATCCTCACCAGGATTAAGTGGCATTCACATAGTTGATGGATGGATACTGCAATAACTGGGCGTCAGAGGAGCCTTTACTACAGAGAAAACAAAGCACATGTAAACACTGAAAACATGGGGGGAACACACAAACAGAGCTTCATACTTTTAAGAGATGCTTCAGCAGTTCATCAGGCAGAAGTCACTGCTGGACTATTGAGTCCATCACTGTTGATGCACAAGAAGGGGAAGTGCCAGACTTCATTACAAAGCCTTTCTGACTAAACAGTCATTCCAGAAGGCCTACTTTCACCAAAGGCATGCGGTTTCTGTTCACATCTGCGCATCATACAGACGGGCACCCTGCAGGAGTGCAGCAGCGGCAGTTCAACATCAGTTCTCCACGCTGGAGGGATGGTCCCTATCAGAGTCGCCATTACATCATGTCACAAGTAATGTAATTTTAGGCCACGATAGCACAATCAATCATTAGGGAGACCTTGGCCTTTCTGCAGTGGGCAAAATAATCTTCAGTTTAAAAAAAAAAATCCCCACCAGGCAGGAAGGGCAATCAGTCTGGAAGGCGGAGGGGGCGATCAGTGCATCATTTCGACACAGCCTCAGGCCCTGCCGTGCATACTAACACTCCCCAGGCGAGCAATGCCTACCTGTAGCCATTTATCCTCCCACACAGGTTCGAAGTCAATGACAGAGCAAGCCAGCTTGACAAACAAAGCACTGGACTGCGCAGAGCCAGGTGGGACTGATCTCTAATGTGCCAGACGCAGTTGTCCGCAAAAACCGGTCTCAGAAACCGCTCGCGACTTGACCTCGTTTCACCTGCAACGCCGCCGCTACGCACAGTGCTCGGCAACGGTGCTGCTCGACTACAGCCGCTGAAGCCAATCCATCACATGAAGGTCAAAAAGCATAACTTAAGCTGCAAACAAAGACGAAGATGTACTCAAACTGGTCAGTAATGAAATCTTCCTCCATTGCTTACTGTACAGCGCCTTCTTGGTTGTATAACACTACTTGAATATTCCTTACGAGGAATTTACCCGAGGAAAGACCCAATAAAAGATGTTAACACGCTTTAAAAAAAATGACTGAAACCTCTACTAAAAAGTTTGAAAGGAACGCTTAGCAAAAGTGCCCCATTATGATGACTGGTGCGTGCCGTGATAAAAAGTCATCCCACTTGAATGCAACACATTGATGATTTAAAGGCTACACTTCTGCAAAGGGCTTTGTTAACTGGTAAGTCCGAGTATCTGCACATTATCCTTCACCTCAGTCCTGACTCGCTCACTGTACGACAGAGGGGAATGGGCGTTTGTGTGACAGCAGGTTTACAGCTACTGCACTGAAGCGTCACGGCATAATCTGCTCAACACATGGAGACTCAATGATGAACAGAAGAAGCGCAGAGGTAAGTGAAGCTGAAGGAACAGTGGTACGGCGCTCAACTTTAAACCAGCGGGTCCCCCCACTTTAACACAGGCTTTAGTCACCCTGGTAGAAATGCCAGAAAGCCACCTCGTGGGAGTCATTATGAAAGACTTGCATCATCTCAAGGAAAGATGCAGTGGCAGGTTTCTGAGCAGCATTGTTTGGAAGCGTGGGTGTCTTTCATCAAGGCTGCCGAGGAAAAAAAGTAACCGACACGAAACGGAGATCACTCTCAAGTCAGAAAAACAGCCAGCGTGGCAACAAGTATTTCACCAAATTCCAACATAAAATGTTACACTTACAAACTTTTTTACTACAAGGAACTGCAGTGGAGGGGTGCCAGTGTATATTAGGAGAAATGAAGCAGGAAAGCTCTTCTGGGTAATCTACATAATTTTTTTCCCCCCTAACGCTTCGTGATACAGCAGTAACTGAGTTCCTAGAACCAAGGTGAAGCATGGTAGTAACAGGCCCTGAATGTACATTAAAACATTCATGAAAGCAATCACATCAGCAAACCACACAGTCTAGGACACCAAATCAAGAAATAATCCTGAAACATGGTTTTGCCAGTTTAGAATGTTTTTAATTGTCTTTACAAAAAACCCAAGTAAATGAAACTGATGCAGCAGGTAAAACTAAAATGTGTGTTAATTTGCATTTTTCTGAAATGGACTATCCTTTAAAACCAGACTGATCAAATATACCTTCTTCCCTTCAGGACTATGGCAAGCAGTCTCAAAAGATTCAGGACGGTTTGTTAAGTCACATTTCTTAGGGAGGGGTTAAAAAAATAAAATACAGAAAAAAAACAGCACTGAGCAAAAGAACAGAGGTGCAAGGTCCTCCCTCAGACATCTCATTCCTGGTTTCTGTCCAGCTACCAAGAGAGACAGGCAAACAATTCAATGCACGAGTATGTCAACAGCCCAAACAATCCTAAGAATATTATATCAGATGTGTGGACTTGACACCTCCTGAACCAGGAGTGCACCATAAATGCATTTCAGTGCTTAAAAAGAGCAGAAGACAGAATGACCAGATTTACAAGGAAGACATTTCTTAATGACCTCTCAAACTCAAGGCTTAGAGAAGACACTCCAGTTTATGACACAGGAGTTTTCCGTGTTTCTGTGGACACAGGTGGTCCATCAAAGCCTTTATTAAGAGCAGCTGCCACTTCAGGTATCCTGGGTAGTGCTGGCAAGGGGCTGCAGTTTTCACAGCTGGCAAAGCAGATCAGGCTGAGTGAACGGGCTCAGTAGGGCACAGTGTGAAAGACACAGAAAAACCAAAGCATCCTTTGCACACGACGGAACATGGTTTAGGTAAGAACAGCTCTGTAACATTAATTTCTGCATTACTACTGGTGCCACTCCTATAGAACAAACAGTTAGAAAGCAAACAAAAATTAATTCAAGGCCTACAGGCTTTACATATTTTTCAACCATACTGCAGTTGACTCCTTTATGACATGGTGAAGACAGCAGACAGCTTTCACAGGTTTAAAGAGGAATTTCTCACTGTATTTGAATCCAACCACAGACATCTTCCCCAGTGTTACACATTTGTACTGGAGCCACAGTATGTGTATTCATTTTTAAGCATTTTTGAAAAAATGTTTTTGGCTATCCATCAACATCTTTAGATCAGTTATGTAAGCATGAATCATATCTGGTGGCCTACTGAAGTTGTCTTGACAATCCGTAGATGTGCAGCACAACACTAAGCACAGTGAGGAGCACTGCAGTCTGCACAACCATGGTCATGCAGAAGGCTGTCATTAACAACAAGGGCACAGGAAAGTCTGAGAAATACTTACTGGAACACTGTTTGGAAGAGTATTAACATTGTAGGATTCCATGTGTACCAGACATTCATTAGAAAGCACAGAAACAGGCTGACTGTATGACAGTGTATCTGCATCATGCAGCCATTTAGTTCATCTTCGCAGGAGACACTGGTAACCTGAGAAGCAGAAATGCTGCACCTCATTATCCTGCAGTCCTTCAGAGAACACTGCCCTCTGTCAGCCCCCTGCATTGTGTGAGAGAGAAGAAGATGCTATAACGCCATTCAAAGGAGTTAAAAGCCTCAGGTCTGCACAGGCTGACGCAGGCTTGATGAACTGTCTGGATGCCAACAAGAAAACTACTCGTAAGAAAACTTCAGAGTTTGAGTGGTACACATTCAAGGTAGTTAATAAAAAAAAAGTTTTAAAAGTGTTCTGCAAGAATGTTTTTTTCCCCCAAAAAGACTTATGTCTGAAAAGTCATTTGGCCATGTCTGAAAAGATTACACAGTACTAGATGGGTACTTGATTGCTTTCGTAAATTTTTGAAGGTCATGCACGGCACTTAATACTTAGAAAATAGGGTTTAAAATGTCTGATATGCACCAGCCCAAATGAAATCATGTGAAATATTTGTTAAAGCCCTGACCTATTACACAAAAGCAATTTTGAGAGTAGAACTGAATACAGCAGTTCCTTTTTTTTTTTTGAGGCAGGGGAAAGGTTCGTGTTCGGGACTCAAGGAGTCCAGCATGCATACTAGAGGAAGCAGCAAGCAAGGCAAGAGAATGTAAAATCTCACAGAACAGCAACTGTCACTCTGAACAATTGATCCTGCGACAACACGGAAAAGGCACAGTTCAGAAACACTCCTTCCTGCTGTGGTCAGCATTCTCTCCTTAGGCATGTATCTATGCAAGGGAAAAATTGACATTCAAAAACCAAAGCTGTTAGCTGGGTTTGGCTTTACACTGTGCCTGTAAACAGAGTGCAAAACTCTCCATTATTTTATCTCAAGACGAAACAATTGCTTTTAGCGCTCCCAAAATACTGTATTTCATATTGGCCTTTACCAATCATGGCCTCCTAATAATCCCCATCTATGAACTGGCTTCATCACTCTGCTCTTCTCCCCACTAGTATGATAGTTGGGGTGTGGTGAGCATACTGGTGCACTATGGCTGCTGTTACATCATCCAGGTAGGGCTGCACATTAGAGCGGAGTCCCCATTACCTGTAAAGTGCTTTAAATCTTTCCAAAATGGGATCCTGTTAGTTCCTAAAATAAGCAGTTTCTTCATCACGATCCCACCCTTGAGCCAGATATCAGCCTGGTTCTAGTCCAAAATTTCTACCAGCATCTTCACTTCCACACCCACAAAGGGCAGCTTTCTCACACAAAGCATCAGAAAACATAGGATTTCATTTTGAAATATTCTGGAAATTTGATTTATGAGCATCTCTCAGACCTCCAGTCCTCGATACCCAAGAACAATACTCAAGCATGTAGTTCACAGCAGCTCCGATTTAAATAAAGAACACTGATGCATTTCAAATCAAAGCCCCTCTCGATTTCATTCCCAGAGTGAGTCAGACCAGATCATAACACTTTATTTCAGTCCGAGTCAAGCATGTCCTATTCAAAGTTTTAAGCTTAGCAAGTAATCTAGGAATAGAGCAATCTTTCCCTTAAAACAAGTGAGTTGGCAGCATGTAGCCAGGCTGAACATGACACTGCCTCTACACCAGCAGCAACTCCAACCTGGCATAATGGCAGCGTATACTTCTCACCTAATTGTCACTTCAGGAGATGGAAAATAAGAACTTCCCTCACGCAACATGGCTGCCAGGATTCCCAAAAAATTGTGTGCTGTGTGACTCAACTACAAAATTAGGAAAAAAAGATGTGTTATTTGACATCTCCCTTGTCCAGAAAAGAGGGCTCACACAGGACATGGCTGGGCCCCAGGCTGACTCGGTCTCAGCCTTCATTCTGGCTGTCCCATTAAACTGCAGTAATTCAGATGCCCTGTAAATTAAGGGCATGTAGAAAGTGAAATATGTATAAATAAAATCCTCATTAACGGGGCTGTAACAGTGGGAGGTGGGCACATCCATCTCCCACCATCCCACAAAGAGAGGCCGAGGGACTCCGTGTGAATTACAGCTACAGAGCCTGTCATCACCGCAAGCCATCCCAGGGGCACAGCGGAGACGATCCCAGCAAGAGCAGGCCCATCGACCCATAAACCTTTACCATCATGAATATTTATCTCCCTAGCTCACGGAATGACTCTTCCCTTTTCAGAAATCGCTGGCCTTCCGCAGTCTGACCTCATAATCACATTCCCCCAAATTTATTCCACAACACCTCCCCCTATGTCCAACAAGCCGCCTACGTACCAGAGAACCGCCATCAAATAATTCTTGAATAAAGATGATCATAAGGGGTGGACTGACTCTGCAAATTCGCCAGACAGCCCTCCCTTCGCGACGCAGAGAGAAGGTAACTCTTCCACACATGTTCACAGCAGTCGAGTAACTCCCAAGCACTCGTTAAGGGGGATTAAAAGACTGTGCGTTTCCCCGGAGATGACAAATGTAAAACCGATCAAAAAAACTGCCGCGGCAAGCGTTTTGGGCTTCAAGCACACCATGTGGTGTGTTGGTGGTTGCCCACAGCGGTCTCAGCCCTGAGCTTCCCGCGTTTTGTTTACCTTCATCTCACCCCAAATCAGAACAGTCAGCCGGTCACAGGCTTTGGCTCAGAAAGCGGAGATGTGCGAGTGCCTGTGTAAATCCCTCACCAATTGAGTGCCACGTTACAATGAAAATCAAACTTTTTACTAATCGATGTTCCCTTGTTTCTCCCTGCTCCCGAATACCTAAGCCTAATACTTTGTTTCCAGGCAATTTGATGAGATGCATCATGATGCATCATGATTAGACACCAGTTTGAATGGTATTCTGGATAATCAATCCACTGCCTTTTTTTCTTTTAACACTGTGTTCAGGCTATTGAGGTAACTATGCTACTGCAACAGCTGACAGTTTATTGCTTGAACACAGAAACGGAGGTTTGAGCTGCTTCTGCACATTATAGTAATAGCCCTAAAGCTTTGGATTCATCTTGATGTGTCACTTTTCAGTTAAATAGCTTGGTGTGGCTCACAAAACATGCAAAATTTACCCCGCATTTCAAATGACAAATTCAAGTGGCATAACTAATTCAAATAATACCTGAGTCACATAGGTGTCTCACTTTTCTTTAAAAAAAAGTCAAGAGACCTTAAACCTTTTGTTTTTTTTATACATTTCTCAATTTTAAGAACTATGCCTTCAGAAGGATTAGTCTCCCTCAGGAAGGTAAGACCGAGGAAACCAAGCAAGCCAGAGTGATGCAAGCTTTATTAGAAATCTATTGTGCTTGTACACAATGATGCTCGCTCTGAAGCAAAAGGCACAAGGGGAAACTACATGAATGTAAATTTAAAACCGAGAACAGGAGGCACACTAACCAAAGGGTTGTGGGGGTGTGGATCCCAGCCAGGTTATTGAAGCCGATACCCTGGCATAGAAACATCTGAAGAACACCCGCAGATCAATTTGCAACTGCCAAACGATGGGCAAAATGCTCACTTTATTGGCCATATACAATTTCTTGTATTAGGAATTTGTCTTTTTGCATACCCCAGCTTGCTCTCCATGAGACACACAGACAGGGAGAGAAGCTTGGGGTCACAGTGCAGGGTTAGCCATTTATGCAGCACCCCTGGAGCAGTTGGGGTTAAGGGCCTTGCTCAGGGGCCCAATGGAGTAAGATTCCTCTGCCGGCCGCAGGATACGAACCGGCAACCTTCCAGCCAAAGGCGCAGATCCTTAGCCACAGTGCCACTGCACCGCCACCGTAACCGTTCTTATGTGGTAGATCAACTGAATTAAACGACTCCTCAAAGAGCTATAAATGCAAAATCTTTAGGTTTGAAGAAGCATCACACTTAGGTCATCCCTAATTGAGAACTGGTGCAGCATGTTTCCATTTGATGCACATTACCAGCACAAAGTCGGTCATTTCTGAGGGGTCATTAAAGACTCCAGCTCTCCCTGTTATATCAAAAGTGCCATTTTCAAGATTTCTATGAACTATTTTACATCTGCCCCTGGTTACGTAATAGTTTTGGAACTAGATTTCGAACGATAAAACTCAAATTATAGTGATCACACAGGTGTCCACAATAAGAAAGCCGTGCAGTGTCACAGTATACAGGAGCTCAGGACAAGCTGAGGCTGTGACTGCACAACACAATGGGAACCGTACCTAACTACAAATGCATCATACACTACGGGCTGGCAAGCAAGTCTGTGGAAACATATGTATAATCAAGGATATCTGCTATTTTTTTTTTAGAACTGTGCAAATGAGAACAGCAACAGCAAATTTATGATGGCAGGACAGTGCAGACACGTGATCCTGAGAAGAACAGAAGCAAAACACCCCGCTCAAGATGAACCATGCACCAGCACGTGTGCTGCTCAGTCTGAGGACAGCCAGCCTGGCAAAAGCCCGTTGCTTACATCAGTGGTGCAGAGGGACAAGCAGGAAACGCGTTAATGTCATTCGCAGAGAGGAATTCGAATACTTTCGCGGAGGCTCTGCTGCCAGATCTTCTCGGGGTTACGAAAGGTGTAGGCTGCCCGTGTATTAGAGACGTACAGACTCAAAAAGTTCAACTCCTGGCTGTGGAAGCCCACTGACACCACAGAGCTTCCTGCAGATTATTCTAGATCTTCATTTAATTTTGCTGGAATTGGACACTTTTGATTCCCCCCCAACAAAAGCACCTAAATGCTTGTAAATGGCATACATTAAAAAACTCAAATCAAGATCTGTCACATCTCACCAACCACCCATGTGGCAATTGCATTAAGTCTAAAAACAATCTGCCGCGATTTATATTACAGATGAAGTGGGTCTTGTTTGATTTACAGATCGAGTGGAAAGGGAAGGATGTGATGTGACCTATGAATCACACTTTGCCGACTGCCATTCAATTCCCTTCCAGACAAACCCAGGCTGGCTGATACAGCCAGAAATGCATTTTAAAATCTCAGTAACAGTTTTGCAAAATCAGAATGATATCATTGGCATTCCTCGCCAACTTCTTATGCCCAGACCTCTGCTTCATAATAAAGTAGCAACTGTGCATCTAGTGCAATGTTCTAATTGAATATTAAGTGAACTTCTATCATATATATGAACTAACTTTAACCTCATACTCAGGAAAAAGAAAAGATACACCGAAGAACATGGGACTTCTTCAGAAGCAACAGTGAAACACAAACCAGAGGACTAATGGAAACTATATAATTGCATTACCAAGAACAGGAGGCACGTCTTTAAAAGGGAACTGCAGTCCTAACTTCTCAAACCAGTTATCAAATCTCAATAACTAAATTAATTAAAATTAATATTTTAAATTAAGCACGAAATTAACTTTGTGAAAGTACTGTAAGTTGCCATGTTCCAACAAATGATGACGTAAAGCGGCCCTTCCTGCTCACTAGTCACTGTAATGACTACTGCACAAGTGAATTAAGTACAGGTTGTGCAGCAGACATTTCACCGCAGAAACATTCCAACGTGATCTGCATGCAAATAAGTAGTATTTGACAGCAAAATTGTTTCGAAATCTAAAACAATATTCCCTGGATTAAAAGAGATGAATTCATAAGCCTGCTTGTTTACAATGTCATAAGGCTGCTAGACATCACGGGAGGCTTTGTTGCCTTGTTCTGAATAGCAGAACATGGTGCAGCGCATACCAGGAAATTTAATTTATTTTGTGATGTAAAATTTGACACTTTACTGAGACCATTTGACTTTTATTGTGGTTTGAAATGCACTCATGGTTCTTTCCAACTCTGAAAAAAAAAAATAGAAGTGCAATTCCCCTTTACCACAAAGGCTGAGGGAGTACAGAATAAGCTACCCAGCCAAGTGGTTGAAGCAGATACCACTGTTTCCTTCACAAAATGGCTGAGATTCTCAGTTCAATAGACTACAAACCTTTATGTTCAATTTTATTGAATCCCAGCCAAGACTACAAAGTTTCTACATAGACCAATGACCCAAGGTGAATGCCCAAGTCACTCCGTGCCCATTAATTTCTTTGTAACGCTTGGAAGGACTGTGATTACTCCCTGTGTGTCAAACCTGTGGATCTGATAACTACAGGCTACCAGGGGGACAGAAGAACTGCAGGGCAATTGGTTTTGGACTGGAAAAGAGATTTCACAAAGGAGACAAAAACCACATCAAAGGCGTGTAAGTCACTAATGTCTAGATTTAGATGCAGCTAACCTGAGGTGAAAGTACCTTCAGAACCTCTGCAATTGATTCAAAGCTAGACGATTCTACATGATTTTTGATCTGGTCTTGGAAAAACTGACCAAATTAGGACATTTGTGATAGTTCCTTTGCCAGAATGACGCACAGCTTCAGAGAATGAAAATAATTGGAAACTCAAGTACATTTACGCTGAGGTTTGTGTAAAACCTACGTCTATGCAACAGTCTCTGGGGTCCAAAGCTTCAACATATCTTCCACATATTGAAAGCATCCAGGTGACCTGAATTAGAATTTAACAGCCTAATTAATATTTCAGTAGCTAAAGGTAACTAGGAAATCAGCCCTCTAGGGTATTACAGACAGAGGAAAGACAGGGCTTAAAAACCACATTTAAAAACAGCTCCATTTCAGATGACTGTTACTACAGACCATTCTGTCAACAAGCTGGACAGAGCATTAATTGGGCCATTTTAAGAACTTTGTTTTTAGGACATACTGCGACATGATGCTTGTGAGGGTTTCCTAAATGCTAGAAATGCCGGAATACAGCATAAAGCCTGTTAGAAAACACTTGGATCAAAAGGGATCACTCAAGCAGACACTCCTTCACATTAGCAGGAACCCTGAGCCAGTCTTCATTACAGGCCTAAGAGGTGACAACTAGGCTCGACTCAGGACTCACTGGTGCAAGTCTCCATTGTGGTGTTCCTGGAGAATGGAGTCTCCAAAAATCTCTGCTAAAAGTCAGATAAACTAGATGGAGGTGCCCTGACCTTGAGCCCCCCGATCTGACTCGGGGTCCTGTGTTGGGGTAAATCGCTTTGGCGATGTGATGCTGAGTGGGATTGTTAAGGTGGGTCAGTGAAATTTCCTTTCACCACCTGGAACCAGCAGCTCCTTTCTCCAAAGTTGTTTCTCTGACAATCCAGGGAGCACTCCTTCCCCAAGCGCAGGTTTGTTAGTTCAATATCCAGGAGCCATCTGAGCGCCCTGATTCTTCTCCAGTGCATTATCCTTTTCTCTCAGGATCTGGATTTAGAGGCAGTGGCCACAGATGTAGTCTGTCTTAGGACTTCCAGGATAATGCACATAGTGCTTTTCTGTAGCATTGTAGTCATTGAGGCTTGCTAAAAAAATACTGTTGCTGGGAATAAAACTACTTTGCCACCCAAAGAGTTTTCCATCTTATTGACTTATTGATGCGTAAGCATCAGCAGAATCAATGAATAGCTTTAGCAGAATTGAACAAGGACTGTTTTCAGTCTTTAAATCCAAGCATTGCTGAAATTTCCATCATCCCCATCAATGTAAAGTGAGCAAACCAGTGGCAGTGGGATTTGTCATCAGTCCTAGTAGAGCAGGTTTTGTCATCAGAATCAGCATTGTATTTAGTAATTATGTACCTTACAGGCAGGTTAAGATGTGCAAGGATAGAAGTGAGCTGTAGAAAACCAGCCAACTGTAAAACACAACACTGTCTTGAGTCAAGAAAGATTCAAATCCAACAGTAACATGGTCTGAAAATTACAAAAAAACATGAAAAGGTGAAGCCATGTGATGTACTGGGTCTCACAACTAAATCTTGAGAAAAAGAAACTCAAAGAAGTCTTCATTCATCGTTAGTGAAAAACAAATATTTTTTTAGAATACACTTCCTAAATTAAAACAGTAACATCTCTAGAGGAATTACATCTGTAAAGATTAAAAATACAATAAGTAATTATACTAATATTGGCCTGTGAAAACCTTCCATCTATGGCAACCAGAGTCATTTCTCACATTGGACCATGGATTACATACCGTTCAAAGTGTAAAACAAAGGACGATTTTTGGGGAAATCTTTGTGAGAACATCTCACTCTGCTCTGTCATCTGCCATTCAAGTTCAAATTGTTTAACAGCTTTATCAACAAAATGGGAACGTCCCAAGAAGGAGGCCTTAAGATCAAAGTTTTCCCAAGAGCTCACCTTTCAATCTGAATTATTTAATTAGTAGATCATTTCTAAACCACACAAGAATGGTTTCAAAAACTGGAGGTGACTAAGGGAACCACAAATATTTAAACCCCTAAAAGGCCTCAAGAAGGTCAGCCTATCAAACTACTGCAGGATGAACAGAATGCTAGTGGAACAGGTACCCGGCAGCACTGCTGGAGTTAATTCTTAGGATCTTAAGTAACACGTGGATGAGATTTTTGGGTCCTTCAGCTACCTGCAAGCAAACTAGAATGCCCTTCTCATTTGCAACCATGTTCTTATGTTCGAGACTCTGGTTCAAGCGTCGGTGTCCTCCTGCCTGCCTCTGTTTTATTGCATTGTGTATTTTAAAGCTTTTATTGTAAAAAGGGGATCAAATTCACTAGGGCTCAATACCAATAAATTGGACACAGAAAATGCTTGCAACCCCAGCATTTTCTATTTTTACCCCAGGCTTCTTTTAGATATTTAATACCTCGTGTATTGATTATCAATCGTGGACTAACGCTCAGTACAAGTAACCATCAGAATCGAGGCACATAAGTGCACTGAGATATTGACGACAGCAAGCGTTTCCCTTCCCTTATTGAACAAGCCAGTCAGTGCGGCTGTGAGTTTGAAATTAAAACGGAACAGAACAGCACAAATAGCCATCTGCACTTCCACACTTCACCGCTGAGCAAAAATTAGAATAAACTAAGAAGGTTAACCTTTTCTAGGTTAATTCTAAACTTTATAAGGATAAAAAGAAGAAAGTCACCCTTGATCAAATCAATTCTTCACTGAATTCCAGATGCAGAAACATCTGCATCTTAGGTGGATAGCTCACTGGAAAAGAACAAAGCTGGGAAGAACATAGTATGCGATAGTCTACATGGTCTAGGTTTCAAACCTGAAAGTCTGAAGTACAAACTGGCATGATGTATACGTATATATTATAATAATGAAAATATATATTTTTTTCCAAAGCAACGTTCGTGTACTTTATGTATCGATTCTTACTAGAAAAGTTCAGATGAAGTACATTCCTTAGGGGAACAACAGCAGTGTCTCACTGCCCAAGATCTGAACCCGTAACCTTCCAGTTACAAGTCCAAAACCCTAACCACTACTCCACAGTGCCACCCTAACACACTGGGCACATGTATTGTATTAGAACTGCCATTGCTTTTGGGATTTGCTCCTGCCTCCAGTCCTGACCACGCACGGCACTTCACTGCGTCTTGCTGAGCCTACGGCTGGGCGATATGGCCAAAAACATTATCATGATAAAAACGTTCATATCAGTCGATATCGATAATTATCACGATAAATGTCAAATCATTATTTCTTTCAAGTTTAAAGGCAGATTTGTTCTCCTGAGTGAAAGTTGAAGAAACCAGACAGTTAATTGTTAAATGAAACAACTCTTTATTTTAAGAACACAACAAAACACTTGCCAAACAGCAGAAACATTAAACAAATCTGAGGTAGAGAGTATTCAAGTCTTTTTTATGTCAAAATATGCATGAGTAAAATTTACAAAATAAATCTCTTAATAGAAAAATTAAATACTGCAGTGTGATAAAACACACATAGAAGATGGCTCAGACAGACTGCAAAGTTTAAAGTGCTTTAAAGGATAATATCAATAAAAAAAAAGACAAAGAAATCTTAATTCTGGTCAGCATGCCAAACCTTTTGTATAGACTGTACAAACACCTACAACATTTTATAGGTGTCATCGTCCTTCGAACTGGTCGTTGGCAGCACTACATTTGCTTCAGTGTCGCTCATTCCTCCGCTCCAACTACAATCCTGTCAGCCACCACCGTGTGGGTAAACAACGGCACGTTAGCTGCCCGGTCTGTAACACGCACGCGCACTCGCGCAGTATTTTGTGCGCATGCACATATCATTCGCAAAGCATAAACATATATATAGAACATTTATCGAACTTTTGTTAAAATTATATCGAGGAAAATTATATCGCGATAATTATCATTATCGAATTATCGCCCAGCATAAGCTGAGCCAACAGCTGTAAGATAGATAAGACTTTATTGATCCCCGAAGGGAAATTGATGCAGTGCCCAGCAGCAGTCAGGGCTCTGGACATGGAGCTGCAAGGCTGTGGGTTCAAACTCCAGGTGCGGGGAACACTGTTGTACCCTTGAAGGTACCCAAGCTGTATAAATGGGAACAGAAAAGCGCTGTGAGTGAAAGAGTTGGGGAATAAGAGGAGCATCAAGAAACAGACCCTTTCAGTTCCCCAGCAGGTCAGCTCCAGTGCAAAGAGCAGCTACTGAAACACACCTAAGGGCCTGGGAATGAGAAACAGAAAATCAAATAAAGAAAAATCTGAACCTACCCCCATCTTTGGCTTTGAAGAGTTTATGAAAAAGAACCAACAATTCCGGATTAGCTCACGGGAACAAATGAATTTATTGGCTAACACTGACCTACGTCTAGAGCGCAGCTGTCCCAAGATCCTAGAAGACTTATTCCAAATTCTGAGATGCGTACAATACAGCTACTGTACATGTGGCACTCCAAAAAAATGGTTAAGAGTGAAAATGCCCCACAGTGAAAGTTCAATAACCCTCCAGCATTTAAATGACTGAAAAGAGTTAGCTCCGATCGGGCGTTACGAAAGCAGGAGCAGAGAGTGGATCAGGTCTGCTCAGGAATGCGTTTAAAAGGACTTTGAGCCAGTGAAGCCGATGCCCAGCGTGCACTGGGGCTGATGAGACACAGCTGGGTGGCCATCAGCACAGCTTTATAACAGACCTGCACACGAAAAATGAACTTTGATGAAAATGGGAGTCAAAAGCCTTTTTAATTTTTTTTTAAATCAAGTATCACACCTAGCCTATTCACCTGCAAAGTTCACTTTGACCCTCTGCACTAGGTCCGTTCAGTCTGAACATTACTCTGTATATAAAATGCAGCAGCATAGTTAGTGTTCACAACTTTGTTTGCATTTTACATGTAAAAATGAATGGTAAATATCACATTTGCAGGCTCAATGTCCATCCTGTTGCATCTCAAATACCACCTTCAACTATGCTGCAACCAGGAAGGGTCAGTGGGCACTTCATGAGTGTCACTGAGTGATGTCACGCTAGCAGTCAACTTCCAAAATGGAACCCAAAGGGATGATGAGGAAGACCTGGATAGAAGCAGGGTACTCTACTAATTTTGAGAATAATCTTCTCAAATTGTGAATAAGTTTGACATTTATACAGTAGAGGGAGTGGACAAAAAAAAAAACACCTGCCTAAATGAGGAGGATCACATATATTGAAAGCAAGGACCTCCACACAGGTGTGGCTCATGTGGTAATTTAAGCAAATAACATCCCAGCAGGCTTAGGATCATGTAGAGAAATGCTGGACAGGTCTAGCTGCCTTTAATTTTTGCTAATATGGCTACAGGAAAGGATGTCAGTGACTTTGAAATAGGGGTGAGTGTTGGGGCAGGAGCTTCAGTGACCAAGATAGCTCAAGTTGTCGGTGTTTCTCGTGTAATAGTGCCAGAGGTATGAACTCCAATGAAACATCAGCAGCAAAGGACAACAGCAGGCGCAAGTTACAAACTCTCGTGGAAGAATGATGCTGCATCCCTCCTGCAGAATTCATGATGTTAATCGACTCTATGCCACAGCACCCACAGGCCATACTGGTTGCATGTGGTGGACAAACGCCCTATTAAGGCATTTGTCCACTACCTGTACCAGTAACAAGCAAGGTAAACATCCTGTATAAAAGCATACATGGGAACAGACACTGCAGTGCCATCTTGCCACAGGCCAGCCATGTGAACGTTAAGAACGCAAGATAAAAACTTAACTTGCTTCTTCACTTAAAAGAACACCAGAAGATTTACTGGTAGAGAACGTTTTCACAAGTGCCTTCAGTAAATGTGCATAAAGAAGTAAAATCTCTTTCCTCTGTCTCCCCAGCTCCTTCTCCTACAGAAATTCACAATCAAAACCATTTACCCCAGCCTCTTAACAAACAGGCCTGCCTGCTCCAATGACAAGTATTCTCCTCATCTCCCAGAATGCACCAGAGAGCAAAGAGGGAAGGAACAGCACATCGCCACCCAGGCACAGCTTTTGATTACTTATTTATTCATATAAATTATTGATGCAGGCCACCAAGACAGCAACGTCATCTTTCTTGAAGATATGCAGCCGTGATACAGCACAGCTCGCACGTCAACCCTGAGACACCACAACACAGAGCCCAGCAGTGTGCTGTGTGTTGGTCCACGGCGCCTGGCCTCCTGTGATTTCCATGACATCAGAATAGGTCCTGCTGGCAGTCCAGCTTGTTTACTTCACGCCCTGAAACTGAAACCAGTGAAAGCCCGGCTGGAACGTGCTACCTGCTGTTCAGAAACATCACATCAAGGTGTACGAAAGCGCAGCAATTCCAGGCATTGCTCAGGCCACTTCTTTTCCTTACCGGTTCAGAACAGAGACATGGTCTGCAGGAATTCCGGTTTATTATTTATGCGAGAAACGAAAGGAGAGATTCTTCAGAAAACCATCATGAGATTGACGGCGCATGGAGAGACTGAAATCGCACTGCAATTCTGACAACAAACTTGTGCGGGATTTGCAGTCCCAATGCAAAAAAAGCGTATCCAATACTTTCAAGGGTTAAAGTCACGTGAATACCCAAGGAGATCTGAACAAGACAGCCCAGTCTACACAGGGCTCGGTGAGCATCAGATCAGCATCTCAGAGCAGCTTACATCAAAGGCAACAAATCTTAACAGGACACAGCACGCTTTCAAAAATGAGTTTCAACAGACTCCCAAAAACAAAGCCAAGAGGCTGGGCGAGCCTCGTGTTCAACTGGACAAGGGATACCAGATGTCAAGCCAAACACCAGACCACTCCACTTTAACCCTGCACGTGCGTGTTATAGTTGTCTGCAGAGCACGAAACAAAAACATCAAGGAGCTTTTGCATTAGAGCGCAAGAACAGTGACATCTGCTTGGAAGTCAGGAGCTAATTGATCTGAGGATCCCATCCATCCGTTTCCTGAAGGATGCCAGGGTATCGGCTTCAACAACATGGATAAAAAGCTGGTTCCATATTCCCACAACCCTCTGGGTACAGATTTGCCTACTGTTCTCGGTTTTAAATGCACCTCCATTTAGCTTCCACTTGTTTCCATTTGAGCCAGTAACATTGCCAAGTCTCTCCTCCACCTGCATAGCCAGCCTGTGCATGATCTGCCAAGAATTACACTCTTTTGCTAGGACGATGCCTTAAAGCAAAGTGCTTTCACAATCCAAGCTTTAGGTATGAAGCTTGCACAGTGTAAGATGTGATCTGCTAATCACTACTCGATCTCTATTCAAAGCCTTATTCTCAGATCGCCTTTTTTAATTAAAAGACTCGGTATGTCCCTTGGGCTCAGTTCAGAGTACTTAAATCAATGAATGCCTGCAAAACCTTAATCCCAAATAACTAACATTCACAAGGTTTCTTAGCTTTGTTGATCATTAATGAAACTGAAAAATGCCTCTAATGTATGTATAAGAGAGATTTAAAGTTCTCAAACACAGTTTATTTTTTGTATGAAGACAAAATGGCAGTTAAAACCATTTCTACCACCTTTAAAAGTTCTACTCATCTTTTTGTTATACAACTGCTTCTCTTCTAATCCCTGATTTGTTTTAAAGAATGCCTAATTACTGCCGAGTTAAACATTTGTTGGCACTGTTTTCTGCAACAGAAGGGGCTACAGACAATTTGCCACAGCAATCACGGCCAGAGACCCTTAGCTTCCTTAATGATTTTCAATACTGAACCTTCTAATGAACTCAGCTGGACTGTGCAACTCGCTAACAACTGCCATGTCAACATTTAAATACAATGATGGCTTTCAAGGTCTTTAAAAAAAGACATTTAGTAAATTGTCCAAATGATGCTGGAGAGTGCTATCCCCAAAACTACCGAACTTTGGTTGCAGAATCAGAACTGCTTTTAATTGACATAAAAAAGGATGGAAACTGTAGTACCACCATTGGCTTGCTTAACTGATTCATCATATCAATTAAAAGCTCGGACGTTTTAACAGATCTTATAATACTAAAGGTGCACGTAGTTTCCGTTATATTACTAAACAGATCTGCTCCTAGTACGTAGAAGTATTGACTTTATTAGACACTTTTGAATAATGGCTTCTAAAGTAACAATACATTTTTCACACATCTGCCGCAATTCAAAACAATATTCCAGAAGAATCTCTGTTCATGTTTGCCTTGGCGCACACACAATGTAAACTAAACCCTGCACAATGTGATAAGCAAAGAAATTTGGTAAGTGCACAGTGACGCATTAAGATCACTAATGACAATTTATCACTATTATTGAAAACGTGTGTGAACTGAAGCTGCAGTGGATCTTATCTTGCATTTAACATGTTTTAATTAGATTTTAAGAATTAGTTAATTAGTTTAAGCGATATCGGACATTTTCAAGGGGAATGTGAAATAGACCGAGAGAACGGTTTAACTTTGAACAAGATTTTCACTCCAACATCAAGCAGCTGTATATCAACTCGCTGCAGGAATCAAGCCTTAACAGAGAGGCTAGCAGTCTGTCCACCGCAGTCCTGCAACACAGTTGACAGTTCACAGTTGCTCAAATACCTAATCACCTGCCAACTGATTGCAACAACGATGTGAGATAGAATCTGAATTGCATTACAAGCTGATTGAACTTTATTTTCTCGATGTAAACATATCAAGTGATTAAAATTGTCTTGACAAGAGCGAAGCATTCTGGGACTGTTTGGTGAATGGGAGGACAAGGGGTTCAGACCCAGAGGTACTTGGTTAACAACCACAGAGAAGGCTTGCCTCAAGGACTGAAAGGATTAACTCCTGCAATGGAAGACAAAAAAAAAAAATATTTAGAGGCCATGAACAAAAAAAAAGGGAGTTCTTGACTGTAGTATTTCCAATTCACTTTCTATCTGGTGCTGAGCTTCCTTTCCTCCAAGTTTATCATTAATAATTTAAGACTGCAGTTTCTTATGTTGCTTAGAGGGAGGTATATCGGTAAGCTATAAACCCAGACACTATCCTACATTTATCTGCCATAAAAACCTCTGTCAATGTCACCCTCTGTAAATATAGAATTGCACAGCTTTGTCAACTCTCCAAGATTTCAGGAGATGAGCCATTTGAAAGGGGAAAAAAAAAGTCATTCAATTGTTATCATCACAACAGAATGTATTGACCCCAGAAGTGCCAAAATAAACTACCTTGTAAAAGGAGTTTAAGACAAGAAGGGCTATGCTTGTGTCAGAGTAATGTTTACAAATAGTATTGCACGAAGGTATCCAAAATCAAGGCTATGAATGGATTTGCCACAGGTTACATTACCAGCTTGCCATCTCCTTCCACACTGCCTTCACTTCCTAGGCTCTGAATGTCCTATAGATCACAAACATGTGGAGGTGAACTCTTGGAGATTGGGCTTTCACAGCCCCTAAGCTGTAAAACGATTTAAATGTTTGAATTTGAAGCCTGTTAAAAAATACATCCATGTGCTTCTCCTTCCTGTTTATCTTTCAATACAGCATGAAATTGAAGATACTGTTTTACTGTAATGCGATGTGCAACATTTCAAAACGAAAGGCACTACATAAAATACGAAAATTAGTAAAGACCTCAAGTGGTAAGTTGACATACACAGCTGAAGTGCTACAAAACATCTTCATACCGGACAAAAAGTGAAAAGGTGTTAAGCTAAAAAAACTACAGCATGCTGTAGCATGTTGAAAGATGATTGGCTGGATAGACAGACAGGTGGGAGGAGCCTCATTCTCCACGTGTGGTTACAGGAACTTATGTAAGTTCCATACTCAAGGAATGTATGATACAGTCAGGTACAGTCATATCCTCTTTGAAAACCTCTAAAAAGGCATTGCCAATACCCACGTAGGTTTGTGTACCTTTACATTCCACCTTTGACTGTAAAAGCAGTACAACAGAGAAACAGCCAAGAAGAGCTCTGCTTCTGCTGCTTCAATGGCCTCTTCCCTTATAAGGTCTCCCTATCCCTTCACCCTGACGACGATGAAGAGTCCATCCAGCCCTCTAATCCTAGAGCGGCTAAGCACACTCGTACACCTGCTGGGAGCGAGTGCTGCGTCATCCTGGCCAGAGCAGTGTAGACAACAGGATTAAATAAACCTCCCGCAACACAACTGAGCAAAACACCTCAAACTGTCACTAGAATTCATTCCTTACATGAATCGCCTTCCAGCCCAGAGTGCTTTACACACAGAGGGAGGCCAATTCACCCACAACTTGCCAGCAGCACATGACAAGTGAGCTACACACTGTATGTGGGGTAACTGTTTCACCAAGCAAATACAGGTGGAGCTTTCAGGAGGACAGATTGGTCAAGCCTGCAGCAGGATTTAATCCAGACGCAGGGATTAACACGCCTGCTCTAACATACAACAATGGGATCTTTAATGGTCGTGATCTAGGTTTAAAATCTCATTAGATGGATGAGGCCTCCAACAGCAGAGATCCTTAACAAGGTTCTGGGAGAAGGTCTCCAACTACCGTCTTCCAACAACATTGTAGTAGTAACACATTACTTATTAGGGTAAAGGTTAGTTTGATTAAAAATAAAATCTGTATTTAAAAACAATTTTATAAAACAAGATTCAATGTTTTGGGTGGAGTAAATACTTGAAAAGCAAAACACCATGACCATTCTCTGCTGCTGAGATTCTGTACAGTTCCACTCAGACTTGTCCCCACATCCCTCATGCTGTAGAGCTGAAAACGTGTTTTGACATGCATGGATTCTTGTGTAATGCCCACCAACATCTTAAGTCTGCTTGTCCCTGTCACGCACACCGCATCCTGGCACCTCAGTTCTCACACATCAGATATCTGAATGTCAGGCGATCACGCAAGGCTGCTACAAGTCAGCAGAGGTGCAGGACTTTCTCCCTTAGTGTCCCAGCTGTGTACACCGCAGAGGAGGAATTCAAACTGGACTAATTCCACAAGCCCGGCACATTGCTCTAATGAGTGCCGTGCGTGTACCGATTGAGCTCTCTCAGTGGGCGCTGCTGTGGTGATCTATGATGAAAAACGAGATCAGCAGGCGTTTTTTTGTGGATCAAGGGCTATACTTGTGAATGCACTTTGGAAACACTGCTCCTCTGCGCAATTGATGAGACTTTTCTGTGCTCCAAACAGCTAATTCCTTCCCTTAAAATCCAGGATGTCTAAACCGATTTTGCGAGTTCCTTTTGGTTTAAACTGAAGGACCAAAGAATTAGTTCTTTATTGGATGATACAGTATGAGCATTAAAAATATAAATTGCAGTGAATTATGTAACAATTCCTTCTCATCAATTGTAGAAGTACACTCAGCCGGGCATACTCGAGTAATTAGCATGAAAAACCTTTCAATGACGCATTAAATCTGAAATTCATATTCAAGATCTCAAAAACAGCTCTGGCTCATTCACAGTCTGGATCCAGTCCATCGAACACAAGGCCTGAGGGACACGGTACAGCCCTGCCAAAGACAAGTCATTGATGGAAAGATTAAAAATAAAATAATTACTATTTAAGAAAGGCTACAATTACTGTTGGCATCCGGTTCTGTGGCCTGAATCAAATTGTTAACCTCAAACTGGTGACCCAAACTGAACTGACTTAAGGAAACAGGCCGACAAGTTGGGCGTAACTCTCCCTTCCCCCCCCCCCCCCAAGAGCAGTGTCCACTAGGTTCTGCTTTCAGCAGACAAGATACATCCAGTTTCTCAGCGCTTCTTCCAATTCAGGATCACAGGGGAGCCAGAGCCTGTCCCAGCAAGCAACACTGCATCCGCCTTGTGGATGTTACTTGTTTAAGACAACTGTCATGTACCAAGAGCCTGTCAGACAGATATCAATGTCCGTTGTTCTTTAACCTGAGACTGATTCAATCCCATTAAACTGAGATTTCCAGGATACACAACTGATGTAGTCAAAAAGGACATCATTAAGGCGCTCAGTTCTCCTAACTAAATTGCCCGGGAAAATGTTCTCCAGCAAAAGCACATCCTGCTGTAAACTGGAAATTTAGAAGGAAACGGGACAAAGTTCTTGTGACAAGAACTTGCAGTTTGTTACCACTAACAAAGCAATTATCCAGGTCTACAGCTTTTTGACAAGTTGGGTACATTCTACTCATGTAGACTAAAACATCAATTAATATTGTTTCAAGAGATTTGTTGAGCATCTTTACTTGCTTAACTGTAAATGAATGTGAAATGTGACAGGGCTTGTGGATTATAGCATTTCCCTGTTTGATGCAACCATTTAACCTACAGCATGGTGTAACATAACTCCAAGTTCTAAACAGGGTATCTAATCTTTACAGGACAAATGAATTAAAGGGTTTTAGGGTTTCCCCACAGTTGTATATAGGCACAGTGCCGCCTGGCCAAAGAAATGCACAATCGATCACAAAATATACACAAAATCCATACTAAAATACTGTTTTGTAGTAATGCACCACAAGACAGTACATAATCGCATAACACTCACTGTCTCACGTCTTGGTCAAAAAATCTCACAGATTGGTATCAAGTCTAGGTTGATTAAAAAAGGAATGAATGTTAAAATTTAAAATTTACTGTAGAGACTAACGCTTCCATTAATTACCCAATTAAAAAGGTTGTAATGTATTACAATAGGGTTTTAGACCCTTGAGAACTTTGCAAGTAAGTTGTAGAACAAAACACAAGCTTATCTTACCGAATCACTGGGTCACAGACGTGCGTTTTGTTCATTGCTAAACAGCGCCTCAATAGCAAAACGAAAAATGATAGCTGGATACAGACATAAAACAGCAAATAGCAAAGCTTTTTAAGTGCAAACCCCTTCTTGGGCAGCATCATGGGTACCCTATATCTTTGATGAATCATCAGGTAACTTTATTCAGGATCAAACTGTTTTCTTATAATAATAAAATAGCTAGTTCGCGAGCTACTACAGCACCCTGGACTCATATTATAGACATAAGATACTAAACATTTATAAATAGCATTTGAAAAAGAACATTTAAACTCCACAGAGAAGACCCCCAGCCTGGAATCAAACCCAACACCCAACAGTGATAGCAGTGCTGACTGCCTTGCCACCTGTTAGCAACCATTTGCAGCAAAGTGTAAACGATTCCCAGAAAAAAAAAGCTGGATAATTCAAATGTGCAACATGTGCCTGCTCTGTAGGCTGTATCCCGCCATGTACTCTCAGCAGGGTCTGAGGCAGTCCGTCAAGCAGAAGCCACATTTATTCCACAAGTACAGTACTATGTCAAACAAAAAAATACTCAGGGGATAAGAAAAGCATTCTGCAGAGCAGCACAAAGTATCCCAGAATTCCCTTGGCTGCCAGAATGAGAATACCCATCAGTCCTACTGGGGGAGGGAGGAAGAAACTCTCGAGCCAATAGCCCAGAAGATGATCTCCCGTCACAGCGTAGGGACGAAAGAGGGACCGTCTCAAAGAATATTATGTTAATTAAAATGAAAAAAATAACACATGAATTACTCAGTAATAACTGGACAATTTAATTATTTAAAATATCACAGCAGGAGCTACTATCTTGAAAGAACTGTTGTAAACAGTTAAATTCCCAGTAACAGACAAGGGATCATGGTATTATACACCAATTCTCCAAGGACCAATTCTCCAATTTAAGCAAACCTAAATTTTCACATTTACACAAAGAATTAATAGAGATTTAACTTTCCTGTTTTTCTTTATTTCTGTTCTTTCATTATTTTTAAAAATAATTCACTGGAACAAATCACCATTTCTAACTTCACAGCAAATGGGACCACAGGCCTGGCGCTGCTCCTCGTCACAGCCAATAACCACGCGTGGCCATGGCAGTCCAGGCTTCACTAACCTCCCCTGCAGAGTTCATTTCACAGCTCCCAAAGGGGTAATTACCCCAGAGTGCTGCAGCCTGTGCACTGCCCTCAAATGTTATTGTCACAATTGAATCAGGAAAATTAGCACCGCAGACCAATTGCAAGTACGACAAGAAACAGGAGATCCATGAAGACCCCGTCGCCATCAAATCATCAAATCTCTGCCGACAGCACAACAAAAAACATCCGGTGTTTAACTACAGAGCCGTTCCGTTCCTGAACAAGTCCCAGCACTTCCATGGCTGCAACAGAACTTTCACATGAGCATCTGTGGCAGGCCCTGGCCGATGTACAAGGCCGAGCCATTCGACACTTTGCCTGCGTTTGCTTTCCCCCAATTGTTTGCCATCTTATATGTATATCACCAGTTGGTCAAGGCTTCTCATTTTAACTTGGCGGAGCTCCTCTCCGCTGTGCCCCCGCTCGTTTGAGAGGCGGGAGATTTTCCTCAGCTGGGATGTCGCCTCCTCTAACCAAAGCCCAGATGCAGGCGAGACACTTAGTCTGGTCTAATCGGTCTGGCTTAGCACTGTACGTCAGTGCTGCTTCAGCTTCGGAAGAGTCTTCTTCCCCAAGAGGCACAAAAGGTCGTCGCCTGGATCCCACGAGCCCCTCCCTCGCCAGGCTGCGGAAATGCTGACCATATGGCAGATCTGGTTCATGGCTATCCTCCTGATCACAGACATTCAGCCAACTGCCCACCTCACTGCTGCATTCAACCTCCGTCCCCTGCGCCGCTTATTCAGTGAACAGGGCCACTGTCTCAATACAGCAGAAATCCATCACGAGCCACATTCGTTGCAAGTGCGCATTTTTCAGTCATTCAATTAAGGCATCATGTAACATCCCCTTGGGGGAAAGCACAGTAACCGTACATAACGTTCAGGCATGCAAGCTCAATTTCAAGCTACACGTAATTTCAGGTCACAGATGCCAATCCTTGAACATATAAAAGGCTGTAGGTTTTTATGATTAGTGTGCAGTTTAGGTTCCAAAGGGACTCCAGCATGGTTATGTTAAGAAGTGGAAACTGGAGCAGAGTGTTGTGGATTGTAGGTGGATACCAGTCTTCCCCCAAAATGGGGAAAATGGGATTGTAACACCCTTTTTTTTAACTTAATTCATCTGATAATACATACACCTACCGAGCAGTAGTGAGACATATCACAAAAAGAGTGATGGCAAGAAATGATGCCAGTATTTCAAAAATCAGTCTTGTGCCTTTTTGGTTGTAATGTAAAAGGGTGCTTCGAGTCACAACATTCTAACTGTAGAAATGAACAGATGTCTTAAAAGGCAATTAAACAGAAGAAACAAATTACCTGTGGTGGCAGTAATCTCACCCATTCTAAACCCTTGGATGCTATTCATTAAAATCATTAAGCGGTAATAAAATATGGGTATTCCAATTGCAGGTCACTGCTTTGCTATCTGCTGGGTCTAGCTGACAGGGTAGGTTCCTTCAAACACTCAGGCTGCCCATTATTCCATTCCTGAACTCTCAGAGCCTTCCGATTAAGAAGTAGCGTTGGTGTAGAAATAGTAAAAGCAGAGCTTTTAACTTATTCCAAATGCCCAATCAATCTTAATTTGCATCCAGTTTTTCATTATGACATTTCGTGTGCAATTAAGTAAACGATCAAGTACGTGTGGAGGAGTTCTTTACTTCAGCAAGGGCCCAGGAAGAAACACCGATTTCTTTATCTGTAGACACTCAAGGGAATAGAGCAATTAATAGCTTGTAATGTTCCTTTTTTGAAATTCCTTTTATTGCGACGCAGTCATGTCTCATCTTTACACATCTCTACATAAAATAGTATTTCAGTATTAATAAAAACCATAGCTGATATGCGCCATATCCACTACACCAATGCACCTGTTGCTCATAAAACACTTTTTAATGCTTATTTATAAAATTCAGCTATTCTTGAAAAATTGATCACCAACGTCAAACTTTCACCTGAGATACTTAAGATTAATTTACATCCCCAAACCAAACAACTGTTTGACATCAGCTCTTTTAGGAAAATAAAAACTAAAGCAAGAAGAATAAAGCTGATTGATTCTTGGCCTCCTCATTTGCAGCCTATTCAGCCTGTTTGGTAGTTAGTATCCAATCGATCTGAGGATCCCATCTACTCATTTCTAGAAAGAAACCAGGGTATCGGCTTCAACAGCATGGATGAATGACTTGTGACGCACTCCCACAGTTGTTTGGCAAAAGAAGCAGCTCCTCTTCTCGATTTTAAAAACAGTTCCACTTAGTTTACACTCTGGTTCGTGTTCCACTGTTACAATCATAACAACAGAATCCCTCAACCAAGTTCAGGACAAATCGACTGAGCTGGCTACTTATGTTCTGGCTTCACGAAGCAATTCAAAGCAGGACCAGAGTGAGTCTGTCACTCTCCTGCAATCCCAAGAGAAGAACCCCCATCTGTAAAGGCTGCTAGATTATCTGACAGATACAGATCAGCACACTACCAACAGGCCACGCACAGACTTAGCCAACCAAACCATGCATGACGTCTACTTCCAGTGAAAAACAGGAGTAATGCTTTTCCTCTGCTCGTTCTGTTTAGTGCCAGCACCTGTGTGCATAAACCCATTGCTGTGTCCTCTAAGCTACTGGGAAAATAATGACCAGTTTTGCATAAGCAGACTTTTAGGGAGTGGTTTTCTAGTTGATTTGTTCAGGAAGTAAATAACACGCTCCATTCACAGAGATGGTGGAAGTGGTAATGTTTATGACTCAAAGAAACTTAACTGAGGCTGGGTGTTTGCTCAACAAAACACCGCCGGAAATCTGAACAAAAACACAAAAGAAAAGTAAATCCATATCCATGATAAAAGCATTCACAGCCCTACAGAGTGAAACCATCGGTATCAGTCAAAGTTCCTACATCAGTGATCTTAGAAACAGCAGTGTAGAAAAGGGCTCTGTAAAAAACCTTTATACTGGAATGTCACGGTTTTAACTTTACACCACTCCTGGTAAATTAGGACCTCATACACATACACGTACCCAGAATAAAACCTTACATCTTTGTCACTGATGTCATGCTCACCTCAATAATTCCACTACAAGTCAGAAAGGGAGCTGGGGCTCTTCTCAACAAACCACTTCACAATGGCAAACCAGCAAGTCTATTTATCTGCTCAGTAGAAAAACACCAGTATATTACCAACCATTCCCAATTCACTCCAAACTGCAGAATGCAATGCTTTATTCTGGTTTTGACAACGCGAAACGCTCACCAGGTGAGATCACCTGGCGTGGTCAAACCCCTGCTGAAAAGAAAATGTCAAGTTTAACACACTCGGCTCTAGAAGAAACAGATGGATGGGATTCTTAGATCAAATAACCGCTGAAAAACCAAAAGGAGCTAGATGTGCCAAAATGGCTTCTTCTCATTTGTAGCCATTCTTACACCCATGTGACAAAGTAACGTGCAATTATGAGTTTGCAAGTGCACAGGTGATGTGTGCTTATGCAAGAGACTCATAGGTTCATCCCACAGCAATGAAATTCCCAGGGAAAGATGAAGGGAACACACTGCAGGGATGTTGCCGGGGTAAGCCACCTCTAAACCAGCTGATAGGATCCCCCGATATAGACCAAGACCAAGAGACCACCTAAGAAATCCTCCCTGCGGAGAAACACCTGCTTACAAAATTAGGAATCGTGGAAAACCCAAACAAGCACCTGTGAGCTAGCAGATGCATGTCAGTCACCATTAAATAACCTTGCCTATCTGCTCTGCAGATTCAAGAGCGGAAATCTTCATATGTTGTAACACAACTCTCCACAGAACCAACCTGCATCCGATTTGAAAGCACAGCATGATCCATATTACACATGGGACTCAAATAATTACACATTTGCCTCCAAACGTCACGGCCAAACCCCCTCTAGTCTAGAATCCAATTTAACTTCGTCCCACAAACATTTACCTTGACCACATTTTAAGGTGTTAAAAAGAAAAAATGCTGTGCAGTTACACCACACCAGATATCGGCCTCCTATCCGGCACAGTCACCTTCCATGTGGCGCACAAAGCTGGGCAGTTGGAAAGGATCCATTCTGACAAACACACAGGGCAGAAACGGAACTAATTGCTCTTGTTCACCCCCTTGCAAGCCGAGTACGTAACTGCACTTCTGTGCAGGATCTCCTTCTTCAGACAGGTGGGCTCTCTCAGTTTACTGCGCTGATGCACAGACACACAAGCGAGTGCCACTCAGCGCCGAGTATGAGACCAACTGGCCCTTCAGTTCACTGTCATTGCTCGCAGACCACTTCTCTTGTGTGGGGTGTGGCTTTCTGGCAGCTACTGCGTCATGCCCCTCCCACGCGTGCCTGCACCCTCAACCGCAAAAGCCTCCAGCTGGCCAGGATCCGAGCGTAGGGGAGTGTTACCCAGAGCCATAAAGACGCCCCACTAAATCATTCTGTCAGCGACGAAGAGGCCTGGCCCCGCTGGTGAGGCGACAGCAGCTGTGCAAGCCACGGAGCGCAGAAGGACACAGTTGTCAACCGGCCCATCCGTCATATGGTTTATCATCCTACTTTTGGCAGGCTGTGACAAAGATCCCCCGCTAGTCTCCGGCGCAATTCAAAGGACAAAATTAGCTAAGAAATGACTCCAGATTGCCAACTATTTCACAGAATGATGGTGTCAAGGGGGGCATCTACCCAGCCCTCTCCTCAGCCTTCACGCCGCATAAATTTTAACGGCGTGCACAAATTCAAGGAAATTGGAAGTTTGCCGAAAGAATGGAGGAAAGGCAGGAGGCCCTTCGACTAAACGATGGAGATTTCCTGTCAGGGTAAAATATGCAGCGCCAACAGTCATGCCATGCCTTTGCTCCGGTTTTTGATAGAGTATACACCTAGCAAGCACGTCCGATATTTCCTGGGATGTCCCAATTCAATGAAATTACAAGATGCACAGACTTTTTAAACTTATTTTAATTAAAACTTAAATGCTCAAACTGAAGACTTGTAAGGGTCAGAGAATTTACAGTAAATGTCAGGAAAAAAATGACCGCGTAAGCATTCAGACCCATGAATAAATATGTGTTGGAAGCACCTTTGGCAGCAAGTCTTTTGCGGTAAGCCCCTTCCAACTATCTCATTCTTAAAGCAGGTTTTCATCTAAGATTTGCCAGTACATCTAAATACCTCCTGAGAGGGAAACCTACAACAATGCTGCCATCAGCATGCTTCACAGTAGAGATGGTGTTGATGATTTCAGTGAGCAATGCACTGTGGTAGGTTTGCAACCAGATGAAATGCTTTGCATTGAAACAAATATGTTCCAATTTTGTGTTGCTGAACCACAAAATCCACTCTCATGCTCGTGGTAGCACATATGTTTTGTTGCAAGCTCATTGTGGAATAGGACATGGGTTTGGCTCCATGGATACTGTTGACTGATGCACATTTGCTCCCATCTCCGGTATTGTCTGAAGTGCCTTCCAAGTTCTCACTGGCTTTCCTGCAGCATCCCACATCCGTTTCCTCCTCACCAGGCTGCTCAGCTCAAGGGCAGGCCTGGTCTAGGCATCGTCTGGTTGGGCTGTACGCTGCACCTTCCATTTCTCGAAGTAGACGGTGTTGACAGGGATATTCAGAAACACAGACTTGACGTGTTTCATGAATGAGTCTTTGCCTGAAATTCACTTCCAGAGTGATGGCCCTTACACAGATGAATTTATTCTGAAATCATGTTAACTATTATGACACAGACAGAAGCCACTCAAATGGGTGATTTCTTAGGGTAATTTTGTGCACCTCAGTTAATTTAGGTATGCCAAAGCAAAGGGTCTGAATACTAACCAATCATGACTCACTTTACCTTTTTTGTTTTTTTTTGCTCTGAATGCGGGAAGTAATTCCTGTATAATTGCTACTTTAACGTGTCAAGGCTGCAGACTTTAAAGTAACAATGCGGTATGGTCATGGGTCAGAATACTTTTGCATGGCTCTGTACCTGCAGGCATAAGAACACAAGGTTGAGGATCAGACCTCATACACTTCAGAAGGCCAAGTCAAGTAGTTACTGTGCAAATGTGCTGCGCAAATATTTTCAAAGTGTTAAGGCTGCACATCTCAACATGTCATAACTCTGACATCCATTCACTATGTGATGGACAAGCAAGAACAGATATGGATTTCAATTCTAACGTTTAGTATAGCAACCTATAGTAACCTACTTCCACAACCCAAAACACTGGAGAAATGACATGCACGCATACTGAAGCTCTAGGAGGCAAAACCTATCATGAGCACTATTCCCATTTACTTTTAAATCTTTACAACTCATTTCCTTTAATGCTCAGCAATGAATGTTAAGTACACTATTAAAAATAAAATCTATTTAAATCTCTGCGACAGTGCAGAAAGTGTGCTGAAAAGGCAGACCTCATCTGAGCACAGGGCAACGAAAACTCCAGCTGATCTTCTTGGGCTTGTTTTCAGCATCCGAGAGGTAAAAAGCAATAACAGCTGAGCTCACGGGCTAAGCTGAAGGTTAAACATCCCACTCCAACGGGTGGGGGCGCTTCTGGAAGGTGGAGAGTCTCATCGATACCACCTGCCTGCCTGAAGGGTGCATCCTTTTATCCCGTTGACTAGATGAATCAATTGAGACCAAATTCTCATGCAAGGTTGAAAAATCACATATGCAGATGGGAATTTACTGAGTAAAACACCCTGGCTCAAGGAGTACCTCAGCAGAGTCCCACCAGGGATCTGAACCCGTGACTCTATGGATCAAAGGCTGTACCCCCCCCCATTCAGGGCCAAGAATCAGGTTAGATGGTAAGTGGCTATCGTGTCCAAACTTGTGACGATGACTTTCACGAGAGATGGAAATATTAGGAGCTAACTTTGATCACGGGCAAAGGAGCAAAAAAGGCTGAAAATCAGGGGTCTTCAAGTTAAGACAATAAAAAATGTATTAAAATGCAGAGGAATGTCATTTAAAGTCATCTTGTTAAATCACTGATCCCCCTCCTGAGCATTATAATCGCGACAGGAGACCATTAGAACAAGAAATCTGTGACGGAAGATATTGCGCTTATTACAGCGAAGATGATCTACCTCCCACAGCATGGAAACCACACGCATGTCAAAACCATTCAGCAGCTTTTCCTGCATCAGCAAAAATTCTAGGGAAAAAAAAAGTCTTGACTTTAGATACAGATTTTCACCAAACAGGCTGAATCTTTGGAGACAAAAATACAAAACAGCCAGTTTTAAAGTGACGAGACCAACACCCCTTGAGCGGAGAGTTCAGTCGATCCTTTAGTGCACACTGCCGTGAACCTCCCACCCAGTTTGGTTGTTAAGATCAGATTTTTAAAGGAATAACAGGCATGGGATCCAAACAGGAGAAGGAAGCTGGCAGAGACAGAAAAGCTTTTTTCCCCAAAAATGTCATGACATGACATGTTTGGGGGGTGCATTCTTTTATTCCTTTGACTAGATTAATCAATTGAGACCTAAACTTTCATGTAAAGTTGAAAAATCAGACATATGTCAAGTAGAATTTACTAAGTAAAGCATCCTGGCAAAAAAAAATTCTTAAGAAAAGACATTTTAAGCTGCTCTATCCTCAACAGGTGAGACTCGTGTCAACATTTCTCAGGAGAACATATGCAGCTTTGTCACTTGGAGGTTTATTTTTCCCCTTCTGGAGACGGAAAGGTGCTAAACTACAGCCTGGGAGTTCCTGTCACCGTGAAAACCGCCCCAGTGCTGCGAGACCAGCCCCCACTGGTGTGAAGACAACCTGAGCTTCTCTCTCACACCTTCTTGGTAGGATGCTACATTCTGATGTGAGAGAGTCAGGTGTGAATGCCTAGGGCCTTTCCCTGCTCAGCCCTGTACAGCAAAGCTCTGTGTATCCTGGTACTGAAAGGTCCGACATCACAAAGTGAACCAACTTCAAACAGTAACTATGGTGTCAAAGGTAGACCCTCAGCACAGCCCAACAAGGTGTCCTCCCGAGAAACTAAGTGCACGTTGACTGGAAGGACAACAGACAGAGACTACTAATACTCTTAGGGAAGAATGTTTGTCTAATCCAAAATAAATCAAATCCCAGAATTCCCATACCTGCCACAGAAGTGGAACATTCCAAACAGTGAGTCTGTCTAAAAAAAAAATCAATAGCTTGTAAAATCCAATAATGTTTTTTCTGTAAATGTGTTAACTATCTGCTTTGGCAACTATTTCATTGGTCATGCTAATAAAGCTCTATGAATTTGAGAGAAAGCACATGTACTGTTAATTAAATCACCCCTTTTCAAACCAAACAGCTTGCATCCGAGTAAGGATTAGCCAATAATTAGCCAAACCCATTTGGGTTAGTTTGTCTGGTTGAGAACGGGGACTAACTGCCAAATGAGACAGATAGGCCAAACCATCTTCTCTCGTGTGCAACCTTTAAGCATAGACAAGACAACGGGTCTTAGAGACAAGGCAGACACCAGCTACAACTCCAGTGGTCCACAGAGGAATTCGCAAGCAGCTTACTTATAGAAAATGTTATGAAAGAGAGGGGGCAATTAGGCCAGTTTAAAATTATCTACATATCTACTGGCATTTAATGGAAAACGTTAACCGAAATCCCTTTACTACAGGGTACAATGACTGTGTCCTCAGCTGCAATTTAAACCTACAGCTCTCTGGGTTCAACCACTACTCAGGGCCAGGATACAAGACACTCTGACTTGCATTTGAGCTCTCTTCAAATAAAAGTGAAAAATCTCAGTGGCTCTCGATATCTCCTTATTTCCGTCAGGAGAGACAAATTACATAAAAGTGGACGAAGCATACCTGGTTAATGACAAGGTGATGAACTCACCTCGAGTGAAATGAAGTCACTCCTGATTCAAACGATTCAACTGTCCATTTTTCACCATTTAAAAAAAGGCAGAAGGGAGGAAACTGATTACTTGTCACGATGCAATAAATATTCTGCAGTACCGCAGTGTGTTAAAATGATAAAAGTGAAAAACTTCAGAAATTCCATTACAGGGGTATATTAGTAAGATCTTGATGTTATAACCCATGCATTTTACCGCCTGCCTGCACAAGAACTAAAACCTTGATTGATCGGCAATTTTAGGATTCTGACTGGTCTAAGAAACTGTTCAAGCCTGTCACAACGGTTTTCTTCCACCGAGCTGAAAAGATCAGGGATCTCTAAAGTAGTTTAACTACATAAGGGTCTCCAACAAGCACGGTGCACTAGTAGTTTAAGCGTGAGGAAGCCAGATACATTTTGACATGCACTTTCAACTGTTCAGCCAATTCATCTCGGGGGGGGAATTGCCACACAGAGGCTAAATTACCTTGTATTTGATGTTACTCTTGGCCCAAATGAATGACCAATAATACAGGCAATGGATTAAGAAACCCTGGCTTTTGTCTGAGGCTTGCACTCAAAAATACCCCAAATACTAAGAAGAACCCATGCCCCATTCTGATGACAAACAAAGTTCAAGAGGTATGGAAAAAAATATATGTATCTCTTTGATCTTTGTAATACAGTTCTATCCTCATCCCCTCACGTGCATCTTGGGAGTCTTGCCTGTTCAGCTGCTGAACCATAGAGAGGTAGTCTAGCCTATTCTGATCCTGGCAAGAAAGGCAATCATGATGAGGTGGCTGGGTGGGTGATGACCCTTCCTGGGATAAGCCTTTTAGAGCATTAGGTTTAAAAGAGGAGCTCAGTATATACTCCTAAGCCATTATATACAATTACACTATAAACTGTATGCCTTTTTATGGTAAACTCTGATAGAGCTGTGACTGTACCGGTTTTTGTTTTCATTTCTCTTTCATTCTTTCCCCCCCTCAATTTCATTTTTCTTTTTTTCTTAAGTTCACTGTTATTCCCTTTAAAAAGGGTAATAATGAATGTCTCTGCTGTGACTACTCTGTAATATTTAATAAACAAAACTGGAAAAAAAAATAAAAGGCCAAGGAGATATTTCTTTCCTCCTGCTCTCACAAAAGCATCAGATGCCACTGTTTTTGCGTCCTCTAGCATGCCGTCCAATCACCTGCGGGTTTCGGGAGAGAGGAAACGATCTTGGAAAACACACGCGAGTCTTGGCTTGAGATTCCTGGCACCGTTTCAGCTGCATCCTGGAAGCCATTATTCCAAACAGAGCTTTTATTGCGAAGTCGCTCTCTCCTTCCCTGTGCAGGGACCAAGCTACCCATCCCCTAGGCCTGCTTCCCATCCAGGCACTGTGCTCGACTGCACGAGCTCTCGCTGGGTTTACTTGCCATTACCTTGTCAACAGCTCTAAGCCCTTTAATCGCTCAGTCGTGCCAGTGTATTGCCTTTTTTCCTTGACACCGTACTTTGTGGCAGGTTCATATAGCTATGAAACTTTTAAAATATCATCATCATCATCATCATCATCACATCTGAGACTAAATAACAGCAGAGCAGAACTTGACCCTGCCATGGGACATGCACATTTTGTAACATCTGGCAAATGTACAGCAGTACAGCAGACCACCAATACAGCAACCCAAACGTTTCCTTTAAGGTCTGCTGGAAACAGGTTACATGGTCATGACTTCATTAATGTGCTATAGTCTTAGACAGCAGGATTTGACCATTCTTATAAGAGCTGTTTTTACAGTTAGGTTATTTTTGCTTTAACAGGTCCTAATTCCTCCTCACCCTCTCTACATCCTACCAAATGAAACAATTTCCTTTGCATTTCGCCTTCCTCATTACGCTGTTCATGTTGCAGTCGTGTCACTTTGACACGAGCCAGCCTGTAGTTCCCCTGACAAATGGACTGGACATAATTACACGCATTTCTTAAGCTGCACTTCAGAAAAATATTTGAACATGAGTTAATCAATCCAAGGATCTCATCCAGCCAAAGTACAGGCTTCTAACATGGCTGGGTGGCATGTTTCATAATCCCACAACCTTTTGGATAAAGAAGAGCCTCCTGTTCTTGCATTTTCCATATTTTCTTCTTTCATTCTTATCAAGTAAGGTATCATTTTGAAAAAAATGATACAAGGTATAGGCTAAATGAGAAAATTTGCAATAATACTGATCTTGTAGCTTAGCAGGGTGTAAAACTAAACCTGTTTTTTAGGGGTTGACATAGGGGCAAGACCTATACCATCAGTGTAAAGACTCAGGACATGAGACAGTTCAGGACCTTGAGGATTTAGGCGATGATTACATCCTTGTAATAAACAGCTGAAGGGGGTTTCAGCCCACTCCAGCTACAATGACAGTGGAATCTTTACTGACTCAACTCTTTGACCAGCCATGATAGACTTCTTCGATTAGGTTAATACAAAAACAGCCTAAATACAACCCGCACGAGGTTATATACACAGGGCTCTCGGATTAAAGTGAGCGAAAAAGCAGGCAATAGAGAAATCTTCCACATCTACAACATGAACAGATCATGTTGCGGATGCATTTAATAATAAGAGGCCAAACGAGAATGATGCAGCTGGAGGCTTCTGCATTGAATTATTATTAACAGCGCTATCTGTACTCAAATTAAGTCTTTAAATTGCAAAAATACACATCGAGTAAATCGAGAAAATTATCAGCATATTGGCTAGGTCACATTGCATCACACAACAGTCTACAATCCCTATCAAGAAAGATAAATGGCACATGGGGGAAAAAAAAGGCAAAAAGCAAGTCATTCCAACAGCAGCCTCCCATCTTCCCTACTGCAGCTAAAATTATTAAACAAAGGGTTATACAGTGGCAACAACTTCTCTTGCACAATCTTTTTTGGCATGTTTAACAGAACAATATGAACTCAGTATCTCAGTTCTTTCTAGAAACAAGCTCAATCTTTCTAGGGATTGGACAAAATTCTACGATGAACACTGCTTGCAGACTCTACAAAATAATTTTTATCTCCAAAATGTCAATATCAACTTGTGGAATATGGCATTTCTGTTATTATGAACTGTTTGGTTAAAAAAAAACAAATCAAGCTACTTAAGGCCAGTCTTGCATCCTCAATCACGCCTGCAATGTCACCCAGTACAAAGTGCCCACTGCTCCCTCTCTGACAAATCTCCAACCAGGCTCCTTCCAAACAGAGGTACGAGAGTCTGCCGATCTCTAAAAGCGGTGCCTGTATTAGTGTGCTCTGTAGCTGCTGTACAGAATCTTTATCCAATTAATGGCGGTTTAAACTCTTGCGATAGATGTCTACCTTGTCTACCGTTATGCCTTCCGGCATGTAGGAGCAGCAACAACCCCTGGCTGTTTCAGTAACATTCGTTTTTTACGGGACAGGGTTGTTAGCCTTGTGCCCAACCTCTAACATGGAGGATCCGGCGCCCGACGTGGGACATGAACTCACTTCCCTGAGATTATGAGTCTCATGCTCTACCAACAGACCTAGTCGGGGTGTTAAACTCTTGAGAAGTACAGGGAAATGAAGCAGAGACCACAGTCAGGCTCAGTTTTAAACTCTCCTCTCACTTCAAAGCACTCATTGTCTTAACTTCAAAGATCTCATCTTCACAATCTGTCCATCTTTAGTGGTATTTTACACAATTTCTTCTAATTATTCAAGAACAGGGACCTACAAATGCTGGTTGTGGTTGCTGGGAGCCACAGTTCAAGCTGAAAATGGAACTGTTAAAATGATAACAGCAAAGAGAGACTTAGGGGCATAGTTACTTAGGATTCACCACACGTTAACCTGGTATCTTACTGAACCTGGATGTCTGGCAAACTCTGCATGTCCCATCCATATGTGAAGGCTTCTTCATTCATAGGGTAAGAGTGACTATGAATGCCCACACGTAGCGCACTCAAATCAACTCCATGTCACTAAAAGAATTGAAATGGGTTCCCTTCTCTAAACGCAGATGCATTAAGATGCACAATACTTTATCTGTTCAAAACTCCCCATCGCACAGTCCATGATTCTGAACAGGCTGCTGTCTCAAAACAGATGCAGGCAAATCAGATACTTCCAGGCTGATGGAGAAGTGCTAAACCAGTGGTTCCCAATCCTGGTCCTGGTGATCCACACACCTTTTGCTTTTTGTTCCAGTCGAGACATCAGTTACACAATCAAAACCTTACTAAAAAAAGATTCATTTGAACCGTTTATTCCCAGCTTTTGGACATGGTGGAGCTTAAACCGTTGTATTTTGTAACCGAGATGAAATCCCAAATATTGGGCTAGAAACAAAATGCAAATATTCAAATCGAAGCAACTTTAGACCAATTTAGGCTTCAATTATCTAATTGAGGTGGAATGGATGGAAAACCAGCAGGTGTGTGGGTCACCAGGACCAGGAACCACTGTGCCAAAATATGACATGTAAAAAATAGTCTAGATAAGCAGTGATTTCTCACTTGCTCTGCAGTTAATTGGCAACCTTAGTTAAAAAAATATATTGCTAAAACAATACACGACAATCCTCCATCTGATTACAGTAAAATTACTCTAAACCTTCTCTGTAAATACAGCATTATCTCAGCTGTGGGTACATGACCCACAGCCTGTTATTCTACAAACATCTGAGCATGCAAGTAAATATCAGTATTGAAAAGGGCACCCTAGTCATTAAAGTCTGGCTGAACACTTGCAAAAATAAAATGCATAATACAGCTATTTCAGAACCAGCTACAACATTGTCTTCAACCTTACACATGTAACCCAACAGAACAGAATTAATGGTTTTTGGTGACACCTTGTATCCTGCACAATGTAGCAGAAGGTCAAAGGTCACAAGCAAAAAAAATCTGCTCTGGAAAAAAAGTCCAAGGAAAAGGCCACATGGCAACAGATCAGCAGCACGTATCACAAACATATTTCCAAATCCATTCATTCTTCATTCTTTTAGCAAATTAAAAAGTCTGCAATTTTGCAGTCACTGGGTAGGATCCCTGACTCGAGTGACTGTTGGAAATTTCCTCAAATGCTTGTGAACAACTATTTCCTCAAGTATGGCTTGTGAGATTGCATCAGACCCTTGAAATCTATCAATCTTGACTGTTCCTAGTATTCCAAACACTTCTCCCTCTACTATGCCGGTTCTATTCAATACAGAACATTGTCCTTCCCAAGGCATATTATTGACATCTTCATCAATGAACACAGGAGTGAAATATCCCTTAAGTAAACCAAGTCCTTTGCAAAAATTGGAAGAAAATCTGAGAAATGTGTCCATTTATCAGTACCCAATTGCTATATAGTCATTGACTAGACGCATTCTTTCCCCAATTGTGTTGATTTACAGACTCCTTTTGCTACAGCAGCAATACTTTTTGAAAACTCCCACCCATGAAATCGCTAACCTGCTGAAGTAGCTAAAGGGAAAGTATTTAAGGTTAGTTGTCAATTCAGATCACAAGAGTAACAACTCTTACCTACAGAAAAACACTTGGATCAAAGAAAGTATTCTAGAACTCCTAGAACTGTCTTTTACAGGCAGCAATAATAAAGCGCACTCCATCACTCTCTTGAAAATAAAGATACTTAAAATACAATTAGGGTCAAGTATATGAACATTTGAATCTTCACAATTTTGATTAGCATTTGTCAAAGAATTTGGAGGGAGGGGCTGGAGCTTGAGCAATGCGATTAATGCACCTGCAGTTCATTAATATTTCCCAGCTTGGAGAGAAACAGGAAAGAGGCTCGAGAAGGAAACTGCTTTGCAATTGAAATAATCTGATCAGCTTTCAGCCTGTACATGAGTAAATACTGCATGCTTCTGAAAAGATATGTGAAGTGGCTTTTTTTTTAAAAAGGGGCAGAACTAAACCCTATCTAATCCAAAGAGCCAGAATTACAAGAGATGCTGCAGTATAGAGACAGTTTCCCTAACAATGAAACAGATCATTACAAAACCACCTAAGTTAACATTAAGTATGATTTAACCAAATTAATTGCTTTGTGGTGAGCATTTTTGATGGTGTGCCTTGCACATTATTTAAGTGAAGATTTTGGGAACCTTTGGCTCCACAATTTCTAGGGCTTTCATCAGGTCAGAGAGACATGCCTACGGTGCCCCAGATTTTAGGGGGGCAATTTAGATGCCAGAGTAAGGGAAGCATAAAAATGTAGTCACCTGAATTCAGCAGGAATGCAGTGTTGTTAAAACAACTCAATATGCCACTGCTTCATGCTAATCCTGCATATCAGAGTATTCATTTATTCTTAACACACCAGGAACTTCAAAACCACTGCACCGCAGCCCCGTTTAGGCACCGTCCCAATGCCAGTGAAGTTTTTACTTCTAGCAATAATTTACTGTTGGCTATTTGTTTTATTTCCACTCGTTGTAGCATTCTTTCCTCCGTCCCAGGGGCCACGTTTCAACAAGCACGCAATACGTCTTTCATTCAAAGCAGCACAGCCTTTCCAGAGCAGGATTAAGAGTTTAAGGAGGCGAGGGAGGGAGAGAGAGAAATTAAACCTCAGACTCGGCACGCATTAATCATATTTTTAATCCAACTAAAAGTGCCGCTGTAATTGCTGGGGATATTAATGAGACCGACGGGGCCTCTCGCATGTGTGCAGACAGGTACACAAGGAGAGGCGACGGTCGGCCAGGGTTAGGAGAAAGCCCAAATAAGAGACGCACGGGTGTTACAGGTGCTTCCCAAAAACCTCATTTTACGCCTTCAGCCAGTCTTGATCCAAACTGCCCCTTGTGCGTGCTGTCTAGAATAACACCCTCAGTGTTTGTACCGCTGCCCTTTTAGTCACATCTGAAAGGCATTCAAGCAATGAGAAAGGTGCTGATGTTGCAAAAAATGTGCCACACATTTACTGTACTAACGAAACTATTCCTGCAGAGTATTGCACAGTACCCTGTAATAACACAGTGTGATTTTGAATTATGACAGTACTGCAACAGTGAAATAAACTGTATATGCAAACCTAGCACATCAGAGCGCGTTCAGAGTTTCTGAAGTTTCGGCTCAAGGGAGGTTGTGCAGAATGTAACACTCGGGGAGCTCAGGGAGGGCCTGTACCTTCTACCCATCTTCCATCCGCCCAAACACCCCTGGATTAGCAGACAGGTTTGCAGTGCACGGTGCTACCAGTACGGACATGTTCTCCAGCTCTCAGAAGGTGAGACCGTACTGCAATCTGCCTGTGCAAATGTGCTGAGGACAACCTGGAATTATGTTGGAATTTTGGGACTGGTACACAAAACCAGCACCAAAGTCACATTTTCATATCTTCCTATCATCATCAATTCCAGCATTTGAAATCAAAGACATAACACGAGAAGACCTTCAACAACAATCGACTAATTAAAGCACTGCAGATTTATCGATCCATTTTCTAACTTTTGCTTTATCCAGTGAGGGTTTGTGGGGGAAAATGGAGTCTAACCCCACAAGTAATGGGTGCAAGACAGGATACACCATGGATAGGAGTCTGTCACAGGGCAGACACGCAGATATATAGGTAGGTTAATTGGCTTCTGCGAATATTTGCCCTGGTGTGTGCATCTTTGGACCATAGGAGGAAACCCACAGGAACATGGGGTGAACACACATACTCTACATAGACAGCTCTCCTAGAACTGAACCCAGGGCCCCAGCTCTGCGAGGCAGCAATGCTAACTTCTGCACCACCATGCCACCAACAAGATTTTTAATACAATATGTCATGGTGACATTTGGAGAAGGTGGTGGATACATTCACTTGTCATTGTAAGCCTCAATGCTAGGGCTTGATTTAAACTACCAGGCTCACATACGCAGACCCTTGTCAAAATGAGTACCTGCTGTTTCACACAAATGCAAGTACAGACTTACAGAACAGAATAATAATAATAATAATAATAATAGCTTACACTTATATAGCACTTTTCTGGACACTCCACTCCAAGCGCTTTACAGGTAATGGGGACTCCCCTCCACCACTCCCCTCCATGTGCAGCCCCACCTGGATGATGCGACGGCAGCCATAGTGCGCCAGAACACTCACCACACACCAGCTATCAGTGGGGAGGAGAGCAGAGTAATGAAGCCAATTCATAGATGGGGATTATTAGGAGGCCATGATTGGTAAGGGCCAATTGGAAATTTGGCCAGGACGCCGGGGTTACACCCCTACTCTCTTCGAGAAACACCCTGGGATTTTTAAAGACCACAGAGAGTCAGGACCTCGGTTTTACGTTTCATCCGAAGGACAGCGCCTGTTTACAGTATAGTGTCCCCGTCACTATACTGGGGCATTAGGGCCCACATGGACCGCAGGGTGAGCGCCCTCTACTGACCCCACTAACACCTCTTCCAGCAGCAACCTTAATTTTTCCCAGGAGGTCTCCCATCCAGGTACTGACCAGGCTCACACCTGCTGAGCTTCAGTGGGCTGCCAGCTGTGAGTTGCAGGGTGATATGGCTGCTGGCACTGGGGCGGCATCCTTGCTCATCAGTCCAGGACTAAAGGCATAGAGGTACCTGCAGTCACTAAAGGAGCCTGGGTCCTTGCAATTAATGCAATATTGAAAAAATCATTTTGGGCCAAACAATTCCCCAGATGTAAGTTAAAAAAATATAGAACACAGACATGCAAAAAAATATAAGAAGTAATGCCTGGGGGAGTCCTGGCCCTGAAACAAAACCAGACAGCCATTTTTCTCATAGACATTATCCCCCTCAACTGCTCATCTCCGATTGCACAATTAATGACCACAGACCTTCTCCCTGACACCTAAGGCTCGTTTCCTTTCCATTTCAGCAGAGTGTGTGACTTATTTACTTTTGCACCAAGCACTGTGTAAAACAGTGTCCGATATTCTCCGTTAAATTAAGGGTATGTTCTCCCGGTGCTCAGCCAGCAGTCTCTTATCATTACTGGCCAGTTACAGAACACTGGCGAATACTTGCCTGTGTTCAGGTGAAATAAAAGCTTATGCCGACACTGTGCAGCAGCCAAAAATTGTTTGACTAATCTTTCTAATCTCCAATGGGGATGAAATCAAGAATTCTCTTACCAAAGACTGTGACCCATTTCACAGCTGGGAAATGCTCTTACTTTGGATATATCTTTTGAAGGTTTAAATCCACATCAGCCAATGCAAAATAATTTAAGAGAAAGTAACCAGCAGGTGATGGCTTAAGTACAGGAGTCTCACAGGTCATAACGACCTGGAATTGCTCGAACTAATAAGCTGCAAGGGCTCGTGTTACATTTCCATTTGGGGGAGGGACAGGCAGAAATTGAGGAACGTGAAAGACAGACTAGGTGAAAGCCTTCTGCAGGACCAGATCTATTTAATTGCAGGAGTGTGTCTTCTGCCTCGATTCCCCAGAGTGGAGGAGTAATTGCACTCCAGTCTCGCTACCCACAGCTCAAGAAGGAAGCTTAGGAAATGTCACTTTCCTCTTAACAAAAACTCCACTTCCTCTTAATGCACTGCAAATATTCTAAATCTCAGAATGATTGCTGTTAATGGGTTCTGCGACCCCACTGGAATATTTCCCACTCCTATCACTTCCACTAAACCAAGCAGCCGAGCTCCCCCTCAACAATATATACATCCTACAGACCATTAATGGCTCTCTGCTTAAATGCATTGGAAAAGTACATAGTTACATGCCAGATTTTCCATGTTTTAATAAACTCTTAATGGCAGTGAGGTTAGCACATGGCTTCTCCTATACAAGACCTTTGCTCTTTTCACATAAATGAGATAGATTTGTTTTATATTTGTAATCACTTGTCACTCGCTCTTAAATTGGCACACTGAAAACCTTTTGATTCTAAACGCCAGAGGTTCACCAAGCGCAGGTTAACAAACCAGCGCCAGATGACACCAGACAAAGCCTGAAAAGACTAAAGTCATTTCTTATATTTTTGTTACATTTTCCTAGAGCTTAGCGCACCAGCTTCATGTTGAAAATAGCTAACCAAGGGCATTTTTATTAAAAGCTTGCGGGGATGCAATAACAAAAATGGAAGACTTCAAAGAACAAACCAAGCACCCCAGGTGGGTGCTTTGAAAAGTAAATTCCTAATTTAAGTAAAAATCGGTCGACGAATGCAGTATTCGGCATACTGTATAAACAGAGCCCTGCTACAGTTTGTCAACTTGCCTGTCATCCAACAAAGAATTTACACCAACATACTGTACAAAGGCGGTTATCACATTTTTTCTGATCAAGATGTCAGGCAGTCAACAGGCCCAACAAGAAATACGAAAAACACAGAAGAAAATAAGGAAGCTCAAGTTCAGCAACAATTTGAACCATTTGCTCAACATTTATGTGAGACCACTGTGTAATTATCCTTCTTTCTACTGGAAAACAAAATCTGTTTCATACAAGCAGTTCTTGTTTGAATACCAGAAGGAAACTGCACGTCTTACTGAAGTCTTGCAAAATGCCAGAAAAGAAAAATATTTTATTTTTCATATACATCTGTGATAGCATTACCATTTACTCCTTACAATCCATTCCATTGCAGTACTTTGATTACTAGCAATTAAAGAGGAGTTTTTGGTCACAAAATTCTATAATAGACTGAAGGATGTGCATGTTCAATAGCATGGATATGCTCGGTCCAAACTAAACCAAACAGCATCAGGCTTAAGAACAACCAGGGCAGGAGGGGAATGTGATCAAGCATCTTCACCTAAGCGCAATCCTTTTAGGTTTATTAAGGAGCATTCAAGAGCTGTCTCAATATACTGAGCATTTTAAAATGTTGAACTGTAATTCTGTTCTCTCACCAGAAGCAGTTCAGTACTTGCACATTAAGTCATGTCTACATTTCAACTGACCAACCAACAGATGTAGGCAATATTCAGAAACTTACAGGACACACCTTAACACAGGGAATTAAAAAAAAAAACATGAACCTGGAAACGCCAAGTGCCTCCACAGTGCAGAGAGTAGTAGACAGAACATGTATCAGATCAATCCAGGCGAAAAAATTAAGATACTTCATCAAAATCTATTAGAACAATGCTTGTACTTTGGATTGGACGGGACCTTTTTTATTTGGTAGACATAATGCCTAGAAACTGGCAGTAAAGTAAGAATTTAAAAGAACTCAATTATGGCAATGGATCTCTCAAAGCAGCTTTTCATACACAAACAATAGGCACTGTTCATTAGAGAGGCCACCTACATCTCGGGCTTTGTGTGCGGCTATCCCTATGTACTGATGGGAGGACTTCATGTAGACACTGATGCAGACAAATCACAACAAGACAGCCAGTCCTGCCAACAGTTTTAGCAATTCTCTAGAAGCAGCAGCAGCCCACAAAACAATACACTTAAGCTAATCTGCTAAGGCCTCTATGATAAGGAGCCCCCATAGTGCTGACAAGCAACCACTACGACCTATCAGTGCCCAAGAACAGGCAACTAAGAGGAACACAGGGCCCTAACAGCAGGTTTAATCTGCAAGCCTACAGCTTCCCCCTCATGCAACAGCAGGTCTGCAACCCTATTTTATATCTTTACAGGGCTGAACCAAGGATTAAGCAACCTTAAAACCTTCTAGAACAAAACAGACAAAAGGAAAATCTTAAAAGGCTCTTAAAACACTGAGAAGATCGTAGTGTGGTGAGTTACATTAAAAAAAATTGCAAGGACCTAATGATTCTTGCAATAAAAGAAAATAAACCCATCTGTTATAAAAGTGCAGAACACAAAGCCTTCATGTGTATAAAATGCAGAAGCTGACTTAAAACATAACATACTGGCACTGCTACAGCTCACAAGACCTGTCTGAAAAATGAATTTGTAATGGTGAGGGTTTAAAAAAAAACTATGGGGAAAATTAAATGCCCAGGACTCTCCCCAGTGGCACACCCAACCCAGGAGTTGAAGGTTCGGGCCCCAGACCGGGCCTGGGACTCCACGTGCTGGCTCACAGGCGGCTGAGCGCCGCCGAGGGTATTAGTCAGCGCCTGGCAACACAGCGCCCCTGTTGCCTCTTGGAAGCTGTGGCGACGGTCTGGGACAAGTCTGTGGCACCTGCAACAGGATGCGCATGTTCAATAGCATGGATATGCTCGGTCCAAACTAAACCAAACAGCATCAGGCTTAAGAATAACCAGGGCAGGAGGGGAATATGATCAAGCATCTTCACCTAAGCGCAATCCTTTTAGGTTTATTAAGGAGCATTCAAGAGCTGTCTCAATATACTGAGCATTTTAAAATGCTGAACTGTAATTCTGTTCTCTCACCAGAAGCAGTTCAGTACTTGCACATTAAGTCATGTCTACATTTCAACTGACCAACCAACAGATGTAGGCAATATTCAGAAACTTACAGGACACACCTTAACACAGGGAATTAAAAAAAAACATGAACCTGGAAATGCCAAGTGCCTCCACAGTGCAGAGAGTAGTGGACAGTACTGCAAGAGAACATGTATCAGATCAATCCAATCATGGAGGAGGGCAGGAGGCGTCTGCCTGTACCTCCTAAGTTCTCCCCTGCGGTTGCAGGGTTTGTGCGAGCTGTGAGCGGTTGCAGGGTTTGTGCGAGCTGTGAGCTTGGGACTTATATACTTAACATATAACAAATAATTAAAAACTGTATAACGGAGCAATTGGGCAAAATTGTAAAAAAAAAAATGAACTGAAAATCCAAACAACTTTATAGGTCCCTTAATGTTCTACCAAGTCGCATCTCAGCAACTTAGTGTTAATTTAATATAGAACAACGCTCCAGCAAAACAGAAGGGGCTGTCGGAAAGCAATGCTTCCCTGAAACAAGAGCTTATCAGAAGTCCCTGCAGAGACTAACTGAACCTATGTTAAGCTAGTGCTTCGCAGGCCTGTATCAATTTAATAAACAATCGTCTCCAGCAGGTACACAACAAATGCAGTGATGGTCTTCCCCTAGAGAAATAAACGGAGCACTGATTGCTATTTATGCCTCTCACTATGAGGCTAGCAGAACAAACCCCAGGTACTGGTAAACTAAGAGCATGGAGAGTTCCACAAATTTAAACAAATTCATGAATTTCATAATACAAGTCATTTGCAAAGCCCCCTGCCCTGCTTCCAAAATAAGCCACTCAGAAAGAACAACTCCTGAAAGCTGCTTTCCCAGCAGGAATTTTCCAGCAGCCTGTGTGAGCTCACCTCTTACCTGCGCGGAACAGAGCCCTTCCACTCCACATCCCCCTGGTGACAGTTACTGAGGCAGTCTCGTACGAACACGAGAACACACTGCACGGCTTTTACACATTCAAAGTCACGCAAGAAAGAAAGAAACTACCAGAGAGTGATGGGTTTGAATCCCATGTTGCAATTTTACATAATGGCAAATTCAGTCAATAGAAGGGCTGCAGTCCATGAAGGTGAAACTCTCCCAAATGGAGAGAAAGGCACTGTGCAGAGAGTACCTCCGAGAAGCTTGCCTCCCTATGCAGGATGCTACAATCACATGAAACAGACATCTGAACTGCCCTGGGCTCAGGCTCATTTTTCACATTATTTCCACCCCACACAATTTTCACTCCAGCTTTTTCAAGGTAACATTATAAAGCAATATCGTCTAAATGCACTGTGATGCCCTTAGGAGTGGGAGAATGACAAAATAATTTAAATCGGGGTCTATGAAGCAGTTATGGTCCACATATCAACTACTGTATATAATATCTACCCTAAGCAGGTGGCCTGGTGGCACAGTGGTTCCTGGGTTCAATTTGACACCTGAGGTGATGTCTGCATGGAGCTCGCATGTTCTGTGGGTTGCCTCAGGGACCTCTGGTTCCCTTCTTCAGTCTAAAGAATTATTGGTAGGTTAATTGAGCTCTGGGAAGACTGGTCCTGGTGTGAGTGCCTGCGTGTCTATCTTGTAATGGGCTGGCGTCCTGTCCAGGGTGTACCCAGCATTGTACCCATTGCTTGCCAGGATAGGCTCCAGCTCCCTGTAACCCTGAATTGGATAAAATGATGAGAAAATTGGATGGATCTACCCTAAGCCAAAATACTTGTTTGATTACATTTATTGAAGAATCACCATATCCAAATACATTCCATTTAACAGAGCAGGAATAGTCAATACTTTAATTAAACCTTAACCTAGCAATGTTACATAGACAGAAAGACACTTTTGTGTTGTTTTGAGACATCTCAAAGTGGGCTTCAGCTTCTTCAACAGTATCTTAGTCAAAACTATGCCCAGAAAGCTTGACACAGCTCATCAGATGCAAGATCAATTTGCTATGGAGCTGCAACCACCTGTTATAGAATTCATCCAAGAGAGGGAGGGAAAGAGGAAAGTAGCTATTCAGTCCTGTTGGGTATAGATCTACAGTTCAGCCCTAGAAATACAGAATTCATCACCAGCATCGCCTCATGCTTTAATAAACTCGCTTCCTGCTGTGTAGTGTGGAGTGGAAAATTCCAAGATTCAAACAGTGATGTTTCATTATTGACTCTGGAAAAAAAAAGTTTAACTTCTGATAAAAGTTCTGGCTACTCTCTAGTAAAAATGTTCAGTTTTACCAGTTACCCCCCTGGTGTGTAGGAGTGGAAAATGAAAGGTGAAAGTTAAAGGTTGCAGTTTGAATATCCTCCTGACAGAATCTGAACATAACTACATAACATAAGCTACAACACGAGATCTGGAGTAAAAGTCTTCATTACACAATAAAGAGCTGCTGCACCGGTGCATGATGAGTCCAGTGGTCTGGTGTCCTTTTCATAGCCGATGATCCTTTAGGTCATTCAATATTTGTTTTATCTGAAGCAATATGAGAGGGGATTTTTCAAAAGCAAACCCAAGATTCTCTCCCAAAAACAAGCAAGTGAACAAGCACATAGCCTTTTCTGGTGTACTGTACTGCAAAAGGAGATCAATAACACTGGAGAAATGATCTGGTAAAATAATCCAAAGGCCATTGATTCTTTCTAAACCAATAAATAGTTATTCCTTAAGAAATAAACCAGCACCAGATCAACTTCTGCATTTTACCACCCCTCAAAGCCATGTCTTTTAACTAGGACTTTAAATGCAACCTCCCTCCTGTAGTAAAGGCAGAGGACATTTCAGATGCACGATTATGCATACATCAAAAGCTCTGTCCTTTTTTTTTTAAAATCAAAATCACATCATGATAAAACGACAGCATGCTTGGGCGGTGCAGTGGCTCTGTGGCTAAGGATCTGTGCCTGTGGCTGGAAGGTTGCCGGTTCGTATCCCGCAGCCGGCAGAGGAATCCTACTCCACTGTGCCCCTGAGCAAGGCCCTTCACCCCAGCTGCTCCAGGGGCACCGTATAAATGGGTGTCCCTGTGCTCTGACCCCAAGCTTCTCTCCCTGTCTGTGTGTCTCATGGAGAGCAAGCTGGGGTATGCGGAAAGAAATTCCTAATACAAGAAATTGTATATGGCCAATCTTATGATATGATAAGATATGATATGATCTTGTCTTATCCGTAATCCTGGGAGAGAGACACTGCAATGGGAAAAAAAAAAATCAACCACCTGCATCCCTAAACGCAAGTCGTTACCTTTTCTGGGCCTTGTCAGTTTTGAGCCTAATGAGCAAGACATTCTCTTGTCCACCTGTCCTCAGTTATACCTAGAATTGGAAGTACAGTCTAACGTACCAAAGCCCCTTTTCAAACACAAAAGCCAGTACTGAATTAGTGGCTTAAAGAATTTATCCCCTGAACTTCTCACATTGTATTCCACATTATTAGGAGTTCTAAACCTTTCACAATGACCAAAAATATAACAAGGACTTCCAGATTTTAAAAGCTAACAAAAGTTCTTAATGTTATACTGTGATCTCAATAGATCTGCACAGAGCAAATCATTTGTTAGTAATTTAATTTCAGAAAACAGGAGGGTTTCTTCACACCTCTGTAGTCAGTATATTGTAAATCCTCCTCGGGCAGGGAAATAAACTGACAAGATGCCTCCTTCAGTGTGCCGTCATAGTTCTAGGACTTCTGAGAGGGCATTTTTTATTATTCCTCTAGACAGGATTTTTTAAAATCCTTCAGGCACTGTGGTTGGCTGTTGTAAAACATTTTCTTGAGTTTACACTTGGCAATTACACAAAAAAGAATTGCCAGTTGACAATTCTCTGTGCAGTTAACCACTGCTTTGTTGCTTTGGACCGCTGCTAGAAGGTCCATTTTCTTCAACTTCTTCACAGAAGGAACCATTAATATGGACAATATGTACCGATACACGTTAGAGTTCTGGTTTCCCCATTTTAGCAAGAGCTACTGGACCTGTATATGTGAAACGTAAAAAGCCCCGGTATCATGTAGAAAGTTGATGAGCATGCCCAAAAAGCTCAATTTACTTTTCTTGTGACCATATAACACAACAAGATTCCAACTGTATTTTACTTATCGTATGATTCGCCCTCACAAAAGGCTCGTTCCTTGCAAACGAGCCACAAACGCTAAAATCATGGAGGTGACATCAAAAAACAATTTGATACTTTGAAGCCTGAAGATACCAGTGTTATAGATCCCCAAGTGTTGTCTCCAGACCGGCTTACCTTACAGCCAACGGTGACACTTGTGTCCTCTTCCTGGCAAAGTGGCCACTATGACAGTAGTCTGAAGTGTCTTAAGACAAAACTCTCAGTAACAGACACTATACTGGAAACAGGTAGCCTGGGCTTTTTGCGAATTCCTTTATAGCCATCCCCCAGGTTGTGGAGGTCAATGACCTCCTTATGTACCCTAAGGAAAAGCTTTCAGGTCTCTGTACAACTCTGGAGGCTTCCCTTGCTTTTCCAAACTGCAGAAAGGTACTGTAGGAGTTGTTCTGATTCAACTGTATTTAAAAGGAATATTTCATGGTGTGAATAAATGTGACCCTCTTGTTTTCTGGAATTTAAGAATTAACAAGATTTGGCTCTGTGGGGAGCTATTATTGTTACAGAATTACATCTGCACATGGTTTTCTTCCAATTTCACTGGCGTTACGAAGAGATCAGGAGAGCACTGTAGAAGTGCCGTTTTCAGAGCTCCTTCCTTCCAGGAGCTGTGAACTTTACTGCAGACGCAGATGGGAGACGTGCCGGCGACGGGTGCGCTCTGATGCGTCCTGACAGCGCACGTGACGCGGCTGGCAGCGCGGGGGAACATCTGCAGGCACAGAACACCTCTGAGAGCACAGCTCAGGGCGCCGATCCGGTCGACCGCCACTTCACGCGTCCAGCGGCAACGGTGCATCCATAAAGACAGCTCGAATTAGCTCCTTAGAAGAGCACACTTCCAAACAGCCAGGTCGCTGAGAAAAACAGCCAAACTGATGCTGCCTGGTAAACCCAGGAGCTTTTTCATTCATTCAGATAACTCGCATCAGTCTCAGTACTTTAGGGCGCTTTTCTAAACAATTTGAGGAATTGACCATTCCCTGTCATCTTTTCTCAGATGCTGCCTTAACTGCAGCTCTCTAGTTTCCAAACGACACCAAAATTCCACATAAAACGGGTTTCCAGCAGCACAAATATGACCAAATATTGTTGTAGTGGTCATTAACGCCCTGCAGCCTTGAGTTAATGTGGTTGCAGGAATCGCTCTAAATTGACTTTAATTATATTTTTATTGCTACACCAATTCCAGAGAGCCAACTGCACAGTAAATCAAAAGCACTTAGAGGTTAAGAGGCTAAGCCTTTTATAAGACAAAAGGAAATGGTTCTTTTGTAGCCACACAATGAGCTGTATCATTTCTATTGCCCATATACACCGAAACAGTCTTTTCCCAAAGAATCGTGTTCTAAAAACAGTTTGATCCAAGTTAGAAAGGCACTTACAAGCGTTTCAGAACTCAAAAGGGTTTAAGACCCCCCAAAAATTGCGAGCTGCTTACAGTAGTTTACCCCACTGACTACAAACACTGGGAAAACTCTGCAGCACAGCTCAATTCCAATTGAGTTGAGGAAGTCCTGTCTCATCTCCATCTCTGTGGAAACAACACACAACCAATGGCTGAGCCACCTTCTAAGCATGAAAACCACTTATCGATTTGAAACGTTTCTTCCCGTTGAAAGAGCATTGTAATCGCAGGCTGAATACTGGAGAATCCGTAGCACTGGAAGCAAAGGAGCCTTTAATGGATCAATAAACAAACCTGAACTTGAAACAGATGGGAAGAAACCGGTGACCAAAAGTTAAATATATCCATCTACATATATCAATCAAAGTGGAGAAGTTATGTTGATGACTATATCCAGCCATTTCTTGAAAAATATCAGGGTGAGATCCTTGGATCAATTCACTTCTAATAACCTCTTCTCTAGGGCATTTTTTTCCGGTTCTTCCGATATAAAATGATTTTGTGGTGGCTACAACCAGCTCAAAAATGAGTTCGGAACAAGGTCTAGGACTCATCCTGTTATTAGTGGATCAATTAAAAGAACAGCAGCCAGCCATCAGGTTAAAAATAAAGATATAGTTCAGGATGGTAGTCAGGTTACATGAGACTGCAGCTTACGCATAACATTTCTGAATGAAGCTGCTTAAATTAAAGAAACTTCAGACTCTCCCATAAGCTCAGTGACTCACCCACAGTAAACAAAAGTGCGGCACCCACTCTGAAAAAGAACGGCACTGTGGAACTGCTCTACCATTTCAACCGTTCTGCACCACCCAGCAACTACAGAGCACGGTGCAACACATTCAAGGCTGCCCTGACTACATCTCTGATCAAACATAACCAAATAAAGCATACTGGATAAAAAAAAAGCATATTAAAACGTATATCCAAGTGAGGCTTATGCAAGTTAAAAACAGGTAAGTGAGAATGATTTCACATGATTTCAAGACGCTACTTAAAACCAATGATACCTTCTGCTTATTGGAGCAAAAATACAGACCAAAATGTTAGTTGGCTGGCTGAAACAATAGCTAAAATAGCTAACAGCCACAAAACGGCCATGACAAACTAATCGGCACTACAACAATTCACACATCCACACCACAAACCCTCACACTGGGGACGTAGGTTGTGCCCATTCATGGAATTTTAAGATCAAGCTTAAATGTTTGATACAGCAGAAGATTGTTAAAATGAAAAAAAGCAGGATTCTATGAACACACAAATTGTAATTAAGTGGTGTATGTGGGAGCCGATGTTTGGGTTGATCCATGCATTTTAAGTAGATTATTACAATTTGCTTTCACAAGAACAGAGTATCTGAGGTCTCGGAAAGCACCACGTCATCACGGCAAACAATGCAAGCCAAGTTTGGATAGATACTGAAAGAGCAGGGCTTAAATCAAGAATCCTGGTGTTAAAGTTGAATGATGCATTTCCTAAGACCTTATCTAGAATTTTACCGAGCCACAAAACAAGCTATAGCTCTCGGGAATGAGCAGAAAGAGCAACAAGGTATATTCGTAGGCAGGACAGAGAAGACCGCAAGGTGGATCCGATACAGGCATTCAAAATAATCACAGTACTTTAGGGGCGCAACACGTATCGGGGGAAACAAGTGGAAACTAGAGGGAGGAGTACTTAAAATTCAGAAAAGGAGGCACGTCCTTATTCAAAGTACTGTAGGAGGGTGGAACAAACTACCAAGCCATGTCCATGAGGCTGATAGCCTGGCTTCTTTCAAGAAACATTTTTGTAACCTCCATGTCCTCAGCAGTGTGCCTATCTTGACTTAGCCATTCTAATGGCGCAGACGAGCATTTCCAATCATGCAAATCTAAATGGAGATAAAGAAAAGGACTGCCTCACAAGTCAAAGAAATTATAATAAGTAAACCAAGGAAAAGCCTTCACATACAAACTAGGCATTTCTTGCTGCCCACACTTGCTATTTTTAAATGCACATTCTCCATTGCCTGTTTTCATAATCTTCTTATTCAACCTGCATCTCCACTCTCCTCTCATTAGAGGGGCCTAGGATGGGCATCTGGCTATAGCTTCATCAAGTCCTGAGCTTTATTCATAGTGCTGGTGTGTCCCAAAGAGAGCGGCGTATAATTTTTCCCCAATGTCAAAACACTGCAGTTTTCTTCAAAAAATGGCCCCAAGGTGATAGCACTAATCAATTCCATGGCAGTCGAGAGCACAGTGTTCACTGCAATGACCTCCCACTCCGTGCACACCCCTACAAAGAGGCAAGATCCTTATTAGAGGGGGAAAGCAAATAATGGAGATTGCAAACACTACAAAAATTTTACAACCAGTCTAGCCCGTTTTTTTAAAGGGGTGACTGAGAAATACCGTCCTCATCTTGAATGTCTTTGCGGAAAAAAAACTGACTTAATATGAACAAACTAAAACCATGATTTCAAAAGAGTGCTTCTGAAGAATTGTTAAACTGAGAAGACGTCTGAAAAGCTGAAAAACACACCCAGTTGCAATGCATTTAATCATTTCTAAGGAATATTTGATACTTTTAATGGTACCCTGGGCTTAGGTTAAAGGAAGCTACCAGTTAAGCTGTCCTAGTAAACCATCCCTGGAGCTCAGATTGAATATGCTCTCATCGTGTGGGGTTAAAATGTGATATCGTAATGGTGATGGTGATACTTCAGAACATCATCTTCAAAAGGTCTTTCTTAATAAGCAGGAACGTGTGAAAATGCAAGTGTGATGCTTGTCCTGACATTTTGCACACAGACATTTCTACAAAAGAAAAATAAGAAAGTTCCTTAGTCTTACATTAATCATAAAAACCTCAGAGCCTTATATTTAGGAACAAGTAATAGGTTTATTCCATGCTGAAAAGAGAAGAAAGAAAACATGTTTCGGCTGTGGAGCCTCCTTACACCTGAAGAAGGCTCCACAGTTGAAACGTTGTGTTTACTTTCTTCTCTTTTCAGCATAGAATAAACCTATACTATAACTGTCAGTAAAACCATTTATTGCATTTATCTTCTCTGCCATACAAAGCACAAAATAAGCTCTAACAAGTTTTGTTAGATTTTGTAAGATTTTTTTTTTTAATACTTATGCTCCTCTCCTGTGCCCAAGACTAGATCTGACTGTGACCAACGCTCTCCTTTGTTTCTAAGCCTGTCAATTATCAGTGCCCAAGGTTAATTTGCAATTTTGTTTGCTGCTGTGCCTGTCAATCACAGCACCTCCCTCCCGTCCACATTTATGTGCACAGGAAGTTGGCAAAAGCATGTTTCTTTTCCTAAAATGCAAGCAGAATGCTTGCAATGAATATTTCCAAAATGAGGGTAATGATAATGATTTCGCCAATAAAAGAATAATAATTATAAAATTCACACATCTAAAGAGAGCTCCTCGATACTCTTAAATTAAGCTCCATAGGTCATATGCACCTAGCTCCTTACTTAACCCAATAATGATAATAATATCCCAATCTTTTAATATGTTGTTAATTAAGAAGGCACTTGATCATGGTTTTATTCCATGGTGAATGTTAAAATTGTTAAAAGATCTTAATGGAACGAAAACCTGCTTGTTTAAAAGGCCAATTAATGTCAATTCCAATTCATCCGTTGAAAGAAATGAAAGGTCAAGACCTTTCAACCCCAAAACCAGTGGTCAATGAGTTAAAAAGCAAGCATTGATTTTATCTATGATTTGGTAGAAAAGTAAAACCCCCCTCTGCAAAGTATATTTTTACTAAAATATACATTTCATCATATTAGCAGTAGCAACTACAATAGTTTCAGCAATAGCTTGGCAATGAAAATTTAACATCAAATTTAGACACTCATACTCACTCCCTTTGGATAGGGCAAAAGACGTTTTGGAGTGAAATGATCATTTTGTCTTCCTTGCACACAAAGTGCATTCCTCAGATTCAAGTGCAAACATATCTAATATGAGTGAAAAGATAGACATCGGAAAAACAAAATATTAAATGACATGATATACTCATGTATCAGCTTTGGGGTTACTGTTGCTTTAAAGAGAAACATACAGAAACTGCAGGTATTGGTATTTTAACCTTCAGAAACTGTACACCTGAGATCTGTGACCTGTCAGGTCTCCATTCAGTCAAATTTCTACTTATGCACCTGGAATTTATTCATTTATTATTATCTATGCCAACTGTTATGACATTTTATAAGATAAATTTCCCTGAATGTTAATGTGTCCTATAGTCTGGATAGCTTCTGATCTGCAGAACAATCAGACTTTGCAGGAACAGATCTCAGGAATGGAAGACAAGAATTGCTATTTTGGCTCAAGGTAACCTTTGACATTTCCCCATTATGAGCTATTAAATATTTAGAGCTCTAAGGCACCTTCAGAGAGCAGGTACACAGCGGAGATTGCAAGACATGCTTACACAGTGAATACCTCTTTTAATGTCTTGTAGCCATTGAAAAAACAATGTTACAGACGTGACGTTTCAACAGTACTTCACCGTTCATTTTAACATCCTATCCCTTCCGAATACCTTTTCCTTGTATAAGCGCCATGTTCTTAAGCAGGGATATCTAGCCCCGATGCTGCAGTCCTAGCATGGTGTGCAAAACCATAGACAACTCTGCTCTTAAACTAAACGAGCTGGTTACTGGCTTAACCTGACAAAATTGAACAGCTTCACCCAGCTCTCCAAATGCTTCTGCTTTAAAAGAGACCTTGAACACCTGCAGATGCTGGTCATCCGACACCAGGACTGGACTCCCCAATTCTAAAGAGTCTCCTGACTTCATGTACTGGCAAACAACTCATTTTCACATCAAAAACCCCAAAAAGGCAAATGCCACCTAAAAGTCACATGAGGGAAAAGAGCCTCAGAAGTGACCCAATGCCGGGATGAGACCTTCAGATAACTGGAGGGAGAACCAGTTCGGTCTCGGCTCCTCACAGCTCCATCGCCCAGACCCCCCCCCCGTCTGAAGTCACGCCGCCCGCGTCACTGGCTAGAGATGCGGCTGACAGGCAGGCAGAGCTACACCCCACCCCTCTCCCTTCCTCTGTAACTCACACCCTGCAGCCCCTCAGAGCAGCAGCCCCCACAAGACCAGCAGATTTCCAGGAGGGAGAAATGCAAGACAACACCGTCAGCAGCCCCCACAGTCGTGAAAGGAGCTCCCCGCACCTTGAAGAGCAAAAGCCCACACAACTTGGTGTCAATCTCCCCCCCTGGGGAGGAACTGCAGCAACTGCGCTCCCAGCATCCTACTCCTCATTCACGCAAGCATGAAAGCCCCCCGGAGCTCCAGCTCCAGCTCCACTCCACGATGAGCTGTAAGACACCCCAGCACGCAGCTTGTGCATAACAGGAAGACTTCTGTCCATTTGGACCGTTGGGTTAGGGGCAAATATTTCGGACAAAAACTAAAAACAAACATTTACAGGGGAAGTGGAGTCCCCATTTCTGAGACGAGTTATTAAATCGCAGTAGCAAAACGAGCTCTATGTTTATGTTGGCAAATGCAAATGAACAGAAAATTTAATTACAAATTTTGAATTAAGCACAAAATTGTGAACTTTCTGAAATTACCGTAAGACACCACGTTGTCGCAAACCTCTGGTCTCGCTATGGGCGAGAGCTCCCAAGAACTGTGACGTGATGTAGCCCTTCCTGCTCGCTAGTCACTGCGATAACTAACGTAAGGTAATGTGTGAGTGAATAAGTACAGGTTGCACAGCACATATTTCACCGCAGAAATGTTTCGACATGATCTGCGTGCAGAGTTAACAGATAAATAGCATTTGTCAGCAAAACTGTCTCAAAGTTGAGAGCAATATTTCTGTTGGACTAGAAGAGATGTATGCACAAGCCAGCTTGTTTATAATGGTTGCCTTGTTCTGAATCACACAGTATGGTGCTGCGCATACCTGGAAATGTAATCTATTTTGAGAAGCAAATTGAAGGTTTTACATGTTACTGTGTACATTTTACTTTTATTGTGGTTTGAAATGCACTCAATGCTGATTCTTTCTAACGCCGAAATATAAAAAGAGCATTGCAGTTCCCCTTTAAGAACACTCAAGTTACAAAGTTTGTTCCACACTCCCACAACCCTTTATGTAAAGTGACTCCAGTTCTTGGTTGAAATACACTTCCATGTAGCTGCCACTTGTGCCACCTAGTTTTTTTTTTTACCATTTGTTTACCAAGTCCACTTGGCCTCTTTATTTTATTGCAAGGAGCTTTTCAATTACAGTATTTTGCCATTTCAAATAACCTGTAGGAATAACCTTACTCTGCATTAACTAAAATCAAATTCAAACAGGACAACAATAAACCAAAACCCTTTGGAAATAATCTTTAAAGGGATGACCAATATCTAATTAAAACTGAGGAAAAATGCAGCCTGACTGTAGAAATACCATGGTTCTGTTATGCAGTTGGGTAAAGGGAGCACAGCGGTGGGGTGTTTTGGATGAGATATTAGGTCAGTGTGTTCTTCCATCCCTCCAAGAGAAATTACTGGCATTGTAAGAGTCAGCTTGTGATCCTTTTCACTGCAAAACAAATATCTTGAACTGCCACTGATAAAACAAACATTAAAATGGCTTAGAACTGCACCAGCAATTTCAAATCCCAGGAAGGGCAATTAATTCGCAACTCCTCTCATCCTTAAAACCTTCACAGAATCCTCAGAATCCAATCATTCAAGCAAGAAGAGACTGGCAATGGGACAAGCGGAACAGCTCGGAATTCGATTTGCTGCAGTTTCTACACTGGACCCCTGGAAATTAATGAACCCCTGGTTCGGAGGCGAGCAGTGCCATTAAAGCGTGGCATGCAGCTTTTGAAAGAAGAGAGAGAAAATGTTTCGGAAGGCTGATGCCACAAATTCTTGAAGTTCACAAAAAGATTGGATTGTGAAATTTGTACCACTGGAGGGAGGGACTAGTGAGAGAGAAATGGTAATACAGTGCAAGTCGCTTTACACAACTTTAGGTTTCACACACAAAATGTTCTAAAAATGCTGTTGCATTTGGAGCAATTGGCAACCTGGGCCGGTTAGGCTCACAACCGGCTGTTCAGGGGTTTGCTCCCTCTGCTGTTTAATTCAAAACCTTTAATACAAGACTCTTAGAAAAGGCTTCAGACTGAGAACAGTGCTTGGAAATGGGACTTTACACCCCAGAGTTTTCAAAAGCATCGAACCCCTCAGTGCTGCACAACATTAAGCCATTCGCTCCTGTACTGTCAAGTTTTCATCTAGTCCTACGAGACAAGCAGCCATGCAGTGACTGGCCAAATTATCAATGAAATGAAAACTGAGCGGTGAGGGACGTTGCTTTCAAATTTCAAAACACGAACGGCAAAAAATTACCCCACTGGCTGAAAGAGTGACGTTTTTGCCTTTTTTATCGTTCTACGTCTCCAGTGTATTTCGTGCACTTTCTTCCTCCCCGTTTTCATCGTCTCGCACAGATGCAGAGACGTAAAAAAAGCTGTCTTTTGCATCAGGCTACAGCATGTGTTACCCTTCTGTGGCAATGACTTGAAACTGACTCGAAAGGAAAATGTAATATTTGGATATGTGTGGATGCCTCACAAAAGGTAGGAATCGTGGCAAAAGCAGATTGGAGCTAATGCTAGAAAAACGTTTTACTTTCCTGTTGTGCTCGAATGTAAAACCATCTGCTTGGTTCAAAATGGACCAATTTAATAATAATAATAATAATTGCTTACACTTATATAGAGTTTTTCTGGACACTCCACTCAAAGCGCTTTACAGGTAATGGGGACTCCTCTCCACCACCACCCCGCCCCACCTGGATGATGTGACGGCAGCCATAGTGCTCCAGTACACTCACCACACATCAGCTATAAGTGGGGAGGAGACCAGAGTAATGAAGCCAATTCATAGAGGGGGATTATTAGGAGGCCATGATTGGTAAGGGCCAATGGGAAATTTGGCCAGGACACCGGGGTAACACCCCTACTCTTTTCGAGAAATGCCCTGGGATTATTAATGACCACAGAGTCAGGACCTCGGTTTTACGTCTCTTCTGAAGGACGGCGCCTGTTTACAGTATAGTGTCCCCATCACTATACTGGGGCATTAGGACCCACATGGACCATAGGGTGAGCACCCCCTGCTGGCCCCACTAACACCTCTTCCAGCAGCAACCTTAGTTTTTCCCAGGAGGTCTCCCATCCAGGTACTGACCAGGCTCACACCTGCTGAGCTTCAGTGGGTTGCCAGTTGTGAGTTGCAGAGTGATATGGCTGCTGGCTTGAAAATTTGCTTGAAAATACTAAAAAGGTAGATTTCGATACTAAAAAGGTAGAACAGTACACATACACTTAGCAGTGCAGTGTTTTTACCTATAGTAGTTAAATTAAATGGCAGGTATTCTCCTTTCACAGCCCTAACCCCCCCCAAAAGAATTATAAAAAGGAAAGTCTCCAAGAAGGTTATCAGAATTGCCAACTGCAATTCAGTCAGTAAAAATTAGCCAGGTAATATGCAGAGGATGCAGTGCAAACCTCAAACAGAACAGCTGCAAGTGCAAAATTCACTGATGATTAAACCTTTCCAATAAAAACCAATCTATCCATGCAAAAGCAGTTCATTAGCTCTGAATCGCTATTAGCAGCCTTTCACAAGGGCCTCCTTCAGGGGTAAGTCAGGAAGCTGCAGCTTGCATGCAAACTATCTTGCCTGGAAGCAGTGTCCTGCCATCTAGATTAATCAATGAGAAGGGTCTCAAGTTGCAGCAGGACTGAAGGCAGAGGAAAAAGGCAAAAACAACACGAGGCCTTGTTTCCACCAAAGGTGACACTCTGAAGCCTTTTAAACTCATTTCCGAGACCATCGGACATAAGCTTTACAGCAGCATGTTTATTCACAGAGCCTGTGGATTCATTTGTGAAAAATCTATGTTCTTAACAGTTTGCCATTGATAATAATTATCCAAGATCTGTGCCATACTACCTGGGAAACTGGCAAACTGCTGATGCATAAAGTCACTAAGGATTTTTGCTTGGGTGCTTTTCACTATCATGTACTGTGAAAACGCCTCGCTTTATTTTCAAATAATTTATCCCTCCCAGCAGCAACTTCTCTCACGGATCTCTACAATATTATTCTGATGGCCATGTACAGCACAAGAGCCAGATCATTTTTTTATAAACCCGTCTTCCGCTTCGCACTCTGCAATCCTTCACGCAGTGTCGTCACAAAGTGAGGCAAATTATTCTCTGCTTATTTTCCACAACAGGAAAGAGCCAAGGAATTTGTTTTTTATATATATATATACACATTTAGCCTTGGGGAACCAACACAAATGTAAACCTTTCGCCTGGATTTATTTAATTTTTCCCTGTGCATTGATCTCCCCCCTCTCAGCCACACATTTCTGTATTTTAGTCGATTTTTCGCAGGTCTTGCAGCCCAAACTTGAAATCACCCCAGGCCTGTATACTGCTAATTCCAGGTCCTCAGACTGTAAACCGAGACAAGGATGTTGTTTTTTTCCCCTTCAAGAGAAACGTTATTCCACTCAGGAACTGAATCCCCTCAGGACAGCAGGTTGATAGATTTTGTGCTGTTTCACAGTAACATAATACTTTAAAAAATCTGTCAAGGTCATTTTGCAAAAAAATAAATACATTTAGAATATAAAGATACGACTCCTAAGAGCTGCTAAAACGAGTAATCCAAACACTGGCAGTGAGGGCTTGCTCGTGGCTTATGAATAATACACTTGTCACTTGTTGAAATTAAGAAATTTCAGCCAGGCTTCCCAGTAATTAGTTTTTTTTATATTCTCAAGGTGCCACCAAAGGGTACACACGACACATGCCAGTATTTTAACTAGTCTGGCTGCCCATTAAAACCAAAAAAAAAACAATCCTGTGACCCAACTACAAAAAACGGGACCAATTTGTTTCATACTAGCGAGAACATTATAAAGTCATATGCTAGACAATGTTTTATTCACAAACAAGCCAAGGACACTATCAACTCAGAGACTGCAGAAACAACGACCAATGACTGCAATACTTTCTATTCACCCACCCTATTTACACAAACTTTTCAGAGGGATAAAAGTAGAGATAAATGTCCAATGCTTGTGCACATGTTCACTATTTTCCTATTGTACTGCAACAGCAAAGGAAGTAGATCTAAGAATAAATTTAAGAAACTGTCAAATAGACAAAAATATTTTTGTGATCCCACTGGTAAGTAAGCTGTTCCAAATTTACACCCTATGTCTCGCTTATCATACCAGTCAGAAGGTCAGGAGCAGATGATGTACCTCACCACAGCATGATAACATAGTCAGCTTTAACCACCAGAAAGCCTCTTGACCTACTACTGCCTGGATGCCTCGCATTCTCCCTCAAAAGGCCACCAGGTCAATACCACGCCACAACAAGGCCATTCAGCTGGGCCACCCAAGTTCATTCAGAAACGTGAGCAAAATCCAACTCACCTTTTGAAACCGAAAGGACTAGAAGAGATCTGGGAGTAATTGTAGGCATGTATCCTCTTCTGTGCTCCCCCAGCCTACCAGCAATGAGTCACAAGATCAATAAAATGACACATTCTGAGGATTCAGAACAAAATTCTGAACTTTCAAACCCACCAACCTACATTCCATGCAGGTTTTTAATCATGGAGAATAAACCAACACAGGAATACTCTTATGCAAAGCACGAGAGCCACTATACAACTAAAATCAAACAGCAGGCACACTTTTTTTTAACTTATGCAACCTGTGTTGGGAGGCCCAATTCCCAAATTATTCTCAGCGCCCATGTATATAAAGAGGTTACATACCTTTACGAAAAAGTGCTTCACTAGTAACTAAAACTATCAGCAATGCAAAGCAGAACTGTGGCCATTCACAACTTAACAGCTGTCAAAAGATTTTCTTCCAGTCAAATTGGCATTTGTCACTCTCATACCAACATACAAGATATGAAAGGTGTATCACAGAGTTGGAAAGCCTTGAGATGAAAGCACATACATAGAAGAACAAGATTAAATATTCTGCTCATTACACATGCATTGATGAAACAAACATGGACTTTAAGGCCTGTTAAGGGGACAAAAAGATTGTTGCATTCTTCTTTTGTGAACAACATATACTCATTAGCACTTTAAGTATCATGTAACATCAGACAATGTACACAGAAGGCACCCTAATGAAGTTAAACTAAGAAACATCTCCAAACCTTTCATTAAAGCCAGTTTAGAACCAAAATCTTTTCCCGACACAAAAAGGAAAAACTCTCCCTTTCCTGAGGACCCACAATGGCTACACAGTTTGTACTGGGTGAAGTAAGCCATCACTGCAAATGCATGATCTAATTTAATGCAGAAATGGAAAAACCTACACAGTTTCTATAGGAAAAAAAATAAAAACGCACTCCAAGAAAGCCATTCATCTGGGGGAGCTTCTGAGAACAGAAAAATAAGTTCCACAGAAGGGGGGGGAGTTCTAGAACACAATACTAGTAAGTAGAAGCTCTGTTGTACTGAACTGATTTTAGTGAAGTACACAGTCATAAAATGTGCAGCCTCACAGGCCTGACTGTTAATGCTGCTTTCTGTGGACATCGGTGGTCGTTTCATTTGCAGCTGGCTGGACCTACAGCAAAGGAGATGGTGATGTGCAGTAACAGAGGCCTGTGTCTGGCATCTTTTGAGATTTTCTGTACACTGACATTACAGCCTTTTTGGGCTCACTGGACATACAATACTTGTCCTCAGGAGAGCAGAAAAGACAGAAAAATCCACGGACTCTAGGAATCATTCTTGCTGTTCTGTGAACTCCAAGGCTATACTATCTTTTCTGCGGTATGGTGACGAGAACTGAATACAGATTTCTTCCAGATCTGGTCTTACTATTGTATTATAGGACTTAAATATAAACTCTCCTGGATTCAAAAGGAAAACCGCAAAGTTATCTTTACATTTCAGGGTTATAATGGCATTGACGAGCCATGGTAATGTGTACAGGCTTAAATTTACATCACAAAAGAGACAAAGGTTCAATGTATGCTTAGCTCCGTATTGCCGTTATTGTTTGTGATTTAGAACAAGACAACAAAACATCTGGTGATGCAAAAGCAGCCCTATTACACTGTAAACACACTTAAGATCAAGCAAATTATGACACTAATTTAATAGTTATTTCATGAAGCCAATATACAATTAAATATGTTTAGATACTTATTGTAAAAAACTAAGATTCAGTCAATTGTACATCACAATAAGTACAAGTTGTGGAGCAGGAGCAAGCATCTAAGTATTGCAAAAAAAGAACACACCAACCAACTAAATCAGACTCACTAATTTTCATGTTTTGCAAGAGTGCTTTCCATTATTTTACGGTAATTCACACCTAAGAAAAATTTAAGCAGGACCTATATCGCCTGAACAGCTGATTTGAATGAGCGCAATTGAACTGAATTCAACAAATTGACTCCGAGACTCTTTTGCCAACAAATACTACTTGTTACCTCAACATGCAGATCTTGTTTGAGCATTTCTAGGGGGGAAATATCTGCTGCACAGCCTGTACATCGCGCTGAATCACATCAAGAAACTTGTCAATGGCACCAGTATCGGTGGCCATGTTTATTACCCATCTCTAGCTCTCGCGTTTCTCTTCTGCCTGCGACAACATGATGACCATACAGCACTTTCACAAAGCTCATGATTTTTCACTGAATTTGACATTTGTAAAGTTTCACGATTCTGTTAGTTATATTTTACTTTGTTACAGAGATTCAATAACCAGTCTGAGAAATTGGGACTGCCGTTCCCCTTTAAAACTCCACAGGTTTTGACGTATGCCCAAGCACTCCAATTACTTTTGCATTGCCTTCTCAATTCAATTGCCAACTAATGACCACTTTAGCTACTCTGCAATCTCAACAAGCAATCTCCACATGGTTGTTTAAAAAAAAGAAAACTGGATAGTTTATTAATAAGTGATAGTTTGTCCACCTGCTCAAACTCAGAAACGTCACGGGACTTTGCAGCACATGAAAGTGAAATTGGAGGAGGCTCAGTCAAAGCCCTAGTTAAAATTTCAAGCATGCTGAAAGAGCAATCAGTTTCGGAATCCATCTTTAATGAAGCTTTGAGTGCGGTGACCTGAAAAGTAATGTCACTCTGGCAGTGTCCACTACTGCTAAATTTCTGATGGCTATAAACTCTGACAGAATTAATCACCCCCTCCCTAGAAGGACTTGGGCTTATAGTCGGAAATGGTTCAAATACAACATGATATCAAGTACATCACAGTGAATATTTTACATAAAATCAAAAGACCGTAAAACAAAATCTACTATACCCCTGCTTTGAAGAATGGATCAGGATAGCACATTGAGAAATAACAGGAGTTTGCAATATAAATATTTAATATCACAGAGTAATGCATGAACTTTCCTTAACTTTGCTTTTCAGCATCACACCTAAGGAAAGAGGGCCATGCTGGGGCATGAATAAGCAAACTACACATTCTTATTATTCCACACACAAATTCTGACAAAGATTAGTGTTCTTGAACAGACAGAACGACTTTTTTAAAACTTCTGCCTAATAACGACTCAAGTAGAATAGATTCGACACAAAAATTTCACCCTTCAGATGAAACAATCCATTTCTGTTTTACGGTCACAGCTCAGGCCTGTGTGCTGCCACTACTCTAATTCATAGACCTTTTTTGTTTTTAATTCTGCAATAAGATTATGCAGTATAAAGTGTATACAAGGGAGCAGAGATACAATGTGGAATTAAAAAGCCGACTGTGACAGCAGCTCTGGATGCAGTAAACCCACTTACTGTCTTTGACAGGCCTCAGCATTATTCTTTGAAAGAAAACCTGTTGTTTAATGTTTCGAAACCATCCACAATCAATCGGTCAGACGAACCCAAGGGTGCGAAGACTGCTTTCTGAATCTTCTTTCACTTTGATAATACGGAGTTTGATAGCAAATTTTGAAACGGTTTCTTGTGATTAACCTCAAGAGAGACAATTAAGGCAAGTCATCTTGATTGGATTTTAATCTAAGGTGCATCACATCAAGGACTAATACTACTACTACAGCGCAAGTACAACTGGGTGCTTTATCACAAAGTATCACTTAACAGTCATCAAGACTGCATTAATGTCAGCCTTTGGTTAACCTTTCTATGGGAGTTTGCCACATAAAAAAGGGAAAGGCACTTTTCAACATTTGATCAAGGGAAATATGCAAGTTGAGCTAGTGTTTACCTGGCCACTTTCTTCAATGAAAAACCTAGAGCAGGCTGTTGCTCGCTGTAACCAATGGCACAATATGGTAAAGACCATGTATCGTTATTGTGTGTAGGTTAATTTGTCCAACAACATTTTCACACTACTTAAACTTTACATTTGCTGCACAGGTAGGATAAACATTTAATGTACAAGTCAACAAAATTAAGATTTTGAACATGCAATTTCTTATGGACAACATCTAAAAAACGGCAATGGTTATAAACAATATGCAGTTCAGAAAAATGTCAGGATCTTCTGGAAATCAACAGACCAGCACCCATTAAATAATACAAGGAGACAACAGGTGTCCACCAGGTCAAAAGGCTTTGAAGTGCACTCATGCTTGGAGGGCTGAGGGCTTTAAAGAAAATGATGGTCACCTTCAGCTTAGATCACCTTAAGCTACACCTGAGTCACTCACCTGGTTCAAATCACCCTACTCAAGACTGTCCAATCTGAGATGTAGAACACTAACAAGGTGTAGGACACACACTGCTGTCTTGGGTATCTCCATCACAATCAGGAATTGGTGCCAATTTACTCAAAGCTTCTACTGTTGTGTATAGAACTGTACAAAAACACAGTGCTTTCCACAGTCATAACTTATATTACCACAATACAGCCTAAGTTGGCATTAAGAAATCATTCATTCGCATTCAGAAACTTCCACAACTCTGACCGCAGCCCTGGCTCTCCTATCTGATTTTGTGTAGTGTCCCTTTCTCAAAAGGACTGCTAAATTCACCTAATTATTCCAACATTCCCCTGACTATGCTCACTATAAAACCAGCTGATTGACTGCCATCTGTCAAAACACATAGGATAGAAAAGAGCAGAAACTGTCACTGTAAAATATGAATGCCGACTGCGCTCCATTAGTAATTACATAACTGCAGGTTAGGGTGGAGCCATGAAGAAAAAGGAAGCTACTGTACCAACTACAAGTCAAAAGGGACAACAGTTCTTTTGTGCTGGCTGTATGCTTTTAAAGAGAATGACGCCTCATCCCTACTATTAGTCAACAAAATATTGATTAACCTTTTAATATCAAACTGACAGAAATGACTGTACTTCAAATCATATCTAATTACAGCACCACAGTTTCAGCATAGGCCTCTGAAGTAGACTGTCAGGCTATATATATTGCCATTCTTGCTGATGAACAAAGACGGCAACAAAATGTGCCCTTCCACCATTAAACTGCCTACTGCCCATCATTCATTTCCTTTAAATCATGTACTTGAAGATCTAAGCACCTTGTAAACGTGTTCCTATTTTGATCAATCTTGTAACGGTAACGTACCACACCGTAAAATGACTACAACTAACTATTCAACCCACTTAAATGGGTCATCACTTAAAACCCTTCGAACCAGCGCCATTCACCAAAAATCTCTTGAAGCGAGCTGGACAGTGAGAGGAAAGCCAAAAAAAAAAATCAAAAAAGGGGGATGCCATTTTTACATGGCTTCTCTTCTTGTTCCTGGGGCTACAGGCAGGAACCCCAACTCAGTCCGCGCTGCCCAGTAGGCGAGTGGCAAAGAAGCATTAGAGCCAGACGAAGGACCCTTGACACACTACAGAACAGCTGATGTCAATCAACCTCCTGTGAGACCGGGGAACTGTAACAAGAAGACTGCAGCACACAAGAAACCTACTGGATCAGCTGTCACCTGCAGAACACACCCATTATAAAGTATAGGAGGTATTGGGAGTGGAGTCAATACAGAAAATGTAATGAAGAAGGCTCCACGGCCAAAAACGTTGCGTTTTCTTTCTTCTCTTTTCAGCATGGAATAAACCTATTACTTGTTCCTTTGCAGCCTACGCATCCTGACGCAGCTACCCACCTGAAAATGTAATAGTCTGCTTTAAAACATCACATTTTGCATACAATTTGATACTTTTAACTCCCTTCTCACACCGTATTCTGAGACGCCATGCGATTTAAAAAGAATGAGTAGCAGCATCGTTTTGCCTTGACAGATGAACCTTCACCCACATGAACCCATCGTTTTAACACCACCAGGTGGAAGCCACGGTTCACCATCAGTTTGTCTTTGGAAGCTGAAAGAGGTAAGTCAAAGTTCCAACCAAAACTCTCTACCTCAAGAGTACCAGACACTGGTGATTTTAATCATCACAGGGCTTTAAAAATAAATCTTTCCCCATGCTATTGCTAATGTGTAAATTTCATCCTGTTCAGTCCTCCCATTTGTGTGTTGGTTTTAAAAGACCATGAGCACAGCACCTGAAAAACTGCAAACGTAGAACTGCGCTCTTTATTTGCTGAAAGAATTGACAGTAGATGAAGGGTGGGTTTGCAGCGTTTGCAGTTTTACGTTCTCTATCCTTGATGTACTGTTTTTCCTTCACCACTCTTTTTTTTCCAGAATTTTTCCCCAGACATCATAGTGCAAGCCCAGAAAAGTGCAACTGACAAAGACTACAGTTGTCAATTACTCTTAATTTGGCTAGACAGGTATTTTAAAAGCATCTTACACAGATTTCAGTTATCTAGTTGATCTTCATACATGTGTATTCTTGAACCCATTTGCTCTACTGGCTTTGGTGAACCAATAAGGCTACAAATCCAGAATCATCCCATCTGGGATTTCAATCCACAGGCCCTGCAATCCTACCCATCCCTCCACACTGCCGCACTGCCTGACAGCCATGCTTTAAAAACTTGAAATACACCACCCCCACACCAAAAAAATTACCAAGGAAAGAGCTTGGTTTGAAATTTCTAAGATGCCTCCTGTGTCATTCTACTTTTTGACATACCAAACTATCACCTTACTGCTGGGCACACTGAGCCATATCAGTAACATGTTAATTTTATACATCGACACAAAAAAGCAGTTATCAGCAGCACCCAGCCTCCTAGTGCTGAGGGTGCCTGCGACACACCCTACATCTTAAATGAGGTGGGTCCGTGATTGGAACACATGAAAGCTCACAACGACGATGACACGCAGAGTAGGAGGCTTTATGGCTTTTCCCAAACTGCTACCAAACCCCAACCACGCAAACGAGCAGTATGAAAGACTTTTATACACTACTCCTCAACTAATGGAAACATTTACACAAATCGGACTGCCCTCCAGTAACGGACCACTGGTGAGTCTCTTCTGGCAGGTCGGCCGATTACACAATCCCTCCCACAGTCCAGCCTGCTGCAATGATTTCAAATCAACCCACCACTGCCAATTCAAGCTTGAACGACTGCTTACATACTGTTGGGAATGGGCACAAAGAAACAGGCTCCATTATACTTTTAAACTACATCACATCATCTTTCATCATGCAAATTGCTGCGCAGCTTACGGGAATTAAGACAAAACTAATATTTTCCACATCACCGTTTGCCTTTTTTTTTTAAATCTCACAAAGGGCGGACGTGTGTGAGAGAATGCCAGCACCGGCGTCAGGAGATAAACGAAACACAGGCAGGTGCTTTTGGGCCCTGGATTAGCTGCAAATAAGGAAATACAATTAACCAAACTGTTCAAACGTTAAAGTCGTAACACTCATTTAGTCACTTTAGAGGTGTGCCAATATTTCAGGGGAACAGTGTTACAAATGAAAAGTGAAGCTTGAAGGTGCAGTTTTAATACTCATTGAATCCTCAACGACACTCGCAACGTCTGTTACTAGGTTTGTACACCAGACAAGTCAGAAATAAGAGGAGGCTGTTCGGTCCACCTGGCCTCTTAAATAGTGGCCTATCAACCCAAGGATCTTATAGCCAAAGCTATGGCTTTATCCACATGGCTGAGTAGTTTCTCCCAGACTTCCACAACTCTTTGGGTACTTCCTGTTCTCAGTTCATTTCGAGGATGTCCACTACACTGACTTGCCTTTGAAGACTTTAAATACCTGGAGCAGGTATTTGTTCACAAAGGTTAATGCAGCTCTTTATGGGACACAACCAGGAGAATGGTTTTATGGTTTGTGCATCTATCTGTTCAAAATCCCATGTGAGGAGTTTCTCTCGACATGCAGATGGGACACAGCCTAGTATCGCCAAATAAAAGCCGAGATGATCTGACCTTTTCAGACAAAAGCACTTACGAAGCTGCTGAAGTGTCAGTCTTGTATATGAAAGAATCAAATGACTACCAGCTTTCTTATTCTGCAAACAACCCTTAGTGTCCTCTCCATAACAAAGGGAGTACTGTTCCTTACATTCCGTTTCTGAAGGACAGTTTTAATGAAATCTGGGCATGGTCATTCCGAGAAAAGAAAAGGCAATAATATTTGAACTGCTGTTAAAAATTCTGTCTCACACCCTAGCCGAAGTACGGAAAAGTCTAGAAATCCAAAGAATCGTGCAGGTGAAATTAACAGAAATAAATGAATGTCCAAAGAATCGTGCTGGTGAAATTAATGGAAATAAATTAATGCTTGACTTGTCTGCGCTGATCGACATGGCCGAAATACATCATACCTGAAAGAACAAATGACATCATTTCTCAAGGTTCTTCACTAATTCCCAGCTTCACGTTTTTGCTGTTAGGATACAGGCCATTACCGTCACTCTGACAATATACAATATTATATGCTTTTGAACTGAATTGCTTCTATTTACTTCAATACGCCTAGGTATTTTCTTGGAGCAAGCTGGTGCAACACCTTGTTCAAGGGAACACCTGCAGATCCACTGGAGTCTGAACCAGCTATTGTCACATTACAAGGCCAGAACACCACACAATCCCCCATTAAATGCATGTAAAATCACAAAGTATTAGTGACTTTCACACAAACGGCACGTTGTGAGAGTGAAAGGCCTTGCAATATCACTCGAGTGGAGTATGAACCTTCTCTTACTTTTTGATTTGTCGCATTTTAGATATTAGGTTAACAGCACTTTGGCTTTGTCACTCAGTTTTACTACATGCTAATGACGGGTAGACTTTGGTTCATCCAGGCTGAAAACGATGGAGACCATTTTTTTTCCCCCTCTATACACCACAGCTGTGCCATTCTCTGCTTTTGTCCATAAGAAACTGTCCGGACACACGGAAACATTTTTAAAAACATTTATGTAATTGTGAACCTCAAAATGTGAAACGGTGCCTTATAAATAAAATTGATTAACTGATGCTTCTCATTTCAGTTGCTAGTAGTGGCTTCATAACTAAAAATATTTATTACATAGGCTACACGTTACGCCTCAATGCAAATCTCAGATTACCTCATTTCTGTTCACAATTGTGAACTACCAGGCACCACGGCAATGTCATTTGGTGTTTACAGTCAGGCCTTTGATCACTAATGTTATTAATAACTATGTGTACATCTGAACAGCCTCTTTCAAGTAAACAAATGTACCCACAAATCAGAAAGCACACACCGTGACAACATGCACCAAATCATCAGCCACAGCACACTGCATTCTGGTTCAAAAAGACAAAGCACATCCTGTGCAGGACAGACGGTTTGCAATCTGGGGGCAAGCTATTCCTATACTAAACCGACTCCTGTATTGATTTGTGGTCTGCTGGAGGAGAAGGCCAGCATGCTATACTCAGTATGTGGACCGTAGTTCACCTCATCACGCTATACGTTAAAACTCTCAAGAGGGCGGAGCAGTAAAGCTCTCCATAGTTTTCACTTTCTTTTAGCAAAACCTGTGCCACGATCACAGCAGCTCATTTTCAAGTTTTTGTCGTGATTTCACACTTTTTGGTCACGAATTTTCCATTTGCATTCTCAAAACACATCCGCACTCTGAGCAAAAAGGCAATTACAGGGAAAGTCTCATTTAATGTTTGTTTGGTGGGGAAGAATAAGTTAACGACCATCATGTGACCACATGCAATCACATGTAACGCTTCACGCCGAGATGTGCGTCAACTAATACAACAACCCATTCATAACGTAAGGGGGGGTGGAATGGAAATGTTTAGTATGTTGGGATGAAAAATCGTAAGATTGCGTAAACCATTCACTTAATATACGAAAAGGCATATTATGCCCAAGTTAATAATCAAGACAACATGATCACCCGTGCACCTGAGCGAAAGCTGTCAGCGAAAATCAGACACTGCAAAATCACCGTTACCACAAAAAAAATGTCCCGTCAATGAAAAGTAAGCGAAAATTACGCTCACGGCACAGGTGAAGCGTTCATTTATAAACGGATGCAAGACTGGCATCTCTTAAACCATACAGTAATACAGCGTTTACTAAAGTAGATATCCTGTTCGTTGTTCTGAAAGGTATGCTACTGCTTTAAAACTTAATCCCCGTTTCGAATAATCTTGGTCTGGATTTATCCCTTGCCAAGCGTAATTACACAACACGGATAAAGAAAGCAACGGATGAGTTCCCGCAATAGTTCAAAATAAACACTGATGAAGTACACACAGTGTTATCTTCAACAGCAAACACTTTCACTTTGCAAGTAGCATGCAGAGAATTGCTCCATTGCATACGGTCGAATTTACACTAAGAGTTACGCGTAACATTCATGTTTCACACACAGCTGTCCATTACCATATCAAGGGCCGCCTACAGATACAAGGATTTTAGAAAGGGTTTAAAATGTTACACACATTAAGCACAAAATCTATACAGATTAAGCAAAATGCTTCTGCAAAACCACAAGATTGACTGAATCTTGTACATTGAAAACAAAGGTTTAAATGGAAATTATGAATGTGTCAAATCCCACCTACTGCTGCCAGATGTTGTAACTCAATATTGTCAACGCCTTTTTTTCTGAATACGTGCAGTCTCTCCAAAACAAGACCTTTTAATCGAAGTGCATTTTAAACAGTCAACTAAAATGTATAAGAGCAACCCCAGGCGAAACGGTCACTCGTTTTAACTCTTGAAATCGTGAATTATCTCCCAATAGACCCGGCTGGTGCACCAGGACAGTCATTTTCAATTACAACAGCCTAAATTGTGCGCTCAGGAACATCCCTAAAAACCTCACACCTAGTTTGCAAATAGGCACACGATTAAATTCGTGAAGCCATGAACATCTTGCGTCAACGTCTGTAATTAAAAAAGAAATACAGAATGCACTGCATTTCATGGTACAATCTGAATTTTTACATGGCACTTACTTTCCGATCACCTCGCAGAGCTCGTATACATCTTCAAACAGCACGTCGTCGTCGGCCATGGCCCAACAAGAATGGGGAAATTATCCCCCAATATGCCCAGCCAAAACGGTATATTTAAAAATAAAACAAAGGATCACAATTCTGTAATGCTGTTCTTGGAATGGGGGAGGGAAAGACTGGGAAAATCGCGAAACGCCGTTCGGTAGCTTTCCGAATTCCAATAGGCGGAAAATTACTCCTTTCCCCCCCAAAAAAAGCAGAGGCGCTCGGACTCCGGCGATTTCTGCGTATTTTAGTCCGTTTGTCTGACTCGGTCTCCGGCCCCACCTTCTCCTCGTCTCCCCGGCTTCAATCCCCAATCCCCCAGTTCTGAGGCTGCAAACTGAGATTTTCAAGCGATTTAAAATAAACACTCCGCCTCTCCTACGCCTGCGTCTGCGTTGCTCCTCGGTGTAGCTGTAGCTAAAGCTCTCCCAGTCCACGCTGCGATGCCTCTATATATAGATTTATTTCTTTGAAATAATATTGCACAGGATTAATCCAACAAATTGCGATACCCTCCTGGGCGTGCAGCTAGTTTGCACGCCGTGCTTGCTTGGTTTCCTCTTAAAAGACGCTCATTGTCTGTCTTTTCATGCACACGCTTTTTTCCCCGTGTGTGTTCAGGTGTACCAGCGCTGTAAAAAAATGGATCTCCCAGTCTCTTCTCCAGTTCGCCGCTGCTCTAGTTTTCCTCTCTTACTCCGCCACTCCGCCGCCGCCACCGCCGTTGCTGCTGCTGCTGCTTCTGCTTCTGCTGCTCCAGCTTCCAGAAACGGCAGGCTCCTCCCTCCCAACCTTACGAAACTGTCTCCTAGAGCGCCATTGTGGCTCCATCGGGAGCCTGGGAATCCTGCAATGCACAACGCAGCCCGGGGATCCAAGATGGTGTACCTTTCGCCTTTTTTATTAAACAAGACGCAGTTTCCTGACTCCTTAATAAAACCTTGCTCCCTGTCCACCAATCCAAGGTAGCAACGAAAGCCTACGGCGCACGCGTTGGGCACCTTATACCCATCGGGTGACGTCACCTCTTTCCTTCACAAATGCTTTTCTTTTTCCACCCAGCCAAGCAAAAGCAGGGACTAGGAGAGACGGCAGGAGAGGTGGCTGGTGACTCACCGCACCTGGATGGGTCAGGGGAAAGAGTTCGTTGCTGATGCGTAGCAAAAGCTTACACAGCTTATGCGAAACAGAAAAGCTAGTTAGCGAAGGCAGCTTGGAGTGTTAATAGCTCTATTTCATACATCGTTGTGAATAGAAATATCCACTTGGAATATTGTTAAATGTTTGCCACTTTGTTAATCATTGTTTAAAAGCCATTTGTAATTGAAATATTGTAAACAAACTTCGAACCTCTTCAAATTCGCACATACTGTACAGTGAAACTACCGAATGCATTTTCTTCCTATAGCGCTGTAACCATCGTGATGACCTGCTAGCTCGTCTTCTGGAGCTCGAGTCTGAACACGAGATGACAGCCCTGCCACATCACATCACATCACATCTTAATGACCCCACCTACAACATCAACAATACACTGTATTCACGGGAAGCCCTGTATCTGAAGAAAGCAGACACTTGTGGCTGGTGAGCTACTGGCAGTTTTTGCAGTAACAAAGGCTGACCTCTGATACAATTAAAAGCCACCCAATGCTCCTGGATTTACACTTAGCAACTGGGAGTTCAGGATGTTAGGCGGGTTCTCCGATCGCTATTCTGGCACGCATGTGTAAATGGATCCTATTTGTAAGTGTTTTCAAACCGCCTCAAAATCAAAACGTTTATGACCTGTGTGTGATTGCTATGGTAGCACTAAAATGTTTGCTGGAGGGTATGTCTGCTGTCGGTTCAGCCTTGAACAAGACAGAAGTGCACGTGAAAACAGCTGTGCTTTAGCAAGTCACAAAGCAAGCAGTTCTTTTTTTCTGCTTTGAGTCATTTATAAATTTAAGGAACAGTACCACAGAATATATCAAACATATTAAAACAAGCACTATTAAGAGGTGTTTAAGGTTGTAAATGTCACTTCCCTAGAAACATTATGTCACCTTGAAATTCCAGTTGAAATTCTAAAAACGTTAAATTTTATTGAAACCATTTTGACAATTTATAATAGAACTGTTCATGGAAACACACTATGCTATATTAAAAGGACCAAAAATAATGTTATTGTTCCCACAGCCCTGTCATTGTAGCTATGTAACAGCTTTTTATTTTCATCATTTACATGCAACTGTTCTATTTTGTGCTTCGTGTTAGAGGGGTGTCATTATCTGCATGTGGACCCTGCTCTTTTGAATAAGACTTCACATAAACATGAAGCCATTCTCGAAAAGCATCCACTTAAGCAGAAATGGCAACATTCTTCTATTGCGTCATTGTGCTTTCAAGGCTTCAAACAACATCAGAATAATTTTACAGTTTGCATCTGGATGCCTTTTCTGTTTGAATGTTTTTTACTTTGGTCAGCCCCTTCCTCAGAGAAAGGTGGATTGATAGTATTGCAGTCTTCTCGCCTAACTGGGGCTAAAATATTAAAAATCCATTCTTGTCTTTTGCTAAAAGAAACAATAGGACTATTATTCTTTCTTTTACCTTGGTTCCAGGGGGTGAGCCTAGCTTTTGTTTTTTATTCCTCTTTATTATGCATAAAACTTTATTTTTTTCAGCATGGAAGCTTCTCCAGAGAGATTCCTGGCAGATTTCCATCAATGGTTCTGGAAATTGTGAGAGTGAATAAAGCAAAGAGCTTTAACAAACAGCATGACAGAGCTGTCAAGCAATTTAACATGCAGAGAGCATTCCTTCCTAAAGAATACAATGCAACCTCTTTCAAACAGAGCAGGTCATTTACTGCAGTTGTCACTAACGCATGTCATTTGTACTATTTCCATGGCCCATTCCTGTAAGACATTGGGTTGCCTGAATGGGTGGAATTTCAAATCAAAGAAAACATGGAAAAGGAATAAAACTATGGCATTTTAATCAAGAAGGAAATGTTCAAAGTGATTCAGAAATTATTATTATGAAAACTTTTGTTCTGTATGCACCCAAGTACTCTTGTAAGCTTCTGTAGTGCCAAAGTATCTTTTAACCTCAATAAAACACTCTTTATCTGGAGATCGTACAGAGGTAATGCAACGTGCAGAGACAATTCAGCTGTAAAAAGTCCGTTATAATACCAATATTAATATCAACATAAGACCAGAAAAAAGCAGACACTAACAAGGGAGTATATAGTAGCCTGACCTTGAGAATCACATGAGTTCCAACATTGACATAGATAGGAGCATTTTACCATTTCCGAGAAAAAAACAACATTACTCTCCAATTTTATTTCTGTCCCTCTGTAAACACCTCGTCTGGAATTGCCAGACTCATGACTGCAGCTCTGCATGGACTTGGGAGACTTAATGAAGACATCAGACAAGCATCCTACTAGGCAGAGGGGGTGCCCAGCCAGCAGCAATTTTTTTTTGGCAATTAGAATCTGCAACTCTGAATAACAAAGTTCTTCTTTCAATAGAAAGAAGGGAAATAGCTGCTACTGATAAATAGTCACCAGTCATGCAAGCATATGGTCCGAATCAGTGATCAAGGACATAGAAGGGGAATTTCTCAAGAGTGGTGGGTTCAGACCTAAAAGTTGAATGGACCTAGAAGGATTCTTGGGAAGCTGGATGAGAGGGTGTTGTACCGTTTGTTAAATTCATGGGGGGGAGGGATGAAGACAGCCCTGGAGTATCCCCTATCCCAACACACCACACCTTCACAGCAACACCCACAGGAAACCACAGCCAAAGCCAGAATATGCCAGAGAGTATAACTTGTATGTGAACAGTCTCCAGGCTGTCATATGAGCCACTCAAGAGGCTCTCAGTCACTTCTCTGTTCAAAAGGTTACTAGAATGTATTCATGTATGATGGATGGATGTTTGCCCGTTATGCCTTCCGGGATGTAGGGGCATGTAGGGGCATGCTGTTACCATAACATTTTTTTTTATGGGACAAGGCTGTTCACCTTGTGCCCAACCTCCAACATGGAGGACCTGGCGCCCGACGTGAACCCACTACCCTGAGATTATGAGTCTCATGCTCTACCACCAGAACTAGTCAGGGCTGTATGTATGATGGGGTCTCCCTTTATTTTCTCAAAAGCTTTGAGGCTGTCTGGCATTGTCTCAGATGTCTTTTACATATAATACCGCCTTGCACCTGTCGCGTCCTCTGCAGCCAGAGGGCGCTCCTTCTCTGTCCTGTCCCTAGTTTCCTGTGTTTGCTCTCCTTTCTCTCTCTCTCTGGGGCTATATATTTCTGGGTCACTTATTCTGCTTCGCTCAGCATTGACGTTCGAATGTTCTGAAACCCGCCTAGCACCAGGTCACTGCTCCGTCCGTGGCCTGAGGGCATAGGTTTCTATACGGCACTCCAGAACTCTTTGCACTGCTGAGCCCGGGCTAACTCCCCGTTCCGCCACTTCGCACAGGGTCTTTTTCGCTCTCCTGCCTCTCCACGGTTTGTCCCTTCCAACATCCGTGACAGCACCCTTCCCCTGTCATGCATTTCAATCTAGCTCACGTGTGAATAAGGTGCCATTCAAGGCTCTACGAGGTGCATTGTCCATCCAAGATCACTTTGTACTGCAACGTCATCATTATTTCCATTCATGCGACCTGTAAGTAATGGGTGCGGCTACGCACTATTTCACAGTTTAATGTCTCAGTTTTGAAAAGTGACATCTGCTGTGCCTTGTTCTTGAGCTGTTTTAACTGTGGAACATCTGTCCCCCTCTGCCTTCCTGATAATCAAGTGATCAGTTTTTCATCTGTCTCTTTAGGTATGCTACATTATTTTCACCGATGTAGTTGGAAACATTTTCAACAGAAGAGTGGACAGGCACAGCCTGAAAGCTTCAGTCATATGCTTCAGTCTTTGTCTTAGCCGGAAATCCTTTTTACAGATGTCTAAATGTCAACAGGTTAATTCTTCTTTAACCAGGAAGCAGCTCTCCCTTTAGAATAAGCACAAAATAGAACTATTTACATAAATCAAAGCAATCATAGTATTCATATCTGCTATGAGGCCTATGGGGCTAGTTCTGCACCTTAAGTCTTATATATTAAGCATGGATATTATTAAGCCTTTCTAAATGAGAACCAGTATTTATTTTATCTTTAGTACTTTTGCAGGCAAGGTATATATTACTTGTAAGTTGCATAATTGACCAGTCAATTTTTGGCAACAGTACAGTATTTCAACCAAACAACCAGAAATGATAGTTTATTCACTTCAAACAGGAATTAATGAGATGAACATTACTCATACACTTTCCTCCATCAATTGTCTTTTCTATGGTATTTTCTGGAGACAGAAATAGAAGCAATTGCTAACATCCTCAGTTTGCCTTTTGACTAGATAACGATATTATATTAAAAATCAGTTTTTGTGCCCCTGCTGATGTTCTTTTCCCAACTCACTGGTGTGCTCTGCCCAATTGTCCCCAGAGATCAATCCAGCAAGACAAACAGTTCTATTTGACTAATCACTCTTCCAATGACCTGGTCAGGAGTATTTTTAGGGGGAATTTGGTTGGTAATTGTACCACCGCTGTGTTTGTCTTTTTAAGATGACTGTGCCTCTTTTAGACTTCCAGCAGGTTCAGCTCTAGGTAGATTGCAAGAATCAATATGATTGCCTTCTTTATGAATAAGTAATCATTACAGCATTAGTGATTTAGAGTCGTCAGTGTAAAAGCTATCCCTGGGACAGATACAAGAGGGGATGCAAGTAAGCTGCCTGAGTCCTTTGAGGATTTGTCTCTGATAATTTGCAGGCTATGATACGATGATAGAGTAATGTTTATTAATGTAGGGCTTGGATAAGTTGCAGTTATTGGATTGCTCAGTCTGTCAGCACTTTTTTCCCCCTCTATAAAGAGTAACACAGAGGAAGCAGAGCTCGGCTAGACCTGAAACCCATTGTCAGCTCTCTTTTTGACTATCCACTTTAGGGGAGATTGTAGCCATCTGGCAGCAGCTACTGAGCTTTCCTAAGAGAGCATTACAGAACAGCCGCTTCTTTATTCTCAGTTTACTGGACCAGACAGCTATCGGTAACAGCTGTAGATTTCCTTCCCTGCATCTGTAATGCACATGTGAACCTCAACATTGTTTATATCCCTGGATTGGTAGTATTGAATGACAGTTGTCATTTCCCTTTAAAACAGGCACTTAGATTAATAGCACAAGTACAGAATTTTGCTGATGGAAGCAGTGTGATCATTTTTATGGTTTGAAGGCCTTCAATGCCCTGGAATGGGATGTCATAAGCAAGAACGTTTACAGGCAGATCCAGCACACAAAAATCTTTCATTTACAGAGTGAGGCAATATAAATTCCAAAACACAAACAAAAGCCTGACCTCCACTCTCAGTTTCTCACTAGTTTTCTTCGGTACCTCTCTATCAGTGGACATGTACTTAAGCTGCTTACTGACTCCAGAACAAAGTCACTCTTAAACTTTCAAGTTCTCCCCTCCCTCCCAAGGGAACAAATACAAACCAATCATAAAAGGCTTCCTGGTTATTAAACTGTCACCCAACCAATTGCCTTACACCAATTGATCAGGTGATTGAGGATGGCATAACACCCCTGCCCCCCCCCCCAATACACGAAGTTTTCTGGGAAATGTAGTTCAGATAAGAGTCTCCATTCTGGCCATACATCATTCAGAAACTCACCTTTGTCATGCTAATCAATCAGATGAAGTGGCAAGCACCGTTGGAACATGTTTCATCCTACTTTCAAGGGACCCACACCTTAATCAGAGTCCGTTTCTGTCTTTGTGTCCAAAATGTCCAAAGTGTAATTTTCTAACTCAAGGAATACGCTGAAATCGCACAAAACTCTATGTACAATATTGTCTACACTTAGGGTCACTATTTCGTAAAAATATACTGCTGCGAGGGTGTCATTTAGAAGAAGAGTGACCAGATACATTTCGGAATGTCTGCAATGTCTTACTAAAAGATCCAAACCTTTTTAGTTTTGAACAGAGTGGAGTACACTCTGGACCGTATTTAAGCAGACAAAATCCTCAAAGTCACAAATAAATCACTGGTTATTGTTGTCCTGTTTGGGCAAGGTTTTGCTTCCTAGAGGTTGTTTGCAAAAGGATTAAAATTTAACATCTACCTGTGATAAATCACATTTTACAAAGTCAGCCCAATGGATATCTTCAGGATACAAACTACATTGAAATGTATTTAAAACCAATAACATCTTTAGACAAAGGGTTGTGAACAAGAACAAGCAACCCACCGACTTCAAGAACCAGCTGAACGAGGCTCTCGAATCAATTAGTTGCTAGGAACAACCAAATGAGCAAGATGGGCCGAATGACTTTGTCTTGTTTGTAACCCTTCTTACATTTGTATGCGCGTTACACGGGTCCCTCCATCCGTTTTCTAATCACTTCGTCGAACTCAAGGTCACAGGGGAGCTGGAGCAGTAAGCAACAGGCACAAGGCAGGGTCCACCCAGGGCGGGATGCCAGCCCATTGCAGGGCACACAGACATAGACAGGCATGCACTCTCACCAGGGCTAGTTTTTCCAAAAGCCAATTAACCAAGCAATATGTCTTTGCACCACTGCAGCTAAGCAGGTGTGAGCCTGGTCAGTACCTGGATGGGAGAGCTCCTGGGAAAGCTAAGGTTGCTGCTGGAAGAGGTGTTAGTGGGACCAGTAGGGGGCGCTCACCATGCAGTCTGTGTGGGTCCTCATGCCCCAGAATAGTGTGATGGGACACTATACTGTTGCAACGCTCCATGGAAATCGAAGGGCACGACAAGGCACAGAAAGACATCATGGCCATCCACTTCAACCATGGAAGAGTCCAGTCATGATGCTTACTCGCACCTCTGGACCCAGGCTTCTGAGGTCGAGAGAGTGGGACTGCCCCAGTGCCGTGGCTTTCCCACTTCAAAAAGCTCTCCAAACAGATGAGCTGCACAAAGTACAACCGCCATCCTCAGACACGCCGGACCACCATCGTCATGTCTTTGCACTGTGGGAGGAAACGCCTTTGAAAACAGAAAGAACATACACACTCCACAAAGATAGCGCCCCAGGAACTGCTCCAAGGACCCCAGGACTGTGAGGCAGCAATACTAACCACTGTGCCTCCTTGATGCTGCACTCCCCAGATCTATCCTGCAAAATAAATGTTATCCTTAATTGAAATTTCTTGGTTAAATAACTAAAGAAATCTAAATAAATAAAGTTGTTAAAAACCGTCCACTCAGAACTTACTCTGCGGTCAGCCTCTATCACTGGAGCTTCTGCAACTTGTTTTATTCAAATTGACATCACATGAAGCAAACATTTCAATGAATTAGGCACAGCGTGACAGAAGAACATTCACCCTGGCCCTAAGTCATGGACTCAGGACTTCCATCCTTGGTAATGAGATATTGTTGAGCCATGTGTGGAAAAGGATCCTTCTGTAATATAGTGTGATCTGCTGTCAATGAATATTAATCAACAGATAAAGGATACTATAGCATTCAATACACGATCCAAGTCTTCATTAATGCCACTTATGAGACAAATCAGTGAGAAACAAGTTCACAATGCAAAGACACAGAAAACCCCTCCTTTGAAAGGTGACAGCCTCCCCCTTTAAGTTCCTCCAGACATGTAACACTTGCACTACTTCATCATTATAAGTTAGCTCAGATATCATATGCAAAGTTTTGTGGATGTTCAGCACAGAAAAACTTGTAAAAATAATCTGGACACATTGCCCACAGGCTTATTTTATCATTTCTTTGCAGGGTGTCTCAGGGATTGTCTTCATAGTTGAAGACATTCAATCTCCCATCTGATGTGTTGAAATAAAAATACATATGTTCCATTACTGATAAGAAGGCAGTCCAGTAATAGGCAACCTAGGACAATTACTCACATACAGAGGAGCTCCTGTCTTCATCAGATCCTCCCCACAAGCTACAGTTCAGATAAACTTCCAGCACTCATTATATCATTGCATTTTAATAGCCCTTAAACACACAGTCTGTGATCCGCATCTGGAAAAACCTGTTTTTGGAACAAGAAATATCCGTTTACTCAGATATGTTTCATCTCAAGATGAAGTGATATGTCCCTACTGGTAACACAGTAATAAAAAAATCCGTTTATGACTCACAATATAAATATTCCAAGTAGATACCACACAGCCAAAGATGCAGGTGACTTGTGTTTTGCAGGTCGTGGTTAGCTTAAGCACCCCACAGGGCTGCTGTAAAAAAAAACTGAAACGAAGAAACGACGACAACTCCAGCAGCCGGGCTGCGTGAAAGGTGGCATAAATAAGGCTTGTTAATTTCTAGTGCTGGATAAGCTGCTTCAGCTCATTTCCCTAATGAGGTTGGTGCATCAGAGCCTTTGCCTTTTCATCCATTTTCTAACATAATAATTCCCCACGGCTCAGTGTGTTACAATACCCACTTTTCCACGTTCAAACAGCCATTGTTTTACTATGAACCTGATAGAACCGCTATGAACTCATTCGTTGTGAATGATGGCTACCTCATGGTCCCCTTTAAGAAACAACAAAAAAGTAGATTTTTTAATCCAGCGTCTGTAGCTGATTGTTAAGAACTTTATTAACACATTATCTGCATTTCACACCAACTGCCATTCAGAGTGGCTGTTTGTGGTTGGAGGGTTTGATACAATATCATTCCCACCTGTGTGTAGACATCATTAATTGGTCACCTATTGAGATCTGTTTTGACACAAAAAAAACCACAGAAACCAATTAGCAAGCTAGCAGAGCTAATTGTTTCTTTGGACCAACACACCTGCAGCAACGTCTTTTTCTAAGAATTTTGTTTATTAAGTGTTACAAGGTAATCACCTTAGGAACATTGCATTTTACTTTTCTTTCCTTATGAGAATAACAATGAAATGAAGAAAAAAAGAAACACAAATGAAATAAAAAACAGGTACATTAAGAGATACATCAAAGTATACCAGAGAAATGTGTCTATCAGGTTCATAGTGTAATTATAATTATGGTTTAATATTATATATTATATAATATTAAGATTATATCAAACCTAGTGCTTATTCCACAGTTCTTTAACACATTCCAGTTCACCTTTTAGGATGAATCTTAACTTTTCTGAAGAGATTAAGTCACTTTTTTACAATTCCCAGAGACCAATGGAGGAAGACTTAGACCCACCTACCTCAATAATTGCCTTTCGCACCAGCATCAGAATAGACTCTTCTACTGTACCTCTGCACTGCGGTGCGGTGGCTCTGTGGCTAGGGATCTGCTCCTGTGGCTGGAAGGTTGCCGGCTCAAATCCCGCGGCCGGCAGATAACTCCTACTCCGTTAGGCCCCTGAGCAAGGCCCTTAACCCCAACTGCTCGAGGGGCGCCTTATAAATGGCTGACCCTGTGCTCTGAGCCCAAGCTTCTCTCCCTCTCTGTGTGTCTCATGGAGAGCAAGCTGGAGTATGAGAAAAGACAAATTCCTAATAACAAAAAATTTTATATGGCCAATAAAGTCATCTAATCTAATGACTCCTAAAATACACGTAGGAGGATGAGGATATACAGTATCTGCACTTTAATGCAGATATTTCTGAAGTAAAGTAACCGACGACTGAGTGCACAAACAGATTGAAAAGCTTTAATCAATTGAAAGATTTAATTGAAGGGGTCAGTTAGACTAAATGATTAAGAGTCCACCTGGAATTAGAATCAGAAGGCAGCACCAGGACTGGGAAGCTTTGAGAACCACTGCTTTTGAGCACAGAGTATCCTCTGTTGCAAATTCTGCCACAGAAACGGAGGAAAACTGGGGGAAACAGAACTGAAACAAATCAACCAAAAGAATAGATATTGTAGCAATTCCACTCCCCCTTGGAGTGCACTGTCCCTCTGCCCTTTCCCCTGTGTAGGGACTGAGAGAGCCCTGCTCGCTCTCTTTTCTCCTGGGGCATTCTGAAGAGCAGCACCTATCTTTCTCTCCCTCTTCTCCTCCCTGCTTTGACTCCCTCTGTGCCCTCTATGACTTGCATGCCCCTGTTGTAATAATATAGGCAATAAATGTTCTTCTCATGAGCCAGAAATGCAGCCTCCTTGACTCCTTGCTGCCACAAACTGCCTCAAGCACACCGATCGTTACAATATCTATTTTTAAAGTTACTTACAACTCTTGACAATGCTGTCCCTTGTTGTCGCTATTATAGATTAAGATCCAAAGCCAGGAAACACAGGATGCCCTGTAGCCCTGAGTAAGCAGTCTGGCTTTTGGCATCAGCAGCAGACTTGTATATTGCAGAGTAGTGGGCTAAGGGCAGAAGTGGAAACCTCACACTGTGAAGCCTGTAAATTAGAATCTCTTTCATAATCCTTTTCTGAAAACCAGGGGAACAAAGCTGGAGAAGGAGAAACCAAGTTATTCTGGCTTGTTTTTAATCTGAACCCTTCTTGGATTGATTTACGCATGCTAAAGCCCATCAAGTATATTCAGAGGAACACCAGGAAGTCACCCATTCCACCACTGTCTATTGGATGAAATTAAGGAAAAAATCACCCTCAGAGCTAAAACACCATGATCAGTCTCAATGACATACAACTCAACAGACAGAAATAACAATGAAGGCCTCGGTCAGGTGATGCGGTATAGCTCAGCCCATTGCAAAGATATTAATTTATGGTGGAGTGATGGCATTATCTGTTAAGCAATCCAGCAATAACATTCAGTGCCAGAAGCCAAAATGGTCTTTCTGTAATGTTTTCTGCAAGATAGCACTACAGATCTCTGCCATGCTAAAGCAAGTAGCCTTGGCAGACATCTGAATATGACACACTACCATACATGAAAGGGAGAAGACACTAACACAGAAGAATGTGATGGGTATCCTTGTGCATTATAAGAGGAGCCATGCAATGTCGGACAGCTAAAATACAGCATTGTGCATTTTACTGCACTTCAGTCATCATTGTACGAATGCATCCCTCAGGGTAAGAAAAGTATTAAAATATATGCTCATGTATTTATGAAACCCTGTCTGGGGATATTAAAGATATTTAAAAGCTAAAAAATGTGAGAGAAATTAGGCCAACAAGGTCTTGGTTAATAGTGTCTCACATTGTTTTTTTCCTGTATTTGTGTCTGGAACAACTCCCAGAAGGAAATATATTCACAACCTGCAGACACAGGTCATTCCTACAACATAATTAGCACACTTCTGCCAAAAGTTTTACCGCTTGATTATGTAATTAATTACATTAAAAAAAAGTTATTTTTAATTTCGGTTTCAGAGGCATCATGGGTACTTTCTGAGTGGTCAGTGGTCAGAACCTGCCTGCTGCATTCACTAGAGTTGTCAACTTATGAAGCCCAGAAGAAATAATAATGACTTTGAGTTCTCTCTGCTCTTGCAATGCCCGTGATTTTCCCTAACTTTCTTTGGCATTGCTGTTACATACATGTGCTAGCATGGCAGGAACTGACAGAAAATATTAAACACTTGTTTTTCTTAGAAATCGTATAATGTTTATATGACACTACCGTTCTCCTTATGGATTTAGAAATCCAATGCAATAGCAAAACAATAACAATGACATTAAAGTACATGCCTCAGGATCTCGTGGCAGTAATGTCCACCTAGCTTTGTATGTTACTTCACCTAATAGGTGAATTGAGAACAAATTCTCATTTACAACCATGACCAGGAGAGCTATTTACTACAGCACAATATTTACTAGAGCAATCTGAGTGAAGTACGATGCTCAGAAGTACATCACAGACCCCCCACACGATTTGAACCCATCATCCCCTGTTCCATGCGCTAAGCACTACTGCTTGTTGCTATCAAAAATATGGAATAAATCTTCAAGTTCGTTTTTACATTTTAAAGAAATTACAACTTTTAAAAGGAATCACAATTTTTAGAAGGAGGAGGTTCTATGTACTTGTTCTCTGTAATAAAGAACATTTGCATCCCACAGTAATGCATCCCATGACCCTTCACTGAGATGGTGTGAACTCTACAGAGCCTTAAAATCAATACAGAGATTTTAAAATTAATTTGAAGTGTTTTTTATTGCTTTCTGGAATGTGTACACTGAAGGAAAAAAATGTTCTTCAAAGCACTTTCATTTTTCATTTAACATTGTACATGTTATGATTTGACAAATCACAGTCTGGATGTCCTATTTGTTTTTAGACCGACTCAGCTGTATAAACATGACTGATCGGTGACACTATTTCATGGATGTTGCCGTGATAACAAAGACAGATGACAGAATGATCTCCAATAGAATTGCTTCTAGAATTTCAGGAACCTAACGTGTTTGGTCATTAATCTGAGGTAGGAAAAGGGGAAAAAAGAATGAAAGGTGACGTGAATGTGCCTTGACTGTGTGCAATTGTTGACAAATATTACTTTCCAGGGTTCAGTTTGTAAACATACTTAGAAAAACCCCATCTCCAAATCAAAAGTACACTGACATCACAAAGCCTGCTGTTTGATAGCAGGACATTCAGGGAATAAACGCCAGTATCAGCAGGGTAGCTTATGAGCATGGACAACATGAAAAATCCAGACCACCTCACCAATTCATCTTATCTCATTCGAACACACTTCTTTTACTGAAAAATGCTTCATGATTCCAATCTCTTTGTAGCCTGTTCTGACTCCTAATCAGGGGAAAACACAAATGCTTGCTGCACACACTGCTGTAACCACGGAGAGGCGGCCATGTTGACTTGTGTACCCAGGCAGGAGCACCAGTAACAAGTGGCGCGCAATCTGTCAGCACGCAGCACTGGCGCCGTGGGCGTCGCAGCGCGTGCAGTCATGTGAATCAGGCGCAGCTCAGGCCTGGATTCACCCAAGACAGGCCAGCAGGGTTACAGTGGAGCAAAAAGTGAGAAATTCACATTCGCAAAAACTATTTCAACACAGACCATTGCCCAGCAGTAGCATGGTATTTTCTTCAGAAGCACATAGGTTTTCTCACATCACCCCACATTCAAAATGCAGCACAAATGGCATAGTTAGCCTCTTTAATCCTTAGGGAGCAAGTACAGAAAAGGCAACAACACCAAAATGGTAGTGTTATACAAGAGATATGTGGATGGTGTGTAATTCAGACGTGATGTATCCCTCAGCCTGAGTGCTTGAAAAAAAACTAAGATCAATGAGCCAAACCAAGAAGAGCACTCTTTGAAAAATGTTTCGAACAGAGCTGGAGCCATGCTTGTATCCCACAAGCCTCTGAGAGCCCATTCCCAGCCCGTTCCTCTGGCAGCTCTCACAGCTCCCCTGGTTCCCCTCCCACCCTGGTGCTTTCCAGTAGGTCTGATCTCAGGCAACTGTTCTGGTTGCAATGACGCCAGTGTCATGTTCCTCGAACCCAGAGCTTTGCATGATCTCCCATAGGGAGCCATAGGGTAGGGGGCCAATTAATGTACATAAAAAATAATCATGAAGTCATAATCATGAAGAATAGTTGCTAGGAGGAGACAAAAATGGTTTATTCCCGGTACGTGATTTCAGTAGGCGTGTACACTGTACCAGGGCAAATAAAGTAGTTGACCTTCCAGTCCTACCCCACTGGTAAAATGAATTCCAGCTTTTTTAACATTTCAATAGGATCAATTTTAAGGTTAAGGAGCTGGATGCATTAAAATACAAAAGACAGTGTTTTAAGGGCCCTTGGACTGATGCAATAAATACCAAACGATGTGAATTGAAATGACACTAATATGAAACCTCTTGAACAGCTGTGTTTCCTGTTGAAGGAGAAAAGGATTGACAGCATATTAGAACCTTCTTGCATATTGAGAAGGCAGCATTTCCAGCATGGCCCTTGAGAAATACCTGCCTCTAATACCGGTGCCCCCGTGAAATCATCCCTTATGATCTTGGAGCTTCGAGGCACCTTTACATCTGATGGCCACTCTGATGGTATTTAGGAAAGAGCTGTGGTGGAGCTTGGATGCTCTTTTATTCAACCTTCTCCATAGAGCAGGAATCTTAGTCTTCTGAGTCTTGAAGTCCAGCCCATGCATCCAGTTTCTAACCATGTCTTCGAATTCTGGGTTACGGGGGAGCGGTGGGGACAAGGCAGGGTACACCCTGGATAGGACACCAGTCCATCGCAGGCCAGACAGACACAGACACGCACCCTCACACTCACACCAGGGCCACTAATCCCTCAAACCAATTATCCTACCAGTATGGTTTTGGACTGTGGGAGGAAACTAGAGCCCCCTGCCCAAACTCCACTCTCTATAAACTCCACACAGATAGCATCCCAGATCAGGAATTGAACCCAGGGCTCCAGCGCTGTGAGGTAGCAATGGTAACCAGTCCGTCACCATGCTGCCCTCAAGTCCAACCCATTTTGCACTTAAAAACTAAAGTTATGGGTGATTACTGAATAGGCAGCAACTCCTCCTTATATCACCATACATGGGCAAAATGGATTTTGCTTTAGTTGCAGCAATAGTTAGTGGTACTGATCCTTTGCAGAATAACAAGTCCTCAGTCCTGATGCTCATTTCAATGATTATCAGAGGTTTGTCTACAAACAAGAAACTGACCTAGAAGTAATGATGTAGATTAACCAAACCAAGGCTGAATTTACAGTGAAATAAACTGTTTAGGAGAAAAGGGTATCTGTCTGCACAGTTTTCCTAACATGACCTTCCATTCCATTAAAGGAATAGTTCTGGGAACATACTGTATGTTAAATAGAGAAACACAGATAACTTTCTCACACTCATTCATACCTTATTTCTATTCACTACGACACTGGTACAATGAGCTTCACTCTTGTGACAGGAAGATAAAAATATATTTATATGTTAATTTCACTGCTTTACTCTTTCTACAGACTCAGATGTTATTGCAGGTTGGAGGAGTCCTGTATCAATCAAAAGAAATCATTACTTTATTAAACTGTGTTAAATAACAATTGATTATGTCCTTAAACACTAATTACACTAAAGTCACATAGGTATTGGCTGCTGATATCTTACAGTGTTCTTCAGTATTTCATTTATTAATATATAAATAATTAAAAAATCTTGAGACTGTCAAGGTTGTCATCCCTCCTCTAGAGGGCGCTCCGACCTTTTATTATTAGTTTCATTATTACGTGCACCTGTCTCCTGTTTAACCCGTCACTATATAAGTTATCTGCCTCCTAAGGTCTGGGTTCAGCACTGGGAGATGGACGCCTGGAAGCTCACCAACCAGCGGGTCCAGGAGAGACCCGACGGCATAGGCTTCATCACGGCATCCTGACCATCTGGGTCCGGGGCTCGGAGAGCCTGGCCCCGTCATCGTGTTTTTAACTTCCCTGTTCCTGTTCCTGTTCCGGTTCCGAACCAGTTCCCGTTTTAACTGTCTGTCTTGGATTGATCTCCCGGAGGACTGTGCCCTGTTTTTCCCTTTTGGACTCCCACTGGACTGGTACCCCCCAGCACCTGGATCACTGCCGGCACCACCCCCTGTCTGTCCTCCCATCCATTCCTCTCCATGTTTTCCCTATGTCCTTCTCCAGTCTCTTCCGGATTATACTGTCTGCATAGGGTCCTGAGTACGCACTACACGGGAGTCAGGACCGGCTCCCGTTACAGAGACTTATGTGAATGCTTATGTGTGCAACTCTGTGGAAGTCCATACAGGAATTCACTTATAATCATGGGAAGGATGAGTCTTGGGTGGTACAGTGTCACAGTCTCCTCATGTTTGTGTAGGTTTCCTCCAGGTGTTCCAATATCCTCCCACAGTCCAAAACCATACTGGTACGTTAATTGACTTCTGGGAAAATTGGCCCTGGTGTGAGTGAGCATCTCGCATGACTCTGTACTGTCCAATCCACATCTTTCAAGTGCTGTGAGCATTCAGTGATATTCACACAAAGATTAAAAGGTGACAACATAAGACTTAATTACATTTATGAGAGATGATGTATCATTGTCAAACGATCTTAATAGTGCATCTTAAAAATGTGCTCTTTATGATGCTAAACAAATTAGTGCACAGTACTGTTAAAGATACAAGCAGCTAAAACCATCTCTGACTTTTGCTAGTATTAAAGCGTAAATTAGTTAAAAAAAGGTTGCAGCTGGTGATTATAAAGAAATCGTATTCAAATACATCAATATATCAATTGTATTGTATAATTGTATATCAATACAAGGAATGTAGGACACACAAGGCACATTTTAAAACAAAAACAACCCCAGTGGCTCTGTCCAGTTTTCCTATGATCCAGTCCAGTCCTAAGAGGCCGCTGTGTGCAGGCTTTAATCCCACCTCTGCTCTGGGTGTCTTCATTGAGCTGATTCTTAGTTTTTCTGGAGCAGTTTAACACTCTTCAAAGCTGTGCCACAGTTGGTGATATGAAGAGAACCTGGAAAAGCTGCTGGATTCTGGCCCTCAAGGACTGGACTTGTGCACCCACGCTATAACCCTTCTGTGGAATGGATACAAGCCTGCTGTGTGAATATATACAACCTTCTTTGCCAAGTCCTACAAGATGCATAAGGCCAAGTTACCACTTACGGCTTTGTGTCAGTACTGCATCACACTTGGTTTCATGCCGAGTCTTCTCCTTATTGTAGGTCTTTCATACATTCTGTGCACTGTGAGAACACTGTCAAAGTATCTGTGCTTTGAGGATGTATGGCAGAACTGCACCATTGAAAACAAGAGAACAGTGTGTACTAATAGATTTGTGTGCCTAGACTGGTTCATTTTGAGCAGAAAAATGTGATCTTGTATTTATACCATATATGCCTCATCTGTTTAAATGTTTATAGTTGAAAACATTTAGTATCAGACCTATTATTTATGTCTTATAATGTGTACTGGTATAGCAATTAAGAGTAACAAAATCTAATAAAAGCATAAATACAAGACAGAAGAGCTAAAAGCAGTCAAGAACTAAAGCTAATTAAAATGAATCTGATACAGTTAGGTTTGCTTTAAACTTTGTTAAAAGTTAAGAGAAGGCTGTTTTGTTAATAGTGTTTTTCATTTGTCTGTGGTTAAAATAAATACAATTTGTACGTGTTCTTGTACATTTTATTTTTGTGAAAATGAATGTGGCTTGTCTTCCCTTGCACCTGTTGCATGCTGGGATAGGCTCTGGCTCCCCTGCGACCCTGAATTGGATAAAGAGGTTAGCCCCATGGCGCTACGGCGATTGTAGAGCCCTGGCCTCCTCCACCACCCTCCTCCACGCGTCTCGGTCCTGAGCCAGTCATCCTCTCACTCTTTCTGAGGTCTTCTTCAACATCGTCCATCCGTCTCTTGTGGGGATGCCCTCGAAACCGCCTTCCTTCCAGCTTTTGAGGGCAGGCTCTCCGTACCCCTCTGGTATCATCTGCCTGCTCTAGATGCCCAAGCCAGAGTAGTCGTGCCACTCTTACCTCTGCTTGTTATTGGGGGATCCTCATACAGCTCGTAGACCTCGATGTTGGTTCTTATTCGCCACTCTCCTCCTTCCTGGACTGGCCTGTAGATCTTTCGGAGGATCTTTCTCTCCCACGTGTTAAGGAGTTCCGCATCCTGCTGTGTCAGCGCTGCATAGGTAACCACAGGGCGGATAACGGTCTGATATATCACCTTCTTCTTCTCCTCGACAAAAGTCTGGTCTTCATCAGGTCCTGCACACTAAAGTAGCATCGATTTCCTGCATAGATATTCTCTCTTATTTCCAGGATGATTTCATTTTTCCCAGAGATCAGCGAACCCAGGTATTTAAAAGTACTGACTTTCTCGAACTGGTAGCCCTGGATTTCGAGCAGTACATTGCTGGTGATGGTGCCCTTCCTGGTCATCACCAGGAATTTGGTCTTTGCCATATTGATGGTCAGCCCAGCCCTGGTCGACGCTTCTTCCAGCTGAATAAAGTTTTCTTTAAGTGTCAGGACGTTCCTACCCAACAAATCAACGTCATCCACGTAGGCTAAATACTCTGTATTGCAGTTAGTAACCCGATATCTGAAGTTAAGTTTGATAAATTTTTAAAGGATGTTGAATCCACATTTGAGGATTAAATAGCGCGTAATCCTGCATAATTTATGTTTCCCAGTTTTTTTTCTGCGTATCTTTCCCAGAGGTGAACAAACAATTTCTTTCCCATTTTGGAAAACATAAAAGGATCATGTTCATCCGAATGAGGTTAACAGGAGCACTATCTTAAAAAAATGCTTCCAGTGTAGCATCTCAATTCCCAATACAAAACTGAACTTGAATTCAGTTTTTGAATTTTAAAATAGAAGGTCTCATGGCTTTTGTTGTCTGGCCTTTTTTTCTCCTCGGTGATTCAAACAGTATTTCCTAAGAGAATGATCACTTGCCTTTATCACATTCCTTGTTTCCCATCCATCTATCCACCTATTCATCCTTTTTCTGATGATATCAAATCAATACAGGGCTACGGGGGAGCCAGAGACTATCCCAGCCAGCAACAGGCGCAAGGCAAGGTACACCTCACCAATAACCTACCAATACGCTTTTGGACTGTGGGAGCACCTTGAGGAAGCCCATGCTGACATTGTCATGAACAGTTCTTTCCAGACCCTATGTGGACGACACAATCCAGAATTGTGAGGAAACACTGGGGAGAAGGTAGGAATACGGGGATTAAAACAGGGGGGCGTATCCAAAGTGCGCTGGTGCATGGGGGAGGTGTTGCCGAGGCAAACAATCCAAAAGTAATCCAGAGGGGAATCCAAAAAACGGACAAAGTCCAAAGACGGGCGGTCCATCAGGAACAAACGGATTAAAACCAGGGACCGGGTCGGAACCGGCAGGGGGAACAGGAACAGAGACTTAAAAACATAACGGAGCCAGGCGCAACCAGGTCCCAGGCTTGCACGATGTGGAAATCAGATGCAGAGCCTCGAGTGAAGTGAGCGCCTGGCTTTTAAAGGTGAACTGAAACGGGGTAAGAACAAGGAACAGGTGCAGGGAATAAGGCAAACGAGGAAGGGCTGGAGCGCCCTTAGGAGGAGGGGTTTGCGATCGTGACAGACATGGGGAGAACATACAAAGTTTCAAACAGATAACAGTAGTTGAAGCCAGGGGCCACAGCACTGAGAGGCAGCAGTGTAACCAAAGCGCTACCATGCTGCCACATTCCCTGTTTGAAGTTTCAATTTGATTCGGGTCTTCAAACAAAACAAGTTGCAGACACACTGGTGACCACTCTGTTACCAGTGAGAATGACTGTATGAATGCAGTAGAATCTACAGCCATACACCCACTCCCATATGTAACGCACACTTGGTATGTTATGAGCTGTTACAGTGACATCACCCTTATGGGTGGTTATAGTGACATCACTCATCTGCAGTCTCATTAGCTGATAAGTTCCTGTTAGTGCATAAGTGAAGCGCTACATAATAACATGTTGTCTTGTTCAATACCACTGAAGTGCAATTCAGTTGCGTTTGATCAATAAATACTTCAGATAAGATTCTAATTTTGACACTTCGGCCTGGCAAAATTACGGAACTATCCCCTTAACTGAAATGAAGTCTATCTGCTTCGGACTCTTATCTGTATTTTAACTCACAGTTTTCAATGAGAGCTGCCTGTGAGGTGAAGAGCATGCCTGTCACGCCCTCATCCAACCAGATTCCCATATGGAAGTGCTCTCACGCTAATTACACTCCAGCCCTGAGCACTTCTTCCAAACGATTCTGTTCCTGTCAATCAACCAACCACGATACTCCACCTGTCAGCACACCTTCCTCCTCTCATAATATATAAGCCATTTAAACCCTCTGTTCTTTGCCTGGTATTGGTTGCCCCTTTGGAGTGCCTACCATGCTCTCCTTTCTAAGTCTTCTAAGCCCTTTTGGATAAGATCTATGGAATGTGCCCTTGACCATGTCTCTCGCCTAGCCCTCTCTTGAATCAGAAGCTGCTGGATCTTTTACGGGACTCATCCTTGACCACGTCTCTCACCTAGCCCTCTCTTGGAAAATATCCAGTAGCTGCCGATCCCTTTGTTCCCTAACCACTGAGGTACCACACAGGGTTTATCCTCCCGATTGCTCTGTCGGTCACTCAGTTTGAACACTCAGTCCACAAGTACTGAGTTTGTTGTGTTCTGGCCAAAGGGCCCTCAAAACTCAGCCCTCAAGAATGAATTGGCAGTCATGTGTGGCAAGAATGACTTGTAAACCAGTGTCTCTTGATTTAGAAGTTGTTCCCCCTCCCCCCTTTTGCATTTGATCAAATTCCTTCACCTTGGCATCAAGCAAAAAAAAAACATCTTGGTGGATGGCATTTATGACTTTTTTTTTAATTCGTTTTATTCCCATCAAGAATGTCTTTTTGGCCTGTTGACAAACACCTGGTGATCTGCACATGAGTGCAGCTGCCAAGGCAGCAGAAGGTTTTGCCTGGACTTACACAAGGAAGAAACAGAGAAACGGGCCAGGAGGAAGGCTGCACAACGTGAACCTTTCTCCAAGAACCTGTGCTTACACACGTTGTGGTTGTGTAAAACCTGTATATGCCCCCTGTGCCTTAATGTGCACCTCTGTGTACCTAGCCTTAGTCGCAGAAAGGACAGCTCTGTCTTCTGAAACTCCTTGCCTGTTACGTTTCACAGATCAGGTATACAGATTATTTTCAAAGAAATGGTGATTAAATTGAATAGAAATACCACATTTTAGCAGGGTAGAGGGCAGAAAAACAGGACTGAAATAAGATACTGGGAATGGGATCGAACAGACAGGTGGTGGATTTCATACATGACACCAGTTTACAAAGGCATGGACGTCACGTTGAGAGAAACTGGAGAGAAGGGAACCAGCAGCACTAGGCATGCAGGGAGGAGGTATAGTAGTGACATGCTTCGTAGAGAGACTGTGATGCCTAATGTTGTCAATCTTGGACCTAAAGAACTCTAAGAAAGTGTTGCAATGTTGGGAGAAGCAGATAATGTAGTAGGGCAGTTAGGCTTAAGAAATCTATTGGTGGAGAACAGGTAGCTAGGATTGTTATGATTGTTCTAAATGATATGGGAGAAGTAGTTGGATGTATCTTTGCATCTTTGTATTCAGTCTAGTGCTACTTACGTTCCCAGACTGAAAATGAACATTCAAGCCAGAAAGATGCCACCTACACTCATGTTTTCTGGGAGATTGCCTTCATTGAACACAACTGGCCAGTATAACAGAGGGCAGAGTGAGTAAAGAAGGTGGTTTGAGTCTTGAGAGGAGCTAAGGTGTCAAGAGCTATTAAACACTCAAACCTTGTCTTCCAGAGTATCAGAGTTAGAAAAGGAAGACAATGAGGATAGAGCAGAGTCAGTAAACCTAGTCTGGTCAACTGAGCACCAGTTACAAAAACTTACAGAGTGAGAAAGAGGAATTTCTCATTGAAAGAGAACAGCTATTTTAAGCTACAGTAGGTGATCGCAAAGACGTAGATCAAGATAGTTCAAGTGAGAAACAAAAGAGTTATTTGCAATTACTAAGTCCACGTATAACCATTGTTATAAGTAAGCTGAGAATGACCTGTGAGATTTAAGCAATCCAACAAAGCTAGAAAATCCTTTGCTAAATTAGAAGGCTATGAGACTTCTAAGACCATGAATCCACTTGGATATTAATATCACCAAGAATAAAGGTGTGATTAAATCTGAAACTTTAAAGAGAAAGTAAATATGCAAATTCTCTTACTTAAAAAGGCATTGTTAGGCTTGGGAGGTCTGTAAACCATAACAATGATAGCAAACAATGATTGGGCGGAGTGGTGGCAATGTGGCTAAGGATCTGTGGCTGGAAGGTTGCCTGTTCAAATCCCGCTGCCGGCAGAGGAATCCTACTCCGATGGGCCCCTGAGCAAGGCCCTTCACTCCAACTGCTCCAGGGCTGACCCTGTGCTCTCCCTATCTGTGTGTCTGTGTGTCTCATGGAGAGCAAGCTGGGGTATGCGAAAAGACAAATTCCTAATGCAAGAAATTGTATATGGCTAATAAAGTGTTCTTATAAAATAGGGACCACAGATATCTTAAACAAGGCAGAGGTAGAGTAACAGGATTCACACAGAATAGGAGATTATAAATAACAATTATGCCCCCACCATGGCCAGTAGGGAGAGATTGCTCAAATAAACCATAACCTGGAGGGAAAATCTTGTTAAACAAGAGACCGTCATTATGTCTGTGCCAGGTTTCAGTCAAGCACAGAAAATTGAGTTTTTTTTTGTCTGTGATGGAGTCATTTAATAAGAGTTTAATAAATGATGAGGTAATTTAATAATAGTTACCAACCGTTTTAATAGTTTCATCGAAAAGAATAGCTGTCAAATGGTTCCGCCGAATCAGGCGGCTATTAAGTTGCTGAGATCTCAGACAGCACAGGGACCTGGATGCAGTAGATGTGTATTGAGCTTTAACATCTGATCCGACTTCGCATTTGGAAAAGACTTTAATAATGCTTTGCTGGAGTTCTGTTTCAAGAGCGGTGTAAATCACAGGAATTTCCTTTCATCTGGTTTCTTTTGTCAGGTGCTGCACTTTATGTTCTGTATCTCACTTCTTTGTTATTTTTGCTCAGATTGTTATTCCTTCTGCCACTGAACTGCTCCTGTAAAGGAAACCCTGAAAATGCTTTAAATAGCAGACAGTGAGGAAGTTTGCAAACGTCAAGGCTCTTTGGAGAAATGTTTTGGAGGAAAACTGTTAACATTTTATTTCAATCTGTATGACATTTATCCAGGACTGGCTGCCACTCCTAAATACCAGACTGTAACCACACAAGGCTTTTCTCACTGAGAGGACTTCTTGCACTTACTCTTAAACACAGCACAAAAATAAATGACTAAAAGTAACACTCAGCCTTGAGAGGGGATGCTTAACCTTCCTCTGTTTCTAAAGCTGTATATGTAAAATATGCACAACTGTCTAGACGGATCTTTCTTTGCATATTTGTAAATCACTCATAATTGCTCCTCAAAGGACAAGCAAAGCAGTAGAGAAATAAACATGTTAAGTAGTCAGTATTGGTATTTATTTTCGTGGTAGCCATTTACCCTTTAAACGTTACTGTGTCATGAATAGAGACCCACATCCCATTCTTGAATCCTCTAGAAATGTTTTTTTGGGGGATTTTGTCCCTGCCTCAATTCCACAGAACCATTTAACGGTCATACAACCAAACCTGTTTGTTTCCTGGTCTTTCTTTTAAAACGAATGTTTGTCCGACACTCTCAATCACTTTGACAATAAGAAAAGGCAGCAGACAAGAGTTTTGATGCGGATTAGGACTTTGTTTTTGATGGTTTTCCGACTTCCACCTTTGTTATATTGTCTTCTTTTGTTACTGTTTGCTAAAGGCCAGAATCCCTTTCCTTCAATTCATGTTTGACTGTGCTCCCCAGGTATACCACATCCCCAGTCCACCTAACGTCGCTGATGCGCTCAGTTCAGTCTTGTAAATCAGTCGAAAGCTGAGAGATTGGACGTGCGAGTGTGTTTCTAACTCCTCTCAGCTGTTGTTGCCCTCTGCAATCCCAGCAGGCGTTGCTCACACCTTAGAAAGAGAGAGGGACTGGCCGGAGTGAAAAGGAAGTGGCATGTTGTTACGAGATCTCAGAGTTGCCGAGCCAGGAGGCTGGAGCCTTCAGCCTGTGAGGTTTGCTTACTATGATAAAGTGCTGCTCAAGGGAGGGGGGGGGGCTTCTGCTCACTCGAAGTGGATTCCTATGGGCTGTGAAACCTGGGACAGACAAAGAAGTCCCAGGAGGACGTACTGGGGTTCGGTGAAATAATTGTGATTGTCAAAGTCAAGGAGAAGGCAGAAAGACAGATGTTGCCTAAGGGAGAGTTTGGACTACATTTTATGTCTGTAAAACCTCAGCCAGCTCCTTAACGGAGGGAGCTAACGAAGACCAGTACTTGAATAACAGATTTTCGTGCAAAAATTTCAAAACTGTTTATCGCTCCCAATGTGATACCATTTAAAGAGCTGCTGAGGACTAAACCTGAAATCTTGAAATACTAACACTTACCACTCCATTTTCTTAACAGTGTTAAGACGTGTCTTTATTCATCACTGGAGAAAATCTTTAACGATTAAGAATTACTAACCTGTGCATTTTTCTCACAGCATGGGCCGAGTTCTCGAGCGACACCACTCTCGGCAACCTGTGCACCATCTTTTACCTCATGCCTAGTCGATTCTCTCTCCCTCAACATGCGGTGTATAAGGCACATGTACCCCACTTCCTAAATAAAAAAAAACAAGCATCAGGACAAAATATCGTAAAACTACATACAGTACACATTTAATGATGTATTAGCCCTTTAACAGCCTCTGACACTCTTTTGACTTTATCTCTGGAACACCATGTGGCTTTTTTTTCACTGAAAGCTGTTGACTGAAATCATATAAAAAGCTGCAAAGCTGTCTGTATGTAGGCTGCCAAGCTCAACATCCCTAGAAATCCAATCAGATGAAAGGGCTGATTGAGGTCTGCAGACAAAATTAAGTCATGCACTGTACTGCAACTCACAGAGGGATGTTAAACCCTTTTTTTAAAGAATATTACAGCAATGTCTTTAGCATTATATAAAATATTATAGTATATAACTATAGTCTAAAATATTCTAAGTGCTGGGGCAGAGTGGACTGCAAAATGAACCAGTAGATTGATAAAAAGAGATAAAAATTACCAGTGACTGCTGCATGCATCTTTGGAAATGCATCAGTGAGCCAAAAAACAGCTTTAAGTAAACATCCATTTTACTAATAGTACAGCTTCAGGCACCACAGTTGGATTAGATTTAGGAGTTAAAACCTGACTACTTTTTTTATCCTTTCTGGTTCTTAATTGCCTAAAGTGTACTTTGCTTTCTCAAAAAGTTTTGCTCTTGCTCTTTTAGAAAATGTTTTACATATAAATACATGAATATGTGAGCCACAGGAAGAACATCTGATCTCCTTTTCTCTCTCTGAGTGCGAGTAGTATCAGAAGGGGAAAGATATTATGGTTTAGATATGTTCGCCTGCCTTCACCTGATTTCAGTAAGTGATAAAATCGCATGAAAGATACATTTTATTAACGATTTACTTGATATAAGAACAAGTGGATGTGAAAAGAAAAACAAAAAAGTTAACAAAGCGATAAAGTAGTCTCATGGGTACTGTTCGACTGGTGACAAATACAGAGCTCATTTGTAATTTGGAGCTCATTGATAATGTCGGGAGGAATCATGGTGAAAATAAATGAGAGCTTGCAAAAAGTGTGTGTGCAATGGACAAGAGCACAGTGATGGAAAAAATGCTGCACACCCCTTGCAAATACTGAAAAAGGTCCAGGAGGAACAGGGTGACAAAATGGCTGCTTTCAATAAGGAAGCTGAGAAGATATGAGCACAGGGCCTTGGTACCAGCTGTGTGCTTTGCGCTGGGTCACTTGCTTTGACACTATCCTGGGTCTTGGTGCCTTCCCAATTGCACATGCTGTGAAAGAGCCTAGCAGTTTCTGTTTGGCCTCATCCTTGACTGTTGCCCCCCGGGGTACAACAGGTGGCAATTACAATACTGTACTAATTCCAAAACAAAGAGTTGTAATGCTGTCTGTCACATTACACGTTTTTCTGCAGAAAAGTGCAAACTATTGTGCTCGCCTGTTTGTGCTCGGAGTACAAACACGAGTCTCCGTTAATGTGCAGTACAGTCCACATATGGCTTACAGTCCAAACCAAAATGCAAAGTCCATTATTTCAAAAAAGCATGCACCAAAATAAACAAAAATATAAATCCAATATAAATCCAAAGCAAGTTATTGAACCCCCCTGCAGAAGTGGTTATATAAATCAGTGGTGGGCTCAGAAAACAGAGTGCTCTGGCACTGAGGAAGAAGTTCTCTCTTGACGAACAGAGGCAAGAGACAGCACTTTCATACAAACATGAATTATCAATATCAATGTATAATTTAAAATACTTACATGCACCCTCTAATAAGAAATGTATTATACCACATACTAGGAGCTAATAAGTGATCTGCCTAAGAACTAAGAAACATGTTTCTAGAAGATAAGAGAGATGACAAATGAGAAGTGGCCATCTGGTCCACCTAGGCTGTTTGGTAGTTAAAAGATAATTGAGTAATTCAGTAATCTCGTCTGGTCATTTTTTGAAAGATGGCAGGGTAATGGCTTCAACAACGTAGCTGCGTGGATTGCCCCATACTCCCACAACCATTTCTGTAAAGAAGCGTCTCCTGTTCCTGATTTTCAAAGCATGCACACTTATTTCCCACATATGTTCTCTGGTCACGGTTGATTTTGAAAAGGTCCGCTGAGTTGACTTTGTTGATGCCTTTGAGGATTTGGAATGCTTGGATAAGGTCCCCACGTAGTCTTCTCTGTCCAAAGTACGACAGTTTCCAACACGGAGGGGAATAGATTCTTCAAGATACCAGCCACTCAGTGTGTAAAATCTGTCACCAATTCTCAGTTGCATAAGTCCTCGTCTGCATAAGCTCCGTGTGTCTCCATTTACATTACTACAAGTCTCCTCTTAAGCTTCTCTGCACTGATGAGAAATTTCATTGACACTTACTGTATCTGCCCAGTTTTGTTTCTGAGTCTTTATTTTCCTTTGAATGTAATTTTCTTCATCTTGGCTTGTTAATACTCTTTCCAATCTCTTCACTTTATATACACACATTACCTTGAGTTCATTATCTTGAATCACATTTGAGTTCAATTTAGGAATTTAGATGTAACTTTATTGAAAGCATTCTTAAATTCCAAATATACCTATTACTGCATGCACTTATTGTGTTTTTTGTTGTTGCATGTTCAGAGCATGATAAAAAAAAAATCACAATGGTCAATTTAATCAAGATCACAGCACAATTTGAGATATCTGTGTCATATTACTGTAATTCAGCAGCCCTGTGCCCTTCCTTCTCTCACAGATGCACGCAGCTTTTTGGCTTTTTGGGAATAGCCAATGTTACACAACACTCTTGGTTTACAGGGATTGGACAGGAAGTGACACATGGCACGTTGTTTATTTAACACCCCCTGTTCTTCCTCATTGGCAGTCCCATGTGGGCATTGGACTGATTGACCTGCCTGTGATAATGAGGCATTCCTTGCATTCTCATGCCTCTGAATCATTCAGTTCACCTGGTGCATAAAGAGGCAGGAGCAAGCTGATGGCAATACAGTTTTTTTTTCTTCCTTTTTTATGTATGAGTAAAGGGAGGCACGGGGACACAGTGGTTTGCATTTCTGCCTTGCAGTGTTGTGGCCCTGGGTTCAATTCCAGACCTGAGGTGCTGTCTGCATGGAGCTTGTACTGTATGTTCTCTCTGTGTTCATGTGGGTTTCCTCCAGGTGCTTCAGATTCCTCCCACAATCAAAGGAAATACTGGCTGATTAATTGGATTCAAAGATAATTGGCCCTTGGTGTAAGTGTGTGCAAGTCTATGTCTGTATCTGCTCTGTGACGGACTGGTGTCCCTTCCAGGGTGTACCCTGCCTTGTGGCTGTTGCTTTCTGGGATAGGCTCTGGCTCCCCCCTCAATGTTGAATTGGATGGAGTTGTTAGAAATGGATGGATGGATGTTTGAGTAAAATTAAAATCAAAGAGCTTTATTGACATGATGGATGAGTTAGTGTTGTCAAAGCAATTAGCATGACATTGACAACAATAAAAGTATTAGTACAGTTTTCAAGAGGCTTGCCATCTGTTCCTCGGGCTCTGAAATACTAGGCTACAGCTCTGTTGATTTTCCTCCCCCCAGTTGGATTGGAAGCTGTTCTGTTGTGGCAGGTGTGGCAGATTCTCTGACTAGATTGGTTATTTTATGTAAGAATCTTTGTCTAATCCCAGAGTAATTCTTGCAGTGCAGAAGAAGGTGCATCCCTGTCTCTGCCTGTTGGCAGTGGGAGCACAACCTGACCTCTCTGAGCAGCCAGATCTGTCTGTGTCGTTCAGTTTCTATAGCCAGGCTATGGTCACCGAAGCTGTACTATATCAGGAATTTTCCTTCTTTCGTCAGATACTCAGCCAGTGAGTATTGTCTTAGAAGGGCCCAGTCTGAGTGTCCTGAATAAGTGAGGAAGTGTTGTTTGGTTTAAATGAGAGATTATTCTTAACCCAACATTAATTGTCTTATTAAACATCATTTTCGAATAAAATATAAAATCCTCAAAGTTCTGTTGAACTAATTTAGCTTATTGGCTGTGTTGGATACCTGTTTTTGTGTTACTTACAGGCATGTATAGTGAGGGAAGATCTGGGGAGAAGAAAACTGCCCTTTTGAGAAAGGTTAACAGTCTTGGAAAGAAAGCATTTGTTTTTTTTTCTAATATGCATGATATATAAAGTTATGTAAACCACGTTTTAAGAGAATACCAATCACCACTGTTAATATACATCAAGAGCCGTTTTAAACCAAATCAGTCATGTAATCATTAATCTCCTGATGTCTCTTTTAAAGACTGACATCATGTCATTGTCCTTTCACTTCTTAATTATAATCTCAGATGTCGTTATTCATACTCGGATTATTTTATAATTCTGTTGACTATCACTCTGAAGCCTTCCTACATGTTATTATACCATTTAGACAAGTATGTAACTCCACAGACCTTGATAAGTGACTGTTTTCTAATGTGACTTACAATTTTATTAATTTAGTCAGTGTTTTTCTTTTTTTCTCTTTTTTAGATATGCTTTTTGCCATCTGTAATATCACATCATAAATATGTCTTGAAATATTGTTTTTCTTTATATGTCTATGTCTTGTATCTAGTTGGTTGTATCTTGCCCAGAAACTACAAGACATGAATGAGCTTTTTAGCTACCTCTGGTACAGGATAAGAGCTGTGCTCTGTCTCTGTTAAATAAACTAAGCTACTAAACAACAATACCTTATAAAGACATACGTTTTTGCCATATGCCAACACCACTGGCCCCAGAAATTAGCACCTGTAGAATTTGCCTATTTTCTCTTTCAGGAGGGAAGAATCACAGCGGCAACAGACTGCATGCCTGGTTTATGCAGCCGCTAAAATTAGTCAAGAATGACAGTAAAAATAATTGAAAGTGACATATGAGATCACTGGGCTTGTAATTTCCATAGTCTATTACGCTATGATAAGCTGTTGTTGTGCTTTTTCAAAAGGAGACAAGCTAAAAAAGACCCTGAAGAAAGTCACAGCCTGACTGCTGTGCTTAAGTAATTCGTTACTATGCAAGCTCAATATTTACCATTATGGTTTAATGTGTGTGTGGTCCCTGTTCATGAACGAAAAAAAAAGATTACACTCACTTACTGCCATAAAATGTTCAGGTCAGTGCACAGCTTGAATTATTTCACTCCTTTTCTGTCTGTTTTCTTTCTTTCCTTACTTGTCTGAAATCTGAAACATTCTTCTTGGCCAAAGGCTTTTAAACAGGAACGTGAATCAGTATTTGGACATGAGCATCGCCTATTGATCCTATTTTACCACAGCCAAGCCAAGTCAAATAGGGAGTGCTCTGCACAGATGCTGAAAGAGAATTTCTACCCATCTGTATTAGCAGCACTCATGCAGTAAATACAGAAGGTGCATTACACAGTTGAAGGGATTTCCCAGGTGCAATGTCTGCAGTGGCAAAGTCTAGTAAAGTGCAAAAAGATAACTAACTGAACCCTGTGCAGAAGGTGAAGGTCAAAGCTTTTTTTTGACATAGAAAGAATAACATAGTTAATTGCAGCTCTCATCAAGTATAAGCAACAAAAAATACAAGGAGAATGTAATAGTCAGAGATGGAGAGACCAGATACTGTATATTAACATGTTAGTGTAAATTCTTACTGACCAAAGTTTTCTGCTGAATAGAATATTACACCAAAAAAGGAATTTCGATATCAATGTCCTGCTGATTTTAGGGGAGGTCTTAAACGGTTAAATTTTGTTTAAGGAACGAGGAAGCATTAGAAATCTTCTCTTGACATGAATTTTAACACCAGATATGTAGCCACACAGACAATGGCAATTCATAATCCAAAGTGACATCTTAAATAACTGGAACCTTGGTAAAAATGATTTTGTCTTTCAATATTTACACTGATTAAGATTAGGGAGGACTTGGTGTCTATCTATACTGGATGTATGAGCAAATATTAATTGAAATTATTTACTAACTTTTTTACTTTTGGCTGGATTGATAAATAAGTAATACACCTACAGTAAAATGTTAAATTATGAAAATACATTTAAATGCTATGAAAGGGCTACTAATGGAAAAAGTACCTGTTTAAAATGAATTCTGTCAAATTTTGGCTATTTGAAATCTGTTAATTGGTGAGTTTCAGAATTTGTTTTAAGGTTCCTATGTGCAAAGAGTATTGCTACCATCAATAATACAATTCATCTTAACCAACATAATCTACTGTATACAAATTATTTTAATGAAGAAAATGAATATTCCAAAGCTGATATTACAAAGCTACTACGAAGTACTTAGAGGACGTCATGTGACAAGTGCTGCCTCCTAGTGGCAGCAGTATGTAAAATCAGCGAAGGGCTCAAATACAAACTGGAAAAAGGAATAAATTAGCATAATTTTAATAATAATTGGAGTACATGACTCCACCCTGCAAAATTAAAATTATAGTGCGAAGCAGAATTGATCAGAGGAAGCATTGCATTTCAAACACAGTGCAAAATGCGATTCTGGGGTACCCCCCTGCCTTCACCTGAACTTGGCTCTTAAACTAACCTGTTTGTTTGCAGTTTGAAAGTGTTTCTGTTCTTAAATAGAAGAAAAGGGATTGAAATCAGTGTGAAACTTGTGCCAGATGCTTATTTTCGTCTCTCCGCGCACTTTATTGGTTGAATTTAACCAATGAGCTCTTGCAGCACTAAGAATGCTAAATATGGGAGTGTTTTATAGAAGGAGCCATTTAGAAAGTTATATGGAGCAACAGCTTTTAGCCAAGGAACACCCACTTTATTCCTTGAAAATGACACACTAAAAGGAGGTTATTTGTGAGACTAGGTTTCTGAAAACAGTTCAAAGTCAGTCAGGCGGTTCTGTTAAGGGCTTGGTAATCTTGATTGATTAACAAAAACTAAAAGACAACAGCTGTCTTCTGGGAGCAAGATTAGGAAGCACAGCTCTGCTACGGTTTTCTGGGGTCTTAAGGAATCTCTGGAGATTTTCAGCAAGTCTAGCAGGCGTGTAACTGAGTGCTTTATCGCTTTTCCTTGCAAATCATAGGCAAACCATGTATCAAACTGCTACACGCGCTGTTACACCTCTGATGGGGTCTCTCATCTTTCATTCATTACTGGCCTACCTGTTATGAAATCAAAGGGCATGGATATGCATTTTCCTTATTATTGTAAGCACTCCTCTGTGTTGGTTATTGTTTGTAATTGTCCTACCTGTTGGGGATCTGCTGTGTTGTATCTGTCTCCTGTCTGTTCCACCATTGTGTGTCAGGTGCCTCTGGTTCAAATGCAGGCTTCTTGTCTGGAGCCAGGGGTGGAGTTTAGGGTATTTAACCTGGCACTGATGGTGTAGTAGTTAGCCTTGGTCTAGCCTTAGTCTTTGTGGTGACAGTATCCATGCTGTGTACTGTTAGACAGCGTGGTTCTTAGCAGGCCAGTATGTTTAAACTGTTGCAGGAAATTCCTATAGAAACTGTATTTATTATCTTTTTTGAGCACTTTGTCCTTTTCTTTGGTAAATATTTTTCTTGCACAAAAGCATCAAGGAAACAGACTTTTTTGCACTGCTTCTCCTTCTGCCTTGATTCACTCTTAACTCACAAAGTCCAAAACATCCCTCCATCCATTTTCTAACTGCTTCTTCCAATTTAATCATGGGGGAGTCAGAGCCTATCTAACAATGAGCGCAAGGCAGGGTATAGCCTGGGCAGGACACCAGTTCATCGCAGGGCACACACAGACACAAACACACATGCTCACAGCTGGGGCCAATTCTCACACAAGACAATTAACCAACTAGTTTCTTTTTGGACCATGGGAGGAAACTAAAACACATGAGGACTAAAACCAGAGGAAACCCATGCAAAATTGTGGAGAGCATATAAACTCCATACAGATAGCACCCCAGGTCTGGAATCAAACCCAGGGCCCCAGCAGAAATGTATGTTTTAGGACACTTAACAGTGAGATTTTAACACATGAAACTTTTGATAGGAGCATTTTGAGAAGGGTCTCAGTGGAGATGGGTGGATTTGTTGTTTGAGGCCGGTAAGCAGTTTAGTTGCTTGGCTAGGCTAGTTAGAGAGAAGACGTTTAGTCAGGAGCTCAGAAAAGAAGCTGAGGCTTTTGTTTGACTTATTTTGTTTTACTGTTTTTTGGCCTGGATTTCCCAACACTGTAAATTGCACTGGTGATTTAAAACCTTACAGCTCTGTATATTTGGTGTGTCTGTTGGCCTGGACTTGCCTATTTTTAAAGATCCTGTTAAGGCATGCCAAGTGGGTTGCCTCAACATATGAATGCCTTCATCTTGTGTTGCATGCTGATGAAGGAAGAATCTCACCACAATGATGCACTAAAGACAATCTTGATTTACCTACTGCTAAATTTGCATTTGAACTTGCCCACAGAAAAAAATAAAGTCCCTTATAATAAAAATGGACTGGGCGCCTCAGCTTAGGATGATATCTGAGATGCACTCTCGTGTAAAACAAAAAATGAATAGAAGAGAATTTGAGCTAGCAAGGATTTTGTAGTGCTTTGAGTGAATTGTTTTTGAAAGGTCAGTCTCTATAAATCATGCATAACTATTTAACATGGTTATGATCCCTGGCTCCCAAGTGAACTGTTTGTCAATACCTGAGTTTCCTGGTCTTTGACTAATAATTGACAATGTAATTATTACGCTTAATGAAAGTGCCAGGTTCTACAAGGGCTGTTATTTCTCTGCTGTCTGCCTTGTCCATCAACAACTCTTAAACTTTATTGCACCTTTTAATAAAATGTTCAGACGGGTAAAGTAGCATGTCTGTACACTAAGTTCTTATTTCATTTTGTTTGTAATGGTACATGCAATGTAAATTATTCCTTGGTACACATGTGGTTTGTGCCACTGTTCTTTCTGATTAATTTCATTTGTTTTTGTACCTACATCAGTGCTAACTGCACTTACTCTTAAAGCATCCTGGTTAATACATAGAAATTTTGCATTAAGTGTGTCTGCTTAAGAAATGATCAAACCTCCTGGAACAGTCAGTATTGTATAAACATGCGAACAAGGATTCATTACAAGGAAAACATTCAACAATATTTAATTCAATAATATTTAATATGTTAATATACTGAATAATGACTAGGAAGAGGTATCTGTCGGATACCTAACAATGCATTTTGACCATATACAGTATTTGTTTTTGTTTACATTCTTTACGTTGGACTGGGTCAACACTTTTCAGTGAAAAAGTGCAATAGTGTTTCTCATTAGAAAATGATAATATTGTAAAATACCATTGGAGTTTTGTAGAGTAAAACAAAATTACACTACTGTATATACCACATTCTAACAATCATATTGCTATATTTTATAGTATTCCAGACTTAACTATATCATGCTAATTACTCTAGCACTTTTCTCACCTGGGAGACTGGACCTCAGGTGACAGAGGGTTGTCGTTTGCCTGTGAATAAAATAAAATACTTTCCAGCAAAGTTTGTATTGTTGTTGGCTTTAACTTGTCTTTTTTGGAGATTTTTCAAAAATTCACCACCCATTTCTTAAGCACATGGATTTCAGAATTTAGTGGCAGATGTTGCATTCTACTTTACTAATAAGCATTTGTGCATAAGATAATTTCTGCTAAAGACATTAAATTGCATGGAGCGCTCACTCATTAGTCAAGAAATATACAATTAGTCAAGATGCTTGAACTGTGGACAATGGCTTTACGAGGACAATGTCACGCCTTCCTGTCTGTAAGGCCTTCTCTTCTCTGTATAATCCTAGTTTTAATCTTGCAAGAACACAACAGTAGCAGTAGGGCAAGGAACTGGGGTAAAAACTACAACCAAAATGAAGTTTGTTTTAGGAGGATTTTTCTTCCACTCAGTGGATAGCATCAATGGGCAGAGTCGCTTTCTGTCTTGCCTTTACTTAACAGCATTGTATGAAAGTAAGAATGGTTAAAAATGTAACCATTCCAATCCTGAAATTCAAATGCAGCAATAGATCAAGAGGTAGACCAGTTTTAGCTGGTATCAGAATTTGACCTTTGACCTTTCTATGACACATGCACCTCTGCTATTGGCTGGAAGTCGAAGGAGCAAGAACATGAATATATAGTATATACAGCATTAATGCAGTCATCTATCTTATCTTCAGCAAACAGCTTGACTGCTGGAAGGTCTAGAATGTGAATATTAACAAGCTGGTACCACAAACACAGTTTTTCTGAAGGGACACCTAAGTACCCCTTTGAACCAAGATTAACACTATAAGCACTTTCGCAGGTTCATCTGAGGGTGAAATTTAAGTGTCAATCCCATTAGGCCATAAACTTGTGCTCATGTCACTTCCAGATTATGAGGTTTCATGCACAGTGCAAATGCAGATCATTAGAAAACAAAATAGACTCCTTGTCAACAAATGTCTCTGCTATCATGTCCTGTCTGTGATTTAGGAAGGAGGCTTTGGTTGAAATGTCTGGCCCTTCATTTGTTTTCTGCAGATTTTAGGATTAACTGCTCCAAAGTATTGTGGATTTGTCTTGTTACCGTACCTGCAGGCCTCAGAAGAAGTGAGAGTCACTGACGTACAGTATGTGTGGGCAGACCACTGCTTAATTCATGCAAGAACAAGCTGCATCATCATTTAGCATGGACCTTCTTCTTAGCTTGAAGCTTCCGCTAACCAGAAAGGAAGACGCCCACCGTTACCAGGTGGATAATCTTGGTCAAGACTCAAACCTGTACTCATCTGGAATTTTATTCCAGGCAAAGAAAGATTATGCAACAACTTGTTAGTGGAGGTTTTTATAACAGATGTTTAGAACACACCATGTGTTTCTTGGGAAGGTGAAATTAAGATAACACATCATGCAATTCGGTTCTGTGCTTTACCTTCTTGTAACTGGTACATGTGAGGTTTAATGAATATCACAAATAAAAACTAAAGAATTGTTACCCGTCTTTGTCTGATGGCTCATCAGGAGATAATAACTCACTAAAGGTGCTATATAAAATGAAGATTATTACTTGAGGTGTTTTGTCTTAACAGACTTGTATGTTTAGACAGATCAAGGCGTCTGTTTGCAGATGATACCAAAATAGTAGAATCAGCAAACAATAAAGAAGTATCAAATTAAATTCGAATCGATTAAGTGTCAAGACAGGCCAAACAACTGGCAGATTACATCTAATGTAGACAACTGTGGAATATGACATGCAGGTAGTAGGAATGTAAACTGTTAACCGAACATGGGATACATTGAGCTTGACAAGGGTACTTGTGAAATAGAGTTAGGTTGGTCTCAAAGGAACCTAAAGCACTGTACTCACAGCAAGAGACCCACTTCACCCACTACTGAAGATCTGACTCTAGACACAGTGAGCATTACAGGTACATTTTTTGACATTTAAATCCATTTAGAAATCGAATGAACATGTTGACTAGTGATGATTTAAGAATGCTTTCATTTTTCTTTTATTCTAGGTCAGCACCAAGATAAAAGACAAAAGCAAGTTGTCGGAACAAAGAAGATTTTGAACAGCTCTTGATATGTTAATAGGGACTTAGATTAGGTCGTTCTCATCTAAACAGATGCAAAGAAACGAAACAATTAAATAAACCTGTTGCCAAGAGCCGGCAGGTTCAAAAAAGTAACATGAAAAATAAACATGATAACATTTCAAGTTCACCTAACGTAACAATTGCAGGGTGACACTTAAGAACCTCTGTTTAAAACGCAATATTGTAAATGATATTCGATGGTGGGCTGAAAAATAACAAACAGAGGTTTATTCCACACTAAAAGGAAAACAGAGGTGACACCGCTTCAGCTGTGGCGCTTTAATGAGGTGTGTGTTACATCAAGGGACAGGAAAAGAGTGACTCTACGGCGCTACACCGCCGCAGAACAATCGAAACGTAAACGTGACGTAATTGACCTGCCCAGTACTATACCTGACTCCGACTTCTGCCGAGTTGCAGGTTATTTTTAGTTATTTAAGTGCCTGAAAACTCTCATTTTTTTCCATGCAAAAAAACCCATACAGTATATTCTATTTCTTGAACAAAACAAAATGAAACTACGCTCGCTGCAGACCAATAATTAGATTGATATTCCATATTTAATGAAGGCAATTTAATATTTATGAATTTATATATGGAAAGTATACACCCCATTCCTCCTGATTTTTTAAATGGCATGTGTCCCATTTCAGCATTTTGAGAAGGTCGTCATCCGAACTTGCACAGACATTAAATATATTTTGTTGTTCAAAAATGCGTTATGCGCTAGCAAACAAAATCAACTCTTACGTTTCTTTTTAAATGCATTTTCTTGAAACATTGTTCTGCCGGTCATGCCATGCCGCATATATTTCACCAGCATTTTCCAGCTTACAAAGTAAACAGCTTCGTATTTTTTCTTTTGTTGCGAATATTATTCGCGTAAAGGTCCCCGTTTAATTCATGGTTAGATGATGATAAGGATTAGACTTCGCTCGAGAACTCAGAGACAGTCACGCCTCTCGTTGTTGAATCTACCGACTCTCTGGGGCTGAAAACATCTCAGGAATCAATTTCAGGTCTTCTGACTTTAGTCTGGCTGTTCACAGTACATTTCCCCAGGTAGTGAACCAAAATAACACCACGTTATGTAAACTCCCATTCAGATTCCAAATAGGGTATTTTTTATTGATCTTTTTATTATATACAGTTCATAATAGACCTTTGACAAAAACCTTCCACCAATCTCAAGGGCCCAAGGCCAGTTAATAGTCTACTAGCATCCCTGTCTGTGGCACCAAGGAGGCTACCATGGCAACACTGATGACTTCCTGTTGGGTGACGACCTGATGTAAGAGACAGAGGCTTAAGCTCCGTCTTGGAGTTTTCTGTGGTCTTGAAATCTGTGCGTGACTTCTGTGAGTTTACTACAGTATATGTTTTTTTTAAGAAACAGCTTTACCAGAATGGTGAAACCCTGTTGTAGTTCTGTGAGCTATGGCCAGACCGCCCTCTGGGATGTTCATCTACTCACAGTAGCTTTAACAATGCCAATGTTGTCTCCTTACATAAGAAGGTGACCCAAAGTTACAACTGGCAGATGACAATTCTTCTTTTCCTTTCTTGGCTGGTTGTTGCTCTGAGGCTAACTGCAGACCAAGATAGCCTGGTCACAGAGCAGGTTTGATTAATTTAAAAGCAGTGTTGCTACCTTGTATCCCTTATCCCATCAGCTCTCAGACACAAAGCAAGGCTGCTGCTGCTGTGCATTGTTTTGGTGGACCAGTAGGGGGCGCTCTTCCACCTGGACCAGAATTTCAAAATCAATGCCCCATTCAGCTGGTGACAATTTTGTATTTCACCATCTAATCTGCTGTGGTGAAGTACTGGGGCTTCTGGTGCAAAATTTCTGCCATGTGTCACATACAGTAGGTGGGTAATGCACTCCAGCTCTGTATGTAAAATGTTTTGGGATCCTTTGGGATGAAAGCACTATATGAATCTATACTGTATTTATACAGTATAAATATAATTTATTATGGGTGGCACGGTGGTGCAGTGGTCAGCATTGCTGCCTTACAGCACTGCTCTGTGTAGTTTGTATGTTCTCAACATGCATGTGTGGGTTTCCTGTGGGTACTCCAGTTTCCTTCCACAGTCCAAAGACATACTGTAGGTTGATTGGCTTCTGGGAGAATTGTCCCTGGTGTGAGTGTGTGCATGTCTGTGTATGTGTCTATGTGTCTGCTCCAAGACTGACTGGCGTCCCGTCCAGGGCGTATTCTGCAGAATGGATACATGAATTTAAAATTAATAGCAACATGATACTTGAAGAGAATTTAAGACTGTGAGGATAGTCTGCGAATGTATGATAAAAAAAGAACAATACAACAAAGCCAAATCACAGGTTTGATGCAGAAGCACAGATGATACAGGTCCAAGTCTGTAAATAGAAAGGCAGAGTTCATGTACGAAGGATGGCTTAGTTCACTGAACAGATGCAGCCAGTTATCAGGTCTGCTTAGTGCCAGGTGTGAGCTTGACTAGGCCTAGCAGAACAGGGAAGGATGGGCAGAGGCAGTTGTAGTTGGAGTCGACTCACTACCAGCAGGAATGACTAGGCCGGGAGGCCAAATGTGTTTCCATAGAAACAGAAAGGGACCAAGAGCTGGAATTGTGATGTACAGTAGTATTGCATCATGGCTAATTTGCTTCTGCATTTAAATACAAGTATTAGTTCTGAGGAGGCAAAGTAAAATTAATTTAATGTAGCTCAATGTTTTTATGCAAAGGAACAAGTAAATGTTTATTCCATGCTGAAAAGAGAAGAAAAGAAACAATATTTCGGCTGTGGAGCCTTCTTTGGGTGTGTCATGTTTGGGTTTGTCATGTTTTTATGTCCTAAATATTGTTTTTTAGGTACAACAACGTTCTAAATTAAATGAGGACAAATTAACCTCTACAAAAGACACTTCTTTAACTGAAAGGTGGTATGGCGTATGAAACAAGCTAGCTGCCCAGCCTTATTGTTGAAGCCAGTCAATATCCTGGCTTCTTTCATGAAACTGCTGGATGAGATCCTGGGTTCAGTTAACTACTACCAAATGAGTTATAAGGGCCAAATGGCTTCCTCTTGTTTGTAACCTTTTTTTTATATTCTTATGGAACAGAATAGAAAAAGGGAAACAAAGGGATACTCTACTCCACACAGAGTATCCCACAAACTAAAAAAAAACTGTTTGGACAAAATAAAGTGAAGATGTGAAAAATGTACAGTATGTTTTTAGTTTTTCCCTCTGGGTTTTTGTCAAGGTACTGTACTGTTCCCCTACGAACAGATGTTCCAGTTTCTGTTATCCTCAGGTTTTTCCAGACAGTTTGTTTTCCTGCTTTAAACTTTTTTGCCTTGTCTCCCAGCAGAATATGTTCTTATTTTCTCCCATAAGGAACCCTCATGTATTTTGAGAAACAAACACAGTCACCCACTGGTCCTAACAGGCTGACCACTGGCACTGGGAAATGTTGAAAGGGAGTGACCTAAATTTAACTTACCAATCAGAAAGCAGTTAGATTTCAATGATCACAATGTCCTTAGTTTTGAAAAGAAATGAGCTGAGCAAAATGATCAAATCTGAGTGGACAATCCGATCAAGAGCCTTTTGATATACTTGCATAAAAAAAATGCTAATATTACTGTTTTGCTGAAATGAATATCTGAAATAGTGATGTAACCACAAAGAGGATTTACTAAAGAGGAAAAAAGAGACCTTCATTTTGTTTTTTTAAACCTGCCGTTTGATGTCTGCCACTGTAAGATGCATTCGGCATGGAAGTCAGTGTCTGACAAATACGAAATGAAGAAACAGTTCTTGCAGTAATGGAGAAATAACTAACAGTAATGGAGAAATAAAACAAATGAAAGGACACTGTGCTAGGAGGAAAACATCTACAAGTAACTGCCAAAATAAAGGAAACACTTGCATAAATGAGGGATACAAACTATATTGACTTCCTGAGATAATTAAGCAATTAACATCCCATCATGCTTAGGGTCATGTATAAAAATGCTGGGCAGGACCAGTTGCCTATTATCTTGGCTATTGTGGAAAGAGGTTCTCAGTGACTTTGTGAGCGATTTGATTGTTGGGGCAGGTGTTGCAGGAGCTTCAGCAACAACGATTGCTCTACTTGCTGATGTTTCATGAGGAACAGGGGCTAAGGTGATGTTGGCATGGAAGTCTGAGGGAAAGACATCCTCAACTAGGAGCAACTATAGACAAAAATGCATACTCCTGAACTGTGGTGTCTGTGCATTGGTTTGAGATACAAGGCAAATGGATGAGGAACTCGGAATTAGTTGATTGCAAGAACTTCAGAGAGGGGTACTATGGTCGAGTTGCAGTGCATAAACCCCTTATTACACCTAAAAATTCACTTTTGTGAGTAAAGTGGTGCACAGAACACAGCCACATCTACTGAGCAGTGGAAGAAAGTCAAATAGATGAATCATTTTTCACCTTCAACATTTGTTCTCAACAAGCAGATGAGTACATCTGTGACGCACTCCAAATAAAGCCTACAGGCTCGAGAGCTTGTTTCCCATTGTGAAGGGTCCTGGTGGCTCTGTTATGATGTGGGGTTCATTTTCCTGGCAAAGTTTAGGTCCACTCAACCCCTTGAAGTCAAGGTATATACCTATAAATACAAAGCCATTCCGAGTGATCACACTCATCCTGGTGTTCTGGCGGCCCATGATGGCTCAGTGCCCTATTAAAACACTATTTTGGCGTTTCCTTTATTTAGGCAGTGACAGCCTGAACCCGCCATTCTTCTACCAAAAAAGAATATATATTTAGGAAGGCTGAATTAATATTTGCAGTGTCACAAGCAAACATATGCGTCTTAAGGGCTTGGGTGATTACACAGGGTCTTTACAGTAGTCTTTACAGGATATTTATTAATTGGGCTAACATCTTTACGTGTTTATACAAAGCGACTCATGCATACAGCTAGGAATTTATCGGAGCAACCAGATTGAAGATCCTCACAGTAAACACTACCAGACATATCATGCATCACCAACAGGATGCCCAGTAGACTAGTGCATCATGTTGGATCACATCTCAACTTAAATACAGGAGCATGTCCAGTGGCAGTGTGGCCTGTAGAGATGTGCTTTGCTCTAAGGCAGGGGTTCCTGGTGTTCAGGCCCACACACTTGCTTGATTGCAACATTTGCACATTTCTTTCTACTCAAAAGTTAAAGGATAATATGTTACTTAGGGAAGGGTGGCACAGTGGATAGCCTTGTTCCCTTATAGCGCAGGAGCCCTGAGCTCAAGCAGGGTGCTATCTGCATGGAGTTTACTGTATATGCTCTCTGTGTGTTTGTGTGGGTTTCCTCCAGGTGCTCTAGTTTTATTCTCACAGTCCAAAGACAGTTCTGGTAGGTTAATTGGTTTCTGGTAAAACTGGCCCTGGTGTGATTTTGTGCGTTTGTGTCAGTGTGTGCCCCCTGCGATAGACTGGTGTCCCATCCAGGGTGTATCCTGCCTTGCGTATTGCTGGGATAGTCTCCGGGTCCTCCCATGACCCTGAACTGGATAAAGCAGTTAGAAGGTGGATGGATGTTAATTATGCAATACAGTAGTTAAAGTAGCCTCCACCTTGTTTAACAGCTGAAAACATAGTTCAAATTAACCCCATTATTAATTCAGTTCAGGTGTGTAGGCCTGTAAGAACAGGTTCAGGACAGCAGTACCTCAGCCAGGTTTTGAATTCATGGACCTCCACTCACAAGTCTAGACCTCTAACCATCACCTGACTCTTACCACATCTAAAAATTCTATGACTTGTAGAAAATGTTCAGGAGCCAAATATTTCAGCACAGCTACTGCTGATGGATGAAAAAAATTAGATGGCTAAAATGTTTAAATGTCATAATAAGGTGATTTTTTTCTTTTTGTGATGCATGTGTACATTCTTTTGGAGTGGTGTTATATGCTTGTTATTTTGTTTTGTTTTTTTTTTACCCACCATTTCAACCGATAAGTGCTTGGCTTTGGTTTTGAGAATTCCAGGTTGAAACCTTTCAAGGATCAAAATAAACTGAAGGTCTTTTTATCTTTCAGTCTTTGTAACAGAGGCTTCTGAGTTTGACAATGACTGTCATGTTAAGACATTAACTTGCTTATGCTTCAAAGGAGAAAATGAACCCTGTCAATTAGTGATCACAAGATTCTGAGTCTTGCTTTACTATAAAATTTATTTTCATTTTTTTGTGTTTTCTCATAAGAGAGCAGAGCTTTTTTTCTCCTTACCTGTGGACTTGCAGGGATTTTCAGTGGAGAGGAATAAACTGTGCTTTCTAAAGGAAATGTATAGGCTGTTGGAGAATGCCTGAGTAAAAAAAACACCTGATCCCAATAAAACACCTGTTTAAACTAATTAACTAATGAGAGGAATAGCACCCAATGGACCCTGATTAGAAAAGAAGCAAAGCAATTATTCAAAAAAAGAAATACAAGCTAAGACACAAACTATTTTCTTTGTTTTTATAATTAATGCCAATGGGCTCAACGTTGTTCAACGAATTGGCCTTTGTCATTCCAAAAATTTAAACAAAGCATGTTAAATTTATTATGCAGACAAGAAAGTCTTTTCTTTCACTTTTCCTCCTGGTAAAAGATGAAAAAATATTTGATTTAAATAAGAAAGATCCCCCTGCACATTTAAAAATTAAGCTGCACAGAGGGACGGCCAGCAGATAGGCCAAATCCTCATTTGAAAGGCATTATATTTAATGCACAATGTTCTGGGCAATATTTGTAATGAGCTAGAACAAGACCAAAGTTTACTTTTGTCGAACCAAATTTCAAATTTAGAAATTTGTTTACAATGTAATCCTAATGATAATAAAACAGCACATGTATTTTTTATTAATATTAAATACTGTAATCATACACACCATTTCAGACCACAGGTTGAACACACCATGAGGTGTTACAGAATTAAAATCAAATGATATTATGGTAAAATTGCGTAGGGCATTATTAATGTTTTCTTCTTAATTTGGTGTGCAATTCTGGTGTTCTTGTTATAAAAGAAACATCACTGCTCTGGAATCAGTTCAGGGAAGAGCAACCAGATATGGCTTAGAAGAATGTACTACACTGACTGGTTGAAGAAAGTGAACCTTTTTATACCTTGAACAGAGAAGATCATGAGGGGACAAATACTCAAAGACATTAACAGGGTCGACCCAGTGAAGTTCTTTAGAATGAACTGTGAAACATAAACCAGAGGATACAAGTGGAAACTACATGGAAGTGCCTTTAAAACCAAAAACAGAAAACACTTCCTTACTGAAGGGGTTCTGGGAGTGTGGATAGGCTACCCAGCCTGGGTGTTGAAGCTGAATACCATGACTTCTTTCAGGAATCAGCTAGATAAGATATTTGAGATGAAATACAGATTTTTGGAACTTTTCTTTTGTTTTTATTCCACTTTCACGTTGTAGTTGTGGTGGTGTTAGCAAATTTTAACAGTTATTAGATTCCATATTTCTGCACCACTGAACAGATAACTCTCCGCCTTTTAAGAGATGCGGCAGACGTTTATTGCGGATGTTCTGAGAGAGATTTATGATTATTATGTCTACAGATCATGGAAGAGTAATGAGCAGACCCCTAAAACAATACCAGAGTTGCCAGCAAAGAGCAAAATCTTTTGGTTTCCAGCAGTTCAACCTTTAAGGCCTGAAAACTAGAATGACTAGAGTTTCAAAAGGGTGTTTTTGTAAACTTTTGTGTTACTTATCCTTTGTCTTTTAAAGGGTGGAACAGTTAACACAGTGTAGCTGAAAAAGTAGCTTTTACACTTCACAGATCTTGCCCAGCAAATAGTACTCTACGGTAGGTTGCATAAAGAAATATTCCAAATAGGCTTTGTCATCATGTGTTTCTATCACTGATTAAATGACATACCTGTGACGGGACATTTTTTGGAACCCTGTTATTTACTCAAAATGGAAGACTTTGGCTGTCTATAACATTTCTTTGAGACTCTTTAACATACAGCTATCACTGTGATTTGACCACCCAAATCCAGATTTTTCCTTTCCTTTTTAACACCATCCCTGACTTGGAGCCACAATCATAGGCATCATAGAGATCCCACACTGATCTTTTGTCTTTTGTGGAATATCCACTGGGATTGTGAAAGTTGAAGTATTGAAGAACACTGCAAAAAACAGATGGTGTTTTTTAAGATCTGGGAGTAAAATGAGATTCACCCCTGGAATAGTGGCTGTCTCATGTGTCTGTTCCCCACCTCAATGATGAAAGTCACAAGGAAAGAGGAAAAGGACTGTTTGACTGTGAAAAAAAAAGCCTTGCCTGTTATTGTTTCAAAGGCACTCCACTGAATTCTCCACACTTCAAAGGGTAGCTTTATCAATCTAATTGACCATATCTGTGCTTGTTTCTGTCCTCGTCTGTTACTTCCATGTCAAATGCTCATGTAGCGGAGCTACAGTAGTTTGGACACGGTGACATCATCGCCCTCCCTACACGTAGGAGAGACCTCAGCTGCCTGGGCTGAGGGAGGTCTCCTTTAGCTCATGGGGCTGGTTCCCTGTTGGGTTACGCTGGAGACTGGGGTTCGTGCCCCATGTGTTGTGGGGTGGAGTGGCGAGGGCATGAGCCCGTGCCGAACCGCGACAGTCACACTCACAGATCTGTTACTCTTCCAAAGCCATTTCCATTTCCTGTTTCTTTCTGTTACTCATGTGGACTCTTTGTGTCTGTATGGAGAACCATACTTTATAGTAGTTTTCATTTTACCATCATTAAATAAAGCAATTTGTCCTGACAGTGTTTGTTCTTTATCAACATCATGTCCTGCTGGATACGTTTATCTTCATCCTGACTTTTTTCTCATTGTATCTAAGAGGAAGAGCTTTAAGTTTGTACCAAGCTCATTCAGTGTGAGCCAGAGAGTGTCCTGTGACGAACACCCAAAAAACAGTGCTCTTACAACTGTGAGGCGTGTGTCTAATGGCCAGAAGGCTTTGGAAAATTAGCATGTGAAAATCTCCATTAATCTTTCAGCTTTCAAGATGAGTCTGTGCCAATCTCCCCCCCTGCTTAGTTGTCCTAAAACCATACAACAAAGCTGCTTTTTCCTCAGTTTGTTTTATAGCCCAAGTGGAAACAAAACCAGACAAACCACGTGACAGGATGTACCACATGAAAGCAACAAACTAACAGAAAGAAAACGTCAAAATCCATTGGAAAAGTATTCTGCAGACAAAATCCATGTTTTGCTCAATGGGCTCGGAGTTGGCAGAGGTTAATTCCTTTTGTGTCAGGCTGTCTCAGCCATTTACTACAGCTGACAACTCAGTCACAGTAACATCTGGAGAGCTAGGAGAAATCTTGTAAAGAGATCTGTTCATAAAACCCTGATAGCTTCACACCTTTACAAGACAATTATAAAATCATGCTGCTTCTGGAAGAGAGGGGTGCCTGACTGAAATGAGAATTATTAAAATAACAGAGCTGTCTACTTCTCCAACAACACTTTGGCTCCAACGCTATAGATATAGAATCATCTCTCTCTCAGATCATTTGCATGTGTCTCTGTCATCCAGACAAGAAATGGGTTTGTACATTTCTTAATTGTATTATTTCTATGTCAGATCTGCTCAATTTAATAATTGGACTGGGCTCTGTTGATGAAGCAAATTGTTAATTTGAAGTAGGATGATGCAGGATTTGCTGATCTGGGCTGGGACCATGTGTGGTCGTGTGTGTGACAACAAAATCAGAGACTGTCAGGATCCCAGCACTACCACTAAGGCCTGTAGTTCGATTGTTGTTCCAAACGATCGCTAAATGACTTAATGGAACCCACCTCCTGTTTAACTGATCATGGTTAAATTGTTTCAGGCCATTAGAAAACAATGATTTCAAGCCTACATATAAAACCTGATGGACTGGCACTCTCTAGGAACAGACTGGATTCGCCACATACTGGTTGAAGGATTAGATGCATGTAGAGAAGGATTTGTTAACGGCTTTATGAAGTAGCAGTCAATTAAACAATAGACAGATGGCACAAAGTTGACAGACAACATAAAACTCCAATGACTCTTCTGTATTAAGATGGGTAGTAGTATCAGCATCAGTGACAGATCTCAACATACTGTAATAGGCTGCAACCCTCCACAAAATAATCTCCACTTTTAGGCTCATTGTGTACAGTATCTTCTTGACTTCTCTCAGACAATCTTGCCTCTTTCCATGTTCCAAAACAACGACTCCAGTACCCTTGTGGATAAATGTATAAATGGAACTATGTATCACCTAGACATTGCTAATCAGCACTGTGCTCCCATAAATAACTATAATACTGTACTTCAAAACATGTTTCAGGCTTTGGCGATATACAAAGTTCCTTCTGGCCTATGGTTCCCTGAGATATGGTGAGAAGTGAGGAAATGAGAGCTAATGTCCTCTTTGAAATCTAAGGTGGAATGGAACAATAACATTTCTTCCTGGCTGTGGCTATGAAGAGACCTCTGTTGGTGAAAATAGGTACTACATCCAGCATGTCAAGGTCATACATAAAATAGGTTAACCAGTAATCTTTTCAGCATGAATTACAGTAGGTGATGTAACTTATTTCATTACAGACAACATAGCGTGATGGTGTTCCAGTCTAAGTACATTAAGTCCTGAGAATAGAAGAGACTTCTTTATTCAAAGAACTGTAAATGTGTGAATCAAATTACTGCATTAGGATGCTCCTACAGGATCCCTATAAATATTTCAAGACATGGCTTGATGAGCTTCTTAGATCGATAAACTGTTAGTAAAAGAACATTGTGAATGGCTTCCCTTTATTTACTTATTGTCATGTCTTGTCATACCTGCACAGAGTGAAAAAGGAAAAAGGTGCTGTTGATAATCCTCTAGCAAACTGCAATCCCAGCAATAGGGCAGGTGGAGAAAATAAGGATATTTCTGTTTCTTCCCTTACCAAATGCCTTCCAAACGACCACACATTTCTTACATTAAGGATAAAAATTAGAATCCAAACAAAAAAAAAACCTTCCAGATATCAGCACTGTATTAGAGTCTGGTAAGACACAAGAACATAAGTAAGGTCACAATTCACAGGAGGCATTCCACCCATCTAGCCTATTTGGTAGTTAGTAACTAGTTGATCAGAGAGTCTCACCCAGTCATTTCTAGAAGGAAGCCAGGGTATCAGTTTCAACAACATGGCTGGGTTTCTTGTGTATAGTTTCCACTTGTACCCCTTGACAAAAACCCTCTTCTCTCTGAGTGGGTGCAAACTACCACCCTTTTAGCTAGCAGTCAAAAGGGATAACAGAATGTACCACAGAGCACATCAGTTGAGGTGGAAACGCCTTTATAAAGCTAGGTAAGCTCTACCTTAAATCCCAACAGATTCTTCCCTGTGCCCTCATCTGGTCACACAATTATTAAATCACTTACACTTCTCTAAAAGTGTCCGAAGTCTCTGAACACATTTCATTTCAAGGGCTTTGTCGGCAGAAATTTAATAAAAAACGAAAATGCTCGTGTTTATTTATATAGTATTCCTAATCTTGGCCATCAGTGAAAAATGAACAAAGAAGATAGTTCAGTTTGTGGCACAAGCACAGTCATTCATCTGATTTAATTGTATTTCTTTCATTTATGTAGTTTGTTTATTCCTAGTCTCATTTTTCACACAGAAAATGTTCTTGAGATCATTTCGATTATACCCAAGCGGATACTGTACTTCATTGGTGGCAGAGTGGGTCCCATCCAGCATCCCTTGGGATGTGATGAGCAGTATAAATCCCATTTATCATCAGTATCTTTATTAAAACCACTTCTCTGGCGTGGTCCAAAAGTGGAGCAATGATGCCTTCAGAGACTTCCCGTGTGTTGCTTAAAGGCTTGGAAATGAGTAATATCTCAAAATAAAAGCAGGCTTGGCATTAAAGAGAAACCCATAAGCCAGATGCAAATTCCAAACTGCCATTAGACTAAAGGCAGCTTTCCACCAGGGAACAGCAAAAACACCTCTAACAAATGTGAAAGTCCCTACCAAGAGAACCTTTTGGATTCGCAGTTGGTGGTTGGGCTGTAATTTTTTCTTTTACACAAAGGTGCTAAAGCTCTTTGAATTTCAGTGCCGGTACTGCCAGTTCTCATTTCTGAACGATCTCTTCCCCTTCTTATCCCCCTGCGACTTACAAACCTAACCACCATGAAACTGACACTGAGCTCGCGGGGGCAACCTCGCAGTGACAGTGGGCATCAACCGGACCAGCCTTCCTTAAGGTCTCCTGTGTCTTTCTGAGAAAGACACGCTGTGCCTTTTACATGCTCAGCTTTTATTCAGCCTGCTGGAGAGCCGGAGAGCTGGAGGAGCAGTGGAATGACTCAGCAGGCTGAGAGAGATTTATTGCACGCACTCGCTGTGTAAACCCACCTGCCTCTCATTATGCTGTTCCAGAGTAAGTCGCAGGTGCTATTTATTATAACAACCAAGTGTACCTGTTAAGAGAACCTTAACACCCTCCGTTAATGCCAAACCTATTTCCACACTGGAGTGAAGCCATCACATAATAAGACTGCAAACAGAAAGGTGAAGGGCAGTTCCTCCAGGGAGACTGGAGAAGCACACAGTGTTGTTTTTACTCAGATAAATGTGTGAGACTATAAGTAGTTTGCTTGTGGGATATTTCATCTCTCTCTACATACTGTATAGTTCCATCTGGAGAAGATGGGTTGTATTTTTTTGCAATTTGCAAAAACTAAAGGAAACTGTAATTTTCCCCCTGATTTCTCATAATGTTAGGACAAATCAAGACTAAGAATTACCATCAGAATTAAAGTAGATATATTTGGGAATTCAGTAGTAATAATGGATGCGAAGCCAAATAAATTTGGTATGTTTTTTTATGTACACCAGGCATTCTTCTTTGGTATTGCTCTGTACTTAAGACAAAATAAACACATCAATATGAATCATAAGGTAACAATTTTGGTTTATTAGAATTTTACAATTTTGTCAAAAAATAAAGCCACTATTCATTTGTTTTTACTTCACACTGTATATACTGGTTTTGTTAACTGCTTTGACCTTCACAGAAGACGTACCTCTAAGATCATTTACAGTAACTTTAATACACCAAAACCAAACTGGTTAAGAATATGACTAGTGCCTATTAAAGCAAACCTCTCTCTCTTCCCAGCTCAAGTTGAAGAGACTTGTCCCCTGAACCGACATCAAGTTTATGTCTGGGCCAGTTAGGGGCTTCAAACAGCTCTTTAGCAACATGCCAAATTTGTTATGGGAACTAGGTTTTAGACCAAGGTACCATTAAGATGAAAATTACTTTTTAGACAATATTAACAAAATAATTAAAGGCTGTTCAGGCTGATACACTTGTTTTCCTTTCCTTGGAATAAATGCCTTGCTGCTGAGAGAAAGTTCAATACATACTCAGCATTTTATAGAAATCCAATTTTAATTTGTGGCTTTTCTAGCGTGTGTCTGTTTAATGCATGTTCCAATCGCACACTTATGTTGTTAATCAGACCTGTTATTGAAAAACGTAATCAAAGTAATTCTGTTGCTTAATGGAATACACATTGCAACGTTCATTGTTATTGCCTCATTTTGTGGGGGAGTAATTAGTTTAAATTGCCCATATTGACCAAGTAATAGACACATTATATGCTCTAATAGCACGGTGACTGCCTTGCCATTTTACATAACGTAGTATTGCATTCTTGGATGACACTAACTCTATTAGCAACACTTCCAGCCAGCCTGAGGCTCGACTGTCTTTTTCTCTAGTTTGTTACATACTGTAGGGCTGTGACTGGTTTGCATGTTGTCCAGGGACAGCCATTGTCTTCTTCCAGAGAAACCTTTTACTCCTCCCGCAGGAAGCGAGACAAACTTGGTCGTTGTTCAGTTACTTTCAAGTTTTAGTCTTTGCAAGCCGGAACATCAACTGAAGCAAAGAGCAGTATTTGCTTACTGGACGCCCCTGGACGCCCCATCTTATCAGCATGTAACTGTCCAACTACTTACATCTCAGCCTTTCTCGACAGCCTCATGAGACCGCTGGTTGAAGATCTTCCCTCATACATCAAAGACACCAACCACGCGCTCCAACTTTTTAATGATTTCCAATTTCAGGGTACCGAATGCTACATTTTTACCATGGACATCACATCTCTGTACACCGTCATTCCCCATAATGACGGCCTTACAGCACTCAAGCACATGCTGGACAAACGCACAGTGCTTGATCCACCCACCCACACCCTGGTACGCCTTGCAGAATTGGTCCTCACACTGAACGCATTCTCTTTCAATAATCTTTTTTACCAACAGGTCAGTGGAGTTGCCATGGGCACCAGAATGGGACCCAGCTATGCCAACATTTTTGTCGGCTGGGTAGAAGAACGCTTCTTCGCTTCCTACACTGGCTATGTCCCTGACCTCTACAAACGATATATTGATGACTGCGTCGGTGCCGCCACATGCTCCAACGATCAGCTTGAGTTCTTCCTGCACCATTTCACCAACTTCCACCCGTCCCTCAAATATACGATTAACATATCTTCCACTACTCTTCCGTTTCTAGACATCCACTTGTCTATCAACTACCCCCGACTGTCCACTTCAGTTTATTACAAACCCACGGATTCACACAGCTACCTCCTGTACAGCTCATTTCACCCCAACCACACTAAAAACTCTCTTCCTTTTTCACAGTTCCTTAGGTTACGACGATTATGCAGCGACGACATCGACTTCGAGAACCAAGCCCTCGAAATGTACTCATTTTTCATCAACAGAGGATACCCCAGCAGTGTGATTGACAGGGCCCTTGCCCGAGCCAAAAACACCCCCCGGACCATCAACCCGATCAGGAACTCCCGCCGTAACAACCGCATTCCTCTGGTGCTTCCTTACCACCCTAACACACTTCCTATCCCCAGGACCATTAACCACAACTTTTCCATCCTACAGGATGATCCCTCCATTGGGGCCCTCTTTTCTGATCGCCCTATCATCTCATATCGCCGACCACCTAATCTGCGTAACCTCCTTGTTCACAGCTCCCTTGACCGCCCTCAACAACCATCCACACCAGGCACTTTCCCTTGCAACAGAGCTCGCTGTATCACCTGCAAATACACAGCCACCACCACACTCATTCAAGGCCCCTCAGGACAATTCCGGATCACCCAGACAGCATCTTGTACCTCCAGCAACCTTGTTTACTGTATCTCTTGCAGTAAATGCCCAGCCATCTACATTGGAGAAACAGGAAGGAGACTCGGAGACCGTTTCAGAGAACACGTCAGGGCTGTAAAGATTAAAGATCTCTCCAAGCCCATTGTTTCTCATTTCACCTCTGACGGCCACGACCACTCTAATCTCTCCGTCTGTGTTCTCAAAGACGGTTTTCCAAACTCATACATCAGAAAGACCACCGAAACTAAAATTATTCTGCAGCTAGGATCACACCTTCTCCCTTCCCTTAACGACAGACTACTGTTCTTTTAAATTTTCTCCATTCATTGGAAGTTTCATTTCACACCTCTCTGCACCCATTCTGACTTCACACCTCTTGATTGGCCTCTCTTTCTGTCCCCTGCTCCCGCCTCTCACTCCTCCTCCCTCCCAACCTTTGTTCTCCCGCTACTTTACCTTTGCCTACTGCCCTGTCTCTCTCACACCTGAAGAAGGCTCCACGGCCGAAACGTTGTGTTCTCTTTCTTCTTTTTTTCAGCATGGAATAAACCTATTACTTGTTCCAAAGAGCAGTATTGACAACTTTTTTCACCAGAAGACACCTTAACATTCTCATGTGCTGTCAGCTTGGGCCTCTCAGATGAGCACTGCTCTGAGCCCTTTGTGCCCTTCTATGGCTTTTTTCATGATTGAATCAAAGAGCTGTTTTTAAAGAAAAGTTATTATTGCCACCAATACCGTTAGAGAGTAGTTATCAAGCTACAATGACTCTTACTTTTACAACTTTTTTCAAGTTGTTTTTAACAAAATTTTGAATCCATACCCAGTTTTGTGAACTCCCTTCCAAATCTCAAAGCGACATGAATTGTTGGTGTTCACTGTTGCCTGGAAATATATAATACACACCAACAGAGGCTGGTCCACACTTTTGAGTGTTATGAGCTTCCTTCAAGATATTCGTGATTTTAGTCTTTGAAGGTTTTCGGTGAATCAGCAGATGGGAAATGACTTGCTGATTTGTTCTGTACACCCACAGCTCTCAGCTCGTCTCATATCTTTGGCCCTGAATCCATCTTCTTTTAATTCTCAGACACTTGCCCTGGGCTTTGTCTCTGCTACTAACTGTGTAACTCGAGGAAGCTTCTAATTATACAGATAGATGAACATAAATCACCAGGAAAGCCTTTAAATGCCTGACTGGCCGTAACGTTCAGGAGATCTTTTTCAAAGCTGTGTCTCTCATTTCCATCTTATGGTCCCAGATTCTGCTGCCGAAAACCTAAACGGGCTATTTGCACCCCTGAAAAAGATGGGATAGGACAGTGTATGGTCTGGAAGTAGGAATCCTATTTTAAAATGTTATGTGACTTCAATAATAATAAAAAATCTAAATATCTTAAAAGTAACCACTCACCTTCTCCCACCAATTTCATCCTAAAGAAAGATTACAGACGACAAGAGGCCTCTTCAGTAGTTAGTATGTAATTGAAGGCTGGGTTACAGTTTCAGTTTTCTTGTTTCAGACTCCCACCACCCTTTGTGTAGAAAACACCTTCCTGAAGAAGATATTCTGGATGAGATCCTTAGATCAGTTAACTACTAACTACCAAACTGGCTGATGGTGACTAGTGCAGGCTGCAGGAGGAAAATAAGGAGATTCACCTTCCCAGCTAATAGGGAAGGGCGAGCAGCTATATATTAGGGTATATGGCGTTCACAAGCCCTACCACCTTGTACGGGTGGGGTGCCAGCTTCCTTGATGGCAGACGAAGAAGGAGATGTTTATTTGAGAGCCATGCTCGTTGCTTGGGCCTCTGGGACAGAGTGGCCCTCCAGTGATGATTGTAGCCATGGCACTGTAGCCATGGCAAGGTTGGCTTTCATCAAACGCCACACTCCTTCCTGGTCTCACGCTCACTTGTCAGTAGTATTTGTTGTGCCCCGTGCTGGGGTTAAAGGTAATATGGAGATGACTTTACAGGTTTACTGACAGTTTTACTCCCCTTTTCATTACAGTGCAACATGCTAGACAAGGAGCAGGTGAAAAAGCTGGGAAGACAGGCTGGGAAGAGTGCAGGCATTTGCCTAGACAGGGAAAGAGAAAGGGTGGGTATTCCTGCTTGTTTTTATAGGGGGAAACAGCCAGAAAGAATGAACCTAGGGTAGAAAGTGAGAGATTATGGGGACAGTGCAATACCAAGGGGAGCAGATTGCTACATAGCGAAATCCTGGAGTTGAACTGACCATCTTCCAAGGATCAGAATACAGATCAAACAGAGGTTGCTGGATACATAGTAACAACAGCGGAATTGCCTTCATTCCCTGGAGCTGACACCATTGAGTTCTGGAGTCAACTTCTCTAGAGAGAACTATCAGAGCATCCATGGACAGATGGGTGCCGGCCTGTCCTGGTGTATTTTCCCTGCTGAATGACCTAGCCCACCCATCTGTCGTCTATACTGGGCAGGGTCTTCAGACCCTCTGTCCTGGAACCCCTCACCTGCCCGAAAGAGGAATCACCATGCTCCCAGAGTGAAGGAGAATATAATGAAGCGTTCTTCCAGGACCCTATGCAGACAACACGATACCGGGAGGACTGAGGAAAACATGAGGAAAAAAGCATGCAAGGGGCTGGAAGGAAAACAGGGGGCATGTCCATGGTGCGCTGGTGTTCAGGGCAGATGTGGCCGAGGCAAACGGTCAGAGGGAATCCGAGGCAAATCCAAGAGTGGAGCAAATGTCCAAGACCGGGTAATCCATCCTGACAGACAAACAGAGTCTGTAAAAGCCGGAGCAGGATCCGGCGGAGGGTCGGGGGAATAAAAGGGGGGAACGGGACCTGGACTCCAGGACTTGCGGGTAGGCGGGCTTCCGAGCGTCCATCTTCCAAAGCTGAGCCCCGATAGGCAGGAACGTCTGGCTTATATAGCACGGGGGGTTGGAACCGGAGGCAGGTGTTGTGACGAATGACCTGCTGAGGAAACAGGAAGATGGACCCAATGCGGTACCTTAGGGGGCTAGACGAGAGGTGAAGTCCGGGTCGAGTTCTGAGGTACGTAGAAAAAGGTAGGAGAGTAGGTTTCCAATCCAGAATAGGGCAAGGCTGAAGTCGTAGTCGAAAAGGCAGTTCCGTGATACAAAAGGTGAAGGTCAACGAGAAGGCTTCCAAATTCAAAGGGGCAAGACAGTAGACATAGTCAAAGGTGAGTTCCAAGGTTAGTAACAAAGAGCGAGAGGGAAACAGAATCTAAGGCAAGGTAGGTGCACAAAAGAACAACCAATACCAGGCAGAGAGCAGTGGGTTCAGAAAGGTTTAAGAACTGTGCGAGGAAGACGGTGCGCTGATAGATGAAGTGTCGTGGTTGGCTGATTTGCAGGGGCGGTGTCGTTTGGCAGAAGTGCTCAGGGCTGGAGTGTAATTAGTGCGGGTGCGTTTCTGTGTGAGAATGTGGTGAGCAGAGGGCCTAACAGGTGTGGGAGATGAGTAGAAAACAAGGAAGGGCTGGAGCGTCCTTAAGAGGAGGGGTTTACGATCGTGACAGAGAAGGCATCCAGCAGTCTCAACCAAGCACAGTAGTTGTCTTCCCTGGAAGGCACAGGCATGGCAATTCATCTCAGTGAGAGGTCTCCAGCAGTATCATCCCTTGTGGCAGACTCGCAGGCCTGGTCTCACTCTCACAAAATCCCGGGCCCTTCAGCGGTCCTCCTGCTGTCCTCTGTGAAGGTGCAGCTGGCAGTGGGGGGCCTTGGCCCAGCACAGACTCATCAGGATGCTCTTGGATGGCATCATCTAGTTGTCCAGGGGCTTTGTGTTTTCTCTGGCTTCTGTGGGAGGAGAACGATGTAAGGCTTGACCTTCAGGGCACTGGGAGCAAGGGAGACGTTGCATAAAGACTTCAGCGTGCCAGTCCATCACTCCGCCAGCTAGTCTGCTTTGGCATGTGCCTGGGCAGCAGTTGTTCTGCTGTGTTCCCAGTTGAGTCGATCCCCTATTGTATCACCAATGTAACAGACCCACTTTACAGGCTCACTGACAAGGTCTTATTGCCCTTTTCATGACAGTGGGGCGTGCTAATCACAGTGCAGGTGACATAGCTGGGAAGACAGAGAAAGAGAGTAGGCATCCGATGGATGCAGAGGAGGGAAAGAGGAAGAGTAGGGATTCCTTCAATTTTATAGAGGGAAAAGGAGTTCATAGGGACAAACCAATGCCAATAGTTTTGTGAAAATAGCTTGAGTTAAAATGGAAATAAAAAAAGATACAATTTTTCAGTGTCACTGATGGTGACCACTAAATGTAGGACTGCTGTTCCTAGTAGCCGACTACACCACCTAACAATTTTAAGGGTGTCGGACCTTTTACTCCACAACAGGTTATTTTGATCTCCCAGAACAACCAATGCACCCACAAACCACATAAGACAGTCATCCTATGTAATATCCCATTTTATTACCATATTTCAATCTTCCTGTCACACAAATAGTATCCCCCTAATACACCAGTTTTTAAAGCTGCCCACCCAACACGCATGTAAAACAATTCGTCCAACAGAGGCACTTATTCACAATCTAACAATAATCCCATGGACCCCAGTTACCAGGTACCAGTGTCTCAGAGGAAAAGCCCA